>NC_132792.1:104379677-105629677 GCF_048418805.1 Vulpes vulpes
CTTGAGGCCAGTAGTTTGCTCTATTACCCTCTATTTGTTCTTGTTTGTTTTTGGTTTGTTGTTGTTTAGTCTGTTCAGCTTTTTACTTGTTGGAATAATTTGCTTCTTAACTAAGCTCTTATTAATTAGTTAATTTATTTATTTATCTATTCTTCTAAGCTCATTACATGAGAAACTGGAAACAGAGCCTGAATTTCTTTAAAAAAAAAAAAAGTTTACATACGGTTAAATTCACTCTTTGTGGAGCACAGTTCTTTGGCTTTGAAAAATATAGAATACAAGACGATTCCATTAACCACCCCAAAATTCTCTGTGCTTCTCTTTCGCAATCAACACAAACCTCCATCCCTTGTAATTAATGATTTGCTCCCATCATTAAAGTTCTACATGTCATGTAAAAGGAATCAAAGCATATAAAATATGCCTTTTGAATCTTTTTTTACTTAGCAAAATGCATGTGGGAGTCATCCACGTTGCTGTGTGAACAAATAATTTGCTTCTTTTTATTGATGAGTATTATGCCATTGGCATGTCATACTATACTTTTTTCTTGGGTTAAAGGATTCTGAATTATTTCCATATTTTGACAATTATGAATAAAATTGCAATAAACAGTTATATAAACATAAGTAAACATAAGGGTTTTTTTCAGGGGGAGGCAGTGAACATATGTTTTCCTTCTTTTTGGTAAAATACCTAGGAGTTGGGTTGTGAGTTATATGGTAAATGTCTTTTTTCATTTTATCTGAAACCATTGAACAGCTTTCCTGAGTTGCTGTGCATTCTGCTTTCCTACCAACAGTATATGAGAGTTCCAGTTACTTTGCATCCTCACCAGCACTTGATATTTTAACCCTTTTTCCCTGTAAATTTTAGCTATTTTGAAATTAGAATTGGCACAGTGGTATCCCATTATAGTTTTAATTTATATTCCCTTAATGGCTAATGCTGTTGAGTTCTTTTGTGAATTTTATTTTTCTTAAATTGCTTTTGAGCTGGTTGGTAAGTGGAGGGAGAGTTTGAGTGGTTCCTGCAAGATCTGGAGCATGGTGGGGAGAAGCTCAGGGATCTTTTTGTATGTGTATGTGTGTGTGTGGGGGGGGTAGTGGCCATGAAATATTAGATGTCAGAAATGTTGGTTTGTAGCCCATATAACCAAAGGTAGAATTTTTTACACCCAACCCCCACACAAAATCTAGTGTCCTGTAAGAGGGGGGAACATTGAAATCATTGGGAAGCTGCACCCTAAACCAAGAAAATAAGTATTGTGAGGAGCCCATTATTAGAGGCTACCATGCAGGTCCTCCATTGGTTGTTGGAGCCTGGGGGAGCAACCCAGGGTGACTGTCACTATTTGATTATTTTCTTCTGATAGTGAAATTGCAAACAGTAAATGTTTTTAAGTACTGAGAGAGGCATTAACTTTTATAAATATTCCTTTAAGGCTATGAATGCTTTGGGAAATACTGCATTAATTAGTATGGAAAGTGTGATCAGTTAAGATCACTACTACTACCTTGCAGCTCCCCAGCCCCTCCCAATAAGTATGTACACCCTGGATCTGATGACCTTGTGCTCAGTGCCTGGAGGTGAAATGGGAAAGCCAAAGGAATTCAAGACTTCTGTGATTTGTCTCCCCACAGAGCCCAGAGGGACTAGGCCTGAGCCCTAGAGAGGGAGAGGCTATAAGAACCAACCAATCAGACATAAGAAAGAAAACTTTAAGAGACTGTTATTACTAAGGACATTATGGCACAAAATGCATTTATTCAGATCCTAATAGATAACCACGCAACAGGACCTGCAGAGAGGCCAACTTTCTATGTGGGATGTAGTGTAGATTTGGAACAGAGAAGAGGAAAAGCAAAGCAACGGAAACCCTAAATATCCTGGAGCCTTGAGCTAACAGAACCTGCCCCTGAGCCTGGGTGTGCTACTGTCCCAGAGTGAGGGCTTCCTTCACCACATGACTTAAGATGCACAGGGGTCATCACCTGTGGCTCCCAGAAACAAGTGAGGAGCCTAGAGGTTGTCAGTGACATTCTGTGGGGAGGCAGTTATCAGCTCAATGTTGTCCTAATATGACCCCTCAAGCCCAAAGGCTGATGAGGCCTGGTAAAAGCTGAGTTCCACCTGAATTAGTCTCCACTGATAGAGACCTTACCTCCTCAGCAGAAAGCTTGATTAAAAACATGTGCGTTGAAATGCATTTTAAAATCCAGGCTTGGGAATTAATACAAGAACAGTTTGAAAATTTCTACCTAACAGGAAAAAAAAAAAGTGGAAAAATGAAAAAAAAAAAAAATCCAGCCTTCCATTTCCCATGGTGGATAGGTTCTTGTATTTGCAATTGAGATAAAGCTTTTTGCTCCTTCTATAACAGCATTGTCTTTCTCTCTAGGATATTGTAGTAAAGTTATGTAGGTCATGTGACCTCACACAATTTCCCCAGGCCAGAAGAAAATATGGTCAAATGTCTTCATTGCAAAATGAGTCAGAAAATAAAGCTGGTATTAGTCATGTCTTGTGTCATTACAGGAAGCAGAAAAATGACTGGCAACATAAATATCAGAGGCATGAATGTTTTGTTTTCCCTTCACCAATCTGAGCTCCTCCCAGCCAGAGAGCTCAAACAAAAGCCCCTGATCCAAATATTCATGCATCAGGAAGAAAAACTCCTTCCCTGCTGCTTCCCTAATAATGTGTGTCTGTAGCCAGTGATTGTGGTTCAGCCTGAGCCCTTTTCAGATGGCTGGTTTCACAAGCTGGTCCTGGAGGTTGACAAGAAGCAGCTGTTGATCTCATCTTACTCCATCCCATTCTCCCCCTACCAATACCCTGAGAAGAGAGGGGTGTGTTCCTTATCTGGCTAGAGAAGCAGAAGGCTCTTGGGTCTGAGTGGAAGGGAGAAATCAGTTGCTTTATTTTAAGAAGCTGGTTAAAAAAAAATAAGCTGGTTTATCATAAGAGTCCATTTCAAATTTGTTACATGCACTCTCATCCATGCCTGAGCCTCAGAGGCATAGAATTTCAACCAGACAGGAAGAACCAGGGCATTGATAACTATTTCTGTGACTTTCTCTTTGTCATAAGGAATAGAGATGGTATAAGGCGCTGTAAGTAGGATAGTAGCGAAGCCAAAATTTCCGCGTATCTGTAATATTGAACGTTGAAAATACTGGTTATAAGTTTCCGGAAATAATGGAAGAATTGATAAGAAAATAGAAAAAGCTTAATAGCTAAATATCAACAAAAATAATGGTCAAATTTTCTTGACTGTTAATCAATGACAAGAATGTATTCAGTTTGTCATTAGCAATTCTCAATATCTTAAATTCAACCTATCTTTCCATCCCTCTATCTCCATCACAATGACCTTCTACTCCCCCTGCTATACAACATCATGTCCAAGGGTCTGGCCATGCTGAACAGTATACTCCTTTCTCTCCTCCCTATTTAGTAGTTTTGGGATTTCCTGCCTTGATTGTGTTCCTTCCTTGCCCTTCTCTCTCTCTCTCTCTCTCTCTCTCTCTCTCTTTCTTTCTTTATCTGTTTGTTAAAATCTTTTTCATACATCAAGAACTCTTTCTCATGATGGTGAAATGTTTTCCAAGTCAGACGTATTTTCTCTTATGTTCGCTCATTACATTTTGTTTGTTCTTCTAGTTTATCTATCATTTTCCTCTTTATATTAGAGTTTCTTACTTTTGTAGAGAATGCTTTCCAGTATCCATTCTTATCTTCTTCCTCAATATTAGAACTTGTTATTTTTTAGCAAATGGTTTCCCAAGCATCATTTCAGCTAGGAGCAAATTTGTGTCTAAAATTTGTCAAAGGGAAACAAGCAAAAGTGGCATGTAAAAGATCCAGAAAATATCATGAAAGGAAGGACACGTGTCCTTTTTCTTCTCTTTCTATCTTGTTGCTGTTCAGAATATAGATAAAACGGTTGAAACAGGAGTAGTCATGCTGGACTAGGAGGAGAAAAATCTGTGATTCTTCTTAAATTTGAGTATAGTCAATATTTAATATTATACCAGTATCAGATGTACAACATAGTAAGTCAAAATTGCATACATTACAAAATGTTCACTATGAGAGTAGTTACCATGTGGTAACACACAGTTTTTACAGTATTGATCACATTCCCTACATCATCCTTTTCATCCCTATCACTTACTTACAACCGGAAATTTGTACCTCTTAGTTCCACCATTCTTTCTCTAGAAACTTTTAGTTCTTTATATTTATTAGTATAGTTATCTTTTTTACTTATTGTTTTGTTTCTTAGATTCTACATATAAGCAAAATTATATTGTATTTGTCTTTTTGTCTTACTTCACTTAGCATAATACCCTCTTGATCCATCCATGTTGTCATGAATGGCAAGACTTCATTACTTTTTATAGATGAGTAAATATTTCATTGTGTACATATACCACATTTTTATCCATTCATTTCTTAATGAAAACTTAGGTTGCTTCCATATCCTGGCTATTAAAAATAATCCTGCAATAAACATGAAGGTGAATATCTCTTTTCAAATTAGTGTTTTTGTTTTCCTTTGGTAAATACTAAGAATTAGAATTTTTATTGCATCATATAGTAGTTCTTTTTAGTGTTCTGAGGAACGTTGATACTGTTTTTTATAGTGGCTGCACCAATTTACATTTGCACCAATGCTGCATGAACGTTCCTTTTTCTCCACATCCTTGCCAACACTTGTTATTTCTTGTCTTCTTAATAAGAAGTTGTGATCTTAATTATCACAGGACTCCCATTGTTATATTGTACTCCCTATGTTTAATGAGAAGGTTACATTTCAGTCTTATTTGAGCTTCTGTTATTCAGAGTTTTCTGTCACTTGCATCTGAAACTGAATTCTAACAATCAGACCTTTGTAAAAGTCTGTCTCCCCCATCAGATTATGTGACCTGGGGCATGGGTATTATGTCTTATATTACATCCATCTCAAGCCACTTCTCAGCAACTAGAACAGTTAATGGCCTATATAAATTGCCAAAAATGATATGATAGTTTGATCAAAGTAGAAATTGTGTTTCCTGATATTTTCTTATTCAAAGCAAAAAAAAAAAAAAAAAAAAAAGAAAAGAAAAATAGACACCACAAGCTACATGAAAGCACTGACTATTCAAAATAGAAGTCAAATGAAGAATGTTCAAAAGAAGGGGAATTATACTATCATACCAGACATAATACAAAGAGAGTTCAATTTTAGTATAGTTCTTATCACTGCAGAAACAGTATTTAAAGCTATTTTGAAAGAGATCTAAATGCCTACAGAGCTATATGTGTATTCTATCAATATAAAATTTTAAACTATCCACTGTTGTCAGGTGCTACAACATTTGGTAGAGATAGAATGGCAGACAGCTATTAATGTGCCCTCATGTATAGTCTAATCAGATTTTTATTAAAACTTCCCACAGAGGGGTACCTGGATGGTTCAGTGATTTAAGCATCTGACTCTTAATTTTTGGTTCGGGGCATGAGATCAAGACCCACAATGAGTTCCATGCTTAGCATGAAGTCTGCTTGAGATCTTTTCCCTCTTCCTCTCCCTTTGTCCCTCCCCCTGCTCATGCTCTTTAAATAAATAAATCTTTTTAAAAGCATCTCACAGAAAATCCCATATAATTTATAATTTGTATGAACATTACATATATTCCTGTCATTTATAATTTATAAGTATAACAAATGCAATGAAGTGAAAGTATATATGCATTCTATGAGGGTATTGGAGACAGAGTTGGAAGACTCTGGACTATATCTTAGAAATATTATGTAGCAGAGCTTGGTAATAGATTGGATATGAGGATAAAGAAGTAAGAAATGTCAAGGATGACTTCTAGTTACCAGGATTATGTAACTAGAATGGTGGTACCAGTCACTAGTCAGTAAAATACTGGAAAAATATAAGATTTGGGCATATATTTTGAGTTTGGTTTTGAACACAGTGATTTTTTTTAACATAATAGTTAACATCTCAAATTTGAGATTGAGGGGTGAGTTTTACATAGAATATGGGGGTGCAAAGTTTGGTCTGAGGGCTTGAGATATAAAATTTTGAGTTATCTGTCTTTAGTAGTAATGGACACTATAGGGATAAATGAAATTGCTTCAGGATAGAATCTAGACTGAGACAAGGAATTGGTTAGGATCTGGCATTGAAGGACTCCACTAAAACCCAGATAGAGGAGAATTATTTAGCAAGAGAGGCCAAAAGGGCAAGAAATAACCAGAGGAATAAGAATAATGTGATGTCTGAGAAGTTGAAAAAAATTAAGGGTTCAAAAGAGGAGGAAAGAATTTTCACAAGTGCCTAATAGTAGGCAGATGTTAAATAACATGAAGACCGTAAAACAAAATTTATTGAAATATATATCCTAAAAGTCATTTGTGTTTTAGTAACTGTCATTTTGGTGAAGATAAGAGTGGAGACCAGATTAAAGTAGATTGATAAGTGAGCAGGAAGTGAGAACATGGAGCAGAAAGTGAGAAAATAGTGACAGTTATATATATATATAAATTTTTTAACTGAAGTTAGATTTGCCAACATATAGCATAACACCCAGTGCTCATCCTATGATTTTTTTTTTTTTAATCCAGAGTGAAATAGTGAAGTCTTGGGAAGTGCTGTGGGGGCTATAATAGAAAGTGTTCTTTCCGGCAGCCCTGGTGGCTCAGCAGTTTAGCGCCACCTTCCACCCAGGGCGTGATCCTGGAGACCCAGATCAAGTCCCACATCAGGCTCCCTGCATGGACTATGCTTCTCTCTCTGCGTGTGTCTCTGCCTCTCTCTCTGTGTCTCTCATAAATAAATGAATAAAATATTTTTTTTAAAAAAGTGTTTTTTCTTTTCTTCTTTAAAAAAAAAAACTTAAGAGTGACTTGAGAATGATGGGGAAAAAAGGTTACATATACCAAAATGGAATGGAATAGATGGTATAATTTTTCAAGAATGGCAGGAATAGGATCCAAAGCATAAAAGAAGGTATCAAGTCTTAAATGAAAAGGGAGATCATCATACCATTAGATCAAATGATGCTTGTATGTATGTGGATATATCTTTTATGAATTGCATCTAGCTACTTATATCAAAGTCTGGCATTAATTGTGACTTAAATAAGATGAAATTTCCTTTGTTATATAAAGGATATCTGGAGATAGCAATGGGCTAATAATTGTGAACCTACCATTCTCCAGATCACCTGTAGAGCTTATACCTGAACATGAATCATACCTATGTTCCAGGCAGAAAGAAAGAGGTGGAAAGTGAAGAGCATTGCTATATAGTTTGAAATCAGGAGTCATGATACCTCCAGCTTTGTTCTTCTTTTTCAAGATTGCTTTGTGATTTGGGGTATTTTGTGGTTCCATACAAACTTTAGAATTGTCTTCTCTATTTCTGTGAAAAAAAAATGCCATTAGACTGTTCATAGGGATTGTACTGAATCTTGAGATTGCTTTAAGTAATATGGACATTTTAACAATATTCCTCCAATCCATGAACACAGAATATCTTTCCATTTATTTGTGTTTTCTTCAGTTTCATTCATAAATGTTGTATGCTTTTCAGTATAAAGGTCTTTCACCTCCTTGGTTAAATTTATTTCTAGGTATTTTATGATTTTTGATGCAACTATAAATGGGATTCCTTTCTTAATTTCTCTTACAGTTCATTATTAGTGTATAGAAATGAAACAGATATTTGTATGTTGATTTTTGTATCCTGCAAGTTACTGAATTCATTTATTCTAACACTTTTTTTGGTGGAATCTTGAGGGATACACACACACATATACATTTTTATGTCATCAGCAAACAGTATGATCTCTGAAATGAAATACAAGGATTTCATAATTGGGGAAGTACATTTACTATATTACCCCTCCTTGAAATGAGCAGTTTGGCCTCTTAAATTTTTTCAAAAGTTTTCTATAAAATACTTTTACAGGTAAAGGAAACTATTGTACATGTATCTCTTTGAATTAATATTTTGGTTTTGGTGGATAAATAGCCAGTAGTGAAATTACTGGATCATAGAGTATTTCTATTTTCAATTTTTTTTTTAGGAAACTCCATTCCAAACTGTTTTTCAGAGTGGCTGCACCAGTTGACATTCCCACCAACAGTGTAAGAGAGTTCCCCTTTCTCCACATCCTTGTCAACGTTGTTTCCTGTGTTGTTGATTTTAACCATTGTGGCAGGTGTGAGGTGACATCTCATTGTAGTTTTGATTTGTATTTCCCTGATGATGAGTGATGTTGGGTATCTGTTTGTGTGTATGTTAGTCATCCATATGTCATCTTTGGAAAGATGTTCTGTCTTCTCATTTTTAATTGCATTATTTGTTTTTGGATATCTGGTTGTATAAATTCTTTATATATTTTGGATACTAACCCTTTATCAGACATATCATATGCAAATATATTCTTTCATTTAATGGGTTCCCTTTTAGTTTTGTTGACTGTTTCCTCTTCTGTGCAGAAACTTTTTATTTTGATGTAGTCCCAATAGTTTATTTTTGCTCATTTCCTTTGCCTCAGAAGACCTATCTAGAAAAAATGTTGCTATGGCTGAGGCCAGAGACGTTATTCCCTATACTCATCTGGGATTTTTATGGCATCTGGTCTCACATTTAGGTCTTTAATCTATTTTGAGTTTATTTTTGTGTATGGTGCAAGAAGGTGGTCCAGTTTCATTCTTTTGCATGTAGCTCTCCAGTTTTTTCAATACCACTTGTTGAAGAGATGGTCTTTTTTTCCATTGTATATTCTTTCCTCCTTTGCAAAGATTACTTGACCATATAATTGCAAGTTTATTTCTAGGTTTTCTATTCTGTTCCACTGATCTATGTGTCTGTTTTCTGCCATACAATTTTGATTACTACAGCTTTGTAATATAATTTGAAGTCTAGAATTGTATTACATCCAGTTTTGTTTTTATTTTTCAAGATTGCTTTGGCTATTTGAGGTCTTTTGTGGTTTCATAAAATTTTAGGATTATTCTAGTTCTGTGACAAATGCTATTGGTATTTTGGTAGGAGTTACATTAAATCTGTAGATCACTTTGAGTAGTATAGGCATTTTAAATGATATTTGTTCTTCTAACTCAAGAGCATAGAATCTTTCCATTTCTTTGCATGGTCTTGAATTTCTTTCATCAGTGTTTGTAGTTTTCAGAGTACAGATCTTTTATATCTTTGATTAAGTTTATTCCTAGGTATTTTATTGTTTTTGATGCAATTGTAAATGGGACTGTTTTCTTAACTTCACTTTCTGCTGCTGCATTATTAGTGTATAGGAATGCAACAGATTTCTGTATATTGATTTTTGGATCCTTCAACCTTACTGAATTCATTCTCATTTATCAGTCAGTTCTAATAGTTTTTCGGTGGAGTCTAGGATTTTCTATATTTGATATCATATAATCTCCAATAGTGAGTTTTACTTCTCCCTTTCCAATTTGGAGTGTTTATTTCTTTATGAAGTCAGATTACCTGTGGCCACCCGTGTTTACTAAAAGGCAGCCTCAAAAAGGTTCTGGTACCACTGTATCAGTATGTCAGGTTTCCCTTAATTTCTCCTAGGCTCTAGGAGGAGAAAAATAGGGTTTGCACAGAAAGGGACAAACCTTCTTTCCTGAATCACCGGCATAATGGAAAGTATTGTGTTGCCTCAGTCCTTGCACATGCCCTCTGCCATAAACCCTGAGATGAGCTGTCTGAAAAAATAATTTGCAAATATTGAGGATGCCTCAGTTCATATCTGAGGGCCCCCTCCAAAGAAATTTTTAAAGAAGGAAAAAAAAAAGACTGAGGATTCCTGCAACAAAGGGAGAATGAAATCGAATTCCCTGTTTAGATGTGTGCTTAAAAAGCTGTCCATTAGGGACTCCTGGGTGGCTCAGCAGTTGTGTCTGCCTTTGGGTTAGGGCATAATCCAGGGGTCCCTTGCAGGGAGCCTGCATCTCCCTCTGCCTCTCTCTCTCTCTCTCTCTCTCTCTCTCCCTCTCTCTCTCTCTCAATCACAAATAAAATCTAAAAAAAAAAAAAAAGTATGTCAATTATGTCAACTCAAATTGATGGCGACTCCAGAGTTGCCCCTGTGTTCATCTTAGCTTTCCTAGAGAATAGTATCAGCTCATTTTTGTGTTCTTTCTCCTCCTTCAAAAAAATAAAAATAAGAAAAAACCCTACAAAGTATAAATTCCTTTACCTGTAAAAGTATTTTATAGAAAACTTTTGAAAAAAATTAAGAGGCCAAACTGCTCATTTCAAGGAGGGGTAATATAGTAAATGTACTTCCCCAATTATGAAATCCTTGTATTTCATTTCAGAGATCATATTGTGGGACTGTTGTTCCATTGAGTATATTTTGGAAAACGTTGCACTAGACTTATTAAAACCAGCAATAAGAATGCTCATTCACTTCTATTAATATTTAATATTCTTTTAATCAATGAAATAAAACCAATAAAACAAATTTAAAAAGTTTAATTATTGGAAAGGATACAAAATTATCGAATGTGCTAATGACGTGATTCTATCAGAATTCATGATGATAAATTACAAAATGTAGAGAAGTGCAAAAGATTATATAGGTACAAGAAAAATGCTCAACTATCAGTAACTATTTTTAATATAAGCAATGAAGAACTAAAGGATATTATAAAATGTTCATTTAATATCAATAGAAAAATATAAAATCATTCAGAATATCTTGAATGTAAAGAAAATTCAGCAAGATTGAACATATTTTTTAAGTGTTTGAACAAAGATTGTTCATAAGTCTTTCCAGGGCTCTGAGCTGTTGGTTAAGACTCTGTCTCTTGGTTTCAGCTCAGGATGTGATCTCAGGGTCATGAGTTTGAGCTCAGCATCAGGCTCCACACTCAGTATGGAGTCTGCTTGAAGTTCTCTTTCCCTCTCCGTTTGCTCCTCTCCGATGCTTGAGCACAAGCACTCTCTAACTCTCTCAAATAAATAAATTTTTTAAAAAAAGATGAATCATTCCAAATTAATTTATAGTGTAATGCAATTAAAATAAACATTTACTGGGAATTTTTTGGTAACGTGATGAAATTATTTTAAAGTTGCTTTAGCTAAATAAACAAGAGAAACTAAGAAATTTCTGAAAATAATGAAATTTTCCTATCAAATATAAATACAGATCACAATTTTTTTTATTTATTTATGATAGTCATCAGAGAGAGAGAGAGAGAGGCAGAGACATAGGCAGAGGGAGAAGCAGGCTCCATGCACAGGGAGCCTGATGTGGGATTCGAGCCCTGGTCTTCAGGATCGCACCCTGGGCCAAAGGCAGGCGCCAAACCGCTGCGCCACCCAGGGATCCCCCAGATCACAATTTTCATTAATTGCATGATGGTATTGGCAAAAGAGTCAACAGATTGACTAATGAGATAAAGTATATAAATCTCTGAAATACTAATAAGTGTAAAAACTTATAAAGGAATCCTCACAAGTAAATGGGGAAATTGTTCAATACATGTTATTGAGAGAATTGACTAAAAATATGGAATAGTTAAGTAGAGATCTTGCCTCCTACAATGCAAAAAAGCAAATTCAACAGAGTTTAAGGAAAATATTTTTAAAAAGCAAAAAAATACAAATATAAATTTTAGGAGACTACACTGACACTGAGGTGGGTTCTTTTCTACTTAAGACTCATTAATACAAATGAAGAATCCAATCAACTATATATATATATATATATATTTATAAAAATTTTTTTTAAAAGGCAACATTATAGTTTGGAACATGGTGGAAATCTGCATATATATCAATAGGAAATATAAGCTGTTCCTCGGAAGGAGGATAATTTGGAACTAAAACCATCAATTCTATCTCTAACCTCTCTCTTTAAGGATGACAAATTCTCACCCTGAGGATCTCTCTCATCTGCTTTTCTCTCTCTAGCTCAGCTCCCCTATAACTCTAACCTCAGATGACTTTACTGGGCTTTCTCCATCTGAATATAACTGTGAGCTCAAGTTTCTGCAAATGACCTGAAAAAACTCTGTGAGGTTGTGTTTCCTATAAGTTTTAAAGGGGTAATATGATTTAGGTCATATTTTTTAAGCCATACAAATCCAGAGGGTGATTCAGTTTCTTGTGTAAAGCAGGACACTTCTGAGAGTGAAAGCTCATATGGTTCCTGATTAAGGACCAAGAGAGGCTTTTCCAGGCCAAAGAGGACAAATGTTTCTCCTAGCCTAAATCACCCTCTAGCTGAAGTTGGATCTTCTGATAGTCGGGTATGTATCTCTACCAACCCAGCGTGGTCACATGTGATAAGGTAATTCAGACTGCTGCCAATCAGGCTGCAAGCTAGAATAGGTTCTATGAGAAGTGGAAGTAGAACAGGAACTATGGAACATGTCCACTCTAACAAGAACTTTTTGAGAATGAAAACAATGAAGATGGAAGCATAGCAAGATCCTGAACTCACTTCCTCCCACTGGCACACTGAATCTATAGCTACGTATGGGATAATTTACTCTGAGAGGAAAAAACCCTAAAAACTGTGATGACTATACATTGGGCACATGAGGAAAAAAACCCTATTGAAGCAGATAGGAGAGGCTTAAACAGAAGCTCTCCATAAACTCCACTCCCAGTGTGGCAACTCATAGTCAGGAGGCAATTAAAAACCTGAACTTCTCCCTGTGGAGCAGAGTTTGAAGCCCATATCAGGCATCCCTAAGAGGTGCACCTGAGAGACAAGCCTCCAAAACATCTAGCTTTGAAAAACAACAGGGTTCACATTCATGAGACCCACAGGGCTATTGCAATCTGAGAAATGGCTCTTAAAGAACTCACAAGTTAGGACTCACTTGACACAAGGCCTAGTGAAGAAATAGCTGATAGCATCCCAACTTAATGTGAAGAAAGCTCATTTAGGAATGGTGAAGCATCAGCCTGAAGAGCAGGCATCTCTCTCCTATATCTGGGGTCCTGCTGGCTGGAATACTCTCTAGTTGGTGGGTACCATATTCACACCTTTGCCCCTCTAAAAACCCTAACATTTTTTCTTTTCCTTTCCACTCCTGGTAGGTACTATCTTTATGTTCCCGCCTCTGCCTTTCTCCAGCCATGAGTTCCATCTTCATATTCTCCCTCTGCTGTGCTCCAGAGTGTCCTGCTAGACAGGATCATTCACATACATCTGGATCAAAAGGATCAAAAACAATTTTAGAAATACCTTGAGACACATAAAAATGGAAGTAAAACATACAGAAAATTATGGGATGCAACAAAAGTAGCTCTAAGAGGGAAACTCACAGTGATAAATGTCTATATCAAGAAGAGAAACATTTATTATTCAAATGATGTCAAAAGAAAACTGCAGTAGCAATACTTATTTCAGATAAAATATACTTTAAAACAAAGACTGAAAAAAAAAATAAAAAATAAAACAAAGACTGTAACAAGAAACAAAGAAGGACACTGTAAAATAAGTGGGACAATCCAACAACATGCTTTAAAAATTATAAATATTTATGCATGAAACATGGGAGCACTCAAATATATAAACAAGGTAATAAATGGAAATAATTGCTCGTAATACAATACTAGTAGGAAACTTTAACCCTCTACATAACATCAAAGGAACAGATCATCCCAACAGAAGATCAATATGGCCAGGGCACCAGGGTGGCTCAGTTAGTTAAGCATCTGCCTTTGGCTCAGATCATGATTCAAGGGTCCTGGAATTGAATCCTGCATCGGGCTTTCAGCTCAGCAGGAAGTCTGCTCCTCACTCTACTTCTGCCCCTCCCCTGTTCATTCTCTCTCTCTCTCTCTCTCTCTCTCTCCCTCCCTCCCTCCCTCTCTCTCTCTTAAATAAACAAATAAATAAACAAATAAATAAAACATTTAAAAAAGAAGAAAGAAAATCAACAAGGAAACCATGGCTTTGAATGACTCTGGACCAGATGGACCTGACAGAATAATCTATCCTAAAACAGCAGAATGCACATTATTTTCAAGAGCACACAGAACATTCTCCAGAGTAAATTACATATTAGGCCACAAAAAAAAGTCTCAACAAGTTAAAAAATTGAAGTTATACAATGCATCTTTTCTTACCACAATGCTATGAAGCTAGAAGTTAACCACAAGAAAAAAATCTGGAAAGAGCACGAATTCATGGAGGTCAAATAACATGCTACTAAACAATGAACGAGTCAGCCCAGCCTTCCAAACCTTTGGGATGTAGCAAAAGCAGTTCTAAGAGGGAAGTTTAAAGCAATACATTCTCCCTTCAGGAAGCAAGAAAAATTTCAAATAGCCTAATCTTATACCTAAAGGAGCTAGAAAAAAAAGAAAAAAAAAAAAAACAACAAAAAACCTCAAACCAGCAAAAGGAAGAAAACAATAAAGATTAGAGAAGAAATAGGGTTTCCTGGGTGGCTCAGCAGTTGAACGTCTGCCTTCAGCTCAGGGCATGATCCTGGGATCCAGGATCAAGTCTCACATCAGGGTCCTTGCAGGGGGCCTGCTTCTCTCTGTGCCTGGGTCTCTGCCTCTCTTTTTCTGTGTGTCTCATGAATAAATAAATAAATAAAATATTTTTTAAAAGATTAGAATAGAAATAAAAAATATAGAAATTTAAAAAATAGGTTGATAAAACCAGGAGCTAGCTCTTTGAAGAGATCAACAAAATTGATAAACCTCTAACAAGATGAATCAAAAAGAGAGAGAGAGAGAGAACAAGAGAGAGAACTCAAAATCACTAACAAAAGAGGAGAAACAACCAATACCCAGAAACACAGCCAATTTTAACAGATTATAAAAGTCTATGTGCCAAAAAATTGGACAACTTAGAAGAAATAGATAAATTCCTAGAAACATATAACCTACCAAAACTAAAGCAGGAAGAAATAGAAAATTAGAACAAACCAATTACTAGCAATGAAATTGAATCAGTAATCAAAAAACTTCCCAAAATCAAGTCTAAGACCAGATAGTTTCATAGGCAAATTCTACCAAACATTTAGAGAAGATTTAATACCTATTCTTCTCTCTTCCAAATATATATATATTCCAAGTATATCCATATACATATATATATTCCATATCTCTATTCCACATCTCTATCTATTCCATATTCTATAGATAGATAGATAGATAGATAGATAGATAGATAGATAGATAAAACTTCCAAATCCATTCTATGAGACCAGTATCATGCTGGTACCAAACCAGATAAAGACACCACACACACACACACACACACACACGAGAGAGAGAGAGAGAGAGAGAGAGAGAGAGAGAAAGAGAGAGAGAATTACCGGCCAATATCTATCATGAATATAAATGCAAAAATTCTCAACAGATTATCAGAAAACTGAATCCAACAATACATTAAAAAATTCATACATTATAATCAAGTAAGATTTTTTCCTGTGATTCAAGAGTAATTTAATGTTCTCAAAATCAATGTGATATGTCACATTAACAAGAGACAGGAAAAAAATACACAATCATTTCAATAGATGTAGAAAAAAACATTAGACAAAGTACAACATTCATTCGTGATTAAAAACCCTCAACAAAGTAGGTTTAGAGGAACATACCTCAACATAATAAAGGCCATATATGAAAAACCCACAGCAAACATCATACTTGATGGATACAAACTGAGAAGTTTTCCCCTAAGGTCAGGGCAAAGACAAGGATGTCCACTCTCACCACTTATTCAACATAGTACTGGAAGTCCTAGGCAAAACAACCAGATAACACATTTTTATAGCTTTCTTTAAAATGTAGGGTTTTTTCTCTTTTTCCCTCAATTCAGAGTTCTAATAGCCATTTCCCTGAAATAGAAAATGTTTACTGATTATGGTATTAAATGCTTTTGAGGAACATTAAAGTGTTTACTGCAGATAAGGACAGTTTTCTTTTTTTTGTGTGTGTAAATTATAATTCAATGTTCAATATGAGTTTATTGGAAGGAGAAAGCATAAAGATCCTTCAAAATCTTTGGGAGAACCTGCAGGGTTTATGTAACTGGGAGCTTTATAAATAATCATCAGCTGATAGCAGGGACTAGAACAATTGATCCTTTGAAATAGATTCCAACTCTAGGATTATATGTTTCTGTGAAATGATGAGTGTAAACTGCATCACAATTATAATCTTTTTTATTTTGCTGGCACTTAATTAATGCTTCTCAGAGTGACAAGTACTATAATGACTATGTGACATAAGAAAACTATATCAAAGAATGATAAAACCATAGTGACCTTATTGCTCCCTTGGTGTGGCTCAAAGACAACGAGGCAGCTAAAAAATAACTTCATCAGTGATTAAGAGGATAAATGCCATTTGGCTCACTCTGAGAGCTATAATTTGTTCTAATATTCCTCAGGAGTACGTTTAGAATGATACAAATTCATTTATTTATGTTCTTTTGAATGGTTTTAAAGTACCTTGCAAAGATCCACAGAGTATAGCATAGTAAAAATAAGTGGAAAAAGAAACCAAAGAAAAGATAAAAGGAATTTATGATTTTTAAGATTTTATTTATTCACTCATGAGAGGCAGAGACATCGGTAGAGGGAGAGGCAGGCTCCCTGCAGGGGGCCTGTTGTGGAACTGGATCCAATCCCGGGACCCTGGGATCACACAACCTGAGCCAAAGGCAGACGCTTAACCACTGAGCCACCCAGGCATTCCTCAAGAGTATTCTTAATTCCACCTTTGATACCTCATGACCTTGTTATTCATTTCACTTATCCATATGTGGTGATGATCTGATATATTATTACTATTATTATTTTAAACAAATTGTTGTCATTTAGATTAAGAGAAGAAAGAAATTGACATTCCTGTATACTTTCTGCAGTACTGTTCCTCTATTACCTAGATCAAAATTTCTGATCTCTATAATTTTTCTCTTGAATTTATTTTAACATTTCCTAAAGGCAGGTCAGCTGTTGATGACTTAGGTTTTTTGCTTTTTTCCTCTGAAAAAGTCTTTATTTCTCCTTCATGGTTGAAGAAATATATTGCTAGGTATATAATTACAGGTTGGGTTTGATTTCTTTGAAAACCTTGATGATTCCACCTGCTATCTTGTTTGCATGGTGGCTGTCTCCCTTAGCTCTCATTTGTGTTCCTCTGTGAGGGGCTTCACCACTCACCTTGCTTATTTCAAGAATTTTTCTTTGTCTTTGGATTTCTCAATTTTGAATATGTATATGGCTACCTGCGTTTTTTTTTTTTTCTTAAGAGTTTACTTTTTACTTCTGGGTCACAGCAAAATTGAGCAGAAGAGAGATATTCCCTATATATCTTTGTACACATGCATAGCTTTTCCCATATCAATATCCTGCGTGTGGTGGTGCTTGTGCTACAACTGATGAACCTACATTGACACATCAGTATTACTCAGATGTCATATATTCTATAAATCTGGGCTTGGACAAATTTATAATGACCTGTATCTACAATTATGATACCACACAGAGTAGTTTTCCCTGCTAAATATCCCTAAAAATCCTGGTTTCACCCATGCATCCCTCTCTTCTATCTAATCCCTGGCAACCACTGATCCTTCCACTATCTGCATAGTTTTGCCTTATCCAGAATGTCATATGGTCGTAATCATACAGTAAGTAGCCTTTCAGATTACTTCTCTCACTTAGTAATGTGGATTTATGTTTCCTCTGTGGATCTTCATGGCTTGAAGTCTCATTTCCTTTAATCATTGAATAATATTCTATTGTCTGGATGTACCACAGTTCATTTATCTATTCGCCTACTGAAGAACATCTTGGCCTCTATCAAGTTTTGGCAATTACGAGTAGAGCTGCTCTAAGTATCTGTAAGAAAGATTTTGAGTGAACACACATTTTCACGTTTTTTGAGTGAAAGCATCGGTGAGCGTGAATGCGGCATCTCATGGTAAGAATAGGTTTAAACCTGTTCTATAAGAAATGCAAACGGTCTTCCCAAGTGACTATACCATTTTGCATTCCTACCAGCCATGAATTAGAGTTGCTTTTGCTCCGTATCTTCACTAGTGTTTGGTCGTGGCAGTGTTTCAGATTTCAGCCATTCTAATATATACATAGTGGTATTGGATTATTGTTCTAATTTGCTTTTTCCTGATGGCATGATGCAGAACATCTTTTTATGTGCTTATTTTTTATCAACATATTTCTTTGGAGTGTCTCTTAAGGTCTTTAGCCTATTTTTAAAAGCAAGTTGTCTGTTTTCTTATTGTTGAGTTTTAAGAGTTCTTATATAATTTGGATGAGTTCTTTCAGATATGTCATTTGCAAATATTTTCTCCCAGTTTTTAACTTGATATCGGTCTCTTGATAATGTCTTTCACAGAACCAAAGTTCTTAATTTTTAATGAAGTCCAGTTTATCAATTGTTGTTTTCATGTATATTGTCTTCAGTTTTTTATCTAAAATGTCATCATCTTTTCCGAGGTCATCTAGATTTCCCTATGTTTCCTTTGAGGAGTTTTATAATTTTGCATTTTACATTTAAGTCTGTGATCCATGTTATTTTTATTGCATTTTTAAATTAATTAGAATTAAAATTAATTAAGACTCCATGTCCAATATGGAGCTTGAATTTACTATGCTGAGATCGAGTTGTATGCTTTACCAACTGAGCCAGCCAGGTGCCCTGTCTGTGATCCATTGTAAATTAATGTTTGTGAAGATTATAAGATCTGTGTCCAGATTCATTTTTTAAATATGTAGATGTCTATTTGTTCCAGAACTTGATGAAAGACTATCTTTTGCCATTGTATTCCCTTTGCTTCTTTGTCAAACATCAACTGACTATGTTTAGGGGACTCTGTTTCTGGACTCTATTCTAGTTATTTATTTATTCTTGTGTCAGTTAAACACTCCTGAATGTTGTAGCCTTAAAATAAGTCTTGAAGTCAGATAGTGTTATTCTTCCAACATTGTTCTTCAATATTGTGTTGGCTATTCTGGGTCTTTTGCCTTTTCCTAATAACTTTAGAATCAATTTGTTGTAATCTACATAGTAGCCTCCTGGAAATTTGATTGAGATTTTCCTATAGATTAAGCTGGGAAGAACTTGAGTCTTCCATGAACATGATATATCTTTCCATTTATTGATTTCTTTGATTTCCTTCATTCAGAATTTTAGGTTTCCTTATGTAGAACTTGAACATATTTTGTTAGACTTACACCCATGTATTTCAGTTTTGGAGGTGCCAAAATACATGGTACTGTGTCTATTTTCAGATTCCACATGTTCACTGCTACTATACAGGCAAATCATTGACTTTTGTATACTAACCTTGTGTTCTGGAACATTAGTAATAGTAATCAATTATGAGTTCCTAGGACTATTTTGGTTGATTCTTCTAGATTTTCTATATAGATGATTATGTCATCTCCAAACAAAGACAGTTTTATATCTTCATCCCAATTTATATACATTTTCTTTCCTTTTCTCACTTTATCATATTAGCAGAGATTTCCAATATGATGTTGGAAAGAAGTGGTGAGAGAGGACATCCTTGCCTTTCATCTGATCTTCTGAGAAAGTTTCAGGTTTCTCACCATTAAGTATGCTGTTAGCTAGAGGGTTTTTGTACATAGTCTTTATCAAGTTCAGGAAGTTCCCCCTCTATTCCTAGTTTACTGGGAGTTTTTAATGAGTGGGTGTTGAATTTTGTTAAAATATTTTTCCTCATTTGCTCATATGATCATGTCATTTTTTTAACCTATTGATGTGATAGTTTATATTAATTGATTTTTCAGATGTTGAACCAGGCTTGCATAACTGGGCTGCATCCCACTTAGTAGGGTGGTATATCTTTTTTTTAATGTTTTTTGGATTTGATTTGCTACTTGTTGTAACTGAATGTTTTTGCACTTGTATCCATTAGAAATACTGATTTGTAGTTTTCTTGTAATATCATTGTCTGGTTTTGGTTATTAGGATAATTCTGGTATTCCCTGTACTACTTTTGTTGGTTTGTTTTTTAAAGTAAGCTCCATGTCCAGTGTGGAGCCCAACATGGGGATTCAACTCACAACTCTGATATTAAGACCTGATCAAGAGTCAGATGCTTAATGGATTGAGCCATCCACTGCCCCTCCCTACACTTTCATCTTTTCAAAGAGATTGTAGAGAATTGGTATAATTTCTTCCTTATATGTATGGTAGAATTTACCAGTAAACTCCCATAGACCTGTGCTTTCTGTTATGGAGGATTATTGATTATGAATTCAATTTCTTTAAAGAAAAAAAAACTTTTCTGATCATCTATATCTTCTTGTATGAGTCTTGGCAGATTTTATCTTTCAAGGAATTGATCCAATTCATCAAGGTTTTCAAAATTTGGGGACATAAAATAGGTATTGCTATTTCTTATCCTTTTGTTATTCTTGGGATATATAATGATATTTCGTCATTTGTGATATTAGTGATTTGTATCTTCTTTCTTAATTATGTCTAGAGCTTTCTCAATTTTGCTGATCTTTCAAAGAACCATCTTTTGGTTTTGTTAATTTTTCTCTTTTGATTGACTATTTCATTTTCATTTACTTCTCTATTTTTTCTAGTTTCCTAAAGTGGAATCTTAGATCATTGATTTTAGAATTTCTTTTTTAATATTTACATATAATGCTGTAAATTTCACTCTAAGGGCTGCTTTCACTGCATCCCACAAACTGATAAATTTGTGTTTTGATTTAGTTCCAAGTATTTAATTTGCTGATTTTTTTTTTTTTTTTTACCTATGCATTATTTACAACTCTGTTTAATCTCCATTTGGGGATTTTTCTAGCTATCTTCCTGTTATTGATTCTTTGGTGGTTTGAGAGCAAACATTGTATAAATTCAGTTATTAAAAATTTGTCAAGAAGTGCCTTCTAGTCCAGAATGTGGCCTATCTTGGTGAATGTTTCATGTGAATTTGGAAGAATGTGTATTCTGCTATTGTTGGGTGAAATAGTCAATACATGTCAATTATGTCAATCCTGTTGATTGATGGTGCTGTTGGAGCTCAAGTATGTCCTTACTGATTTTCTGCCTACTGAATCTATCCATTTGTGATTGAGTGAGTTGAAGTCTTTGACTATAATAGTGGATTCATCCATTTCTCTTTGTGATTCTATTGGCTTTTGCCTCATGTAATTTGATGGTCTGTTGTTAGGTGCATACACATTAAGGATTGTTTTGTCTTCTTAGAGAATTGAGCCTTTTATCATTATGTAATGCTTCCCTGATTAGTTTTCTTACTCTGAATCTGCTCTGCCTGAAATTAATATAGCTACTCTTGTTTTCTTTGGATTAGTGTTAGCATTGTATATCTTTTTTTAAATCACTTTACTTTTCATCTACGAGTATCCTATTTTTAGAATGGTTTTCTTGTAGAGAGCAAAAATTTTGTTCTACGGTTCACTCTAACCATCTGCATTTTAACTGGTGCATTTACACCGTTAACATTCACATGGATTACTGATATAGTTTGATTAATATCTATGATATTGCTACTCTTTTGTATTCCACTCTTTTTCTGCATTTTATGATTCCACTTTCCTCCTTTCTTAGCATACCAGTTATGCTGCTTTTAAATTTTTTGGAAGTCTTCTGTGTAGTTTGTAATAGATTTACAACTAATTCAAGTGTCCTTTCATATAGCACTATACTATTTCATATTAATTGAAATACCTAGTAATAAAATAATCCTAACTTCTCCCTCTCATCCTTCATATCATTGCTGTCATTCATTTCACTTATGTGTAAGCATGCATAATTGGATATATTATTGCTATTATATTTTGAATAAATATTTTTAGATCAATTATAGGAATAATTAAAACTTAATATTTCTTTCATTCTTTCTCTGATGCTCTTCCTTTCCTTATGCAACTCTGAGTTTCTTACCTATGTCATTTTCCTTTTCTCCAAAGAATATATTTTAACAATTCTTGCAAGGTATGTCTACTGTCCACAAATTCCTTTAATTTGTCCAAGAAAGTCTTTATTTCTTTCTTCTTCACCTTTGAAGCATAACTATGGAGAATTATAGGTTGGTGGCTTTTTTTCCCCCTCTAAGCACTTTAAATATTTCAGCCCATTCTCTCTTCCTTGTGTTGTTTCTGAGAAGTTGGATATAATTATTTTCTCCTCTACAAATAAGGTGTTTTTCCCCCTGATTTCTTTCAGCAGTTTAAAAAAATATTTGGTTTTCTTAGCTTGAAGATGATATGCCCAGGTTTAACTTTTTGGCCTCTAATCTGCTTTGTCTCTGAGTTTCATGGATCTGTGGTTGGGTGTCTGACATTAATTTGGAGGAATTCTCCATTGAGAATTCTTATTTCAAAGATTTCTTCTGTTCATTTCTCTCATTCTTCCTTTCTGGTATTTCTAGAACTTGTGTAATTTTTCCACAATCCTTGGATATTCTGTTTTGTTTTTCAGTTTTTGTTCTCTTGGATATTAGGTTTTTGAAGATTCTATTGAGTTAACCTCAAGCACAGAGATTCTTTACTCAGCTATGTCTAGTCTACTAATAAGCCCATCAAAGGCATTCTTCACTTCTGTAATAGTGTGTGTGTGTGTGTGTGTGTGTGTGTTATCTCTAGCAATTATTATTATCTTTTGGGCTTCCATTTCTCTGCTTATATTGCCCATGTGCTCTTGTATGCTGTCTTTTTTTTATCCTTTAAAGCCTTTAGCATATTAATCATAGTTTCTTTTTTTTTTAAATCATAGTTTCTTAAAAGAAATTCCCAGTTTGATAACTCTAACATCCTTGCCACGTCTGATTCTGATGCTGCTCTGTCTTTCCAAATTCTGTTTTTTTTGGCCTTTTGTATGGCTTGTAAGTTTTTCTTGATAGCTGGACTAGATAAAATGAACAGCTATATATAGGCCTTTAGTAATAGGTGTGAGTTGGGAGAGGGAAGTGTTCATGTCTCAGTCTTGAAGAGCCTGTGTCTCTGGACTGTGAATTTTACATGTGAATCTCAGATTTCTTCCCCTTTCTGTGGGGCAGGATGGCCAGAGTTTGGTATTTTCCTTCCTGCATGTGGAAGATTTAAGGCTGGCTGCAGCTGGGTTTTACCTTCCCCAAGGTTGTTTAATCTCTGATAAAATCCCATCAGTCTAGGCTTAGGTGAAGTAGTTTCTCCTATGGGCAGATCTCAAAAAGAACAGAATATTTTGTTGAGTTTTATTTCCCCCCTCTTCCTGCTGGGAACACAAAGGGATTTTTCTCCACAATTCATCATGAGGACCTGATAGAAGGCCTGGAGATAAAACTCACAACAGCGTGGAGGCCCCTTTATGACTGGATCTCCCTAGAGTTTTAACTCTCAGACTTGTCCACATTGAGTCTCTAGCAATGTATTACAGTTCAGATTTTCCTACCTCAGCACTGGTTCCTGCCCAGGCTTCTATTCATGGGGCTTTGGTGAAGTAAGTTTTTATTCTCTGTATTCATTTTTGGTCTCTCCCATTTGGGGGCCAGTGATTTACCCTGTGGTTTCACTTCTCTTTAAAGATCTGAGGAGACCTATTGATTTTTCAGTTTGTTTAGCTTTTTTACTTATGAGGGTGAAATGGCAACTACCAAGCTTCTTACAAGCTGAACTAGGAATGGGAAATCCCTTATTTTCTTGTTCTGTTTTGTTTTTAATGTTTATCATCTTGATAAAACTGCAATTTATCTATTCCTGTATTGAGGTTCTTGTACCGGAGCCACCTGTATTTGTGGTTTTGTTTCTGTCGTTTTTTCTGAGCAGTTTGAAGCCATGATTAACACAAATATTTTTTTCTACTTCATTGTTTTTCTTCTGCTATTTCAATCATGCATATGTTACCTCTATATAAATTGTCCTGCATTTTAGGTTTTTTATTTTAATGTTTTTCTTTTTGCATTTAAGTTTGAGAAGGTTCCATGGTCCTTTCTTCAAATTTAGTTTTTTCCTCATCTGTGTCCACTCTACTGATGAGTGCAGCGAAAGCTGTTGTTCCATTTCTTGTTTTTGATTTACACCATTGTTATTTTTAGAGTTTCCATCTCTGTTTACATTACCTATCTATTCTTTCATGCTGTCTTCCTCTGCATCCACTGGAACACTTAACATATTGATCATAGTTATTTTAAATTCTGCATCTTATACTTTTAATATTCATGTCATACCAGAGTCTGGTTCTCATGTTTGCTTTGTTTCTTTAAATTGTGATTTTTTTTTTTTTGCTGTTTTGCATACCTTGTGATTAGTTGTCATTGAAAGCCAGATATATTTTATTGGGTAATGGAAACTGAAATAAATAGCCTTTTCATATGAAGATTTGTGTTCATGTGTGTAGGTGTTAGGTTGTGTTTGTCTATAGCAGTGTCATGGACTTCAAATTTCTCTAGCACCTTTGTTTCCATTTCCTTTTGATTTTGGATTTCTTAAGTTCTCCTTCTTAGTATGTATTCTGCTGTTTTGTTTAGCTATAACTCACTGTTATTATGCTGAACCCCTGTAGGTAGAGTGGTAGGGTATGTAGGAATGGGAGCTTTCTATGATATTGTGGTTAAATCTCAATCTTTAAGTGGGCCTTTGTTTCCTGGCTGGATCTTCACAGGATTTAAACAGAAGTGTTAGCACTCCTACCCCGGGTTGAGACCAGAAGGAATGGGGGTAGGAGCAGAATGAGAGAAATGTCCTGGCTCTGATAAAGCCTTATCCCCACCAAAAGAAGGCTGCTGCTATGACAAACGCTCCTTATTTAGCAATACTCTTCTCCCTCTTAAGCCACAAGGGGATCTCATATAGATCTTCACAGTATAGCAAAATGAGGCTCCTGCAGATAAAGTCCCTGATTGTTTGCCCTCTCATGAGAATGCAACCCCTAGGAGCTTCTCACTGTCATGCTAGTCTCCATTAAGCCTCCAGAAACTTGTCAGTTACCACTTAAGTATTCCTACAAGTTTATGCTAGTGGCTGCTATTCCAGATAAGCATATCTTGGCTAAGACCCTCTATTTTTTTAAGATTTTATTTATTTATTCATCTCACACACACACACACACACACACACACACACACACACACACACACAGGCAAAGACATAGGCAGAGGGAGAAGCAGGGTCCACACAGGGAGACCGATGTGGGACTCAATCCTGGGACTTCAGGATCACGCCCTGAGCCGAAGGCAGACGCTCAACCACTGAGCCACTCAGGCATCCCAAAGGCCCTCTATTTGTACCTGTCTTTCCACATTACTGGGTGGTAGCTGGCCTGAGTCCTCAGTTCTCTGGGTCAAAAAAGACAAAAACAAAAAAACACAAGCACTTTCTAGTTATTGGTATGGGAAACAAACCTTTAAGCTCTTTATACAGCAGAGTTAAGATGGGAAACTTCTTGTCCTTGATTTTTATTCCACAAGACTCACTCCTCATCCTATTTGTCTTAATGATTCCTTTTGATTTCTTTCTCTTCAATGATTGGGCCTAGGTATGGAAACAAGACTATTTGTATAGTCTAGTTAGAGACTGCTGGAACTTTACAACAGGATTTTTTTTTTTAATCTGAAAATAACATGTGGAAATTTTCATCACAGAAAGATTATATTGTTAATAGGCTACAGATTACTTTCATTTAAGTTTAGAATTGCCCACAAGTGACCTTTTTGCCAAGCTTCCAGTAGCTTCTCCGTGGCAAAGGTCATATTATTCCTAACTCCCTGGAGTTCTCTTAAATGTTTCTGTATCCACTGAAGATCAAAGACATTGGCAGAGAGAAGTGAGAAATCCTTCCAAGCATGTTCTAGCTGGGGATCTGGCCTTTTTGCATGAGGGTTCCTTTCATTGGGCCATTTCACCCCTACCTGGTGTTACAAACTCATCTCAAGGTCTCAGCAGGTCAGCCCTCTCACAAAGGCAATAATCCACCTTAAAGCAGCAGAAAATTTGAAAGGAATAGATGTTTATGTATCCTGGGTAGTAGGTACTCAGCAAGCATTTGTTGAATCAATGAATGAATGAAAGTAGGTCTAGAAATTTGAAGCAGAGGAAAACAGATTTGAAGCAAGATAATATTGGTTCTGAATGCTTTCTGATGAGCTCACTCTTTCAGAACACAAGAGGAAAAAGTCAATTGGGGGAAAAAAAAACTAAGGAAAGTGGTTGTTACAGTCCCTTGCCTTTACCAAAAAAAAAAAGAAAAAAGAAAGAAGAAATTCAGATGTTTTTGGGCATTTGGATCTGAGAATGAAGTTAAGGCTGTTTTAACAAGCATGGTATCTTTGTGTATAATCCTAACCCCCGTGTGCATACACTTCTTGACCTCCTCCAATCTGTTCTCCATTGAGCACTCAGAGAATTTTCAGAATATGAATTTGATTAGATCACTTCCATGCTAAAGATCTCTGAATTCCTACAACCTAAAATTAGTTACATATTTAATGTTGTCATTCGAAGCCAATTTATTATCTTGCCTCAAATCTTTTACTATTCCTAATTGTATCTCTTGCATATTCCTCAAATAATGTATCCTCTAATCAAGTCTGACCAATTCCAACATAAACCACACATTTCCACATGACCTTTTATCTGCAATGCCATATTTTGCTTGTTGAACTTCTATGCATTTCTTAAGGCTCAGCTTACTTCCTGTAGTAGATTTTACTGAAGAGTCCCTCCCTCTGGCAGTTTTAGTTGCTCTATGTACTATTTTATTTAAAATTTTGTAGCATAGGGATGCTGGGTAGGTTCAGTGGTTGAGTGTCTACCTTTGGCTCTGGTCGAGGTCCCAGGGTCCTGGGATAGAGTTCCACATCAGGTTCCCTTCAGGAATCCTGCTTCTTCTGCCTATGTCTCTCTGTCTCTCTCTATGTGTCTCTCATGAATAAATCTTTAAAAAATTTAGCATAAAAATTAACTTATAAGTTTTTAATTGCTTCGAAGGGGCAGGTGTATCCTATTGACCAGCTAGCCTTTGTTAACTGAGTAGCATGGGATATATATAGTGAGAGAAGCAGTGTCCATGGCTAAAAGCACAGACTAGTTTCAGCTGACCACATCTGACATCTATGTAATTTTTGTCAAGTTATCTCTATGCATTGGTTTCCTGAAGTGAAAAGATGCAAATGATGATAGTCAAACCTAACCCACTGGGTCTTTGCAAGGAATAAATGAGTCAATCCTGAGTCAACCTATGAAGATAGTGCAGAAATAATCAGAATTGAGGGTATTGCATTGCTTCATCTAATAAGTGGTAAAGATACTTGAGTTGGGTTGGTGGAGGAGTAAAGGGAATCCAGGAGGGAAAAGACAAAAGTTAATGAGGCTGAACAGAGAAGCAATACATTGTTGGTACTATAAAGAGTGAGTTTTAGAAAACAGACCCATCTGGTGAGGATTTTAAGTATTTTTCTAATAATTGTGTGCTGTAACTGTCTCCTATCCCCATCTGCCAGATGAGATCACTAAATGTACTTTATGAGTAACACGTTGAGTGCCACAGGATTCCTTCTGGGTAGTGAGACAGATACTGAGACTGTTTCAGTGCAGTGTGGAGCACAAATGCCTGACTTCAAGTTGCAAGTTGTGTCTTCAAGCTGACTTCAAGTTGGAAGTCTGTGTCTTTTAACAATCAGCACAGGAAGACAGTGCCTTTATCTTATTTATACTGTAAATAACACTCTCCAGTTTTCACTGCCTGAGAGAATAATAACCAGGGCCGGAAGGATATGAGTATTTGTCTCTGAACTCCCCCAAGTGAAACCACTGGAATCTCAATGTTTTCTTTTCACTCCCCTCACAAAATTCCTTAACTGTTACCTGTGGTCATTCTCAAAGGCTGTCTTTAGCTATGCTCAGTTGGCTGATAGTCAACAATGACAATACATACTTCTGGCTGTATTCTTCTTTTACTAGTAACCCCGTTGCCATCACCACTCCCAGTATTCCACATGGGACAGCATTGCTCCATCAGCTTGTGATGATACCTCTTGTGCTTCAACTCTTTCAACTTTCTCATTTTCAGATACTTTCTTTTTGAAGCTGTTGAGATACTTCCTTAAGGATGACCACAGAAAAATAAAACTCATTCTTCTTGTTATGCAGCCCAAACATTCCATCCTCAACAGGTTGGTAACCACAATAAAGTCCTTGAGGACTAGTCCTCATTTATCTGGAGGAGCACTCTCCAGGAGGTAAATACAGCCTTTGTTCTTCAGTTGTGTTTGAGAGCTTAAGTTCAGAGGACAGCTATCCATCTGGAAAAGTGTTATCCATACATCCCCCAGGAGGGTTCTAAGAGCTTCATGCAAGCCAGATCAATCTGTTCTGATGAACTTGAACTCCATACAGGGTTCCCTCTTATACTCTTTACTGGAATTGGACTCTGCTGGAAGCTTGCTTTCAATTTATCCCATGCTAAGGGTCAATGGACTATAACTGTTCTCTGTTCTATTCCTTATCCATGTGAGTGTCAATGAGCATGAAAACCCATCAGCACACCTGACGTTTTAAGAATTATTTCTATATAAGGTTTTATTAAACCATTAACAGCCGTGTGTGCCATCAAAGTAGCCTCATATGAAGGCAAGATTGTTTTAAATTCTGGATTTTCCTGCCCATGAAAGATGATAATATTCTAAGAGGTGCTTTCTGAAATTCACGACCTAATTTTAAGAGTATTTTACAAAGCAGAAAATTAAGTAATCTGGTCTGAAATAATTCGCCAAAGAGGCCAAGTTCAGTTTAGTCTACTTTTTTGTAATTTGAATCTTGTTGATTTCCTTAAAATATTTAAGTTTATGCTAATGAAAGTAATAAGAATAATTCTAAATAAATCAAAGGAGGAGGGGACAGACAAAGCAGGTGTCTGGGATGAGTTAGTTACAACAGAAGTGTGGAGCATTTAGCTCTCAGGCTCCTGTCCACAGGGTCACATGCAGAAACAGATGTGAGTTGCTGTTGACATCTCTTGAATGCTTATTATGTGTCAGGCTCAAGTCTACAGGCCTTTTGCTTTTTGTGCTTGAATTTATTTCCATAACTACTCTGAAGTATTAATGACACTCATATTTTACAGATGAATAAACTGAGTCAAAAAAAGGCAAATAACTTCCCCCATGATAACATAGCTAGTCCATGAGAGTTGGAATCTGAAATAAAGTAATCTGACTTCAGAGTTTATGCTTTTAAGCACAATGATTCTTCTTACTCTCCAGTAAGGGAACACCAAAAGATACATTTTTCTGAAACTCAAGGCAAGAAAAACTTATTTAGTATTTAGTTTAGCCTTGGATTGGGTAATGTAATAGAAAATAAAAATCAAAAACTTGGTCTCAGTTTTGCAAAAGGAACAATGTATTCTCCACATGGCAACTTTTGTGTCACTATCTTAAAATTATAGGAATACCAATAACCTAAATTAGAGACTTTGCTTTATGATGTCATAACTTCGCAGAGGTTAGACAATGCTTAAAAATACATATTGTAGATTATTGAGTTAAGTCCTATATCTGCAAAGTCAGAATGCTGATTTGTAGGATGATATTATTTGGATGAGCCTGGGTAATGTTTAGGGGTGGATTGCTTTATCTCCACATGGACATGGGGTTCGGTAGGGTGGGCTATGGAACTGGAAAGGACCAATTTGGCCAGAAAAAATCATAAGTCAGGTGTAATTAAATGCTCTTGTATATAAAAGAAAGTATCTTACAGGATATGTATTTTTTTGAATCAGGGATCACATTTATATATTATACATAAAATTTACTCCATTAAGAGTAAGAGTTAAGAGTTAGAGAAACTGAAATTAATGAGTGAATACTAATAAATATGCATATGTGCTGCCTTTAATATTCAGAAACCATTTGATTTTTAGAAGCTTAACTTTGCCCTTACAATTACATTCCTCAAAATAATGCCATATGGTGAGTTTGTACAGAGATAATTATCAAACTTCTCACACTTTAAATAATTCTACAGAAATAAAAGATTTTGTTTTCAAAACATGTCTCATATATACATAATTTATGTATATATTCTCTATTTCTTTGGTGGCCATCTTATATTCCTCTTGCTTCAGTTTATTTTGGAAGTAGAAAGGAATAAAGGAGGAAAAAGCAATTGAACATGTAGTTTATTTAAGCAAAAGGGAAAATTTTGTTTCCAGATAGGAAAGCTTAAAGTGCTTTTGGCTAGTTACTGTTTGTTAGTCTCTCTTCCCGTAGGGGGCAGGATGTGGTAATCTGTAAACTCAAGCTTCTCAGGGGTTAAATGAGAAGCAGTATCACCTTCTTTTGGAGTTACTGTTTAATTAAAAAGCTGTTGTTTTTTTCGCTGATATATATGTTCTGATTAATTAAATCCCCCAAAGTGAGATTGTGGTAACTTGCAAAATACTGTATTGTAGCAAATTAACACGTAGCCCAGTTCTCTTCCAGAATACCTATACACTTGCACAGATTTCAAGGAAGTATTTTCCATTGTTGATAAATAAGCAAGTGGAAATTTACTATACACTCCAGGTTGTACTCATATGTTGCATTTTAGGACAAAAAGACAATATAGATGTTTATTATTAACTAAGGGGGAGTCACATATGAAGTGCTTTGCAGCAGTGCCTGGCCCTCTTCCAGACTGTGGGGTGCAGAAGTGAGTGGTACAAAAGCTCTACCTATAAGCAGCCTGTATTCTCCCAAAAGGACACAGAAGATCCACACAGATATTGCTGACTAAATAGTTTGTGGACAGTCATAATTGTTAGAAAATGAAACAGGTTGGAGAGTGGTTAGGCAGTCAGGAAGACCTCTCTTGACTAAAGAGGCAGCCCTCAAATTCTAAATGGGCTGCTTTCTAATAGCTTATATTTAGGTCCATGGTTTGCCACTGAGAACTACTTTTCCCACTAAAAATAAAACCTGGAGATTATGTTCCTAAAAACAGTTAATAAAAGACTTGGGTCAGAAAAAAAAAATCCTACCCCAAAACTGTGTTTGAATTCTGGTTGCAATACTTATAGTAGCCTGCTTTAGACACATGGTTTGGCCTAAGATTCTTCCCTCACTTGTAAAATCATGATCATAATACAACTAGCAAGGTTATTGGGAGCATTAAAAATAGCCTATCAAAGGGGTCTAGTTGAACACTTGGCATATAGGAGATAGTTATGATCCATAATATAATTTTCTAGACCAGCAGTTGACAAGCATTTCTGTAAATAGTAAATATTGTTGGCTTTGTGGGACTACTATAGTGTGAAAACAGCCATAGACAACATGTAAGTGAGCAAACATGGCTGTGTTCCAGTGAGACTTAATTTACAAAATCTGAGCAGGCTGGATTTGGCCAGCTGGCCATAATTTTATGACCCTTGCCCTGGAATATATGTATATATCACTGGATTGATAAAAGTACAGTAATTGGAATATAACTGAATTCAATCACCAAATGGAGCACTCATTCATTCATTCATTCATTCATTCATCTAAGAGAGCCAGAGAGTGGGAACACTCACAAGTGGGGGCAGAGGCAAAGAATCTCAAGCAGACTCTCTGCTGAGCACAGAGCCCCACACAGGGCTCGAACTCACAACCCCAAGATCATGGCCTGAGTTAAGATCACGGACGCTTAACCGACTGAACCATCCAGGTGCCCCAAGGTAGCATCATAACCAATTTGGTGCCTCTTATTAAAGATGTGGGTTTGGGGCCTGTCTGGATTATAGCCTTAAAGAATTGAAAAAGCAAATCCACACAGGATTTAAATATGAATTGCAACTATGTATGATTTTTTCCCCAAATGTCCAGTTGCTAAATAACTGTCTAAAAGTTAGGTCTGGCTCAATTGTGCCTTATTTTTCTGATTTCAGCTGCTTTTAGAGTACATAGAGACCCATCAGAGACCTGGTGTAAGCTACCTCTAGAATGCTCCTATTACTCTGCTGCCCAGGAGCGTAAAAAGTGCTGAGAAGCATGTTTCCTGTCAAATTGGGGACAAGCTCTTATATTTTTAGTTTTCATTTGGTTCTCTTGGTCTGGCAGGAGTTCTCACTTCTTACAATTAACACTGCCAAGGGCTTCAAATGGAAACACAAGGAGTAGCACTCTGAGATTCTAAATTTTATTTAGTGAGTGCCTTAAAACCTGTTCTATCTTATTTAAATCCATGTTTATATTGTGAAAGAGCTTATTCTCATTTTACACATGGACAAACAGATCCAGCCCAGTGGCTGTCAGCACAGGGCCTGGTGCTAAAATCCTCACACTGACTTGCAGACTCTTCATAAACATTTATTTCTTTTCCATCAAAATATCCCATCTCTGATGCCAGAAGAGCATGGGGTTCTGTAGTTCATATATTCTGCTTGAGTGACTCTTCTAATGAATTTTCATTAAGAAAAAGACAAACCTACAGGCAAAGAAGGAGAGCAAATCAAAAGGTATTCTGGTTTGAATGTCTCCGAGGTTATGAACGTGTCAAAGGATGGATATCGTAAATGAGCAGATTTCAAAACCTAGATAATGTATGTTTGTAACACGTGAGAGAAACAACTCTTTGAAATGCAATGTGAGGTAATGGGGTGGAGGCCAGGGAAAGCACAGGATTCAGCATTAGAAGGCCTGGCTTCTTTCTTGGCTATAATAATTAGCAGTCTTAGAACTCCGTGCTTCAGTTTCAGAAAGTGATTATAAAATCTTCTGTCTTCCCTGTAATAGAGATCAAATAAATCGATGTATATGAAGGTACTTTCTAAAAGCTCTCAAAATTATCCATTAAAGTTATATTTTTAAACATAAACATTATGAGCTAGTACTTGGGTAATATATTAAGAATATTTTCAGAGTTATTATATTCTGCTTAATATTCAGTGAGGTACTGAAGGGGACTTTGATGAGGTGGCGCAGAGGGAGATAAAGACTGGTGGTGGTAGTTTGCCAAGCCGAGCTGGGCTCTCCTTTCTGATCATCCATAACTGTCTGTATATTTGGGACTCATTTCAAATGTCAGCTGAGCTGGCCTTTTATGTCACAACACCAGCAGCAGTGTTTAGATTAATGAGGAGAATATGCTGCTGGCCTGAAGCACTGGCCACTGAGCAAGGCGCCTGGTATATATGTGGGCAGATCCACAATTCGCCGAGGTCTTTTCCATTTCCAGCTGCTCCTCCTTATGCTGCAGGCTTTAGCCTCACCCAGTCTAGACATGGGGTCACTGTGGCTGAGCCTTCTGCAGTCACTCCTATCCAAACATGCCATCGAAGGCACCAGTCAGGAGGATGAGTTCCTATTTATTTGAAGGATCATCTTATTTAATTTGGTCTTTGGCACTGGCAATATCTGCAGCTGAGCTGCATAATAATGAAGAGAATGAGAAAAATTGATTTGTGAGTGGAACAGGCATGTTGTCCCATTCCTGCAGGTCTCAAGTCCGGCACTACTCCACTCTCTGTATGGGAAGTGTAGAACACAAGTGATACGTGAAATAGCACATTGTCATACTTTGCAAAGGAAACACAACTCATGAGTAATTTTCATTTTACCGGAAAAAAACAAAATCCTACCATGTACACCATGTTAGGAGTCTGCAATAGCAGTGCTAAATAAGTCCTTCTCTGATGCCAAGCTCCCTAGAGCAACTCTGATGATCTTCTATCCAGTTCCCAGAGGTACCACATGTTCTTGGTCTGCTGTGGTGTAGAAGATATCCCTCCTGTTTCTTAATGGGTAGACAATGTGCACAGTAATAGACATTTCTGAAGTTAGGATTTATTGAAGAAAGATTCCTTAAAATGAAAAGTTTGTCACAGATGCCATTCTTACAATGTCAGGTTGTCAGGTGAGGTAAAAAATGGCTTCCCCTGGTCTTATAGTTGCAAGCAAAGCATTTATTGCAGATCAAAAAAAGATATATTGGGAGATACTTTATTTCAAATGTATTTTTTTTGAACTTCTATGAACTCATCTTTCCTGTCTGCCTGCCTTCCATTCGTTGCTATTGGCTGGATATCTAGGTATCATACTATTTCTTTCCACCTAATTTTTATGGGACATGCTCATTGTTTAACTTCTATCTGTCCTAGGAGGTGTTTCTGGCCATTGAAATGACAACACCAGTCTGCAATCATTTTCTTCTCCAATGTCCTTGTTTTAAACTCCACTTGGGTAGGACTTTATGCTATCAACACTTGGAAATAAAGAATTAGTCTAACAATTTCTAAATTCCCTGATTTCAGGGTGGGTCCTTTGAAATTTTTCTTTTCACAGAGGCAATGAGACCCAATCATTCATTTCTCCTAATGTCTTACCCTTTCCCCCTGACAGCTTTGCTTGTTTTCCTCTCAGAGAAAATCAAGCAAGAAAAATGGAGCTCATGAGTTTTGGCCATCATGTTGTTAGGTAGGGGTGGGGAGGAGGTAAAGGAAAGTAGAAAGAAGATAGGACAGGAAGATGGGGTGTTGGCTGAAATCTTATTCTTAAAGAAAATTTGCCCAGGGTATTACCATTTCTCTGCCATTACTCCTCAGCCTGCCTTTTCCATCAGAAGATGCACAAGATGTCAGTTTCTAGCACTGTTTCTACTTTGGGAGGCTTGTGAGGACAGGGAGGGACTTGCATTCTTAAAGGGTTGTGTACATTGCCGGGGGCGGGGTCCACCCACCCCTCAGTCTCCCTTTTTCCAAATTAGGGTATTCATAGTGGAGTTTTTTTTTTTTTTTTTCAAAATTCCTTTCTACTTACCTGTCTTTTCTTGTATCTGTCTCCTGAGAAAGAAGCCACATTAATTTGTGACATTTATGGAATTATCCTGGTTTCCAGTTCTCAGTGGTTATAATACAAACCATTCCTTCCTTGTTAGCATGCTGCTCATGTCATACTCCGCCCCCCCTTTTCTTTATTAGTAGTTTTACTTAATTCTCCTGGGAGGGAGGTCCTATGTCCCAGTATTATTCCATCTCCTTCCCCAGAATTTCATTCAAACAGTCAAAAGCCAAGCCAGCACACCACTTACCACACCACTGATAGGCCAGTGCCTCTTGATCCTCTGCAGGACATAGTTCAGCTTCTTGGCATGGCAGGCTAGGCTCTTCATGATAGGGCTCCTTTATTCCTCCCCAGGAATCTCTCTCGATTCTTAAACCTTACCGTCCAGCAATACTAAGCTGTTTGAGTTACTGTGCACACCATGCCACTCCATGTCTCCTCTATCCTCTTCTTGTGTTGTCCCCTATAGTTGAAATGCCCTTCTCTGACATGTTTGTCTTCTTCTTTCTTGCCCAAACACACCTGACAATTTTGCCAGATATTGTTCACAGCTCCAGTCTTGATGACCAGCTAGCCCCAGCCCATGCTCTACTGCCAAGGCAGGATCAGTGCTCTTTTCTGACCTATCTGGCATGTTCCTGTCATTACATGTTATGCCGTTAATCTTTATCTTTTGATTTGTAATTATCTGTACTTCTGTCCCTCTCCTCCAGCAGATGGGACCCCCTGAAGCAGGAATAGTTTTTTGTTTTTTGTTTTTGTTTTTGTTTTTTGTTTTCTGTATGACAGCACAATGCCTAGCACATAGTAGGTCAAAGAATACATAGTCGTTAAGATGAATGAAATGAAAACAAGCTAAGAGGCTTACTACTCCAAGGAGAGTAGTTCACAACAAAGGAATTTAGAATAATCTGCCACCATAATAGAACACCTTCAGTAAGTAGATGACACCTTTATCATAGGCAGACTGATCTCATTCTCTGATAAATAAAAAATATGAGAAATCAGAACTTTAGAGGGGAAGAAAAAACTGGTGCCAATCTCACACTGGTAGTAATAGCATTTGCTCTCTGTGCTCTATGCTTTTATTATATTTTTTCCCTCGCACAGCATTAAAAATGGTCTTGAATGATCTCAATCTTCTTTCATTTAGTGGATAGCCTTTAAAGGGAAAAATGGTAAATAAGGGAAAATAAAAATTTTGACATGTAGATAAAAGTACAGTTGTCCTAGCAAATTTAATTTTTAAACTCAACTGATTATCTTAAATTCAGTATATTTGTTATTGCTCAATTTGTTATTTGTTAAAAAGAAGGGTCACCTAAAATCATTTAATGTCAAATATATCATTTGTTCAAGTAAATAAAACACCACTAGTAATTGGCACTAGAAGTTTTATAAATGCAGTTGGTTTACTTAAATAATTTAACCAGCTTTGGATTCTCATGTACCCCTTGTGGCCTAATGAGTTGGAGTCTTCTCAAAGATATGTCAGGGAATTTCTTGGGCAGAACCACCTTCAAAGAAATGGAAATGGAGGAAAGCGTTCAGAGGTATCTTTGTTTCATTTCCCGTGGAAGATTTAGTTGTACTTTTACCATATTTATTTGTTCATAACGTTGAATTTGAATGTGAGACATGGGAGGGAAAAAATTCCATTAAAATTTCTAAGACTGTATCCTTTATACAGGAAAAAAGAACATGTAGTATTGCCAGCTGACAATTATTTGAAAAAGGTTTGTGCTGCTGACTTAGGATTTTTAGTACAGGAGATTGGAAAATGCACCTATAGTATCTGGGCACAGAGTGGTATTTTTAAAAAGAAATTAAGGCTGAATAATGTCCCTCAAAGATGTTTACTTTTTCATTATCAGAACTTGTCAGTGTTTTGATACATTTCAAGTTGAGGAATTAAGTTTGGAGAGGATATTAGGGTTTCTAATTAGCTGTCTTTAATATAAAAAATGACTCTATTTGATCCATGTGGTCCCAAGGTACTCACAAGGGTCCTAAATGTGGAAGGGTGGCTAAAGAAGAAGTCATATTTAAAGATGAAAGGAAGGGACACTGGTTGAGGAATATTCTGAGAAGCAGAGCAGGCAAGGCAACATTCTCCCCAAGAGCCTCCAGAAAGGAATGCTTTTACCAAATCCTAGATATTAGTCTAGTGACACTTCTGACCTATCAGACAGTAATAAATTTGTTGTCTGTGGTAATTTGTTACCGCAGCAACAGAACACTAATACAGGTACATTCAGACAATGTGATACTACACAGTCATTAAGAATCATACTTAAAAAGAACACATACTTATGGTAAATTGTTAGGTTAGAAAAACAGCTGAGGAAATACTCTAGGAAAGTGAAACCAAATCTTTATATACCTATTTAGGTAAAATTTGAAAGATAGGCTGTAAAATGATATTCATGGTTCTCTATGGATGCTGGAATTACTATTTTTCTTTCTTCTTCCCATATTTCCCAAGTTTCTTTTTCAATCAGAAAATGAAATTAAATGTGGAACATGATTGACCTTAATTAACAATGGAGATAGGTTGCTCATAGTATTTTGTTTTCCTTCAAAATCTTGGAGAGGAGATGAGCTCCAGGTAGTATAGTAAGCTCCTGTATGGTAGCTTGTACTCAATCCTTACTTTGCCAAATATCTACATCTTAAATACATGGAAAATGTGTTAATGTCTTCCTGTTGTATTTTTTATTTTTAGTTATGAACTGAAGTTTGAAATTTGAGCCATAAGAAATTAGAAAATATTTTGGGCATTTAAGATTAGTGTCTGAGTATTTGTATTAATGGTGTAGAGATTAATTACGATTGCAGGAAGGCTAACTCTATAGGTGTAGAAGATTAAAAGACTATAGGTGTTTGAAGACTAAAAGCTGAGGTGAAGGATCTTTATGGGATCAGCTGGATACTGCCTTTCACCTTTCCTTACCAGATTCACTGCTGGCACCCATCATTGTTAAAAAGTCCCTGCCTCCCCCTCATGCTCCATGTATTTGATTTTCATTAGTGGTGGGTTTTATTGCTGCCCTTGATATTTGCAGAGAATGTAATTTAAAGGAAACTAAGCCTCTATAAGCAGGATAAAACTCTCTATGTTCAAGTCAAAAGCTTTATTTGATGCCAAGAACATTTTCAAAAACTATTACTTATGTACCATACTAAACTTTAACGATCTGGTTCTGAGTCGCAGGGTAGAAGACAATTATTTAGTACCTGGGAGGCATCAGACTCCAGCCACGAAGAGGGGAGAGTGGGCATCAGGTATACCTGGGTTCAAATGAGGGCTGCGGCCTTCAGTCTGTGCTCCTGGCAAGCTACATCAATTTCTTGAGCTTCCTTTGTAAGACGGACTGTGGCTACCCTCAGTGCCTACGGTTATTGTGAAAAGGAAAGGAAACAAAATGCTTCTCCCTGTATAAGTAATCAGTAAGGGGTGGTTGTCATTATATCTGAATGCCCATTTACTGAGTATTTTTCCTTAAACTATACAATTTAAGAAAATTCAGTAATGGCTTGTGTGTGCAGTCTCTGTAGTCATTTCAAGGCATTTTTTTCTTATTAGGTATGATAAAGTAACACACAAAACACACTGCTGTTGTATATGAAGGTAACTGGCAGAAACTTCTGTTTGATCTCTGTGTTTGTGATCATTTCCAATCGCCTTAGTACAATGAGGATACAAACCTGCACCTAGTTTCTCCAAAATGCCTTATAAAGGGGACATGATTTATTTTCATGTGACACAGTGTCAAAGAGGAACCTGGTGTTTTTTAGGTACAAGTTCTAAAGGAAAAGGCTTTGGCCTCTGAGCACTCCTAGGGAAATGATCGGAATCCCAGTACCCTCATTCTTTGGGATAAATGTTCAAAAAGCAGAAACTTTGAGGGGGAATTTAGTTCTTGGTAGGTAGGGCTGGGAGTTACATTAGAAGGTGGGGACATAATGAAAGCAAGATCACCTTGCTGGAACTTACCTTCTCTACTCTGTTTGCTTCATTATCACTCTTAAGGATTTTTTTATGGATGTGCCAAACTCAAACCTGTTACTTTGAAGACTCAGACATAGTTGCTACTTCTCAAAGATGGCTAGATGACTGCAACAAAACCCAAAATACAAAACAGGAACTTAAAACAGGGAAATGCTTCTCCTAAGATGTTAAATCAGGAGTGACTGAAAGAGCCAGAGTACTCTGGTAAATGAAGAAAATAATTAAATTTAAATAAGCAAATGAATTATTCTTGGCTTGCTAATTTCCCTTACCTTATCTTGAGATAAATTCTTTACTAGACAATGTTGAGACTCTAGGGGATCTTGGGATAACCTGCTGATTAAAGGTTAAACTGTCCTTTTTGTGCTCAATGTTGCATACAAAACAGCATTGCATATTTTCAAAGTAAACTGCTGAAAGTATAGTATCATTCAGAAAGTTTGTAAGTTTTCACAATCATTGTTTTAACACAGAAATCTGTTTATTAAACCAAACAAAACAGAGAAAATTATACCAGCCCTCGAATTTTTTTTGAATTTTCATTTAAATAAGCAAACTCTAAATCCACACCTTAAAAGATGTTTGTGCATCTATGTATTTCCAAAATACTCATATTTCAATAAGATTTTCACATTATATTCACCAACAGTATCACAAAAGTTCTTTTTTTTGTTTTTGTTTTTTGTTTACGTAACTGTAAGGAACAGTAATTCTAGAAACGCTAGAAGAAAAAGCATAGCAATGTCCACAGTTACAAGAAAAAGTGCACATTACTTGGTCACAATCACAGTCATTACTTGAAAAACTATATGTAACAAGTAGATAAGAAAGATCACTGATGCCTTAAACTCATTATCAAAAACTGAATGACGTAAGTTTTACATGAAATAAGGCAAATTCAGGAATGCACAAAGAATTTGTAATCCAACCAAAGCTGAACAACAGAAAAATAATTGTACAAGAAGCATAAACTGATGTACTTCTCCCTAAGTATTTAAAAAATAGGCTTGCCTCAGTGCACAAAGAAAACACCATTCCTGTGTATCCAACACTATAAAATAAGAAAGAAGGGCAAAGAGTAAGGGGAGAGGTGGGGACAGTTCATTGAAAGTTGCAGCTGCATCCACTGAGAGTTCTTTACATTTTTACCTAGAACTGTAAATTATACAAATTCTATCAGGAGAGGTAATGGTCTTTTTTGGAAACTATTTCTGAAATAGAGAAAGAAAAACTACACACGAGTGCAAATTTTCAGATTGTCACTTGCAACCGCTTAACATTCAGTCACCTACATCCAATTGCTGCTGGAGGCATGCCTGTAACACAGCAGCGTCAATCCGGAGTGAGCAGCTGTAAGGAACCAAGGTGTGATTTTTTTTTTCAATGATATGTCTTTTTTAATATTAAAAAATTCTGTGATGAAAACCTCTATTGCAAAACTGCAATGTTGAGTGGCATGATGAGCCTGAGTGCAGAAACGCAGGCTTCTCTTGGAAGTAGCTCCTGATGTGACGGTTTAAAGAACTTAGCCAGGTTGTGTTTTCTAGCATTGTTATTTTTGTAGAAAGAATTTGGAAAGAGGAAAAGGCAAAGGGATATGGAAAAGGTACTTACAGTAGTTTCTCAAAACAGTTTTCTTTTAGGACCTATGAAAAAGTTACCAAAGTAAAAATGACAATTTTGAATGAAAAACAAGTTTTCTTTTTATAAAAATTACACATTTTTTAATACAAGATCCTTCTCATTGTTGTTATATCCTGTAGCAACAACAAAATTGGCTTTTTTTCTTTTGCCAGATATGCAGCTTTCCATCCAATAAGTCAGTAATAATAAGTCCATTAATATTTCAGTTGGATCTTGAACTATTTTTTTCATACCACAAGCTTCTTCTGTTTTATCCTTGAATTAGGAATATACAGCCTTTTTTTGTTTGTTTTTTGTTTTTTGTTTTTTGCCCCAGATATTTATGCTGACAAACTAAAACAAAAAGCAGTAGGCTGGACACATTACAGTATCTCAAGTACTTCAGAGGTCAGAGTTCCTTTGAAGCACCTTAACACATCACTTCATGGATCAAGGACAATGTGGCATAATGGAAGTATTTCTCTTAAGACTGTGCAGTAAGACCAGAAGCATCTCTGCTGGGAAATCAAAATGTCATTAGTGGAAACTGCAAATTTAGACCTCAGTGAATAGGCTCGTCATTTGCCTCAGTTCTGTTGTAAAATAAGATTTTCCAGTTCATCTGCAGAACGCAATAAAAATGCAGCTGATTCTCGATATCCTGCAACGAGCTGTCTCACGGCATTGATTTCAGTTGGACTCAGCTGGGGTCTGGAGCTTGAACTGCTGGAGGATCCTGAGCTAGTTGCCAACTGCCTCTTCATGCTGAGATCCGTGGGTCCTAGAAAAAAAAATACAAAATTAACATGAACAATCTTTGTTACGGTACTTTGAACACGGACATTAAATTGTTGACTTAATTCACTTACTCTTCTTAGAGATGCCAAAGAGCAACATGATGTGTAATGAGTGGCTGAGTAGTCTCAGATTCCTTGTCCAGGCAATCCCCTCTTACTGTGCAAAGACGACGACCTTCTCCTAACATGTATTTTTCAGAAAATTCATTTTTAAGTCTACTTCCCTGTAGAAGTTTCTCAGCAGTAGCTAAAATGTTGAGACTTACAAATTCTTTGTGCTTGTACCATTGCTTAACAAATAATTTTAGATTCCACCAATTCAATGCAGAAACATCCTAGATTGTGATGCTAATGATCCAGATTAGGAATTCCTCCATTTAGAACAAAGGAAATTTTGGACAGGGGAGTTCAATGACAAGGTTATAGTTTCAACAACTATTAAGTGGCACAATAAGGATGTGAATTGTGGATTTTTTTCATCTCAGGCAAATACTGTTCTTCTATTAGGGTGGTTAGTATTGAAAAATATTAGACTAAAATTAGAATTTTAGAAGAGTACAAAGGGTAAGTGATCAGTAAAACAATTCTGCAAAAAAAAAAAATAGACTAGGAATAGTGCTTTAGGTAATGCTGAAGCTGCTTCTATATTTATTTGCAGGAAACATTTAGGTGTCAAAAGGTTTATTACATATAATTAAATCAGATAGATCTGCTTTTTGACAACATTTTGTCAAATTTTGGGGGTAAATTTTTACTTTAAAACAATGTTCGTTACTTAACACACATCTGAATTAAAACAATTTAGTTACTTAACACAAATGTCTGAATTAAAGATTTTTAAGATGCTTTGCATCAATTATTCTTGGATTATTAAGGTTTTTTATGTGTTATTATGGTTTCTAAGTGTCTGTCGTAATAGCAATTACTTAATGAAAGTAAGAACTATAATTATTTGCAATGAGTAATGCATTTCAAATCCTTGAATAAATATGAATAAATGTGTACACAATTAAAGCCATGCTCAAAAACTGTAGCGATGCTCTAACTTGAAAGTATTTTAACAAATTTTTCTTAAATGTAACTTTTCAGGTAATGGTATTCATTTCATGAACTGAAACAAGGGATGCTATTTTATCCTGTTCTTTTTGAGGCCTGATAGAGACAGGTCAAGACCCAATCCCCCTCACCCTTTACCCTGAAGGGAGAAGACTCCTGTCAGCTTGGAGGCAAGTGTCCCATGAGACTCAAACAGTTTCACTTGTAATTTAATTAGGACAGAGACAAGACCAGCACACAAGAACTCTGACATTTGAGATGGACTTATTTCCATTTCTGCCACAGTCTTTCAGAGCCTTGATTTTCTAGCAGGAGTTAGATTCCATTTGTTCTGCTCTTTACAACATCATGATTCTGACATAGCAAGCTGAAAAGGGAGAGATGTGGGGATGTCACACTTGGCAAATACGAATTAATGAACAAGTATTCAAGCAAATCATTAATAGCAACTATCTTTAGTTGCTATTAAAATGCTTTCAACTATTTGGAAAACTCTGAGTGGATTAAGAAAATATAATGAGTTCTGGTTTGTGGATGAACCAACTTTAAATTTGTCTTTTCCCCCCCTTTATACTCAAGAATCCCAATACTAGTACAAATCTTTATAAAAGAAAACAGAAAGGATTTCCTTAAGTTATGTCGATATGTCATGTCTAATTGATTATCCTTATTTTATTAGAAGTTGTAACATTTTGTGATGTTTTGCTGATAAGCCAAGTGGCTGGTTGACATCTTTAACTGGAATTGAGAAAGGCTGAAGCTAGGGCTCAGGTTCTTTTTTGGGATAAAAGAGACTGTGATTTCATTCTAACACTGCAGTTTATAGGTTATTTTCTACCTGTGGCTCAGGGGGAGAGGCTTTGAAACTTAAGACGTGGCTTTCACTTTCTTTTTTTTTTTTAAGATTTTATTTATTTATTCATGACACACACACACACATACACACACACACACACACACACCACACACACACACACAGAGGCAGAGACACAGGAGAAGCAGGCTCCACGCAGGGAGCCCGACATGGGACTCGATCCCCAGTCTCCAGGATCACACTCGAGGCCGAAGGTTGTGCTAAACCACTGAGCCACCTGGGCTGCCCTTTCACTTTCTTTCAGATTATTAACCTAGGCAAATTCTAGATAGCTCAGTAACACAGAAGCAACTCATACCATTGTTATTTCTCTGGAAGAAAGTTGACTTCATTATCTTGGTGTCTTTTGGATACAGGATCAGAATTAAGTATAATAAAACTGTAAGGAATTCTTGTTGCTGAGTATTTATTATTCAGGTTTTCAAAGTTAAGAGTTTGAGTAGGGCAACAAAAAATTTTAAATAGTCATAAATGAACAAACTATTTGACTACGGACTACTCAAACAGCCCCTTGTTTGTCACTAGTATTCTTATCTTCGCCATTCAGACAATGTCATACTTGACTGGCCTAGCTTAACCCAAATGACAATTGATAAAAAGTAAAATTTCAAATTTTATAAAGATGTTGAATTTAAAGAAGTCCAGAAAAATATTCTCAGAGATTTGCTCAGATCACAAAACCACTAAAAAATGTGGTTCTGGAAGAGTGGGACCAGTTAACCAAACAAGCAATAATAATGACACAATAGATGTGTCAAGAGAAAATGATTTGAGTAACAAGTGTTAAAGCAAATAATCAAAAAACTTGGCAGGGCCATTTGAAAACCATAATTAGGCAGACCTGCTTTATTCTGAAAATTTGAGTAAAAGATATTTCATGGTAACATGAAAATATTAGAAAAACTAAGATCCACTCTTTAAAAAAGTTTTGGGGGCATATTTAAGTCATAAATAAGTTGTAATTAAATGAAAATGTATATCCATAACTCATATTTGTTGATATATTTTTTAAATTACAGTTTACGTACAGTGTTAGTTTCAGGTGTATAGCATAGTGATTTGACAACTCTGTTATGCTATGTTCTTTTTAAGTTTTACTTAAATTCTAGTTAGTTAACATCTGGAGTAATATTAATTTCAGGAGTAGAATTTAGTGATTCATCACTTACATATAATACCAGTGCTCATCACAAGTGCCCTCATTAATACCTATCACCCATTTAGTCCATCCCCTGACCACCTCCCCTCTAGCAACCCCAGTTTGTTCTCTATAGGTTAAGAGTCTATTTTATGGTTCACTTCTTTTTCTCTTCCTTTCCCCTGGGTTCATCTGTTTTGTTCCTTAAATTCCACATATGAGTGAAATCGAAAGGTATTTGTCTTCTTGGATTTATTTTTGCTTAGCATAATACACTCTAGCTCCATCCACATCATTGCAAATGGCAAGAGTTCATTCTTTTTGATGGCTAAGTAATAATTGTATATTTATATCACCTCTTCTTTATCAATTTATCAGTCAATGGATATTTGGGCTCTTTCTATAATTTGGCTATTGTTGATTATTCTGCTATAAACATTGGGGTGCATGTGCCCCTTTTAGTCCATATTTTTGTATTCTTTTGATAAATGCCTATTAGTGTAATTGTTGGGTCATAGGATAGTCCTATTTTTAACTTTTTGAGGAACTTCCATACTGTTTTCCAGAGTGGCTGAATCATTTTGCATTCCTACCTACAGTATTAGAGGGTTCCCCTTTCTCTGCATCCTTGCCAACATTTGTTATTTCCTGTGGTGTTAATTTTAGCCATTCTGAAAGGTATCAGGTAGTATCTCATAGTTTTTGTGTTTCCCTGATGCAGAGTGATGTTGAACATCTTTTTGTGTGTCTGTTGGCCATCTGGATGTCTTTGGAAAAAAAGTTTATCCATGTCTTCTGCCTATTTTTAAACTGGATTTTTTTGGGGGGTGGGTGGGGAAGGGTGTTGAGTTTGATAACTTCTTTATAGATTTTGGATACTGATCCTTTACCAGATAGGTCATTTGCAAATATCTTCTCCCATATAGGCTGCCATTTCACTATAAGTGTAGCTAGCATCCATCACCAAACAAATCTATTACAATCCCATCGACTATATTTTGTAAGCTAAACCTTTAATCCCTGTGACTTACTCATTGCCTAACTGGAGGCCTGTATCTTCTACACTCCTTGAACCATTTTGACATCCTCCATCCCTCTAGTAACCATCAGTTTGTCCTCTGTATTTATGGATCTGTTCCTGCTTTTATCTGTTTTGTTTTTTAGTTCCACAAACAGGTGAAATCATATGGTGTTTGACTTTCTCAGGCTTATTTCACTTAGCATAATACCCTCTAGATCCATCGATGTGGTCTCAAATGGCAATTTCTCATTCTTTTTTGTTAAGTAACAGTCTATTACACACACACACACACACACACACACACACCCCACATTCTTTATCCATGCATCTATTGGCAGACATTTGGTTGCTTTCATATCTTGGCTGTTGTTAAAAATGCTGCAATAAGCATAGAAGTACATATATCATTTTTCAAATGAGTGCTTTTATTTTCTTTGGGTGGATATCCAGTAGTGAATTACTGGATTATATGGTATTTCTGTTTTTAATTTTTTGAGGAACCTGCATATTATTTTCCATAGTGGGCACATCAAATTACATTCCTACCAGTAGTACGTGAGTGTTTCTTTTTCTGTACATCTTCACCAACACTTGTTATTTCCTGTCTTTTTTAGTCCAGACAATCTGATAGGTGTGAGGTGATAACCTCATTGTGGTTTTAGCATTTCCCTAATGATTACTAACATTGAACATCTTCAGGTTCTCTACTTATTTAACATTATTTATTTATTTAACATTTATTATTTAACATTATTTAACATTGAACATCTTTTCAGGTCCTCTACTTATTTAACCAGATTGTTTGGGGGCTTTTTGAGTTGTATAAGTTCTTTATGTATTTTGGATATTAACCCCTTATTAGCTATATTATTTGCAAATGTCTTCTCCCAATCAGTAGGTTGCCTTTTCAATTTGTTTGATGGTTTCCTTTGCTGCACAAAAGCCTTTTATTGTGGTGTTTTCCCAACAGAATTTTAGTTTTGCTTTTGTTTCCCTTGGCTGAGGAAACCTATCAAAAAAATGTTGCTGAGGCCAATGTCAAAGAGATCACTGCCTATGTTTTCTTATAGGAGTTTTATGGTTTCAGGTTTGACATTTAGATCTTAACCCATTTTGAGTTTATTTTTGTGTATGGTATGAGAAATTGGTCTAGCTTCTTCTTCTTTGTGTGTGCGTGTTTACATGTAGCTGTCCAGTTTTCCCAGCACCACTTTTTGAAGAGATTGTCTTTCTTCCCCACTGCAATTTTTTGTCTCCTTTGTCATGGACTAATTATTGACCACATAAGTCCTGATTTATTTCTGGGCTCTCTATTCTATTCCATTGATCTATGTATCTGTTTTCGTGCCAATAGCATACTGCTTTGATTACTACAGATTTGTAGTATATCTTGAAATCTAGGACTGTGATACCTCTGGCTTTGTCCTTCTTTTTCAAGATTGCTTTGGGTATTTGATGTCTTTTTGGTTCCCTACAAACCTTAGTATTATTTGTTCTAGTTTTGTGAAAAATGCTGTTGGTATTTTGATATGGATTGCATTAAATCTGCAGATTGCTTTGGGTAGTATGGACATTTTAACAATATTAATTCTTCCAATCCATGAGCATGGGATATCTTTCCATTTGTGTTGTCTTCAATTTCTTTCATCAGTATTTAATGTTTTCAGAGCACAGTTCTTTAACATTCTAATTAACTTTATTCATAGATTACATTTCATTTACTTCTGCTCTGATCTTATTTCCTTCTCTCTACTATCCTCTAGCTTTGTTGGTTCTTTTTCTAATTGCTTTAAGCACAAAGTTAGATTATTTGAAATTTTTGTTGTTGTTTTTTTTTTAGGTAAGCCTATATCACTATAACCTTGTCTTTTAGACCTGCTTTTGCTTCATCCTGAAAATGCTGAAACTTTGTGTTCTACTTTTATTGTCTCAAGGTATTTTTCAGTTTCCTCTTTATTTGTTGAAACATTGGTTGTTTAGTAGCACATTTAGCTTCTACGTGTTTGTTTCCAGCTTTTTTTTTTTTTCTATTTGATTTCTAATTGCATACTGTTGTGGTCAGAAAAGACAGTTGGTATAATTTCAATCTTCTTAAATTTATTGAGACTTTTTTATGGCCTAATATGATCTATTCTGGAAAATGTTCCATGTTCATTTGAAAAGAATGTGAATTCTGTTTTTAGATAGAATATTCTATATATCTGCTAAGTCCATGTGGTCTAACGTATAATTTAAAGCCACTTAAAAAAAAGATTTATCATTGATATAAGTGGAGTGTTAAAATTCTCTACTATTTTCATCATATTACTGTCAGTTTTTCCCTTTATGTCTGTTAATATTTGCTTTTAATATTTAGGTGCTTCTATGTTGGGTACATAGGTATTTACAACTATTATATTATCATCTTACTGGATTCATCCTTTACCCCTGTGTAATGCCCTTCTCTGTCTCCTATTAGAGTCTCTGTTTTAAGGTTTATTTTGTCTAATACAAGTATTGCTACCCCAGCTTTCTTTTTTGCTTCCATTTATTTGCATAAAATATCTTTTTTCATTCTCTTTCAGATAGTATGTTTCTTTAGGTCAGATGTTAGTCCCTTATAGGGAGTATCAAGATGGGTCTTATTTTATTTTTATTTTTTATCAATTTAGCCACTCTGTACCTTTTGAGTGGAGAATTTAAGCATTTAAAGTAATACTTAATTGCTATTTTGTCCATTGTCTTCTGGCTTTTTGTAAATCCTCTGTTCCTTTCTTCATGCTGCCTTTGTGTTTTGATTTTCTGCAGTGATATGGTATCCTTGACTAAATTTGATATTTAAGCATAAGGAAAGGTGATTAAAGGCCAATATCCCTGATGAACATATAGACAAAAATCCTCAACAAAATATAGCAAACCAAATTCAACAATATATTGAAAAGATCACACAGCATGATCAGATGGGCTTATTCCAAGGATGTAAGAATGGTTCAATATCTGCAAGCCACTGTGATGTCCCACATTAATAAAATGGATATAAAACATATGATCATCTTAATAGATGCAGACAAAAACATTTGAAAAAATCCAACATATTTTAAAAGCTCTCAACATAGCAGGTATAGAGGGAAATGTACCTCAATATAAAGCAGAAAGTTTTTTTTTTTCCTCTAAGGTTATGAACAAAACAAAGATGCCCACTCTGACCACTTTTATTCAGTATAGTGTTGGAAGTGCTAGCCAGGGCAATTCGGTAAAAATAAATTAATTAATTAAATAAGTAAATAAATATGTAAATAAATAAATATGTAAAGAAATAAAAGCATTCCAAATTAGAAAGGAAGACATAGGGATGCCTGGGTGGCTCAGCAGTTGAGCATATGCCTTCAGCTCAGGGCGTGATCCTGGAGTTCTGGGATAAAATTCCACTTCGGGCTCCTGCATTGAGCCAGCTTCTCCTCCTTCTACCTGTGTCTCTACCTCTCTCTCTGTCTCTCATGAATAAATAAAATCTTAAAAAAAAAAAAAAAAGAAGAAGACATAAAACTGTCAAACCTAAAATTTGTATGGAACCACACAGGAACTCAAATAGTCTCATCTTGAGTTAGAACAAAGATGGGGACAATATCCTCCCTAATTTCAAACAACGTTACCAAAGCTATAGTAATCAAAATAGTCTGGTATTGGCATTAACACACCATGGAAACCAATGGAAAAAATACATAGCCCAGAACTAAACCCATGTGTATATGGTAAATTAATTTATGACAAAAAAAGCCAGGAATACACAGTGGAGAAAGAATAGTCTCTTTTATAAATGGCACTGAGAAAACCAGATAGCCACATACAAAAGAATGAAACTGGGCTTCTATCTTAAACTATAGATAAAAAATAATCCAAAGCAGGTCAAACACTTTAATACCTGAACCCATAAAGTTCCTAAAAGAAAAAATAGATAGTAAACTCCGTGACATCAACTTGGCTATGATATTTTTGATTTGACATTAAAGCAAAGGCAACAAAAGAAAAAATAAACAATAGGGGCTATGTCAAATTAAAAGGAAACCATCAACAAAATGAAAGGCAACCTACAAAATGGGAGAAAATATTGGAAAATCATATATCTGATAAGGAGTTACCATCCAAAAAATATACAAGCTCAATATAACTCAATAGCAAAAACCAAAAACCCCACAAAACCTGGTTAATAAATGGGCAGATGATCTGAATAGAGAGTTTTCCAAAGATGACCTATAGGTGGCCAATAGTACCTAGAAGTGCAAGTCAAAGCCACCATGATATATCACCTCACATATGTTAAAATTGCTGTTACAAGATTTCACAAAACTTCTATGGAAAAAACTCAAAATTCAACAATTGATAAATATATTACAAAATATGTAGTATAGGACTACTAACAGTGAAATTCTTTGGAGGAGGGAAACATTTTGCTTAACTGGGATTTCAAGTTTATATTCCCTGTTACAAAATCAATTGTAAATGCCTCTCTGCTAATGTGGATCTATACAGAGATTTTATCAGTTTTATACAGATAGTTGTTTCCAAATACTGATAATAGTCCACAAGATTATAATTTTAATTGAGTATATTCATCATTTGTAAAGCATTTATAGCTGCCTACTAGATTTTTTTTTTTTTGATACTTACCTAGTAACCTATCAGTGCATTGCATATTTATCTGGCCATTCTTCAACTGAACAATAAAAACTATTCTGTAATATGGGGATTTATTTTGCACTTGTATAAAGTCCCAAAAAACATTGCTGAGCGTGTAGTGTGTGCTCGGTGAATATATCTACTAGAAATGTGTGTGAAAATTTAGATTTAACTTCTTGTTTGACTTGAACAGTATGAATTTATAAAGCAGCTTAGTCTACATGTGATCCAAACAATGTTTGTCATCAGGAAAGTGGCTTTATCACAGCATAAGCTTCACATACAAGAACTGTTTGATATTGTAATTCTAGACTGAATTCATCAAGAATCATTGTCCATTCTGCAGCATAAGCTAATTTCCAAAGCCATTTTGTGTTTGGTAATAAAGTCTGAGGGCAGTTCTTGTTCAGAAAAATTTCAGTCTTGGCCCTGACCTGAAAAAAATTGTAATAATTTCCCATAAGCCATCAAGCTGCTGTGTCTTAGGACAAGTAAGGATATTCGGATACTATTTTTGACAAAATATCACATAACTGATGTTTAAATTGATGAAAACAAAGTTTAAAGTTAATACTACTGTTCAAATATCACATGATAGTAAATGTTTTCCACAATATACCTATTTCAAGAAATGAATAGTTCAAGAAATAACCATATGCCTTATGTTTTAATGAACAGTAAATTTGTCCAAATAAGCCTTTTTCTGCTTCATACATCTTAGCAGATTCTACTTCAGGTTTTACTGAATTATTTTGTTCTTTGTTTTAAAAATATTCTCAGCTAAAGGTGTTCAACTTCTACTGTTTATAAACACTAAAAGTCATTTGTCACTTCAAATTCATCATTAATTACTCAAAAAAGCCCCAGCAGTATTAGTAACATCTCAACTTATTAAGAGACAAAACCACTTTTAATCAGTTGCCTTCTTTTTTAATTATTTTGCCAACATCTCAATTTCAGCCCTTCAAGCACTGTTTTTGCCATAATGCTAATATCAAGGAAGTTTATTTTTTCTAAACACATTTCTTCAATTGCTGCAATCAAACATAATTTAATAAACTCACTATGAGTAAGTGAAGTTACTTTCCCTGCTTAACTAACACATGAGCCACTTAGAAACTTACTTTGGTTGCAGGCTTACTTTCATTTTCTATTTTGATCATATATTTAATACTAGTATTTGATAATATTTTCATACTTTTCTGCCAAAGGATAAAAAAATTAACTATTATTCTTTATCATCTTGGCTAAATTAGCTGATACATACAAAGCATCCAGTGCTGTGTCTGGGTAATAGCAGATACACGTTACTAAATTCAAAATACTGAGTTGCAGTTACAGACAGAAGTGATGATAGATTTTGCCCTTTAATACTGTTCTTAATGATAGGATTCAGATGGCATCACCAAATGTGCTGAGGTGCTTTTCATTTCTTTTCCCCTCTTTTTGAGCTGTTTGTCTAAAGTGAGTATTTTATCCTTAAAGTTTTGGTAAAACTCATTTGTAAAACTATCTGAGTCTTATTTTTTAATGCATTGGTTTTTATGTATTAATCATTGTGAATTCATGTTGAATATCTTTTTTTTGAGTCAATATTTGCCAATTATGTTCTTGTACAACAGTCTTAATTTTTAAATATACTAGTATAAAGGTATAATATTTTAATTTTTAAAATATTTTGTTCTTTCATTCTTATTTTATACTTGTTCTTGGCTAATCTTGCTAGATGTTTTTAAGTCTTTTCAAAGATTTTGCTTCAATTGGTCTTCTCTATTGCTGCTTTTTTTTTTTTCTGTTTAATTTCTCCATTTATTTTCTCTGTTCTAACTTCTTGGTATAAATGAACAGCTCACTAATTGTCTTTCTATAACATGTGTGCCAAAATACCACTTTAGTTCCATCCAACAAATTTAATGTGTAGTGTTTTCATCTTTATTAATTATAAATATTTCTAAACACAATGCTCTCAGTATATTAATAATCTTTGGTTGTCAACATTTGCTTAGTCAATATGTCTGAAAATATTTGTTGTCAAACATGTCTGGGCAGGTTCTAAATATAGTCAGATTAAATTTTTGTTGTTTTTTTCAAATCTAAATGATTTTCTTTTCTATCAGTCATTCTCTGAAAGAAGTGTTTTAAAAGTTATGGCTAGGCCAATTTCTTCCTACAATTTTGTAATTTTTTATTTATTAATTTTAAGGTAATAATATTATTGGGACACATAGTTTTAGACAATTGTGACTCTGAACTGTTCCCTGAATTATTAGTTAATCTAAAGCTTTTGCCTTAAAGTCAATACAAATTTACTTTACTTTTACAAAATTGGGTTTTGTATGGGTCTTTTCTATCAAAATGAAACCATTTTATGTATGCATCTTCCTTAGAATCCATACTTTAACAAATAATGGATTAAAATAGAACAAAATATGATGTATTAATATAAGGTCTGGGATCACTCCATCTTCAGGGGACTTATCCTTTGATAGGAAAGAAGGTCGGATGCTACAGTTCAGTGAAAATTGTTCGTCTCCTCTGAAGTTTGTGTCAAACTCAAGCCATTTTCAAACTATTCAGGTCTACTGTAGGTCTAATAGATTGTGCTGCCAAGTACTTAACTCCTCTTGTCCTCAACAAATTTATCCTTTTCTACTTAATAAACACTGATTAATCAACATTAAGTTACCCAGGAACAGGGTATTTATCCATAAAGTATGTACCAAATTGCTGAGATACATGTTCTACAGACAACTAAGAAAACACATAAAGCAAGGTATTTATCACTGTCAAGTAGCTATCTAAGGCATTATGCAAGAGAGAAAAGAGTATATGGATCACCCCTACTCTCCACCTACATCGTAAGTCTACTTTCTAGTAAAATGAAGGATCAAGCACTGACAGCAATTACAGGTTGAATTAGATCTTCTGTAATATACTTCTGGGCTGATTTGAAGGCAATTTTGAATGTTTACTTTGGACTGTAATTGATGATATCTCATACATTACAAAAAATTGTACATGATTTCCTGAGCCAGATTTAGCTGAGTCTTTATATTTAACATGCAGATCTCTTAGATCTGTTTTTTAAATTTTAATCTATTAAATTTTTCCTTCACCAGGTCTTCTTGTATTTTTTTCATTGTCTTAATCCATTTATTTCATTTTTTTCTCATCTAAATGTACCTTGTTAAACAAAACAAAACCAAAAACCACCAAAGAGCAAAATTGCAGTTGAATATATTTTTCTACAGAATTTGAAAGGACTCCATTGTTTCCCCCATTAGGAAGGCCCATCTTTCTTCCACTTATATTTGCTAACTGCTGGCACTCAGCTCTGTAAACTGCCTTAGTGTTTTCATTGTATATAGCCTTTCCACTTGAGCTTCAAATTCATTATTTTGTAGAGACTTGACTAATCATTCTGATAAACTGTAGGAAGACCTGGCAGTGAGTCATTGTCCCAGCAGAGTCTTAGAGATTTATGAGGGAAACAACTCAGCATGCTTATTTTGTGCCTAGTTTTGGCTTGTGAGAAAGGACGCAAACATTGCAGTAGAGAGAGAAGAGTTGTTTAACTTCAATGGAATCAAACATATTACATGAGAGTATAATGAATTATTGTACTACTTGACTTTATGCATTTTCATACATGTTTTTTTTTTCAAGGAAGAGGAAGCAATCCCTTAAAAAATAAGCCCAGAACATTCATTTATTATTTTTTGGAGCTGAGGTAAAAAATGTCTTAATTGGTTGGACTATTGGGTTTTGCCTTCATCTACACCCCAATGATTAGTTTTACCTTTCCTTTTGTTTAAAGAGTATTTATTTATTTAGAGTGTGAGCGGGGGAGGGAGAGTAAACAAAAGGGGAGAGAGAGAGAGAGAGAGAGAGAAAGAATCTCCGGCAGACTCTGCTCTGAGCAGGGAGCCCAACATAGGGATCTGTCCCATGACCCTGAAATCATGACCTGAGCCAAAATCAACAGTGGAATACTTAACCAAATGATTCACCCAGACACCCCTTTTTAAGGGTTTCCAAGGATTAGTAGGAAGCTTAGTAAATAAAGGGCAAGATGAGATTAAAAAAAAATCTCCAGAATGTCCTCAGGAAAGACTAAATATTATTGTATTCTTTTCTACTTTTATCTTATTCGGTTTTTAAGTTAATAGGAAACCCCAATAAACTACAATTTCAAAATCTCACCTGTAAGATGTATCTGTTTATGTGTATCCATTCAATCTATTTCCAAAGATATTTGAAGATATTTTAAAGATGTAAATTAAATGGTAACTGTACCTGTGTTAAAGTACTAAAAACTCGAGTAAATAGTAAAACTCTACTAAAGAATTAAGAGTTGGACACAGGTTTCATCTTCAAATGATGAAATCTCAATTAATATATACATATAAATATATATAGTTATAAGAGCATAAAACTAGTATGTGAAAAACTGGGTTCAAGTCTTAATACAGAAACTTTTCTAGATATGTGAACCTTACATTTGGGCAAATCTTTTATTCTCTGAGATTGACAAGTAAAATGGGAATACTGCTACTACTTTTGTCCATTTGTCAGGTTGTTGGAGCAGGAGAAATGAAATTATGAATGTTAAATGGTCCAATGAATGTGAGATCATATTCAAAACTGGGATCCTACCCTTCCCTTAACTTCTCAGTAATAATAGGGGATTCATGGATTAGTTATGTTAAACTCTAAGGGATTATTCAAGTTTATATGACTCCTTGTATTAATCAAGGTTCTCCAGAGAAACAGAACCAACAGCTAATATATGTGTATGGGTATAATATTTGTAATGAGGGAATAGCTCACTTGATTATGGAGGCTGGGAAGTCCCAAGATCTAAAGCTGACAGGCTAGACACTCAAGAAAGCTGAAGGTGCAATTTCAGTCAAAGTCCTAAGGCCTGAGAACCAGGAGAGGTGACTGTGTAAGTTACAATTCATTTTGATTTTCATTTCCCTGATGATGAGTAATGTTGAGCATCTTTTCATGTGCCTGTTGGCCATCTGTAGATCTCCTTTGGAGAAATATCTGTTCATATCTTCTGCCCATCTGTTAACTGGAGTATTTGTTTCTTTTTTTTTTTTTTTTTTTTACATGTTGAATTTGTATCAGTTCTTTATATATTTTGGATACTAACCCTTTATCAGATATGTCATTTGCAAATAATTTTTCCCATTCAGATTGCCTCTTAGCTTTGATGATTGTTTCTTTCACTGGGCATACCTTTTTGTTTTGATGTAGGCCCAATAGTTCATTTTTGTTTTTATTTCCCTTCGCTCAGGAAACATCTAGAAAAATGTTGCTATCGCCAGTGTCAGAGAAATTACTCTTGATGCTCTCTTTTAGGACTTTTATGGTATCAGTCTCACACTGAGGTCTTTAATCCAGTTTATTTTCATGTGTGGTGTGAGACTGTGGACCAGTTTCATTCTTTTGCATGTTGCCATCCAGTTTTCCCAACACCCTTTGTTGAATAGACTTTTTCCCATTGTATATTCTTTCTTCCTTTGTCAAAGAGTAATTCACATATAATTGCAAGTTTATTTCTGGGTTTTCTGCTCTGTTCCATTGTTTTATGTGTCTATTTTTGTGCCAGTACCATAGCTTTGTAATATACCTTGAAGTCTGGAGTTGTGATACCTTTAATTTTGTTTCTCTATTTCAAGATTGCTTTGGCTTTTTTGGGGTCTTGTGTTCCCACACAAAATTTGCAATTGTTTGTTCCAGTTCTGTGAAAAATGCTGTAGATATTTTGGTAAGGACTGCATTGCATCTGTAGATTCCTTTGGATAGTACAGACATTTTAATAATATTTGTTTTTCCAATCCATGAGCGTAGAATGTCTTTCCATTTGTGTTGTCTTCAATTTCTTTCATCAATGTTTTACGGTTTCAGAGTACAGGTCTTTCATCTTCTTGGTTAAATTTATTCCTCAGGTATTTTGTTAATTTTGGTGCAATTATAAATGGTATATAGAAAGGCAACAGATTTCTATACACTGATTTTGTATCCTGACTTCACTGAATTCATTTATCACTTATAGCAGTTTTTTGGTAGAATCTTTAGGGTTTTCTATATATAGTATGGTGTCATCTATAAACAGTGCAAGTTTTATTTCTTCCTTACCCCTTGTCTTGTTCCTGACCTTAGGGGGGAAACCTTTCAGTTTTTCAGCATTCAGTATAATGTTAGCTGAAGGTTTTTCACATATAGCCTTTATTATTGAGGTATGTTCCCTTTAAACCTACATTGTTGAGGGTTTTTATCATAAATGATGTACTTTGCCAAATGCTTTTTCTGCATCTATGGAAATGAACATATGGTTTTTATCCTTTCTCTTATTGATGTTATGTCATGTTGACTGATTTGCAAATATTGAAACAGCTTTGTGTCTGATGAATAAATCCCACTTGATGGTAGTGAATGATTTTTTTAATATATTTTTGGATTTCATTTGTGAGTATGTGGTTGAGGATTTTGTATCTGTGTTCATCAGAAAAATTGACCTGGTGGTCTCTTTTTGTAGTGTCTTCGTCGAGTTTTGGTATCATTGTAATGCTGGCTTAAAAAAATGTATTTGGAGGGTTTTCTCTTTTATTTTTATTTTTTTGGAATAGCTTGAGAAGCATAAGTATTAAAGCTTCTTTAAATGATAGGTATAATTCATCTGTGAAGCCAGCTGGTCCTGGACTTATGTTTGCTGGGAGTTGTTTTGATTACTGATTCAATTTTATTGTTGGTAATTGGTCTGTTCAGATTTTCTATTTCTTCCTGCTTCCTTCTATTTCTTGTGGTAGGTTATAGGTTTCTAGAAATGTATCCATTTCTTCTAGGTTGTCCAATTTGTTGGCATATAACTTTTCATAATATTTTCTTACAGTTGTTCGTATTTCTGTGGTGTTAGTTATTTCTCTTTAATTTGTGATTTTGAGGCGGCTTTTTTTTTTTAAATGAATCTGGTTAGAGGCTTATTTATCTATTCTGTTGATCTTTTCAAAGAACCAGCTCTTGGTTTTATTGACCAGTTCTAGTGTTTTTATTTTATTTTATTTTATTAGTTTCTGTATCATTTATTTATCTTTATTATTGCCTTCCTTCTGCTAGTATTGTTTTTTGTTCTTTTTTTAGCTCCTTTTGGTATACGATTAGGTTGTCTGAGATTATTCTTCCTTCTTGAGGTAGGCTCATATTGCTGTAAATGTCCCTGTTAGAATCACTTTTGCTGCATCTCAAGGACTTGGACCATTGTGATTTCATTTTCTTTATCTCCATGTAATTTTTGATTTCTTCTTTCATTTCTTGGTTGACCCACTCATTTTTAAGCAGCATGCTATTTAAACCTCCATATATTTGTGGTCTTCCTAGATTTTTCCCATGAAGTTGATTGCTAGTTTCATAGTCTTGTAGTCAGAAAACATGCATGGTATGACTTCAGTTTTTTTGTTGAGACTTTTTTTTTTCTTTTAGACTTCTTTTGTGGTCTAATTTGATCTATTCTGGAGAATGTTCCTTGTGCACTTGAAAAGAATGTGTATTCTACTGTTTTAGGATGGAACGTTCTCAATATATTCTTAAGTACATCTGGTCCAATATGTCATTCAAAGCCACTGTTTCCTATGCAAATCAAAACTACAATGAGATATCACCTCACATCTGTCAGTATGGCTAAGAACAACACAAGAAACAACAGCTGTTAGCAAGGATGTGGAAAAAAGGAACCCTCTTGCACTGCTAGTGAGAAGACAAAGTGTATAGCCACTGTGGAAGTTCCTCAAAAAGTTAAAAATATAATTTATGATCCAGCAATCACACTGCTAGGTGTTTACCCAAAGAATACAAAAACACTAACACTATGTTAATAGCAGTATTTACAATTGCCAAGGTATGGAAGCAGCCCAAGTGTCCATCAGCTGATGGATAAAAAAGATGTATAATTATACAATAGAATATTATTTAACCACAAAAAGAATGAAATCTTGTCATTTGCCACAACAGGAATGGAGCTAAAGAACATAATGCTAAGTGCAGGTCAGAGAAAGACATATACCATATGATTTCATTCATACATGGAATTTAATAAACAAAACAAAGGGGAAAATAAGAGAAACAAATCAAGAAACTCTTAATTGGAGAGAACTGATGGTTACTATAGACGGGAAGTGGTGGATGCATGGATTACATACGTGATGGGGATTAAGGAGGGCACTTGTGATGAGCACTGGGTGATTTTTGGAATTGATGAATCACTATATTGTACATCTGAAATTAATATAACACTTTATGTTAACTGGATATTAAAATAAAAACTTTTAAAAAGCCACTCTTTCCTTGTTGATTTTCTGTTTTGATCTTTCCATAGACTTAAGTTGGTGTTAAATCCTCCCAGGATCATTTTTTTTTCCAGGATCATTTTTATTACTACTGATTAGTTCCTTTGTGTTTGCTATTCACTTTTTAGTGGAAAGTTTTAAAGTCTATTTTGTTCCAGAGTACTATTGCTATCCAAGCTTTCTTTTGACATCATTTGCATGATAAATGTTTCTCCACCCTCTCACTTTCAATCTGCATGTGTCTTTCAGTCTTCTAGAATCTCTTGCAGGCAGCATATAGATGGGTCTTGCTTTTTAATCTACTGTCATTCTCCTTTGATTGGGGTGTTTAGTCCATTTACATTCAAAGTAATTATTGATAGATTGCTATTTTGTTACTTGGTTTGTGGTTGTTTTTATAATTTTTTCTGATTCTTTCTTGCTCTCTTTCATGGTTTGCTGGCTTTCTTTAGTGATATACTTGGACTCCTTTCTCTTTATTCTTTGCATATCTATCACTGGTTTTTGATTCGTCGTTACCAATAAGTTTATATATAACATCTCCTACATAGAGCGGTCTTTAGAAAGTTTCTGGCCACTTAAGTTTAAATTCATTCTTTACTCCCATCCCGCCCACGTTTTATGTGTATGTTGTCATATTTTATATCCTTTTATTTTGTGAATCCCTTCACTGATCTTTACAGATACTCTTTTTTCTTTCTTTCTTTCTTTTTTCTTTCTTTCTTTTCTTTCTTTCTTTCTTTCTTTCTTTCTTTCTTTCGTTCGTTCTTTCTTTCTTCTTTCTCTTTCTTCTGCTTTTGTGCTTTCTACTTTTTATGCTCTCATTATGGTCTTTCCCTTCCACTCAAAGAGTCCTTTAATATTTCTTGTAGGGCTGGTTCAGTGGTCAGGAACTCCTTTAGTTTTTATCTGTGAAATTCTTTGTGTCTCCTATTCTGAATGATAGTCCTGGTGGATAGAGCATCCTTGACTTCTTATTTTTCTTATTCAACACTTTGTAGGCAAAAAGGGAGTACCATAATATATTCAAAGTTTCTGATGATAGTCTTATAGAGTTTCCCTTATATGTGGTTTCCCTTGTATGTAACTCATCTTTTGTCTTTATGCTTTTAAATTTTATTTTCTATCACTACTTTTTGCCATTATAATTACCATGTGTCTTGGTGTGGACTTTGTTGGGTTGATTTTGTTGGGAGATCTGTTTCCTTCCCCACATCAGGGAAGTTTTCAGCTGTTATTTCTTCAAATACATTTTCTGTCCCCTTTTCTCTTTCTATTTTTGGGAAACCTATCATGCAAATGTTACTATGCTTGATGGAGTCACTGATTTCCCTAAATCTATTCTCATTTTGTATAACTTTTTTTTCTCTGACATGCTGAGCTTGATTATTTTCCATTACTGTCTCCCAGGTCATTAATTCATTCTTCTGCTTCTTATAGCCTGCTATTTATTCAATCAGGTGTATTCTTTATTTTATTTATTGTGTTCTTCATTTCAGAAGGGTTTGTTTTTTATCTCTGTGTTGTGTCTCACCAAAGTTAACCACTCTTTTTCAAAAAAGAATATTTTTCAAAAGTGAATATCTTTATGATCATTACCTTAAATTCTTTAATCATGCATATTACTTATATTCTACTAGTTTAGGTCCCTTGCTGTGATTTTGTCCCATTCTTTCATTTGAGGCATATTCCTCTTTCTCCTCTTTTTCCTAACTCTGTGTCTATTCCTGTGTGTAAGGAAAGTCAGTTATGTCTCTTGTTCTTGAACGTAGTGAGCAAGGCACATACTTTTAACAAGGTGGCACCTTCCACAGGGAACACAGAGCCACTGCTGAGATTGAGCTGGCTGTGGCTGTTCTGCAAAACATGGGCAAGGGATACAGTTTTAAGGTACATGTGACTTTTGCAGGAGTTTGGGAGAGGCAATGTTGGTAAGGTTTGCTGTGGTCTTCTGGTCGAGAGGCTTGTAGGGCCAGGACTGAGGCAGGACTAGCTAGTGGGGGGAGGTTGGGGTGGGGGCGCACAGTATAAGCAATTTAGATAGTGAATGCCTGTGCAGCACTGGTTACTGCTGGTGAATGTGTGATTATGCTGGGGGCAAGGGAGGGAAATGGTGCTTGCCAGCTCATTTGTTCCTGGAGAAGTCCCTCAGGGACCTAACAAGATTAGTAACTAACTGGCCCTCTGGTATGCCCCAGTTGTTTTTCAAACTACTGCTTCTAAGCTGTATTTCCTCAGCTTCTTTTTGTGCCAGCCCTAAGGGGCAGGGACTCAGCTTCCTATCACCCTCCAATATCTTTCAGAGCCAAACCTGCTGCTTTTTAGAGTTTCAAGCCTTATGTCTTGCTGGTTGTAAGAACTCCTGAAATTCAATCCTGGTTTTCAAAGCCGAATGCTATGGGGAGTTGTCTTCCCTGTGCAGGCTTGCAGTGTGATAGTCTGTTTCTCACCCTTCTCAACACCAGTGATTCCTTTCCCCTCCGTTGGCCATACCTGCAGGGTTTAGCTCCCCACCACATCTCTGCCCTCCCCAACCTCTTCAATGTGGCCTTTTCTATACAGTTAGTTGTGGAGTTTGTCTATCAGTCGTAGGGTCATTTTATGGGTTATTTACATTGATGTGAATGCTATCTAGTTGCATCGGTGGGATGAAGTGAGTTTAGGATCCTCCTATTCCACCATCTTCTCCATAACCCTCATAATTTCAACTGTTATAGTCTAAATCATTTTAATATTTTGTGATGGTTATATAAAACATGTTTATTTGTATGGTAGGCATTTATTTTATAATAAAGATTTAATAAGAGTTGCTTTTTGTTCCATATGCTCAATAGTAAAATTATTTCTATTCAAGGGAAATGAAATTTGACCTTGAATTTTATTTAGATTCTCTTCTGTGTTTTTTGTTTTGTTTTCAATAATTATTTTTAAAATTTGAGTACAGTGACAGATGGTAGCTGCAATTAGGGTGAACACAACAGTTATTGAGTCACTATGTTGTACACCTGAAACTAATTAAGATTGTGTGCCAAATTACTTTGAATTCAGGATATTGAACACACCTACACAAAATGTTAATACCATAGTGATTAAAAAATTTAGGATAACAATAACCATAGCAGAAATTCTGATGACTCATGAAGTAAGACATAGGTGAACTAATGACACCTCCAGAGTTAGAAGTACCAGTCATAAAATTTACACTTATAACTGCGATATTGTATTACAATATAAAAATACAACCCTGACTCAGCTTGGTCATTGTTACTGCTGGTAAAGAATTCAAATAGCTATTTAGAAGAAATTCAATGAATTTCAAGAAAACCCAGAAAGACCATTCTTTGAATTCAGGAAAAAAAAATATGAACAAAATGATACACTTACCAAAGAGACATAAATCATTAAAAAAAGAATCAACAAATTCTGGACCTGAAGAATTCAGTGAATGAAATGAAAATTGCAATAGAGAACATCTATAGTGGAATAGAACAAATAGAATACTTAAATAAAAATTAAAGGACAGGAATTTTAAAATAACCCAATCTGAGCAGAAAAAATAAAGAATGAAGAAAGTGATTTATGAAATTTCATCAAAAGAACAAATATTGGAATAATTAATATACCAGAGGGAAAAAAAGGAGTAGGGCATAGAAAATTTAAATAATAGCTGAGAGGTTCCCAAAGCAGGGGGGAAACTTGGGCATCCAAGTTCATGAAATATCACAACCTATTATCTCAATGTAAAAAGAAATGATCTAAGATAACTTATAACTTGGAAATATAAAAGAATTCTAAAATCAGCCAGGGAAAAAATGATTTCAACTTACAAAGGAACCCTCCACTAGACTATCATAAGATTTTTCAGCAGAAATCTTACAGGCTAGGAAAGTACTGAAGGAAAGAATTACCAAGCAAGAAATACTCCATATGGCAAAATTATCCTTCAGATATTGAAGGAAAAATTTTAAAATCTCAAAAGACCTAAGGGAGTTAATCGCAGATAGATTTGCCATGAGAGAAATGCTAAAATTAGTCTTTTTTTTTCAGCTTAATCAGCAACATGAAAGTATACAACACATTAGTAAAGATAAATACAGATTTAGAAAAGTCTATAAGATAGTGTGTTAACCACTTACCACTAACAATAATTATAGCAACTCTAATGAATACAAAATATAGTGACATCAAAAAAATGAAATAAGAATAATAAAGTGAAGATTTTGTAGGCAATTGCATTTAAGTTGCTATCAGCTCAAAAATGGGCTCTTTAACTGAGATGTTTTATGTAAGCCTTAGGAAAGACCTAGAGTAGATTACCACAGAGGAAAAAAAATGTTAAATGGAGCTAACCACCACAGAAAATCGTCAATTTACAAAGGTAGGCAGAAACAGAAAAAGAAAAAATTGGTGATATAAAACAACTGGAAAGCAATTAATAAAATGACATTAGCAAGTTCAGATACATCAATAATAACTAAATGTAATCATTATAATTCACTAATCAAAAGCACAGAATTACTGGATGAATTAAAAAAAAAAGGACCCAATTATAGGATGCTTCCAAGACTCAAATGAATTTTAAGGATTGAAAATGAAGGCATGAAAAACAATTCAATGCAAACGGAAAAGAAAGTGTAGTTAGCCATTCTTAACACCAGATAAAATAGACTTTCGCCAAAAATGGTAACAGGAAACAATAAAGGTCATTGTATAATGATATAGGGGCCAATTCATGACGAAGATAGAATTTATAAATATGTAAATACCAACATTAGTGAATGTAAATATATTGAGCAAATATTAATAAATCTGGAGAGAAAGAGACAAAATTGTAATAATGGAGGTCTTCAATACCCTAATTTCAGCAATAGATAGGTCATCCTGATAGAAAATCAATAAGGTTACATTGGACTTGAACCATAAATTAGACCTAATGGACCTAACAGACATATATAGAACATCCTATCCAATAGCAATGGAATGCATATTCTTTTCAATTGCACATGAAATATTCTCCGGGACAGATCATATTATAGGACATAAAACAAATCTTAGCATATTTAAGAAGACTGAAATCAAATGAGGTATCGTATAGTATGAAATTAGAAATCAAGAGGAAAATTCAAAAAATTATAAACATGTAAATGTAATACAAACTTCTGAACAATGATGGGTCAAAGAAGAAATAAAAAAAATGGAAATATATCAAAACCTATGAGATGCTGTAAAAGACATTATTTTATGGGAAGTTTATGATGATATGTGTATATTATTAAGAAAATAGATCACAAATAAACCACCAAACTTTACACATCAAAGAACTAGAAAAAGAAAAAAAATTAAATCCAGAGTTAGCAGAAGGAAACAAAAAGGCCAAGAGCTGTTTTTTTTTTTTGGGGGGGGGGGGTGGGAATATATATATATATACACACACACACACACATATATATGTATGTATGTATAAATTGACAAATCTTTAAAATCAGAAATGGAAGGAAAATTAAAACTGATATGACAGGAAAACATAGAATCATAACAGACTCCTCTGAACAATATAATACAAAAAAACTAGACAACCCAGAAGAAATGAATACATTTCTAAAAACAAACAATGCACCAAGAGTGGAACAGGGAGACTAGAAAATCTAAATAGGTCAGTAATGAGTAAGGAGATTAAATCAGTAATCAAAAACCTACAAAACATAAAACCCCAGGACCAGATGGCTTCACAGGCAAGTTCTACCACATTTGAAGAAGAGTTAATGCAAATCCGTCCCAAATGCTTTCAAATAATTGAAGAGAAGGGAACACCTCAAGACTCATTTTACTACAGGCAAGAGTTACTCTGATACCACAGCCAGATTAGGACACTACCAGAAAATTAGAGAGCAAAAAATTAATGAAAATTCAAAATTCTCAACAAAATATTAGTGAACCAAATTTAGCAGCCCTTTAAAAGGATTGTATATCATGCCCACATGAGCTTTATCCCTGGAATGCAATGATAGTTCAACATATGCAAATCAATAAATGTAATACATCACATTAATAGAAAGAAAAAGATCACATGATTATCTCAAGATGCAGAAAAAGTATTTGACAAAATACAACATCCTTTCATGATAAAAACCCTCTTCAAAGTGAGGATAGAAAGAACATAGCATAATAAAAGTCCTTATTGAACAAACCCACATTTAGCATTATACTCAATGGTGAATAGTAAAAAAGATATTCCACTAACATCAGGAACAAGACAAGGTTGCCTACGCTTACTATTCTTATTCAACATATTGTTGGAAGTTCTAGTAAGAGCCATTAGGCAAGGCCAAAAAAAAAAAAAAAAGGTATACAAATGAGAAGGAAGCTATAAACTGTCCTTATTTGCAGATAATATGACCTTATATATAGAAAATCTTGAAGACTCAAAAAACTGTTGAACTAATCAAATTCAGTAAAGTTGTAACATATAAAATCAACAAGAAATCAGTTGTGTTTCCATACACTAACAAAACATCTGACAATAAATAAAACTATCCCATTTATAACAACATAAAATATCTGTACAATGAAAACAAGAAGACTTTGATGAAAAAAGTTGAAGATGCAAACAAATGTAAAGATATCCATGTTCATGGATCAGAAGAGTTAACATTGTTAATGTCCATGTTACCCAAAACCATCTATAGATTCAATGCAATTCCTATCAAAATTACAATGGCATTTTTTACAGAGCTAATAATATATTAAAACTTGGATAGAACCATGAAAAGACTCCCAATAATCAGAGTAATCTTGGGAAAGAATAAAGCTGTAGGCATTGCACTTTACTTCAAACTATACCACAAAGCTATGATAATTAAAACAGTATGGTTCCTCAAAGAATTAAAACAACCAAATCACTTCCAGCAAACCACTTTCAAGTATATATCTAAAGGAAGTAAGATAGGATGTTGAAGAAGTATACACACTGACATGTTTATTGAAAGATTATTCACGATAGCCAAATATGGAAACAACATAAGTGTCTGTCGATGGATGGATGGATAAAGAAGTGGTGGCATATAAATAAAATGCAATATTTAGCCATGTAAAAGGAGATACTGCCATTTCATTGAATATGTTATTCTAAGTGACATGTCAGACAGAAAAAGAAAAATACTCTAGAATATCCCTTATATATGTGGAATCCACAGAAACAAAATTTAAAAACCATATTCTATAATGATGGTTTCCAGGGGTTTCGGAGGTGCAGACATTAGGGATATGTTAAGGGTACAAACTTAGAACAAGTAGATAAATAAGTCCTGGAGATCTAATGCACAGCTTAGTCATTATAGATAAGAATGCTATATTATCAACTTCAAAATTGCTAAGAGACTAGATCTTAATTATTGCCACCACCACAAAAAAATAATAATAATTATAAGACATGATAGAAGTGTTAGTTAACACTACGATGATAACCATATTGCAATATATAAATAAATCAATAAGTAGTATACCTCAAAGTTAAACAATGTTATATGTCAAATATATCTCATAAAAAAGAATGCCCATATTCAATTTACAATTATTCAAAAACAAAGAAAAAATACATGAAGGAAACAGTGGCCCATGTGAAATGATAAAAAGTTTCTCCTTACTATCATTTTAATCAATAAACCCTGGGGGTAAAAATAGAGATTCAAGATAGAAAATTAAAAGGAAACAGCATTCTTAACACATTAGACTAGATGGGCTTAACAGACATACACAGAACATTCTATCAAATGACATCAGGCTACATATTCTTCTCAAGTACGCATGAAACAGTTTCCAGGATAGTTCATTTTAGGTCACAAAACAAGTTTAATAAACTTAAGAGGACTGAAATCCTTTCAAGCACCTTTTCCGAACACAGTGGTATGAACTAGAAATCAAATATAAGAAAAGTAGAAAACTCACAAATCATGGACATGAAACAACCAATACTACTAAATAATGAATGGGCCAAGAAAAAATTGCAAAAGAAAAAAAAATACCTTGAGACATAAGTAAATGGAAATACAACATATCAAAGATTAAGGGATGCAGCAAAAGCAGTTCTTTTTAAAAATTATTTACTTGTTTATTTATATTAGAGTGAAAGAGTAAGAGAGCAAGAGAATGAGAGAGAAAGTGTGGCAGGAGTAGGAGGGGCAAAGGGAGAGAAGAGATTCCCAAGCAGGCTCCAAGCTTAGTGTGGAACCAGATGGGAGGGATTGATCTCACAACCCTGAGATCACAACCTGAGCTGAAACCAAGAATAAAGCTGCTTAACCAACTGAGTTAAGCTTAACCAACTGAGCCACCCAGGCACCCCAGCAAAAGCAATTCTAAGAGAGAAGTTCACAACAATAAATGCCTTCCTCAGGAAATGAAAAATTTTAAGCACCTTTCACCTCAAAGAAGTAGAAAAAAAGGAACAACTGCTCAAAGTGAATACAAGGAAGATCAGAATTGAAATAAAGACTGAAAAGGCAATGGAAAATATCAAAAAAACCAAGCCCTGGTTCTTCAAAAAGACAAGCAAAATTGACAATCTTTGGCCAGGCTAATAAAGAAGAAAACTCAAATTAGAATTAATTATTATTAGAATATTAATATTAAAAGTAATATCACTCCTCAAACTCCTCCAAAAAATAAGAAGGGAGCACTTCCAAACACGTTTTATTCAAAGCAATCATTATCCTGATACTAAAACCAGACAAGGATGACACAAAATTACAGGCCAATATCCCTGATGAATATAAATGCAAAAATTCTAAACAAAATATTTGCAAACCTAACTGAATACATTAAAAGTATCATTCACTATCACCCAGTGGGATTTATTCTAGTGATCTAAGGATGGTTCAAAATCTGCAATTCAATGTGATACACCACATTAACAAAATGAAGGATACAAATCATATTTTAATAGATTCAGAAACGCATTTGACAAAATTAGACATTCAATTATGATAAAAACTTTCACAGAAAATATATAGAGGAAACTTACCTCAATATAATAAAGACCATATATTACAAATTCACAATTACCATCATACTTAACCACAAAAAGTTAAAAGCTTTTCCTCTAAGACCAGGAACAAGAAAAGGATGCCTCTTCTCACCACTTAGTTTTTGAATTCCCAGCCAGAGAAAGTAGGTAAGAAAAAGAAAAGTGATCCAATTAGAAAAAAAAAACATAAAACTTCCATTATTTGCAGATGACATATTATATATTATATATAAACTCTATTATAATAGATTTTGGTGGAGTCTTTAAACAAATTCAGTAACATTATAGTATACAAAACAAAAATCTGTACTTCTGTATGTTAATGAATTATCTGAAAATTAATAACAATTCCATTTAAATTTTCATCAAAAAGAATAAAATACTTAGGAATGAATCTGACCAAAGAAGTGAAAGACCTATAGTCTGAAAATTATAAGACGTTGATGAAAGAAATCGAAGCCAGCCCTAATAAGATATTCTATACCCATGGACTGGAAAAAATTAATATTGTTAAATTTCCACACTACTCAAAGAAATCTACAGATTCAATGCAATCCATATCAAAATTCCAATGGCATTTTTATGGAAATAAAACACACAACTCTAAAATTTGTGTAGTACAACAAAAAGACCCTGAAAAGGCAAAGCAATCTTGAGAAAGAAGGAAAAAAGCTGGAGGCATCATGTTCCCTGATTTCAAACTATGTTTACACAGTGATAGCAATCAAAACAGAATAGTATTGGCATAAAGGTTGATGCATAGATTGATGGAACAGAATTGAGAGCCCAGAAGTAAATCCATGCAAATATGGTTCATTATTTTATCAAAAAGGTGCCAAGAATATGGAATGAGGAAAGACTGTCTCTTCAATTAATGGTGATGGATAAACTGGACACTATCTTACACCGTACACAGAAATGAACTCAAAGTGAGTTAAAGACTTAAACATAAGATCTGAAACCATAATATCCCTAGAAGAAAACATAGGCCATAAAGTCCTTGGACACCAGTCTTGGTGATGATTTTTAAATCTGTCACCAAAAGCAAAAGTTACAAAAGCAAAAATAAACAAATATGACTAAATAAAACTAAAAAGCTGCTGCACAGCAAAGGAAACTGCCCAGAAAAAGAAATGGCAACCTACTGAATTGGAGAAAATATTTGCAAGTCATATATCTGATGAGGGTTAATACCAAAAATATAAGAACTCAACATCCAAAAAGACAAAAAAAATCTGATTAAAATATAAGTGGAAGATCTGAATAGACATTTTTCTAAAGAAGACATACAGATGGCCAACAGACACATGAAAACATGCTCAACAACATTAATCATCAGGGAAATGCAAATCAAAACCACAATGAGATACCCTGTCACATGAGTTAGAACAGGCACTATCTAAAAGACTAGAAATAACAAGTTTTGGTAAGGTTGTGGAGTAAAGGGCCCCATGTACACTCTTGGTGGTAATAGAAATTGATACATCCACTGTGGAAAACATTATGGGGGGTCCTCAAAATATTAAGAGTAGAATTACCATATATTCTAGCAATTTCACTTCTGGGTATTCATCCCAAGAAAATGAAAACATTAACTCAAACATATATGCATCCACATGTTCATTGCTGCATTATTTACGAAAGCCAAAATATGGAAACAACCTATGTGTCCTCTGATAGGTAAGTGGATAAAGAAAATGTAATATACAATTTTTATTTAAATAAATCTTGCCATTTGCAACAATATGGATGGGCCCTGAGAGCTGTATACTAAGTGAAATAAGTTGTGCCAAGGAATACAAGTCTTACTTACATGTGTAATCTTAACAAAAAAAAATCAAACTAAGCTCAGATACAGAGAATAGACCAGTGGGTATCAAAGGTGGTTGTGGGAGGGGGGGGGGCAAAATAGGCTAAGGGAGTCAAAAGGTACAAGTTTCCAATTATAAATAAGTCATGGGGATATAATGTACATCAGGGTGATCATAGTTCATTATATATACTGCATATTTGAATGCTGTTAAGATAGTAGACCTTAATGGTTCTTATCACAAAGAAAATAGTTTTATAATTATGTATGGTGGTATATGCTAACTATATTTCTTGTGATGATCATTTTGCAATGTATACTAATATTGAATAACGTGGTACACATGAAACTGATATAATGTTATGTGGCTATTATACTTCACTTAAAAAATAACTTTAAGAAACTGTGTTTGATGTTAGGGTACATTTGCCTGCCTTCTCTCAGTGAATTTTTTTTTTAATCAAACATGTGCTTTGATTTGTTAATGTCAAGAAATTTAAAAGTTAAGCACGACCGTTTTTTGAACATAGATGAAGTACTTTCTTGTATATGAGGGCAGACAGGGTTGATGGATATCTGTGGATATTAATGTCCTTTCCCAATGTTTCATTTTTATTTTTAAGTTATATACAAATCAAATTAATATTTTACACAAAATAGAAGAAATCATGGGAGATCATAATTAGAGTGGTAAGAGAAGGATGTCTTGTGGATAATGAGGATGTGAAAGAGGTGGGTATATTATAAACACAAAACATGGTTTTCCTTGAAAGATCACACAAAAAATAAACAGTATGACATCTTCTCACAATTTTGGATAAACTGTTTATAAATATATTTTTAAGAACAAATTATTTAGAAAATATGACTGACTTCTAGGGAAGATGGCAATCTAGGAAGATCCTAGACTCACCTTGTTTCATGGTGACATGAACCCCTGTGGGAACCAGCACAATGGGAACTTTCCACCTAGCCTGCCAACAGCGTGCCCTACTCCTTCCATCTCAGCCTGGGCAGGAATTTTCCCACAGGGCTATGGGTCTCCTCCCACACTAAACTAGTGCAGACCTTACTGGCACCATGGCACTTTGCCCCCACATTCTCCTGTGGACATGCCCTATCCAATATGAGTTTGGCAGGAGACCATCCAAAGAGGTGACATAAGCCTCACAGGGTACAGAAACACTCAAAAGTGACTCCTGCCTCAGGGAGAGGGGAAGATAACTAACCAACCACACCAATTCAACTGCAATCATAACAGTGAGCTGGGGACAGATGTCTGGTCTGACTGTGGGCCCTGTCCACCAACAAAAGCTTTACAGAGGAGAATATAGGGAGAGGGCCCTGCAGTTTGGTGCTACCACAGATTTGGCAATGCTTGGTCTGACTTATCTAAGCCAAAGGCAGCCCCAGACTGGGCTTAACACAAGGACCAAACCCTGCCTACAACAGGCAGAAAGAGCCATGGTAGGTGACTGGAATGAATGCAAATGGGGCTCAGCCACATAGCAAGGTGTACACAACACATATAGGAAACAACTCCAAAGCACCAGGTTCTCCAGGGGACACTGACTATAGGACGCTACAGGACCTCTTCTCCATAAGGCTATTGCTTTTAAGAACAAGAGATGTAGCTGACTTTCCTAACACATAGAAACGGTCACAGAGAGTTAGCCAAAATAAGGATATGGAGGAATAAGTCCCAAATGAACAAAAGGACAAAATCACAGCAAGAGAGCTAAGTGAAAAAGATATAAATATTTCTTCCAATGGTAAATTGAACACCAATAAAAATTAATTAAAAAAATAAAAAAATAAAGACAGAAAAAGATATAAATAATATGCCTGACAGAGAATTTAAAGTAATGGTCATAAAGATATTCACTGGACTTGAAAACCAGAATGGAGGACCTCAGTGAGACCCTCAACAAAGGGCGAACATAAAGAAGAACCAATAAGAGAAGAAAAACTCACTTAACTGAATTAAACACACTCAGTAGAATAAACTATAAAAAGCAGAAGAACAAATCCATGACCAGGAGGACAAAATAATGGAAAGAAATCAAGCTGAATGGGAAAGAGAAAAAAAAAGAGTAATAAAAAATGAAAATAGATTAAGGGAATTCAGCAACACCATTGAACATAATAGCATTCACATTATAGGTTTCCCAGAAGTAGAAGAGAGAAAAAAGGGGGCATATGATGTATTTGAAGAAACAGCTGAAAACATCCTGAGTCAGGCGAAGGAAACAAAAATCCAGATCTAGGAGGCACAGAGAGCCCCCCAAAAAATCAATCCAAGGAGGTCTACACCAAGACACCTAGTATTTAACGTGGCAAACAGTAGTGATAAAGAGAGAATTCTAAAAGCATCAAGAGGGCAGTCTGGGTGGCTCAGTGGTTTAGCGCCACCTTCAGCCCAGGGCGTGATCCTGGAGACCCAGGTCTCATGTCGGGCTCCCTGCATGGATCCTCCTTTTCCCTCTGCCTCTCTCTCTCTCTCTCTCTCTCTCTCTCTCTCTCATGAATAAGTAAAATCTTAAAAAAAAAAAAAAAAAGCAGCAAGAGAAAACAGTTACATTTACAAGGGAAAACCTTTAAGGCCATCACCTTATTTCACAGCAGAAACTCTGCAGGCCAGAAGGGAGTGACATGATATATTCAAAGTTCTGAAAGGGAAAAAATACACTATCCAGAAAGGCTACTAATAAGAAGAGAAAGAAAGAATTTCCCAAGCAAACAAAGATTAAAAGAATTCATGACCACCAAACCAGCCCTACAAGAAATGTTAAGGGGGACTCTGAGTGGCAAGGAAAAATCATAAGTTAGGAGTAAGGAAGATAGGAAGCACAAAAGTAGTAAAAGTATATCTAAAAAATCAGTCAAGGAATTCAAAAAATATAAAGATATAAAGTATGACACCATATATCTAAAATGTTTGGGGGAGGGTATAAATTTAGTGCTCTTAGGATGGGCTCAAACTTATGTGACCATCATCCTAATATAGACTGCTATATGCTTAAGATGTTATTTATAAACCTAATGGTAATGACAAATCAAAAACCAATAATAAATTAAAAAAAACTAAAAGAGAAAGGAATTCAGTCATATCACTAAAGTAGCCAGTAAACCATGAGAGAAGAGAGCAAGAGAAAAAAGGAACTGAGAACTAGAAAAGCAACCATAAAACAAGTAATAAAATGGCAATATATATGTATGTATCAATAATAACTTAGAATGTAAATGGACTAAATGCTCCACTAAAAAGGCATAGGTTGACAGAATGGATAAAAAAAATAAGACCCAACTATATGGGGCCTACAAGAGATTCATTTCAGATCTAAAGACACATGGAGATTGAAAGTGAAGGGATGCTGGTAAAGTATTTATTATGCAAATGGGAGCGAAAAGAAAGCTGGGGTAGCAAAACTTGTATCAGACAAAATAGAAACAAAGACTGTAACTACAGACAAAGAAGGACATTATATAATCATAAGAATATCCAACAAAGACACAATTGTAAATATTTATGTACCACATGTGGGAGTATCCAAATATATAAAGCAGCTAATAATAAACAAAGAAAGTCACCAATAGTAACACAATAATAGTAGGGGTGTGTAATACCCCTTACATCAATGGTTAGATCATCCTAAAAGAAAAATCAACAAGGAGAGTGGCTTTGAATGACACATTGGACCAGATGGATCTGACAGATATATTCAAAACATTCCATCCTAAAATAGCATATGCAGAACATTCTCCAGAATAGATCACATTTAGGCCACAAAACAAATCTCAACAAATTAAAAAAGATCAAAGTTATATCATCTATCTTTCCTAACCATGATGTCATGGAACTAGAAATCAACCACAAGAAAAAATCTGGAAAGAACACAAATACATGGAGGTTAAATAACATATTACTAAACAATAAATCAATCAACCAAGAAATCAAAGGAGAAATTGAAAAATACACCAAGACAATGAAAATGAAAACACAATAGTCCAAAATCATTGAGATGCAGCAAAAGCTGTTCTAGGAGAGAAGTTTATAGCTACACAGGCCTACCTCAAGAAGCAAGAAACAGCTCAACCAACCAACCTAACCTTACACCTAAAGGAGCTAGAAAAAGAGCAAAACCCATACCATAGAAGGAACAAAATAATAAATTCTAGAATAGAAATAAACAAAATAGAAACTGAAAAAACAATAGGATGAATTAATGAAACCAGAAGCTGGTTCTTTGAAAATATCAACAAAACTAATAAACCTGAGGTGGACTCCTCGATGAGAGGACTCAAAATCAGAAGTGAAAGAAGAGAAATAACAACTGACACCACAGAAATACAAAGGATAATAAGAGAATATTATGCAAAATTAAATGCCAACAAATTTGACAACATAGAAGAAATGGATAAATTCCTAAACTGATTCAGAAACAAATAGGTATTTGAAAACACCAATTAGGGGGATCCCTGGTTGGCTCAGCGGTTTGGCGCCTGCCTTTGGCCCAGGTCGCGATCCTGGAGTCCCGGGATCGAGTCCCATGTCGGGCTCCCGGTATGGAGCCTGCTTCTCCCTCCTCCTGTGTCTCTGCCTCTCTCTCTCTCTCTCTCTCTCTCTCTCTCTGTCTATCATAAATAAATAAATAAATCTTAAAAAAAAAAAAGAAAACACCAATTACCCGCAATGAAACTGAATCAGTACTAAAAAAAACTCCCAATAAACAAAAGTCCAGGAACAGACAGCTTCACAGGTGAATTATGCCAAACATTTAATGAAGAATCAATACCTATTCATCTCAAACTATTCTAAAAAAAAATAGAAGAGAAAGGAAACCTTCCAGGCTAGCACTACCCTGTGATACCAAAATCAGATAAAGACACTACAAAACAATAAAACTACAGGCCAATATTTCTGATAAACATAGATATAAAAAATCCTCCACAAAATATTATCAAAGTGAATTCAACAATATATTTTTTAAAAAATCATTCATCACAATCATGTGGTGATTTATTCCAGGGTGGTGAGGGTGGTTCAATACTTACATATCAATCATTGTGATATATCACATCAACAAGAGTCAGGATAAAAACCATATGATCATTTCAATAGATGAAGAAAGCATTTGACAATGTACAACAAAGTAGGTTGAGAGGGAACACGCCTCAACATAATAAAGGCCATAAATGAAAAACCTACAGCTAACGTTACACTTCATGGTGAAAACTGAGAGGTTTTTCTCTAAAGTCAAGAAAAAAACAAGGATGTCCACTTTCACTACTTTTATTCAACACAGTAATGGATATCCTAGCTGTAGAAATCAAATACGGAAAATAAATTAAAAACATCCAAATTGGTAAGGAAGGAGCAAAACTATGACTATTTTCAGATGACCTAATATACATATTAGGCAACCCTGGAGACGCCATCAAAAAACTGCTACAAGTGACAAATGAATTCCGTAAGGTTGCAGGATACAAAATCAATATACAGAAATTTGTTCCATTTCTAGAGACTAATAATGAAGTAGCAGAAAACTAAGAAAACAGTCTCATTTACAACTGTACCAAAAAGTGAAATATTTATGAATAAATATAATCAAGGACATAAAAGACTCATTTTCTGAAAACTTTAAAACATTCATGAAAAAAATTGACACAAAAAAATGGAAAGATATTCCATGTCCACGAATTGAGATGACAAATATTGTTAAACTGTCCATACTCAAAGCGATCTACAGTTTTAATGGAATCCTTATCAAAATACCAATAGCATTTTCCACAGAACTGGAACATATACTTCTAAAATTTGTATGGAACCACAAAAGTCCATTAGTAGTCAAAGCAATTTTGAAAAGAAGAACAAAACTAAAGGTCTCACAATACCAGGTATCAAGATACACTACGAAGCTACAGTAACCCAAACAGTATGGTACTGGCACACGTGCGTGCATACACACGCATACACACACAAGGCACATAAATCAATGAGACACTTAGCTAGACATACACCCATGGTTATATGGTCAATTAATCTTTGACAAAAGAGGCAAGAAGATACAACGGGAAAAGTATCTTTAACAAATAGTATTGGGAAAACTGGACCACTTTCTACCAACATATGCAAAAATAAACTCAAAATGAATTAAAGACCTAAATGTGAGACTTGAAACCATAAAAATCCTAGAAGAAAGCATAGGCAGTAATTTTTCTTTCTTTCTTTCTTTTTTTTTTTTTTTTGGCAGTAGTTATTCTGACATTAGCCATAGCAATGTTTTTCTAGATATATCTCCTGAGGCAAGGGAAATAAAAGCAAAAATAAACTATTGGGACTACATCCAAATAAAAAGCTTCTGTGCAGTGAAGGAAACAAAACAAAACTAAAAGACAAGACAGCCTACTGAATGGGAGAGATATTTGCAAATAACATGTCCAATAAAGGGTTAGTATCCAAAATATATGAAGAACTTACACAACTCAACAACAAAATAATCTAATTAAAAATGGTAAGACATGTAGATGTTTCTCCAAAGAGGACCTACAGATGGCCAATAAACACATGAAAAGATCCTCAATGTCACTCATCATCAGGGAAATGAAAATCAAAACTATAATGAGGTATCACCTTACACCTGTCAGAATTGCTAAAATCAAAAACACAAGAAACAAGTGTTGGTAAGGATGTAGAGAAAAAGGAACCCTCTTGCACTGTTGGTGGGAAGGCAAACTGGTGCAGCCACTGTGGAAAATAGTATGGAGGGACCTCAAAAAGTTAAAAATAGAATTACCCTGTGATCCAGTAATCACCCTACTGGTTATTTACTAAAAGAAATAAGAACACTAATTCAAAGGGTTACACGCATCCCTATGTTTACTGCCACAGTATTTACAATAGCCAAATTATGTGTCCATCAATTGGTGAATCTGTAACGAAGTGGTATATCTAAACAATGGAATATATAACTCAGCCATAAAAAAGAATGAAATCTTGGCATTTGCAATGACATGGATGGATCTAGAGGGTATAATGTTAAGTGAAAAAAGTCTATGAAATACAATACCATATGATTTCACTCATTTGTGGATTTAAGAAACCAAACAAAGAAACAAACAAAAAAGACCCTTAAATATAGAGAACAAACTGATGGTTGCCAGAGGGGAGGTGGGTGGGAGGATGGGCAAATAGGTGAAGGGGTTTAAGAGTACACTTAGCATGATGAACACTGAGTATAGTATTGTTGACTCACTGTATTGTACACCTGAAACTGATGTAACACTGTATATTATCCCAGAATTAAAAATTTAAAAATAATATATGTTTATTCCTACAATATTGCCCCCCCCCCCCGAACAATAGAGTAACTTATATTTCCAGAAACAGGAACCAGAAAAATGGTCTAGATTTAAGTAGTGTAAAAATTGGTTTTGGATACATTCGGAGCACAACAGTCCTTCCTTATCCATAGTTTCCCTTCTCGAGGTTTCAGTTACTTCCGGTCAGTTTCATCTGGAAGTAGATGATCCTCCTTTTGAGATATCATCTGAAGGTCAATAGTAACTTAATGCTAATGTCACAATGCCTATGTCACTCACTTTACTTCACCTCCGCACATAGGCATTTTATCTCACACCATCACAAGAAGGGTAAGGATGGTAAAATAAGCTACCTTGAGAGAGAGCAATCACATTCACATAACACTTATTACAGTATACTGTATAATTATTCGGTTTTATTAGTCATTGTTAACTTCTAACTATGCCTTATTTATAAATTACTAAATTTATAAACTTTAAAATATAATTTACAAATGAAACTTCATCAAAGGTACATAGGAAAAAACCATAGTATCTATAGGGTTCAGTACTATCTGCAGTTTCAGGCATCGATAGGGGTTCTTGGAAATAACCTTTGGGATAAGGGGGGGACCACTGTACTCAACAGGATTATATTCCCTAATGAGTTTAATCACCGGAGAGAATTTCTTTTTGCCTTGAGACCACTGAGATTTTGGCCAGAATTGTCAGTCACCACACATTCCTCATTTGTTAATTTGGAATCTGAATGAGACCAAATAGCAGCACAGGAGGCAGTTTGCACTCTGTGAACTCACACATGTCCACTAGTTCCAGCAGTGGTATGTGGATGGAAGTAGGACTCTCAGACAGTCAAGAGCCAAGTGGCTATTAATATGACTGTGTGCCTTGAAACCACAAAAGGAAATATTAGCATTGTAACTGTAATCATACTTGGCATTTGCAATCTGTTAACACGAATGAGAAAAAAATAAGGCAACTCTGGCCTTCCTACCCTCTTGGAGTGATTCAGGCAGACAGACCCAAGATCTCTAGTGAGGCCGGGGAGAAGCCTGGTGCCTATTTCAGGAAGGTGCATCAGTACCTGAACCCAGGAAAGAGGAATGTAGAAAATGGCTAATTCAATTTTCATACAGAGAGTGATACTTCTCACTTCCTAGAAAAGTAGAACATTCTGAACTCCCCAAAGAGTTCCTTCCTGAGTAGCAGTGGGCTGATAAGGCCAGTAAAATTTAACTGGTTTGTTCAGAAAGATCCCCAGAGGATATGTCAAAGTTCAAAGGAGGTTGTATAAGGAAAATGAGCCCAGCCAACCATTAGGAACTCATACCACCTGGAAAGCCCCTGAAGAGGATCCTGGCAGCCTCAAAAAGGGAGGTCCCAGAATCCTAATGGAGTTGTCTTTTCATCCCTTCCCTTCAATGAGTAGGCACAAACACAACACGAAATAAAAGGATCTTAGGAGTCAATAAAGATCCATTTTACTGTAAAGAAGGGCTTTTAGGAAGCTGCTGCCAGAAAGCCTGCTCAATATGGAGCTGTAACACCATTACAAGTGCTTGGCAGTCCAGGGAAAACACAGGGCCACTCACTTCTTTTATTCCAAGCCCTTTCTCTGAAGCTCCCTGACCTAAAGAACACCTGCTGGAAGATTTGAAGACTTGATCAGATAAACTGAGAGATGCTTCAGTTTATTTTGCAGGTAATTCATATCATTTTCCTTTGAATTATCCAGCAGCTGATTAACATAATTCCCACTCATTAAAATTTACAAATAAGCATCTCCCTAAAACTCTATGTATCTCAATACAAATGCCTGTAAATCATTCCATCTCACCTGAGTTCTAGGTTATCATCATGGTACATGTGGGAAAACCTGAAAAAACAGAATGAACTCAGTGGCAAAACTGTGGTCACATTTCAAACATTTTCATCTTGAGCTGCTTTCTCTAAATGTTACACTATTTGAAATTCTATCACAATGAAACTCTTATAAAATTTGTTTTGTTTTGGGGTGCCTGGGTGGCTCAGTCAGTTAAGCATCTGCCTTGGGCTCAGCTCATGATCTCTCAGGTCCAAGGTCTGGCTCCCTGCTTAGAAGGAAAGTTGCTTTTCCCTCTCCCTCTGCCCCCACCCCACTTCCAATTTGTAGGCACACATTCTCTCTCTCAAATAAAATCTTTAAAAATTTTTATCTTGTTTGTAATTTTAAAGCAATGCCAGCTTCTGCCAAAAAGGTTTTCGATACTTATGTTGCAACCTATTAGCTTTTCTCAGAACCCTAAAATGACTGCAAGTCATTTAAAAGCTGAGCAGTCTGAATTAAAAGCATTATTTAAGAATTGCCATTTAAGTTTCCATAAGGTTATTCATTGACCTCACATATTTTATTGAGAAGTGAAAAATACATATATAATTAAACACAAGGAGCTTGATGGAATAAATGTAGAAAAAGTTTTCTGCAATAATAACCCTCCAAAAGCCAATATAATGGTGCAAGGTGAGAAGATTAGGGTTTGGAATAAGCATTGTCCAACAGAAATTTCTGTGGTGATGAAAATGTTCTTCAGTGCTATTTAAGTAGCCACTCACCACTTTGGCAACTGAGAACTTGAAATGTGTCCCAGTGTGACGGAGAAACTGACTTTTTAAATTTTACTTAATTTTACTTAATTTGAATAGACACATGTGATTAGTGGCTATTATATTGGATAGTACAGATATTGAGAAACTTAAAAATAAGGATACAAGTGAGTAGAGTTTAAAGTAGGGAAATATATGAATTAAGATAGGTCATCAAAGGAATTCACATGGAGGAAATGGGCTTTCTAAGAATAGTCACAAGTTGGATACTGTGATGGTACAATCTCCCTCTGCAAATGAAGTTATAGAACGTGCTTTGAAAACTCAGGTGTTTTGAAACTATTGAGATATAATAACAGCATATTCCTAATTATGTTTATTTCAATTAGATCATACGATCATCTTTTTTCGCATATGTTATCATCATGTAGATCTTTTCATTGTGTAAACTACATACAAATTAACCATAGGGGATTGCTTAACTTCTGTGAATCACTTTTAGGTTCTACTTTGTAAAATCATTATGTACACAATTTTACATAATACATCTAATGTATTTTTCACACAACAGAAACAGCCAGCTGGTCTATTGGAGCAGGATGATGATGAATCCCTCCCCCATGCCTCTGTACCACTTTGCATTTGGCTCATGAACCAGAACAAGTCATTACGAGGATAAGGTAAATGTATAAAGAGCACCTTGCCAGTTCCCTGGACAACTACGTAAACATTTCTCTCTTGAATCAGGGAACTTAAAGCTGAATACATTTTGAAATGGAATATGTGTATTTCAAAACATTTGTCTGAAATGTTTGATATGAAAACACTTCTCTTCTTCCAGTATTGTGCTCTTCAGGGTATTGAGAGAAACAGAGAATAAGCTTTAAGAAGACATCCTCAACTGATGATTACTATGCTCAATAGGATTTAAGTTCTCTAAAGAGGTAATATTTTATTGGAACAATTTCTTTCTTTCTTTTTTTTAAATTTATTTATTCACGAGACACACCCAGAGAGAGGCAGAGACATAGGCAGAGGGAGAAGGGGGCTGTGAGACTCTCCCAGGACCCTGGGATCATGCCCTGAGCCAAAGGCAGATGCTCAACCACTGAGCCACCCAGGCATTCCAGAACAATTTCTTCCTGAGTCATTTATCTGCTCAACATTTGTTGAGCATAAATATAAACCTATTATTTATTGATGCTGGTGTTATGTTAGTAAAAAAAAAAAAAAATCACCTTGCCTGTCCAGTATAGAGAAGAGCATTTAACAGGTTAAATAAGAAGTATGCCCATGGCATTATGGGAACATATAGGAAGAAAACTTAATTGGGGGAGGCAACCAGAAAATTATAATGAGAACAAGAGCTGTCATGAGTCAGGTCCAGGGAAGGGCATTCCTGCATGAGGCAGCCTGAGACAGGCAATAGAAGGTATCAAGATGAAGAATTCATTGTTAAATAACTGAATGTGAATTTTCTTGGGATGTCTATATTTTCTTGGCTATCTGGTAGACAACTTGATATAAAATCTGAAGCTCAGGGTGAAATAGGGGTGAGATATACCACTTTTGGCATATTCTAAAACCACAAGAGCTGGTAGGCTCACCTTTAAGCAGTGTGTAGAACAAGATACGTAAAGAGACAAGAGCAGGATATGCTGGGAGAATCCCAGTATGGAGGGCATGAGTAGAGAGAGAAAGCCCAAGAATACAATGAGGGAAGAATCATCTGAGGAGCAAAGTGACATGAGAGTATATTATCCTGGAAGCCAAAAAGGTGGATGTTTCAAGTCTCTAATCATCAACAGATACAAATATACCCAAGAAACCTGGTAAGATAAAGGGAAAAATCATCTATGGTTTGACAACAAGTAAAATCATTGATAAACTTGACCTGACCAGTTTCAGCAAAATGGTGGAGGAGAAGCCTGCTATTGTGGATTGAAGAGTGAGTGATAGATGAGAAGTGAAGACAGCACATGAATAGAAGTTCTCCTCTGAAAATTTCAGATGACAAGTGATGTTTCAAAATGTTGATGCCGAGGGGCAGCAATATCCATATACAAAGCCAGTCATATCACTATCAATGGGCTTTAGAATGGTAGTGAAACTTATGGCCAAGCTTCCTTAGACTCATAATTATAGGTTCTGATCCAAAGCATCTTGACAGCCAACAACCCTGAATATTTGTGAGGAGCAAAAAAGATAATGGATGTAAAGATTCAGGCAAACTAGAAATTGCCACACAAATGTTAGTTATTATGGTCATTATTACTACAATTTGGTCTTGTTAAATTTCGGTCTGTATATCAGCGCAGTTTATATCAGAGTTGAAAAACAAATTGAAAAGTCTGCCCAATGGAGTTTGTGGAGAGGAAACATCAGTAGTTAACTTATGCATTATGCATATAATTTAGACTCAAGAGATCCAATGGATAACTGCAGCAAACCGCAATTGCCCTCTTTAGAAAGCTCAGTGTGAACTTCCTGATAGAAAGAAAGCTTTCCAAAGTCCCATGTAATTGGATGTGATAATAACGAGAGGATTGGCTGCTTGCTTGCTTCTCATTTCAGTTTGATAATTTGAATAAATTCTTTATACAAATTGTAACTGCTGTCATTTTGATAACACTCCAACTTGAAAATTTGGATTGTTGGGTGCAGACCCTTGCCAGCTCTAAACAAATGGAGGTTGGCTAACAAAGGATTTGAAGGGCACCCTTTCCTTGCTATGAAGTCTCCAACAGGGGCAAGTTTTTCCTATTGTTACTACCCTCAAAATTAATCAATTAGTAAAACTTCATGGAGTCTCCCTCTTTCACCCACAGAATCTCCAAATTCAGTTTAGTCTTTCTTCTTGCTTCTCATTCCTTTGCTTTATTTAAAATAAACCCTCACCCGTACCATCCAATATACATAAATAATTCGGTTTGCACCTTTTTCACTTCTTTAGCAAGTGTTCTATTTTTAAGAATTTATTATTCATTAAGCCAATATGGTTGAGCACTTATGTTTATTCACGGGATGTAATAGAGAGCAAGACAGAGTTTCTGCTTTCAAGGAGTACACGTCTATCTAGGGAAAATATTTGAAAACCTATGTCTCGATTCAATGAGACAAATGCTAGAATAGAAACATAAGCAGGAGAATAATTGTTCTCCAAAGGGTAGAAGGATGGCAAGGTACAGTAAGGATTCCCCAAGGAAGTACTACTTCATCAGAATCTTAAAGGATTCTGATATTTACACAAGAAGAGAAAGAAAATGAAAATTTTAAAAAAGACTTTACCTATTTATTCATGAGAGAGACAGAGAGAGAGAGAGAGAGAGAGAGAGAGAGGCAGAGACACAGGCAGAGGGAGAAGCAGGCTCCATGCAGGGAGCCAACTTGGGACTCGATCCCAGGTCTCTAGGATCACATCCCGGGCCGAAGGCAGCGCCAAACTGCTAAGCCAAAGGGGCTGCCCAAGGAGAGGAAGAAAATTTTATCTCATTTTGATCTGTAAGTTCCTTGAGGTCAGTGATTCTGCCTTTACTCAACTTTGTTTTTCTTTAAGTGCTTGCTATGGACTGAATGTTCACCTTTCTTTCAAAATTCATATATTGAAACCTAATCTCCAGTGTAATGGTTTGTGGCGGTAAGACCTTTGGAAGGTGGTTGGGTTCTAAGGGTGGGAGGAGTGCCTTTATCAGAGAGGCCCCACTCATCCTACTGTGTGGGGACACGGAGAAAAGGTGGTCCACTAGGAGCCAGGAAGTGGTTCTCACCAGATACTAAATCTGCCCAGCACTGGAACTTTGGACTCCATAGCGTCCAGAACTCTGAGAAATAAAGGTTTGTTGTTTAAGCTACTCAGTTTATAGTATTTTTGTTATAGCAGCAGCCCAAATAAATTACAAAAGAAATTGAGAAAGTGATTTGAAAATGAGAATCCAAAGTTCTTAAATCTTTGGACTCTTTAAGTCCAAATGCTGTTAAGGTAGCCTTCCTTTCTCATTCTTTTACCCTCATGCTCTTTTTGAATGTAGCACAATCTACAGGGTTCATATACTTATTATGTTAGCCTAGAAGGTTTTACAAACATTGTATCTCCTTCAATCTTTGCCTTCCTATTTGGATAGCTAATCCACATCATGCTTCCCATTTAATGATTTAAATTCTAATTGTCTTCATCTGCTTTATAAATTCAGATGTGTAGCTAATTCACCTTTGCATCTTGAAAGTTGCTGCTCTGTTCAACACTTCTTAGAAGATCACAAATCCTAAAATCAAGAATTCTCAAATTTAGAGTAACTGGAGTTGTCAGCCATCAGATTTGATGCTGGCATCTCATATAATGCTAATCTTCTGCTATGTCCTTTTTAGCTCTCAAGATTTATGTATATGTATATAGTTTCTTTCTCCACAGCTCCAAATCTGTTACAGGGAATGATTATTCTAATGTCTTAAAATTGAAGAAATAAGCTAAGGATAATACCATTTTTAAAAGTCAAAATATGTTAGGGGTTTCCAGAATTTATGAAGAAAGTCCCCAAATAAAGGAAATTGTGGACCTGAATCAAGCTTCTATTCTGTGCTTAAAACAAGCAAAAACTAAACACTATCAAAATAGCAGTAGCCATTACCAGTGTTACAGGTGGGATGTGCTTTTGGGAAAAAAAAAAAAAGTTATTTAGAGCTCCTTCACAACCTGAAATTAACCATTTGCCTTGTTACCATTACTATAGCCAGAGTTATTTTTCAGACACAAGGTAAAAAAATTTTCCCTGGTTTAATCCTGAAGTTGTTATTTGCCAAGACTAGTCTTTTGCCTCTTTAAAAAAAATAAAACCAAACCCAAAAACTCCATTACACTCATCCCAAAAACAATGCTCAAAGAAAGCCATTCATTTTAAATTTGTTGCATACCACACTGGTTATTCTGCTACTCCTGTTTTTTTTGTTGTTGTTGTTGCAGTACACAGTCTGAATTGTTCAAAGTTGTTCTTTACTGTGTCCTTAAGAGATCTTTATAGCAACACACAAAAACCAAAAGATGTATTAATCCAATAACCAAAAAGTCAGCCTGTGTGACCTTGAGCAAGTCACTTTATTTTTCCGGCTTGTTATATTTGGTGGGAGGGGTAACTTACAGGCGAGGTACACCTCATCATAGTACCATAGCACCTACATTTAAACTGCCAATTTATAAAACTTACTTTCTAACCACTTGTATGGTTAGAATCTGATAAAGAATCTATACTAGATTTCCAATGTGGCTTTTGAGTAGCATTGAGCAATAAAATTGAAGAGTGGATACCAATGTATTGTGATTACATATGTGTAAGAATGTGTGTAGGAGTGTGTAGTGTGTGTATGTGTGCATGTGCTGTGGTTCATGCTTCACAGAATGCTATGAAAATTATGACTATATTTTATCTAGACTTCAGGAATTCAAGATTCAAAAGATGAGCAATAAGTGATGGATATGAGGGTGAAAAGGGCAAGTCCAAGAAAAGTTCAGGTGAGTGAACCTTGAGGCATAAAGTGGTAGGTAAGGTCATTTTCCAGGAAAAAGGAGAGCTATAAAAGGGTTTTAATGAAAAAAAAAAGGGGGGGGCTTAGATAATAAGTGATGTAATCAGATTTCTCTTTTCTTTAAACTTACTTTGGTTCCTATGTGGAGAATGAGTTGAAGGGCAAGAAAAAATTTTGGCACCCCACTTATTAATAATTCATAGCAAATTTTTTCCTTTAAATTCCTTCTCAATATTGACTCATGATTGGCAGCTGCTCCAACATTCTCTCCTCTCTCCTCAAAAAAAAACTATTCTCATTATCTTTCTTCCCACCAGCAACTATCTGCCATTTTCATGAAAACACAGTGCTTCCTCCAATTTGCTTAACAAGTCAGAGGAGCAAAGTGGGGCATGAAATATGTATAGTCCCACAGGATCCTGTGATCAAAAGAGTCCCATGCCTTGTGTAATGCTCTGTTATCATCATCTTGATATTCTTACTTTTTAAATAAGAAGACCTATTTATCATTTGGCATTGGGTTCCCAAAATGACACAGCCTTTTATGGAAAAATGACAAATTAATTTTGGTAGTATTTGAGTAGAGGTGAGAAATACTCAATTTGTCCTATACTCTTTTATGTGTCACTTCCACATCCAAAGTTTTGCCCTCTTGTCTTCATTTTCAGGACTACCACAATATTATAGAAATAACTAATATTAGGCAAGATAGATGTAAGAAGTTATAAAGAGGGATATTTCACAATGATAAAAGAGTCAATCCATCAATAAGATATAACGATATAAACAATAAATATGCCTAATGGTAAATTCTCAAAAGGAAACAAAACTATTAGAAATGAAGGCAAAGTAAACAGTTCAATAATAGTAGTTGGAGACTTCAATAACCTTTTTTCAATAATGGACATAAAACCTAGGCAGATGATCAATAAGAATATAGAATATTTGAACAACACTATAAACCAACGAGACCTAATATGCATTTACTACCAGCCAAACCATCAACAGCAGGATACACATCTTTGTTAGGTACACATGGGACATTATCTAGGATAGATCACAAACTGGATCATAAAACAAGCTTCAATTAACTTGAGAGGATTGAAATATATAAAGTATGTATTCCAATCTCAGTGGAATAAAATTAGAAATCCTTAAATAAATTTGGGAAATTCACAAATAAGTGGTGATTAAACAACATATTCCTAAATAACTTGTGGGTCAAAGAAGAAATGACAAAGGTAATTAGAAAACACTTTAAAGTGAATGAAAACAAAAACACAATATACTAAAACCTTTGTAATGCAGATAAAGCAATGCTTAGAAGGAAATTTATAGCTGTAATTAGCTATATATGAAGAAAAAAACAGGCTTCAAATAAATGTCTTAACTTTCCAATTTATTTTCAACTGGAAACTATGGACAAACTGAACTTAGTATAAGCAAAATGAAGGAAATAATAAATATGGGAGTAAAAAATCAATGAAATAGAGGGTAGAAAAACACAGAAAATAAGTGAAGCTAAAAGCGGGCAGCCCTGGTGGCCCAGCGGTTTAGCGCCGCCTGCAGCCCGGGGTGTGATCCTGGAGACCCAGGATCGAGTTCCGCGTCGGGCTCCCTGCATGGAGCCTGCTTCTCCCTCTGCCTGTGTCTCTGCCTCTCAGTCTCTCTCTCTGAATAAATAAATTAAAAAAAAAAAAAAATGAAGCTAAAAGCTTTCTCTTTGAAATGACCAAGTAGGGATCCCTGGGTGGCGCAGTGGTTTAGCGCCTGCCTTTGGCCCAGGGCACGATCCCGGAGACCTGGGATCGAATCCCACGTTGGGCTCCCGGTGCATGGAGCCTGCTTCTCCCTCTGCCTATGTCTCTGCCTCTCTCTCTCTCTCTCTCTCTCTCTCTCTGTGTGTGTGGGACTATCATAAATAAATAAAAATTTAAAAAAATGAAATGACCAAATAAACGATCAAGTAAATTGACAAGTCTTTAGCTAAAGTCACCCAAAAGAAAGAGGAGAACTCAAATAACTAGAATCAGAAATTATAGAGGGAGCAGAGCGTGTGAAAATAGGATTATAAAGGAATCCTATGAACTGTGTCAGTAAATTAGATAATTCAGTTGAAATGGACAAATTTCTGGAAATATATAAAACTACCTAAACTGACTCAAGAAGAAATAGACAATATAACACAAGAGACTGGATTAGTGATCAAAACCCCTCAGAAAAACCCAGGCACAGGTATCATCGTTCCTGAATTCTACCAAACATTTAAAGAATACCACTACTTTACAAACTCTTCCAAAAATAGAAAAATATAGAACAATATTTTAAGGAAAACATTCCATCTGCAGTAGCATCACAAAAGAAAATAGCAATAAAGGAAGTGCAAGCTTGTACTGTAAATATTACAAGACACAGTCAAGAAAATGTTTTAAGGATTGATAACAAAAAATATCTCATATTCAGTCTATTATTCCCTCAAAGTGTTAATCATAGAGTTACCATATGAATGAACCAGCAATTCCACTCCTAGGTATATTCTCAAAGGAATCATATACACAAATTTGTACATAAATGTTTATAGCATTATTCATAGAAACCTCAAAGTGAAAAAAATCCAAGTGTCCATTAACTGAATGGCTAAACAAATTCTGACATAGCCACGGAATGGAACATTACTTGGCAATAAAAAAGAATGAAGTACTGATGCATACCATAAAATAGATGAACCTTTAAAACATCATGCTAAATGAAAGATGCTCAACATAAAAGACCCATATTGTATTATTCACTCATTGTACAAAATGTCCAGAATAGAAGGGTCTCTGGAGACCAAAGTAGATTAGTTCCTACCAGAGGCAATCACATACTTCAGTACTTTCTTGTTTGCACACATTGTTAGCTAACTGGTTTACTTTACAATGTGGCTTCTGATGTCAGAAAGCCTGTGCTCAGATCCTGGCTTTTCCCTTTATTAAGGAGGGACCTTGAGAAAATCCTACTCAATGTCTCTGAGCCTCACAAAATGGGTTTCAATCATTCTAAGAAAAAAGGAAGTGGTGCCTAAGCATTATTTTTTTTAAGTTGGGGCAAGTTCAATTTTATAAACTTCTTCCACAAAACTGCAAAACATATCTCAGAGGACTGTGTAAGGAATAAATGGAAATTACATGAAGCACCACAAGGACTCAGTAAGTGATTGGTATTGATGTTAAATACATTAATAAATGAATGACTACTTTAGTCTAAAAAAAAACAAAGATTCTGTCAGTAAAATCTACAGTCAATACACTTTTCCTCAAAATCTTTTGATTTACCCCAAAGATACAGATGCAATGAAACGCCGGGACACCTGCACCCCAATGTTTATAGCAGCAATGTCCACAATAGCCAAACTGTGGAAGGAGCCTCGGTGTCCATCGAAAGATGAATGGATAAAGAAGATGTGGTTTATGTATACAATGGAATATTACTCAGCCATTAGAAACGACAAATACCCACCATTTGCTTCGACGTGGATGGAACTGGAGGGTATTATGCTGAGTGAAATGAGTCAATCGGAGAAGGACAAACATTATATGGTCTCATTCATTTGGGGAATATAAATAATAGTGAAAGGGAATATAAGGGAAGGGAGAAGAAATGTGTGGGAAATATCAGAAAGGGAGACAGAACATAAAGACTCCTAACTCTGGGAAACGAACTAGGGGTGGTGGAAGGGGAGGAGGGCGGGGGGGTGGGGGTGAATGGGTGATGGGCACTGAGGGGGGCACTTGACGGGATGAGCACTGGGTGTTATTCTTTATGTTGGTAAATTGAACACCAATAAAAAATAAATTTATTAAAAAATGTTTTGATTTGGTGGTTGAGTTCTAAACTATCAGTTCTTACCTCCCATGTCAAATATTTAAAAAGAATTGTTAGTTTCTAGCTTTATTGGCTAAGGAATGTTCAGCTTCTGTTTATGGGTTGTCCCTATTTGGTACTGAACTTTCTCGTTCCTGATGATTTGCTGTCTAAATACAAATAAGACTTGGAAACAACTAAGAAGACTCATTGCCTTTGGAAAAACTTAAAAACACTTGAAACTTAGTTTCTTTTCAAAATAAGATAATTTCCTTTTTTCCCCCTTCCACTTGAGGCACCCCTCTTTTGAGTTGGAGGCAACTGATTCAAGCGCAAGCTCTGTGATCCTGTCCTTAGAGCACCTTTAATTTGAAAGCAGAACCAAAGAGCCCCAGCCTTCCAAGCAGAGTACCCCTGAACACACCCAGAGCATATTTCCAGTATTAGAAGGGTAAGTGATTTTCTAGAGTATATACTCCTTTGACATTAATAATGCAATTTCCTCCCAAATATGTCAAAGTTCACAAAGCCTAATTCAAATATTCAAATTTAAACTGGTCTTTATTTTCAGGCATTTTTCAGTAGAAAATGAAACATTTTTTTTTAACAAATAATGAATTGAGTTCTCACTGATACTACCAATTCAAATACAAGATTATGGAGCTTTTGCTTGAACGTATTGCTTTTAAATTTATATCTACTTTGACCCTGCTAAAAATTCCAGCTTTCACTATATGAACATAATCATAAAATTGTTTTAAATGACATGCACAAACAGTCTCAAAATAATAATGTGATTACTGAAAATAGTTAACGGTCTTATGATAGACTTGTATGCTATGGAGTTAAATTATGGTTTTTGAACTCATTTGGAAAAGTTCTGTGTGGAGGTTATGCCAACCACTCATTAAGCAGATAAAAATTCATCTGTATAATTTTTCTTTCAATATCAGGAATTCTTAAAGTCAGTTACATTTATAATTATGTATTTAAATTGTTCAAAGTTAAATTTATAAAACAAAATACAAAAACCAAGTATAATCACAGAATTCTGGCTTGTATTTCTTTCTCCATACTGTTCTCCCCCATTCCTGCCTCTATGCAAACTTTTTTTTAATTATATAAATCCTTCTTTAATGAATATTAGCATACTATAGGGGCTTTTCAGCATTTGGAGGTATAAAGAGATTCTTCATCACTTTTTATAGCTGCATGTTACTGTCTTGTTTGGATGTACTCAAAATGAATCAACTAACCATCAATTGATGGAACATTTTTATTTTGGACATTTTCATTGGTAATCCCTTTTTCTTGCATTTAATAATAACACTACAATGGATAGCTTTGTGCATATGTCTTTTTGAGATAAATTCCTAACAAGAGATTCCTAAAGAGATTGCTGGACTGAATGGTAAATGCATATTTAACATTTCCAGATACTGCCAAATTCCACCCCAACTTTTTGCATTGTACAAACTATGCATGAGAGTCCTCATTTCCCCCCACAGCCTTGTCAAAATATTATTGTGTAAATATTTGGATTTTTGCTAATCTGCATTTCTCTTATTAGGTGTGAGTGGAGTTAAGTAAATTTATCCATATTTAAGAGACATTTGCATTGCTTTCTTTGGAAATTGTGTTTTCATTTTCTAGCCTTATTCTTTTTATATATACTTTGGGGTATTTCTTTCTTTTTAGAAGAACCTCATGTATTGGCTTATTAACCTTTTGTAGTATAGGTAGCTAATAATTTTCCCAGTTTGTCATTTATTTTTTACTTTGTGTAAAATGTTTTCTGTCATGAAAAAGTGTGTCTATGTGTGTATTTGTATATGAAATGGAACTTCCCCCCTCCCCCCTGGATTTTAAGTATACTTTAGGAAAACTTTTCCTACAATGCAGTTATAAGAAATTCATCCATATATTTTATTCCTTTTATGTTACACATTTGGAACTCATTTTGGCACATAGACTCAAGAAATTCCTAAAACTTTATCAAGCATGAGCCAGTATGAGCTGCCTCCAGTACACCCTTTACTGCTGGTGGAGCATGGAGAACCACGGGTGCACGGGTTGTTTATGTGGTGTCTCCGTTTGTATGTTCTTAGGTATATGACTAGTTGTGTTTCATAAAGTCAATAAAGTTCCTGCTGCCTCACATTTTCCAAATTAAAAACCTCTTTGAACATTGAGAAAATAGGTCATTATTCTTGACGAATAGTGCATTACAGCTTTGGGGGAAGGACGTCTATAACTATTTGGTTTAAAAAATTGTTATTTCTCTAGTTGAGATTTTTTGAGTACAGAACATCACGTATTCAGTTGTATAATAGTGTTGCTACTTTTGGAAACAGCAAGACAATTGGGAAATATCCTTGGAGGGAGACAAATGTTATGTATTAAGCTGTCTTGTTTTTAGAAGGTTGGTACTATTGCTTATCACAGTAAATTCATTTCTTCCTCTCAGATTTAGAGAATTTGCTATCCCCACATGGACAGAAAAAGCACAATAAATAGTAAAGACTCACCACTACTGGAAGCATCATTCAGATTGAGCAGGCCCCCGCCTAGCCCTCTGTAACTATGGTAACTGTAGGTCCCATTCCCGTTGATGTACAACACCTCCTGGGAGCCTGAAACAGCTGAGGTGGAGTAAGTGGCCTGGGCTGGCTCTGGTTTACACTGTTTGTCAGCTGGAGCAGATTCGTCCTGCAAGGACAACAGCATTCCATTACTTGTCATATCACAGTGCTATTTCACATTGACCAGGACTATCTCATTGTTATCTACATGTCTGCATTGAATATGGAAAAATAAAAAATCTGTGGTCAACATCATTAACTCAGCACAGATACAGATTTTCAACAACTTGGCCAAAAACTAAAAAAAAATGGAGGGGCATCTGGATGGCTCAGTGGTTGAGCATCTGCCTTCAGCTCAAGTCGTGATCCTGGGGTCCTGGGATTGAGTCTCGCATCAGGCTCCCTACAGGGAGTCTTCTTCTCTCTCGGCCTATGTCTCTGCCTCTCTTTCTGAGTCTCTCATGAATAAATAAAAATCTCTTTAAAAAAAAAAAGGAAAGCAAGGTAACAATGTAAGACAAATTGGAGATAGAACAATTTGCAATTTCCAACTGAATTTAGAATTACATGAAAAGAGTTGTTCACAATAGCCCAGAGGTGAAAGCCACCTAAATGTCTACAGAAGGATGAACAGAGAAGGAAAATGTGGTATATAAATACAGTGGAATATTATTCAGCTTTAAGAAAAGAAGGAAATACTGTCATTCCACAGCATGGATGAACCCTGAGGACATAATGCTAAGTTAAATGAGTCAGTCCCCAAAAGACAAATTTTGCATGAGTCTCCTTGAATGAGGTATATAAAGAGTCACACACATAGACCAGGAAGTAGAATGGTGGCTATGAGGGGCTGGAAGGGGGGTAGGGTGTAGATAGGGAGTCGATCACTGGGTATATTTTCAGTTGTGTAGGATCAGGACAGTGGTCTGGGAGTCTGTTGCACAACAACATGCATATGGTTGATGATCTTGTACCATACACTTGGAAATCATTGGAAGGGTAAATTTTATTAAAAATTAGAAAAAAAAACTAGGTAGGCTTTAAAAATACCTGAAGAGAAATCACAGTTTGTTGAAAAAACATTTGCAAAGTTAACTTTCTTAAAATCATTTTTTGCAGCCTGTGTCTGCCTGCCCTTCAACCCAGGCTCCCTTTCTCTACCTTGCTGCCTCTCTCTTTATTTTATGATTATAGCAAAACTGATTGTGTGCTGCTAACTCCACACTAGGCCCATCTTGTGCAGCATAGCAGCCTAACAAAACCCAAATAAACCCAGGCCTTTCAGCTTGTTTTTCCTTTCTTAAACTACACTAGTGTCTGCAAACTGTGCATCAAAACTGCTAACCATGTCAAGTTGTAGAGGACAATGAAATTAAGATTTGTGATAAATTGTATATGTCTTAAATAGTAAAACAGGTTGAATTTCTCTCCAGCTTTGAGTATATAAAGTCTAAAATACATACAACATATATGACTTCACTTGCCTGCTGCATTCTTCATGTTTTTTTTAATATAAGAAAGAATTATAAACAGATTCCTAGTGAATTCCTAGGAGTATCTTTGTCATAATCAGAAGTATTTTGCAACTTTTAAGGTTTAGGATACATGTTTAGAGAAATAAGTAACTTTCAAATACATTTTTTAAATGGCACCAAGTACTAGAAAAAGAGGATACATGGAATAAGTTTGCTCCTATGTACCCAGTGGTATTGTTATAGTCAGAAATAGCCTAATCTTTCATGTAGTAAAAACATCACCACAGTTATCAGAATGATACAGTTTTGATTTTCTTCTTGTTCTTTTGATCTTATTTATTTGAGAGAGAGAGCATGCACACGAGAAGGGGAGGGTCAGAAGGAGAAGCAGACTCCACTGAGCAGGGAGCCTGAATCAAGGTTCAATCCTGGGACTCCAGGATCATGACCTGAGCAGAAGGCAGACGCTTAACCAACTGAGCCACCCAGGCTCCTCTGATCTTTTTATCTCTAACTGATCTATTTAACTCTGACCATTACACTGAGACACATTATCTGTGAGCATTTCATCATTTCATTTCTAGGCAGGAAAGATTTTGAAATTAATGGAAAAAATCCTCTGTGTAAACTAAACTGAAAATAAGAATTTTCTGAGCATTCCCTTTAAAAACAAGCAAACAAACATAAACTGACTTAAATTAGGGTATGAACCGGAATATCTGATTATAATTCCCTCTTGCCATTTAAACCTTAGTAATCTCTGGAATAACACTTTCCTGGAGAAAGTGCACTAAAGAGGAAATCAAGATAGAATCATATTTTGCCTGTATCACTGCTCTGCCATTTAGACTGTAAAGTCAGAAAATTCCAGACTTTTTTTTTTGAAAGTAACTCTGCTAGTTGAAAGTATCCAAAGACAGTGGGTTTTAGAATGGAGATACTGGGCCTTCACCAAATTTACCACTGGAAATAGAGACTTTTCCTAGAAACATACCAATATATGTGCATTTTTTTCTGGTACTATGATGTAATGTTATACTACAGATAGTAAGAGAGCTTAAATAATCTAAAATATTGAAGAGTATATTTCCAGGAATCTTTTGTTACTGAAAGTATGTACCATAATAAGTACGTCTTAGGTAAATAATTATACTAATTATAGTGCTACTGTGAACAAGAATTGTTAATAAAGCAATATCAGTGTTACAGAAACATGGTTAACTATTACAATCTTAGAAACTGTTACCAATGGTCTTTTCAATGGCATGTTCAGGGTAAATGGAAAATGGTCAAATCAATGATGACAGCACATCATTAGTGTCCAAAAGTCTTTTATAAAAGTGCAGTGAAGTGGTCTCCCATCTAGGAGTGCCAATCTCCTCCATGCCTGGAGACAGAGATTATCAATCCTATATATATATATATGATAAATAAATATATATATGTAGACAGATTGAAGGTATATATAAATAATCTAAGAATACAGTTTATGCATAAACTAGGCCTTCTTTGCTTTAGTCTACATTCATCAAATTATCACATCTAAAGTATATTTCCATAATAAAACCACTGGGTTGTGTAGTATTCTTTCTGTAAAGACCTGTAGCTTCTCAAACTCTGAAAGAAAGCAGAATGTTCTATACTTCAAAGCAATTCTGAGGTCTTTGGGAAGGGGCTGGCCTCACAATTCCACTGCTAGCATAACTTCCCAGTTGGTTGATTGAAAATAACTTGGGCAACATGATAGATTTTGAGTTTCTAGTTTGGCAGAATGGATGGCTCTTCTGAACATCCCAGTCTATTTTTCTGTGTTTGGAAAATGACAATAAGATACACTCCTATTGGAGAGGAGTTTCTTAATGATGAGTAAAAAGGGAGAAGGCATTGTCTCCACAATATTTGCTCACTGATTCTTTGTGTGATAGAATGTATATTATTAAAGATGCTATTTTTAAAATTTGCCTTGGTCTTTTATTATTAACTATTATTCCAAACCACAGTAACTGCATGGAGCAGAGAGATAATTAATTCCATTAATAATCAAAACAGGCCTTGTAGGGAGTCATTTGTGTTCAAACACAGATTTGCATTATTAATGCTCTTGGCAATCCACTATATGTTGAGAAAAAAAAAAAAAAAACATATGAAAGTTCCAATAAAATCTGGTCTGCGGTATCTTTTGGGCAAAAGTTTAATATAAAGTTAATTCATGTTTTTCTTTTGAATGATCATTGTTATTGGTTTTGAAGAAGAATAGATTTTAATGACATAAAAAATAAATATCCCCTAGGGTCACATTTTATCCCTGTAAGCAACTTTTAATAATCATTAGTTCCCAAATTTCTCAAGGCTAACAGCCTGCCCCATGGGTTGCTTTGAAGATTATTTTTAAAAGAGGCTAATATTAATATGTTACAAGACTGTGTATCTAGGCATTGAAATAAATTTTATTCATCAAAAATTAGACAAAATCTCATCCCAGCTTTTATGAGACATAGTTCAAGTTTTCTTTTAAAAAAATTCCATAAAAATAAGATAGCATCAGTCATTTAATGACCACCAACAGTGCACTACAAGATCAAGTGTTGTTTTGATTCAGATTTCTTTGATTAAAAATATACAACCAAAAATTAAAGATATACTCCTAAGTAACTTCTATAAATGAGGCTCTGGCCTTATCAATAAATATAGCCTTGATGTATATGGGTAGGCATTTTATGTTTCAGAAAATATAGGCTTGTAACAGGATATGTGATGGATGTTATGGGTAGAGGGCAAGTTTGGGAATGATTTGAAGGAGTAGACACTGTCACAGTCTTTGAGAAGGCTGGTTTGTACTCCCCTATACGTTATCCTCAGAAACTGGACAGAGATGACCTTGAGTTTGTGGAGCTTGACCTGGTACTTGAGCCATGAGACTGAATTCCTGAGTGTGATGCCTAAGGAATCCTTAACTCAAGTACCTTAGACAGATACTTTTTCTATAAAAATGAAATTTGACTGATTCCACTCAAATTTTTTGAGAATAGATTTCAAAAAAAAATTTGCTTGGGAAATGTTACATTGTCTTTATTATATTTCCCAAGAATTACACTTTTTCTTAGACTATTGCTTCTATGATCTATTAAGTATACTTTGTTTTCATTAATTTTTCCCTGTCTATAATTAGAAAACTCCAATAAGGGATCCCTGGGTGGCGCAGCGGTTTAGCGCCTGCCTTTGGCCCAGGGCGCGATCCTGGAGACCCGGGATCGAGTCCCACGTCGGGCTCCCGGTGCATGGAGCCTGCTTCTCCCTCTGCCTATGTCTCTGCCTCTCTCTCTCTCTCTCTCTCTCTCTCTCTCTCTCTCTGTGTGTGACTATCATAAATAAATAAAAATAAATAAATAAATAAATAAAATAAAATAAAAAAAGAAAACTCCAATAAAATTTACTGCTAGATTCAAAAAAATAAAAAAATAAAAAAATAAATTTACTGCTAGATTCAATAATCCAGATATCTTTCTTCTTTTTGCCTTGACCTTACATCATTAGAGCAATTGGAGTTTGCAAGGCATCGATATTGAGTTATATTTTTAGATTATCATTGAGGGTCAGGGAACTAGTGATCCACCTTTTTAAGGTGAAGAGACTTGCACAGACCTTAAAGAAGCTTCTCACTGCAGAATAGTAAACACACAGATAATTCATGTGTCCATTTGCTGAGCTTTCTAGAAAATAGTTACAGGATTTCTTCTACCTTTATGTGTTCTTTACAGTCTATATGACAGAAGCATTTTTACTTTAGTGACTGCACAAAATATCTCCTTTGCTTTCTTAGTACAGATGTGAGGAAGCACAATTTATTTCACATGTAAACTACTGGAAAGGATCCTGCTTTCTAAAAGCTTCTCTTCTTCCATTTGATAGCAAACGTTCCAGAACTAAGTACATTGCTAAGAGTTTCCAGAGAAATTCATAAAAGCTCTGAGAGAGCCCAAGGTTCCATTGTAAACTGCTTTAACTGCGGAAACAAAAACAAAAACAAAAACAAAAACAAACAAAAAAAACCAGTCCGCACTTAAAGTAAATGTAACTTATTACTTCAGATGATAAGAGTGATTGATGAGGCCATCAAAACACACACACACACACACACACACACACACACACACCCCTACAGTAATATTCAGGGAATCATTTCTTTCTCTCAGTTAGGAATATTCTATACAGTCTCCTCCCCTTGTTGGCCATACAAATAATTAAGATAGCCAACATAGAAGACCATTCTTCGCAAAGATGCTCCCAAACCCTCTAAGGTAATAAGGTAAAACATCTTTGACCCAGTCCGAATAGCCTAGTGATAAGATGTGAAATAAAAGAGAAACCAAAACAACAGCAAGATAGCTGTTACCCAGAGTTTTATCAAACTCTCAGAACAACAGGTTATCACATTAACAAACTCTCTTTCTAGCATTATTTTACACACATATGCATGGTTTTTTATAAACAATAAAGTTTTGAGAACTATTGGCTTAAGTAAAAATACAAAGTACAGTCCCTGCCTCAGTAAATATGGATACAAGGTTGGCAAGAAGTAACCAAGTACATTGCAAAGTTGTCTCCTATAAAATTCTTCCTGATGGTCATAAAGTTTTTTTAAATTTTTTATTTATTTATGATAGTCACAGAGAGAGAGAGAGAGGCAGAGACATAGGCAGAGGGAGAAGCAGGCTCCATGCACCAGGAGCCCAATGTGGGATTTGATCCCGGGTCTCCAGGACCGCGCCCTGGGCCAAAGGCAGGCGCCAAACCGCTGCGCCACCCAGGGATCCCGGTCATAAAGTTTTATTATTAAAAATAAAAGTACAGATGTAGCATTTAAAAAGTTCAACTTTAAATGAAGTATGCTACCATTTAATTATTGGCCAAAAAAAAATCGAATTTAAAAAATGTCATTTCCTATAGGTTTCTAACACTCAATTTTGAATTCCTTTGTTAATAGGACCAAAATGAAAATTTAAAGGTAATGTTCCTTTGAGGTTCTAAATTTTTTTTTAAATTTTTATTTATGATAGTCACAAAGAGAGAGAGGCAGAGACACAGGCAGAGGGAGAATCAGGCTCCATGCACCGGGAGCCCGATGTGGGATTGGATCCCGGGTCTCCAGGATCGCGCCCTGGGCCAAAGGCAGGCGCCAAACTGCTGTGCCACCCAGGGATCCCCTCCTTTGAGGTTCTAAAATTGGATTGCAGATATGAACTTTTTTGCATATGATTTTATATGCATCTAACAGTATTTTGAGCCTCAGAAAAATCAATTTTAATAAAGTAATACCAAATTGGTATCTTTAACATTACATTTTAAAGTATTTTAGGGATAAAACATTTTTCCTAATCATATTTTTGTTTCTCTTGAGTTTTTAAAAAATATTTTTAAAGTCTAGGGGCACATGGATTGCTCAGTTGGTTAGGTTAAGCATCTGCCTTTAACTCGGGTTATGATCTCAGGCTCCTGAAATCCACCCATCAGCAGCTATCCAGCTCTCTGTTCAGTAGGGAGTCTGCTTCTTCCTCTCCCTCTGCCCATCCGACATATGAGCAGACCGTGCATTCTCTCTTTCTCTCAAGTTAATAAAATATTTTGAAAAAATAAAAAGAATAAAGAATAAAAATCTACATTTGGGATACCTGGGTAGCTCAGTGGCTGAGTATCTATCTGCCTTCGGCTCAGGTTGTGATCCCACGGTCCTGGCTTAGAGTCCTGTACTGGTTCCCTGCAGGGAGCCTGCTTCTCCCTCTACCTTTGTTTCTGCCCCTCTCTCTCCTCTCTCTGTCTCTCATGAATAAATAAATAACATCTTTTAAAAAAATCTACATTTACAGCAATTCAAAACATCTTTAACACCATACCTTTATTTGTAATTTGGGTTCTACTGATCAAACAGACTTTTATTTTTTCCTTAGTCCCCTTTCATATAATATTCTGTTTTGGTAAGATAGTTGCAATGCTCTACATGATGATTCCATGCCAGGCATGGTGTCAGATATGCATCACACCAGGATTGTTTTCTTCTCCTACACTGGCTTCTCTGAGTCAACAACATCCAAGTCGTCACATGCCCATCTTGGAAATGACCCTTATTGGCATACATGTGAGAAACCCTCATTGACAATATGGAATTCAGAACCCCATAATCTCTCCTTTGGGTTAATATGGTAATCCTCTGGCCAGTGTTTTCCCCTTCACATTTTGTCTACTCTTCTCAAATCTTTTTAAAATCATTTAAATCTTTTAAAACCATTTATCATGTTGAATTCTCTTTAAAAAGACTTTGGGATTTCTTTCTTTCTTTCTTTCTTTTTTTCTTGGAGAACAAAACCCGGAGTTCCTGGCATCCAAAGCTCTTCAGAGTTGGAGAACAATCTTGGCAGTCATATTTTCTGTCACTTCCTCTCACCACATTCCATACTCTGGTCATAACTTAAACTGGAAGAAAAAAATCTTAGCAGTGTAATATTCAGAGCCATCTGAATGCCCATAAGAGCATCGATATATAGAAAGTTTCTCATTTTTAATTTTTTCAGAGAATCGGCTCCTGGTTTCATTGATCTATTGTTTTAGTTTCTATATCATTTATTTCTGCTCTATTCTTTATTATTTCCTTATTTCTGCTGGTTTTAGGTTTTGTTTGCATATGTTATATCTGATGATGGTTTGTCATTTAATTTTTACTCTTGTTTCCAAAATTTTAAACATACATATCTAATATTGAATAACAAATTAAATTTTTTTCTTAAAAGATTTTTTTAAAGTTTCTTAAAAGTTTTTAGGTTTTTTTCTTTTTTTACTTTTTGTGTGAAACCAAAAAGTGTTATAGATAAAGCAAGTTTAGATATGGCTTTCATCAAACTAAGAATAAAGATAGTATTTTCCTTTTTCACATCCTTACTAACCTAAAGTCCAGCATAACAAAATATTTTTTCCTCCCTAAATACCTAATATAACTGCCAGCCACCCTTAAATGAAAGAAACAAATCCTATATATCTGAAATTCTTGTACCTCTTTTCCTGTATACAATTATCTTTATGGAAAAATGCAAGAAAAGCAAGTAGAGACTAAAAGATACTGCAGGAGAGAACAAAGACCTCAATTATGTGTAAATGTTCAATTCTCAGATTGCTAAAGACCCAAAGACCTTGGACCAAATACTCTACAGAAGATAGGAGTCCAAAAAGACTGTCAAGGCAATTATATTCTAACAATTAGAAATTTCCCTCAAGGCCAGGGCCTAAACATGATAGCTATGTCAGAATCTTTAGCTATAAAAATATTACAGCTCTAATAAAAATTCAGAATAAATATTATAGTTGCAACCAAAATTCAGAACAAATGTTTTCAGCATTAAATGAGGCAGTAAGAATTTTTTTTTTTTTTTTAGAGCAGTTAACCATTAGCTACTATATAAGAATCCCATTACCATGATGATGTCAGAAGATTAAGGCTAACTATGGGCAAGGGCCACCAAGAGTGTGATGTTGGACAGCCTGAAGAGGTGCATTATTTTATCTACAATGTAATCAAGTCTGTGATACATAAGGAGCTTCATAAAGGAATTTAATTAGTTATTGGCAGTTATCAATTCTAGTCTAATATTTATTTTATTTTGTCCACATATAATATTATTGGCTAATGCTAAAATAAACTAAGAGCTATTAATGCTGTTGTGACTAACATTTTAGTTCAAATTAAATAAAAATGCATGCTACTTCAAAAGATACGTTAAGAGAAGGAAACTTTCTTTTCATTTCTGTGGACATCAGTTTTCCTAAGTAAAAGATTAAGCTACAATTTATGTTAAAACTGTGGTTAGATTCCTCATCACAAATGGCTACATAAGTATAAGTCAACAAAATTCAGGTTGAGTACTTTAAAAGGGACCCCTCAGATACTATTTATTTATCCCAGATGTCAGTCACCCAAAATTTTCTCAGTATGATCCATGGAGTTTTCATCACTGGCTTAAAAAAATTAGACTTAACTGGAAAATAGGGATTTGAAAATACAAGTTAAAAAAAAAACTGACCATAGCACACAATTTTCATCTTTTCACATTTCTTTTTGAGTAAACAGAGAAACTTGACTAATGGTGCTATTTCAACACTGATGTTGGAAGGTAATCATAGATGATTTCAAAATTAGAAACAGGTGTGTCAGCATGGTTGCATGAGCAGAATGAAGAACAATCCCTTCTTAAGTCACTCTACATAATAGATTCCTTCATAGCTACTTTTGATGAACATTATGTTCGATCATATAGTAAACATAATTCCATCTGAATTGTGGTATCTTGAAGCAGCCACATAATTGAGATCTTACTTCCTACATGTTGGAATAAAAGCTTACAGGTTATTACAAGTTAATTTAATCTGGATGTAAAAATTACCCATCCATTTTGGTATTTCAAGTATATTAATTATGAAATAGTCAACTTAAGTAATTAGAAAAGCCATCAAAATGGTGATGCCAGAGTCATTGAGTCATAATGCTTTTATATTAATGTGAAATTAACTTTTAAAAGGAACATGCATGAGACAACATGAAATGAACTGAAAATAATCTAGTGATGAATTTAATACACATCGTTTAAGCCCGACTATATACAGGTATGTGTATACATAAACAAAACACTATATTTTTTGTTAATGTTTCTTTCCTGAATAGTTATGTTTCTCTTACTTAGTTACTTAGTTATGCAAAGAGTCCTGATCTACCATGTTGGCTGTGGGTATAGGGTATACAGTAAGAAAAGAAATGACACTATTAGTGTATTTCTTAATACATCAGATGTAAAGTTTACAATTTTATTTCCATCTATGATGAAAACTAATTTGTTGTTCAAGAAGTCATTAATTTTTAGAAGTTCACTAATTTCTCAAAAATACACACAATTAACCCCTTTAATATTCTTGGACACTTCATGTATTTGGGGTAGTAGTATTATCTTCCTTAAGATAATGGATTCTGTTATACTGCTCCATAATAAACTTTGATAAAAACAGTATAGCTAAGCTTCTCTTTTCCATTTTGCTTCTCTTTGAGTCAGCTTTCTATGCAGAATTTTCCTTCAAGAGTTTTCTACACCAAAGACCTATAAATCTCAATCTGTAATTAAGAGCTTTTCTCAAGTCCACATTTTCAACCACCTACTGGACAAAAATATCTGCATACTCCACAGGTGCTTCTCAATCAGTATGTCAAAATTGTACATTTTCCTCCTCCACACTCACTTCTCTAGCCATAATTTTCTCTGCCTCCTGAACTCTTGATTTCTATTAATGATACCTCCATCTAGTCTCCTGAGCTAGAGACTTATGCCATATTGTACAGGCCCCCTTCTGATTACCTTATATGTACATACAACCCAGGATAAAATCATATGATTAAACAATGTTCTATAGAATGTCTTATTTATTAGGCTACACATCCAGCTATGTACTGGGGATATATCATCAGATAAAACAGACAGGATCACTGCCCTCAAGGAAACCTACAGAGGTATGGGAGGAGGGAGAAAATAGGCAAGGGGAAGAAATGAAAAATGTAAGATATAGTAAGTTCCAATATTGATAACCATTAATAATGAAAGAAAATAGGGTGATGTAAAAGAATAATTAGAGATGAGAGTTCAAGAAGGAAGGCCTTTCTGAGAAAAGTATTTATGTCCATAAGCTAAAAATGATAGAAAAGAGTCAGTCATATGAACATACTGAGCAAGTGTGTGTGAATGTTGTACAGAAATCCATTCTATATCTGATATGAAACATTCTTCATATCCAAAGATCTCTATGATTCCCAAGATTTTGTTTTATTATGTGAAATAAGTAGTCACATATCTTAGACTAGAATCTACCTTACAGCAAAACATTTGAACAATGCATATTTTTGCTACTGAACTGAATATTCTCACCCTCACTTTAGACGCACTCTTTAAGACTATTCCCTGGGAGTAGAATCACTATGAAGTTAGTTAGCTCCCTTGCTCTCTGGCTGCTAGGATTTGGTCAATGGGAAGCCCTGGTAGGATTCAGAGTTGAGAGATGAGAGTGCATGAGGTTTTCTTCCCCAGCAGCCTTTCTTGCCCTGCTCTGGACTGTGTTTAGCCTCTGCTGAACCTGGATCCTATCAGCCAGCCCCTCTCCAGAGGGGGTTTCAGTTCCTATCTGGTTCTGCTAACCTTTCATTGCTCCTCCAGGCTTCTCTCACTTGCTAGTTCAAGATGCTTTACCTTCTCTTCTGGATTTCCTTAGGCCACCCCACACTTATGTAAATAATCCCATTGTTAAACAATATTCAATTACTCTTTTGAATATGCTCTATTTCCCTTGCTGGGTCCCAGAAAGACACAGTAGTGTTCACTATTAAGCCAACCATTGGGGCAACCCCAGTGGCTCTGCGGTTTGGCACCTGCCTTTGGCCCAGGGTATAATCCTGAAGACCCGGGATCGAGTCCCACATCTGGCTCCCTGCATGGAGCCTGCTTCTCCCTCTGCCTGTGTCTCTGCCTCTCTCTCTGTCTCTCATGAATAAATAAATAAAATCTAAAAAAAAAAAGAAAGAAAGAAAGAAAGAAAGCCAACCGCTGAACAGTGAATATACTTTCTTATCTAAATTTTTATTCCTTTGATATTAAATTATTTTTCTTTGCTGTTATATTCCAAGCCACCATTTCTAATTGGCTAGTATTCTCTCTCTCTTTTTTTTTTTTTGGCTAGTATTCTAAGCCACTAATAGTAATTTCCCTCAAATTTTCTAACACAAATATAAAACCCTTTGGAACATTTCCATATCAAATCCATCCATTGTCTCATCAGTTCCATATTTCTCCTGGATACCTCTCTCCCAGAACTCTATCTTCTTACTCTAATCTGGAAAGATTCTTCTCCAAGGACTCTTCCATAGCATCATTCCAGATATTCTTCCAAATTCCCCCCCTATTCTATTTTGGGTCACCTCTTAGATTCAGTGACTTCTTCCTTGGTTTACATTCTTGTTTCAATGAATATTTTCCAATAACTTTTCAAGAAAGACTATTAGAAGATATATACCAGAAAATTATTTTAAATTATTTTTACCCTTATATTCAATTAACAATTTTCCTGGATATAGAACTGTCTTTAGAATTTTGCATATTTTACTCCTATATATTTTAGTGTTGAGAACAGTTTTTGCTGGGTGATGTCCTTTGGCTTTCTAATTTTTTATATGTGACTTTTTTTCCTCCCTCCTTGAGTATTTAAGATTTTCTTTTCATCTTGTGGGCTCTGAAAATTTCATGATAATGTTATTGATTCATATGTTTGTTTGCATTTACTGTCCTGATAACTTTATGGGCTTTCATTCTGGCAATGCAGTTAGTTACTTAGTTCTGAAAGTTTTTTTTTTTTTTTTATATAATTCTTTCGTATTTTCTTTCTCTTGACTCTAATTAGCCAGATGTTGGCCTTCCTAGATTGATCATCCTTTAAAAAAAGCTTTCTCATTCTGTGCCTTTAATTTTCCATTCTGTGCCTAATTTTTTAAAGTTTCTGCATAATTTCCAAAATGATCTTCCAATCCTTAGAACAATTTTGACTAGTATATATATATATTTTCTTCATATTCCAAAAGTTTGATTTTGCTTATTGTTTTTTTCATGTATTTGTCTCTTATTTAAAGGAAAAAAACTTTTTAAAAAACTGAGGAAATGTTTTGCTTCAAATATTTCTTCTGTTCTTTGCTATGCTTCTGAAATTGGGAGTGCCAGGATTCATAGTTTTATTCCTCCCTGGATCCTCAGTTTTTGAGAAAAGATTTCTAGTTTTCAGAATGGAGGAAATTATTAGGTTATCTCCATTCTTGGAGCTAAAATGTGAAAAGGCCTGTAGCAGAGATACAGAGCCTTCAGTCTGAAGAATTTCTCATGTCCATATTCAGGATACTGTTCCTGCTGTTATACCTGGCTTATCTGGGTTTAGTGACATTTGCCTTTATTTCTCTACAGGATAAACCTCTTATCTTCTTGTTGGGTGGTGAGAGGAAGAGATTCCCCTGGAGATACAGAAATGGGGAGGGAACCCAGGATCTAATAATTGTACATATCTATTGAGCCATTTCTATTTTCATATTCATGCTTTTCCACTTTCTGTAGTACCTGGTGCCCTTACTTCTTAGACTTTCATTGTTTACTGGGATTGAATGGCTTCTTATTGGTATCTCCCTATCAACATTTGCATGTCACATTTTCATTTTACTTTCCTGAATCCTCCTCATTCTGTACCTCCTTGTAGGACTAATGTCTTTATATTCATTTATAATTATTTTAGTGTGGTTTTGGAAGGAAGCAGAGATAAAGGCAAGGATTTACTTTGCCATGTTAAGAGACATGTACGCTTTCAAACTTTAATATATTTAAGATTACAGGTAGGAAAACTTCAGGATATAATGCAATATGTGTAGGATTTGGATAGTTACCTTAAGTATATCTTTTAATCTCAGATTCTTGTCATATGAAATGGTTTTAATACATAGATGGTAAACTATCTGAAAGTTTTGTTCAATAGAAAGGAAAAGTACCAATACATGAACAGAAAGATCACACTGTTTTCTGTCATAAAGGCAATATAAGTTGACAATTTAAATATTTTAAAACTGGGTAAATGTGGTAAGAAACAACTCATGCTAAACTTACCTCATTTTTTGTGGAAAATACTTAAAAATGCAGATCATGGTGATTTTCTAGACACAGAACAAAGCCTATGACAAAATAAAGCAGAGTGTGCTAAAAAGAGAGCACCATGAGGGTAGTTCAATCTAATAGAATGATCACATCCAAGGACAGATGAATGGATTAGAGCAGCTAGAGAGGTTTTAAGAAGGCATGCCACAGAGTTTTGCTCTAAACCTGTGCCATTCAATGTTTAAACTGAGACATCAGTGTATCGATAGAATACTGAACAACTTGAGTGATAACAAGAAACAGGATGCAAGCTGTGAAAGCGGAGGGGGAAGAGTAAACAATATGCAAAGTCAACAGCAGCAGGCTTTGAACAACATCATTACAGGTGGATATTTTATATGATGAATTCAACAGGGCTGAAAATATAGCTTTAAAATTACATCCAAAACATTACCTATACAGAAAAAGTGAGGAAGAAATGTTTCATCTCTGAAAAGTGTACATGTACAATTATAAGTACCTTAAACCATTTGTGAAAATATTTATTGAGGGCTCACAATGTGCAAGGCACTGCAGTTGTAATGAGTGATACAGAATGAATGATTGCTTCCTGTGAACTTACACATTAGCAGGGGACACAGGTAACACAAGTTCTAACAGGTAATTAGAATTATTCATTATAATTGACATAACAAAAGAGAACAATTAACATTAGAATACATATAATAGAGGTCCTAAAGTATAGATGAATGAGACAAAAATTATCTAATGCCACGGTAAGTGCACTGACAAGAGCATATAAATCCTGGAATGTTGGGACACTTGGGTGGCTCTATGGTTGAGCATCTGTCTTTGGCTCAAGTCATGATCCCAGGGTTCTGGTATTGAGTCCCTGTATGGAGCCTGCTTTTCCCTCTGCCTATGTCTCTGCCTCTCCCTCTGTGTCTCTCATGAACAAATACATTAAAAAATCTTCAAAAAAATCCTAGAATTTTGAGCTGCCTCTATTTAATAATTCCTTGAATAAAGAATGACACTAAAAAGAGAGAGCGCTAAATATATTACCGGGTAATACTTATTGAGCATTTACTATATGCCAGGAACTGTGGTAATTGTTATATTATCTTAACTGGAGATGCTTAACTAGAGGAGACAAAGAGTAATATTCATTTGTCCATTCACCAGGGAATGATCTTCATTAGGCTTAAGCTATCACATACTGCTGGGATTTGGCAGGTGGCAGAAAAGTGGTATCCAAAGCAGATCTTACGCACTCAGCATTCCACAGTGTATATTAATGTTGTTAGACAATTAAGACACAAAAGGCAAAAAAGAAATAAGGCCAGCTATATCATTTTACTACTCCATGCTTATTTATTTTAATATCAAACAATGTGATGGTAGAATTGAGAAATTTTTCAAATAAAAATATTCTATTTTCATCTGTTTACTTAGTAAACAATATTTACTCTGATGAACACTAAATATTAAGATTTTTTTTTGGTTTGCTTCATCCTATCCATATTTTTAGGTATATTTTTATATGTTTAGAGGCAAAATTCAAACTTGTTTTTTTTTTTAACCTTTTAAAATTTGTAACTGCCCTAAATGATAGCTTCAAGGACAAACAGTATTCAATTATTAAGGAAGGGGTGTTTTAATTCTCTAATAGCCTTTAAAACACAATTAAGCAAAGTAAAAAATAATGGAACCGCACAAGGCTATTTCATCATAAATTCAGCATTATCTTCACTTCAAAATTTCCGTTTGATGGGATTTGCTGTTAGTTTTAACCCAGGCACTGTGCAGGAGGCTGGATTTGCTGATAAGTAGTTTTTTCATTTCAGTGCAAAATCAGCAAGGTGATTAATACTTTTAATTTCCAGAAGCCTAAATTATGCAAATGAACTACAACTTTCTTTCCTCCTCCTTCTCCCTCCTTTGTGGGCCTTTCCTTGCAAAGGGAGATAGGATACAGTCCTGTGTGTAAACTAGTGAACAGCTGGTAAGAACACTCTGTTTCCAGTCAGCAGCTCATCCAGAGTTGCAGTAAAATGCTGACCCAACCTTCACTCTGTTTGTCTCCTGGTGTGTTTGGGTGAACAAAGGCACCACAGTTCTATCTGTCCTGTGGAGACCCTATAAATAGTCATATTAATTTTTGCAAAGTTTTTTGAGTACTGTAGAATAAAATAGTGTATAGATATTTAATACCATCACCACTTAAAAAAAAACAATATGATCATCTCAAATTCTTTGGAAGACTCATTAAAAATGAGGGCCTCATTCTAAGATGTGTGCCTCCTAGGGCATGCTTAATGAAGGCTGACTCTCATTCTTTCTATGGCTCTAAAATGTTTCATGATCTGTGGGCTTTCAAGATGCTTTATCCCAGGAATCCTTCATTTTAAATGAATTAATTTAGTTGTCTGCTTTATAAATGTCTTTTAATTCTAGCTTAAGGACTCTGCCCCAATTTTTTTTAAACTAAACATGTCTACTATGACCAAATATAAATAATGTGTTTACCTATTTAGGGACCCAGAGGCTTATCTTCCCTATGAACTCACCAGGAACAAACAGGCAGCTTAGTTCAAAATGAATACTGATAGATTAATTTTGGGTCGGGGAACAAAAAAAACTGTCCAGTTGTTTCCTCTTCATTTTGTAACAAGCAAGGATGTTAGTTCTAAGTACCAAAATCACACAGAAAGTTAGAATTTTAAAAAGGAAGTAATTTTAATTCAGTGGCTGGTTAAGAACAGGGTTCATAATTCAGCTTGAGTTTGATTTATATTCATACATTCTTGCTGATACATATTCATATGTCCTTCATGTATTCTTACTGATATATATATTATTTCTGATACAGCAAGTATCCTCTTAAGGGTAAAACCACATATCCTTCCATGCTAAAATATATAAAAAAAAGAGAAGAATCAAATCTAAATAGCTTTCTTATTCGTATTCTTTTAGCAATATTTTCTATTATACTATTGAAATGCAGAAAAGAAATAGTATTTGCATATTTGTATAAGTTGGAAAGGGTAAAAAATCTAAAGACTATCTTATTTCTTATCCTAATTCTTTTTTTTCCCCAGAGGATTAGCAAAGCTTTAATTTTTAAAGCAATAATGTTGGCATGTATGTTTGGGTGATAAAAGACTCAGCTAATATGGGGTAAATCAAAAGCCTTGATATATTACAGGTGGCACACTCAACTGCTTCTAGGCACCCAGCGAAGTATATAAATGAGAAAAGGGGTCCAACTATAGAACAATGGGAAGTTATGGGGACAGTGGTAAATTCAACAGCACATGCCCCCCTGCAAAGGGTTCAAATACAAACATTTTACAGCAATGTTTAGACCAAATAAACACTCTGTGGTTTGATAAACATTTGCCATCTTCCTATATACACTTTTGATATATATAATATATTTAGGTTTACTGTACTGAAAAATGATTCAATTTTATTTCTTTTCAGAATACTGAAGCAGTGTTTTCCTAACCTGTTGAAACAAGTCACGTGTTACAATCCAGGGCTGTACTGAATTACTCCCAGAAATGCTTATAAAATCTAACAAGTGTGTAAAGATGAATTGGGCTCTGTGGCCAAAGCCATAGAACAGACCCAGAGTCCCCTTCTGTGCTTCCTGGACTGAGGCTTTTGAACAACCAGATACAAAAGCATCCACTACATTACTTCCTGTCTGAGGTCTGAAGAACATGGAGCCCTGATTGTCACCAAGACAGGGATCAGATCCCTTCGTCCTCTTGAGGGGATTGCTCTGGAAGGGATTAAGGGAAGGAATTGGAGGTCAGGCAGCCCTGATGTTTATCCCCTCAGGGCTGCACAGGGGGTGAATGTGGGCTGTGGGTGCTTGCCTTCATACTAAGATACATACAACCTTTCAGAACCTGCCTTGGTGGGCATTTCTATAATTAATAAATCACTTTCAAATTTTCCATAGTGCCATCAATATTCAGAGAAGAGCAAAAAGGTAAATAAGAAACAAAAGACAGCCATATATATATTATTAATATATATATTAATTAACATATATGTTAATTTTAGTTTGATTTTTAGAACAGAATGCACACATATAAAGCTTGGTCAGCACTTTACAGCTAATGAATGGACAGTACTTTTTAAGAGACAGCTCATTAATAATTGTTTTCCTCCTCATCATTAAGAAGCACTTATTACTAGTATAATTATAGATGGCCTTGATTAGGGGATATGTACACGGTATGTATGCATGAATCACTGGGTTGTCTAACAGCTTTGTCTCTAAAGCAGAAAAACAATGTAAATCTACATAGTATTCCCATCTTATATCTGACAGTTATTACAAGTGAGCAAAATACTTAGGAAAAATACAAGATTAAATTAATTTTTAAGAAGGAACACATTTTCTGGGTGTGGGGCATGAGGTATGTGAAGCACTTTTATGGACTTGACAGTAACAATATAGTGGATCATATGTATTTGCTACATTCCCATGAAAGAGCAAAGCACATATCAATAGGCAATAGGGCTATATTTCACCTTTATTTTGAATTTTATTTCCAATGTTTTTACTCTCCATACCTATCACTGATTTAAGATTATTAGCATTTCTTCATATTTTGATACAAAATTATATTTTGTATAAGTTTATATTTATACTACATAGGAGAAAGAGAATCTAAGTCAATCTCCTGATTAAAAAAATACTCATGCAATTAAAAAAATAAATGGAAATATTAGCCCTACCATACATCTTTAAATAAATAAAGCTCAAAGATAATTTTTAATTTTTTCCCATTTTAATAGCACTGGAGGTAGTTATATATTTGCCATTTACAGATATACTTAAATTGTATGCCTTTAATAGTTCTGTTGGTAAATTCTTATTAGGTATAATACAACCTAATGGACATAAAGCCATTGGGTTGAATTTGCTAACACAAAGGAATCAGCACTTGATTTGGAAAATTTTCAATTGAGCATGCTTTGAAACAAGGGTATGGTCAGACCACCCTATGCTAACGATTTTAAGTGTGACTTATAAGTCCAATCAACATCTTAGCAGAGGTGAGGGATAGAGACGAGGTTATCCAGGAAGGGCGTGTGAAGAACCCTCACGTCAAATAATGTGGATCACCTCAACATCCATGGAAGACCAACAAATGTTTTGAAAATGTTATGCTAGCAGAAGAATTGCAAGCTTGAAATGAGATAGAACAAGAGAAGGAGGGTTTGTAGAGCAAAGGATAGATGCAGAATCCAGAGAAAGTAGAGCTAACTAAAGTGAACCTGCTGGCAGTCCCTGGGCTAAGAGTACAGGCAGCATAGAGCTGCTGCCCAGCTAGGCAGGGAGAACAGAGCACAGCACCTCAGATGGCTATTCTTAGGCCTCGGAATATAATGGGATTTACCCTGCTGGGTTTTGGACTTACTCAGGATGTGTGACCCTTTTCTCCTTTCCCATTTCTCCCTCTTGGGATGGGAATGTCTATCCTACCCTGGCCTCATCATTGGAAGGATCCATTTTGGAAGAATCTAACTTGTTTTACAGGTTTCCCAGGTCCACAGGAGGAGAGGAATTTTGACCCAGAATGGACCATACTCAGAGTCTCACTGGTACCAGATTTAAATGACGTAGAAGATTTGAGACTTTTTGGGGGTATCTGGGTGGCTTAGTCAGTTAAGCATCTGAGTTTGGCTCAGGTCATAATCCCAGGGTCCTGGGATGGAGCCCCACATCTGTCTCTCACATTCTCTCTCTCATATAATTTTTTTTTCAAAGAAGAACATTTGAAACACTTTGAGTTAATTATATTTAGGGGAGATTTTGGAATTAGGGTTGATACTAGAATGAGTTAAGACTTCTGATGAAGTTGGGATGAATGACTGCATTTTGCATGCAGAAATGACATGCATTTGGTGAGGAGGGCAAGGGGTAGACTGTTATGGGTGGAATTGTGCCCCCCCCCAAAAAAAGGACATCTGTTGAAGTCCTAACCCCTGATACCTCCAAGTGTGACCTTATTTGGAAATATATCTTTGCAGATATAATCTAGTTGAGACTAGACTGAATTAGGGTGGGACCTGATCCAATATGACTGGTGTCTTTATGAGAACAAAAAAGAGATGCAGACACAGAGGAAAGATGCGCATATGAAGATGGAGACAGTGATTGCTACCACAAGCCTGGGGTTATCAGAAACTGGAAGAGGAAAAGAAGGGTCCTCCTCTAGATGCTTTAGAGGGACCAGGGCCCTTGCAATACCTTGGTTTTGGACTTCAAGCCTCCAGAGATATGAGAAAATAAATTTCTGCTGCTTTAAGCCACTGAGTCAGCAGTACTTTGGGATGGCAGCCCTAGGAAACTAACACAGCCCGCCTTAGTGAATATTATTTTTCTTTGGCTTTTCAGCATTTATCTTCCCTCCTTCCCTTTTTAGTAACTGCTTCTGATTTTTCCTCTCCCAGTCTTTTTCCATGTGCTTTGCAGAGCTGACCACACCCATGTATCTAAAACTGAACATGCAACCTATGCATTATTCTGTTCTCCCGGCCTCAGTGTATGCTTCAGGGATGCATATATACCCCAATCACAGTCCATGAGAAGATGGAAAACTAGAGCTGCTGAAGCCATGTTGCTACCATGAGGAATAAGCTGTCCAAGAACAGAAACAACAAAGAGGAGCAGAGATCTCAGGGGGATCCTACTTATCTATAAGATACTCAACCCCATATAAAGCTGGCCCTAGTGCTATAATTTTGAGTTGCCTGAGCTTATCAATTCTCTTTTGCTCAAACCATCTTTGATTACCTTTTCTAACACTTTTAAGTAAGAGATTTCTAGGTGTTCGAACTGCCAATTCTTGGCACTGTCCTCCTTCATCTGCTTTCAACAGCTACTGAATGCCAGATCCCTCTCTCCTGGGTCGCTGCTAAACTTAATAATAAAGTTAAGTTTCTGGTCTGGTGTTTCACCAAGTACTGAATGAATTAAATGCTTTGACAATACCTAATCAAAGTTCATCAGGTTTCCTCAATCTGAACGTGTACTCCTTGGCTACTTTCGTATCTGGGCTGCATTGCAGAGACCTTCCGCCAGCTGTAGCTCAGGGATCCAAGAGAGCAGACAAATATCACTTAACTTTTCCCTGTAGGAATAATGCAGAATAGTCTCTCTCTTCATATATAATATATGGATTTGGATGACATCAGAAATACCTTCAATTTCTGTGCATTGAGGTGAATATATTTTATGTTTTTAAATACATTACTAAAGGTAAACTCATTATAATAATAGACTATATTTTATACATTTACATATTCTGTATCCAAATAAATTGTGCTTCCAGACTTTTGAAGACTCTCCCTATTTCTAACTTCATTCATAACAGATATAAAATGAAATTTTGACTCTCAATCTTCAATTTTAGTTTATGTTCTTTTTAGCTCACTGTGCATGCATTCTTTAGTAATTTCTGAAATGCTGGTCTGAAATTACTATAGAGTATTACATTTATTTTTTTCAAGGTTTAAGCAAAACCAAAATATTACCATTCAGATTATATTCCTATTTTTCTTTTGCTAGTAGCACTGCTTATATTTTTACCAGGTCAAAAAGATTGAGTGAAAAAAATGTAATTTTTCAATTCCTCCTAAAGGTGGAATTCTATATTGACTTGGAAAAAAAGAGAAAAAAGCACCCTCATGGTAGTGGTTATACTAAATCGTCATGATCTTTTCATGATGCCTATTCCATAATTGCATAAGCATAGTATAGAAAATATTTAGGCTATGCTTTAGAATTTACACATTCTCTATTGATCATACATAGGATTGGGATTTTTATTCTTTTTTGTTTTAGGCAGAATAATCCAAGATTATTATAAATCTTAATTATTGTTGGAATAGAAATTATTTTTTCTGAAAATTACAGTTATCAGTAGTTTATCTGAGTGTTTCAAGATCATGCATGCATTAACAATTGTAATGGTTTATAAAATAGGATTGTCTAATGATATATAATTTAATGTTACTATTAAGATTTCAGTTGTAGAAAGACATGTCCACATTAATGCCAACTCTATCCTACTAAAGCAAAAGTAATATTTTCAAAACTCAAATGAGTACTCCACTGACCAATCCCAACATTATTGAGAGATATCTTCTCCTTTATGTAGATACATTTATATATGTTTATGTTTTTATCTAAAGCTTTAAGTAGCTGTCTTTTGTGCAAAAGATAAAGGGGTGCATGCATATATTTGTGAGTAATCAAAGAGCAAATAAGGACAAAAATTTGCTGAGTATGAACAGCATACAGAGTTTAAAAAACATACATCCAGTTTAGCATCCAAACCTTTTTTTTTTCTTAGCAACACTTTAAAATACCTTCTCCCCAAGGAACAATAGCCTAGATACATGGTATCTACTTATAGCGGATGGGGCTGCAAATCACATCGAGGCCTGTGATTGTCATTGCCTTTAAACATGGGCTTCTTATCAAGTAAGTACTTAAAAATTAGATAAGCACCAAATAAAGGAGAAAGATGGCCACTGCTAAGGAATGATATACATCCTTGTATATTGTTTTAATGTGTTCCATTTAGGGCAGAACTTCCTCCAGAGCCCACAGAAGCACTTGTAGCAAGCTGTTCTATTCATCCTGCTGCTATGACAACTATCTGGGGGCAAATGTCAGGTCAGCTTCCAGCATCTGTGTCTTGCTATAATTGCTTTGTCAGAAACCTAATAGCTGCCTTCTTTTTCTTACTGAACAGTTAAAAGCAACAGTGCCCAAAGACTAAATGTTGAGACATTCTTTACTCTCTCCCCAGATTACATGCTTGATAAAAAATTTTTTAAAAACTATTTTTTATTTTCCTTATTTGGTGCTAAGACTATGTGTACTGGGCTGTCAGACAACATATTAAATTATAGTATTACTTCCAATGATTACTGTTCTATCAGATGAAATTCTCAGGCCTGAGCATTCCTACTGTGTTATGGAGGCATCTCATTAAAAAGGCTCTTTCCGGGCAGCCCCAATGGCCCAATGGTTTGGCGCCGCCTTCGGCCTGCAGTATGATCCTGGAGACCCAGGATCGAGTCCCACGTCAGGGTCCCTGCATGGAGCCTGCTTCTCCCTCTGCCTGTGTCTCTGCTTCTCTCTCTCTCTCTGTGTGTCTGTCATAAATAAATAAAATAAAATCTTAAAAAAAATTAAGATATAAAGGTCCAAAAAGCTTTAAAAAAAAAAAAGGCTCTTTCCTTCCCTAAAACTGAGCTTTTTGCCATGCTACATCAAGATCATATAGATAATTATTTAGTGCCTAACCTCAACCCAGTATATAATTAGGTATATCCCTGAGGCTCAAAATGATGAAAAGCCAAAGCTGTTTTAATCCTACAGAGAGACACTTAACTTCAGAGTCAATATTCCAAAAACCCATCTGGAGGTCATTCCAGTGTTAGCTGGGTAGGAGGTAATCAAGTGGTACAATATGTTGGACTGATAGTTGTTGCTACAAAGAGAAGAGGAAAAGGACTTAGTTTTGTGGGCTGATTTAAGCCAGGAGATGTTTCTTAAATCAGATGCCTGTGGGATGGGCACAAGTCGGACCTGGACAAGATGAACAGCCTAGGCAAAGACACTTGGGAAAGATTTATGGTGTGTTTAAAGCATTGAGAATCCTGCTTTCCATTCACATACCCTTAAATCCTCAAAATTTCATGCATATAGGAAGAAAATGGGGTAACAATGAGGGGCTGCACTTATTCATGTAATTTTCAGCCATGAACAATAGTAATGATGTATTTACCTCACTGAGTTTTGGGGAAAAGTTAAATGAGAAAAATGTATGCGGATTCAACATGAAGGCTTAAAAAAACACACAAACATTAGTATGATTATGGGTGATGTTTTTCCCCACACACGTACTGATTTATCTCCCAAATATAGTGGGGATGACACTTGGCATGTTAAAGAGCTTGAAATTGAAACCTGAATCTGAGTATATAAAGTGGTTTCAACAGACTTGGTTCTTAGAATAAGAACTATCAAATAGCGGTTTACAAAACTAATGTAAAGAGAAACAGAAAGTATCCTCACATGTAGATCCTTTATAAAGAATCTAAGAAAGTACACCAAGAACTAGGCAGTCCCCTAGAAAGGAAATGTTCCTCACACACATGGAGACATACAAAGCTTGACAGCTCCATTGGACTTCTCAAACTTGCTTCATAGACAACCATAAAGGGTAGAAAAATGCAACTGAATTAAACTAATGTGACCTTCTGAGTTCCACATCTAAAGTAGTATTCAAATTCTTCCATGTTATGAATGTGTGATGGCATTAAGAGTTGAAATTTATGAAGCATTCTGATTTTCATTACTCAGAACATTACCCTGAAATAAAAATGAAGCTAAATTCTTTTTACTGTATTGGTCTTTTTTTCTTTTTAAAGAGAAATTCCACTTTATAGAACTAGGGAAAAGTTACTAAAGAAAGGAAGAAAGATAGAAAAGAGGAACAAAAGAAAAACTAAACTAAAAATCAATTTCTCAGGCTTGCTTCTTTTATAAAATAAATTCACTGAACTAAGTGGTCTACCACGTTCTCTGAAGCTCTCTTTTTTTTTTTTTAAGATTTTATTTATTTATTCATGAGAGACAGAGAGAGAGAGAGAGAGAGAGGCAGAGACACAGGCAGAGGGAGAAGTAGGCTCCCTGCGGGGACCCTGATGCGGGACTCGATCCCAGGACTCTGGGGATCAGGCCCTGGGCCAGAGGCAGACGCTCAACCACTGAGCCACCAGGCGTCCCTGGAGCTCTCTTTAAAATGAGTCTAATATGTCACATAGCAAAAATGAAAAATTGATAACTTGAAAAAAGAGGCTCTTCTGAAAAGTTGTATGTTAGCAATCCCCAAGTATAGTGACTGTGTAGATGCCACACATGTACTTAAAACACCCCCTGCTTCTCATTCTACAGACTCTATTTTCTAACACTTGAATTAAAGCCAACCTTCTGTCTCTAACTTCTCAGGTCCCCTCGTCTGAAGGTAATCATGTAGCAAAGATAAATAACCAAGAGGAAAGACACTGGCATAGTAAAAAGCTTTACTTTACTTGCTGTTTTTTGAAAGAAATCATAATGCCTTTGGGATTCAGATAAACTTTTCACTTATATCTACCTAATTTTATTATTTAAGCTTATAGTTACAGCTATGATCGCCCTCTCTGTAGCTTTGTTCTCTCCCCACTTTCCAGAACTCAGAACCAGGACTTCTATTAAATCTCACTTAAATTCGTAGAAGGTTTTGGAGCAGGAGATGAAACACAAATGTAAGATATGAAAAGGGTGACTTCTGTGTCATGTGCTGGACTTCTTTTTTAAGGTTTTCATTTATTTGTTTGAGAGAGAGAGAGAGAGAGAGAGAGAGAGAGAGAGAGAAAGCCAGCACATAAGTGAGGGGAGTAGCAGGCAGAGGGAAAGGAGAAGTGCTGAGTGGGAGCAAAATGCAAGGCTGGATCCCAGGATGCTGAGATCAGGACCTGAGCCAAGGCAGATGCTTAACCAACGGAGCCACCCAGTCACCCCCAATGTGTTGGAGTTTGCTGTGTGTTCTTGAGTATTAGGACCAGACTGTGCAATTATGTTTCCTTATGTATAAAAACTAGCACTAAAACCAAGAAAAATAAGAACATGGAATGTTACTAGAGAAGTGATTTAATGAGAGGTTTGTTCTTCATGTAGGAAAATCACTAGGCTTTCAACATAACTGTATCATTTAAAGTGTTATTTTGATCTTGTTTGCATTCAAGGCAAAAGATTGCATTCAAGTCAAAAGAACTTGAAAATAAATGGGACTTGGTTTTTGATCTATATAAGCATCATTTTTCTCCTGGTGAAAGATCGTGGGTAAGGGCTCTTAGAAAATAGGTTTGCATAAACTCCTAAAACTGAGAGGTAGTCCCTCATATATCCCATTAACAGAGTGTAAATGAGAGCAAATACAGACATGTCCTGGAGATATCTAGAAGCCACTGGGTCGTTAAAGCAAAAACAAAACAAAACAAAACAAAACAAAACAAAACAAAAAACAAACAAAAAAACAAATAATAATAATGTTAACAAGGCAAAGAACACTGGTAGCATGGGAAAGATGGGGTATCTTCCTGAGGATGAAAAACTTATAAGATTGATCCATCTGAGCAAAACTGATCAATAAAGATCAACTTCACTGGCAAGGCTACCAGAAATCCAGGATCCTTTCACCATTATGAGAAAGAGGTAAATTACCAAGAAAGCAAGTTGACCTGCCTTGGGGGTTCTCTCTAAGACAGACTTTATAGGATCACTTGTTTTATCACCTGTTCTGCAGTACCTATGCCTATAGCTGAGGCTCTAATATCAGAAATGCCCAATCTTTAGGAAAGAATAATAACTAAATCCATGGTTAAAATTGATGATCAGAAGACTTTTGTCATGAAATGAAGATGCATTGAAAGTTTAGAACGAAATGAAAGCAAAATAAATGAAATGAGAAACAAAAATAAAACCATCCTTAATGAAGCGTAATATTCAACTACCCAAAATAATCAGTTCTGCAGAAACCCCCACTTCCCAAAGTGCTGAGGTACTGAGAGAAAAATGTGGTTCTTGAGGCCACTGGTCTCATTGTATTTACCATGTGAGTCATGCCAAACATCATAAATCTCTTTAGGAGGCTTAGTCCAATTTGTCAAGTTATTACATTATCTAATTTCATAATAAATTTGTGACTATGGCTAAATTTCACAAATACACACAATATTGTTGCTTCAGGGTAACTAGTGGGTTTTAAAGTGGTTAAAGAGAAAAGAGAGGACAAAGAATGAATAGATTATGAGAAATAAATTATAAAAATGAACACATTTGGCATAAACCTAATGTCAGACTTTTCATTTATCTACTAAGCCTAAAAATAATCCATTTTAAGATAAATATTAACATAAATGCTATATTCATGGAGAGCTCAGTAAACCATATGTTTCCCTGCCTTTGGCATCAAAAAGTGTATAAACATATCATGTGAATTACTCTGTCTGAATTCAAACCACCTACTCATATCCTGACATTTATCCAGAAACTAATAACATCCTAAGCCAAAGATGTACCTAAAAATTTAAAAAGAAATGATTTCTATAAAAATGTGGGAGAATTCTCAATGAAGCCAGAAAATCAAATAGTAAAGTAGAATGAATTAAAAAAAAAAAAAAAAAAGACAACCCAATAGATATCACCCAACAGGAATAAAAGTTCTCAGCTTCATATTTCCCATCCATAGAAGAAGGAAATCATTTGATTCACATGCTTCACAATATTATAAGGGGCCAACAAAATGATATCCTATGCACCACTACACAGATGTAAATTGATAGACTATTACATAAGGAAAACATGTACACTAAGGAAAAATCTTCTACAGAAGTAACCATATTCCCAATTTAAGAAAATAATAAAAAACTCATTGATGAAAAACTACAATGTCAGTTTTTTAAGACCTCATAAAAAGAAAAAGATGAAAAGGTCTTTAGACAGAACAATAATCTTTATGTATAATTACATAAATGGAAACTCTACGAAAATAATAATCTTTGATTCCAAATTAGCTGAGGTAATGTGGCGCGGAAGGGCAGGCATACCCAAGACTCGTGGTTAACGTAGAAATGCCCTGTAACCATATGATTATTTTATAGCTGATTCATCTTCATAATCACTTTGGCATATACTTAGCTTTACATATCATCTCATTTAAATGGCACGTTTGAAATAACAGGTGATAAGTAAAGTAATTCCTTGCTGGATCAAGACCCCACGTTTGCCCCAGCGTCTCATCAACACTCCCTTGTTCGTAGGCTTCTGAAGCCTCCTAAAAATAAAACATTTTACTCTCCTTCCCACTCCTCTCTGGCATGTATTTAAAGTCCAAATAACACCACATAAAGCACCTACACAATCTAGTTTAAACCCTCATGCCCAATACTTTCCTTTTCCTTTTTCCCAGGAATCTTGTTTCCTTCACAGGAGATGGCAGTATTTAATACTCAAGAGGCTTTCACGTGTAAAGATGTTCCATGTGTCTGGAATATCATCCTCAAGCTTTTTTTTACTTTTTAAAGATGTTATTTATTTATTCATGAGTCACACAGAGAGAGAAACAGAGAAAGAGAGAGAGAGACAGAGACAGAGAGGCACAGACACAGGCAGAGGGAGAAGCAGGCTCCATGCAGAGAGCCCAACGTGGGACTCGATCCCTGGTCTCCAGAATCACGCCTTGGGCTGAAGGCAGCACTAAACCGCTGAGCCACCCGGGCTGCCTATCCTCAAGCTTTTTTGTCAAAATCACCTTTACTTCCCAAGGTCCAAATCTGATAGTGTCTCCTCTGAGAAGCCCTCCTGGGTTCCCTAGGCAGAATTAGGAGCATTGTCCCTTTGCTTTCACAACAATCTGATCACCCCCTTATAATTTTATTTGCCATGCTAATTTCACTTATCTTTAATGGAATGTGAGTTTCTTGAGGAATAATATTATGCCTTATCTATCCATAAATTGAGAATAACAATACCCATGCTCAGCAGCAATATGGCCAGAAACAAAGAAATTCCTATCTACAAAGAACCAAATAAATCCAGACTTAGTAAATTCTCAGTAGAGGTTTCCCTCTCCTTACTTGTTTCATGGCCTCTGTAAAACATCTTCTATATGATGAATATTTGCTAAGATAAGCAAACCACTTTAGGGCTTATTTACAAGCAATTTTCTTCTATTAATCATGTTCTTTGTTGATAGAGATAAACGGAATTTTTAAGGAACTGCCCAGAGAAGTGAAAAACTCATGGAAAAAGTTTTAAACTTCTAAAATCCATTAAAAAGATATCTTGTAAAAACTCAAGTTGGAATTAATTCATATTTGAGGCCCAGCTGCATTAACTAATGCTGAAAGAATACAAATTCATAAAGCTAATTATTTTGCTCACAAAATATCAACAGAATTCAGGTCAAGTATTCTTTCCCACAGAGCAAATAAAAATTCCAGGAAAATTATTTTAACCCTGTTTTTCAAATATTATATAATGTGTACATAAGCTCAAACTTCTAAATTGGAATGGTAAAAATGCATTATAATTATCCATAAGGGATATTTCATGTAATTTTAAACCATTTTATTTTGGTATATATCTTTACTTTTCCTTTGTTTTTATGCTTATAAAGCTTCAATATTTTTACAAAAATGTAAGGTAACGTACAACATATCTATATTTTTATTATTTAAAAATGTGATTATACCTAGTCCCAGAGTCTGTTCTGGTTTAATGAAAGTATGATGGTAGGTTTGCAATAGTGAGAATGTTTGTGATCTAGTTTCTCTGGATTGGCTTACTAGTTGGTTTATTCCTTGGTGCTCATGAATTTAAGGTCATGTTTTGGTATCCACTATGTTAGCTATTTCCCTATATTCCTTTAGAATATGATGACTTCCTACACATTGCCAGGCATTTAAGAGATGATGTAAGCAAAACAAAACAAAAAACAAAACAAAAACAAACAAAAAAAAGGGATGATGTAAGCAGATAGTTCAGTGTACACCCATTCCAGAAAGAGAAGAGTTGCCAAGTCATGCCCTCCAATGGTGAGCATGCAAACAGCATATTTATGGATGATTAAAACTGATGAAACCTGAAGACCACGGAGCCTTATCTTTTTGTGGCATTCTATTTGTAGCAAAGTGTTGGATGTTGTGGCATCCCTGTTATAAATATCTAACATAATGGTGACTTCAAAATTAGAAAGAATAGAAATGTAATTTTGGGAGAGACCTTAAAATAGTTGAATTGATGAATACTAAGTGGAACTGTACTACAAGAATAAAACTGGAATTAGAAATCACACATGGCTTGGTTTTTTGACTGAGGGCATAATTGAAAGGGCCATTGATACTTAATTGCCTCATCCTTGCAAAGACATAAAAGTAAATCAAAGGACCCAGTGAAGTTATTTTTATCTGAACTATGCAATTTTTATTTCCAGGTCCTAGCGAATATAAAAACAAAACGTAAAAGGAAGGAGAAAAGGATGGAGGGAAAATTCATTTACTATGATAATTGCAAAGCCCATGGGAAACTTGCGGATTTTGAAGCTCAAGGTCATCTTTTCAAGTTGGAGTAACAGAGTTATGAGTTCACTATCAAGGAATGGATCTCATAATTTATGATTCCCATTCCTATTCACAAATCCTAGACTACTCCATCCATAGCAGTGCTTCTTCTTCTTTTTTTTTTTTTTTAATTTTATTTACTTATTCTTGAGAGACAGAGAGAGAGAGAGAGAGGCAGAGACACAGACAGAGGGAGAAGCAGGCTTCATGCAGAGAGCCTGATGTGGAACTCAATCCTGGGACTCCAGGACCAAGCCCTGGGCCTAAGGCAGGTGCTAAACCTCTGAGCCACCCAGGGATTCTCCCCATAGCAGTGCTTCTTCTTCTTCTTCTTCTTCTTTTTTTTTTTTTATGTTGCCTTTTATATTTATTTATTTATTTATTTATTTATTTATAATAAATTTATTTTTTATTGGTATTCAATTTGCCAACATACAGAATAACACCCAGTGCTCATCCCGTCAAGTGCCTCCCTCAGTGCCCGCCACCCAGTCACCCTCACCCCCCGCCCTCCTCCTCTTCCACCACCCCTAGTTCGTTTCCCAGAGTTAGGAGTCTTCCATGTTCTGTCTCCCTTTCTGATATTTCCTACCCGTAGCAGCACTTTTTAGAGAGAGTGTTACCAACCACTCACAGGGGACATTGGGAAAATACATAGCAGGTGACACAGGCATGAAGTGGGAGAGGGACCAGTTTACTAGAAGCTCTGACATGCTCTAGGCAGTCTCAAATGACTAAATTGTCTCTGTTCCCATGTGAATTTTAAAAAGTCCTGCTGGATATATATATATATATATATATATATATATATATATATATATATATATATTTGTACATACAAATATGTACAAATACATATATATTTGTAGGCAAAAGCCTACATACAATTATCTGACCCTAAAAGTTGACTTTAGGTATAAACACAAAGTGTTTATGCATGCTTTTAAATATATATTGAATTATTTCAGGCATATCGCTACTATGCAAATCAAGGCAATATTGTACTATGCAGCATTTGGAACTTAACCAATAGTTTTTCACCATTTAGAAAGTTCGTGTCACTGAATGCTGTGAGCTGCCACCACACACATATAGCAGATGACAGTTGGAGCTGCTGCTGCTTTGGCGACTTTATGTGGAATCAGTGATGTTAAAAAGTACGAAGATTGGATCAAAGCAGAGCTCCATCCTGAACAACTCTGTACCCTTGGGAGAAGTTACTCCCTGAAGCCTCAGTTTCCCCATTTCATAAAAAGTCATGACAGTGACATAAAATAGGCTTGTAAAACACCTCACACACTACTGCATCCATACATACTTCTGATGCTATTATTAATATTCTTACCAAGGAGGAAAATAATGCCCCATATAGTGAGATGACCTGAGAAGTTTATTCTATCTAAGTAGTTTTAAATTGTGCATGTTACAAAGGAAATACAATGTAATCCAAGAACTACCCTCTATGGCCCTTTGTTGTTCTTATATAGTATATTTTCTTCTTTGGATGAAAGGGTCATGCTGAAACATATGTTGAAAGAGTCAAAGATGTCAGGTTTTCCCTAAAATACTGAATAAAAGAAAGAAAAAATCTGAGAGTAGAAGTTGAAGATGATTGAGAATGAGAGCCCAGGGGTGTGGGCTGCAAGGGCACAGAAAGGTTTCAAGCCACATCCCCATCTCTGTTAGCAGCACATTGCTTCAATGTAAGCAGAAAATCCTATTGAAGAATGTTGCTTTCAGTTTGTGCATCTGTTAAAGTTTATAAGTGGTATCAAAAGAACATGCAATTGTAGAGGATGAAATATGATAGAAAAGCCGCCTGTCTTGAAAACGAAGTCTTGACCACAGTGTTTTGGCTGGTTTTAAAAAATGTCCTTGACAAACTACAAAGTCTATAAGAAAACTGACACCATGCTTACACAGCTATGTTTTCAACCTTTGTACCTATGATTACATTTCTTTTAATAAAATGCCCTCTCATTAGTACCCTAACAGGACACCCGATGGATCATGAAGAGACCCAGGTTGCAGGGCAACCACCACTGCTAAAGAAAACAGAGTAGTAGCAACTCTGGACTTATCAAATAGTTTTGGGTCCTGGCTGGTGGTTTCATGCTAGTTTACTACCAGTGATTCTTCTTTAAATAATAATAATAATAATAATAATAATTAATTAATTAATTTTGTGATTTTTCTTTTCTAATTCTGCAACACACCAGTTTTAGTATTTTTTCCCTTGATTTGTCTCCTTTTACTATATTACAAGGAACTAACATGCCATTTCTCCTTTCCCTTTCTTGGGGTTTTCTTTTTTTCTCAATAGAATCAAAGAGTTCAGGCAGCCCGGGTGGCTCAGCAGTTTAACGCTGCCTTCAGCCCAGGTTGTGATCTTAGAGACCCAGGTTTGAGTCCCACATCAGGCTCCCTGCATGGAGCCTGCTTCTTTCTCTGCCTGTGTCTCTCTCTACTCTCTGTCTCTCATAAATAAATAAATAAAATCTAAAAAAAAAAAAAGAATCCAAGAGTTCACATTACAACCTACCATTGATTTGTCATCTCTCCCAGTCACCGCAAAAACTGTCACTTTGCAAAGTTGTACTGCGTTGTCCTTCACAAGGGCTGTATCTGTTGTACTATGCTGTGGAAGCCCTTGACTCTTGGCTCTATGTGATTCCCACCTAGGCACTATAAACTAATTTAACTTAAAGAACTAAGGATAGAGAAGAGAAACCAAAGAAACTCACATTATTCAGAAACACATTATTCAGAAATTCCTGAAGTTTATAAGTCAGTAAGCCAGGAATAAAACATATGTTATCCCTTAAAAACAGCAAAAAAAAAAAAAAAAAAAAAAAAAAAACACGCCCATGGGTAACAAGTCACCACCAAGTCGCTGGTTCTCATCTCTCACTTTCTGCTTTTGTCTCTCTATTTAGATGGATTGTAACCAAGAGCATTAAAAAAAATCTCTTTAAGGAAAAAGTAATAAAGATAGAGAAAAAGATTAATTCAAGCTATAGCATAGAAAAGTGAAGTCTGACTTTGCCCATTTTATTTTTTTTTTCATCGTTAGAGCGAGGAAGACTTTCCTAGTTACCATAAAAATTCCAGATTTTCCTGTTACAAGAAAAGAAATGCTGACTATATTCTATAATGCACTGAGGGTTGACCTCAGTTCTGTGAAATCTGATTCTTGATAAAACAGTAGGCTCCTGTCCTTGCCACTGGCTTGCTCCAGGGCTCAGGCTGCATAATAACAAGTCTCCTCTGGACTGTGGTACAAGGTGGGCATATGAAATAAAGTATTTAACACATCCATAATACCTTTCATGTTCATAGCTCAAACAGCTTTATAAAATCCAATTAATTCATCAAGCTTCATAAACTCTGAAGGACATACATAATTATCATTCTACATGTGGCCAACCACTGGCAACAAGCACTCAGCTATAGGACTTAAAAGTCCACATTTAGCTGTCCAGTTCTTGAACTTTCATGCACCTACAGAATAGCAGGGGCATGATAAAGAATCTGAATCACCAGCAAATACTACGAATGGTGAGTTGGGCTAAGAATGTGTGCAGAAAGGAATGATCTCAATGCCAACAACCCAAAGAATCCTTGCTGTCTCTACTTGGGTAAAGAGGGTTTAGATCTAACTAGGAGAGTGCTGTCCCATCTGCATGCTTTGGTTGGAAGTGCAAAATCACTTGGTAGAAGTCTTTGTGTGGCATGCCAAATGAAATCTACAGAATTTATGTTAAGAAGAAATAATCTAGATATTTTTAAATATCTATGTGTAATATATTATTTATTTTAAAATGCTAAATAAACACTAAACCTGTGTTCATAGCGCATAACTCATTTTTCAGATGAAGTGAGAATAGCTGATATGGAGACAAAAATGCCCTGCTGGAAATAACTTGCTTACTGGAGAAGCCTGGTTTACTAGTTATGAGAGAGTGAAAGTATCTTTGTGAATAAAACAGATTGTTTTCCAACAGAAAAGTGCACTGTCAAAAACATTATGAACAGAGGCACAAATGATATGAGTCCTAAGAGTGTTCCAGGACATGGGTTTTCCCTCAGTGAATGTCTCAGTGAAAGGCATAGGATTATACAGAGATCTCAAGTGTCAGCCTCTCATAATAGAAACTTGTAGTCTGATTTGCTCATGTAGCTGGATGACCCTATACAAATAATCTCTATTCTCTGAACCTCAGGTTCCTTACAGGGACATGAGAATAAAAATATCTGCTTCTCACTGGGTGGATGCAATTACTGAAGGAAAAAAAAAAAAGTCTACTAAGTGCCTATTAGGTTTCCAGTAAATCGTAGCATGTATTTTTTAAAGCATTTGTTCCATATTCCCCCATAAATCCCAAGCTCACTGAACACGTTTAAAGTCTGGAAAGAACATTTCTATGTGGAAGGAGATATTGGACATCCCCTATTCTCAGAATTTTGCAATAAATGACTGATATGTATGAGGACAGGAAAAGGAAACAGGTAATTGGTCACCACCTATTCCCAGCACCTACTCCCTGGGCAGAAGTAAGAAGTCATTCTCCTCGTTATTGCTAGCCATTTTTCTTCAATGGGTAGAAGGAAGCTCTAGGAAGCAAATTTGATCTCAGTTTAAGGACTGTCAAAATGTTATAGCTCTCTGAAAGTGGGAAGCATGTGTTAGTAAATAGTAGAGTGTTAGTACTACTAGAGATGAGATTTTCCTACCACTTTAGATATTCAAGCAAATGGTGACTATAGTAGTATTCTGGCAATACATAAACTTATTAAATGAACAATGCTTTCATATGCCTTGCCTTATTAAATTCTCAAAACAAATCTATGAATTTAATATTTGTATCCTCTTATAGATATCTATCCATCAATAGATGAATGACCAGCTTTTGGGGATACTGTAGAGTGATATCATACATAGTTCATAACATGAATGAGACATTTAATTTTCATAACAACTGTATATATGACTGATACCATTCTAGAGTGTAGACTAGGGTGGGATATATGGCAAGATAACAACCAATAGAGTACATTCAATCTCAGAATTCTCACTCCAGTTTCTAGAATTATGATCTTTTCTCAAATAGACTTAGTCTGACTTCAAAACTCCTGTATCTGAGATACTCCCATTAGTGCCTCTTTCTAGTTTTACTGATGCCAAGGCAATGACAGAACATGAGTTAAAATCTTCTTTTCTAGGCTGAATTTATTGATGCATAGTATACGCCAGGCTAAGTACTTAAATATAATAAATCTCATTCTCATGACAACACTATAGGACTAGAACTGTTATTGTTATTGTTATTGTGCCCATGAAGAAACTGAGGCACAGAGAATGGAGCAGCTTTCTGAAGGGCACACAACTAGAAAGGGCAGGGCTGAGAATCAAAACCAGACGTATTTAACTCCAGAATATACCATTTCAATCACTGCTACATGGTATTTTGTATAGTGCTCTGACTTGTTTCAAGCAAGATAAATTCTAGACTTATAATAATAAATAGAGTCTCACTGAGGACATGTATACATGAATAAATACTGTTGGCCAAGAATGATTAACAAACTCAAAATAAGTATTTTCATATACATGTCATCTGAGGCAAATGCTACATTCAAAAAAATTAAAGGCTTCATCTTTTGCATTGTTTAGAATTATTAGCACATATCACACTGACAATAAACACAGAAAATTTTTAAATAATGCCACTATGAAACACTTTTACATATTTTGGTCCTGGAATGGAAACAATTTTTTTCTATTTTTCTTCAAAGCTCATTGGCTCCCAGGAAAAACAAAAGTAGACTAACAATTTGATCTTCTCATTCCCAACTTAATGAAAGATATGAAGCACCAGATCATTTGTTGTAAAAATAACTTAAAAGTCAGAATACAGTATACTTGTATGTGTAGCATTGAATGTCATGTATTATAATTTAGCACTTTATTATGGATAGTTAGGAGGGCTAGAGAGAAAAAAAAAAGACAGAGAAAGGCATTCCAGATCAGAGAAGGGGCAACACACAATGCAGATAAGCCAAGGGAAAACTGAATCAAACAAATAAACAAAAAATGCACACGTCCACACCACCTGGGGTACATTCCTTAGAAAAGAGACAGAGAAAAATGATACTTAATGGATATACAGCAAATGGTTCATTAATGAGGAAGCAAGCCCAGGACATACATTTTCATTATTTTATATCCCCATTTTTATGGCTTTCTAGTCTTTCAGAGTCCTTGCTTTCACCACGCCCAGAACAATACTGACACTTAGCAGCAAACCAGAGGCGATTTAAGAAAGGTTCATGTTCATTCAAAATGAATACACCCTGTCACTATCATAAACAATCAGGTACAATTACAAGACTATAGTCAATGATCAGTTAGAACCACTTACTTAAATAAGCAATCAGCCTGTGAATTGGATACTATGCAGAATTCCGACTCATTAACTTTACAATTGGCCATTTTTCACCACAGAAAATTTGATGGATGTCCACTGATCTCATGAACATGCATTTTCAAGTTCAAATTCATCTCATAAAGACACAAAAAAACATATCTTGGTGCGCTTCAAAATTCCATTCAAAAGTTTCATGCTCTTCTACGTAAGTCAGGCTAATGAACTGTATTTGTTTTCTATCATGGGTGCACACCAGCCCCCAAGGCTCCTCAGTACCTGCTGTCTATCCAGACGCATCCTCTTGGCTGCATTTCTGCTCTCACTCTCACAGGCTGAAGCCAAGATACTCTCTGCAACTGCTGAAGTAAGGTGGGAAGGAATAGGTCGAGACTAAAAAAAAAAGAGAGAGAGAGAGAGAGAAACATGAAAAATTATTAACAGACCAATGCTATTCTCAGAGGAGCTCACAGGATGTGCAGGAAAATCCATGTATTTCAACTGAACTTATTTCAATAAAAACAGGAGATGGAAATTGCAAAGATGAAAAATGAAAGCTAGTTAGAGGTTAAAGCTACAGCTGTTACACAGATCCATCACTCATTCCCATAGCTCCATTGTCACAAATAGTTAGTCTGGGCCATTAAGCTGGAGTTTGAATAGGCAGTGACAAAATGCTGACTGGGTTTTGCAAATAATAGAAGTTGCTTTAATTCTTTCGTAACACATGACGATGCACAACAAAACAAAATCAAGTGACAAGGCTGAAACATAGCTGGAAAAACTGACAGACACTCAGACCATGTCAAACATTTTTAATATGAAATATGAATATTTACAGTTGAAGTTGTGACATTATTGGTATGATTAAAATCTTCTAAAATTATTTTAGCTTAAAAAAAAGAACCAACTAGCTTGGGAATGACAAAAAAAAATATTTTAGCTTACATACAAACTGAAAACTCAGTCCTGAAATAATTTTGATATAATACAAGTTTGATGTTTTGATACGAGCGTTATGTGTACCTACATGTTTTATTGATGAAATAGGAGCTAATATATATTAATTTAATAGATACATGTTAGAAATCTATCTTCTATGTAGCCCATACAGAAGCTAATTACCCCCCCCACTAAGCTTGTAATTAATTTCAAATTGTTTGCAACTCTCCATATCATTTGTGATAATCAGAAAAGTTTTCCATTTTCTTTTCCCATAATTACATCCAAAATCATCAAACTGAAAGATGAAGTGCTTAATGATATTGAACAGTTTTTTAATGAAGATAAGCAAATGATAGATAAGAAATAACATGATAATTAAACCAGATAATATAGCAAAATATGAAATTACAAAATAAAAATGTCCTTTGGGAAGCTAGCCTATGTAGTGATATGGCACTTTCGAGTTTTCAAAGCCTCGATCTCAAATATGTATGGATGCCATTTACTAGAAGCTTCTGACCTAATAAAGGCCTTCTCATTTTTCTAAGTGAATAGGAGCATGCCTTTATGATACTTCATTCATTTTGCTAACTCTAGCATATAAAATGTGTTTCAACAAATTGAACCAGAGGGCTTATATCTCAATATTGAAGAACAGCTAAATTCAGACCATCAGTACTTGCACAGATACTCCTCAACAGAATTTGTACAGTGTAAAAAGAGACCAGGCTCTGACCTTGCTTGAACTAGGAAGCAATTTCTATAGCTGTCTCAGACAACTTCATGTTTCTACCTCTTTAGACATAAGGTAGGAACAGTAAAGGGTACAGTCTCCACTGCTAACCCTGTGGGGTACCCAAAATGATGCCTAGACAACCTTGACAATAAAGCATTAGGATACTAGAAATGTTACTTTTGCAGAGGAAAGAAAAGAGAGAGGCCGCTGAGGCGGCAAGTAAGTGTAGCAGCAGGATTTTGAGAAGGAAATTAGAAAGCTAGGAGTGTGTGCTGGGAACAGAGAGGTGGATCAAATCAGATAAATAATAAATTGAAAAAAATAAATTGTCATAAAGATGTAAATATAATTTTAAAATCCATATGGCTTCTTCATTTCATTCTGTACTTCCCTGAGTATGGATAAGATAATCTAGCTCAGAACCAAAATTATATTAAGCCACAAAATCAGTGTCTCATGAAAGAGCAAAGCTTTGGTCACAGCTCGGCTCAAAATTATAATATAAACCACACGGAAATTAGGTACACAGTGTTGTTTTTCTCAATTGAATTATGTTTGGGAGGCAAAGACATTATAGAAAAAAATGAGAAGAAGAACATTCTATTATGAAAAAAGAAAAATTATTTGATTGTAGCTAACATTATTCAAATAGAAGTGACAGTTCACATCATTATAAACTACATTATTAGACCTTTCATCTGGTTCTAGGGGCTGAATTAAAACAATCTAAATAAGACATCAGTAGTCTCTCTTTTCTTGATCCAATTATTGATAGTCACATGAAATTCAGAGAGATGTATTTCTGCTCTTCATTATCTTTATTTTCTCTGTCAGGTATCTTCATTCAGAATTAGGAATACATAAAGCTATGGAACATTATTAAGCTGATTCAATTGAAGTAATAACCATATACCTTCCTAAACACATAAAAGTTTCTTGAATAGAAGAACAAAAGGTGAAATATTTCTGTAATTAAAATTAGCATTTTCTTTCATTTAAAACATTTAAAAAAACAAGATGGGAAATAACTTTTACTAAAACAGTAAAAGTTGTTAAGCGTGATAATTTATATAATTTCCTTTTCAAAGAAAATGATGGGGATCGTTTGGTCTTTTCCAGCTATAGGAAATTGGTCTTCTTAGAAACTAGAATAATGTCCTGGCTGAGTGGGGCTAGATCATTTTTAAGGTCACTGGCTAGCCTAATATTTCAAGATTTTGAAAAGAAAATCAACCTCAAGATAAAGCAGTCACGTATCCTTTCCTATAAAGTGGCAAAAAAAATTAATAATAATAATAAGTGGAAGCAAAGGTATGTGATAGATATTGCCAGTAGTTAAATAGTATAATTTTGAAGATAGAGTTGTTTTGAATTTATGGTAAAGCTATAACTTGGGAACTGTAAATAGCCTTAGAAATCATTCAATACAAATTTCTTCTGAAAAGTTTGAAGAAACTGAAACTCAGGTTAAATGATCTGCCAAAGGACAGATTGACTAGATGTAGAACCCAGGGTTCATGTCTCCCAATTCTCAATCCTTTCACTCTCGAAATTCTGTTGTATACTTAGTACTTTTACATAACTTATCATTAATATAAAATATTATAGAAAAAAATCCTTATACACACACCCCATTGCACTCAACTGAACAATAAGCAGACCAAAGTTAACCCTTTACATGTATGTATTACAATCAATACATGCTCATTGAAAAGAAAGCAGAATGAATAAAATTTATATTACGGATTAGGAAATATACATGTGTTTTCCAAAGTATTTACTATATCTTAAGTACATAATAAAAAATGTACCTCTAAGTAGAAAACCAGTACCACCCTAATTTAATTTGATGATAAATGTTAGTATCTAACTCATACTGACTAGCTGGGATGGGCAAGCATTAATACAAGAAGCTTAGATTCATTATCTAATTTAGTTTTCCAAACAACCCTTGAGAAAAGTATTTATAATATTCATATTTAGAGGAAAAATAAATTGAAATTCTGAAAAATTATATAACTTGACCAAGATCACACAGCTATGATGTGGAAACACTTTGATTAATATCTAAGTCCAATGATAAAGTGGGAATAATAATTCCTAGTAAAAAAATATTCTCATTTCACAATGAAGGTCGCAGTAAGTTTAAACAAAGCTAGAAATCTTAAATACTACACACTCCTACAGAGGAATCCATTTACAGCTAACTCTATTTTTCACTTAAGTAAGGAATATATTAGGATCTCACTAAAGTTCTCTTAAAGGGATTGAGATTCTCCTAATATATTTTCCTATTAATTCTTTAAAGCCTTTCTTCATTAATAGCACAAAAATAAATGTAACATATCTCAGTTCTGTCACATGTTCTAAATGGAGGCAATATAAAATCACAAGAATGTCATGTTGGAGAAACCAGGAGTGCCAAGAAATTACTGTCTATGAAACATAAGAAAAGCTTAGTCTTGTGCCCAAAATGAGAATGAGGAGCCAGGCAGAGTTCGTGCTTTCCTGTGAGGCAATCTGTTAAAATCCCTTTGGTTCTAATATTGAGGAGCCAATAATGAATGCCAATGCTCCTCACTATACACAGGGCTCCGTTACGCTGTGCCCTGCTCTAAGATACGAAAGATGAAAGTCTTTTGTTTATTGTTCCTCCATAATTTGGCTTTTATCTATTTCACAGCTCAGAAGTACTTTAACCAAGCTAATGAGAAGGAAATTAATCAATTTTGCTCCTCATCAATGTTATCATAGAGGAATTTAAAGCTATTGTTTAGTGTGAGTTTTGAGAATCATCTTCGCCAGAACTCTCTTTTCCTTCACCATATTTGGTAGCACAGAGCTGATTCTAATTCTAATATTGCCACGCTACGGGCTTACTGGCAGTTAATTAGCAGAGTGTGTTAAGAGATATCATTATGAATTCCACCAGGAACAAGTATGAAAAGTCCCTCTTACATCAGTAAAAGTGGCCATAGAACACAAAAGCCTCCATGTAATAACTTAAGGATATTTTGACAAAAAAAATCCCAAATGCGTAGAACTCAATAACACCTACTTGATGAAAAACAAAACTTCTCCTTCCAGTTGAATACAGCTCAGTAAATATACTACTTGGTATATATCTTGTAAGATTTTAAAATAATGATGCAAAGATGTATATAATCATACATTCCACATGATCTATACCTACAGTGAGATTTGTTACCTATTTCTTATCCTATTTCTTACCTTATTTCTTATCCTATTTGTTATTCTATATCTGTTACTTATTTCTGATCCTGGAGGTGAGATAATGCTAATCACCTTTACTAATTATCTCTTTGTAATTAACTGTCATCCTCAACTGGGAAGAGTTGATCTTTCCCTAGCACTGCTCTTATTATAATAATTATCTATGACCAAATTGGTGGTGGTTGTTTCATTAAACAGATGGCTCAACTGTCACAAGGAACTTTTGGAGATGAAAAAGTCACATTTTAATTGTGGTCTTAAGATGTGATTCCTATTGGCACAGCATAAACATACTTTTCCTTATATACACATGTAAAATTTACCACCACATCAACAAACTATTCCATTTTTGGGGTCTGAAACTAAAAACTAAACAATGTTACCATCCTCTGAACTTCTGCCATACTTTTACTAGCTCTGAGTTTTTTTACAATTTTTAAAAAGTAAAAATAAATCATTACTGTAAGACTCTATTCATGAGTTGAGGCACCTGAGTGACTCAGTGGTTGAGCATCTGTCTTTAGCTTAGTTCGTGATCCCGGGGTCCTGGGATCGAGTCTCACATCAGGCTCCAGGTGGGGAGCCTGCTTCTCCCTCTGCTTGTGTCTTTGCCTCTCTCTGTGTGTCTCATGAATAAATAAATAAAATCTTTTTAAAAAGACTCTATTCATGGGTTAATAGTACTTATTAGTGACAAGGCTTACTAGAATCCAGGGTGAAAGCATTACTAAATCAAGTATTAAATGAGGCAATGAGGCAAGATTGGGAACAACCACACATCTACCCAAGATTCTACATAGAATGTGCTCTTTCAAAATAAGTAAAGCAAAGGATTCAGTAGTCAGTTTAGACAGAACCCTACACTAAGATTATTTTTCCTAATTGTGTTACTTCACAAAACATATAATATAAAAATTCTGCAGCTTAGATCATATACATATTCTAGATATATCTACTCCTAAAGGGATAATTGTTATAGGTATGTAGAAAGCTGTGGCTCCTCTGTGATCTCTTCTATAAACCAAGTAGCTTCCTTTGTATACATCAATGGAATAAAGTCATAGTTTAGCAATGAAGTGACTGACCTGAATATTATTATGAAATCAGCTATTTGCAATCAGCCTGACCACTTTCGCGATTTAATCGCTCTGAGCCTCACTCACCATGCCAGGTACGATTATTTCTATTTTTACAAATGGCAAAACTAATTTTCATTCAGTAAGTTATGAAAGGGAAAAATAATCTTTATATCATGAATAGTTAAAATTCCATGATGAGGTAGTGATAAAATCACTGATAAAGTTTTTATTAAAGTCACTAATATTTTCACTTATGTAGCCGACAAATGTATTTAACGAGCACTGTAAGTCAGAATCTGTGCCAAGTTCAAATACATAAACAGTATCAATACTGTCTCTGCCATCATAGTTTACAAGCTAATACATGTGCAGCATGAGGTGTGTAATACACATGCAATAATGTTAATTACAGACTTGCAACCATTTATCAGCAATTCTGTAATGCTAATAGTTATAAATGGAAAGTTTTTCAGAAACTTTGGGGCAATTTGGCCGAAAGAACTGATGAGAATACTTACAATCTTTCTTTTTCCTACTTTCTGTGAATATTCATATTTTAATGGCAGGAATACTAATACATTTGTATATTAGATGTTTTCTCAGACCCTGTTGCAAGTGTTATATTCCTCAAATCTGAAAAGTTCTGAATTTTGGACCACATAGGATCCAAGGTTTCAGATAAGGCTTGTGGCTGTGGACTAAAAATTACAGTTCAATTGTTCTTCCCCCATCCTATATGGTTTTGGTAGAAATAATGATCAAAGAGCCTCACTGACCTGATCCTGGCCATGACTTAGTGTGAACCATCATGAGAGCTCACTTCAGTGGCCGATCCAAGGGATGGGCATATGAACCAAATAGGACCAAAGTCTTTTCATGGAAAAGGGGATGTAGAGTTGGAAGATTGTTCTTGAATTGTAAATTTTTTAAAAAGATTTTTATTTATTTATTCATGAGAGACAGGGAGAGAGAGAGGCAGAGACATAGGCAGAGGGAGAAGCAGGCTCCATGCAGGGAGCCTGATGTGGGACTCGATCCTGGACTCCAGGATCATGCCCTGGGCCGAAGGCAGGTGCTAAACTGCTGAGTCACCCAGGGGTCTTTTGGATTGTAAATTTTAGGGAGAGAAGTTTAGAGCTACTGATGGCATCATTTTATAACAGGTAGCAAGGACTTGTCTCAGATATAAGCTAATGCACAAGGGAAGCATAGTTAAGAAATAGGAGAGCCATGAAGCCCTAACATCTGACCCCATGGATCCAGCTATGTGTGAATCCCTGGACTTGCCTGTTTCTTGAGAAAATTCTCTTGACCTCTTTAAAAGGAGATTGAAAATGTGTTTTCAACAAAAATGCTAATTAATGTTCATCCAAGCTTTGATAATAATTATGAGTTAATGATATGCACTTTTACCGTAATTTTAGAGCATTATTGGCCTTTAATAATGATCTTTCACAAATACATGAGGGTTTAATATCTTATTTTTAATACTCAGAAGCCCAGTTTGGCTAATCCTATCTGAAAATACCTTTGATCAAGATAAGAAAAACTAAATTATCAACTGAAATAATATATTATCATTTTTAACGAAGTGATTACCTACTTAAATCTCCACCAGGAAACATCTTTTAATTCTGAAAATAAGTGATAGATGTGCTTATGATTATTGTTGATCATGGCCTCTCTGCCCCTAATAGTTCATTTGTGAAACCTGACACCATACACAAATTCTATTCAGTTAACATTACGAAATATTTCAAAAATAGTATTTCAAGAGTTAATAAGAGTTAAAGTTAAATGTAATGTAACTTTTTCTTCAGAGAGTTTTTTTTTTTTTACTATTATATTTCGGGTTAGCAGTCACTTTAAAAATTGAAATGCCAAGTGCAGAATTCTGTGAAACACAGAACACAATAAAAATTAGCTTATCTCCCAGGTAATTTCTACCACAAAGTAACACATTAGTAAATGTCCATTCACTCATCCATCTTTCATTCGACAATATCAATTCAGTTGAATTGAACACGAACTGAGCAGCTTTCATGAGCAATTAATTGCACTCTGTGTAAAACACTATAAGTGATACAGACATGAACAAGGTAAGCAGCATAGTACTCAAGGAACAGAACTTCTTATAAGGCAGCTAAGGCCAATATATAAATAACAGCAATATAAGACAGGATAAAACTACAAAAAATGTACCACAAAGTACAATTTGCACACAGAAGAGAGAGAGATTTAGGGCTGCTTTTAGTGAGAGGTGAGGACTAAGTAGATAAAGACATATTTGATTTAGTCCTCCAACTAGTTGAAGAGGTTGAGCAGTGAGGGTTTTCCAGTAAAGGGAGCCAGGGAACACGGTTTCAAATTATATTGTAATTTATCACGTTCCTCAGATATTAGGTACTATATTGGGTAGGAGTTTTTACATTTGTTATTTCAAGTGACATTGGTTTTCATGTGTGATGTAAAAGCTATTTGTTTCCATTCTTCCATGAGGAAACTGAAGCTCAGGAATACAAGTCCATGAGTAGCAACTGGCAAAGAAAGCAGGTCCAAGAACCAAGATCCAAGGTGTTTTTCTTCAAATTTTCTCACCAATGCTGCTAATTTTTCATTGTTGCCCAGGGCTCAGCCTCCCTCTGCATGGAGGACATTTCAGCTCTTCCATACAGCCTGTGAGTGGTAACCTTGGAAATTGTCTGAGCTAGTTCTTTGTTTCATACTCTGGAAGCAGAGGTTAGCTGGGCATTGACTTGTGAATTAAAAGCAATTTCGCCAAAAAAAAAAAAAGAAAAAGAAAAAGAAAGAAAGAAAAATCAAGACTTTTTTCTTCCTTAGTCCCTTGTAGACAGTCTTCTGGCATCTATTTTGAGGACAAGAGGTGTGGTCGTTCTGTTTTTCTGTTTTAGATCATCTCTTGTTTGTTCATTGTGACATTTAAGAATTTCTTGGGTCTGCTGCAGTTGTACTAGGATGTACACAGGTATAGATTTATTTTTATTTATACTACTCTATTCTCATCTATTTTTCTGTTCTTAGGATTCAATGGTCTACTCAATTCTAAAAAACTCTCCTCATCTGTTTGAATATTGTTCTTATTTTAATTTCTCTTAGGAAATACCTTTTAGATCTATCTATATCATTCTGTTTTCAATCTTAAGTTCTTTTTTCTTATTTCCCTTTTTCTTTCTAGAAGTAATTTCTATAGTCTATATCCCAGATTATTGATTTTTCTCTTTGGCTGAATCCTACCTCCTATTTAACCCATCTAGGAAGGTTTTAATTTTAATGCTTATAATGCCTGTCATTTTATTTCTTGAAGTTATAAATGGATGTTTCCAATTCCCCTGTCATAAGAGAGTAACCCTTTCCAAGTCCCAGCTATTATATAGTTGGCAGTTCCTGTTCCTCTCCAGTTATGAAATCCCCATCACTTGAACTTAAGTGGGCATTCGGACTGTAACCCTGACCTGCTTTGGCCTACATTCAGTTTTTCTACCTTGCTAACCTGTTACCCTATCAAATTACGGGCTTATAACTCTGGTTATGGGTTTCCTATCAAGTTCATAGCCTGAAAATTTCCATCTCTTTCTTTTGCTCTCAGCTAGGTATTTAAAAAGTTATTATATTCTACTCAGTATTTGTGTATTTGTAGAGGGAAGGTGGGTGCGGTGTATGAGGGGTACTCCACGAGGCTTAGGTCAACATTTTGCTAAAACTAAAAGATCCAGTGATAAGTAAGTCTTACAACTATGTTGGCTATATTCCTTACACTCTAATTACTCTTCAACCTTAATATATTTAGTAAATAATGAGAGGACAGTACTCATTTTCCCTGAGTCAGGAACAATCAGTGGACCACAAGAGCATATGAGGAGAAAAGTACCAGAAATCCTGTGTGATAGTTTAAGTTGAGAAATGAAAGAATTGAACATATTAGAAAAAAAAAAAAGGATAGAAAGGGATCCCTGGGTGGCGCAGCAGTTTGGCGCCTGCCTTTGGCCCAGGGCGCAATCCTGGAGACTCGGGATCGAATCCCACGTCCGGCTCCCGGTGCATGGAGCCTGCTTCTACCTCTGCCTGTGTCTCTGCCTCTCTCTCTATCTCTCTGTGACTATCATAAATAAATAAAAATTTAAAAAAAAATTTAAAAAAAAAGGATAGAAAGAGGCCAGATCATATGCTAAATATTTCATATACATTATCACATATAATACCCCAACAGTCCTCTCCTTTAGAAAATTGGAGATTCAGAAACATCACACAAAGTTGTACAGGAATTGAACCTAGGCCTCTAAGTTTCAAAAGGCCATACTTGATTATCGTAAGAAACTCGGAACTTTTTCTGATGTGGCAAAAGTTTGACATCAAAGCCAGAATCAAGGAAGACTACTCCGGGAGCAAAGACAGATTTCTCATATAGCCAATGAAATTTAGACACAAGGGCCTTTCAACTGGATGGGACTCACAGAGTTTCTGAATATTGTAAGTATCTGGATAGGGAGGGGAAAGCCATGTGAAAATTGGGAAATATTTAAATGTAAGTGTGTCTGAAAATTGTCTAAAGAGAGGTCAGAGAGAAGGGTTTGAATCTTCAAGACTTCTGTTTTTGAAAATTTTGGGGATAGAGTATCTTTTCTAATTAGAAATAAATATTCATCCTTCTACTTAAATTTTTGCTAATAATGGTGTATTACTTTTCTTTTAATGAAAGGCTCCAACTTTATAACTTTCAGGCACAAATCCTAGTTCTGTCCCTGCCTGGGAATAGAGGGTGGGGGGAGTATAAAATGAAAAATAGGCTAGTTAGGATTCTGTATGAGTATAGGTATGAAGTATGAAGGACTAGAAGTAAAGTGGTTAATGATAAAAGTCAAAATTATTTTTTTTAAGATTTTATTTATTTATTCATGAGAGACACACAGAGAGAGAGGCACAGACACAGGCAGAGGGAGAAGCAGGCTCCATGCAGGGAGCCTGATGTGGGACTCGATCCCTGGTCTCAGGGATCACACCCTGGGCTGAAGGTGGCACTAAAACGCTGAGCCACCTGGGCTGCACAAAAGTCAAAATTATTAGACTGATTCAAGAATCATAGCAAAGAAAGAATAAACGGAATCCAGTGAATGGTAGGATGCAAACCATAAATATAAGAAAGAATCCAGTCTCATTCCGGGTTTATGAGCACTGCTGTAAATGACATTAGTTGGCACTATTACCAGAAAAAGCCCAGTCAAGAGGAATTTACTGGTGATTTGGTAGATGAGGTGAAAGACCAGTGGAGAGTATGAATGGTGGAGAATACAAAGAGTTCCGTGCGGATAGAACAACACATTTGTCCAGCATCTGGCTGACATTTGGAAATGAAATACAAAAGCTCTGCAGATGACTGGGACTCTATGGGAAGAGCTGCTTCCACACAACAGCCCTCAGTAGCTGTATATTCAGAAATACACAGTACATGGCCAAGCCCAGGATTTTCATAAGTGGTCAAAAGCAAGGAAAGGTAAATAATAAGGGAGAGCAACAAGAGCCTCAAGAAAATGGAGGTGATTTCACTGAGAATGCAATGTTTGGATCTGGTGCAAAGATCACATGACTATGTGATCTTTTAAAGAACCAATTCAATAGGGTAGTGAGAACCAGAGTCTGAATGTGAGGGATCATCAGGAGAGTTGATGGTAATATGCATGATCTGTGAGTATAAAATAATCTTTCAGGAAACTTGGCAAAGAAGGATGGTCTCAGATTGTAGAAGAGACATGAGATGAAATACTTTCTTTGAGTTTGAGGACGTTTTTTTGAGTTTGAGGACGTTTTTTTAAGTCAGAAGAGAAGAAATTTTTCTCTCTCTATGGAAAAGGAAAATTGGAAATAGAAGCCTTGGGATGGTTGACGAAACAACATTGTGACAGAAGCTGAATGATGGGGGAACAGAGGCTTTGGGGTCATCCAGGGGCAAATACAATGAGGAATTTCCTCTGTAAAGACAGTGGCAGATACTTAAAAATTTTCAGATGATTATGAAAGTTTTTAATTTTGCTTATGCAGACTCTTTGAGTGATAACCAAGGCTAGATACATCCATGTTAACAATGGCCAAAGTAAAATAGAGATGTAGATCTTGAAACTGAGAAAGAAAAAAGAATTGCAAATTCAAAAGGTCAGATAGCAAAATTATTAAGGAGAGTATTAGAGGATGTAATTAAAAAGAAATACTATGAATAAAGACCTCAGGAGATGGCATGAAAGTATCCTGGGGGATGGAGATGACATTTATAAAAAAGAGACCAAAAGTTGGTACAAGTAGCAGGTGGGGAATTCAAACAAAATGTGTTCGCTAATTAGTATCAATTAAGTTAATTGGTCACAAAGACAGAAACCTACACAGTTATGGGAATAATAATGTGAAAAATGGCTGCACAGGTTATTACAGAGTTTTTAATCATGACCTTGTATGAACGAATGGATGGGTATATCTCTAATCAAAGTTTCAGTCTAAAGAAGCACTTGAATTCATTCTTTATATCTCCATTTGCTAAAGAATGAACAGCCAATGTCACTGCAGCTTTTGCATTGCTCCTACCAGGGAAGTTTTAAATTGAAATCAAATTTCAATCTTTCTACTTTCATCTGCATTAGACAACTAAAGGCAAATGATGTAATTAGGGAAATTCCCTTTAAAAAATGTACTATTGCTTAAACATTACTTCTTTTCTGATGAAAGAGTCATAAGCTCAGGAGACTAGATATCAAAATAGCTGAGGAGGGTACTATAGGATGCGATTAAAAAGAAATAGTATAAAAAATAAAATAAAAAAAGAAATAGTTTAATAAAGATTTTTCATTATGGTATTAAAACATGGTGTTTCTATAATTAGATTTAAATACTTTTTAAATTTATATCTCACATTTCCCCCTAAAATAGATATCAGAGCTATTAAAGAAATATATACCTTTTCATCAATTAAATGAAAGGATAACTAGGACTTCAGATAAACTTTGGCTCTCAACTTGCTGGCAGTGAGGCACACAAGTGAACATATTTAGTTGCATGGTCCTAGGCAAGAGAAAATAAAAAGCATTCTATCTACATAGGAGAGGCACTTTTTTTTTCTTGTATTACATTTTGAAGGAAGTTTCTGAAATAAGGTAATTTATGGACATTTTAGTAGCCTAGTGGAAAAAATACTTAGTAAAATACTATGAGTATGTCATAGACCTATTTCTCCAAACATAGTGAATCACATGATATTTTAAAAATAAGTAAATAGGTAAGTTTTCAAGATGCTGAATTTATTGAACTCAAATATCTAGGGTATCTGATCTATCTTAGTATAGTGGCACAATTTGAGATACAGTAGGAATGATAGACCACAAGTGTCTTACAATAGCTCCCCTAAATATCCTTTCAGTTTTATAAAAAAATACATGTAAACATATGCAGCACGGTGAAACAGTCTCTAACAATATACGCTCAAACACAAAAGGAGAAAACATCGTTATAACACAGACTACTCAGGTATGGGCCAATCCCATCTTGTTCATAAAGTTTGGCTTTTATGATCTTATCTGTTATACCCGCTCTTGAATTTAAGATCAGGGCATCTTGGACAAACATTTTTATTCTAGAATAATCAACAGATATTCTTCAGAAAACTAAAGTAATTTGAGAGTCAAAAGTGCACAACTGAATCAGTAGCAATTGGATATGTTTGTTAAAGGATTAATTTAATGGCTGTTTAGCCCATTCATTGGGTTCTAAAAATCTAATGAAAACAGTACTCTGGATCAAACTTATGAGATTTATATTTCATAAAAGGTGCCCTTTGATATTCAACACTGAGGATTTTATGATTTGAAAGGATTGGTAACAGTGACTTGGTGAAAAGGTGTAGAAAAGAATCATAATATAAAGTAATATAGTGATAGTTATATAATGATAGTAATATAGTTATTGTACTTCATCCTTTATAGAGACCATTCACAGTGATGGCATGAAATTTTGGCTGCTTAAGCAGTCAACATCTGTGGGGTCTTGTTAATTCTAGTGAAAAAAAAAGTATAAATACCTACTCTAATATTTATGTGAATTCAGTGAAGTCAATTAAAAGTATTTATGTTGGCATGTAAATTCTTAAGAGATAATTATTATTAACCATGAATATATTTTGTATTAATGACAGTGGGAAATTAACCCAAAATGAATGCCAACATTCTTAACTAATATATGTTGTGATAAACCACTTCTATGGGATTATCTCTGAAGTTCTCAAAGTCAACACAAAACATATAATTCAATGTTTTGTGTTTTACTCTACTGAAGGAGTCTTCTGGCTTAGAAAGCCCAAATGACTGGAAGAGATGGAATATCCTACCAAACAATCCTACACTTAAAAATTTCATTTTACAATTATATTTTTAAAAATTCTTATGTTGTCTTGTTGACCTGTAAAGTCTTACAGAATAATTTGTATGTAAAAACCTGCTGAAAATAAGACTTTTTTTTCATGTCTACCTACATAAAACATAACAGAAAACAAGATTTTATATTTAATGCTGTTCCGATTTTTAAAAAACTATGGATATTATTTTATATCAAATTTAAAAAGTGAGGGCAAAAATATTCACATACTATATTTAGTTGCAATTACTACTGCCCTAGTCATACATTTTTCCTATCTCTTCTAGATAAGTATTCAAAATGGCACCTAATCCTTCCCCATGTCCCATAACAATGAACTGATATATTTAAAAAAAAGAAAAGATTCCAACGGTCAGCTGGATGGTAGATTTGCTATTTCCAGTAGTACTGAATAAATATATATAAAAAAACTAACCTGCAATATAAATTTTCATTCATGTTGCTCATTTAACATTTAATTATATTTGGCCTTGTATTTTTACTTAAGTACTTACTTTACTTCCCACAACTTGTCACCTCAATGAATCATAATGATCAGGGAACATGTTAATTTTTCCTAATTAACTGGTCAGAAATCTCTAATATTTCTGCTTATAACTTTATATAATGTATGTACATTATTGAATAAATGAATGAATAAAAATAAAATAGCATTTCTTTATAGTATATTTCTTTAAGATTAGTTTGCAAAACTACATGACTTTGAATCTCAACTTTTGTCCTTCTCTATGCATAGCACAGGGTTTACAACAAATAGATGTCCATATTGAAGTAAATAAATACAATCAACAGGAAAACCTGTGAGTCCCAAATATGCCTTTAAAGGAATTAGGAATCTTACAAGACAATGTTTTTTTTCTCATAAAAAATAATTAATGGATAAGATAAATAAATAAAATAAGATAAATTTTACCAAAAAATCTCTAAATAATATTACAAGATTAGAAAAGAAATAGTAATGCCAGATGCTGGTAATAAAAACCTTGATAGATGATATCATCTTTATTGTTACTGAAAAAGGAAAGTATATATTGTACATTCTATTCTGAATGAGACATATTTAGGTTCAATTGCAATTTTATATCAGCTGTTAAATGGTTCTGAACTAAAAGTCAATGCCAGGACTCTAGACTTTTACACCTGTTTAGCTACGCTGTCATCTTTTTCCTATTGAGTAGGCAATAATAATTTTTCAATAACTGAGTAATGGGATAAATAGCTTTAATTTCCTCAAGCAAACTCTCCTTCTCTTTTATTCTGTGCCACCTCTCCTGCCATAATTCAGTTTGATAAGGCATAGCAATGCCATTTTTATTTTAAAATGACTTATGCACTACAAACTCTGGCTTCAATATAGTTATTCTGAGAAGTAAACAAATACTTAAATGGAGTATTCTGTGATTGTTTAATACAAATGGTTTGGGAAGCTTTCATCAGATGATAGATTAAATAATATTTAAAATATTTTCAGATTTAAAATTTATTGAGTGACTACCATGTGTCAGAAATGGCTTGCAGAACTTTACAAGTGACAACTTATATAATACTCATAACTTTATAAATTAGGAGTTACCACCTCTACTAGAGGCATCTGAGTGTAGGTAGCTGAAGCAATGTGCCAGTCACACAGCTCCAGGGTGGTGGAGCGAGAACTCCAAACCAGGCTCTCTGAGGACTGAACATTGAGCTTGGTCCCAACTAGGCAGATTGCCTCTCTTAAAGTCAGAGAGTGTATAAAGATTCTGTTTTATAGGATATACAAGGAGGGCACCTGGGTGGCTCCATCAGTTAAGCATTAGATTCTTTTTTTTTTTTTAAATTTTTATTTATTTATGATAGTCATACACACACAGAGAGAGAGAGAGAGAGAGAGGCAGAGACACAAGGAAGAGGGAGAAGCAGGCTCCATGCACCGGGAGCCCGACGTGGGACTCGATCCCGGGTCTCCAGGATCGCGCCCTGGGCCAAAAGCAGGCACTAAACCGCTGCACCACCCAGGGATCCCCAAGCATTAGATTCTTGATTTCAATTCAGGTCATGATCTCAGGGTCATAAGATTGAGCCCTGTGTCAGGCTCCATGCTGGGTGTGAAGCCTGCTTAAGATTCTCTCTCTCCCTCCCTCTCTGTCCATTCCCCTACCCCTGTCAATTCTCTAAATAAATAAATAAATACTGAAGGTATTTTTACAAGCCAGTGGGGAAGGACTGATAGTAGATAGTGGATTTACTGCTTTTGTCATTGCATTTGGATCTAAAAAGCTATTTCTCCAAATGACATCTCTGAAACCTCTCCTAGCTTCACCAGCACCACCCCTTCACAACTAACACATTACAGACACTGATCACAAACACTAACAGTTCTTAGCTTTGATGGAGCCAAGAAAAGGGGGGAGATGGCTTCAGAAAATTTCTAATACATTGCTGCTCACATGCATTAAAAAACAAAAATTTAAAAAGCACATTGTAAGTGTATACACTATTTCTAGGAATAACAATTAGAGCCAGCTGAAATAGAACAAAGTTCAGAAACCATTGATAACTGATTTCTATCTGTAAACAATCTGATGTCAACAAAATCTCATCCATCTGTAAAGCCCAGATGAATATGAAAGCTCATGTTACCATCCACAAGCACACAAATACACCATGTACAACAAAACCTTATTTTTCACATGAGGATTTTCATTTCCCTGATCTTTACTTTCAAGGCATGCTACCTGTTAACCACTGGTATGAAAACAGTATTACTTAGGTGGATTCATCCATTTTCTTTGGTTCCAGAGAAAGCCATTCTCATGGGCCATCTAAAGCAACGACTTGTGCTTCAGTTGGAGACTTGGTTAACTTTAATCTGCTTTAGCAGTGACAGAAGACAAACAAAAATGAGATGCTGGTTCTCATTGGTTTTTACTCATATCACCGTCATTTTCCATGACATGGTACCACGTGTGCCTGTGAGCACTGGTCTCACCAGGTATTCCTTATTGAGTGACAAAGGGGGTAAATACTTCAGGAAGATGAAAAGGAGAAGGGGGGAAAAACAAACAGGCAAACAAAAACCCCTTGGACCTGACATTATGGAAAAAATAAAAAAAGACACTAAGATGATAAAAAAAATAGTGTCATGGTTTACATGTGGGATTTTGATGGAATCTAGGGCTGTGTTTTAATTCAAAACTCACCATCTCAAAACCACTTCTTTTCATCCGCCTGCAGGACTTGAGGTAAGTACGTATACGTTTTCTGGCACGCTCTTGATACTCAGGGAATTGTCGCCTGCATGAGTCAATGATAGCCTGGATCTTTTCTTTGGGCTGCTTAGAGATTGGGACCATTCGGTCCAAGTTTTCATCTACAAACAGCCTGACAAACATCTGTTGGCAAGAGGGAGACAGAGGAGAAGGGTTTGGAGGACTGCTCTCTGCTGTTCCTAGCTTCCTGTCTTGATTACCGATAGGAAAATACTCTTTTCTGCTTTATGCACTGGAGAACTTTGCCATGGAAAGCCAGAGATTTTACGCAAACACCCTTTTAAAGGCTTTCGAAATGGTTGGATTAAAAAAAAATAGAGAGAAAAAAGAGAGAGAGGCAGACAGACAGACACACAGACAGAAAAGTATAGACTATTGTGTAGGGAAAAAAAATCAGGAAATAACAGTACACTGTGACAATTAAGCACCCCATAAAATTCTCCATTAAGGATAAATGCGACTGCTCCACTGTGACACTGCACAGTGCAATCATCTCTGAAAACAATGGACTCTCTTGTCATGCATAATTAGATAAGCCGGGAAGGCGGGAGAAATAACTGGTGACAGGCATACTCTTCCGAGGAAGAAGCTGAGGCCCCTCATCCACTAGGTAAACATGCATACTCACACAACACAAATCCAGTTTTCAGCTCACATTTGGCTTTAAAATTCTAAACAAAACACAGCAATTCTGGTGTCTGGTTGGCAAAGAGTGTTTCATGTACTTTTTAAATCCTTCTGTAAATTAAACAGACATGTCTCTAGAATAGCCACATTTACCAACAAGCAACAACACGAAAGTGAAGCGGTAAAGGAAGCCACACGGGGAGGGTGGCCGGACTCACATTAAAGGCCTTCAGCCGCTCGGCCTCAACGCCATCGGTCTCGTTCACTTTCTCGGAGTCGTCGTGCTCGTCGTGCTCATCTTCGTCCTCATCTCCCCTGTTCAGGGACAGGTCCTCGGCACCTCGGTCTACGCTCTCATTTTTGCCAGACTCGTAGCTTGAGTAGCTATGTGCCGGAGACTGGAAAGAGAGGGGCAGATTGCTGCTTTTAAATCCATTGCACAGCATACAAATGCAGCTTTGAATTTCATTGGTTTCTCAAAAATCTTGCTGAAAGAAGTGAATCCCAGAGTTGTAGCTATTTTCATTTGAATCAGAATGAAGGGAGATGAGAAGAAAAATCTATCTCCCCAGTCATGCTGGTCGCATTACCAGTATTCCATAGCTGCATGAACATTTCTAACACTACAGAAAGTTCTATCGAATTTAGCTTTTCTAGAGCAAAGAGTTCCCACTCAATATACTCTAGAAGGAAGAAAGGAAGGAAGGAAGGGAGGAAGGGAGGAAGGAAGGAAGGAAGGAAGGAAGGAAGGAAGGAAGGAAGGAAGGGAGGGAAGGAGGGAAGACCTTTAATTAACCTTTAATCACCTTTGCAAAAGAATCATTGAATCACACATATCCTTAGAAATGACCTCAGGGCTTAGTCAGTCTAACCATATTAGTAATGTTTTTAACAGATAAGGAACCTAAGGGGTGGATATATTTAATAGATGTGCCCAACAAGGACTACACAAAATATTGATACTAAGGGGTGCTAATTATAAGACAACGTCTTGAAAATCAGTTTTTAAATTGTGAGTCTTATGATGGCCCTGAATTTTGGCAGAAAAAAAGAACTAGGTTTCCTCAGAGTCATGTTAAGCTTAATGCTTCCTAAAGCTTAACGGAAGACAAATGCCAATCAGCGCAGTTCTCACAAGCTTCAACAATAGGGTTCAAGACCAACCATGCGTCCTGCTGTGGTATCTCCTACTTTTTTGTCCTGTGGCATCTTTTCCTTTCAGGAACAGCTTCTGTTCCACCAGGTGAGAGTGCCAATCCCAGGGCAGCAACCTTCTCTAACCCAGGTGTGCCCCAACTTTACCTCTGGGTAACTGAAATTAAGTTGAATACAGCAAGGCTAAGCAGAATACGGTGCTAATAATGTCATCTGAGATTCTAGATTCAACTGTGCCTGAAATTAACCCATCAGCTGTGTGATACTGTACCCCTCCCACACCCGTCCCCCCTTAGTCTTTCTTTGCTTAAATCTGAGTTTTAGTCCTTTGCAGTTGAGTCTAGAGTGGCACAGAAATTAATCATGATTAAGGCCAGAGTAACAACCCAAATTTCACCCATGAGAACTTAGATACATAGGTGGCCTCAAGAAATGAGATTAAGATCTCTGTAAACAGCATTAGCATTCTCAAATCAACAAAGTAAAATGCTTTTGAAAGAACCTCACAATGGAAAATTTTAAATCGGCAGTGTTCGAAAATGTGCCTGGGAGCAATGATAACATATGTGTAGCATGTTGTGAGGATTATGCTAATATATTGTTACTACATAATTGGAGGAAGAATAATAAAAGTAGAATAGATCACAGACATAAAAATAAAGTTAAAAATTTAAAAACAATATATTTTATATTTGGAAGACAGTATGGGTTTTTCTTACAAATTAGACATAAACATGTCTAATATTATAATATTTCAAATTATCAACACGGTAGATCTACCTAATAAAGGGAAATATTCCATAGTTTTGAAAAATATACTGTATATATTTTTTAATGCCAATGTGCAACATTTAAAAAATGTTACAATACACTCATCTGAATGCAAATATGCTGGGCTAATACATTCTTTCAACATTTCATGTGAAACCCCACTGTCCAGCTGTCTACTATCAACACAGTCATTTGGAATGAAGTCAGACTTATACCTCTAGTTCCTCCAGGTAAAGAAGACTCAGTCTTATCTGAGGATATTCATAACTAAATCTAAAGCATAATCAATTTTTCCCCCTATAATATAAACTGAAACTGTATAACTCTGAATCTAGTTTCTCAGCTGGAATGTGATTTCCTGCCTCTCTCACTGTTGAAGATACAACTAGCTTTCAAGGCCAATCCAAGTAAATTTAATTTTCACGAAGATTCCCTCTTCTACCTCAGTCTACTTCAATGTTTCTCTAAACTGTGAACTCTTAAAATACATGGCATTTGACACGGAATTAAACACTATAATTGCTCTCTACTTCTCATGTTAATTTGCATTTTCTTTCAAGTTAGGCTGAGATAGGTATCAACATATGACCTCTACTTCTCCTCTCACAGCAACAAAGAAATGTTCTCTATAGAAATAGCATTTAAGACTGTTAGCAGTGTCCCATTTTCTACAAAACGGTCTGGCCTTTAAAAATGGGGGAATGAAGCCAATCCATAGATTGGGAGAAAATATTTACAGAAGGCAAATCTGATAAAGGATTGTTAGCCAAAATACACAACGAACACTAAAAACTAAATGATAAGAAAGCAAACAACCTGATTAAAATATGGGCCCCACACCTTAAAAGAAACCTCACCAAAGGAGAAAGATAGATGGCAAGTAAACATATAAAAAGAAGCTCCACATCATATGTCATCAGGGAAATGCAAATTAAAACAACAAGGAGATACCATATACCTATTAGAATAGCCAAAATCTAAATCTGGAACCTCAATATCAACATCAAATGCTGGTGAAGATGTGGAGCAACAGGAAATCATTCACTGCTGATGGGAATGCAAAATGGTACAACCATTTTGGAAGACAGTTTAGCTTTTTCTTGCAAATTAAACATCCTCTTATCATATGAACCAACAGTCATGCTCCTTGGTATTTAACCAAAGAGTTAAAAACCTATGTCTAAAAAAACTGTCCAGGGATGTTTATAGCAGCTTTATTCAGAATTGCTAAAACAAAAATAATTAAGATGTGCTTTGGTAGGTGAAGGGATGCATAAACTGTGGTACAACCATATAATGGAATATGATTCAATACTAAAAAGATATGAGCTAATTGAGACATGAAAGAACACCAAATACCTGTTACTAAGTGAAAGAAGCCAATCTGAAAAGGTTACATATTGTATGATTTGAGCTATAAGACATAATGGAAAAAGCAGAACTATGAACAGTTGAAAGATCATTCATTGCCAGGGGTTTGGGGAGTGGCGTGGGGGATGAAATGGCAAAGCACAGAGGTTTTCTAGGGCCCTGGGAATATTCTATATGACACTATAATGGTGGATACATGTCACTATATATTTCTATGAACCCATAGAACAGAAAATACCATGACTCCTAATATAAACCATGGACTTTGGGTATTTATAATTTATCAATGTAAGTTCATCAATTATAACAAAAGTACCACTCTGCTAAGTGGACATTGATAATGAGGGAGGTTATACATGCATACAGGCAGGAGGTATGTGGAAATCTCTGCATCTTCCTCTCAATCTTGCTGTGACCTTAAAACTACTTTAAAAAATAAAGTCCTTTTTTAAAAAATGGGGAATATGAGTATTGGGATGATAAAACAGAAACAAGCCATAAAAATTACTATAGCCTTTTAGTGACCCACATAAAATATGGTAGTCTTTACACCATAACCCTACCTTATTTTATTAAGAACTTTGGATGACCATACCCTAAGAAGCCTTTATTACAGGAGCAATCATTTTCATATTCCAAGTGTAATTTTAAAAATTCCAAATCAGGGACACCTGGGTGGCTCAATGGTTGAGCATCTGCCTGCAGCTCGGGGTGTGATACAAGAATCAAGTCCTGCATCGGGCTCCCAGTGGGGAGCCTGCTTCTCCCTCTGCCTATGTCTCTGTCTCTCAAAATAAATAAATAAATCTTTTTAAAAATTCCAAATCAAATCTTTTTTTTTTTTTTAAAGATTTTATTTATTTATTTGACAGAAAGTGAGAACACAAGTAGAGGGAACATCAGAGAGAGAGGGAGAAGCAGGCTCCCCACCAAACAGGAAGCCCAATGTGGGACTCTATCCCAGGACCCCAAGATCATGACTTGAGCCAAAGGCAGACACTCAACCAACTGAGCCACCCAGGTGTGTCCAAATCAAATCACAAAATAAAAGAAACAAAATGTTAAGGAATCACCACTTAGGCCTTATAGATGAAACCTTGCTTATCCTCATAACACAGGTGTTCACAGGACCAATGGTATATTTTTGCCTAAATTATGTATTTCATTTTTCCCCTCTTGAGATAACCTGTAGTTCTCCTTAGCAAAGACCTCTTGAAAAATACAATTACACTTTGATTTTCTCACATTTTTACCACCCTTATAGAACTGGTAGCTCTGGACCTAGAAAGCCACTCCACTGCTGCCCGCTCCTAGAAAAAGGAGGCTCAATCTGTTTGCTTATTCTGTGGTCAGAGCATAGAATGGCTCGGACAGCAACACCACCATGCTTGATAGAAGAGCTGAGGCCAGAGGGGTCATTTGTGATTCACACAGCCAAGGGAAATAAAGACAAACCTTTTATTTCTTTATCATGCCCTAAATAAGGGAAGAATCTCATGAATTTAGTGGAAGACATGCATGTTTTCATATTAGTTTGAACACAGCTCTGTCACAGCACTGATCATGAAGTATTATACAAGTTAGCTTATTTGTTTTTTTTTTTTTTTTAAATTTCTTTTTTATTTATTTATGATAGTCACAGAGAGAGAGAGAGAGGGAGGCAGAGACACAGGCAGAGGAAGAAGCAGGCTCCATGCACCGGGAGCCCGACGTGGGATTCGATCCCGGGTCTCCAGGATCGCGCCCTGGGCCAAAGGCAGGCGCCAAACCGCAGCGCCACCCAGGGATCCCTACAAGTTAGCTTATATGTCCATCTTCCACACAGCCCAAGAGTTACTTGAGGTTGGGGTCACTCAGGGACCATGCCTTTTCCATCCTTATAACTTTGCACAATGTCAGGCACATAGTGGGAATAAGATAAGACATATTTCTGAAAAAGTGAACAATTAGAGCTGTACAGAATTCGAATTAACTTTTAAACTGCTAGGGGCAGCCCAGATGGCTCAGCAGTTTAGTGCCACCTTCAGCCCAGTGCCTGATCCTGGAGACCAGGGATCATGTCCCACATCAGGCTCCCTGCATGGAGCCTGCTTCTCCCTCTGCCTGTGTCTCTGCCTCTCTCTCTGTGTGTCTCTCTCATGAATAAATAAGTAAAATCTTAAAAAAAAAAAAGTTGTTAGGATTTAAAAAAATAAAATAAACTGTTAATTAAAAATTTACCTTGTCAGTTACTTCCTTTTTATTTGAGCTATAATTGACAAGCAACATTATATTAGTTTCAGGTATATAATAATGATTTGATATTTGATATATTTCACTGCCACCATATATAATTTCAAAATTGTTTGTGATGAGAACTTCTAAGATTTACTAACTTTCTAATATGCAGTATATTATTAACTAGAGTCATCATGCTGTACATTACATCTCTATGACTTACTTTATAACTCAAAGTTTGTCCCTTTTGACTCCCTTCACCTATTCCCTGTCCACTGACCATCTTCCTCCAACTCTGGCAATATATCAACTTATTTTCTATATCTGAGCTTGACTTTTTGTTTTGTTTTTCAAGATTCCATGTGTGAGATCATTCGATATTTGCCTTTCTCTGACTCTTAACTTAGCAGAATGACCTCAAGGTTCATGTCACAAATGGGAAGACCTCCTTATACCTGAAAAATATTCTGCTGTATACATTCACTATGTTTTCTTGATCCATCAAGGACACAGGTTGCTTCCATGTCTTGGGTATTATAAATAATAATACAATGAATATGGGAATGAATAACCTTTCCAGTTAGTGTTTTCATCTTCTTCAGATGAACACCCATAAGTAGAATTGGAGGATCATATGAAACTTATTTCATTTCATTTCATTTTTTTAAGATTTTTATATTTTAGAGAAAGAGAGAGGGAGAGAGAGAAAGAATGCATGAGGAGGAAAGGTAGAGAAGGAGGGAAAGAAAGAGGAGAATAAGTCCCAAATAGATTCTATTTTGAGCCAGACGTGGGGCTCAATCTCAGGACCCACGGATCATGACCTGAGCCAAAACCAAGAGTCAATGCTTAACCAGTTGAGTCACCCAAGTGCCCCCATATGAAACTTCTATTTTTAATTTTTTGAAGAACATTCATATTGTTTTCCATAATGGATAGACCAATTTACAGTCTCACCAACAGTGCACAAGTGTGGAGAAAAGAGAACACTTGTGCACTATTGGTGAGACTGTAAACTAACATATACCCTGTTGTAGTTCTAATTTGCATTTCCCTGATAAAGTGATACTGAGCATCTTTCCAAGGGCTTAATGGCCTTATGTACATCTTCTTTAGAAAAATATCTATTCAGATCCCCTGCACTTGGTATGGGGGTAATTGAATGGGTTGGTATTTTGGTGTTGAGGTGTAGGAGTTCTTATAGTTCTTATATATTTTAGATCTTGGTCTCTTATTGTATATAACATTTGCAAGTATGTTCTCCTGTTGTTGGTTTCATTCACTGTGCATTATACAAGTTAGCTTATATGTCCATCTTCCACACAGCCCAAGAGTTACTTGAGGTTGGGGTCATTCAGGGACCATGCCTGACCATGCAAAAGCTTTTTAGTTTGATGTAGTCCCATTTGTTTACTTTTATGTTTGGTGTCAAATCCAAAAATCATCACCAACACAGACATCAAAATTACCACCTGTATATTCTTTCAGAGTTTCATGGTTTCAGGTATTATGTTCAAGTCTCCAATCCATTTTAAGTTTGTTTAGGTGTATGGTGTAAGATAATGGTTTAGTTTCATTCTTTTGCAAGCAGCTGTCCAATTTTTCCAAAATTGTTTTTTTTTTTTAAGATTTTTATTTATTTACTCATGAGAGACACAGAGAGGAAGAGACATAGGCAGAGAGAGAAGCAGGCTCCCTGAGGGGAGCCTGATGTGGAACTTGATCACAGGACCCTGGGATCACAACCTGAGTCAAAGGCGGATACTCATCCACTGAACCACCCACGTACTCCAACATTGTTAATTGAAGACACTGTCTATCCCTATTGTCAGTTCTTGGCTTTATCATGAATTAATTGACCATATATGCATAGATTTATTTCTGGTCTTCCTATTCTGTTCCACTGATCCTATGTATTGGTTTTTATGACAATACTATATAGCTTTAATTACTATAGGTTTTTAATACATATTGAAATCAGGGAGCATGATGCATACAGCTTTGTTTCTCTTTGTTAAGACTGCTTTGGCTATTTGGGGTCTTTTGTGGCTCCATATAAATTTTAGGATTATTTGTCCTACTTCTGTGAAAAATGACACTGAATTTTCATGTGTCTAAATAAATTTTATTTCTTTGATAATATTGCATTGAATCTGTAGGTTATATTGGGTATTAAGAACACTTTAATGATATTATTTCTTCCAATCAATCAGCAGGGAATATCTTTCTATTTGTTCATGTTGGTTTAATTTCTTTTATCAATGTCATACTTTTCAGTGCATAGGTCTTTTGCTTCCTCCTCAATTATGTTTATTCCTAGGTATTTTACTCTTTTTTAATGTAATTGTTAATGAGATAGTTGTCTTAATTTCTCTGATAGTTGTTATTAGTGTATAGAAACACAAGATTTTTTAAAATTCAAGTATAGTTAAAGCACAACAGATTTCTGTATATTGATTTGTTATTCTATAACTTTACTGAATTCAGCCAGCTTTTAAAAATATAGGGGATCCCTGGGTGGCTCAGCGGTTTGGCGCCTGCCTTTGGCCCAGGGCGCGATCCTGGAGTTCCAGGATCGAGTCCTGCATCAGGCTCCCAGCATGGAGCCTGCTTCTCCCTCTGCCTGTGTCTCTGCCTCTCTCTCTGTGTCTATCATAAATAAATAAATAAATCTTTAAAAAATAAATAAATAAATTCTAAAAATATATATATTAGTTATTCATTACTGAATATATTAGGCAATCTTAGAATCATTAAAAATATGAGCAGTCTAGAAGCAGTGGTTTTCAGACAATGCCTACTATGTCAGCAGTAACTGCATCTCCTGGGAACTTATTAGAAATACAAATTATTGGCCCCCATCCAAGACCACCTAAATGAGATACTTTGGGGCTAGACCCAGCAATCTATGTTTTCACATGCCCCCTCAGGGTATCCTAATGCACTCTCAAGTTTGGAACCACTAGCCCAGAACTAACTTCTATCTATAAGAAATAAGGCAGATAGAACAAGTTGAATAACACCAGAAAAAGCAAAGAGACTTCCAAAATATGAGACCTTGTACAGGACGACTGGCTGGTTCTGCAAAAAGTGACACAGGAAAAACAAGTGATACATTAGAAGAGATTTAGAAGTGTACGGGCGTACCTTGTTTTATGGCATTTTACAGATATTGTGGGGTCTTGGTTTTTGCTTCTTTATAACTTAAAAGTTTCTGGAAACCCTATGGCAAGCAAGTTGATCAGCACCAGTTTTCCAATAGCATTAAGCTCACTTTGTGTCTCTGTGTCACACTTTGTAACACTCATACTATTTCAGTGTTTTTCTTCTTCATTATAATTGTTATGGCAAGTTATGATCAGTGATCACTGATGTTATTATTGTAATTGTTTGGGGGTAATCACAAACCATGCCCATAAAAGATAGTGAATTTAACTGAGAAAGTGTATGTATTCTGACTGCTTCATTGACCAGCAGTGCCCCCACCTCTCTCTCTCTTCAGGCCTTCTTATTACCTAAGATAATAACAATATTGAAATTAGGCCAATTAATAATCTTATAATGGCCTCTAAGTGTCGTGTAAAAGAGTCATGTGTCTCACTTTAAATCAAAAGCTAGAAATGACCAAGCTTAGTGAGAAAAGCATATCAAAAGTGGAGACAGACCAAAAGCAAGGCCTCTTGTGTCACAAATTGTAAATGCAAAGGAAGAATTCTTGAAGGAAATTGTAAGTGCTTTTCCAGTGAACACACAAATGGTGAGAGTCAAACAATTATATTCTTGATATGGAGGAAGTTTTAGTGGTCTACGGAGAAAATCAAACCAGCCACCACATTTTCTTAAGCCAAAGCATAATCCAGAGCAAGGACCTAACTCTTGTTTGAAGCTAGCAGAGGAGCAAAGGATAGTTCATAAGGTTTAAAGAAGGAAGCCACCTCTCTCCCTAACATCAAAGTGCAAGGTGAAGCAGCAAGTGCTGAAGTAGAAGTTGCTGCAAATTATCCAGATGATTTAACTAAGATAATAAAGGTGGCTACACTAAATAACACATTTCCAATATAAGACATAACAGTCTTATATTGGAAGAATATCTCATCTAGGACTTTCATAGCTAGAGAGAAGTCAATGCCTGGCTTCAAAGCTTCAAAGGACAGGCTGACTCTCCTGTTAGAAGTTAATGCAGCTAGTGACTTTTTGCTGAAGCTAATGCTCATTGGCCATAGGAAAATCTTAGGGTCCTTAAGAATTATGCCAAATCCACTCTACCTTTGCTTTATAAACGGAAAAACAAAATCTTGATGACAGCACCTTTGTTTGCAACACTGTTGACTGAACATTTTAAGCCTGATGTTGAGACTTACTGCTCAGAATAAACAAAAGATTCCTTTCAAAATATTACTATTCATTGATAATGATAATGCACCAGGACACCTAGGTGGCTCAGTGGTTGAGTGTCTGCCTTCAGCTCAGGGTGTGATCCCAGGATCCATGATTAAGTACCACATCGGGCTCCTTGCATGGGGCCTGCTTCTCCCTCTGCCTATATCTCTGCCTGCCTCTCTCTCTCTCTCTCTCTCTGTCTCTCATGAATAAATAAATAAAACCTTTTAAAAAAAAAGATAATGATAATGCACCTAGTCAGTCCATCTCTAATGGAGATATACAATGAGATCAGTAGTTTTATGCCTGCTAACACAACATTCATCCTAACAGATCAAGGAGTCATTTTGAATTTCAAGACTTATTTAAGAAACAAGTTTCATAAAATTATAGTTTCCATGTATAGCAATTCTTCTGATGGATCTGAGCAAAATCCATCTAGAAAGGTTTTATATTCATCTAAATTAAAAACCTTTTAGAAAGGATTCACCATTCTAAGTGCCGTTCAGAACATTTGCAATTCATAGGAAAAGGTTAAAATATCAACATTAACAGGAGTTTAGAGGAAGTTGATTCCAGAGGTGCTTGGGTGGCTCAGTCAGTTAAGTGTCTGAATCTTGAATTAAGCTCAGGTCATGATCTCAGGGTCGGGAGATCAAGCCCAGCATCGGTGGCTGGTATGGTGTCTACCTGAAATTCCCTCTCCCGGGATCCCTGGGTGGCGCAGCGGTTTGGCACCTGCCTTTGGCCCAGGGCGCGATCCTGGAGACCTGGGATCGAATCCCACGTCGGGCTCCCGGTGCATGGAGCCTGCTTCTCCCTCTGCCTGTGTCTCTGCCTCTCTCTATCTCTCTGTGACTATCATAAATAAATAAAAATTAAAAAAAAAAAAAAAAGAAATTCCCTCTCCCTCTGCCCCTGCCTCTACTGGTCCCCCTGCTTGCATGCTTGCTTGCTTGCTCTATCTCAAATAAATAATAAATAAATAAAATCTATAAGAAGAAAAAAATGTTGATTCCAGTCCTCAAAAAGAACTTCGAGTGGTTCAAGGCCTCAGTGGAGGAAGTAACTGCAGATGTGGTATAAATAGCAAGAGAACTAGAATTAGAAGGGGAACCTGAAGACATGGCTGAATTATTGCCATCTTATGATAAAACTTGAACAGATGAGGAATTGGTTCAAGAAAGTGATTTCTTAAGACAGAATCTACACCTGGTGAAGATGCTATGAAGATTGTTGAAATAACAACAAAGGATTTAGATTACTACAAAAATCCAAAAAAAAAAAAAAAAAAAAAAAAACCAAAAACAAAAATCCATTTGATAAAGCAGTGCTGGGTTTGAGGATGGATTCCAATTTTGAAAGAAGTTCTGTGGGTCAAATGCTATCAAACAGCACTACATGTGAGATAAACTGTAAGAGGGAGAGCCCATCAATTTGCAAACTTCATTTGTTGTCTTATTTTAAGAAATTGCCACAGCCACCCCAACCTTCAGCATCCACCACCCTGATCAGTCGGCAGCCATCAATATCAAGGCAAGACCCTTCATCAGCAAAAATATTCACTAAAAGCTTAGATGATGGTTAGCATCTTTTAGCAATGAAGTTTTCTTTCATCAAAATACGCACTGTTTTTTAGATGCAATGCTATTGCAACTTAAGAGACTATAGTATATTGTAAACATCACTTTTATACACACTGGGAAACCAAAAAATTCATTTGACTAGTTTTATTGTGATATTTGCTTTATTGTGATGTTCACTTTATTGTGGCTTTCTGGACCTAAACCCACAATGTTTGTACCTATAATAAAATTAAATGTGTTGAACTTGCTTGTATCATGATTCAAATAAACTCAATACAAAATGTTATTTTGAAAACACTTGGGAATAATTGGCTATAGATGGGGTGTATTACATGGTAACACTGAATTCTTACTAACTTTGCTAAGACCTAAAATTTGCCTAAGTAAATATCTATGTAAGAAAATGTCCACATTTGTTAGAGACACATATTGAGGTATAAGAGATGAAATGACATGAATACCTGGGATTTGCTTTAAAATACAGAAAAAAGGAAAATAGTGAAAAAGTGTGGAAAGTCCTAATCACTGTTGAATTTGGCTGATATTAGTAGTTTGTGTATTATTTTCTTTTTCAATACATTTTAAATTTTCAAAATAAATTTTGAAATTTATAACACTTCTGATTAGTTTGATGAGTCTCCTCCATTTCAGATATTTTTACATAACAATAACTTATTCAACATTTAAAGAATCATTAACCCATGCTTAGAGCAGCAATCTAAGCTCATAGGATTGATCTGATCCAAGTTTTTTGAAGCCTGAAAGTTATAAAATTTGGTGATGGGGCTCACTTATTTGAAAAAAAAATTGATACAAAAGAGATTTAATAAGAGAAAAATCACAAATTATGAGGTTCTAAAAAGCCTATAAATGCTACTACTATCATCACAAAATACAGTAAAATTTAGAATGTTAATTCTAAAAATTAAGTAACTCCCTGGCACATCTCTGTAACACTGTCTTCTTTTCACATTTCCTGGCTGCATGCTCTTTGATTGCTTCTTCATATGACAATTATTTTGTATTACCACAGCCTATTGAGAATTGAAAAATGATTCAGTCTTTATTTTAGCCTGTCTGATGGAAATGTGTCTTTTACTATTGGTAGTTTAGAAACTTTCCTTTGCTCTTCAAATTTATTATTGCTAATGTCATGCAAATTGTTACATTGTTTTCTGTTGAGGAAACCCTTAATCAAGTTCTTTTCATGTCTAACCCATGAATTTTTAGGGTATTTCAAGTTTTCCTGGGAAGTGACTGATATCTTCATTAAAATGGTATTTTATGATATTACATTTTCTTAATATTGGTATCTTCTGTCAAATTCAGTATGAAATTTAAATCTTCCCCTGGTGTGTTAATATAATTCATTCCTCATCATTAGTTGTATTTTTCTTACTCCTAAATACTGCTGTTAGTAAGATCTAAAATTTCTATTACAAGTCAGTTACTTCTCAGTGTCAGAATGTCTACTGATTTCCCTTCCCTTTATTGTTTTTCATATTCCATTAATATTTTACCTGAGTTTTCTTTCAATCATTTGGTAAATAAATATAAAGACAACAAAATGATATAGTCTTCATATATTTCAAAGTAGGCATTTGTAATTTCTCACTTTTGTCAAAAAGATTTTTCTGGGGTACTTGGGTGGCTTAGTCGGTTAAGTGTCTGCCTTCATGATCTTGGGGTCCTGGGATCGAGTCCCATATCAGGCTCCCTGCTCAGTGGGGAGCCTGCTTCTCCTCTCCCTCTGCCATTCCCCCTGCTTGTGCTGCCTGGCTTTATCTCTCTCAAATAAATAAATAAAATATTTTCTTAAAAAAAGATTTTTCCACATGTTAATTGAAATGTCATATTTCACAAGACATCTCTGTTTTAATACTTACAACTGCATGCGAATCTGCAATTACCATTGATATAACCATGGATTGATATATGTTATTTGATTTACTGATTTTCCATTGTGTAAATACTTTTCAATGATTGAGGTTAACCTTAAACAGTTTTGGATAGATAAGTCACAGGGGACATTTCATCTTGACATTGAGTGTCCAATAGTGAACCAAATTTGATAATTACTTTGAAAATTCTCATGGAATTTTAGTTATTTCAATATTATTCCTTTTCCTCATAACTCTGAAAGATAATGTCTCAATTAATAATTTTAAAACTAAAGTATTTTTTGGCATTTCAAATAATACCAGTTTTTCAGGCCTGTTCTTCAAGATGTATGTTGGCTAGAACAGTGCTTTTAATTGGCATGCACTAGTATCACCTGAGGATGGTTGGTAAGGAGGAATATCACAGACAAGAGGTCTCCCTGGAGGAGTAAGGGAGTCAAGCCCTAAATTGAGCATCCCTAGCACTGGAGATCTGTACCATGATGACAAACACCCATAAGGTCTGGCTTTGAAAATCAATGGGGCTTAACTCTGAAGCTTTAAAAATCAGGGGTGCTTAACTCCAGGAGAACTGGAGGAGTATAAAAAACTAAGTCTGCTACTCTGCTTGTAAAAGGCCAGCATACTATCTCACTAACTCCTAGACCAGAGCATAGTGGCAGTGGTTTGAAAAGTTCCTGAACTGTATGTGAAGATTTACTGATTAACTTTAGGTATTTGTTGGAAAGGTAGGGATCTTTAGGCATTTTCTTCAGGAATGTCAGTGCTAACAGACACTATCTTTCTTGCCTCTTTCAGGTTAACTGATCAGATAATAGCAAAAGGTACTTTTGACACGCTCCATCTACCTGGCTAGTACTGCTTGTCCTGTGTTCTGTTAACTCATCCCACCCAATATGCCTACCTGGCAAGTAACCCTCCAAAGCAGCTCCTGTCCCACCATATCTGGCAGGCAGGTTCAGTGAAGGCCAGAGTCCTTCCGAAGTCACTACTGCCATGCCACACCCAGTGGGTAGTCTAGGCCAGGTTCAACACATCTCCAAAGTAGCTCCTGCCCCAAAAATTGGGGCGGGGAGGGGATAGGCAGTCCTGACTATTAGCATAACCACAACAGTTTTGGCTTGGTTTCTCACCAAACTGCAGTAGGGGTTAACTTCACCCACCACCAGCATGCCCACATCTGCTATAGCTGGGTTTCTCAGTCAGCCACATTGGGGCCAGCCCTGCTTAGTGGTGTGCCCACAGTAGTTGCTGCTGGTCATTGCAACCAGCCATGCTGGGAGTGAGCCCTGATCATCAGCATAGCCACAGCAGGAGGGTGCACCCAACCCACATAAAGCACACCCCTGGAGCATTTGGTTCTGGTGACCAGATGAGATTGTATTATGGGCCCCATAAAATACCTTCTACATAAGTCCACTACTTTCAAGACCAGGAGGTATAGATGACTTACTTAATACATAAAAACAAACACAGAAAGTCAGACAAAATTAAGAGACAGAACATATATTCCAAGCAAACAAAACCAGACAAAACTTTAGAAAAAAATTACTAAATGAAATGAAGATAAGCAATCTGGCTCATAATGAGTTTAAAGTACTGGTCAAAAAGGATGCTCGCCAGACTTAAGAATGGATGAACTCAGTGAAAACATCAAAAAAGAAATAGAAAACATAAAAAAGAACCCATCAGAGCTGAAGATAAAAAAAAAAGAAAAGAAAAGAAAAAAAAGGAAAAGAAAAAAAAAGAAAAATACACTAGAGGATAACAGCAGATTAGAGGAAGCAGAAGAATGGATCAGAAATCTGGAAGACAAAAAAAAAAAAAATTTTTTTTAAAAAAGGGATCCCTGTGTGGCGCAGCAGTTTAGCGCCTGCCTTTGGCCAAGGGCGTGATCCTGGAGACCCGGGATTGAAACCCACATCGGGCTCCCAGTGCATGGAGCCTGCTTCTCCCTCTGCCTGTGTCTCTGCCTCTCTCTCTCTCTCTCTCTCTCTCTCTCTCTGTGACTATCATAAAAAAAAAAAAATTCAGAAATCTGGAAGATGGGGTAGTGGAAATCATCCAAACTGAACAGCAAAAACCAAAAAAATAAAAACAAAAATAAAAAATGAGGACAGGGTAAGAGGCCTCGGGATGACATCAAACACACAAACATTCACATTATAGGGGCTGCAGAAGGAGAGAAGAGAAAGGAGCTGAAAACTTACATGAAGAAATAATAGTTGAAAACTTCTCTAACCTGGGAAAGGAAACAGATGTCCTGGTTCAGGAAGCACAAAGAGACTCAGAAAAGATGAACACCAAAAGGTCCACACCAAGACACATAATAATTAAAATGTCAAAAATTAAAAATAGAGAATCTGAAAAGCTGGAAGAGAAAAGCAAATAGTTACATAACAAGGGAAAGCCTATAAGGCTATTAAACTGCTAATTTTTCAGCAGAAACTATAGTCCAGAGAGGAATGGCAGGATAAACTCAAATGCTAGCAAAAATAAATAAATAAATAAATAAATAAATAAATAAATAAATAAATAAAATAAAATAAAATAAAATAAAAATAGATAAAATAAAACCAAGAATACTCTACGTAGCAGTTATCATTCAGAATTGAAAGAGGGATAAAGAGATTCCCAGACCAAAATTAAATAAATTAAAATTTAAATTAAAAAAAAAAAAAACACAACAACAAACCACAAAAATAACAACAAAAAACCGTTAAAGCAGTTCATCACCATTAATCAAGCATTAAAAGAAAAGTTAAGGAGACTTCTTTGGAAAAAGCCAAAAGTACAAATAAAAATGTTATGACGGGAAATTATTCCTGGTAAAAGCAAATATAGAGTAAAGGTAGTAGATTAATCACTAGGTTAAAAATAAAAGTAGTAAAATCAATTATATTGGCAAAATTAGTTAAGGGATACACAAAATAAAAAGGTAAAATACAACATCATATACACAGAATGTAAGAGGGGGAGAGAGTAAGAATGTAGTGTATTTAGAATGTATTTGAACTTAAATGACCATAAACTTAATATAGGCTTCTATATACAGATGTTGTTACATATGAACCTAATGGTAACAACAAACCCAAAACCTGTAATAGAAACACAAAAAAATAAAGAGAAAGGAATCCATGCATGAGACTAAAAAGAGTCATCAAATCACAAGGAAAGAAAGCAAGAGAAGAAAGGAACAGAGAAGAATTACAGAAACAACCAGAAAACAACTAAGAAAATGACAATAAGTATATACCTATCAACAACTACTTTAAGTGTAAATGGACTAAATGCTTCAATCAAAAACATAAGAGGATTGAATGGAAAAAAAAAAGAGGTAGGGTAGCAACACTTCTATCAGGCAAAATAGACTTTAAAACAAAGACTGCAATAAAAGGCAAAAAAAAAAAAAAAAGGCATTACATAGTCACAACGGGATCAATCCAAAAGGAGGACATAACAATTTTAAGTATCTTTGCATGCAAGTAGGAGGACCTAAATATATAAAGCAAATGTTAGAGATATAAAGCGAGAAATTCACAGTAATACAATAATAGTAGGGACTCTAACACCCCACTTATATCAATGGGTAGATCACCCAGACAGAAAACCAATAAGGAAATAGTTATTTTGAATGACACATTAGACCAGATGGACTTAATAGATTACAGAACATTCTATCCAAAATGAACAGAACATACATTCTTTTCAAGTAAATGTGAAACATTATCCAGGATAGATCATGCTAGGCTTCAAAACAAGTCTTAATAAATGTTAAAGGACTGAAATAAAAATTAGACATCTTTTATACCCAAATGGCATGAAACTAGAAATCAATCACAAGAAAAAGATGGAAAAAACAAAAATACATGGAAACTAAACAACATGGTACTAAACAACCAATAAGTCAATGGAGAAATCAAAGAGTAAAATATATATATATATATATATATATATATATATATATATATATATGTATATATATATATACACACACACACACACATATATATCTTGAGACAAAAGCAAATGGAAACACAACAAAATCTTTGTGATGCAGCAAAAGTAGTTCTAAGTTTATGGCAATACAGCCCCACCTCAAGAAAAAAAAAAAACTCAAATAAACAATTTAACCTTACACCTAAAAGAAAAGGACGAACAAAACCCAAAGTTAGGGGAAGGGAAAAAAATAAGAGAAATCAGAGCAGAATTAAATGAAATAGAGACCAAAACTATAGAAATGATCAATGGTTCTTTGAAAAAATAAAATGCACAAAATTTAACTAGACTTAAGAAAAAGAAAAGACTCAAAATCACAAATGAAAGTTACAACCAACAACACAGTAATACAAAGGATTACACAGGACTACTTCAAAAAATTATATGTCAACAAATTAGGCAATGTAGAAGAAATAGATACTTTCCTAAAAACATTCAATCTTCTTAGACTGAATCAGAAGAAATAGAAAATCTAAACAGACTGATTACTGATTCATTTTTGTTACTACTAATAGGAAATTCCCAACAAACAAGAGTCCAGGCTGAGATGGCTTTACAGGTGAATTCTATCAAACATTTAAAGAAGAGTTAAGAACCTTCTTCAGGTGGAAGGACATAAGATGGTGTAGTAGGAGGACCCCAAACTTGCCTCATCCCTCAAAAACAGCTAGATTCCTATCAAATCATTAGTAATACCCAAGAAATCAATCCGAGGACTGACAGAACAAAGTGCACAACTAGGAGAGAAAAGGCCACATTGTGGTAGAAGTGCAGAGACATGGTTTGGGAGAGAAACGGATCATGGGTACTATAGAGGGGAGAGAGCCCTGGTGGTAGAGAAAGAAAGAGAAGAGTGCATAGGAAATTTTACAAGGAAAATGCTGGGTAAATGGAAGGGGCTGACTTTTGTGAGGTTCTGCTATCAGGCGGGGCTCAAAGACTAGAGTTTTAGAGGTCTGTGGCATGGCTGATGTGGAGCCCTGAGAGCACTGCAGTTCTGTGAAAAAGGCAGGCAGATAAGCCAGCAGGCAGATAGCATGGATCACCTAAGACACATAAGGGACAGCAGTTCCTCCTTCCTGGAGCCCACTCTTGTGTGAGTGCGCTTCTGGGCCAAACTTGCATCAGTCCCAATGTAACAAGACTGTCCCCCAGAAGACCAGTGCAGGTCTCACCACAGCAGATCCCTAAAGTCTGGAGTCTTAAAACTCAGCAGGCCTGGCTGGGATAGAGACCAAAAGTGCACTACACTGCTCCAGGCAGGCAAGCAAGCTAGACCCAGACAGTGTGGAGGCAGGACATCTGGGACACCCAAGGGAAAGTTGTCTGCTTTTCTGAGAGGGCTTCCTCGAAAGTGGCAAACATGAACTTCCCTCTCTGGGGAAGAAGGAGCTAGCTGGTGCCATTTCCCGCCCTTGCTCCTAAGCATAAACTAACTTTAGTAAGTAGCAAAGTGCCAAAAATGGCAGCCTAAACTACATAGACTAAGCCTCATGCGCCTAAGCTCTGCAGGTGCTGCTTTTCTTAGGCAAGCATGCCTTAGAACCAGAGCAGCAGGCCTCTCCTCAGGGATGAGCACAAACCCCCACAGGTACCACCACATAGTGCTGCAAAGCTTCAGATCTATTTCAAACAGATTCAAGTCTCTTTTAATAAGCAGACCAGAGCACACTTAGTTAAAACTCACCACATTCTGGTGAAGGTCCAAACACTCCCCACTGTAGGAAAGGGAAACTGCAGACCTAAGGAATAGAGTAACCAGAACACAGCACCAGAGACACTTCCTGAAGCAGCAAACCATGGACAACGTATGACCTCTTCTTCATAAAACCATTACTCTCAGGAGCAGCAAACCTAAAAGGCTTTTCTAACATAGAGAAGAAGACAGAGACCTAGACAAAATGCCAAGATGAAGGAACGTATCCCAAAAGACAAAAGAAAAGGTCACAGCCAGCGATCTAATTGAAACATACATAAGTAATATGCCTGACCCAGAACTTAAAGCATCAATCATAAGGAAACTAGCTGGGTTTGACAAAAGCATAGAAAACACCAGGGAGTCCCTTACCACAGAGATAAAAGAGCTAATAACTAACCAGGCTGAAATGAAAAGTGCAATAACTGAGATTTAAAACTGACTGGATATAATGACCATGGGGATGAAAGAAGCAGATGAATGAATAAACGATATAGAAGATAAAATTATGGAAAATAATGAAGAGGGGGAAAGAAAATCATGAATTGGATCACGAATGTATACTTACAGAACTCAGTGATTCCATAAAGCATAACATTCATAAAATAGGAGTCCCAAAAGAAGAAGAGGGAGAAAAGGGAGCAAAATGGTTATTTGAGGAAATTATAGCTGTAAACTTCTCTATTTTAGAGAAGGAAACAGACATCTAAATCCAGGAGGCACTCCAGAGAACTCCCATCAAATCAACAAAAGCAGGCCACACCAAGACATAATATAGTTAAATTTGCAAAATATAAAGAAAAAACCCTAAAAGCAACAAGACAAAAGAAGTCCCTAACTTATAAAAGATAACGAAATAAGATGAGCATATCTCTCCACAGAAATTTGACAGGCCAGAAGAGAGTGGCAATGGTATATTGATAAGATGCTGAGCAGAGAAAATATGCAGCCAAGACTTCTATCCAGTGAGGCTATCATTCAGAATAGAGAGGTAAAGAGTTTCTCAAACAAAAACTAAAGGAGTTCATGACCACTAAATTAGCTCTGCAGGAAATTCTTAAGGAGACTCTTGGAGTGGGAAAGAAAGATCAAAAGCAATAAAGACTAGAAAGGAACAGAGAAAATCTCCAAAAACAATGACAAAACAAGTAATAAAATGGCACTAAACACATATCAATAACTACTCTGAATGTAAAATTGGACTAAATGATTCAATCAGCAAACATCAGGTATCAGAATAGATAAAAACAAGCAAAATCCATCTATATGCTGCTTCCAAGAGACTAATTTTAGAAGAGAAGATACCTTAGGGTTGAAAGTGAGGGGATGGAGAAACATTTACCATGCAAATGGATATCAAAAGAAAGCTGGAGCAGCAACACTTACATCAAGTGAACTAGATTTTAAACCAAAGATTTTAACAAGAGTTGAAAAGGGTGCTATATCATATATGCTATATCATATACCTCTGTTATGATATAGCACAACAGAGAGATCTATCTACCAAGAAGATCAAATAATTGTATATGTTTATGTCCCCAACTTGGGAGCACCCAAATACATAAAGCAATTGGTAACAAACATAAAGGAACTCACTGATAATAATATAATAATAGTAGGGAACTTTAACACACCACTTACATCAATGCACAATCATCTAAGCAGAAAATCAATAATAGTGTCTTTGAATGACACACTGGACCAGATGGGCTTATCAGATATATTCAGAACGTTTCATCCTAAAGCAGCAGAATACACATTCTTTTCAAGTGCACATAGAACATTCTCCAGAATAGATCACATACTGGGTCACAAGTCAGGCCTCAACAAGTTCAAAAAGATTGAGAGCATTCCATACATATTTTCTGAACACAGCGCTGTGAAACTTGAAGTGAAATACAAGAAAAAATTTGGAAAGACCACAAACACATGGATATTAAAGAACATCTTACTAAAAAATGAATGGATCAACAAAGAAATTAAAGAATAAATTAAAAAATACATGGAAACAAATGAAAATGGAAATACGATGACCCCAAATCTTTGGGATAGAGCTAAAGTGGTCAAAACAGATGCATATAGCAATACAGGCCTACCCCAAGAAGTAAGAAAAAATCTCAAATACACAACCTAACCTTACACCTAAAGGAGCTAGACAAAGAACAACAAATGAAGTTGAAAGCCAGCATAAGCAGGGAAATAATATAAATTAGAGCAGAAATAAACTATATAGAAACAAACAAAAAACCCAGAATGATGAAGCCAGAAGCTGGTTCTTTGAAAAAATTAATAAAATTGATAAATCCTGGGGCACCTGGGTGGCTCAGTCTGTTAGGTGTCTGCCTCCAGCTCACGTCATGATATCAGGGTCCTAGGATCCAGCCCCACATTAGGCTCTCTGCTCCGCAGGTAGCCTGCTTCTCCCTTTCCCTCTGCCCCTCTCCCCTGCTCATGCTCTCTCTCTCTCTCTCAAATAAATAAATAAATAAATAAATAAATAAATAAATAAATAAATATCTTATTAAAAAATTGATAAATCCAGGAAAAAATTGTTAAATCCCTACCCAGACTTACCATAAAGAAAAGACTCAAATAAATAAAATCACAGATGAGAAAGGAGAAATCACAACCAACACCACATAAATACAAACAATCATAAGAAAATATTATGAAAACCTATATGCCAACACACTGGACAATCTGGAAGAAATGGATAAATTCCTAGAAACATGTAAAATACCAAACTGAAACAGGAAGAAATAGAAAACCTGAACAGACCAATAACCAGCAAATAAACTGAAGCAGTAATCAAAAATCTCCCAACAGCCTCGTGGCTTCTGCAGTCCAGCTCCCCTGCCCTAGAGCCCAGTGCCACTGCTGCCATGTCTTCCAGGGCCAGCATAAAGGCCATGCAGCACCTAGTGGAGCAGCTCAAGCTAGAGGCCAGTGTAGAGAAGATCAAGGTCTTGCAGACAGCTGCAGAGTTTCAAGAGTACTGACTTCAGAGATGCCCTGCTGGCAGCTATTTCAGCTGGAAGCAATTGCTTCCAGAACCCCAGATTCTGTGCCTTATTCTAAAGGCTATAGGGAAGAAATTCACTGAGGAATGCTTTTAAGCATGAAGTGATGAAAAACTGTCTCCAGGTCTCAAGAGAACATTTTTCTCCAGCCAAATGATTTCTAGATATTTCAGACCTTTCCTGTAGCCTGCTCCTAAAGCCAAAATTCTACCCAAATTGGTGAGTTCCTACTTAGATAAGGAAACTCATTTTAGGGGTAGACTAAGTAATAATGTCCTGACTCTTTTGGCAAAGTGTTTTTATATATAAGACAAATAAAATGTTCCCCCCAAATACACCTGTTTCTACACCTGGAATATTTGTCTTGTTTACTGGATGTTTATATTTTGGGAAGGAAAATATTTTTGTTAAAAAAATGAATATTTGTAATTTGTTGTTTCTAAGGTTTTTATACCATAACAAAACTTGTTCTTTTCTCACAGATCTAGTGTTTAAAGATAAACAAGTATAAAACTGGAAAAAGAATAGGCTTTATTAATCAAAGGATGTCTAGATTTCTCTGAGAATATTGTTTTATTTGTAACTATAAACATGGGAGTTATTTCTTAGCAAACTTGTTTGGAAAGATTCATGTTGTGTTGTGTATTAGATTGCCCCATCATATCATATGTATGAAGCAGATTTGGTCTTTCTTAAGTTCCTCTATTTTATGGTTGTGGTTGTACTTTAAAAAAAAAAAAAAAAAAGAACCACATCGTTTCATGTCTTTTTAAGGAAAAGATTTAGTTATGTATTCTAGAGAGAGCACACGTACACAAGTGGGGGGAGGGCCAGAGGGAGGAGGGAGGGAGGAAGAGAGAGAGAGAGAGAGAGAGAGAGAGAGAGAATATCTTAAGCAGATTCTAAACTGAGTATGGAGTCCAATGGAGGGCTCAATCTCACAACCCTGAGATTGTGACTTCAGCTGAAATAAAGAGCCTTACACTTTGACTGAGCCACCCTGGCACGACTATTTCATGCTCCCCCTTCCCCCACCCCTATTTCATGGCTTAAAAAAAAATGTTTAAATGTGATTTCAGAACATTGCAATGATTAAAAACCAAATAATGTGAAAAATACTACAACCTAAATGAATTCTTAATGTCACAAGTGTTTTACTTTGATGATGTCTCTTCAATTTAATCTCAGATGCATTTTTAAAAAATTTTAAGAAAGAGTTATTGAACACTCATAAGAGCAGAGTGGAGAGGAGCAGAGAGAGAAGGAGAGATAGAATCTTAAGTAGGATCCACACTCAGTGCAGAGCCTGACCTGGGGCGTAATCTCATGACCCTGAGATCAAAGCTAGAGCCAAAATCAAGAGTTGGATGCTCAAATGACTGAGCCACCCAGGCGCCTCTAATTTGGGATACTTTTAAAAGGATACCTTCTGTTTGTAATAATCTTTGATGACTTTTGAAATAAAATTTCTGCTTAATTAAAAAAAGTCTCCCAACAAACAAAAGTCCAGGGCCATATGGTTTCACAGGGAAATTAATAATTAACAGTTAATATAATCCTCGATAGGGAAAAACTGAGAACTTTTCCTCTATGGACAGGAACAAGATAGCCATGTCCACTCTCACCATTGTTATTTAACATAGTACTGGAAGTCCTATCCTCACCAATCACAAAATAAAAAGAAATAAAAGACATCCAAATCAGTAAGGAGGAAGTCAAACATTCACTATTTGCAGACAACTGACATGCTATTTAGAAAACCTGAAAGACTCCACCAAAAAAAATGCTAGAATTGACACATGAATTCAGTAAAGTTGTAGGATACAAACTCAATATACAGAAATCTGTATATACATCAATAATGTTTCTATACATCAATAATGAAGTAGCAGAGAGAGAAATCAACGAACCAATCCCATTTACAATTGCGCTAAAACCCAATTGCGCTAACCCTAACCCTAACCCTAACCCTTTTTTTTTTTTTCAGAATTGCATTAAACATTTATTTTCACAGCCCATCTTTTACAAAGACAATAAGAAATTCCTAAAGTCCACCTTTGAGTTCTTTTGGGATTCACTTTGACTAAGCAACATTTTTAGTTGAGAAAGGTGTTTCTTTCTATTGCTCATATTCTTTGAGGCGCAAGTGGGTGTTGATTGTCCAGATGTAGGTGTCCTGAATATCAAGGCAGGGCTCTTGCCTTTGGAACCATACATATGACTCAGCTTTGCAGAACTCGGAGTCTTTCTCTCTGGTGTCTTCAGGCTGAGCTTACTTGTAGGAGTGGTAGGACTGCTCTTCAGTGCTGAGAGAAAGCTTCTACTTTTACCATGATGTTTAACTGATCTGTTGCATGTTTTACAAGTAGTCAACAATACACCTTTGGAGTCTTTGTATTTTTTCAAAATTTTTGCTTCTTTAAAACCGAGTCTACAATTTCTTGCCTCTCGGTTAAGAAGTTTCTGTATTTTGGGTATTAGTCTGGACTTAGGTTTGAGGCACACTCTAGAGTTATCTAAAACCAGAAACTGGAAACAGTATGGACATGTTCCTTCAAAAGTGCTGTTATCATCGTGCGACGAGCTGTAGGCCAGAGGAGATACCGGGCCTGGCCCGGGCAGCTGTCGTGCAGTTGCCAAGCCGCAGCCTCAAGGTAGTGCTTCTGCCTCATTGCCACCGCCGCCCCCACGACACGAGCAATCTCCGGAAGATTACAAATAAACAAATAAACTTAACCAAAGAGGTAAAAAATCTGTACCTTGAAAACTATAGAACACTTACGAAAGGAATTGAAGATGACACAAAGAAGCGAAAAAAATATTCCATGCTCATGGACTAGGAGAACAAATACTGTTAAAATGTCTATACTACCCAAAGAAATCTACAAAATACCACTAGCATTTTTCACAGAGCTAGAACAAACAATACTAAAAATTGTATGGAACCATAAAAGACCCTGAATATCCAAAGCCATCTTGAAAAAGCAAAGCAAAGCTGAAAGCATCACAATTCCTAGACTTCAAGTTATATTACAAAGCTATAGCAATCAAGACAGTATGGTGCTGGCACAAAAATAAACACATAGATCAGTAGAATAGAACAGAAAACCCAGAAATGGACCCACAATTATATGGTCAACTAATCTTCAACAGAGCAGGAAAGAATATCCAATGGAAGACAGTCTCTTCAAATAGTGTTGGGAAAATTGGAAAGCTACATGCAGAAGAATGAAATTGGACCACTTTCTTACACTATACACAAAAAATAAATTTGAAATGGATGAAAGACCTAAATGTGAGATAGAAAACCATCAAAATCCTAGAGAATATGAGGCATTAACATTTTTGCCATCAGCTGTGGAAACTACTTTCTAGACACAGCTCCTGAGGCAAGGGAAACAAAAGTAAAAATAAACTATTGGGCTTCATCAAGATAAAAAGTTTCTGCATAGTAAAGGACACAACCCAACAAAAATAAAACTTTTCAAATGGGAGAAGATATATGTAATAAAGGGTTAGTATCCAAAATCTATAAATAACTTATCTAAATCAAAACCCCAAATCCAGTTAAGAAATGGGCAGAACACAATGCCCTTCTACAGATGAATGGCTAAAGAAGATGTGGGATATATACACAATGGAATATTGCGCAGTCATCATAAAGGCTGAATATCTACCATTTACACTCACATAGATGGAACTGGAGGGTCTTATGCTGAGTGAAATAAGTCAATCAGAGAAAGACAATTATCATATGGTCTCATTCATTTGTGGAATATAAATAGTGAAAGGGACCATAACGGAAGGGGGGAAACTGAGTGGGGAAAAGTTAGAGGGGAACACATACCATGAGAGACTCCTAACTCTGTGAAACAAACAAAGGGTTGCAGAAGGGGAGGGGAGTGGGGTATTAGGATAACTGGGTAAGGGGCATTAAGAAGGGCACGTGATGAGATGAACTACTATATGTTGGCAAATTGAATTTAAATAAAATTTTTTAAAAAATGGGCAGAAGATATGAATAGACATTTTTTCAAAGAAGACACAGAGATGGCTAACAGATGAAAAGATGTTCCACATCACTCATCACAGGGACATACAAATTAAAACTACAGTTAGATATCACCTCACATCTGTTTGAATGGCTAAAATTAACACAGGAAACAACAGATGTTGGTGAGGATGTGGCCAAAGGGGAACCCTCTTACACTGTTGGTGGGAATGCAAACTGGTGGTGCCACTCCGGAAAAACGGTATGGAGGTTCCTCAAAAGTTAAAAATAGAACTACTGTATGACCCAGCAATTGTACAACTATGTATTTACCCAAAGGATACAAAAATACTGATTTGAAAATATTGATGTTTATAGCAGCAGCATTATCAACAATGGCCAAATTATGAAAAGAGCCAAATATTCATCAATTAATAAATGAATAAAGTAGTGTGTGCATGTGTGTATATGTGTGTATATGTATATATATGTGTGTGTATGTGTGTGCATGTATATATATATACATGCACACACATACACATATGTGGAAAATTACTCAGCCATCAAAAAGAATGAAATCCTGCCATTTGCAAGGATGTGAATAGGACTAGAGTGTATTATGCTAAGCAAAATAACTCAATCAGAAAAAGACAAATACCATATGGTTTTACTCCTACATGGAATTCTAAAAAATAAATGAAACAAATGAACATAGTGGAGGAAAAAGAGAGGCAAACCATAAAACAGACCCTTATAAGAAACTGAGGGTTGCTAGAGGGGTGGGGGAGGATGGGTTAAATGGGTGGTGGGTATTATGAGGAGCACTGGGTGTCATAGTGAGTGAGTGATAAACCACAAAATTATATTACTGAAACTAATATTATACTATATGCTAATAGGAATTTAAATAAAAACTTGAAACTACAACCAAAAAAAAAAAAAAAAAAGCCTATGAAAAGAGCAAAAAAATAAAAATAAAAAATAAATAAGTAATACTCACCTTTCTCAAACTATTCCAAACAAATAGTAGAGGAAGTGATGCTTCCAAATTCTAACTAGGATTACCCTGACACCAAAATCTGATAGGCATAGGTTTATCTATGAATATAGATATAAAAATACTAATATATATATATATATATAAATACTCAAAAAATATTAGCAAATTAATTTCTACAATATATTAAAAGGATTGTTCATAATGATCAAGTGAGATTTATTCTAGGAATGAAAAATGGTTCCATATTTGCAAATCAATCAACGTCATACACCATAGTAACAAAATGAATGAATTAACAAAAATCATGAAATCATCTCAACAGATACAGAAAAAGCATGTGATAAAATTCACCATCTGCTCATGCTAAAAATCTCTCACTAAAGTACATTTGAAAGAAACATTTATCAACATAATAAAAGCCATATATGAAAAACCCACAGCTAACATCATACTCAATGGTGAAAAACTGAACGCTTTTCCTCAAAGATCAGGAACAAAGCACAGATGTCTGCTCTTAGCCCATTTATTCAACATAGTACTGGAAGTCCTAGCTAGAGGACTATAGCTACATCTAATAGAGCTAATAAATGAATTCAGTAAATTTGTGGGATAAAAAAATTGATGTACAGTTATCTGTTGCATTTTTATGCACTAATAATGAAATATCAGAAAAAGAATTTATTAAAACAATCCCATTTACAATGTTATCAAAAAATTAAATATTTTGGAATAAATTTAACCAAGGAGATAAAAGATCTAGTATAATAAAATGGTTGTTTCATTCTTTTGAATGTAGCTATGCAGGTTTCCCAGCACCATATATTGAAGAGACTGTCTTATCCCTATCATCTGTTTTGGACTCCTTTATCATAGATTAATTTACCTTGAAAGAATGTATTCTGGAGTTTCTATTCTGTTTAGGTGAACTATGTGTCTATTTTTGTGTTTTGTTTACTATAGCTTCATAGTAGTTTTAAACCTGGGATTGTGTTACTTCCAGCTTTGTTCTTCTTTTTCAAGATGTCTTTCATTATTTCAGGGTCTTTAGTGGATACATACAATTTTGGGATTATTTGTTCTAGTTCTGTGAAAAATATTATTGGTATCTTATAGGGATTGCATTTAACCTTTAGATCACTTTGGGTAGTATGGGCATTTTAACAATATTATTCCAATCCATGAATATAGTATGTCTTTCTCTATTTATGTCAGCTTCAATTCGTCAGTGTCTCAGTTTTCTCAGTACAGATCTTTCATGTAATATCTGAAACTTTAAAACTTCTAAAAGAAAACATAGTCAATAAATTCTTAGACATCAGTCTTAGCAATATTTTTCTGCATGTCTCCTCAGGCAAGAGAAGCAAAAATAAACAAGACTATATGAAACCCAAAAAGCTTTTTTACATTGAAAGGAACCATCAATACAACAAAAAGGCAACCTACTGAAAGGAAGAGTATATTTGTAAATGATATATTCAATAAGGGGTTAATATCCAAATTATATAAAGAACTCCTACAACTCAACATCAAACAATTCTATTAAAATTGGGCAGAGGACATAAGTAGACATTTTCCCAAAGGCGACACACAGATAGATGGCCAAGAGGAACATAAGAAGATGCTCAACATCATTAATCATCAGGGAAATGTAAATTAAAACCACAATGAGCTATTATCTCACACCTGTTAGAATGGCTAGTATCAAAAAGACAGGAAATAATAATTGTGGTGAAAAGGGAAACCTCATGTACTGTTGATGGGTAGGTAAATTGGTGTAACCACTATGAAAAACTATATGGAGGCTCCTCAAAAAAATTAAAAATAGAAATATTATATGATTCAGTAATTTCACTTCAGGGTATTTATATAAAAAAAGACGACACTAAATTCAAAAAGATACATGCACCCCCATGTTTATTGCAACATTATTTATAATAGCCAAGGTATGAAGGCAACCTGAGTATTCACTAATAGAAGAAAGGACAAAAAAGACATAGTATGTACACACACACACACACACACACACACACAAATAGAATGTATTCCTCCATAATAAAAAATAAAATCTAGCCATTTGTTATGACATAAATGTATCTAGAAGGTATTATGCTAAGTGAAATAAGACTGAGAAAGACAAATACCATACAATTTCACTTATATACGGGAACCTAAAAAGAACAAATGAACAACCAAAAAACAGAAACAGACTCAAATTCAAGGAACCTGTGGTTGTCAGAAGGTGGTGGGTGGAGGGATGGGAAAAATAGGTTAAAGGGATAAGAAGAACAAACTTTCAGTTATAAAACAACTCAGAGGGAAACAAAGTATAGCATAAAGAGTATAGCCCATAATGTTGTTATAGCGTTATTTGGTAACAGATGATAACTACACTTACTGTGGTGAGAATTTCAAAATGTATACAATTTTCAAATCACTGTGCTGTACACCTGAAACTAATATTTTCTATCAGTAATGCTTCAAGTTAAAAAAAGGGGGTGGGGGAATCACCCCAGGAGATTGTTAAAACAGATTGCTATACCTCATACAGTAGGTCTGGGGTGGAACCCAAAAATCAGAATTTCTAATACATATCAAAGTAATGCAGATGTAGCTAGTCCTACTCTGTTTGGGCTGCTATAACAAAAATACTACAGATGAGTGACTTAAACAACAAACATTTATTTTTCGGAGGGCTGGACATTGGGAAGTCCAAGATCAAGGTGCCAGCAGATTTGATGTCTGATGAGGCCTGCTTCCTGGTTCACATATAGCAATCTTTTCCCATAGCAGAAGGGGAATGCTCTGGGTTTTTAAAGAAGGGTATTAGTCCCATTTATGAGGGTTCCACCCTCATGACCTAATCACCTCTCCAAAGTCCCACCTCTTAGTATCATATTGAGGGCTAAGATTTCAACACAAAAATTTCAGAAGGACACAAACATTCATTTCAGAAAACTACAAGTCTGGGGAACACACTTTGAGAAGCTAGTGCATTTTTACTTTCTTCACATGTAATCCAAATAACCATCATCATCATGGGCTCCATGAAATCTTCATAAACTTTAAGATTTTCAAATATTTTTTTCTTTTTAAGATATCTATACATTTTATAAACCCCAGTACATAATGTCTTTCTTGTTCAAAATAGTTTATAAGCAAAATAGTATATGTGAGGGGATCCCTGGGTGGCTCAGCGGTTTAGTGCCTGCCTTTGGCCCAGGGCATGATCCTGGAGTCCCGGGATCGAGTCCCACGTTGGTCTCCCGGCAAGGAGCCTGCTTCTCCCTCTGCCTGTGCCTCTGCCTCTCTCTCTCTATGTCTATCATGAATAAATAAATTTAAAAATCTTAAAAAAAACAGTATATGTGACCTTTAGTTTTCAAATAAACTGGGCAACATATCTTATCACATTGACACTTCAATTTTTTCCATAAAATGTAAAGAATTTATTTTTGTCAATGGACTTTTGAATCTCTTTAAGTAGTATTTGATTGAAATTTAAGAGAAAAAAACACTTTTTAAAATTAAAATGTTAAAAAATTTTTTTAATGTTTTGAATGGAATCAATTCATCTTAAAATCCTATAATGAAATCACAGTATTTATCAAAGTCAAAATGAAACTGCTGCTGACATTCATGTGTTGTTACCCTAACAAATTGTGATTTTATTATTGTAATCTTTCCTTTGTTATGTTGTTTCCTTTTAGGAAGGGTCTTGAATCTCATCTCTCTCTCATTATTTTCATCATCATTATTTTTGTCACTCTTTTTCTTATTTTTATAATTTTGACATCAGAATTTAGCAACAGTTTTTGACATGTTGACATTTTGGAGCTTCTGCCAATCTTTCTCTTTTGGGTTTTTTACTAGAAGACTTCTTTTCCTTTATACATGAACTGTGGAATGATCAAGAATTCTGAAAATGTAAAAATTACAATTAAGATATACACATTTCTAAGTCACTTCCATGTTATTTTGAGCTACATATTTTGAGCATACATATATATGAGCTACATATATTATCACATTGTCCTTCTACCATATACATTGAAGTTCTTGATGAATCAGTATATAGTTTTGCTGTTGGAAATCATTTCTTCAAGCTAATTCAGCCTGTCTATGGAAACTTTGCTATTTCTTCTGGAACTTCCAAGTCTCATCTGGACAGATTGTATGCTTGATGCAGTATGCTAAGGTCCAATTTGATAAGTGAGATGCACACAAGTACCTTTGCCTATAGATACATTAGCTATTCTCAGATCTGCTACAGGGTTGTGTCATATAAAAAATTTTCATGGGATTCCCATAAAACAGAAAAAATATATATAGTAGGCTTATTGAGTATATTCTTCAAAGGACATTAATTTTGACTAATTCTCAGTAAGAAGAAAATCTTTCATTTTATATATGTGATGATTGGAAGAAAGCTCAATATTTTAAACTGCGAGATCTATAAAGAACTTCTTAAACTCAACACCAAAGAAACAAACAATCCAATCATGAAATGGGCAAAAGACATGAAGAGAAATCTCACAGAGGAAGACATGGACATGGCCAACATGCACATGAGAAAATGCTCTGCATCACTTGCCATCAGGGAAATACGAATCAAAACCACAATGAGATACCACCTCACACCAGTCAGAATGGGGAAAATTAACAAGGCAGGAAACAAGAAATGTTGGAAGGAGAAGAGATGGAGAAAGGAGAGGATGTGGAGAAAAGGGAACCCTCTTACACTGTTGGTGGGAATGTGAACTGGTGCAGCCACTCTGGAAAACTGTGTGGAGGTGCCTCAAAGAGTTAAAAATAGATCTGCCCTATGACCCAGCAATTGCACTGTTGGGAATTTACCCCAAAGATTCAGATGCAATGAAACGCCGGACACCTGCACCCCAATGTTTCTATCAGCAATGTCCACAATAGCCAAACTGTGGAAGGAGCCTCAGTGTCCATCGAAAGATGAATGGATAAAGAAGATGTGGTTTATGTATACAATGGAATATTACTCAGCCATTAGAAGTGACAAATACCCACCATTTGCTTCAACGTGGATGGAACTGGAGGGTATTATGCTGAGTGGAGTAAGTCAATTGGAGAAGGACAAACAGTGCATTCATTTGGGGAATATAAATAACAGTGAAAGGGAATATAAGAGAAGGGAGAATAAAAAGACTCCTAACTCGGGGAAATGAACTAGGGGTGGTGGAAGGGGAGGAGGGCGGGGGGTGGGGGTGAATGGGTGATGGGCACTGAGGGGGGCACTTGACGGGATAAGCACTGGGTGTTATTCTGTATGTTGGTAAATTGAACACCAATAAAAAATAATTTATTTTAAAAAAAAAGAAAGAAAGAAAGAAAGCTTAACTTAGCTTATTTTGCAAGATTAACTTGATGTGGGTCATTATTTTGCTTATGTCTCTGAAAATCATAGTGAAACTTAAATTAGCCCCCAAAATTGGTATGAAATAATCACTAACCAATTTCCTCATTTACAAAAATTCTAATAGTATAACCAATCACTATGAATACAGTCACTGTCTCCTCACTACATGAGCTGCTTTTTAACAATATACCTACCCCTGAGCCTCATTCTATGTTTTAAGTGCTCACAGTTTATAAATTGTCTTTTTCACAGTAAACTTTTACTAATTATTAGTTTAGTGGCTCAAGTTCATTTCTGAATTTTTGGCAATAGTTTAACCTACTCATTTTAAGATGAGACCATGATGAAATGAAATGGAGAAAATTAATGAACATACCTTGAGATCCTAGATTTGAAACCAGTTATAATAAAATAAAACTTTTTGGTAATTTCAAGTTTTTATTTAAATTCTAGTTATTCTGGGACACCTAGGTGGCTCAGTGGTTGAGTGTCTGCCCTTGGCTGAGGTTGTGATCCCAGGGTGCTGGGATCAAGTACTGATCAGGCTCCCTCTGGGGAACCTGCTTCCTTGGCCTATGTCTCCGCCTCTTTCTCAGTGTCTTTCATGAATAAATAAGATCTTTAAAAACTAAATAAATTCCAGTTATTTCACATATAGTATAATGTTAGTTTCAGAAGAATCTAGTGATTCCTCACTTACATATAATACCTAGTGTTCATCACAAGTGCCCTCCCTATGCCCATCATCCATTTGTATCATTCCCACCCACCTCCCCTCCAGCAACCCTCAGTTTGTTCTCTATAGTTAAGAGTCTTTTATGGTTTGCTTCCTTTTCTCTATTTTTTCCCCTTTCCCCCATAGTCATCTGTTTTGTTTCTTAAATTCCACATGAGTGAAATCAGATGGTATTTGTCTTTCTCTGACTTATTTTGCTTAGCACAATACACTCTAGCTCTGTCCACGTCATTGCAAATGACAAGATTCCATTCTTTCTGATGGCTAATATGTCATTGTATATATACCACATCTTCTTTATCCATTCATCAGTTGATGGATGTTTGGCTCTTTCCATAATTTGGCCTTTGTAGATAATGCTGCCGTAAACTTTGGGGTGCATGTATCCCTTCAAATCAGTATCATTGTATCCTTTGAGTAAATACCTAGCAGTATAATTGCTGAGTCATAGGGTAGCTCTATTTTTAGCTTTTGAGGAACCTCTATACCGTTTTTCCAGAGTAGTGGTTCCAGTTTGCATTCCCACCAACAGCGTAAGAGGGTTCCCCTTTTGCCACATCCTCACCAACATCTGTTGTTTCCATGTTAATTTTAGCCATTCTAACACATGTGAGGTTATATCTAATTGTAGTTTTGATTTGCATGTCCCGGATGATGAGCGAAGTTGAACATCTTTTCATCTGTTAGCCATCTGTATGTCTTTTTTGAAAAAAAATGTCTATTCATGTCTTCTGCCCATTTCTTAACTGGATTATTTGTTTTTTGGGGTTTTTTTTGGTATTTAGTTAGATAAGTTCTTTATAGATTTTGGACTCTAACCCTTTATCAGATACATCATTTTCAAATATCCTCTCCTATTCCAAAGGTTGCCTTTTGGGTTTGTTGATTGTTTTCAAAACAACAGAAATTTTGAGTGGACTTTCATTTTGTAGAAGGGTATGTTTTCATTTTAGTAGTAACTGCTGCATTTTTAGGATGTGGGAAAACAGTTTTTTAGAAGTGTAAGTTTCTGATATTGGGTGAACTAAGGAAAATAAACAGTAGACATTTGATACCTTTTCCTATTTTTGAGGAATCTCCCTTTTTATAAACTGACCTCACCTCCCACCACAAAAGCTTTAAATGCCTGTGTTTGGGGGACTCTCAATCCAGACTTCACCTATTGGACGTGCTCACCACAAACTTTAAATACAAGATTGTTTGTAAAGAAATAGAGACCATTCCGGCCAGAGGGTAGCCAGAGGGCAACTGTATGTTCATTTGCAGGGGCAGCAGTACCCATGGTTCTGGGGGGCAATTGCCTATGCTCAGTCTTGCAGTATTTCCAACAGGTAACTTGTGCAATGCAAACTACAAAATTGTTCCTGGCTATGGAGATTCCGAGCCTGATTGTTCACCCCTCCCACAGACTGCTTTATAAATATTTTCTCTGTTGCAATTAGTCACCTTCATTAAAATCCCTGAGTGCTGCCTATGCCAAACTCTTTGATGAGAAAATGGATATTTGAATTGAAAAAGATTTTTTTAGCCCAAAGATTAAGTCACTCATGATATACTGCAGGTTTTAAAAATACTCTGTGAATATATTAAGAACTCCTACAACTCAGAGGTGGCTGGGCAGCTCAGTTGTTTAAACATCCAACTCTTGATTTTGGCTCAGGTTACAATCTCAAGGTCATGAGATCAAGCCCCACATTGGGCTTAGTGCTGGGTGTGGAGTCTGTTAAGATTCTCTCTCTCCTTCACCCTTTGCCCCTTCCACTCACTTGTGTGTTCTCTCTCTCTCTCTCTCTTCCTCGCAAGAAAACAAACTCCTACAACTCAACAACAACACAAAAATTTAAGAACCTTATCCAAAAAATGGGCAAAGGACTTGAGGAGACATTTGTCCCAAACTGACATACAAATGGCCAACAAGTATATGCAAAGATGCTCAACATCACTAATAATCAGAGAAATGCACATCAAAACTGCAATAAAATATCACCTAATACCCAATTAGGATGGATACTATCAAAATCCCAGAAAATAACAAGGGTTGGTGTTTATATGTTAAAGTACAAATCCTTGTGCACTGATGATGGGATTGTAAAATAGTGTGATGGGTATGAAAAACATGTTGGTTCCTTAAAAAAATTAAAGATAGAACTACCATATAATCCTTAAATCCCACTTGTTGATATGTATCCAAAAGAACTGAAAGCAGGATCTCAAAGAGATATGTTCATAGCAGCACTACTCATAATAGCTAAAAGATGGAAGCAACCTAAATATCTATCCATGGATAAATGGATAAACAAAGTGTGGTATTGGAATATGCATATAATTAAATGTTACTACTCAGCCTTAAAAAGGAGGGAAATACTGTCACATGCTATAACATGGATGAACTTGAAGACATTATGTGGAAGAAATCAGTCTCAGAAGGAAAAATACTGTATGATTCCACTTATATGATATACTCAGAACACTCAAAATAATACAGACAAAGTAGAATGGTGGTTTGCCAGGAGGTGAGGGGAAAAGGGAGTGGGAAGTTCCTGTTTAATGGGCACAAAATTTGTTTTACAAACAAAAAACAGTTATGGACTTGGATAGTAATGACATTTGCACATTATTTAATACCACTAAACTGTACATTAAAAATAGTTAAGATGGTAATTTTTGTTGAGTTTATTAGAATTCTAAAAAAACAATACAAAGACAAAATGTTTTAATTTAAAAAGCTCCATAATTGGGGCACCTGGGTTAATCAGTCAGACAAGCATACAACACTTGGTTTTGGCTCAGGTGGTAATATCAGGAGTGGTGGGATCGAGCCCTGAGTCAGGCTCCACACTAGGCAGGAAATTTGCTTGAAAGATTCTCTCCCCCTGCCCTTCTCCCCACTCGTTACCACCTTCATCTCTCTTTCTCTCAAACAGACAATCTTTAAAAACAAACTCCAAAATTTGTATAAGGAAAGAAATCCAAGCAAGTAAGGAATATTTCCTGTTTTTCTTTGCTCTGATTAATTCTCATGTTTGAGTTTTCACAACTCTTTCTTCCTTATTAGCAATATCATGGGGTTATTAAAAGACATTCAGTGAAGAAATTAGTATATAGGGAAAAAGAAGAAAGACCTTTATCAAGTATGTCTCATTTACTTTAGATCAAAGTGGGCTTCCTCCAAAGTTGGTATTGTTTAGGTTCCAACTTTAGATAATGAGTTAGCAGTAGAGAAGGCAGCAATCCCTCCTGCAATCCTAAACATATGTGGGTTTTTTAATATCAAATATAATTTGATCCATTGATGATAGGAAGTCATGTATGAGAAGCAGTTTTTTGAGGATATATGCATTGGAATTTTTGCCTCAAATATGCAAGGAGATCATATAGAGATTCAACACTGAACAGGTTAATCTTGGATGTTAACACGCATACCACAGCAAAGAGAGATATTGGTCAGGCTACATAAACACTCATGGAGTGGAAATGGGGAGGAAAGTATAAGCAGTCATTCTAAAACAAGTTCAGAACAACTGATTCTCATGATTGTTCCCTGGCACACATGCCTACTGTGCTAAATGGTTACAGAAGTTTTTCCTATCTGAGAAAAAAATTGCTCCATTATTCTGCAAATTTCATTTAATAGAAGACATAAGTCAAAAGCAACACATTTCATTTTGACCAACTTGACACTTCTATGTGAAAGAATTTCCCCTGAGAGAATTGATATATATTTTAACCAATTTGTCAAGGCTTTTATTTTTATTATATAAATGATGATAGAAGTGTGTGGCAGGAATGACATTACAGGTTTCTACAAATTTGAAGTTTCTATGATTACATCACTTTTAAGAGGAAGAAACAAATGCAATTTATGTTCCTGAAGCTTCCAAAAACGTAGGAATATTGATTTTTTTCTTTTATTATAAGGTGAGAATATACTGATATTAGGGAAGTCTTGTGACACAGAAAACATGAACTGCTGATTTAACTCTTAAAGTTTCAAACACAACTATTAATGTTATTAACTTATCACCCTCAATGAGAAATCCCCAAATGGCAAAATTCATCTTCTAGTATCTCCATTTAGTTCTACAATTAAAATAATAAAAGGTAAATGTAGGCATCAGATCTCTGAGTGTCTCATGAATATTATATTTTGTTCAAGTACTTTTAAAAAGATGAAAAATATTATGCATACTGTTAATGTATTTCCCCTAATTGCTAATTTTGTGGTTTTAGAGTAACATTTTTCCTTTTTAGAGTTAAAGTTCAATGGAAAGTGAGGCTTGAAAGTGAATTGAATTCCCAATCATTAATTTCATCACCAACAATTCAAATGATTATAATATTATTAGAGGTTTTAAGGCACAATTACAATTTTATTCACGAGGGAAGAGGGTGATATAAATATTTAGCAGTATTAAGTAAAAATTTCACAGCCTAGGCTTCAGACACTAAATACTTAAAGTTTGAAAGGTGGAGTTTCCAAACCTAGTTTCTATTATAAAAGTACTTCTAACTTGTAGATTACATATTTAACCTTGTTTCATTTATTTTTAACATAAATCTAGTTGTAAATAGCAGCAACATCATCCCTAATAATGATAATCACAATATAAATGTTAGTTATGTTCCACCTCTGTACTTAATACTTTATACCTATTAAATCATTTTCCCAAGGACCCCATGAGGTAAATTTTACTGGTAAGAGAAATGAGAATGAATGGTGGAGTTGTGATTTGAACCCTTGCAATCTGGCTTCATTGCTGTCCACCCATATGTGCTGTATTATAGCACATAAGATTTAACTGATATAACTTCTGGTTTGAGATTATTTTGATACTATATGGCATACAATCTATCTTTAAATTTATGTTCATAACTGTATTGGTCAATAAATACTAGCTGCTATAAAAAACAAAACTCTCTAAATCTCAGTAACTAAACAGAATTCATTTCTGATTCAAAGCAGATCCAAAGTGGTTTCTGTGACTGGTGGTGACTTCACATGTGGTAATTCAGGGACCTCAGTTTCTTTCATGTGTGGAAATCTAGGACCTTGGAGTCCTGTGTCTAGCCAGTAGAGAAGCAAAGGAGGATCATACACAGGAAATTACTATGGGCCAGTCCTGGAGCTAGTGCATTTCATCTCTACTCCTTCCATTGCCCAGAACTCATTTACAGGGTCAAGGAATGCTTGGAAATGCTATTTAGGTGTATGTGCCCAAGAAGAAGAAGAAAGTAGATTGGCGAGCAGCTGGCTGGTATCTCCCACATCAGGCTTTGCTTATCTTAGTGATACATTACTCATACTTTCGGACTCCAAAACTAATATTTATTTCACTATAGCTCTGCTTTCTAGACACTCTATATACATATAGCAAAGTGAATAATACTAGTATATATAAAGGATGTTATGAAGGTAGAGCAGGATTTTAAAATTGGCCAGATTCTGGTCAGACAAGAGATTTCGGATGTCAACCAAAAAAGTAGACAACACATTAAGTATTCAATCAGGTCTATACTGAAGTTTTTTTTTTTTTTTCCCTCTTCTATAAGGAAAACTTATCTGCTAAATCCCTGTTTCTCTATCTGTCCCTACTACAATATATTAGCTCCCTTGAAAATTTATGGGATTCCTTGAGGAATTTTGACTGGATCAGTTATTGATATATATTAAGCATCTAAGATATCCTGGGTTTGTTAATTATTAATTTAAATGTGCACTATAAATACTTAATGCTAGGAACATAGCAAGTGATTAATAGAAGTTTGTAGGTTATTGCTTGGACAATATTGTTTTTTAATTGTGGGGTAAAGAAAGCGAATCCAAAATATGGATCTAAATTAAAGGTTTACAGAAGGATTAGACCATTTTCCTTTCATACTTACTTTTGAAGGTAGGTACGTAGGAAATAGCTGATTGTAGAACAATGCTATTTAATATGTTAAACAAATGAACTTTTAGATTATAAATGTAAAAACTGAAAAGCAAGACTCAAATAGACATTAAGCATGCTTGTTCTTAGGTCTCTGCAACAAAATTTAAAACAAAAATCAACCCCACATTTCTCCTTGGTTGTAAAATCAGAATAAAAAGGGCAATAAGTGGGGAAGCCTGAGTGGCTCAGTGGTTCAGCACCTGCCTTCAGCCCAGGGCGTGATCCTGGAGACCTGGATTGAGACCCCCAACCGGCTCCCTGCATTTAGCCTACTTCCCCCTCTGTCTGTGTCTCTGCCTCTCTTTCTCTGTGTCTCTCACAAATAAATAAAATCTTTAGAAGAAAAGGGGGGCAATAAGAAGACTATTGTAAATCAGTATTTTTCCATAAGTTATCCATTTTTTACAAAAAAAAATATTTTTTAAGATTTTTATTTTTTTATTTGAGAGAGAGTGAGCAAGTGAGAGAGCCAGTGGAGAGACAGAGAGAGAAGCAGACCCCTCATTGAGCCCAGATGTGGGGTTTGATCCCAGGACCCTGAGACAAGACCTGAGCCAAAGGCAGACACTTCACCACCTGAGCCACCCAGGCGCCTCTCTATAGGGTATCTTATTGATATTTGAGGTTTATTCATACTCAAACAATATGCCAGACACAATCTTGTCCTTTAAAATTATAAATACAATTTTTACTCCTTTTTTATTCATCTGTTAAATGCTCTAACCATATTGTCTGACTCTAAGTCTACTTAATTATACATAATATATCATCTATTAAAGAAAGGTCTTGAATTCTGAGATTAAGAGCAGTATTATTATAGATTCATAGTCTCTTACTGCAAATCTTCATTCTGTTTCAGACTTTGAATTTTTTATATTTATATATAGTATGTGGAGCATAAATAAAATAGTTTGAAATATTCCAGAATACAATACAAATATATTAATTTTTCTCAGAAAACATGAATATTCTAAATATATAGAGACCATAAATAGCTTCATGTTGATTCAGATTATGTTTTGCTAAAAATGAGTTTGCCACAAATTTACGTAGAAATTTTTTTTTTATGTAGAAAAATTTTTGAGAGTCTTTTGGATTTTAGAAACACGAAAAAAGAAGAACTATGGGCTCGTAATACAATTAAATCTTAGGTGTTTAAGTTAGATATTGTTTCTAAGCTACCTGTTCATGAAGCAGTTTCAATGAATTATAAATATTTAAATATCTCAAAAGTTTTAAACAATTGTATGCTCAAATAAAAATGTTTCTGGTGGGTTACTGGTCCAGCATGTAAGGACCTAACAAGTAAAAGTGAACAAACAAAAATCAGCAACTCTTTTTATATGTCAGAGAGGTGAGGTTACAGGGCAAACCACTGCACCCCAAATCAGATACACAAACAGCTGGGTAGGAAGAATCATGACTTAGTAGAGTAGAAACTTAATCCACAGCAACCCATATTGGGGTAGGGGAATCTTGACTGTAACACATGAAATTTTGGAAGCTCAAATGTAGACAAATTGGAGAGATAAAAACTCCAGAGGGACCAAGTCATGACAGTTAGAGGGAAGAGGGTTCTTCAGTTTGCTTTTATTCTCCCAGGAGCTCTACCAGGTTAGAACAGTGAAGATCAGAGGAGTGGAGAGGAAAACAAAACAAACAACCTTGGGCGTCCAAGGGGAAGGAGAAAGTAGTATTTTCAAATAAGCCAGAGCATTCTGATCTTAACAAGGCCTGCTCTGAAAAGAAAATGTTTTACCAAAGCCTAAACTATTGGGGTTTTATCAGGACCTAACCTCAAGGAAGAAATTCACCTAAGTCTGAAAGGAAATATCCAAATGTAGGCTCCCCTAGGCATCCAATACACATAAAGGAGGAAAACAAAAAACAAAACAAAACAAAAAAAACAGCTGAGAAGCACTTGTGGAGTTCATAGCAGAGGGACCTAAATGACTGAAACATAATCATAGGACTAGAAAGCACCTCTCACACACCTTACCACTATATTATTAAAGACCTATTTACTACAGTTTCTTTTTTTCTTTTTTCTTTTTTTTACTATAGTTTCTTTAATGTAGCACAACATGTCCACATTTCAATTAAAAACTACAAGATATACTAACCAACAAAAAATAGTTTGAAGAGACAAAGACAAAACAAGTATTATGACCAGACCCAAATATGCTATGAATGTTGAAATAATCACACCATAAGTTTATAACTATGCATAACTCAGCCATTAGAAATGACAAATAACCACCATTTGCTTCAACGTGGATGGAACTGGAGGGTATTATGCTGAGTGAAATAAGTCAATCAGAGAAGGACAAACATTATATGGTCTCATTCATTTGGGGAATATAAATAATAGTGAAAGGGAATAGAAGGGAAGGGAGAAGAAATGGGTAGGAAATATCAGAAAGGGAGACAGAACATAAAGACTCCTAACTCTGGGAAATGAACTAGGGGTGGTGGAAGGGGAGGATGGTGGGGGGTGGGGGTGAATGGGTGACGGGCACTGAGGGGGGCACTTGATGGGATGAGCACTGGGTGTTATTCTGTATGTTGGCAAATTGAACACCAATAAAAAATAAATTTATAAAAAAAACTGCATAATGTACTAAGGACTGTAACGTAAAAACTAGACAACATTCAGGAAGAAATTGACAACATACGCATAGACAGATGACTTCTGAGAAAAAAATCAGAAACAAGTGCGACAGACCACATTCCAGGCCATAAGAAGTACTTTAAGTTTAACAGGATAAAAATCATATAGCATATGCTTTCAGATCACAAAGGAACAAAACTAGAAGTCAACAACAGAAAGAGAGCTAAAAACTACCAGAATACTTGGAAATTAAATAACACGTTTCTAAATAACACATGGGTCAAAGAAGAAATTTCAAAAGAAATTAAAAAATACTTTGAACTAAATGAAAAGAATACAATTTCACCAAATTTGTGTGATGCAGCAAAAAGACATATACTCAGAGTATATATATCACATTGACTATATATATTAGAAAAGAACAGAGATCTAAAGTCAATAATCTAAGCTTCACCATAATTGTGAAGAAAACAAAATGGAAGAGCAAATGATATCCAAACTAATCAGAAGAAATAAAAGAACAGAACTCAATGAAATTGAAAATATGAAAACAGAGAAAAACAATGAAACCAAAAGCTGGTCCTTTGAAAAGATTAGTAAAATGTATAAGCCTCTTGTCAAGCTAATAAAGTAAAAAAAAAAAAAAAAGGAGAAGATGCATATCACCAATATTATGAATGAAAAAGGGAGATCACTACAAATCTAATGGACATCTTTCTCTCTGTGTCTCTCATGAATAAAATCTTTTTAAAAATCTTAGACATTTATCCAAAGAAGACATACAGATAGCCAACAGACACATGAAATGATGCTCAGTATCACTCATCAGGGAAATGCAAATCAAAACCACAACGAGATACCACCTTACACCTGTTAGAATGGCCAGAATCAAGAAGACAAGAAACTATAATTGTTAACAGAAATATGGAGAAAAAGGAACACTTGTATGCCATGGTAGGAAGGTACATTGGTAGAGCCACTGCAGTAAACAGTATGGAGTTTCCTTTAAAAATTAAAAATAGAAATATCAAATGATCCAGTATGTCTACAATTAGGTATTTACCCAGGGAAAAAAAAAGATACATGCACCTGTGTGTTTACTGCAGCATTATTTACAATAGCAAAGACATGGAAGTAGCCTAAATGTCCATTAATAGACGAATGAATATAAGGAAAGTGGTGTGTACCCCCCCACACACACAGAGGAATATTATATAGCCATAACAAAGAATGAAATCCTTCCATTTGAGACAATGTAGATGGACCTAGAGGGTATTACACTAAGTAAAATAAGTCAGACTGAGAAAGATAAATGCTGTATGATTCCACTAATTAATGGAATCTTTAAAAATGAACAAAAAGCAGAATCAAAACTATAAATACAGAGAACAAACTGATGGTTTCCAGAAGGGACGGTGGTCATGGGTTGGACAAAATGAGTGAAGGGGAAAGGATGATATATATCCCCAGTTATGGAATGAGTAAGTCATGGGAATAAAAAACAGAGCAAAAAACAAAAAACGAACAAATAATTTTTTTTAATATGTAGTGTATATAAACACATACACACATATATCCAGTGGAATATTACTCAACCATGAAAAGAATGGGATCTTGCTATGTATAATAACACAGATGGACCTAGAAGGCATTATGCTAAGTAAAATAAGTCACACACAGATAGACAAAAAACAAAACAAATAATCAGTCTCTTATATACAGAGAACAAACTGGTGGTTCCTAGAAAGCAGTTGGATGGAGGGGTGGGTGAAATAGAGAAAGGGGATTAAGAGGTACGAAGTTCCAATTGTAAAATAAATCAGTCAGAAATTAAAAGTACAATGTAGGGAATATAGTCATAATATTGTAATAATGCTGCAAAGTTGACAAATGGTGACTGCATATATCCTGGCGAGCACTGAGTAATGTACAAAACTGTTGAATCAGTATGTTGTACACCTGAAACTAATAAGACATTGTATGCTGCTTATACTTCAATTAAAAAGTCCTAGAAAGGACTTTTTCTAGGACCAGCCCGGTGGCCCAGCAGTTTGGCACTGCCTTTGGCCTGGGGTGTGATCTTGGAGACCTGGGATCGAGTTCTGCATCAGGCTCCCTGCATGGAGCCTGCTTTTCTCCCTTCCCTCTGCCTGTGTCTCTGCCTCTCTCTCTCTCTCTCTCTCTCTGTCTCTCTCTCTCTCTCTTTCTCTGTGTCTGTCATGAGTAAATAAAATCTTAAAAAAAAAAAGTCCTAGAAGACAATAAAACAGGAAATCTAGATGGCCTTGGTTGGTCATAGCCATAACTTTTTTGATACAAAAAAGACAAACTATGAAAAAAATAACTGATAAACAGAACTGCTCTATGAAAGATACTGTCAAGAAAATGAGAAGACAAATCAGAGACTGGAAGAAAATATTTGCAAAAAACATCTGATGAAGATGGTCTTTCAAAATATACAAAGAACTCTTAAAACTCAGCAACAAGAAATCTAAAGATAAACAGAGAGCAAATAAGCATATAAAAAGATGTTTAATCTCATGTCATTAGGGAATTACAAAGTAAAACAAAAATAAGACACCACCCCACACCTATTAGAATGGTAAAAGTCCAAAACACTGACATATAAAAAGATGTTTAATCTCATGTCATTAGGGAATTACAAAGTAAAACAAAAATGAATGAATGAATAGGTAGAGGAGCACACAGGATTTTTAAGGCAATAAGACTATTCTACATGATACTATAATGGTGAATACATGTCATCATACATTTGTCTGAACCCATAGAATGTACAACATCAAGATTTTTCTTTTTGTTGTCATAGGACCATATTTGTTCAACAGGGAAAAAAAGAATATATTGTTTTTTCCCATGACATGTTAAGTCACACTAAATTTATAAGACACAATGAATTATGATGAAATGTAACGCAAGCTCAATTTTGATCCAGTTTTCGCTTTTAGCCTACTTCCAAATATACAAGGAAATATATCTCCAAATAGACACCACATCATACTCACATAGAAATATTTTCCTGTGTTGGCACATGTGAATTTGCAAGCTTCCGAATACTGGTCAATTTTGGAATAAAAAACAACAGAAACAAATACAACACAAAACCTAGTGATTTTGTTTGCTTTATCAACTCTGGAGAAATGTAATGTAACCAAAGGTTTTACAAATTGTTAGCATTTGTCCAAGGGCTATCTTTAACTTAACCAACTTAATTCTCCCTCCCCCATTTGCTATCTATGCAACTTTGGAGGATTTATTTCACCTCTCTAAATCTGCGGTTCCTCATTAAAAACTAGTACCTACACCTCACAGAACTGAATGAGAAATAAATGAGATGGTGTTTACGAACAAAAATTGATTGAAAACCATTTCCCAAAGAGAAAAATGCTATAATGTCAACTAGTGACTAAAGTATAGGCTATAATATGATTAAATAGTTTAAAGCCTGTTTAATTTTTAAGAGAAGTTTTAAGCTAATCAACCTAAATGGTTACACCAGTTATAAAACCTCACATGAGATCATTTTTGAGAGCTGTTTTTGACAGCTGGGAAATTCAGGCATTTGAAAGTGTTTACTGAGGCAGCACGAACCGTCTGACAGATGGGGAAAATAAAACCTTCACAGGCACTTAATTGTGAGTGCCTAAATATTGTACCTTCCAACATTTGATTACTTGAGTTTTAGTATTTTGTTTTTGTATTTTAAAATGCTATAAAAATTTATGTCTCCTATTGCGAAAAAAAGCTTTCATGGCCATCACTATAGTTTGAATGGTTTACTACTCTGTTATTCCTGATCCTCAAAAATCTCCTTGTAGACACTTTTGTTTTTCCTCTAGACCAATATTTTAAAACCCTCATGACTTAGCCTTCCTATTTTTTTTATTATAGAGAAACACATTAAATAACACAATATTGACTGAAATAAAATGCAATCAACCATTTTAGTTTTCCAATAAAGACTGTACATTCAATAGATTTTAGGTAAAATTCTAACCAAAAGCCATCACTGGTGTGTGTTGGGGAAGGTATGAAATATGTAGAAAGATTTTAAATGAGGTTCTGGCTTCCTTAATCTCTCTTAACTGATTAACTATATGCTCAAGTCTAGGATAATGCAGCAAATAGCCTAAGGTTATACCAACTTGGATTTTACAGGTAAAAAATTAGGTATATAAAAATATGTAGATAAATAAATAACCTCTGAAATTGGTTATCAACCTTTGATCAAATCAACCACCTTTTACTGCTTTATTCTTAAGCCAAAATAAAAGAAACCAATTAAGAAAAACAAGTGTGCCTGATATAAAACATCTTTCTACTTATGTTGGACTGTAAGTACTTTATAGCATGAACTATGCTATATTCCCTTATATTTATCAGTTTAAAAGAGATATTTGTTAATAGCAGTAATTATAGCTATTTGATATATTGATTTAAAGTCTATTAATGTTCTTCTAAGAACATTGGGATAAGACCAAATAATACTATTTTATTTTACAATTGGAAGGAGCTATAAACCAATGTATAATGTAATAGTGTCAATTTACATGAAACAGGGTAGTCCAAACAATATTCTGCTAAATAAAGAGCTAAGTACTTAATTTTTTTAAAAAAACAACTTGGGATCCCTGGGTGGCGCAGCGGTTTGGCACCTGCCTTTGGCCCAGGGCGCGATCCTGGAGACCCAGGATCGAATCCCACATCAGGCTCCTGGTGCATGGAGCCTGCTTCTCCCTCCGCCTGTGTCTCTGCCTCTCTCTCTCTCTCTCTGTGACTATCATAAATAAATTTTAAAAAAAATTTAAAAAAAATAAAAAAACAACTTTATATATATATATATATAGAGAGAGAGAGATATCTCTATATATATAAGATATAATATATATATTATATATATTATATATATAGATATATATATAGATATATATATATATCTATATATATATATATATAGAGAGAGAGAGAGAGAGAGAGAGAAACCCCCCTAACCCCCCAGCCCTGCAAGAGCTGGTGGGGGGTGGGTAAAGGGGGAGGAGGAAGGAGAGGGGGATGGAAAGAAAGAAAGAAAGAATCCCAAGCAGGTTCCATGCCCAGCCCAGAGCCCCAAGCAGGGCTCGATCTCACACCTGAGTGGAAATCAGGAGTTGGATGCCCAACTAACTGAGCCACTCATGTACTCCTGAAAAGAACTATTTTGAAAAATAAGATTGTTTGAAACTCAGAAGTAACAACCAAGTGTGTTTATTATTTTCATTACATATATATGTTCCTTATATATTTAAATAAAGGGGCCAAATTTCTCGTTTGACTCTTCCTAAGAGAGAAGTTTAAAAGGAAACTCTTGGTATAGTTTTTGTCCTATGGCAGGTGGTGACTAAAATACACCTCATTGCTCTGAAATAATTAACGTATTTCCCCAAAAATTTCTGGCTTGCAGAGTATTTTATGACTCCTGAACTATATAAGAATACTGACCATTTTTACCTACAAAGTAAAAGCTAGGCTGTTTTTTAGGTAGATGTGGATACTTTGTTGAACCATAAAGGATATTGATCATTACATTGAGTTTAATAAGGATTATAATTTCTACAAATTGTTGGCTCTTAACATTTTGCAAGATAGCCAGTCCTTAATTCATAAAAACCTAGTATAAATCTTCAATTTATTCTCCAACCTTGGTTATAGTACAGATAACATGATGTAGATATTCTGACCCATTTAAAGGATCTTAGCAGAGTATTAACATCCAATCTACCACATGTCTTAAAGAAGTGAGAAACAGTCATGCAGTTTTATGTTTTTTGACTAGGGAAAATAAGCAAAAAAACAAAATGAGAGATTATATGACTTTTTGGAGGAAGTATGTAAGTTTCATGTTTTAGAAAATCATGATGATGGATTTATTATTTATAAGTTCATATACTTGTTATATATATCACTACTCTGCCTGAGTTCACAAGAGAGGGAAAGACACAGAGCAAATAGAGATTAAAGAGAAGGAGAGGTGGATAGTAGGACTCAAAGCTTATCTGAGCAAACTCCCACAAGCAGAAACCACTGCAGGAACCAGTGCTAGAATAGGAAAACCTGAACTTTAACTGATGAATTGCTGAGAGTGTTAGTGTTGACTCAGAGTTAAAAGCTCTAGGGGAACTCAGTTATAGGATAGAACCCAACAATACTGCAAGCATTATATCCAGAAGTTTATCCGAGATTCCCACAATAAATATTGGAGAAAAATCCTCTCCTACTTCTGGCAGAGGGAAGGAAAGGGAACCATTTTGAAATGAGCCCAAGCACTCTGTTCTTAAACAGGCCTGCCATCAGGAGAAACTAATTAGCCAGAGCCTAACTTGCTGGAGTTTTATCAGACCCTAAATGGGATACGGGAAGGGAATTATCCAACTCTAGCACACTTAAACCAACCTGTCCCCTGTCTCACTTAAGTGGGGAGGAAAAACCTGAAAAACACTTATGAAATTCATAGTCCAGAGGAGCAGGATCACTAAAAGACAGACCTAATTATAGGACTATAGAACATGTTCCTCCCCCTATGCCTCCCAACACATCACTACAGGCCTATTCACAGCAGTTCTTTTTACCAAGTACACTGAATCTGGCTATATGGAAAAAAAATTATAACGCATACCAAAAAGCCAAAATTGCAATTTGAAGATACTGAGCAACATTAGAACCAGACGTGACGGAGCTGTTGAAATTAAACATATTTATATATGCTTATGTATGTGTCTATATAAGTGTAATAAATGACAGCAATAAATAAGGGATGGGAGGAATGAATTAGGATATTTTGTTATTATTAGGTACACTACTTGTGAAGTAGTAAAGTGTTATTTAAAAGTGGACTTGGATTAGTTGTAGTCCATTAGTTTGTAATATATTGCAAACTCTAGATAAAGTCCTGAAAAATGTTTTTATTTATTTTTTAAAATATATTTTTAAAGGTTTTATTTATTCAACAGAAAGAGAGAGGGAGAAAGAGAGGGCACAAATAAGGGGAGCAGCAGAAGGAGAAACAGACTCCCCGCTGAGCACAGAGCCTGATATGGGGCTCTATCTCAGGACCCTAGCATTATGACCGGTGACAAAGGCAGACAATTAACTGACTGAGCCACCCAGGCACCCCTGAAAAAGGTTTTTAAACAGTATAATTGATATACAAAGAAAGGAAAGATAATGGAATCATATAAATCAAAATTTAATAGAATCAGTTAAAGCCAAAAAAGGCAGAAAAGAATGGAAGACAAAAAACAGAAACAAAGAACAAGAACAATAAATAGAATATAGCAATAAATATGGTAGATACTAATCCAACTATATTATAATCTTATTGAATGTGAATGGTCTAAATATACCAAATAAAAGACAGAATATCAAAGTAGGGACACCTGGGTGGCTCAGCAGTTGTGTGTCTGCCTTCTGCTAGGAGTGTGATCCTGGGACCCCAGGATTCAGTCCAGCATTGGGCTCCCTGAAGGGAGCCTGATTCTCCCTCTGCCTGTGCCTCTGCCTCTCTTTGTCTCTCAATAAATAAATAAAATCTTAAAAAAAAAAGAATATCAAAGTAGATAAAAAAAATATAACCCAACTAATGTCTTATTTACCAGAAACCCATTTTAAATATAAAAACACAGAAATTAAAAGTAAATGGGTGGAGAAAAAATAGCAATAATCAAAAGAAAGAAGAGTAGCTATATTAATTTTAGATAAAGTGGGCTTCAAAGTAAGGAGAGTAATCAAGTAAAGAAGGATATTACCTAATGATAAGAGGTTAATTCCCCAAGAAGACATAACAATTCTTAACATGTATGCATCTAATAATTGATCTACATGAGGCAAAAACAGAGTATTGCAAAGAAAGATAGATGACTCCACTATCATAATTCATCACCCCCTCTCAGAAACAGATCCAGCAGTCAGGAACAATACTATTAATCAGCTGGATATAACAGACATCCATAGACTACTTCATGTAACAATAGCAGAATACACACATTTTTTTCTCAAGTTTACAGGGAATATTCACATTCTGAGCAACAAAACGTATTTAACATATTTAATATCATAAAAATCATACAATGTCTGTTTTCTAACAACAATGGAACTAGAAATCAATAAAAGAAAGCTAACTAGAAAATCCACCCAAACATGGCAATCAAATAATATACTTCTAAATAACACATGAGTAAAAGAAGATATTTCAAGAAAACTTTAAAAATATTTTGCAAATGGAAACATAATTTGCCAACAGAAAAGCAGTGCTTAGAGGCAATTTTATAGCATTGAATGTATATGTTAGAAAAGACAAAAGATCCAAAATTAATAATACATGTTTCCACCTTAGACATAGAAAAATAGGTGAATATTAAATACAAAGTAACCAGATGAAAAGAAATAACAAAAATTAAGGCATAAAGCAATAAAACTGAAGACAGAAAAATACAGAAAATCAACGAAAAAAAAGGATCAATAAATCAACAAGCCTCCAGCCATGCTAATGAAAAAAAGAGAAGACACCAGTTACTAATATTAGAAATAAAAGATGGGACGTTGCTACAGATCTCATGAGCATTAAAAGAATAATAAAGAGGGGTGCCTGGAGGGCTTAGTTGGTTAAGTGTCCCACTCTTGATCTCAGCTCAGGTCTTGATCTCATGAATTCAAGCCCCTCAAAAAGGATAATAAAGGGATATTATGAACTACTCTATACCTGCAGATTCAAATACTTAGATGAGATGGACCAATTCCTTGAAAAACTGGGAAAACTCACAGAAGAAATGATGCCCAGATACATGCACTTGTAAATTTTACCAAACATTAAAGAAGAAATTATATCAATTCTCTACGTGCATTTTCAGAGAATAGAAATAGAAAGACAATATTCCTTAACTCATTTTATGAGATCTACGCTACGCAAATATCAAAACCAAAAACATTAAAACTATAGAGCAGTATCTTTATGAACATGGAGAAAAACATTTTTCAACAAAATATTAGCAAATTTAATACAAAAAAAGTATAAAGGGCACCTGGATGATTCAGTCATTTAAGCATCCCACCCTTGGTTTCAGATGAGGTTTTGGTCTCAGGATTCTGGGACCTAGCTCCACATCAGGCTCCCTGATCAGTGAGGAGTCAGCTTAAAGATCTTTTCTTTCTCCTCCTCTGCCCCTCCTTCTGCTCATGCTTTCTCTCTCTCCCTCTCTCTCTCAAACAAATTAAATCTTTTTTAAAAAAGCATAAAGAAGGAGTTGTGGAAAGGGCAAGGGGATGGGGTGATGGGCACTGAGGGGGGCACTTGACAGGATGAGCACTGGGTATTGGCAAATCGAATTCCAATAAAAAAATAAAAAAATAAAAAGCATAAAGAAATGACACACCAAACCAAAGTAAGAGCTATTGCAGGTTGCAAGAGGGTTCAGCATTTAAATATCAATTAATGTAGTCTATTACATCAGTAGAATAAAAAGAAAATAATCATACTAATAGATGCAGAAAAAGCATTTGACAAAATCAACACCAAATATTCAAGATAAAAATTCTCTATAAACTAGTAATAGAGGGAAATTTTCTCAACCTGATTAGCCAATCTATAAAAACCAACTGCTGACACCTTACTTGATGGTGAGAAACTTGAAAATTTTCCACTAAGATCAGATACAAGGCAAGAATGTCCCCTTTCACCACACCTTTTTAATATTCTACTGGATGTACTTGCTAATATAAGGCAAAAAAGCAAATAAAAGTATATACATTGAGAAGGAAGATATCAAACTGTCATTGCAAATGACAGGATCATCTGTGTAAAAATCTGAAAGAATGGACAAAAAAACTCATGAAGTAATAGATTATTATAGCAAGTTTTGAGGTTACATACTAGTGATAGTGATCTCCATCCAGCCATCTGTGCACCAGGGACCACCTCAAGGAATGAATATTGTAGTGTGTGGTCAACAATAGACAAGCTGAGTTGGGGAGGCTTGTTGCTGCCCTAATGCCCCAAGGCATACTAAAATCAAAAGGTTTCTGCTTTTATCGTAAATTAGAGTGCAGTTACAGTGTTTTTCCCTCTTTATTCAAAAAACAAGAAAAAAACCTTAATTTATTGCCCCTTCCTGGAGGAGGTCAGATGATACAATCAATGCTCACCTATGTATCAGGACTTGGGTTTCCAGATCAAAAAATAAGGTCTGAATGTTGTTAATGAAATATGAAATTCTCATGTAGACCATAAGGTGGACTTGGAAAAAGATCTTGGAGCATTGTATGATTCACTTTATATTTCTGAGGAAAATAAAACATTAGCCAGAGAAGTTAAAGTGGATACTAGCATTATTATTCTTCCCATCTTCCCTATCCTACACAGCCTATCTCCTCTTCTCCTTTGGAATTCTCTCCTCTTTTGGAGTGCCCAAGAAACTAGATAGAGGTGGAGAGTTTCAGAGGATGCCAGAAGTATGAAATGTTCAAACATAAGAATGTACTTGAATCTTGGTCCCTTCTTTAGGGAAAGATAACTCATCCCAGGAAATGGCCCATGTAGGGAAGCTCTGCTCACTTAAGAAAAGTCAAGATAGGTGGTATTGGGAACTGGTAGGAGGAAGCTCTCTTTCATAGTCATTGTGATTGTGGGCATCACATTCGTTGTGAGTACTGAAACATAAGAAGCATCCACCCAAAGATGACTATGGATTTTGGGCCATGAGGAACAACCCGTATAGATGATGTAGCTTGTGATCTAGATGAAGAGTGAGTAAAATTGATTATTCAGATTTACATACCTATTTTCAAACACGGTAGCTATACATGCATCCTATGGGAAAAGAAAGGAAGACACTTATACTGTATGGTACACACACTTTATTTATTGGGATTCTGTCAAAGACTAGAGAATGAAGAGTACTTTGAAAACCCCTATATAAATATACCATCCTCCCTTTCTGTGGACAATGTCACCAAGTACACCAAGTACAACTTGAAAAATCCATCAGAATTATTTGAAATAGTTGTATAAAATTAATGGCAAAAGTCATCCTGAATCAAAGCCTACAATACAGACTAATTAGTGTAAAGGGATTTACTGCAATTCACTACTGCATCTTAGTGAGATGAATGATAGCATCTGTTAATAATTATGAACCAGCTGCATAGGAGAAATAATAGAAATCCATAACACACAATATCTTTAAGCAACACAATGAAGACAGTTTGTTAGATGCTGAATCAATAGATAAATAACTTTTAATACAAGATCTATTAATAGAACTTTAAATGGTTATTGTATGGCATCAGACAAAAAGAATGTGTTTTCATGAATAGTGCCTGGCCCAGCAAAGGGCTGCTAAGGATAGTCACTTAACCTTATTATAATGTTTATTTTCTGTAGAGACACAGATGGTAAATGACATTCTTATGCTCAGCATATTTCAGTGGTTAAAGTCAAATTTTTATAAATCCCAAAGTAAATTCCTTAGGGAACCATTAAAGCAGTATGACAATTCATTATTAATAATGAATGAGTTAATATTAGTAAAGCGATTTGAATAATTTCTGATCTATAGAAGCACTATACAAGTGTTTGATAAACCAAAAAATAAGTATGGGATACTTCTATACTGACACCCCACTATAGCTGTGGCATAATTATAATGTATATAATATGTCAGGTACTATGTGTAATAAGTTAGGTATAATCTTTTTAGCCTTTTTTTCTCCCACTTATAATAATACAGCAGAACATAAATGAGTTAATTATTTTCTTTAACAAATATTTTTTGAGCACTTATTATGTACCAGGCACTATGCTGAGGACGAGAGATGTAGTTAACAAGGTAAAAGACAAGATCCTACACTCGTGAGAGACTATCTTCTACTAGGGAAGGAATATAATCAGGAGACAATTAACCAGGGTAATTTCAGACATTGATAAGGATCATGAAAAAAATCAAAGTAGGCATTGAAATAGCAATGGGAGGCTGAGGGTAACAGTAACATAAAAACAACTTTATAAAATAATTCCTTTTGGAAAATACAAACCCGCTAATTTTTTATACTTTACTTCTAATCACTCTTGGTCACTGGACAAAATATAAATATTTTATCCATTTTCTTGAACATCCTACCATGCTATACACCTTTCACATAGTTTACATTCTTTCATCTCCGATATCGCCCATTTCATGGCAAGCACACCCTGTCATTTTAACCTTTGCAGAAGAGAACATGCTTCCTTCCTTTCTTTGCCATATGTTAAACATACCCCTTGCTGAGGCCATTGCCTTTTCTTCTTCTGGTAGGGAAGAAACGGCTCCTCCCCAGGCTTACCCAATTCTTAGTGACAGCACAGAACTAAGACTGAATCATGCCTTTGATAGCAAACTAGACTACCCAGAACCATACCTCCTCTATCTGGCTCATATACCTCAGGAGACAATATTATTCTGCCTTAATCATCTCAGAGTCAGGCACCAGGCAACTAAGGACTACTAGGATAGCTTAGAATCTGCTGAAATTATTCAAATTAACCAATCCTAAATTGTCTACTCTGCTCTGCCTTGCTTTTCTTACAGAAACTCCAATTAAGGCCATGAACTAGGCCCCTTACTGCTGTCCCTTATACTACCTTCCCAACACTGGTGCTTCCTCATGTGGTCCTGCCTGATGAACCACATCTCCAGTTTCTAGGACTTGTGGCTATAATGCACTTTGCTCTTTTGAGCCTCTTCTGTGTCTCCTCTGGTGGCTGCATATGACTGACCATCACCTAGGGAGATGCAGAACGGGCTGCTATACTTCTAGGTATACACTGCCCCTTCCAGACATTTAGTTTTTCACTGTTACGTTAAAACAACTTTTTTTCTTTGAAGTTTGTCTTGTCCAATTTTACAGCCCCTGATGCCTCCTCATTTATTATTTTACTTGCAGTTCAGTTCTCTGTATTTAAAGATTTATTTATCACCTGGCCCACAGTCTTCCTTTCTACCCCAAATGACACCATTATCCTTGAATGGCTTTGATGTCCTTAAAGATGATGTATTCATCATCCCAGCCTCATAACACTGTGTACTCCTCAATTCAAATGACATTCATTTCATTTCAAATAGCATGCCATTTCAGATACATGCAAATAAGATCATATCCTAGACCTCGTTATCACAAGAAATGATTCTTTTTTTGAAATACAAAGCCCAATTTTCAATTCTCTGATACTATCCTCACAAATTTATCACTTTCTTCCACCGACTGTCTTTAGCTGTCTTTATGAAGCTTTCCAATTCTTTGCCCAAAGTTTCTCCCGATTTACCAATCTCTACTCACTTTCATTACCTTCTCATTCAATCTAAAATATTATCATAACTTTAAGTATCCTCTTACCAATGCCCACAACTATCTTATCCCCTGATATTTAACTGAATTCAATAAAGAAAACACCTACCCTATATTACTCATTGAGCCTGCCACAAAATTTGGGAAAGCTACACAGTAGTGAGAGATGGTGTCCTCTCAAAGTTGTGGTTGCCAACCCTACTGAGGTCTCATGTTGCCCAGGCATGCCTGTATATGTCCCTACTCATGTACCGGTTCCAATTCCTATATCAGTAGTGTCAAAACTTCCCTGCCTCTTTAAGCTCTCAAGCCTATTACCTACTTTCATTTCCCCTACTCTTCACAGTTAAAATCCCCCCAACATCCTGCCATTCTGTTTACAAAGAGAACTTATTTCCCCTGCATCCATCTTCCTCTTATCCTTGTTCAGGGTTTCTCATTGACTTCTCAGTCTTCTCACTGATCTCATTGCCCTAGTTTTGCTTAACTTCAGTCCAGTTTCCATACAACTGCAAGGCTATGACTACATGTCACAATATAAGACAAATAACCCTGCTTTGAATCCTTCAGTTATTCATTACCTTCAGGATAAAGTCCAATATTCCTAAATGATGAAACCCCCTCTTGTCAGGCCTCATTTTTTGTCTCTATACTTATCTTCCCCCACCTCAGTCTAAGAAGCCTGCAGTCCACCTCTACTGGCATGGTAGCATTAGACTGTTCCTATCATGTACTCTTGTTTTTCCTTTCTTCATACTACTCCCTCAGCTTTGTCAGCTGGTGAACTCCTATTCATCTTTCAAGATTCACCACAAGGAAGTCTTAAATGATCCCCATCTGCCCTTTTCAAATGGGTTAGGTATGTTTTTGTGTATTTCACATCACAAACATTAACCCAATTTTCTCTTAATAATCTATACTTCGTCTGCCTTCCCTCTACATGAAGTGCCTTTTGAGGAAAATTCATTTCATCTTTGAATCTCCAGGACCTACTATAGTGCAAAAGAGAATGATTATTTAGCAACTAATTCTCCCAATTTTTCTAAGAACAAAACTTTCACCTGTTTATTTATATACACTGTGTGGTCCTATTAATATTGCTCTACATTTCTTGGACCTTTCATGTTAAGACCCACCCAACTAAAACTTTATTTATTAATTAATGCATATTTTCATTTCAAATTTCACTTTGCTCTAAGAGATGATGGTAAAAAAACACAAATAATCTAATGCATTTATTTCTACTCTTTAATAATCACTGTTTGCCAGCCATTAAATGATCTTGTGTATTTGGCTTTTCTAGCATATGACTATTAATCCTACACTATTATTTTAAATTGAAATAATAACATAGCATTTTTTTATAATTGTGGGTAGCAGTAAGTGTTAGTCTGTGTGTGTGGGGTGGGGGGCAGTGAGCAAGATAAATAGGGACAGGATAAATGAATCAATACAGCAGAATTACCGTTATCTAATGATTTTAGGAACATTAATACAATAGCTTCTAGCCACTTGAGTCTACTTAATTTTAAATTAAAATTAAAAATCTAATTCTTTAGTCATACAAATCCATATTTACCATTGTTCAATAGCTACATGTGGCCAGTGGTTACCATACTGGACAGTGTAGATATTGCTGTCATCACAGAAATTTCTACTGGACAGTGCTGCTCCCTAAACTGAATTCTATACCATAAATGGACAGTTATCTCCAGAGACATAAATTGAGACAAAATTAAGTCCTATATTTTTGCCATTTAATACATATGCAAGTAAAATTAATAAAATCATTTTTGTAAAATTAGTAGTGTCATCACTAATTGCAAACAGCCAAATTCTTCAAGCAGATATCTGTAAGCTTTTTATGGAAAACACTTGACATTACAGTTTCAGAGGTTAATCTCCCATCAGTGCATGCATAAATCTTCTATAAATGTTAATAGGAGAATGCTAATGAAAAAACTTCTAAAATCGACATGAGAATAGTTTCTTTACTATGAAAACCTATTTTCTCTTCATTTGGATCTGCTTAACTTGAAATTATACTTAGTATTTGCATAATTTTACGTTTTTATTTATAACTAAATAAAATATCTTTTTAATGTCTTACCCCCAAGTCCATTTTTCTTTTATAGTTCAAAATTGGTGATAATGTATGATAAATTGAGATTTATCTCAATTTATTTAAAATGCATTTAACTATTTAATAATCCCACTTAACCTCATATTTGCTTAGTTTTCTTTTTTCATAAATGATTAGCCATACAAAATATTCCTGATAAAAGCAATGTTCCTTCTTATTAAATGCGATACACATAGGTAATGAGGAGAAATGCTGACTTTCTGTGAAGTTCAGTTTTGACCTAGCTCCCCTATCCCATCTGTACTGCATTTTGGTCATAGACACACACAACCTAAGAGATACGATGAGTGCTCATAGGAATTAAAAATAACTCATTTCAAAATGAATAATCAGTTGAGACAAAGCACACATGTTCACAGACACAGTTCAAAGCTATGATGGCTTGAAGCTGAGTGCAGTTCCCAGGAAAGGAGCTTGGTAGTGCACTCTTGCTGTTCAGAGTGTGTGTTGCCTCTATCACAGCTTGCTGTAAACAAATACTGCAGGCTATTTTCACTTTTTTACACAAAAGACAAAATTCTCTTTAGATTGCTTTCAGGTAGTGAAAATGGGTACTAATGTAGGTCTTTCGTAAAAAGGAAGTGGTATAATGCAAACTTTCAAAAAAGGAGGAAATACCTGTAATAGCACAAAGGAGGTAGATGGGAGCAAAGCTCTACTAGGCTAAGGAAAATGACACCAGCTTTGACACCAGACTTGAGTCCAGAGGAATAAAGGAAGAGAGCCAGAAATGATAAATAAGGTTAACATAGGAAAAACTATATATACTGGTTCTCTTTTCTTCACTCATATTCTTTAAAAGTGATAAAATTATGTAAGGTAATGATTATAATGATGCATTATAGTATTTATAGACATAAGATAACAATAATATTACAAAAAAGAGGAAAAGAGAACAGAACTATATAGAAGTACTATATTTCTCACTGGAATTAGGTTTATATAAATCTGAGGCTGATGCTGATAAGTTAAGGTACAGGATAGGATCTGGGACAACCGCTTAGGAAATCAAAAAAGGAAAAGAAATCATTAAAGAAGTTAAAATACTACATTAAAAATATTTATTTGATGCAAACAAAAACAGTAAAAGAGAAATAGCAAAACAAAAAAGACATGAGACATAGAAAACAAAAAGCAAAATGGCAGATATAGACCCAACAATATCAATAACAACATTAAATGTGAATGCATTAAATAACCCAATTAGAAGAGATTATCAGACTGGATAAAAACTAAAAACAAAATAAGATACAACTATATGCTATTTAAAAGTGAGTCATTTTATTTTTGCTATTTCTTTAAAAGAGACACACTTTAGATTCAAAGATAGAGATTGAAAGAATGGAAAATGATATATCATGCAAACAGCAACCACAAAAAACTGCAGTGAGTATACTAACAGATGAAATAGACTTTAAAATAAGAATACTACTAAAGTAAATGAGTGGCATTTTACAATGATAAAGGGGTCAATCCATCAGGAAGATATGACAACCATAAAATGTATGAGCCTAATAACAGAGTACTAATGTACAAGAAGAAAAAAGTGACAATGTAGGGTGAAATAGACAATTCAACAATAATAATTGGATAATAGGATTTTAATATATCACCTCCAGTTTAATAGGTAAAACAACTAAGCAGAAGATCAACAAGGAAATAGAGGACTTGAACAACACTACAAACCAACTAGATCTAATAGACATCAATAGAACACTTCACCAAACAACTAATGCACATGGCTCATTCTCCAGAACAGACCATATGCTAGTCCATAAGACAAATACCTATAAATGTAAAAAGATTGAAATAATAAAAATGTAATAAAAAATGTGCATTCTCTGACCTTAATGGAATAAAATTAGAAATCAATAAAAGAAAGAAATTTGATAAACTCACAAATATATAGAAATTAAACAATATATTTCTAAATAACCAATTGGTAAAAGAAGTAATCAGAAGGAAATTAGAAAATATTTTAAGGTGAAGTAAAATGAAGACACAACATACCCAAACTTATGGTATGCAGCTAGAGCAGCGGTACTTAGAAATTTACAGCTGTAAACACTTATATTTTAAAAAAAGGAATAAAGATCTCTAGTTAACCTAATTTTCCACCTTAAGACACTGGGAAAAATGACAAAACCTAATGTAAAGAAAAAGAAGTAAATAACAAAAGTTAGGGTGGAGATTGATGAAATAGAGAATAGTCAAACAGTAGACAAAATGAATGAAAAGGTTCTTTGAAACAAAAATAATTGACAACCCATTACCTAGATTGACAAAGGAAAAAGGAGAGAAGACTCAAATGACAGACATAAATGCAGCAGGGGTCACTACACCAACCTTACAGAAATAAAAAAGATTAAAATGAGCACTTTAAATAATTATGTGCTTACAAATTACTTAGGTGAAATGGACAAATTTCTAGAAATACACAAACTACTTAAATTGACTCAAGGATAAGCAATCTGAATAAACCTACAAAAGGTAAAGATATTGAATTAGTAATCAAAACTACTATAAAGGAAAGCCCATATGCTCATATGACTTCACTTCCCAATTCTTTCTATGAGGCCAGTATTATCCTGGTTTGAATGCCAGGCAAAGATATGACAAAAAATGAAAACTAGAGCTGATAAATCATGAATATGAATACAAACGTCCTCAACAAAATACTAACAAACCAAATCCAGCAACATGTAAATAAAATTATATACCATGATCTACTGGAATTTATCTCAGAAATACAAAGATGGCTTAACATCTGAAAAGCAACTAATCATATCAATAGAATAAGAAACAAAAACCATATAATCAACTCAATAGATACCCATAAAAGCATTTGACAAAGCCCACACTCTTTCATGAGAAAAAATTCAACAAACTAAGGATGGAAGGAAACTCCAACAACCTCATTAGAGACATCTACAAAAACCCACGGCTAACACCTAAATTAATAGTAAAAGACTGAATGCTTTCATCAGAGATCAGGATCAAAACAAGAACCTACACTCTTGTCACTTCTGTTCAAAATTGTACTGGTAATTCTAGCTATAGCAATTTTATAAGAAAAAGAAATTATGGCATCTACATTAGAAAATAAAGAGTAAAACTATCCCTCTTTGCAGTTGAAATGCTTTTTTATGTAGAAATTTCTAAGAAATCCCTTTAAACTATCAGAGCTAAAAAATGAATTCAGAAAAGTTGCATATACAATAATTAATACTATTCTGTACACTTGCAATGAACAAACCAAATATGAAAACTTTTTAAAATTCCATTTACAAAAGCATCTAAAAGAAAGAAAGAAATTGAAGATATAAATACAAGAAAATAATACCCTATTTATAAATTAGAAGACTTAAAATTGTTAAGATGGTAATATTCCCTATATTGATCTCCAGATTCAAGGAAATTATTAACAAAATCCCAGCTGACTTTTTAAAAGATTTTATTTATTTATTCATTCATGAGAGACACAGAGAGAGAGAGGTAGAGACACAGGTAGAGGGAAAAGCAGGTTCCCTGGAGGAAGTCCGATGCAGGACTTGATCCTAGATCCCGGATCATGCCCTGAGCTGAAGGCAGACACTCAACAACTGAGCCATCCAAGTGTCCCTCACCAATGTCTCATAGTTTTACAGTGTATACATCTTTCACCTCTATGGTTAAATATATTCGTGAATATCTTATTGTTTTTGATGCTATTGTAAATGGGATTGTTTTATTTTTTATTTTTAATTATTTTGTTATTGGTGTATAGAAATGCAATCATTTATCTATACAGACTTTGTGTCTTCATCTTTATTGAATTCACTGATAGCTTCTAATGGTTTTTTGGTAGAGTGTTTAGCATTCCTATATCTAAGATCACATCATCTGTAAACAAAGACAAGTTTACTTCTTCGGATTTGGATGCCACTACTTTTCTAACTTATGCTCGGGATACATCTTTTTAATTGATCATTTTTCCTACAGCCTGGGCAAAATGTATCTCCAAACCAAACACAGTCACTACCTAGTATTTTCAACTCAAACAAAAAATGAAATCTATTTTCCATTCCTAGGATAAAGATCATTCAATTATCATATTCACTGGAACATCTCTCAGCCAGGAAATGTAAATTAGGTAGTTAAGAAATAGTTTTGGAGACATGATTAGGCATTTGGTATTTAATCTGACTGTCCATGAATAATGCAATTTTTAAATATAATATGGCCCCCATAGTCAACCTGCTCAACAGTTGGCCAATTGCTGAAGGAGCAAGAAACCAGGCAAAAGTGCCTATCAAATACAACCAGCTCTTTGGTAATTACTGTAGATTAATTCAATTCCAGAATTTATTTAAATCATATATTTTGCCTTGATCTCAACACTGTGTTGGGTACTTAGGTTTCAACTATGAACAAAACATTATACATATTTGCCCACTAGACATTTATATTATAGTTACCATGGAGTAAAGACATTGAAGATACTGATTTTTATACTAGTCCTTTTTTCCCATCACTATTTCTTTATTTTCCATTAATCTCTGGCAAAATTTTTGTTGAATATGTCAGTTCTTCTCTGTCTTGATAAGAGAATATACAGAGAGATTTGTTATCATAATTAGATCAAAATCTGAGAGTCCCCAGAACACTCCAGATCTGGCATGATATCCAAATTAGATCATAGAATCCCAAGGGGTTAAAATTCAAGACAATGTGAGCAAATGACAATGTGTGTTCCTTTTGGGGGGAAAGATAATATCTATATCATTCTCAGTGCCCGGAAGCTCTGCTGCAGACATGACGGGATGCTAATTTCTATTTTTTCTACTCAGGAATAGTGACAACGCTGTCATAACAAAGAAGTTCTTAAAATTCAACAATGACTTTGAGACAGAATGTGATTTGATACTGAATTCATTTCCTAAAAGAAACTATAAACCTGAAATAAAACATATAGCTAAAATAAAATGTAAAGAGTTTAAATTCTCAAATGTGAGGTCCTTACAGAAAAAATAATAATAAACTAAATTTTAAGGAAAAAGATATATTTTTATATTTTATAAATTAGAACAAGAATGTGGGTAGGTCAGGAATGTCAGCACAAATAAGGATTATTTTAGTTCAGTTATTCCTAATTATAAGAAAGATGGTTCAGAAGGTTAATCATTTTTAGTATAGTAGAGTACACTTTAATATGACTTTTTTTTTAACTTGAATTCTTCCTAAACATACCTTGAGAGGATTAGTGTTTCCAAGCACTACTTTAGCACTGAAGATAACTAAATTCTCTAATCTCTGACTATAAATTCTTTTTACCAGAGAATCCCAAACTACTTAATTGCCCTCATCTTTTTTTTTCTTCTCATACTTATATTAGCTAAGAACAACATACACTTTACCATCTTCCAGCCAATCTAACTGATTCAATTAATACTTGTTAGAAATTGCAGTAAGTGCTAATGCCTCAGAGATGGATGCTATATATACTTCTTCTTTGGTTCAACATAAGAGAAAATATGAAAACTTATATTCAGAACCTAATGTAAATGGCATAGAACTATATACCAGTTCTAAGAGACAAAAGAAAGTCATTATCAGCAGGGAAGACTTGATATACCTAAACCCCGTTGTAGGTGGTAATGGATGCACCCCAGGTCAAATAAGTGTGCTTGGGGAGGAATGGAGGGCTGGAATTGGGTAGGATGAGGAAAGCAGACAGAGTAAATATTCTGGGTAAAGGAAGTGCATGTTCAAATATAGAATTTCTAAAGGGGTATAACTCAGGTTTCATCATAGGGAGTATAAAGCACTAATGCTGAAATTCAGATGTAATATTTAAGTATTGCAGTAGGAGCAGCAGAGTGCTATGGGATGTGGGACCAGGAGAAGCAAGTATCCCCCAAAAGAGTATCAAAACAACTTTGTTGGGGACAGTGACATCTACACAGAGACCTACTTCAGTGATGGGCACTACCATCCACCCAGGTCCCCACGCTAGAAACTAGGTCACCAAAATAACTTGCTTAGATCATTTCAAAGGTATTTGAGATTATCTTGATTCCACCTTGGTTCATCCAGTTTCAGACTCAATAATCTAAGATAGCCCAAAAATAAAAATATTGGCCCAATTCATGACTTCCATAGTGATAGCATCCAAATTCATAATTTACAAAGACTTTTGAGATGTGGATCTCTTTACTTTTCCAGATGCAGTTTTGACACTATGCCCCCTCAGACTCCAAAATCCTGCCATACCGAAGTTCTTTTAATTCCTCAAACGTACCATGCACTGTCTTCCTCCAAGTTTTGCTTTGCCTGGAACCAGTCCTTCAGCACAGTTCCTACTTAGATATTATTTCTTCTGCAAAGGAGGTCCTGACTCCCCAAATCCCAATCAATGCCTCTCCTAGTGCTCCTATCTCAGCATGTCCTCCTAACCAGACCCAAACAGCCTCTGAGAAACAGGGACCATCTCTGTCTTCTTTACTCTTTTATTTCTATCTGCCAACATAAAGCTTGGCTCACAGGAGGGACACAATAAATGTTAAACGATGAATAAAATGTAAAACACTTAACATAAAATATGTAATATTAAACATAAGCTCCAACATAAGCATTAAATAAGAACTTCCAATACAAACATTAAATAGTAAATTAAATCCCCATTTACTTTCTCACTCATTAAAAGTTACCATGTGACTTGGGAACATTGTAGATTAATGAAATTTTCATTAAGAAGTCACTCTCACTTTACTAAAGTTAATGTTTAAAATGGTCATGCTTTATATTTAAATTTAAAACCTGGGATCAGTCCTTCCCAATACAGACATCCTTTAATTATATTTATCAAATCTGTGTGAAATATTATAGGAGCAAACGTTATCCCTATTTTTCAAAAAGTGGAGTGCCAAGAAAGCTCTGTCATACTCATTGTGTTCCTGCATAATAATATTTTTCAAGGAGGTGAAGAAATAATTATATTTTACATTTTGCTTTTGGTATTTTTGAAATCTACCTAATCTGTGAACTTCTTATGAACAAGTATTAAAACAAAGGATTATCTTTTGGTTTGTATTGATGTTTTCCAATGTTCCAAAACTTTCATGCAAGTATGAAGTCCAGTGCATATTTTTATTATTGCATGTGTCTTATTTTAGGAAATTAATGTATTTATGTAACTGCTTCACTCAATGGACTGGGAGTTTTATTTTTATTATTTTTTAAAGATTTTATTTATTTATTCATGAGAGACACAGATAAGAGAGAGGCAGAGACACAGACACACAGACAGAGGAGAAGCAGGCCCCATGCAGGAAGCCCGACGTGGGACTCGATCCCGGGACTCCCGGATCACGCTCTGGCCCAAAGGCAGGTGCCAAGCGGCTGAGCCACAAAGGGATCCCCATGGACTAAGATTTTTAGAACAGACTACCCTTGATTCATCCCTGCATCCTTAGAGCCCAGCATGATACCACACAAATAATAGATCCTCAGTATATGCTTGTTCAACAGACAAAATGAAGTTTACTTTATCAATTTTGCAAGACTAGACTTTTACCATCTCAAACACCTTACTGAATTTGAAGAGCCTACTATTTGGCCTTCTAAAATGCAAGTGGAATTACATCTTCCCCCTGCTGAAAAATCCTTCTCATTCCCTTAAGATAAAATCCAAACCTTTCAGCCAAATCATAAATTCCTTCATGATCTGGCTCCTGCCTCATCCCCTCTCCTGCCTCTCCTTGGGTCCACAGCACACTCCACCACCCATCATTCTCATACATATTATGCACTCATCCTATTCTTTATATGACTGGCTGCTTACCATTTCCTTAACTTTCTGCATTGTTTCATTCATTTACATTCATAACACAAAACATGATAGATACTTTCATTTTGTACTGAGTCCACATTAAACATTTTACAGCTTTTTTTCCCTTTGATTCTCATTGCATTTACCAAATGCCTAACCTTTACCTCAGGACTTGGCACATAGTAAATAGCAAATATATGTTGATGCCTAAATGAGGAATCCTTAGTAATAAAGATTACTCCCTCACTTCTTGGGTAAGTAAATTTAGTTAGAGAGATTAAGTAATTTGTCTGAGCCCACATAGGTTAGTCAATTGCAGAGATTTGAATCATCTTTCTTCCCTTTTCTGGCTGGAAACTATTTTTCCTTTAAGACCCAAGTAGAGTGGGATATTTTCAGGAAAAAAAAAAAAAAAAAAGATCCTTTCTGATTCCCCCAAACTTTCATTCCCACCACTCGACTCAATAAAATGAGTCATTCTCTCAGACATGTGTTTTATTTACTATCCTAAGTGACTGCACTTAGGACTGTCACATTGTAATGTGTTTAATGTCTCCCTTCTTTTCTTGAAGCCGCTGAAGCACCAGCCTCTGTCTTTTTCATTTCTTCATTCCCAGGGCTCCATATGTAACTGGTGTCCAAAATTATTTGCTAAATTCAGTTGAAAAATCAGTGTTAAGACACTGTGTTAAAATATTAATTTAAACTTCTATTTCACTTTCATAACACTATTACTCTAACCACATACAGTTTTAAAAAGCATACAAGTCCAACGAACCCTTTTACTATACAAGCCTTTTTCTGAGGAAACCATATATTGACTCACGCCTCAGTTCTTTGAGATCTGCCTTTGTTCTCACCACTCCACTGAAACAGCCTTCTAGATGGTCTCCAGGGACATCCAAGTCAAAGCCTTCTTTCACTTTTTCTTCTCCTCCACTGCTGAAATGACCCATCACCTCTCTTTCTTGTACTCCAGAAGTGGATGTGCCAGGTTTTTTGTTTTCCAGCTCTTTGTCAGTTTCATGTCTATCCCTTCTGTTTTCTCTTCTTTCATCCATAGAGAAAGGCTCAGGTTTGTTGGCTGGTCACTTCCTGTCTGGCTTCCCGCAGACACAGCAGATGACTCCTACTTCTTTCCGTCCGGTTTTTCTACTATCTATTGGCCTCACATTTCTACGTGTCATCCAGTCATAGCTAACTGACCTTCTTAGAGCACCTAAAACCCTGTAAGTTCAAAACAAACTTGACACTGCCCCTACTCTGGGAAGGGTCCTTGTACTTCTCCCGTGGAAGGGTTCTCTGTACCTCCTAACTCTAGCATCCTCAAACCATTCTATGAAGTACTGAGACATCCATCCTCCTGCCCAAGATCACTCTCACTGTACTGCTCTCATGCTCATGTCTTTCCATGGATCCCCATGCTGAGATACAAACCAAATAGCATATTAAGATTGGCTCTGGAAAATATCCCCCCTGACTTGCTTTTATGCTTTTATGAGTCATCCAAATTCATGGTTATTTGCTTCCAGGTCATTTTGATGCCTTCCTGCTTTTGTGACTTAACTCTTCTCACCTCCTCAAATTTCTCTTATCACAACTATCCTTATTCTTTGAGTTCATACAGTCTTTCCTCTCTGAAATCTTCTTCAATTGCTTGCTTTGTGTTTTCACAGAACATTTTTGCACATAATAATAAACATTCATATATTTTTACCTTTTGTTTTCATTTACATAGTAGCTCTTTCAGAAACAATTTTGTAGCACCCACAATCTCTGGTATGGCACCCTGCCTATACAGGAACTGAGGAGTATTTGATGATTTACCAAATACTATTAGTTAAGTTTCCCCAAACTAATACCTCTTTTGTTATTTCAATACTCTAGAGGCATCTCTGATGAGAAGGCTAACATCAGGAATAATATCCTGCTTAATAAAAACATAGAAATAAGTATCACTGGTTAATTGTGGTCTTTAAAATTTGTCACAAGCAGGGAAAAGGATAAATAGGGAGAGCATAGAGAATATTTAAAAGTAATGAAAACTGTCTGTGTGATAGTATAATGATGGGTATATGTCCTTGTACATTTGTCCAAACCCACAGAATGTACAACACCAAGATTGAACCCTAAGGTAAACAGTGGACTTTAGGTGATTATGATATATCAATATGTTCATCAATTTTAACAAATGTACTACTCCAGTAAGGATGTTAATGGGAGAGGCTATGCATGTGTGGGAGCAAGGGGAATATGGGGAGTCTGTATGTTTCTCTTTATTTTTCTGTGGACCTAAAACTACTCTAAAAAATTAAGTTTTAAAGAGTTTTGTCTGAAACATCAAAGTGAAACTCACTTAAAAACCAATCAGTTCTCTGTATATTTAGTGTGAACGTATGAGAAAAACAACACAAGACCTCATAAACTTCCAAATATCTCCTTTACCAGCATTCAATGATGCTATCCTCAATAATCACGGTATTAGAAATTCAATTTATTTGAGTCATTATTTTATGTTAGTTGAAATATATTTGATATTGTGTAAATTGTGCAAATTTGTGTATAACATGTTAATTTTATACACTCATATATAGTTATATAATTGGCATTATAGCAATAATTAGCACTTCTATCATACCACATAATTGTCATTTCTTTTTGGATATGGCAATAATTAAGATCAAGTCTCTCAAAGTTCGATTATTATAATACGATGCTGTTGTCCATATTCACTTACTGTGCATTAGATCTCTAAGACTAATTTACTATTTGTCGTAAATTTGTCTTTTTTTTTTTAGATTTTATTTATTTATTCATAGAGACGCAGAGAGAGAGAGAAGCAGAGACACAGGCAGAGGGAGAAGCAGGCACCATGCAGAGAGAGCCTGACTTGGGACTCGATCCAGGGTCTCCAGGATCACACCCTGGGCTGCAGGTGGCGCTAAACCGCTGCGCCACCCGGGCTGCCCGTAAATTTGTCTCCTAAAACATCTGTCCTGTTTTCCTACCCCCCGCCACACCCTAGGAAACACCATCTTACTATTTTTACAAGTTTGGCTTTTTTTTTTTTTTAATAGATTCCACATAAAGTGATATCACAGTATTTGTCTTTCTCTGTCTGACTTATCTCACTTAGCATAATGTCCTCAAAGTCCATCCATGTTGTCGCAAATAGCACGATGTCCTTCTTTCTCATGGCTGTATAATATTCATATATATGTAAAATAAATAAAACATAATTAATATATAGAAGATATGAGATATGTATATATCTTTTTGATATCCTGTTTTCACTTCTTTTAGATAAATACATAGAAGTGGAATTCCTGGATCATACAGTAGATCTATTTTTTTAATTTTTTGAAACCCACCCCATATTGTTTTTCATAGTGGCTGAACCAATTTACATTCCTTTAAGATTGTACAAGGGTTTCCCTTCCTCCACATCCTCTCCAATACTTATCTTCTTTTGTTTTCTTGATGATTGGCATTCTTACAGGTGTAAGATATCTCAACGTGGTTTTGATTTCCATTTTCCTGATGATAAGTGCTTTTGAGCATCTTTTCATGTCCTTTTGGCCATTTGGATGACTTCTTTGGAAAAAAATGTCTATTTAGTTCCTCTGCTCCTTTTTAAATGTTTTTTAAACTGAGCTTTTATGCACGCTTCATGTATTTTGCATATTAACCCTTTATCTGATATATGGTTTGCAAAATTTTGTACCATTCTTAGGTTGCTTTTTCATTTTGATTGTTTCCTTTGCTGTACAGAAGCTTTTAAATTTAATGTAACCTCATTTGTTTTTTTATTTTGTTGCTTGTTTTTGGTGTCTTATTCAATTGAGTCACTATTTATGATGAAATATAATGAGAATCCATGGCCCAGAGAAATAAGATCATATACATATTGCCTGGAACAGGACATACTCACATTTCAGATTAAGGTCAGAGTCAACTACATAGTGGGAAAGTTGGAGAAGCTAGGTGGCAATGTGAGCAAGTATTGGTATAGGAAAGTGGGTGGGATAAGATTAATAGGATGTATTTCCACATCACTGCATCATTTTTGCTCAACAAACATTTTGTAAGGAGCAAGTTTTACGCATGTAAATCACTTTAGGTGTGGCCAAACAATCCACCACCCATACAACTTACCATCCTGCCTCCTTGTCCTTATTCCTCATGGATCTTTCTCCTTAGAAGTTCAGAAAAGAAAAGACATTTCTTCCTGGCTGAGTTAATCAAGATAGATACTATAAAGGCAGTGACATTTGAATTGGACAGATTCCAACAGGGTCAGGAAGATTTTAACAAGCAGAAATTGCAAGGTATCCTAGGATCTATTTCCATGAGTATCTATTATATATACACAGAAATAGGTCTTAGAATAAATGCCTATAAAATACCTCTGGGAATGTATTACATATTCCAGATGCCTGGAAAATAGGTGTAACTAAAAGAAAATAAAGAAGGAAGAGGGGTTAAAGGGAGAAATAAAATATAGCAGTATTTACTAGATAATATAAAGTAAAATGCTGCTCCAAATTGCCAATCTCAGTAAGTACTTGTAGGCTATAAAAAAATGGATATTCAACTTTCCAAATAAATATTTATGAGATTTAGCTAAGCCCCAAACTCTGGAGCTAGTAATAACCATCACAGAAATTCCATTTATTATATGCTTATATAAACAATGCATATAGCCCTATTTAATTGTCACAATTGCCTAAAGGTCAAGTATTACTATCCCTACTAATGAAATATCCTGGCTTAAAAGGTAAAGACTTGCTCCAAGTCACAGAGTTGATCAGTGTGGCTTTCTGATAAGGGAAACTATGAGCCATAAAACAGCAGCTGGGGAAGTCTCAGCACCAAGTTAGATTTGCTACTCACTTTCAGTCCCTATCCCATGATCTCTACTCAAATTTTATCGTTGAAATGTGGGCAAAATGATTGGGGGCTTAAATCCAAATTCTAGAAACTCTTAGTGTAACCATATTTGTGATGTCATTGGGTCTTAGTTATCCCATCTGTAACACTGGGAATAATAACAAAGCCTAATTCCATTGGGTTATATGAGGATTACATGAGTTAGTTTTTAGAATAGTGCCTGACAGATGGTAAGAACTCAATAATGTCATCTTTCATTATTAGTATTCCTTGGGATGAAAAGTTTATGACTTTTTACTACTTAATCCTTTTCTTTAAACTCTCATTCATATTATTCTCTTGATTCCAAATAACCCCAAGATCTTTATTTCAAAAAAACTTTTTATAAATCATACTAATAACAAAGTTACAGATAATTGCTTTCAGGAATGTACTTCAAGACATCAAATATTTAACATTAATGAAAACAATATAAATTTATTATATTGAGACAAATTAGAATGTATTACTCTTGGTCTCTGGTATTTCTTCTTTTATTCTTTCCCCAATTTTGGGTAAATATCAAGGTGTTTTCAATAATACCAACTATTTTGAGACATGTATGAGTTACTTCTGGGTATATTAATTATAGTTTTCTCTCTTAGATTTCCTCTATCATTCTTAAGATATCCACAGACCAAATGATATTTTTAAACATTTTATCTTATTCCAAATGACAGAATACAAACATAAGACAGGCAAATACACATATGTAGGCAAAATAAAATTTAAAAACCACTCCAAAACCAAAAAAAAAAAGAAAGAAAATACAAAAGTATATAAAATACAACACTATTTCTTTTGAGCTATTGATTAACCATTCAATAAAGACAAAGATAATAATTGTTCCGTTTTTTTTATTTTGTATTTTGGCCAAAATTATAACGTATTACTCTAACCAGAATACTTATCAATACATAGCACTGAAGGCTGGAGGATCATTTGAGATTTTGCAGTGAACCAATTGAACTCATATGTTTAAAAGAGAGTTCAAAATGTATATTTTGCTGTATATAGATAACTAAAATCTAACTTCACTTTGCACATTTCAGGGTATAAATTTTAGAAGCCCTTTGTCTTCTCCATTCTCCTGATATAGTAAATGTGAAGTGAGCAAATATAGACTGTATCATGCATAGTAGGCACTCACAAATGTTGACTTTACCCTTTCCTTCTTATAGTAACATATCAAGAATATAAGCATATGCAGGTGGTAACCATGACAGCATCATGATTCAGAAGGACACTGATCTGGGTGTTAAGAGTCACATGAATAGGTCTTAATTTCTTCATCTGTAAAACGAAGCAGTTTTTAAAACTATATTATTCTACAGAGTAGTTAATTTAACAGTCCCTGAATAAGGCACATACTTTTTTGCTAAAGCATTATACACATTTAAATTTAGGTTGCAAATATGATAGACACTACAAAAAATCATTTGATACTATATCCTTCTTATATATCTTTTGATTAAAAAAAGATCTAAAGACAGAAGGGAAAAAATATGTCCAATAATGAGCATAACTGAAGTTCACATAACTCATAAGTATGAAATATAAAACATATACACATTCTCTCCATATATCTATATATAATACATATGTAAATATATGTGTATGTATGTAAAATACATGAAGATGTCATTTTAAATTGGTAGTTAACAAAATGTAAGTCTAAAATTTACCTTAGGGCTTTTTAAGGACCCACTCTAACTCAACCACTCATTTATTTACATTTATGCACATAAGCAGTAAATGGATACATGCTTAGTTTTCCAACAGAGGCACTAGTATATTATTTTTATGTAAAATATCTCATAGAAGAGAGCAGAACAAATATCTGCATAATAAACACCACTGCAAATATGTGCCATTTATCAAGGAACTAGTCACTAATTGTTTTATTTATTTATTTATTTATTTATTTATTTATTTATCTATTTATTTATTTATTTATTTTTGATTTCTTCTTTTTTTCTTTTCTTTTTCTTTTTTGGAGATTTTATTCATGAAAGACACAGAGAGAGAAAGGCAGAGACACAGGCAGAGGGAGAAGCAGGCTCCATGCAAGGAGCCCGACCTGGGACTTGATTCCGGGTTTCCAGGATCACGTCCTGAGCCAAAGGCGGCGCTAAACCACTGAGCCACCCGGGCAGCCCCACTAATTGTTTTAAATATCTGCCTGTCTGGATAGTTTGCTCATCATAGTCACCATATGGTACATAGAAATAACTAGTCCTACACAACATCAACCAGTGTGTGGATTCAGTGAAAACTACATGGGCTGCAGAGTCAGAAGACCTGTTGTGTTCAGTACCAGGCCCTAACACTTAACGAAGTGTATAATTAATGTGTATAATTAATATTAGTTAAACAGCTTATCATCCATTAGATTTTATGCACTTATGTTTAAAAAAGACTTGCTCTCCTACCAGATGGAGTTGGTTTGAGTTATGAACATGAAAGCATACACAAGTGTTTGTCACTGTTATAGTTGACATAACATCCTAATATCAGAAATGATATACCCTTTATCTTCTGGCTCTAAGTTTCTTTCACACTCTCCATCCCTTAACTAATCAAACTCCCCTTTCTGTCCATTTAATATTCTAAATATTTCTTAATTCTTTGCTCTTTCCATCCCTACCACTACTTCATGAAGGCAAGACCTCATGCTGTTAGTAGCTTCCTGCCTTTTTATGCCACTTAAAGCTATCTTGTAACAAAGACAAAGATGCCACAATGACCCTAAAACACAATCTGACCATGCTATTTTCCTATCCTACATCCTAAGCAAGCCTGTCAAATAGAGTAAAGTTCAAGCTTTGAACTTTAGCCAAAACATACCCTACCCTAGTCTGACACCCCTGAAAAACCATTCCAGACTTAACCTCTCACTACTTCAAACCTCAACATTTCTAGTCCTTAATTGAATGCTGTGTTCTTTGAGGGTTTCCTATTCCCTTTCACCAAGTGTTTATCTCCTATTTAACCATTAGTAGGCCTAGAAGGCACACTGACATACAAATTAATTTCTGCATTATAACACACTTATTTTCTTATGTGTCTATCTTTCTGGCCAAATGAGTTCTTAATGACAGAGACTTTATTTTTTATTTTTTATTTTTTTAGCACTCAGGACAGTGCCTAGCACAGTGTGCACATTCATTGAATATATACTATTGTTTCTACCCTAACGAAGATCCATGCCCAAATCTTTAACATCAAGTTAGATATTGAAAATCACCAAATTAAAACAATAATGAGCTGAAATATCCACAGAAGAAAGAACAAGATAATATTGTTCCAAAAGTAAATCTATGGCTCTTATGTTTTAAAAGGCAATCTCATTACACCTAAATATTACAGAGATATTTAGAAAAATGTGCTGCTTCCATTCATCATGTCTAAATAAAATTACATAGCAATTCTTAATGGTAATTAGGATAAGTATTTTATAAACTTTAATTTGAATATCAATACCCATTTGGTAAGAATTTAAAGGAAAGATTCACTGAAAAAAATGTCTCATGGACCACTTTGGGGAAAAATATTTTAATAAAGTGAAGATTGAAGGGTCTTGGGAACTGAGCCAAAAACCAAACCAAATATGCGGTAACCACAGTGACACATTAACCCTCAAACAATAATCACCCTCCTACCACAGTTATTGCTTGAAACATCATTCTTTTGGGAGACTGATTCAGAATATTTTACCATATTTAAGTATAATGCAGCTAGGTCACAGATACTAAAAGAGAAACAAAAAATCAATGATATTGTTCTAAGTTATATATTTCCCTCTGTTAGATTTCATTTTGCTTTTATTCTCACTTAATAATTTTAAACATGTTTATATCCAAATTTTTGTCTTCTTAGCCCTTCTTTTCCATATAACTTGTTTCTTATTGTTTGCTCATGAGTCTCATTTTCTGAGCTTTTAAACAACATTACTACTTCCTTCTGATTTCTAATGTTACTATTTGTCCTCTAAAAATGTGGCCATCTGCTAGCGGAAAATAAATATCACCTAAACTCTTTCAATGCAATATATTTATTTTTTAGATTGGTTAATATGATTCACTGGTCTACTGAGTGAATTTGCATAATAATAAGCAATTGGTAAATGGCACAGTCCAGCTCAGCTATTCTTTTTAAGCCTTTCTAGTCACTGTTCATGTTTTTAAGTGCTTTATAATTATTTTTGTTTTATATGACTCAGTACAATTGTAAAATAGATTATATCAAACTCACAGAAATCTAAGTTTTTCAAAGATACTATATAATTAAGCTTTTTTACTCCTTCAAGTTATGACAGAGGCTAGACTGAAAAATACTGGAAGAAGAAGTTGGTAGTGTCACTTTACAAATTTGTAAAGAAGTGTTTATTTCTAAGGATTACAAAAGGTAATAATGCTAACTAGACAGGTGAGTGCTAAACCTTTAGTAGGAAGTTCACCTGAAAAGCTTCAGGTAGATCAAGTATTGATCCAAAGCCAGGAACCCAAGAGCTCTCTGCATATAAATTCACATTGCAAGAAGAATCCCTAAAACAAAATTCCAGACACAGTCTCCTTCACAATTAAAATGATTCAACTTTCCCATTCAGCCTCTATAACTGTCTTCAGTCTACTTTCCCACTATTTCTGCTCTTTCTTCTGCCACATGTATTAACTCCAACTCTTAGCCTTCACTCTTTTAACCATCGTCCAGGTTGAGACCTGGGGCATTTCACCTAAGGATTACTCCATTTAACTACGTATCAATTTTGAAATGCCCCACACTTTAGCTTCTAGAACATCTCCTATCGGCTTGCTTTCATTTCCTTTTCTTTTCTTTTCTTTCTTTCTTTTCTTTCTTTTTTTCCCCCTCTACAAACTCCTATTTATGCCACTTGTTCTTGATGGGCTGATATTCTTCTGTAGGATGATATATTTTGACTCTCTTGTCTCTTCAGTCTATGCTCTTCTGAGGTGATTTCAGCAACCACAACAGCTTTAAGCTGCACTTCTAAATCTTTCACGTTTCTTTCTCCAGTCTGGACATTTCTTCTGAGCTGACACATATGTCCCCAGTGTCTATCAAATATATCCAATAGATACTGCATAGGCACAGTAAACCTTATGTATCACAAAACTACTTCTTCAAACGTTTCTCACCTGAATCTTGGGAAATGGAGTCATCATTCACCTAGGCAATCAAGCCAATAAGGCTAGAGTTATTCTAGAATGTTCTCTGCTTACGACATTCGATAAAACTTTATTTCTTCAAAATTATTCAAGAAGCTACAATGTACCCAATATTAAGCCAGATGCTGGACATACCTCAGTAAACAAGGTAGACATGATTCTTATAGTAGAATTTACATCCTAATGGAACGTATAAAGAGGCTATTCATACTGTAGTGTATGTGAAAAACATTCCCAGGAGTTTCGCAATATAAAATCTATGGAGCTATATATATTCCACAAATAAAATATCAAAAGAACAAAAGCCATATATTCTGTTTGTTGTTGTTGTATTCCTGCATTATTTTCTCTCTAGATTGCCATTATAGCTCTCTAACCAGTTTTCTGCCTTTTTTTATATTCCCTAGTCCCTATCCTATTTATCTGTTCTGAGGTAGCCAGGATAATATTTCTAAAATTCCAACCTGATTACAACCTTATCATACTAAACTTACCTATGGGAAACAATCCAAAGTCCTTGAACTGACCCATGACACCTTTATTGATGGAATCTCTTTATACTCCATTTCTCCACATGTATTCTCTGCTGTGGCCATGTGAAGCTCCTTGCAAATCTCCATGCCAAGCGTGCTCTATCATGCCTCTATGCCTTCAAACACGTTCTACCATATATAATCCTCTCTGTCTGAATAACTTCTACTTACACTTCACATTCATTCTGGCATTAATCTCTACATAAAGTCGATGTTAAGATCATTATAGCCCCAAAAGTGCTCCACCTTTCTTTTCTCATTTCACCCTGCCTTTGCCCATCATATCACTTATGGAATCACATTATAATCCCGGGTTTGCCTCTCTCTCCTGCTAGATTTTAAGCTTTTGAGGGTCTGGGACCCTAGTTTGCTCATTTCCATGTTTTTGCTTCCTACAACAGTGCCTTACATGGAGGAGTCCCTCAGTCAATACTTAGTGAATTAAATTAATTGGTAGCAAACAGTCTATGTTGCATAATGATATCGGGTTCTTCCCCAAATACCATGCTATGAAGTCCCACCCAGCTCCAAATAGACAATGATTCTCTAACTCATCTCCTCTGTGCATCCCAGACCCTTTACAGTGACCAACAAGAGACTCCTGATAAAAGAGTAATCTTACATTTCCTTCAAAATTCAAGACTCACTTCCTCTAGGAAGCCCTCCTTATTTTTTCAATAGAAATATTTTCTTTGAACTCCCAAGGTTTTAATACAGGAATGGATATTTGCCTATACTTTTACTAAGAAACTTTTTTATATATATATGGACCCCTTTTTACCAAAATTATTTATCAAAGATCTTATGAATAAAGAAAGACTCCTCTCTTTGCAGAGTCTCTGCTACGTACTACTTTAGTACAAGTATGACAGGTACTTAATATATCCTTTTATCTCTGAAGGAATGAATAAAGAATCCCTCTGGATTCTGCTCCCAATGTGCTCCATAACTGTTCTCACAGACTCAACTATTTTCTTTTTTTTAAGATTTTATTTATTTATTCATGAGAGACGCAGAAAGAGAGGCAGAGACATAGGCATATGGAGAAACCAGGCTCCCTGTGGGGAGCTTGATATAGAACTCAATCCCAGGACCCCGAAATCATGTGCCCTGAGCTGAAGGCAGATGCTCAACCACTGAGCCACCCAGGTGTCCCTCAACTATTTTCTATCTTTATCTTCTTTGATAGATCAGCATTGTCCATCAGAGCTGACCACTCTCTTTCTTAAAAAGCAGACTATGCTTAGCTTCCATACACTTTATCCTTCTGATCTTTCTTCTATATTTCTGGCTACTCCTCAGTGGGTTCTGGGAACTCTTCTTCCTTTACTAAACTATTAAACTTTTGTTTCTTCAGGGATGTCTCTTCCCCAGGTCCATTTCTCATCTTGCTCCTCACAAAATTGCCCAAACAATCTGTACTTTTTGCAACTTCATTTTAAGAGAGTAGAAAAGTAACTTCACTCTTTAAAACGTGCAACAGTGTGTTTCCAACAAGCATAGTTCTATCATTATAATGAATAAGGGGATAAAGAAGAGTAAACTATTGAATAATTTTAGAAAAATACTCAACAAACACATGGCATAAAAAGGACATTTATAAAGACCAGATGGACAATGTAGATGGTCAGAACACTTAAAGGTATTTTGTTCTGTAAAAATGTAACCTTGATTCAGATCATGTTACTGAATACAAAATCATTTGCGCTTGTGTGATTTGGCTTTAAACCACTGGAGACCATATTTGCACATTTACCCCAGCAAAAGTTGTAGCAGAGTCCCTCAGGCAGTAGTGCTTAAGTGCATGAAGAGGTCAGTGACTTGCTTAAGAGGATAAAGCAACATGCCCTCAGGCAAGCAAGAGGATTTAAATAGAGCCAATTTAGGAAGTACAGTGCCTCAGCAAATTCAGAAATTAATTCAAAGTAAGCCATTTTGCTTTAAAATCTATGTCAAAAGATCAGTTCTTCAATTCTAGTTTAGAAGAAGTGGAGGGGGGAGGGAAGGGAGTCAAAATGTATATTCCATAAAACTCCTGTGTTCAAAGTATGCATTCAAAAATTACAAAACAAAAATCACCAGCATGTATTATTTCAAACTGATAGAAATGTGAAGTCAATTTTCAAATGAATTAATCAAGACAAACTGATGGTTACCAGAGGGGAGATGGGTGGGGGGATGGGGATTAAATAGGTGATGGGGATTAAGTAGTGCACCTGTGATAAGCACAGGGCGATGTATGGAAGTGTTGAATCACTATATTGTACACCTGAAGCTAATATTACGCTGCACGTTAACTAAAATTTAAATAAAAACAAACAAAAAAAGAACTGGCAGTATTTCTGAAAATAAGTATGAAGAAAGAGATAAAAACAGAAGGACTAAAAAAATAAGAAGAAAAAATAATAAATCAATTGGGAATGGGGAGGATTGTAATTTATTCTAATATAAAGAATCTAGAAAATTAGATATGTCTGAAACATGTTTCTGTTTTCATTTGTATAATTCAGTTTGTGATAAATTACTTGTTCCAATAGTTATTTATTTTTTTTATTTTTTTTTTCCAATAGTTATTTAATCTGCAGGCTTCATCTAGAACATTGACACATCTCCCAGGTATGGGGAATAAATTACTGATTGAAGTCCCTGGGTCTCTAAAGCAAACTTGAGAGTCTAATTGAAACTTTATTACTGTGTACACCTATCCAGTCTAGTAGAAACTATATAGTTATCTTTTTAGAGTCCATAATTGTGTTCTGAGAGCTAAATTTTTACATCTGAGATCAACAAACTCCCTGAGACAGATCCATAAGAAGATTATATGAAGAAGACATTAAATCAAGTGATTTCCTGTATAAAAACACATCAATGTGATGGGCATTAAGGAGGACACATGATGTGATGAGCACTGGGTGTTATATGCAACTGATGAATTCTTGAACTCTACATCTGAAACTAATGATGTAATATGTTGGCTGATTGAATTTGGATTAAAAAAAAAAAAACACCAACAGCTTTGTCTGAAACACTCTCCATTTTGTTCACTGTTATTCCTGAAAATTATTGCTTATATGGACGCAGGATACCTATGGTTATAAACTTCTTGGTAACATATTATTGGGATTTGTTTAAAATATTTTTAGCAAAAATAATCATCTCTCATATAAATATGTTTTTCTTTATGACCTTCATGACGAACATAGAAATGTTAAGAACTGTAATGTGACCTTACCTTGCTTCCATTTTCTCTCGCCTCTCGTTCCATCTTGAGGTCAGAAATTAGAAGATTCTTATATTTGTTTTTTCCATTACTGCTGTGGTCATCTATTCTGTATTCCGAAGTCAGCTGTGCTGAGAGGGGACTGTCGCTCAGGTTCAGTGGCTGCTCGTCCTGTTCCAGTCTAGTTTTGCTGTCACCATTGGAGTCTCCTATCTCCCTGCTGTGTGTTCCCCCTGAAGCAATCGAATTGTGCCCCAGAGTCTCATTGCCATTAAAGCTCTCTGCAGCAGAATCATCTGTTGGAAAGAATATTTTGATTTTAATTAATGTGCCATTCAGCTTCTACTTCAACTGACATTTACTGAGCTCCTAATATGTGCCTGGCATTGTGGTAATTTTACATATCCTGTGTAGTCTATCCTCACAAATAAACTTTTGAAGCAGCCACTGTTATCTACAATCTAGTAGGCATGTTTAGGCACAAGAAATGGAGTAAAATAAAAAAGAAAAGAAAAATAGGGAAAACAATTCAATCTCAAATGTAATCTCAAAGGAAAGCAAATTTAAACAAAGAAAACTTGATCATTATTTTACAGATAGTTTTTGTTTTTCTAGTGAGAATATCCAGATTTGGTGAAAATTCTCTGATAAAAGCATCATCTATCCTGCTATGGGGTAGATGCTGGTTCAACTGTGTGTTGACTTGTTTAACTTGTATTCAAAATATTAAAAGTGCTCATACCCTTTGCTCCAGTCATTAAACTTTTGGGGCTTCTAAGCCTAAAGAGTATAATCATTGTGTGCATTTCTGTGCAGGTAGAAAGGCCCTTATACCAGTGTTCTTTACAATAGCAAATACTCAAAAGTGATAGAAATTACCAAATATAAAAATTGACTTAATATATGTTGGAATGGTTAGAATATGGGAAATATTGAATATTTTCCATTAATATTAATGGGAAACATGAAGTGTTAAATGGAAAAGGCTAGCTACAAAAATGTTCAAAATGATCCCAATTTTCTAAAAAGAAAACACATAACCATATAGAGTGAAAAAAATGTAGCCTAAAATGTCAATATTAATTTCTTCTTAACTGGAGTGACACTAGATTTTTAAATTACATATGTTGTAAATTATTATTTACAACATATATAATTTTCTAATAACAAAAATAAAATAACTGTAGTAATAAAAAAATAAAAAAGCAAAACAGGGAAGAAAGGGAAGAAACAAAATTTGTCAAAACTTTCTGGCTTTCTAAGCTTGTTAAGAAAATACACATCAATAACAATTAGAGTAAGAAACAAAATGTAAAAAAAAAAAAGAAAAACAAAATGTACATGAAACAATAAAATTCTATTTCTCTTAACTTCATCTTTAAGGTAAGAATTTGCTATTAATTTTAAAAGATTATGACGGACCTTTGTTTCCTTTAGTTAAGGGCTATTGATGAAGACAATAGACAATATGAATGTGCATGAATAATATTTTGATTTCTGAACACTTTCAAGTTTGCTTTATCTTCATAGGATGCAATATTTAATGCCTTCTAATCAATTAAATTGACGAAAATAATGTTTAAATTCTGAAGGAGTGGTATAATTCACCTGTTCATTCATTTATCCAATATTTATTGACTACCTACGCATGGCCAAATGGGGGCTAAATAATTTGGCCAACAAAGACTCTGCCTTCAGTGAGTTCACAAATAATTAAAAGAGATGGAAAAAAAATGCAACTAAAACGCAGAGAAAAAGGGTTTGGATCCAAAACAAAGGGTAAAGACATAACAGAAGTTCTAAAGAAGGTGGGATATGAACTGAATTCCAAAAGATGAGTAAGCCTTAGCAGGGTGAACAAGTTGGGGGAGAGGATTCCCCACCTAGAGATTAGCAGGTGCAACATCTTGGAGGAAGGAAAGTGTGGGGCAGGTGAGAAATAAGGTTGGGGTGCTGAATGTGAACAAGAGAGTCAAAAGGAAGCATAGGCAGGGAGGCAGAGAATGTGTTTTGTATAATAAAGAGCTTTTATTGGACCTTGGGAGAAAATAGGAACAATTTTATTGTCAGAAGTGATATGAAAGAAAATGTCTTTTGAAGAGATTACTCTGATTCTGATGAGAAGTATGGGATGAAGGTGACAAAAGGGGAAATTGTTAAGAGCTCTAGAAGCCCTCTGGATCAGCATTGTTGAAAGCCCAAGTCAAAGCAGCAGTAATGTAGAACAAGAGGGGACTAGAACCATCCTAAGAAAAGAACAGGTAAGACAGGACAGACAAAGGTCCAGGAGGAAGGCAAGATCTCCAGCTCCAATGGATAACAAAAACAAAGGGCATGGAACTTGAGTTTCAGTAAAATAGTATTTTAAGAACTTAATATCTTAAAACTATTTTTTGAAAAAGTTAAAAAGTATTCAAATGTCAAGATGCTCCTAATAAATTATTCCTTTTACATTCCCATTCATCAAAAGACTTCATGCAGAAAGAAAACATACATAAGAGAATTAAAGAAACCCAGTCATAAATAATATGACTTAGCATGTTCCATAGCTATTGAGAAATCAAAAAAAAATCTTTTAATCATGAAATATGTAAGGCTTTTGAAATAAAGAGTTAGGGCAATAATTTATATAAGTAATTCAGAAAATTCTGCATATCCTTTATATGAAGTCGAATCCAATGCTAGAGCATGCAAGCTCATTTCAGATTATTTCTTTCTTTCCACAAAAGTCCAAAGAAGAGCATAGTGGACACATTCCAGCTCAATTATTCCAATTATTAAATTTACAAAAAGTGTGATTTAACATTTGTGTACTAGAATCCTTTAAAAAATGTTAAACATTTTATGTAAGAAAATTTCATTCTTATGTTAAAGGAATGAATAAGCCTAAAAGTATATCACATTTTAAAACCAAATCTAGGGGCATCTGGGTGGCTCAATTGGTTAAGCGTCTACCTGTGGCTCAGGTTATGATCTCAGGGTCCTGGAATGGAGCCCATGTCTGGGTTGGGCTTCCTGCTCAGCGGGGAGCCTATTTCTCCCTCTTCCTCTCCCTCTACTCCTCCCTCTGCTTGTGTTCTATTTCTCTCCCAAATAAATAAATAATCTTTAAAACAAAAAATAAAACCAAATCTATACTAGCATAAAACAAATCCAATATTTATTATAGTTAATAATCAAATCTGGTACATCTCTGTCTTTAGTCTGAAATCATCATACATATTTACTAAAGAGTGTACTATTTATTCACATTTTAAAGAAGATAAACATTATCATCTATGAAGAGAATCTTTAATAAAAGTCATGTGTTTATAATTTTGGTATAAATTATAAACAATAAAGGAGAAAATATTTTTAGACAGAGTAGTTCACTCCAGATGTTACCAAGGTAACTGAATTCCACAGCTTTCCATATCTCATTCGTGAGTAAATCAGTATGTTTTATGAAGAGCAAATGCTTTATTTGTATAAAATATATATTCACACATTTTATCATTTAAATGGTAAAAGAATCAATCATGTTACATGCCACAATTTTATAAATCAAAATCTAAAACAAAGTTTCTGATGTCAGTATTAGAAAAATTCAATATAAAGAGTGATCAGACATTAAACTGAAGCTAAATTAACCATTTTTATTGTCTGATTTCTTGTGACCATGTTAGCAATTTTTATTTTCTCTTAAAGATACTTTTTCAGAATTTGAACCCACAAATTTGAGACTCCTATTCATCAGAGCCAACTCATATCAGTTTATTGCTTTAAAGGGGAAATCTGCTTCCTTACCCAAGATCATTTGCTCCATCCTAAGTGGCTGCTGGCGTGTGGGTACCCAGCTGCTACACAAAGAGTACAGTGTTGAGATCTGTAGGTATAGCTGTTAGGTTCACTGGCCCAATTCAATGCTGGTGCTTCTCTCAAGTTTCAGCCTGGGGACCATAGCATTGGAACTATAAATTATGTGTTTGAATCCAAAGGGGGGGGGGTGGCAGGAAACGGCACCTGGAGCTTTAGAAATTAAGAGTGCCCAGGGTACCTAGCAACAGAAGAGAATGCAGAATGTAATGATGGGTAGTGTGGAATCCAGTGACATCAGGAGGGCCGTTGGATGTTTGGGTTGCATTACTCTGAGGTTAGTTATTGCTGGGATGGATCTAGCGCTATGGAGAGGGCCATCCAAGTGAGTTGAGCTGTGGCTCTTGCTTGTGAGGTACAGTGACACTAACCATAGTAGCCAGCTTTTCTTTTTCTTCTTTCTCCTTCCCTATTCCCCATGCCCTCCATCAATCAGTACAGACCCTAGAAGTACTAATTGTTTAAATTATGTCTAATGTCATCAGATGAGTCAATGGTTAGCTCTCTCTATATAAAGAGAATGAAGTATTACAGCAAGTATGATGTGTATGGAATTAAATATATAAACATACATATATGTGTATGCATCACTCTCTCCCTTTCTCTATCTATATATATAAAAATAATGTGATGTAGATATATTTGAAATCTCCCAAAGCATCTGACCTACATTCTTATTCAGTTACTTTCAGTAGTTCTTCATAATGGCCTTGCCTTGGGCAAAATGAATAGGGAAATATATATGTATATATTCTTCATTTTAAGATTGGAACTTGGAAATTTAGTCTGGAAATCCAGGTTGGATGCTTATAGGGTCCAAAAAGCTTTTTTTGTTGTTTTCCCTCAAATGTACCATAGTCTTCTACTTCTAGTCCTTTGGTGCTTCCTTAGAAAACTGCCCTTTAATATCTCACCAAAAAGCTAACTTTTAATTCCAAAATATAGATGTAAATAACCCTGTGTCAAAAGTTTGGTACCTTAGTAATGAAAAATATTTTTTTTAAATCCTTCAAAATCTACTTGCAAAAAGGAATTTAGGTGCCAGTCTCCTTCATCACTTGGTCACTCCTGATCTCTGCTCTAAGTCTTCTCCCAGCCTAGGGTCCCCTATAAAAAAAAAAAAAAAAAGGAAGCATATCCATTGCTAGACTATACCCTACATCTTTTCCCCCTCCTTTTAAGTTTTTATTTAAATTTCAGTTAGTTAACATACAGTGTAATATTAGTTTCAAGTGTAGGATTTAGTGATTCACCACTTATATACAACACCCAGGGCTCATCACAAGTGCCCTTCCCAATACACAACACCTATTTAACCCATATCCAATTAATCCACCTCCTCTCCAGCAACCCTCAGTTTGTTCTCTTTAGTAAGTCTGTTTTATGATTCACCTCTGTTTTTTACTCCTATGTTCAACTGTTTTATTTCTTAAGTTCCATGTATGAGTAAGATCATATGTCCATACCCTACATCTTACACCATAGCTACCTCTACCCTGCAACATGAAGCAGGCAATCCAGTCTGCCTTTGTGAGAACACAGGCAGCAACCTCTTTGGCATCAGCCATAGCAACTTCCTACTAGACATGTTTCTGGAGGCAAGCAAAAATGAACTACTGGAACTTCATCAAGATAATAAGAATCTGCACATCAAAGGAAACAATCAATAAAAAACTAAAAGGCAACCTACAGAATGGGAGAAGATATTTGCAAATGACATATCTGATAAATGATTAGTATTTAGGATCTAAAAAGAACTTATCAAACTCAACATCCAAGAACAAATAATCCAGTTAAGAAATGGGCAGAAGACATGAAGAGACACTTCTCCAAATAAGACAGACAAATGGCTAACAGACACATGAAAAGATGCTCAACATCACTCATCATCCAAAGACAAACCAAAACTATGATGAGATACCATCTTACACCTGTCGGAATGGCTAGAAATAACAACATAGGAAACAATAGATGTTGGCAAGGATACAGAAAAAGGGTAACGAACCCTCTTACACTGTTGGTGGGAATGCAAAGTGGTGCAGCCACTATGGCTCTGTGGCTATCCTTTACCCAAAGGATTAAAAAAATACTGATTCAAAAGGGTATATACACCTCGATGTTAATAGCAGCATTATCAACAATAGCCCAATTATGGAAAGAGCCCAAATGTCTATCAACTAATGAATGTATAAAGAAGTGGTGTGTGTATGTATGTGTATATATATACATACATACATATGTGTGTGTATATATATAGATATATATAGATATATATATATATATATGGTGGAATATTACTTAGCCATAAAAATAATTAAATCTTACTATTTCCAACAACATGGATGGAGCCAGAGTGTATTATGCTAAGTGAAATAAATTAGTCAGAGAAGGATACTATATGCTCATATGTGGACTTTAAGAAATAAAACAAATGACAAGGGAAGGAAGAAAAAAAAAGGGAGAGGGAGGCAAACCATAACTAACTACAGTGAACAAACAGAGTTGCTGGAGGGAAGTGGGCAGCAGATGGGCAAAAAGGGATGATGGGTATTAGGAAGTACACTTGTGATGTTATATGTAAGCGATGAATTTACATATAAATTGCAAATTATATGGGTGTCATATGTAAGTGATAAATTCTACTCATTCTACTCCTGAAACCAATATTACACTATATGTCAACTAACTAGAATTTAAATAAATACTTGAAACAAAAAGAGATAGATGATATATAGATGATAGATAGATAGATAGATAGATAGATAGATAGATAGATAGATAGACAGACATATAGATCAACTGATCCTTTGCTGGGCAGCCCCATTACTCCCCCAGCCCAAGACCTTGACACATTCCTGTCTTTATCACTGCTTGTCCATTTGTAGTTGCCACCTAGAAATTTATTTTTCATTTTTCTTATTTCCTTTCTTCAAATCCTTCTGATGACTTTTTATTCTTTGATTTCTATTTTACTCACCCTCTATAATACTGCTATTAAGTAAACAGCACTGTCTGAGTTTTATCTTCTGTTTTCTTACATACAAACATTTTAGTTGCTGATTACAAAACTCTTGCACTTAACACTACAAAAATCTTTGAAAAGATAATCAACAAAGCAATCTTCTGGTTTTGTTTGTATTTGCAAAGTATTATCTAGACTATATACTATTTAAGTAATGCTATCTCAAACATGTATAAAAGAATGATGCAATATTTTGAAGTCAATCATTCACAACAACCCCTATAAGGAGTTTAAATATCTATGTGGATATACTTAGTTATATATAAAAAGTTAAAGAGCATTGATTTTAAAATGATAAAACCAATATAGAGGATAAAAAAGTAAAGAGCAATTCAGGTTTTCCCTTCCAAAGTGAAGGATAAGTTCTTAAAACTTGACCTCTTTATAAGAAGGAGGCACATCACCAAGTAGGTTCCATCTGGTTTTGATTGCAATGGAAGTGGCTTTTCCACTTGACCTTTGTGAAGACAAAAATAGATCAGATGGTATTCTAGGTATCTATAGCACTTCAGGATTGGACATGGAGTCTGGGGTAACCTCCAACCAGAGAAATTCTGTCAGTAAAAAAACATGATTTAGCGCAGGGCCCCGCATTCTTCCTAGGGTAACTTTGCTTTTCGATAACAGCTCCTGACTCTTTATCCAGCTGGCCATCATGAGCTGAGCACCACCTGGTTCACTGAATGTTAAATTTATGTGCACTCAGGAGCACTCCTTCATTGAGTGGAAGTACAGTATATAGAAAGGAGTCTGCTCATGCCTCAGAGGTATACGAGCACAACCTGCCATACAAGAGTTCCTTCTTTAATCTCTGTTCACTCTCTTAGACGAAATTATTCATGAAAAATTGAGAAAGAAAAATGTCAGCTGGGTTTCCATGATTCTGTGAAAGTCTGCAATGGTACAGGTGCTTTCATGAATAGGCCAAATGGCCAATGAAATCCATGTAGTGAACCTTGAGCAGTAGGTCTGGCTGTATTTTCTCTTTAGAACAAAGATAGAGGTTATTTTTTATGGTATTTCTTTAGCAGCAGCCAAATGATGTAGAGACTTGAAAAAGGAAAGTTTGGAGGGCTTCTTAATAGAAGTTGAAAGAAGGATGATATTGATAGATCTTTCATAATTAGGTTAGGGGAGAACAATTGTATTAGATGCCTCTGACTTGAGAGGAAAGTTACTTGATCTCAGCAAAATGGACACTTATTTTTTCCTTGGTCTTGCAGTTTACTCACCCCTTCTTCCTCCAACACCACTGCATATGAACCCTCAGAATGTTTTATATACTACTCTTTCCCCCACACACATTAATTTTAATCAAGGAAATCACATCATACTAAAATAAAATAAATAATTGGATGATTTCTCATAGAGCTATTATTTTTTTATTTTTTTAATAAATTAATTTTTATTGGTGTTCAATTTACCAACATACAGAATAACACCCAGTAAGAGCTATTATTCTTATTCTCTACTCCATTATTGGAAAACTATGGACATTCTAAAATAATGGAATAAATATTAAAAACTCAGCTACGATGCCACTGAAAGATACAATCCAAGCCTGAGGGGCTGCTTTTCAGGATGTAATATATGCTCTAAACCAGCTGCCTCTCTCTTAGCACAATATCAGTCTGAAAAACAAGGCTTTTCTGAGATGGCAGTGACATTTCTCACAATTCTCTGCAGGAATAGGTTCTACTGGTCTGTAAGTAGGACACTTCCATTAAAATGGATAGACAACTAACTGCCTATTTCACACCATGTAGGCCACAATGGCAATAGATAAGAGCTGTGTGTTGGCCATGATCACTGATCCTGAATACCAAGGGAATGAAAGATGTCCAAAAGCAAAATGGATTGGGATATAGGCCCAGAGAAGCACCTGAAGCATTTCTCATTTTACTCCGCCAACAGGAAAATATTGTCAACCCAATCCTTATAGGCAGAGATAAAATCTCATACCTTGACATGATATGCCATCTGAAAACTACTGAGTAGTTTAACCACTAGTTAAAGAAAAGACAATGTGGAGTGAGTAGTGGAGCTGGTTAGTCATACTATCCTTTGGAATGAGATGCAGAAAGGAGTGCAATATTTATCTCAATTTCTTTGTTTGCTGTTAAGTGTCTGATGATTAAAACACATTTCTCATTTTTTTAAGTTTTATTTCCACTGTGTGTATATGGTGTGGTGATAGTAAATATGCTAATTAGTCCATTAATCACATAGTTTCAATTGTTACAGAACTAAATAAGAATGAACATAACTTGATGGTCTGGCCTCAGAAATTGGGGCTCCTTGGGATGCCTGGGAAGCTCAGTAGTTGAGCGTCTGCCTTCGGCTCAGGTCATGATCCTGGGACCTGGGATGGAGCCCCTCATCAGGCTCCCCATAGGGAGCCTGCTTCTCCCTCTATGTCTCTGCCTCTCTCTGTGTGTCCTTCATGAATAAATAAATAAAACCTTTAAAAAAAAAAAAAAAAAGAAACTGGGCTCCTCCATACCATCTCTGAATGCCACAGCTGGACATGACAGATTTCATTCCATTTGGGGAAGAATGAGGTTGGTTGAGGTTTATGTGAAATAGGTAGTAAGTATTCAGTAGGATTATCTTTGGTTATATGAAAAAGCTACGTGATATGTGATATGGAATGGTGTGGTGTGTGTGTGTGTGTGTCTGTGTGTTTTAGCAGCCAAATGTACTAAGCACCCATTGGGTTGGAAACCTAGTGCATATGATCCATTTCTAATATGCATGTATGCTCCAGAAACCATAATTCCTTGCTCCTTTAGAAAAAATTGGAGCTTTGAGACAGAAAAAGGGAGCCATTGGAACTAGGTTGTTATATTTTAACCTCTAGAAAAATATGTACAAAAATTACCATCACTGGAGTTACCTGGACTTTTCTAAAATTGGGGCTGTCTTTGGTTCCTACATTCCCAGATTGCTGGGTGACTAACTCTTCTATGAATTTTGTCAGAAACTCTAGTACCTCTCCATTGGATTCCCATTATGTGTATTGTTTTCACTTAATTTAGCCAAAGATAATATTTTTACTTGAAAAAGGCAATCTTAAATAGTGTATAATATTTGTTTCACTTTTGACAAAACTGAGGAACAGAAATGTTAAGTGACTTGATTATGTCTTACTAAAAATATAACGTACATGTTGCAGGGACTTGAAATCATAATAAAATACAGTCAAAGAACTAGAGGATTCTAAACCTGAAAAGAACATTGTCATAGATTATGAGGAGAAATATAGTTAAATCAAATTTAAAGATGTTAATGTGTTTTATTACCTGTCAGATCAAAGATTAGAAGTCACACATAATCAGTATTTTTATACAAAATACGAGAAATCTTTTTGACAAAGTTCTCAAAATATTAAAGAAGACTTTCTACTTCTAGAGGTATTTGATTATGAAATGTAAGCTATTGAAGGGAAAGTTCCAGTTCTTACTCCTTTACCAACTTATGATTGCTACATAGTAAATACTCAATAACTAACTATTCATTGAACTAGATAATCATAGGAGGTGATAATCACATATCTATTTAATGTCTGCTTAAAAAAAAAGACTGAGTCTTTTTACATCCTTTTATATTGTTTTGAACCACTTATTGAAATCATTACTACAGTGGATGCTGTGGTAGGAAGAATCTAGAAACTGCTCTTCCCCTCAAGATTCTATACCCTAACTCCCCAAACCCTAAACTCAGATACCACTCCTGAGATTATGCAATGTCATGTGGCACAGTGGATCTTAAATAGGGAGATTAGCTGGGTGGACCTAATCTAATCACATGATCATTTAATAGCACAGAGCTCTCTCTAGTTAGTGGCAGAAGTCAGGGACACTCGAAGCATAAAAGTTTTCAGTGTGCCATTGATGGCTTGATGATGGAGGAGGTCACACAAGGAGGAATGTAGGCAGTTGTAAAGAGCTGATGATAGAGGCTTCTGGCAACAGCCAGTAAGGAAACAGGGACCTCAGTTCTATAGTCACAAGAGGCTGCCTAGATTTCTGACCTACTGAACTGTGAAATAGGAGTGTTGCTTTAAGCTGTTAAGTGTGTGGTAATTTGTTACACAGCAATATGAAATGAATATAGCAACAAATATAAAGGATTTTCTATGGTGTATTGGGATAGGTAAACTACTCTAATTAGTTGAGCATATTTCATATGATAGGTGTATATCAAATAGTTTTCCAACTTTAATTGCTTCAGAATTTTCTAGGAAACTATCAAAAATGCAGATCCACTTGAACACTAAAAACCTCTATCCTAACAAAACCTAGAAATCTGGGTTTAATTCATCTTAAATAGCAGGTAATCCAGAAGTATTTCTCATACAAGAGTTTTGGGGCCACATGTGAGAAATCAATGTAGACAATATCCAACATGAATATGCAATATTAAGAGGCCACTGTTGATATCAAGAAAACTGAACACCACAACCAACAGCCATCACGGGTTAGTAAGACTGAATCTGAGGATATTTTATCCTCATTTAATAAATCTTCAGGATATTTTCAGAAAATGACGACAGCAAGCCAAATATTCTCTTGGTCAAAACTAATAAACAAGGGCACTTATTGCCAGTGTGGTCCCACTTTTAACGGATTCATGAAAGAATAGGATTTTTTCCCATAGAGCGAATGTAAATGTAACTAAAGAACTAAAGGCATTATTTCAGGCAAGATGACTACCTTGATTAGCAAACTCCTGGAAAAGAAGATCTTTACTGAGGTCAAGTGTACGTTTGTAAAATCAAGAGTCTTCACTTAGCCCGTAAAGCAGAACTACATAACACCTATGTGCTCGCACATGCTGAAATCACTGTTGGTTTTGCTCATATTGGAGGTAAAGAGTACCACTCTAGGAAAAATCATCAAAACCTTCAAAGTTTGTCATCTTGGGTCCATCATGTTCTCTGTCCCATCTTAATGGCCAATCTTCCGGCTATTTGTGTGCACACTGGCTCAATATAAATGATTTTACTAAGGAAGAGATTGACATATTGATTGATTAATTGACCTTTGACTGAAATCTCCCCACAGAAATAATATTACTTCAGTTAGGCATTTGTAATTTAAATATCTTATCTCTAATTGTTGAATGAAAGGCTTTTACTCTTGGTATTTTCGGCCATTCACAAGCAGGTGAAGAAGCGTATTGTGCTTCGGGAGTGTGTATAGAGGGAGAAATCCTGTAGTCCTACTAGATCTATCTAGTACCCATGTTTTTAGAGGAACTTAGAGTCTAATGATTAGAGTGCATGCTCCACAGTATTTTCTCCTAAGCCCTCCTTCCCACCAAAGTTCCTCTCCCTACTGCAGTAAGCCAGGACTACTCAACAAGGAAGCTGAGCTCATCCCTAACATTCTGAAATGCAAGAAATCTGAGCCACTAAGAACTTCTTAGACCTAAAAAACAAAAAACAAATCCTAAAGTAGGATTATAAAAAAAGGCTTCCACACACATTCCATCTTACACTTTGGTCATTTGCTGGTTTGATCTGTTCTTCTCCATTTCTTTGCAAACCACTTCCCAGATTTCTCTGCCTATTGTCTTATGTCTTACTTGAAATGATGAGAGATGTTAGCAAAGACTGAGCATGAGAGAGAGAGAAAAGGGTGAGTATCCCTACCCCCACTTTACACATACATCCTCTCTGGCTCCACTTCAGGATGCATCCTCCCCATATTCCAGCCCCTGCCAGGAAGCATCTTCTGTGAATCTCACACAACAAGGTAGATAGCTCTGGCTCTTGGGTTCTAGTAACACCAATTCCTCCCCAACTTCTCCACCTCCAGCTGTAGCAGTGGCTTCCTTCTGTTATTAGTTCCTGTATCGCTTTACTATCTTCTGTTTAGCTTCTCTGCTTTTATAATACTATTGCAAATAGTTCCTGGTATTGAGTTTTTCTAATGAATAACATGGAATGGCCTCCATTTTCTAGATTGGATTAAAACTGATACAATTTACCTTACTCTTGGCTTTAAAACTTCTGTTTTCTAGCATCGTTGATGTTATTATAGCCAATGTTTTATAATGTGAAAACATTGTTAATGTCAGTTCATTAGTTTATATCTAAGAGATTTCCACCAAAGTTTCTTTACTACTTCTACCTCTGATGTTGAAATCCATCATCATCAGTAACAGTGGTATTAGTGAACTTATCTTAAAGGATTCTAAGCCAGAAAGAGTTTTGGTACCAATTTATAAAACATTATTATTTAGACACTTGCCAAAGTACTAATATCTTTCTAAAAAAGACTAAATTATTCTAGATTCATCTGAATAATATCAGTTGATTTGAATCATTATACATTTTAATTATATAAATCATTTTGATAGTCACTACCTTTACAAAACTCAAAAACAGATCTAGGATTAAGATAACACTATCAGTTTTCATAATTTAAAGAGCTTGAGAAAGATAAAGAACTTGCTCAAGTCACACTGACTGTGGCAAATTTAGGATTAAAAACTGGCCCCTTTAAAAAAAAAAAAAACTGGCCCCTTAATTCTAGACCAAATTTTTCTCTAAATTGTATGGCTATACCTCAGCAGGAAACACCTATCCGGTAGGTATTATGAAGAGAAAAACCTGAAAAAGACAGATAATATGCTATGTGGGGGAAAAACAGTTAACTTTAGATTTTAGGAAGCTCTTAGAGACACTAAATTGAAAGGTGTCATCTGAGGTTACCTATTTTGCAGCACTTCATAAAATCAGTGATCAGTGAATATCCTACTACCACCTTCCACTCACTGTAACAAAGGCCTTCTGTCTACCCTTTGTGCAATTAGCATAAACTAAGTAGCTATGATTTCTTATAAATACAGGTGAACTTTCAATATCTCCATGATTATAAGTACAGGCTGACCAATTACATGATATTTATAACCATAGACAACTGTGTTTGACATTCAAGACTGAATAATATCAAATGATACCATTTTAGGAAATTTGCTAAAGCTTTAAATAAATACGAAGAGAAAAAATAACATAATTTATGAAATAAGAGATAAAAGAAAACCAACATAACATCAGTATTTAGAAGATACAGAAAACTGAAGTCCTACTCTTGAAAGAAAACAGTAGTAGCATATTTGCTATTTTTCTATTTGAAAAGTGATTTCATCTCATCACAAGAAAAAATAATTTATACTATGTGTGGCAATGGATATTAACTATACTTATAATAGTGACCATTTTTTGATATACACATACAACAAAACATTATGTTGTATACCTGAAATTAGCACAATGTTATATATCAATTATACCTCAATATAAATAAAGCAATAAAGGGGTTACCCACAGGCCACAGTTAAAATCTATTCAAAGCACAAAGAAGCCAGAGGCCCTATGGCCACCCCAACAGGATAAAGCTCTAATACCACTACTTACATTCCCACACTCATCTCTCCCATCACACCAGATCACCAGAGCTTAGGTGAGAGGTAGACAAGGACCCATGGCCACACTCATGGAACAGGATGTGAAATCTGAATGACCATGGATGGCTTCACCTCTATGTATGAGTATTCAGTAAGTACACAAGGTGTATAGATACTTCTAGGTGCCAGGTTGAAAGGACTGTAAATAAATATAAAAGAAATGGGGAAAAGGGGAGAAACAACTACTTGCCTAAATCTAAAATGCTCTGTAAAAAATAACAAGCACTATGCTTGCAATGTATAGAGGAAACTATAAACCAGGTAATTTTATAATTAAGTGTCTTAATAATAGCAGAATCCTAAAAAAAAAAAAAAAAAAATCAGAATCCTAGACAACACATCATGGGTCTACATAGCATTCAGATGATTGTTACCACCCAGGGATAAATGGTGAAACATTTTCAATAACAGAAATAGTACTTGCTTTTGTTGTATTATAGGACCTTAACAAACAGTAAATATAGAAGGGTTCTTCCCACGTTTTACATTTCTCAAATTTGGTATACTTGAGTCAATTTAAATATTCAAATTAAAAAACCGATGGTTAGTTCTAACACTGATTTGGGGGGAAAGGAGGATTATGGTTCAAGAGAACCATGAAAGTTCTCAAAATCATCATCTAGTTTGAAATCAAGCAAACTTTCAAATCATGGATTCCTGAGGAGTTAGGTCAACTCTAATTGAGCAGCCTGGGCAACATCAAGGTGGCCATCTTGCACCAAATCCTCCTTTCAGAGTACAGGCTCTCAGAGACCCATCTCTATCAACATCTGAGGAACACTACTTATATTGATCTTACTTTCTAAAGTCTTGGTTTTCAAAGTTCAAAATTTTTTCATTCTACACTAACTTTTCACACAACTGTCATATTTTTCCAAATGTTCATAGAGAGTGTGGACCTTGCTCTAATATTCTTTCGTATAAAGTAGTGTAGTTAGCAAGTCACAGGTAGAAATATAATATTTCTTAAAATGTCAATGGATGCAGAGGAAATATTTTGGGTCTCGCTCCTATTTTATTTTTTGTAGTAAAAGGACTGGCAAGAGGTAATGTCAGCATGAATTTAAAAAAAAAATAAAAATGACTAAGAACTGAAAGCATTCCCAGGTAATGAGGGGCGCCTGGGTGGCTCAATTGTTTGAGCGTCAGACACTTGATTTCAGCTCAGGTCATGTTCTGTGTCCTGAGATGGAGCCAACAGCTGGCTCCACACTCAGCAGGGAATTTGCTTGAAATTCTTTCCCTCTCCCTGCACCTCTTTTCTCCTCCCCCACTCACCATTCTCATTCTACACATACATACATACATACATACATGAAATCTTTAAGAAAAAAGGATTCCCAGGTAATGAATATTCTTTATATATCAGGGATATATATTCATTTTCATTAATGCTGTTTCTATCATAACAAATCATTGAATTCCCCTCATACCAAAATTACAAAATCTGTCTTGACCATTAAAAAACTAATTCGTCTAAGTTTCTGTACTCACTATATCAATTTAAATACTCTAAATAATACCAAGATAAGAGCTCTTACAGTGTGATTATTTCTAATTAGCCAAGAGCTGCTCAAAATAAACTCCTTACCCCCTATGTCTCATGCTACTATATTAATGTTACACAACTATGGCCATCCATAAAATCTTTCTTTGGATAAAGCACAGTGGATTCTGATTTGAAATCTGTTGTTTCTTGGCTTTCGCAAAGAAGAAACATTTACTGAGATTTGACTGGCCTGGTTTAGAGAGCTGTCCAGTGCCCATGGCACCTTTTCAAGCTCCTTCCTCAGTGGCTTTCCATGAAAAGAAATGGGACAACTAATTTACATTGAACATATCATTTTAGTATATGAGCTCCTCTCTATACTCCCTTCTAGAACAAATTAACCTACTTCTTGCCTTGGTAGCCATATTACCTCCCGAGGCCCAAAATGCCAAAGTAGGCACCTGTCCAAATGATCATCAAACCATAAGAGGTCAAAGCTGTAATTACTATGGTCAAATCAGAGAGGTGAACTGGCTCAAAAAAATTCTATCTCTTGGAATTTACACTAACACCTTTCTTTTCAACATGTGGGCTAATGATGAGCAGCATCAAAATCTCCTGTGAACCTGTTAAAATCATCAAATCTCAGGCCTTACCACAGACCTACTGAATCAGAATTTGCATTTCAACATGACTTCCAGATAATTGTATCTAGAATTATCTATGGTGGGAAGAGGAGAACAGAAGAGGAAAGTAGTTGAGGAGAAGCACTTATTTCGCCTTGAATAACATAATCACATACGAATCACTTCAGCTGTTTTGTTATTTAGCATAATACAAATCTCAGAAACCCAAACTCCTAACTCAGTAACCATAGCTAAAGTCATGAGGGAGCACAGGACTGACAAGGTAAGAGGGGCCATGAGCAAGCCAAATTCATCAGAGAAAGCCAGAATGGGGGGACAGATGGACACAGAAACAGGTATACAACAGAGGGACTATGTCTGTGGTAGGTTGGCCTCACACAGTCTTGGTGTCAGTGTAATTATTAATTGTGCCCCCTCTCATTCCAAATGTTTGGTTTGGGCAAAAAAATGTATGATAACCCTATGTATGATTCAGTGAGGCCAAGGCTAATTCATGGCCTGGCTGTTCTACACTTCCTCTTCCTGGGTTTCTTAAATCACTGTTTCCCTTATTGTGGCATCATTCTTACAAAAATTGACACCTCCTTTCTGCCCTCATTATTTGAAGTAACTGATGCAAAAAACTATATTGCTTAATTAGTGCCGTTTGCCATTAAAAATAATTTAAATTTGAGTGCTGAATACTCATCTCATTATATGTAATCCTCAAAGCAGGCCCAGCTAATCTAATATCATAGAGGCATATGCTAGGATCTTGAATGAAAGACTTTGTCAAAGTATCACAGGTGTGATTCACACTCAGCGTAGCTGACTCCTGAGCCACTATCCTTTTCCCTCACCTACATACCTCTATAGGAGATGACCTCATGTCATCCAATTCTGATGATGCTGCAAACACCAATCATGGGGAAAACAAAACAAAACAAAACAAAACATGGTATATATTGTCCCTGGAGGCACAGAAGTACTTTTTATAAGATACTATCCTCTATTTTTCTGAGAAAATGCTTAGAAGCTTTGCAGATATGGGTTGAGCATTATTTTCTAGACTATACTAAACCAAGACATGGACATTTTTTATCTTATTCTATTTAAATATGTTCTTACCCAAATTGTGTCTTTTCCCTGTAACCACCAAGGTATACTAACCAATTTGCAGTAGCAAATACAGTGATAAAACAACTGAAAATAAGTTAATTGATGAAACCAGGACAAAATTTCATATTAATCCACATACAGATCATGTCAGCTGTTACAATTGTTATTAAGTAGTGCAAAATGTACTACAATTGAGTGATTTCATGCCTCAGAAAATAAACAATTTTCTCCTTTTTATGGCAAGAATCCTATCTTAAAGGCAAAGGAAAGCAATGGCCTAAGTGAAAATCTAGTGTCCATTTTCTGGCATTTAGAAAAGAATCATTTTGGGTAGCCCCAGTGGCTCAGCGGTTTAGCGCCGCCTTCAGCCCAGGGTGTGATCCTGGAGACCCCCAGAATCGAGTCCCACATCGGGCTCCTTGCGTGGAGCCTGCTTCTTCCTCTGCCTGTGTCTCTGCCCCTCTCTCATGAGTAAATAAAATCGTAAGAAAGAAAGGAATCATTCCAATTGTATTTATATTCTTTTTTCTTAAGGTTTATTTATTTGAGTGAGAGAGAGGAAGAGCACACACATACTTCACACACATTGGGGTTAGAGCAGAGGAAGAGAATCTTCAAGCAGACTCCCTGCCAAGCCAGGAGCCTGATTCCAGGCCGAATCTCAGGACCCACAAGATCATGACCTGAGCCAAAACCAAGAGTCAAGATAACCAAGTAAGCCACCTAGGTGTCACTTTATATTCTTAATAATAAAAGCTTTGAATTTCAACTTCCACATACTTAATCTTAATTTTATCTCTCTCTTTTTAAAAGATTTTATTTATTTATTCATGAGAGACACACAGAGAGAGGCAGAGACATAGGCAGAGGGAGAAGCAGGCTCCCTGAGGGGAACCCAATGTGGGACTCAATCCCAGGACCTTGGGATCACTCCCTGAGCCAAAGGCAGACGCTCAACCACTGAGCCACTGAGGCATCCCATTATCTCTCTTTTTTAAAGGGTACATGCAAGAATGCATCCTAAGATTGAGCATACTCAGGTTCAATATTCACAGATTCCTGAATTCCAGTTCTAATTACTTTTGCTTATTTTTCATTTTAGGGATAGGAACAGGGAATGGGAGGTGAGGATACAGTGGGGTGTGAAGCACAAACCATCCCACATGTGAGGGGCTTACCAAATTCTAAATAAATCTAAATGGATGCAGAGAGTGAAAAAAGGAGAGAGGAAGAAACACACAGGGATATAGGCACATACCCTTTAGTAATCAGAAATAAAATATGTATATTTCCTCCAAATTGGACTATTTGAAGAGCTCTCTTTGTTGACCATGATTGAAATCAAGGTTACTATTTATTCCCTTCTGTAGATGATAAAGTTTCTCAGTTATGTAAATCAGAGTAGAAAACAAATGAAAGATTAAGGGGAAAGGTGAGGAGAGTGAGTCATAGCAAGTGAAGGGGAAAGGGGGCAAGAGGGTAAATAGATGAAGATGAGAAGATAGGAGAGGGGAAGGAGAGAAAGGGAAGGAAGACAGGAGAGAGGAGGAAAGTGGTTGAGGAGAAGCACTTATTTCACTTTGAATAACATAGTTATTTGGAAAGGAATCATTCCAATTGTATGGCATGGATAAAACAAAGAAGCAAAGCTTGAAACAGAACATGCACAATACAAACCCATTTGTTTATTATTAAATTCTACAGACATAAAATTGCTGTTTCAAATCCTGCACTTATCTTGTCATGGACCAGAAACAGTTGTGAGTTCCACTAACTGCTCCTTGAAGAGTCTGACCTGGTAGAAACTCATTAAAAATTCATAAAATATCTCAACAGTACAGCCATCAGAACATTAACAGTTCAGCAATAAATTATTGTTAGGTCATGGTTTTTCTGGAACTTGATCGCTTTGGTTTTTCCCTCCATTTTATTGCCAATTCAGAGAAGTTAACAGGGTGGGCAATATGACCCTTATTTTTAAATGGTTACACTGAGGACAAAGGCCAGACCTGTCAGAGGATGGTCCCAAACTGAGTAGTAGAATAGAAGGAGACTCAGTTCTCCTGACTCCCAGGTCACTGCTTTTTCTTTAGGCTTTGGTGGCTTCTTTTTTTTTTTTTTTTTTTTTGCAATCAAATTGGACATGCAGCATTAATTAGCGAGCTGTAAGCACTTTCGTTTTCACTTTTGGCTAGCAGACTCCAGTGAATCTCTAATTTACACATTTCAGCTCTGCAGACATTTGCAGACCAATATTCCAAGAGCTAGTTTTTAATGTGGCTTAGCATCTATTTCGGTACTTATAATGTTAAGATGTGTATTTAATTGTCATTCCAGAAGGGATCCTGCCACAAATAATCAATGGTTCCCAAAAGATAAGTGTGTGGTTAAATCCATTCTACTTTCTTTTAGTCTATAAATTGTTATGCCTTTTGTAGTATTGGCTAGTATAAAAAACTATGACAACTTCAGCAAATCATTGGCAAAAGGACCTTTCCAACAACTGATTAAAAATGATAAAAATGATACCTATATTCAAAATCTTGGTGACCATTTTTTTTAAAGGATAGCTATTGAACCAGCTATCATTTATCTACTTTTCTTTTCTGGAAAAGTACATACCAAACTGCTAACAGCAATGGGCTACTGGGCGGATAGTATACAGGGAGTAGGAAATGGGGGACCCTCCCTTCTTTGCACATTTCTGTATTTTAAAAATTTTTTCTCATGAATATGCATTTAGATGAATATGTAAAATTTTATTAATAATATATTGGTGATGGAAGTGACTCTAGGAAGTCTAAATGTTTTAAACATGAATATATATTTAAAACAAATGTGTAATATTTTATTAATACATTTTATTACTTTATCCACTGATCTTTGAGATAAGGCAATATGCAAGTCAGGTTCTTAGCTCTTTAGTAGGTAGATGAAGGAACTACAGTGGAGGTATAGGGCTGAGATTCCAAGGGAAATATGTGTTATGCCAAAGTGTGTGAGCTTCGCACTTCCTTATGCTGCCTGGCAATGACAAATGAATACACTGCAACAGTTAGTGAAATCTCCTTGTATTTCTAACTTAGGTCTCCCAGGGTAGATAAACAACAAACAGGACCTATTTGAAACATACACTGTAACAATGATATAACCCAGAATTTGGGGTAGTTCTGAGCCAAAATTGTTCAGGTACATTTGATCAGAAGTATATTTTATATTTCAATTACCCTGACAAGCTTTTCCTCTGGTTTGGTAAAACCAGTAAGAGATTCACTTAGTCTCTAAGGTTAGAGATCTGTGCCAAGAACATGTTACATTGGCAAATGTCACATACCATGCTGAAGATGATTTTATCTGATAATCTACTATGGAGAAAGCATAACATAAATATTTGCCAGATTATAAACTTAATTTTATACCACAGGTCCAATAACATGTAATTTGCTTATAATGGATTATTTCTAAAAATATATACTTAAGATATTTAAAATTATAAAGTTACTAACAATATCTTGTTACTCCCAGTTCTGCTTTTTCACTTGACCAATTAAAAACTGTATTTGCTTTAAGAGAGGAAGGGCCACTAAGAAAACCAAGTTTTGGGGTTGAAAAGAAACAATGCTAAATTAACAAGGTTAAAATTTTAAGCTCTAAAAAAATCATAAAAGAATTTGAGAAAAATTCTGTGAGAATTTGTAACAAAAAATAAGCCAAAAAGAAAAATCACATTCTTGGGCCTTTTCTTTCCCACTGTGTAGAATGGGAACCAGAGGAAAGAACTAAAGGTGAAGAAGATCCCTGATATCCTCTATTTGGCAGGAGTTAAGAGAAGCACATGTCTCCTTCCTGATATGGGTACAGTCATCCCTTGGGACCTTATTAGCTACAGAAAAGAAAAAAAAAAAAAAACTTGGTTATCACCCTTAAATTCCCTACTCACTTAAAGCAATTTCTAGAGAGAAGATACACATGTGCTGTATCGTCTAATAAAGTCATGGCTTCTGGGATTTTTAAAAATTTCTAAGGTTCCTTCCAAGCATTAGAAAAGTGTTATATGTGATTTTTCTTCCTTTTTTTTTCCTTTTTTACTAATTGGGGTGACCATTACTAGACAAGTTTGGAAGGTACAGGCAGTGTCAAAGTCAATTTCTCATTTTTCTTTTAAAATCTACCTTAGTTTTGTTCCACAAATCATTGTCTTAACCATATTGTTATGCGAACTGCTGTTTTTAATATTTATTATACAGGGCTAAACTTGATCATAATATTGTTAGCTTTTACTAAAAAGTATGAGATATAAGTGATTCTGTCACAGATTAAGTAATAGCCTTCAGAGAGTTTTCCACTGTGTGAATTTCTGCATGTGATTTAAAAGGCAATGTGATACAATACATACACATGCATTCAGGACCCACGTGTGAAAACCTTTTTTCTATAGATCACAAAGTTTGAAGATCCTTTAGTATATTTTGATTTTTTGACTCAAATACTGAGCCACTGACTCCTCTGAACCTGATTATAAACAATGCCCTTTTTTCCCTCTGGCGCTTATTTTCTTACCCTCTACAACACATTCAGTGAAACCTATGAATGAAGGCTACATACAGGAAGAGGCAAGTTCCCTAGCCAGTAATGGCATCCTTACTTGCAAAAATGAAAAACTCTCAAGATATTCCTCCCACTGAGCCCCTTTCTCTAGAAACAAACAAACAAAAACAAAACACAAAACAACAACAATAAAGAAAAAACTGAGAATACATGATGGTATTTAGAGGAATACTTCCACTGTTGCCTATCCCAATTCCAAGGAACCCTAATGGATACACCTGGGAGGTCAAGTGCTAGGAAAGTTTTCTGTGAACCTTTAATCATCCCCCAGACTATTAGATAAAGTGGAAGGGAGGTAACATGTATATTTGCAGACTGTCTATGAAACAGTCAAAGAAACGAGAAAGAAAAAGAAAGAAAAGGAAAAGTCAGAGCAGTAACTGAGACCTAAGATTATAGTTGAATGATAGTGGCTGCTAACATATATTAGCACCTAGTGCCCTGCAAGGTTTTTCTGGTTACAACCTCCCTTAATTCCCAAAACAATTCCATGAAATAGTTATTGTACAGAGAAATTGTATTTGCTAAAGGGGAATTGTATCTGCTAGGCCTCCCCATGTGACCACTCCCACCCTGTCACCACTATCCTTCCTGACAGTTCTATATCTTATACTAACCTTCCTCATAGCACCTTACACATGTGTGCAACACAAGGAATAATATTGTGGTTAAAAGAATAGGTGTTGTGGCTAGAAAAACATAGATTCAAACCCAAGCCTTTCACTTATAAGTCAGGTGGTTTGGGCCTTCTCTCAGAACCTTAGCTTTCCCATAGAAACAACAGGGGCAGGTGTATCATTTACATTATAGGATAATTGATATGATTAATTGAGTTCATGTTTGCAGAGTATTTAACTGGTCCATAACAAGGAAGAGCTTAGCATTATCTTTGAGAGGAGTGGGAGTTTCTAGTTGTCTTCATTTTCCTATAATTTGTCTATGCAGAAGGAACCCAGGGTAAGGGTGTTATTTTTTAAAATTTTATTTAAATTCAATTAATTAATATATAGTGTGCCATTAGTTTCAGAGTTAGCATTCAGTGATTCATCACTTGCATATAACACACAGTGCTCATCACATTGAATCTCAGGACAGCATTATTTTTACTGAAACTCCAATTGCAGGGGTGCCTTAGAGGCTCAGTTGGTTAAGCACCTGACTTGATTTCAGCTCAGGTCATGATCTCAGCATCTCGAGATTGAACCCCACATAGGGCTCCCCTCTCAGTGGGGAGTCTGCGTATCCCTCTCTTTATGCTCTTCCTCTTGCTCTTTTTCTCTCTCTAAAATAAATAAATAAAATCCTCAAAAAAATAAAGCTCCAATTGCTTCATCGTTCTCCTCTTTCTGGAGTGGAATAAGTTTCTGTAACTATTCTTTTATTAAGTACCTAGTGCAGTGCAAGTTTCTTTACATTGCTTATCTCTTTTAATTCCCAAAACAATTCTGTGAAATAGTTATTGCACAAAAAATTGGACCAGACTGTATCCAATGGCCTGCTTATTTTTTTTGGCCTGCTTATTTATAACATGGGCATAAGTATTCATAGATACCTAAGGCAAGAACAATAAAAATGATTGTTTCCTTATCATTACCTCTCCATGTAGCATCCAAAAATGAGTTTCTACAATGCCTCATTTAAGAAATGAGAATGTGAGATAAAGAGCTGGATAATCTCCTACAGTTAGTTCTATAACTTTAAAAATATTCCCTGACCTTTCCAAGCATCAGTTTCCTTATTCATAAAACTGGGACACAATGGTAATTATATATGTCTGACAGTGTTGTGATAATTAAATGAGATAATGTGTAGAAAAGGTGCATCATAAGGATAAGTGGATGATTTTCATTGAGGAGACAGGAAGCTGCTTCCCTACCATCCCCTTTAGAGTGTCTTCTTGAAAATATTCAGGTGTAACAGGACCAACCTTTTGATTTTCCAAAGCAAGATTAAGACTTCTGACCCTTCAAACTGTAAATTCAAGCTTCCAGAATTAGCTCAGAATTAGCTTTCTTTCACAAGAGAAATAGGAGACAATCAGGTGCATCTATTTACTTCTCAAAAAGATAGAGAAGTTATTATTCTTTATTCGACTTAACTATATACATATGTGTGAGATTCTGTACAGAACTTGTAGTCATTTTGACATCACCATATATCCCTACACTATAATAAATTGTTTTCTCTCTTTCTTCTATATAGGTACAGAGGGGTCTTTTTTGGGCAGGGTTGTTTTTGTTTTACCAATAATTATAAACTGTAAAGTACCAAAAGATCTTAACTGTTGATATTGTTCTTATAATTATTAAAATTTTTTTCTCATTTCAGGACTACAGTGATGGAAAATTATGCCATTATCCAGATAGAAAAGAATATAAAATACTTGACCCTAGCACATTGGGTAAGTTCTACAAAAGTGGTTTTCTTAAAAGTTCAGCTGAATATATCTTTTTTCCTTTGTATTAAACTTACTTTTATCTTATATTAGTGCCAAGAGCACAATGCAAAGACAGAAATTATTAAATTTTAAACGGTCATACCCAACTAATGAAAGATAAACTTCTTTTTGGTCATGCTAAAAAGTTGAACTTCAAAATGAAAACACATATCAAGTTTTTGCATACTCTAATTGCTATATACAAATATTAAAGAGAAACAAAATATAGTAAAGTAAATGCTAAAGACACTATGAAATTCTATGCACTAACACAACCTTCTAAAATAAACTACATTATGAGGTGCCTGGGTGGTTCAGTGGGTTAAGCATCCAACTTTTGACTTAGGCTCAGGTCATGATCTCAATGTCATGAGATCAAGCCCCACACCAGGTTTTACCACACTGGGCGTGGAGCCTGTCTAAGATTCTCTCCCTCCTACTCCCTCTGCCTCCTCTGCCCCCACTCTCTATCGATCTCTCTCTCTCTCTCAAACAAACAAACAAACTATACTATGGGTAAGTTAACTCTTACAGTTAAATGCAATATTTCTTTCTAAGTCTTAAAGATCAAACAGGATGGCCAAATCAAATTCACTGCAGTCTCCATTACTGTCACTTCTCTCCTCACATCTTGCAAAACTTCCTGTCTCTTCCTATTGGCTTTCCGTACGTCTACTAATGGCACCCATGCATTTCCAAGTTTGAAGGTTCTTTAACGCTATCCAGTCATTGGCCAAGTCTATCTCCTAGTTTCCCACACTTTTTACTACAAAACATTTTAATTTTCTATCTCTTAGTCCCACCAGACTGTTTTTTTATGAATGCCTGAACATAGCATTTTGCTCTGTAATTCTTCCCATCTTGGCAGTGACCAAATAAAACCTTAGCTGAGTAAATCAACACATGAAATTCCTTAGATTATATGGCTATGATTGCTTTCTCACCTATTCCTTACCTTTAATTCTCAGGTTTTCTATGCTAGTTTAGCTTCTCAGTCCTAAACACCTCCCCTTAACTCTTGCCCATACCATAGATTTATCCTTTCCACATTTGTAGAATACATTTTCACAGAGCCCTGCTCCTATTTCTCACTCTTGGCTCAGAAATGCCCCTTGGCCCCCATCTGCTTTCAAAAGTGTATATCACCAAAAGTACATAAACCCAAGTAACATTCTGGTCTTTCTACATATAACCCAATTTCAACAACTGTTCCAGCCATCTTCCCATACACGATGCTACACATTTACTTACATGCAATCCTAAGAGATAAATTTAGCATCTTACATATTTGTCCTGAGACATATAAAGTCAAACTTAAAGAATATAAGGAGAAGATTTTTACATGAGCATAAATCTCAAAGTTTAAAAAAGAGAGGAGGAATCATTGCTATATTACAACTCTCTAAAGTGGCCTCTGTAACCCAACAATGTATTATAGAATCAAATTTTATATAGTCAAAATTAAATCTTAATTTGATTTTTAAAAGCAAAAAGTATTCATATCACAGTGTTATCTTTTGTGCTAAATATTTCTACCTTCAACATTTACTATAATGTATATGTCAACCATCCACCATACTGGGTAGTTTTAAAAGCTATCTTTAATGTACATGATAACTGACCATTATATATATACTAACCCCAAGACCTTGATGTCCTAAGATTTTTCTTCTTAAACTGACTTCTGGACTTTCCAAAAGACGTTCCAAACCTCTGAGACCAGTTCAAGAATAGAAAAGATTGCTCTTCCAAAGATTCCTGAAGCAATGCCTTTCCAAGGATAATGAGGCTTTGGAGTAGGACCTGTCCCTCACCTAGCAAGATCCTGACATAGTAGAAGCCCAAACCAAACTGCCTCAGGGATATAATAAATCCCCACATGTCTTCAGCTCACAGCATTTGGCTCCAGTTCAATCATTACTGTATTTACAAAAGAAATAAGCCCAGAAGACAGGAAATGGAAAACTCTAAGTAATATAATAAGTTTCTTTTTAAAAACTGGTTAGGACCACCTCTTGAAAACTTTAGTTAACGTAGTGAATGGGCTAAATTCCTTCCTTACCTTTCAATTACTATTCAATTATACTTGTATACACTTTATTCTGTGATCTCAGTCAGTGGTACCCATTTTCACCTAGCCATTGTTCCCCTTTCCCAGTTCTGTTATGTTTATTTTGAGCCTGGCATCATATAGTGAACTCAAAGTTTCTCTCTTTTTAGAATATGGTCATTGGCTCCCTCACTTTTGCACAAAGGCCATAAATAAAGAGAAATAAGTTACTCCAGTTTGTTTTCGGAGGGGAAGGATGGAGAACTGGGGAGAAATTGCAGATTTGCCTCTTTCTCTTTGTGATTTCTAAGGGCTCTGCCCCGAACTACTGATAGAAAAGAGATTTACAATCATTTACTGAAAGGGGCTCCCTGACTTCCTGCTTTGTCTCCATTTTCTTAAGAGCATCAGGCTTCTGCATAGTTATAACTTGAATGCTATTCAGCCAATTGTGACCCTTATGGTTTTGTTTATATTTCCTGACATATGAAGAGAATAATTTTATGTAGCCATTTAACACAACCGTTCCTTCATGTCTAAGACCCATGGTCTCTTCTAGCATTAAGTTTCAGAGAAAAAGAGTATATGTGTAATCTGCACTCTGCTTTTACAGCAACACCCAAATTTCTTTCATTTTGGTAAATTAAAGCAGTATACTTCAAATAGCAATTAAATATTTTTTATGATGTTGGCTGTATTTAGCAGGGACTGCAATGTTAGTTGTAGTGTGGAAGTACATTGATAGCCTAGGATTTTGTATATGGAAACCAAAAGCTAGTTTTTAAATATACATTGTAAATATATGGCCATGATCAAAGCAATTGAAAAACATGATGAATGCACCATGCTACAATTTTCACTAGGAATATCTTAAATTAAAAAAAAAATGTATATAATTTCAGTGTAATATACACACTGATCATCAAAGCCATAGTTCACATATTAGTAATATAGTACATAAAATCTACATAATCTTGAAATATTATTTTTATTTTTGGATGTGGATTAAAGTGTACTCTGAAGTAATTAAGTTTTTCAATGAGTAGATATCTCCACAATAGATATCAATATCAAACATTTCAAATCTATAACAAGATTTACCGATTCTTAAGCTAAAATCTATGCACTACTTAGTAATTATAGAAAGAACTGTTCCCATACAGACCAAGGGGGGAAAAACAAAATCAACCCACATAGTCCCCTAGAATAAAATCCATTTGACACAAGCAACAGAAAATCCTGAAAGATTTACACATTGCACATACTTTATGCTGACAAGTTGAAGCAATAGCACCAAAGAGAAGACCTAAATAAATTAATCTTCCCCAAAGAATATCATTTTTATCACAGTCTAACTACCTTAAAAGAGCTATATCACTTGTATGCTTTTAAAAGGATTTTCAAAAACTGTATACATAATTGAAAACAAACATTTGCAATCCTAAAATGAAATCTTATTACTTTTGGTGTAAAAGAAACACATTTGCTTAGAAATAATACATTTTTTCATGAATTTTTTTTCTCTCTATGGAATTTTAAATTTAAGTGCACAAAAATCTAGGGTAAATCAATTAAGCACCAAAAACCTATATTACACTTTTGTTTTTTTTTGCTTATCTAATTTTAACATGCTCCCAGGATTTTAGATGGATGTTTCAAAAGTACCTAACATTTTCCCTCAAGTTTCTGATGTGATCACCCCTTAAATACCACCTAAACTAGGAAAACATTGGCAGTCTTATCAGAGTTCCCTGCTGTCATTCCACTGCTGCATGGGACAGTCTTCAATGAGACTTCGACAAACCTCATTCATCAATATTCTACTCTGGAGGAGCTGACACTTACTGCGAATTCTGCTCTTCAACTTAAATACCAGTGTCTGTGGCAGCCAATTCTATCATTGCAGAGACAGCCTCCCTCAGGCGAGGTCCAACCTTTCTCTCCAAGTGCACCCAGGGATTACTCTGACTTCCCCTAAATTCTCTCCTCTGCACAGTAAGAGCTAATCTTTCCTGTATGAAGCAGGAGATGGTGTTGCTATGACAACAGAGCACATTCTAGCAGTGGGACTACCGAGATGAGCCTTCAAAGACTCAGGGAAACATGTACTCAGTTTTCCTCCAGGGCTATGGGCTCCTTCCTTTAGGATTTAATCCCCCCAACAAGTTTACTGACAGACCGAGTTGTTGATTATCTATGCATTTTGCTACAGGGAGATGACTGATTAAGAACATGGATGGAAGATCACAGAGTTATTTAATAAAAGTGCCATTCTCAGTTATATTAAATTTCCAGTTGTAACTGCTTTGTATAGCTGTTTTAAAATACTAGCCTCACTTAAATTTAAAGCATTCTGCTTACTGTTAAGTTTTTCAAAAATGATATTAATGTGTTGAGAAGGGCATTATCAAGGGGAAAGCTTTATCTTTTTTCGTTTGTTTGTATATCATCACCAATGTATCAACTTGAAGGTTAGATACAGTCACACACACACATACACACACACATACACACACACACACACACATCCATTTTCTCTCTCCAGCATCAACGTCTGGAGCCTTGAGGTTTCAGGGTGGGGGAGGGGATATGCTAACAAAAGCAAATCCCTGCAGCCACATTTTGCATACATATATTAGCTGGAGAATAATCACAATAAGCATTAATCATTTAGAAAAATAATCACCAGTAGAATTTAAGTGCCTTTGCAACCACAGAAGAGAGCTAGTATCGGGTCATATTGTGTAAGGGCAGATTTCACATATTATTTTCGAACACAGCAGTTATATTTTTCAGAAAATAATGAATGCAAACGTTATTGTGTATTTTTTAAAAGTTGATAATGCATTTTAATAGCCCTAACTTTGTACTATTTTTTATATTCACTTTTCTTCAGTAGGCATTCCTGTGAATTCAAACACGTCCATCTTGTCCATTAGAAGGCAAAGACTCAAGGCAGGAAAAGTTTTCCCTTCTCAGCAATAGACATTCAGTTTACTACCCCGCCATGAGAGAGACTTTCACCCAGGCAGTCATCCAAACTGTCCTTTTTGCTCCTCTTCACTTCCCCGATACCTCTTCCATTTCTCAATCCTTTCCTTCAGGAACAGCTCTTATCACACATCACCCTTCCCCCATACCAGGCTTGCAACTGCTCTCCTTTGTGGCTGAAGCAATATCATCTGCATCATCTACATCCATTCTTCTGATTGTGGAGGGAGAACATGACTTCATGGGTGTTGCTATCATTCAGAGGTGAGGGGATCTATAGGGTATAGGGATTCAGTGTCCTATTGGCCGGCTAGAAGAAGTATCAGACTATCTTTATTACTCCTTCTCATGCAAATTTAGTTACTTCCTTTTTGTGTGTGAAAAGCTTTAAGATATTAACTAGTATGTCAAGATTCCAGATAATACTTGCATTTACATTGAGTAATTCACAAAAAATGAACAGGGCATTTTAAAACTAATTTTGATTTTTTTTTATTTCTATCAGGTAATAAAACTAGCAGTTAAATTTGTTCAAAGTGTGCCTTGGCATATACCTCCAGACACATACGTGCTCACATCATGGGCACATACAGAACATTTTTCCCTCGTGATCCTATTCCCAGAGCTTGTTCTGAAGATGCATTCTCATAATTCAAAAAGTTATGGCACCTGTTTTCATTATGTTCATTATTATCTAATTAGTAAAAGGCTTTTTTTCCCCCATTTTCACTCTCATCTTCAGGGAAACTGGATAAATGCCAAAACATGTAAACAACATATGGTTTACTTTCAAAATCAACCAACCAGAATTACTCATTTTCAAAGAATCTCTTAGCTAAAAAAATATGTTGAAGAAATAATTTCCTGCTCTAATAGCTAATGTTTACCATCTGCTATTCCTTTAGACTAACTACCTGGAGATCAATCACATTATATATTTTCCAGTTCCCCTCCCCTCTAAAAACTGATATTATTAGTAAAAAAAATAAAAAAATAAAAAATAAAAGGCACTTAAGTAGGTCATGCTGAAGTGGCACAACTAAAATTTGAATTTTGCAAGTGAGTTATAACCACCTAAAATAATATGAAAGCCAGAAATCACTACTGTTAGAAATTTATGAGCTTTATGATAATCTCCTATGTATTACTTTTGAGCTTCTATTTTTCAACATAATAATCATTATGTCTGTTAAACCACAATTATAAGTTTGTCTTAGGAAAATAGAGATCAGGAGAGTAAAGAGCATTTTTCTCAAAACCAGCTTTGAAGATGAACCCCAAAGCATTTCAGAAGAAAGAGACTGAGCTGCTGGAGCCCATGGCAAGGGGAGCAGAGTGTGGATCAAGAACCATTTTTTTTTCTATGAAGCCACCTTTTGTGGAAAGGCTTAGGTACAGTCTCTGGACTTTAACTGGACACTGAACACAGATTCTAATGACAAACTGCACTGCTAACCTGCACTTCAGTTTATCACTTTCAAAATGGGGAAAATAATAATACTTCTATCATGAAATTCTCGTAAGAATTCAAGGGATAAATATGTATAAAGATCTCCTAACAGTGCCTAGTATACATACCATACTATGTAAATGTTAGCTATTATTTAGGATTTTGAAGACAAGGACTACATGTTATTCATTTTGTTCCTCCTATTCCTAACACAATATCTGCTATAAGATATGTACTTAGTAAATCTACAAAAGTATTTTTCATATCATCCATGTGATTTCAATATCTAATAAAGCAAAGTGAACATAAAATATCAAAACATTCTAAAATATAACAGAAGAGAAATAATAAATCTGTATAACTATTATGGGTTTATCAAGTTCAATAAGTAAATAAATAAATACATATTCAAGGAATGGAGTAGATTTTCAATACATAACCCTCTTACATACTAATTCTATGTTAAGAACTATTTGTTGAATAATAGCTACAGATTACAATAAGTAGGATTATTGGAATACAAGCACCATAATCCCTTTAGTTTTATAAGAGAATGAGTTATCACTTACTACAAAAGTATTTAGCAGCTGCTTTAGTAAATGTTATGCTAGATGCCAGGGTACTAAGACTTAGATCATGGTTTCTGTTCTCAATGAGTTCACAGTCTAGTCTAGGAAACAGACATCCATTCAACACATACTATATGTTCTAGGTACAGTTCTAGGTGCTGGAGATACAACAGTAAACCAACTAGAGAGAAATGTCTGCTCTCAAGAAAGTTACCCATGCTCTGTGGATATGCATGTGCACGTGTGTGTGTGTGTGTGTGTGTGTGTGTGTGTGTGTTAGGGGTGGAAAATGTGAGCATACAAGTAGATTATAACTGCTAGAGAGAAAAAGGAAACATAGTTGGGAAATAGGAAGGGTGGTAGAAACAGGGACGAAATCTTAATGTTAAGCATTTATATACAACACAAGTTGGTATTAGCCATGAAAGAGCCACAAAGGATCAGGGGCATCTACAAAAGGGATTGACTAACTCTTCCCTAAGTAATCTGGGAAGACTTCATAGAGTACTCAAATTCCAAGTAAAAAATTTAAAAATAAGTACGTAAATAGAGTTCTTGTGTATTCAATAGTATTTTTCACCTCATCCATTTTAATACTTACCACAACAAAGTGAATAAATAACATCTAAAAATACTAAAATATGTCAAAAGAGAAATGTGCATCTATTAACTAATTATTATGGTTTTACAATGTTCAAAAATTTCATGGTCAGTTAAAAATATGTAATTCTAGCACCTGAAATAATATGTGGTTGTTCTACAAAAGTAATTTCCCTTTATTTTGAAAAAGTAATTTTCTTCTTAGTTTCCTAAGATAAAACATAGCTAAAGAAACACAAGTATAACTCTATTATACTTTGTATAACAAAACAAATTCCAGATGGGTTAAACTTTTAAAGAAAATAAAGTTGTAAAAGCATGAAAAGAAATGGAGATTTAAAAAATATATACATACAGGAAAACAAATTCTGCAACATTCTGTCAGATAATTAACATCCTGACTAGTCTAGAAATCTACAGATTATATACCCATACCCACTTTTAAATTATTTATTAGACAATCATTTATTCACTGCAATGATGCATCAGATATTGGGAATTCAAAGAAAAATGAGACAGTCTGCCTTCTACAAGTTTATGGTCCAGCAATAGACACAAATGAGTACATAAGTCTTTACCACAACAGAGTGATAATTATTATAAAACTATGCACAGAATGCTATGAGAGGATCTAGGAAAGAATTCTGTCCTGGTACAGGCATATGAAATCATCAAAAGAGCGTGTAGATGCAGCCAAAATGGAAGAGATTTGAGCGGGCCAATGCTATCACTGAGAATAGCCAGAAAAGCTAATTTTAAAAAATATATGCCTGAAATCCATTTGAAGACATCAGACAGCTAGCAGGCAACCAGGATTTGAGAGCCCACAATCCCTGAGAGAAGAAAATCAGAGAACTGTGAACCAACATTCTCTAAGCAGCTTTTTTTACTCCAGGCAAATGCTGATGTTCATGTGAAGAGTGGGACAACAGTATGAGCATGCATTGTTTAGATGCAGAGAAAAGAGTAGAACTTTTGGAAATCTCATAATGCTGTAAAGAAAATAAACTGGATTTCACATTGAAAAGGTAGCCAGATTATGAGTAGTCAGGATCCCAGAGAAAGGGTAGTAGCACGGAAGTGAGATCACAATTTGTGGTTTTATTCTTGAGACTTAAGCGTATTTATAAGTTGCACAGAGCAGAAGCCCAAGAAGATAAGCAGAAAACCTCTAAACAAACAAAAACCAAACCCAGCAGCATTTGCTTTAGTCCTCTGGACTGAAAAGCCAAGGACCCTCAGAGGGGCAGGTTTTTTGTTAACAATCCAGGCTATCCCTGGGACCTCTGGAAGGTTACATCATTCAGCTGAGGAAAAACAGATGGGGAAGGGAGATCGTTATAAGACCTGAGACGTAGCAATCAAATCAGCTCAATCCTTGATTTGATTGATCTGTGCCTCCTTATCTGCCTATATAATAGGCATATTAGGATATAAGGAAAACTCCCTGAGCCAGACAATGTTCCTAAGACCATCTATTATTATTCATACAAAATATCCATAATTTAATAAAAAATTATAAAGCCTACCAAGAAACAGGATTGAGAAAAAAAAACAGTTTATAGAAAAACAGACAATAGAAAGAGACAGCCAGTTACTAGAGCTATCAGATTTAAATTACTATGATTATTATAGTAAATGGAAAAAGAGGTGGGAATTTCGCCAGAGCTGGTTTATAAAAGGAAATTCAAGAATTTTAAATATGAGAACATTAAAATTAGGCATTTAAGATAGGCTTTATTTTTTATAGTAGTTGGAGAGAAAAACAGAGAGGATTAGTGAATTGGAATATAGATCAGTAGAAAATAAACAGGTGGAAACACTGAGTTAAGTGCAGGAGATGTAGAGAAAGTGTTCAGAACATACAGGATGGGAAAATGATTTAATACCTGTGATGTGCTGGTAAATGTTTAACAACCAGTTCTCAGAAAAAGTGTACATATATTATACATTTCACTCATATAAAGGATGTGTAATACACTATTAATAATAATAATAATAATAATAATAAAATATACGATATTCCCTGTTGTAAATTCCATATAGCAAAACGATTCTTTCAGAACATTTGGCTTCCCATCAGCTTCAGGGTGAATTGCAAACCCTCATCATGGCAAAACAAGTGTTAAAAGTATCTAGTATATTGACAACATACATACATATACTGCATATTTGATATAATTTAAGCCTCACAGCAACTTTCTAAGATATAGTGCTATCCTCATTTTATAAAATACCCCTGGTTCAAAACTCTGTCTTCCTCTTTCACTGTCTGTCTCAGTATTTACCAAAATGGGCTGTACTCTATTCTCATTGAATAACTGGAGGTTCTCAGAACACATCATCCTTTCATCTGACACCATGTCTTGTATAATGCCTCACACTCTCTTGCTCACTCTCTCACATGCACATTATCTCTCTGGTTGTCATATCCTGTTCCTCATACTGGATAATTCTGATTTTTCCTGTAAGGTCCAGCTCAGCCTTCTCTTGTTCTTGGAAGCCTCACCTGAGACTTACAAGATGGCCTTCATCAGTGTTTCCACAGTACCCTGCACATACTGTAAGCACTGTCCCCTGAAATTACTCAACTCCAAAAATGGCCCTAGATGATCTGTGAATCCCACAGTTTTCCCCTTGTGAAATACTCTCCCTGAATCTGAGTTGGCCTGGGACTCATAGTCATGAGAATTCAGAGAAAATAATCCTGTGTAAGTTTTGGACTTGACACTTAAGAGAGTCTGTCTGTCAGCTTCTACTTTTGTGCTTTTTGGACCTTCAAGCCAACAGATAAGAAGTCTCACTACCTACTGAAAGAACCATGTGTTGAAACCATGTACAGAACTATCTGAGAGGGGAAGAGGCCCAGACACATGAAGTAATAGAAACAGGGCCAGTTGTCCCAGTGACCCAATGTTCTTTCTGAAATGAGCCTCCCAGCCTCCCCTAACTAAGGCATCAAACATATGAGTGAGCCACTTCTGATGCTCCAGGCCATTCAAACCCTCAGACCACTGCAATCCTAGCCAACATTGGAAGTGGAAGCACTACCAGCTAAGCTCCATCAACCCAATAAATCATGAGATTATAAAATTTGTTTTTATATTGTTTTAAACAGTTACACTTTGAGGTGGTATTTCTTAGAACGCAGAGACAGATAACCAGAATATCTTGTACTTTGAACTCTGAGAAGCTTGAGAGCAGAATCTGGACATCTACCCTTGTACTCAAAACCACTAGAATAGTACTTTGTACAGAATAGATCTAATAAATGCTTACTAAATTAAATTAATATATTCAGGTCTCCTCAGTCTGAATGTGCAAAAACTCCCAAACAGCCCTACTTTTAATTTTCAATTCTCAACCAATTTTTAGTGACACTGCTTTACATGGCTAGGAACTTAAATTAGTTCTGCACCAATTGCATTAACCTATTTATATGTTCCTACCTCACTGTCTTTTTCCTACTTTATTTTGCCTTTGATTTTTCTTTCATCAAAATACTATGTATTATTAATCTATGATGTTTATTATCTGTGTCCCCCCATTCTCTCCCCTTCTTCCTATTAAAAGTGCCAGGAGGACAGGGCATCTTTATTCTATTCAGTTTACTGGTTTATCCCAAGTACCTAGAACAATATCTAGTAAGAGCAGATGCACAATATTTGTTGGTTGACCTAATTCATTATTTTAGAAGGGAACTGGAGATACTCATGAGCTACACTGTAGAGAAAACCAGGACATAAAGAAGGTACATAGTCAGTAGCCAATGAAGGGGACTGCATGATTCAAAAAAAAAGAAATTTTACTTCTCTGTGAAATAGTGTTTAGTGAAGAAACAAAATTTGGGTGGAAATAAGATAAATGTGTATGAAACACCTTGACCTCTTCCGCATAAAGGTGCTATGTAGATGGAAAGACATCACATCCTGCCTTGCGGTATGACTATTCCAAGTAGCAAAAGTATTTATTTCTCAGGCATTCAGTATTTTTTCTTCAGAAAACAGAACTTCAAATTAACTTAAAGGAATATACAAGGCTGAAATGCCTTAAGTGGCCTGAGTTTCATACAGAAAGAAATCCCAAGATGTGTTATAAAACAAAAACAGTTCTTATTATCATGAAGCAGTCTGCTAAATATAAGACGTAAAAATTTCACAGAGAATATAATTAAGAACTAGGAGTATACACATGTATTTACCTTAGTAGCCCATAATAGGTATTTGAAAGATGTTGGCTGAATTAATGTTGAATAAATAAACATAATCTTACACACAATAATTTTAGTTATAACATTTATTATTAAGATAATAAATTATCTTAATGATGCTCTTCAAGATATGGTGAAAAAAATTCAATGAGACATTATCACTGACATTCTAAAACTACAGAGCTAGCTATCTAGAGAGAAAAGAGGATATTAGTCTCTTATACTGTATATTACAGCGATTCTAAGTGGAGACAGCTCAAGAGCTCTTTGGAAGAATACCATATGCACAGGTCATCCTATGGGATGGTGACCAGGATATTAAAATGTTCCCACAAGAAGGTTGACCAGTGGTCTGGCTAAACATATTCTTTCAAGGAACACATCTCTGGTCTGCTGGAGTCACACTATTGGGTTGGCTGAGGGGGGATAAATTTGTTTTCATCAACTCTGCATCAGTGAAATAGTAACTCATAAGAACTATGCATAAATGAAGGAAAAGAAACTATAGACAGTTTGTCTTAACAACAATAATTTATTTTATTTATATAAAATGTGATATTTTTAAGAAGCAATATCATATGTTCATTAGGTAAAGGGACCATGTCTTAAATAATTGTATCTTACAGCATTTAGGAAAAGTGAACAATTAGTAGAGAGTTAATATTGCTTATCACAGTTGCTACAAGTTCTCTACATACATTATTAGAAACTCTTGCTTCAATTACCCCAGGAACCAATTACATGTTATTTAGCCTATCAGAATAGGACAAAAGATAAAGTAGGGACCTGGAAAAGCATGAGACTGGGCAAAAGAAGAAAATGAAGAATTAAAATAAAGAAATAGCAAATATCAAAGCCTGGAATGCTAATAAGTAACATAAAGATTCATTTGAAGGGACAAACGAAGATAAACAGCTATAGATGTCTCCTAAAAGAGAGATGATGAAAGACAATAGCTAAATACTTTAGAGGGGTATAAAAATAGAGCACTGGGTGATGGACCTTACCCTTTCAGTTAAACACATAAGCCTCACCTGAGCTGCAAGGAGATGTAGCAGAACCTCTACAAGCATGAATTTTTTCCTAAAGAAGCCTCCTACTAGAGATGCCTGGGTGGCTCAGCAGTTGAGCATCTGCGTTTGGCTCAGGACATGATCCCGGAGTGCCGGGATCGCATCCCATATCAAGCTCCCTGCATGGGGCCTGCTTCTCTCTCTGCCTCTCTCTCTCTCTCTGTGTGTCTCTTGTGAATAAATAAGTAAAATCTTAAAATAAAAAAAATTTTTTTAAAAAAAAGCTTCCTGGGGGATCCCTGGGTAGCTCAGCGGTTTAGCGCCTGCCTTTGGCCCAGGGCGTGTTCCTGGAGTCCCGGCATCCAGTCCCACATCGGGATCCAGTCCCACGTTGGGCTCCCGGCATGGAGCCTGCTTCTTCTTCCTCCTGTGTCTCTGCCTCTCTCTCTCTCTCTCTATCATACATAAATAAATAAATCTTTTTTAAAAAAAGTTTCCTACTATACTTCCGCTAGAATATTATAAATTAACTAAAGATATAAACATCATCCTCTCTCATACATATATAATATGCTGGAGTAGTAATATTTGTTATTTCCATTCCAGTCCTCATTTGAAATGCTCAAAATGTCTGAGAGAAGTTTAATCAAGTTTGAGAATGTGTCAAAGGTGAGATCTAATGTTTAAAAAAGAGTAATAATATATTCAAATATTCATTTTTCTATATCCATGAAATATATATATACACATTTTTATATATCAAAATTAAAATAGGCAGGTGGATGGAAAATATATCAATATAATATCATAGGAAGAAGTCATTTTGACTTGGATAACAGGAAGTAGAAAGCAACAGAGCATATTCATATAAAAAAATTAACTCTAAAAAAAAAAAAATAAAAAATAATTAACTCTATCCAGAATGAAATGTTAGAGTACGTGAAATAAATGCAAATCACAAACCAAAAAGATTGCCAATGTATAGAACTGGTTAGTTATCATGAAATTTGACATGTAAGACACTGTGCATCATTCAATCAACTACATCATAGAACTACAAACAGAAGTTACTTGTTGATGCTATATTGCCTTTTATATACATAATGGATCTCTCTCTGCTCCTAAAGAGATCATTCACCTTTCGTAAATTTTACCTTCTTAAACACCATATTCCTAGGTGAGACATAGACAAAAGATGAATAAATGAATTCAGTAAAAGGAATAAAGAAAAGTCATAGTCATATCTTGATTTGGTCCAACAGAGATGATCAGATCATGGGAAATTAATCTGAAAAGACAGCAACCTTGACATTAGCAGCAGTGTAAAGCCACCAGCCAAAGTTTCGGGGCAGTGCTTCACAGGGGTAAGCATTGAGCAAATAGCTTGCCTTCCCAAAATGAGTTAGGTGGCATTTTCAACCTTTATCATACTGTTACTCAATGTTCTAGAGTTCACCCATTAACTAGATTACATTTTTTTTTCTCCCACTGGCAGTCTACCTTACCTCAAAAATATACATTGTATGATGCCATATGTGGAATTATTTACATCAAAAGTTGGCAGGCTCTAATTGACAACAGAAATTATGCTTTAAAAGAAAAAAATGATTGGATATTAAAATAAAGAAATGGAGACCTTTGTTCTTGCATGTATAGTGTGTTACTGGACACTTGAAAAGTCATCTCTTCAAGTCTGAGCTTTCACATCTCTTAAGAGGACATCTGAGAAAGCCAATCTCATCCATCTTTATGACCCAATAAAGTAATGTCTGTAAATGTACATTTATTTATTTATTTATTTGAGAGAGAGAGACAGAGAGAGAGAGAGAGAGAGAGAGCACCCGAGCACACAGAGGGAGAGGGAGAGAGAGAAGCAGACAGACTCCCTACTAAGCAGGGAGTCTGATGCAAAGCTTAACTCCAGGAACCCTGGGAACATGACCTGAGCCAAAGGCAGAGGCTTAAACAACTGAGCCACCCAGATGCCCTTGTAAATGCACTTCGTAAACCATGCAACAAAAATGTAGACAAGAATGTCACACTAACGCTCAATTATTTTCTCTCAAGGTGAGACTGCCTTGCTATTTAAAAGCAATACATTGCAGCAATTCTTCAAAGAGCATTGATGATGATTAACCTAATGTACAGAAAACAGTTAATTCTACTTATGTAGTTGGAAATTGCTATTTTTTCTTCCTTGCCATATATTGACTGGTGTGACTGAATGGTTCTTATGTTTATAAAGAATTAATAATTATGATATAAAGACAATAGTCAAACTGTGGAAGGAGCCTCGGTGTCCATCGAAAGATGAATGGATAAAGAAAATGTGGTTTATGTATACAATGGAATATTTCTCAGCAATTAGAAACAACAAATACCCACCATTTGCTTCAACGTGGATGGAACTGGAGGGTATTATGCTGAGTGAAATAAGTCAATCGGAGAAGGACAAGCAGTGTATTTTCTCATTCATTTGGGGAATATAAATAATAGTGAAAGGGAATATAAAGGAAGGGAGAAGAAATGTTGGGAAATATCAGGAAGGGAGACAGAACATAAAGACTCCAAACTCGGGGAAACGAACTAGGGGTGGTGGAAGGGGGGAGGACGGCGGGTATTGGAGGGGAATGGGTGACGGGCACTGAGGTGGACACTTGACGGGATGAGCACTGGGTGTTTTTCTGTATGTTGGTAAATTGAACACCAATAAAAATTAATTTAAAAAAAAAAAAAAGACAATCATAGGAAGTCAAGTACAACTTACAGAATACAATCAGCACACTGTCACCTATGAAACACAAAACATATTTACTCTTTTACTAGTGCAAAGATGAATATCAGTAAAGGATCAAATAAGCCCAAGAAAAGTAAAGCAGAGACCACTGGACTAAACAGTCTCCTTTGCTACCTTCTCTTATTGTTGAAATTTTAATGAAGCAGGTCAAGGAATAAAGAGAAATGAAGGCTACAACATAGAACTGTCAACACCTTACATAAATAATATTATGGTTATACTCATTGTATTGTGGACACTGTATATAGCCCAAGGCACATTTTCTTTTTCCTCTTTCCACTTATATTACAGTATCATAAAAGCCTTGGATCTTATAACCTCCATTCAATAAGTTCATTTTAAGTGGTACCAGTGAAATTACAGAGTTTGACAACTAATCATTCATAAAGAAATGTTTTTGAGGATCATATGCTAGAGTATATTTTATTCTGGCAGATTAACATGCATTCCAAATTATGAAATATCCATGTTCCCAGATCATTGTTATGAAAATTGGTCTTTATAATTTTAAAATGCAAAACAAATAGGTAGTATTAATAATAGCAGATATAATACTTATGAGATGTGAAATATAAATCTATAGTATTAGGAATCATGATATAATGTATCATATATAAATTTTTGTAGTTTGTCATTATGAATCATTGATTTCCCTAGAATTGAAAATGATCATTCGATTCTTACAAATCTTCCAACCATATTCCAAATGGTTTACCCAAAGCATCCTACTATGATGATTCTAATTCATAAAAATTTCCAAAATTATAACTTTTATTCCCCATGACATTTTTAGTAGATAATTTATAAATATCTTGTTTTTATGCCAAAAAATTAAAATATATAACATTTACTCACGTACAAGGTAACACAATCTATGTAAAAAGTTATTTGGTTTTATTAAGCCAACTCAATAAAACAGGCAATTAACTTGAATAATAAGAGTTATTCAAATAAATATATCACTACATTTTTGAAAACAGAAAGGAGTACAATCTGATGAGAAATTAGCTCAGGAATCTAGTTTAGTACAGTTTTAAAGAGTGTTAGAAGGGAGATCAGATTCTTGAAAGAGATCATAAACATACATGATTTAGTTTGTTTTCTCAAGTATCACCAATCATCTCATAATTCCATTTGACTGTATCTTTGACACTTAGCACTTACTAATTTTATTTGAGAGTTAAAGCATCAACTAAGAGCCAATAGCAGTTTATTAATCTTTACATAAACTGACTTCTATTACTCTTTCAGTTAAATACATTCCCCCTGAATCCCACTGAAGTTAAAATGACGTTACCAGGCATTCTAAAGTCCAGAGATCAAATATTAAATATCAAACTATTCGAAATTCTAAATTTGAATAACCAATAGTTTCATCAAAAGAAATGAGCTTTTTTTTAAAGACTGAAATGCAAAATAAACAAATAAAAACCAAAATGCATGACTTTTCTTATTTGTGATACTCACAAGGATTTAAACATACAAATGAGTTTCCCCCTTAAAAAAAATTCTGCAAAGTATGCAATACCATTATACCATGAATTGCACTAAAATTATGATTCTTCATTTTATATATTAATTAGAAGATGCATACACATCTATGTTTTCTGACTTATATAGTACAATAATCATTTTATGACTTTAAATAATCTGTTAAGTACATCATGAGATGATAGAGAATAAAGGCTAAAAATTTCTGACAGGAGATATGAAAAATTAGGAGATATAAAAATGCTAAATTGTTAATTTGTTGGAATTTTCAGAACACTGGTTTTTTTTTTGTTGTTTTTTTTTTTTTTGCTTAATTGAAGACTCGAAAGTTTGAAGAAATTTCCATGCAAAAAGTTCAAATTTTTTGCTATTAAATGCTATTAAAACCACCTTTAGTGGTTTTAAATATCTAATCAGTTTCAAAACACAACTTTAAAGAGTTTGACTTAGGATTATTACTCTCTCTAAAAAAAAAAGCAATCTCTTAGGATGAACTGATCTCAAGTATATATTCTAACAACAAAAATAACAATTTGAAATTTGCTTGGGATTTTTACACAGAAATTCAAAGAAATGTCTGTATAAGCTTTAAAAATAGTGGCCATGAATAATTAATCTAAAAAAGAAGGTAAATTTGGTTTATACATTTTAGTTATTGCAAAATTATAATAGTAAAATATCTCAATTTTAGATGATTCATTCACTCTTGAGAATTACCAAAATAGTTCTTAGCAGGTTTTATCATTTCATTATATTAAAATACAAAGTTCTTTAGTTCCATTCTTTTTTTAATTAAGCTTTTATTTTAATTCCAGTATGGTTAACATATATGTTATATATCATTTTCAAGTGTACAAAAAAGTGATTGAACAGTTCTGTACATTACTGAATGTTCATCATAAGTGTAATCTTAATCCCTTTCACCTATTTTGTCCATCTCCTGACCTACCTCCACTCTTTAATTCCATTTTTAAACACGAGCAGCTGTTCTTAATTTTCTGTTGTTTTCAATTATTTAAATCTTTACACTTGATTAAAATATGGTACATGAGCATAGGTACTGCTATGAATTTAAATGACCTTGAATATGCTATAAAGAGAAAAGTATTTTGGAACTCTGTTATAAGATATTAAACTATTTACATGGAATTTGAATATTCAAACTTTATTACCACTGTAGGCTTCACAATATTTAAAAGCAGTGTGTAGTTGCCAGAGGGAGATCACATGTCAAATCAGTACTAAATTATTCCAAAGCTGTCTACTATGTAAAATATATTAATTCCTTATATTTGAAAAGTGTTTTAATATTTACAAAGCATTTTTTGTAAGATGGAGTACAAATATATGTTCCTTTCTCTAATATAACATTTAACCTTTGTTCAAGAAAATTGTGTTTGCTTTTTCTATTTTAGCTCTAACAATAATCCCCAAACTCTAACATAATCAGTATAAGAATATATAAGAGGGGCTAGGGGTCACTGTAAAACAAAAAAACCTCCTCACCTTTAGATTGTCATAATGTAAAGGACACGAAAGATGAAAACCTCTTCACCTTTAGATTGTCATAATGTAAAGGTTCACAATATGAACCAACAGCCAAGGGATAAAAGAATAGCTAGTAATATACAGAAGCATTAATAAAATACCTTCTATGTGTCAGGAATTATTCTATGGTTACAGCATAAACAAAATAGAGGAAAAAAACCCATTTATCCCACATATTCCAATGGGAGAGAGAAAACAAAATACTAAAGTAAATTACATAGATAGTCGAAGAAAACAGTGTTACAGGGCAAAATAAGGTGGGAAAAGTGTATAGAGTTTTCAATTTAAATAAACTGGTCACTTAAGAACTCAGAGAAAATGATCTTTGGGCCAACTCTTGAAGAAGGCAATGGGGCAAGAAATGTAAACAAGAGGGCAGCCCGGGGAGTTCAGCAGTTTAGCATTGCCTTCAGCCCAGGGCGGGATCCTGGAGTTCTGGGATGAGTCCCACATCAGGCTCCCTGCATGGAGCCTGCTTCTCCCTCTGCCTGTGTCTCTGCCTCTCTCTCTGTGTCTCTCACAAATAAATAAAATCTGAAAGAAAGAAAGAAAGAAAGAAAAAGAAAGAAAGAAAGAGAAAGAAAGAAAGAAAGAAAGAAAGAAAGAAAGAAAGAAAGAAAGAAAAAGAAAGAAAGAACAAAGAAAGAAAGAGAAAGATAGACCAGAAAATTTCAGGCAAAGTTAACAATAACCACAAAGAACCCTGAGGCCAGTGTACACCAGGCATGTTTGAGGAACAGCAAGAAGCTCATTGTAACTAGCCCATATAGAGACTTCAAATTTGACACTGAGAAATGGGAAAGACTCTGACAAGTTTTGAGCAAAAAAAGTAACATGATTGGAGTCAGGCTTCAAAAAAGATCACCTAGGTTGAGAATATACTGTTAGAAAGAAACAGAGACAAGAGTAGAAGCAGGGAGACTAGATATGAGGCTACTTTAATAAGCCAGGCAAACGATGTGGGTAGTTTTCACATAGGTAGTTTTCAAACCTAGGAGAATAGGTTTGAAAATGTACATAAAGGTCCAGATTCTGGATATTCTCTGAAGATAAAAAAACCAGGAAATTAACTGATTGATAGAATGCTGATTAGAAAGAAGGAAGTCATAGGTAACTCCAGGTGTTTTGGTCTGAGCAGCTGAGAGGATAAGGTAGACAAAAATGCAGATGGAGCAAGAGTGATTGGTTGATGGATGGATTATTTTGTAAAGAGTCAAACTTTGGATGTATCAAGATGTTTATTTTATGTCCAAATGGAAATGTCAAATGAGCAGTTGGGAATACAAGTCTTGGATTAATAGTAGAAGTCTAGTTTGGAGATATAGCTATGAGTCATCATTGCATAGATGATATGTAAATACACAAGTCTGATATCACCAAAGGATGATTGCACATAGAAACAAAAAGTATTCAAAGACTGAGCCACCAGGTCCTGCAGATAAGAGATATGGGAAATGATGGAAAATTAAGAAATAATGTGAGAAGGAAAAGCCAGGGAGGTAAGAGGAAATAGGATGTGAGCAAAGTGGTTCTACAACTTCCACACCTGGTAGTGGGCATAAACATCTATGCACAATGGACCCACTACAGTTGGAGAGGCTTCGCAGGGATGAGGAAAAATCAGGTAAGACTAGATGACAGTCTGGTCTTCCAAAATAGTTTGAAAACTGAAAATAGCTCCAAATGTAAAAACAAATATCTTAGCGTGTAAATTCTTCTTCCTCCTCTCCTCAAATTTTAACAGGAAGCAGCAATGGAGGAGAAACAATGGAAATAGAAATTGTTTATTCTTAAGCCACTTTTTTACACATGAAAGGTACTAGTTTATAAATAAAATATCTATGATTGAGATTAAGGTTTAAGAAATACTATGTGTTAAAATGTACAATTTTGATAAACTGAGTAATAATTGAACAAGAACGACTAAGTGTAAATGTTCCCTTCCAAGCATAAAAGTTGTCCTTGGTGAGTAAAAACACACTGACAATTCACTTAGCTGCTATGTTATTATTTTAAACCTCCTTTTTTGGTTTTTTAAAAATAGTAATAATACACTAACTGATGGTTGCCAGGGGGGAGGTGGGTGGGAGGATGAGTGAAATAGATGAAGGGGATTAAGAGTATACTCATCCTGGTGAGCACTGAGTGATGTACAGAATTGTTGAATCACTATATTGTGCACCTGAAACTAATATATCACCATGTGTTAATTATACCTGAATTAAAAGTAAATAAATAAAAATAAAAAATAAGAAGCCATTGCCAAAAATATATAGTAGTAATAACAAAGTCAAAGGCAGTAAGACAAATCCCCGGGAAAATTAGCTTATTCCTAAATAGTCTTGCAGCAATTTTATTTTAGAACACTTTCTAATTTGAATTAAATAGTAAACAAACATACTTAGAATGGCAATACAATACCCTCTTTACCCAAATACTGATAAAAAGATTTAAAAAGTGGTGGTAGCCTGAGATACCAAAGATTAACTCAATATAATTAAAATTGTTGCCCAGCTACAAGAAGAATTTGGAATGATTAGCTTCTTACCTTCACCACCAGGCAAGTGAAAGGGCTTTATTACCTGGGAAATAATTCAAAACAATAACTATACTTCAACCATTCTTTTAGAACAACATTCAGGGGAATAAATCAGAACTTTATAAGATACCTGAAGGAATATATTATCCATCATAAAGAGAAAGCAAAATAAACAGAAGATCCATAGATAATGCAGTTATTGAAATTATCATTATTATGTTAAACAATTTACAGCAAAAGATTAATATATTGGGTGAAGTGATAGCACATTTCAGCAGAAAACTGAAAGCAATAAAAAAGCACCAAATGGAAATTATGAGGTTACAGAATACATTGTCTGAAATTAAAGTTTGTTAAATGAGTTTAACAGAATACTTGACATGGGTAAAAAAAGGATAAGTGAATTTGAAGTCAAGTGAAAAGAAATGCTCTAAACTAAAAACACAGAAAAATATTGTTTTAAAAATGACAGTAAAAAGGTCAGTAATCTGTGACATAATATCAATAATATACATGCAATTATGCAATTGCATAAAAAGAGATGAGGGAAAATTAAACTAAAAATGTTTTTGGAAAAATCTGAAAAATTGAAGAAACTTATGAGAAATCTCAACCCACAGATATAAAAAGCTCAACAAACCCTAATCAGAATTTACATACACACACCCACATGCATACACACACACACACACCCCTGAGCATTCCATAGTCAAACTGCTGAAAACCAAAAATAAAAGAAAACCTTACAGAGACAAAATACACATAACTGAAAGAATGAATATACATATGGATAATGGCTAGACCACGTAACAAAAATAGAACATGACACAATCTGCAGCAACTATCCCAGGAAACCAGTCTATTTTGTACAGTAACTAACCTAGGAGGTCAAACTACTTTTTGTAAGTCAGATGTGTAGGAAATCAGATGACTATCTCTAGCAAACAGCCTAAAAAGCCAACAAAAGCCCCTATACAATTGGTCCAAAATGCTCAGGACCTCATTAATAACTGACAGCTTCCCTAATTTTTTGTCCCACATCCAACTTATAATTAACCAAAGAAAGCCCTATGTACCCCTAACTGTGTAGAATGTACCACTTCTAATTAGCCTACTTCCAATTTCCCCAGGCCAACAGCTTCCAATCAGGGCATTCTTTTTTTCCAATCTAGCCTTTCTTTTCTTTTTTCTTTTTTTTTTTTCTTTCATCATAAAGCTTTCCCACTCCTCTGCCTGTCTTTTGAATTTCTGCCAAACATAAGTAATCATGGCTGACTCTTGCTATAGCAAGTTCTAAATAAATAGCCTTTGCCTGTTCTCATTTGGTTGGTCTTCATTTATTTCCACATAATGTGCAGAAGAACACGAATGATTGCTGACTACACATAATAAACAATTCAACCCAGAACATAAGAAACACAGTCTTTAATGTGTGAAGGGAAAAATACTTATAACCTAGAATTCTACAATCAGTGAAAAAGTCCTTGAGAAATGAATGCAAAATAAAGATATATCCGCTAAGCAACAGCGGAGTGAAAGAATCTGTCACTAGCAGAATCTGCACAACAAAGTAAATCCTTCAATACAAAAGTAAACAATTCCAGATGGAAATTCCGGCTTAAAGGTGAAAGAAATTATAAATATATAGGAAGTACAAAAGACTATTTTTTAATCTTTCTTACTCTCTTTAAAAGGCTGTTAAGAGCAAAAATGGTAATATAAAAATGGAGTTTATAAATTATGAAGTGAAACATGAAAACAATGGCACAAAAGAGGGAGCAATTGGAAATATATAAAGTTAAGATTCTTGCATTAAAAATAGAATGAGGGCAGCCCCTGTGGCGCAGCGGTTTAGCGCCGCCTGCAGCCCAGGGTGTGATCCTGGAGACTCGGGATCAAGTCCCACCTCAGACTCCCTGCATGGAGCCTGCTTCTCCCTCTGCCTGTGTCTCTGCCTCTCTCTGTGTGTGTGTCTCTCATGAATAAATAAATAAAATCTTAAAAAAAATAAAAAATAAAAATAGAATGATGAAGTATTAATTCAAAGTGTACCACAAGGTAGATACATACCAAAGTTCTTAGATAACCATGAAAAATTGGAACTAAAAATATTCCAATTAGAGTTTGTTACACTGGAGCTATATACCTAGATCTAGATCTAGGTCTATCTGCCTAACTATGTACCTACCCGTCTATCTATCTGTCTGTCCGTCTAGAGAGAGGTAGTGAGGGACACCCAACTGTATATATCATACAGAGCTGTATTTTAAATGTAAAGAAACAGATAGGTGAAAAGAAAAATGACAGAAAAAGGCACATCATTGATATGAAATCCGATGTGGCTATATTTAGCATTAGAGAAAATAGATTTTAAGATATAAATGTATTACCAGATATATAAAAGTACATTTCATAAAGACAAAAGGTCAATTTATCAAGAAGACATGTTCTAAATGTGTATACACCTAATAACAGAGCTTGAAAATATATGAAGGAAAAATGGACAGAATTAAAGGGAGAAACAGACAAATGTGCAATTATGTTGGGGATTTTAGTATACGTTCCTGAGTAATTAATAAAAAAAGTAGATAAAAACCAGTAAGAAAATAGATTTGAATGACATTATCAATCAAATTGATTTAATTGACATATACATAATACTATACAACACAATTACAGAATATTCTTATTTTCAGGTACACATGAACCTTCTATTATTAAGTCATATTATATATTGCACCATGAAATAAGTCTCAGCAAATTTTTAAGTATGTAAATTATAGAGAAGATAATTAGAAACAATATGTTAGAGGTGGGTTCTTTGACAATAGTAATAAATTTCATAATCTCTTGGAATAGCTTCATGAAATAATAAAAATCAAAATACATAAATTACCAATGTCAGAAATGAGAAATGGCATCAACTGAAGATTCTACAAACATAAAAATGATAATAAAGTGATATTCTAAACATCTAAGCCAAAAAATTAAGAAAATTAGATGAAATAGATAAATTTCTTAAAACCACAAATGTAACAAAAATAAATAAATAAAAATATCCTTGTATATGTTAAATAATGGATTTCCAAATTAATGGAAATTTAGAAATGCAATCAAATAAAATATTAGGCACTTATTTTCTTCAGGAAAGAATAGAAAAAGTTTTATGGAGAAGGAGATATGATCATCCATGAATATCAGTTACATTATAATTAAATATTTTTAACTAAAAAGTCCAATATGACTAAATTGGGAATACAAGAGATAGAGGATGGGTAAGTGCTACAGAAAATCAATACATGGAACTGGAGGGTATTGTGCTGAGTGAAATAAGTCAATCGGAGAAGGACAAACATTATATGGTCTCATTCATTTGGGGAATAGAAATAATAGTGAAAGGGAATAGAGGGGAAGGGAGAAGAAATGGGTAGGAAATATCAGAAAGGGAGACAGAACATGGAAGACTCCTAACTCTGGGAAACAAACTAGGCGTGGTGGATGGGGAGGAGGGTGGAGAGTGGGGGTGACTGGGTGGCAGGCACTGAGGGGGGCACTTGGCGGGATGAGCACTGGGTGTTATTCTGTATGTTGGCAAATTGAACACCAATAAAAAATATTATTAAAAAAAGAAAATCAATACGTGATGTCCAAAATGTAAACCAAAAAAATCAAGAAATAGCAAGAAGCAGCTGTTATTTAGAAATGTCTTAGAAATGAAAAAGAAACAGTTAAATATTTTAAAGCAGTAACCTTTGTGAAGCAAGAAGAGATTAGATAAGGCATTTATTATTTTTGTATATTCTTTTAATGTTTGAGATTTTAAACTCTTTGTATGCATTACATTCATTAAAGATTAAAATCATATAAGTTCATTATAGATATTTAAAAACATTAAGAAGTCTAAAGAAAAATTACATTTTATAACTTAAGGTTAGCCATTCTGCATATTGCTGTGGTATTATATAATAACATCCAATATATATACAAACAAAAAAATAAATACTTCACTAAGTTGGAAACATGCTATATATATAAATTTTGCAATGTTATTTGTCAACAAAAATTACATCATGGATATTTTCCCATATTATTGACTATTATTCAAAGCTAATATATTTAATGATGATATAATTTCCTATTAGGGATATTAATTAATTAAACAAATATTTATTATGAGTATTTAATATGACCAGACACTTTTCTAGGTATTTGAGATACATCAATGAAAAAACAGGCATTAGCTGTTGATCACTAGTACATTAATATGGATAATTTAAGTTTACTTATTTTGTTGTTGTTATGATAATGCTTCAGTAAACATCTCTGTTTCTAAGAGTTATTCTCGGAAGTGAAATTATAATTCAGACATACAAATATTTTACAGTTTCTTGAAACATACTTGCAAGTTGTCTCCCTGAAAAGGTGCATCAATTTACATTTTCATCAGTGTGACATGGGAGTGTCTGCTTTACAGAATTATGTTGTACCATAACAATTCTATTATCTTTTAAAATTATTTTCCAGTTTGAAGGGGATATAATTTTTTTTTAAAGATTTTATTTATTCATTCATGAAAGACACACACACAGAGAGAGAGAGAGAGAGAGAGAGAGAGAGAGAGAGGCAGAGACACAGGCAGACCGCGCAAGGAACCTGACGTGGGACTCGATCCCAGATCTCCAGGATCAGGCCCTGGGCTGAAGGCGGCACTAAACCGCTGAGCCACCTGGGCTGCCCAAAGCAGATATAATTCTTTTATTAGTTTCTATTTGTTTAATTATTTGTTAGATTGAAAAGTTTTCTGATATTAGTTGTCTACTCCTATTTCTTATTTTTACTCTTTGAAGGGTTGACTTTATGTCTTTTCATCTCACAAGTACTGTGTTTTTGGTTTCTGGTTTTTAGATAAGGGAATAAAACAAAAAGAAATCATTTCCAATTTCTAGTTTTACATGGAAGGATCTTGGAAGTCACCACTGTGTCCTAACGAGTAAAAAGCCAAAAAACTGAAATCAACAGATCTCCTGGGTACCTAGAGAACAGATGACAAAGGGCAAATAGCAGCCACTAAGACTAAACAGTCAGGTGAATGTGGGCAGTCTTAGCTTACCAGGACATAGACACATGAAAGGAAAGTGTCATGGGAGCCGGTACCTGAGTAGGAATACATGAACTGTGAATAATGAATTGCTGGAGGCTCAGTGTAGACAACTCTGAGGGTGAATAACCCTAGTGGGATCCAGTCCTAGGAGCCCCCCCCCCCCCACACACACACACACAATACTGTGAGATTTACTTCCTGGAGCTCAACTGGATTCCTACAGTAAATATCAATGAAAAATCCCCCTGGGTATCTGGCAGTAGGAGGGGAAAGGAACCATTCCAAAATAAAACAGAGGGTTATTCTCCTAAAGAAGGCCTGCACTCAAGGAAAATGACTTAACCAGAGTAAAATCTGCTGTAGTGTTTTAGAGCCTAAGTGACCTAAGAAAAGAAAATACCCAAATCCAGCTCAGTCTTGCTATCCTGTCCTAACTAGGGTGGGGAGAAGAAACTGAGAAATAATTGGGCACAAGGCCACTAAAAGACTAAGTGCATTATAGGACTGCAGAAGGCTTTCCCCACCCCTCAGGCCTCACAGCACATCACTAAAGGCCTTTTACAATAGTTCCTTTTACCTATTATCAAGAAAAAATTACAAGGCACACCAAAAGGCAAAAAAAAAAAAAAAAAATCCACAATTTTAAGAGACAGAATAAACATCAGAACCAGACATGGCAGGGATGTTGGAATTATCAGACCAGGAATGGAAAACAACTATGATTAATATGCTAAGGGCTCTAATTAATAAAGTAGACAAGTGCAAAAACAGATGGCACTGTAGGCAGAGAGATGGAAATACTAAGAAAGAGCCAAGAAGAAAGTCTACAGATTAAAACAAAAAAAGTAATAGAAAGGAAGAATGAATTACATGGGGTATTGGTAGACTGGACATGGCTGATGAAAGAATCTCTGAGCTAGAAGACATATTGATAGAATCCTCAAACACAAAAAAAGCAAAGAGAACAAAGACTTAAAAAACCCAAACAGCAATATTCAAGGACTGCGGGACAATTAAAAAGATACAACATACACATAATGGGAATACCAGAAACAAAAAAGAGAGAAAGGAAGAGAAAAAAATTATTTGATATAGGAATGACTGAAATTTCCCCAAATATATGTCAGACACTAAACCACAAAGCTAGGAACCTCAGAAAACAACAGGCAAGATCAATGTCAAAGGGTACACCATGGCATATCATTCTCAAATAATAGAAAATCAAAGATAAAATTCTGAAAGAAGCCAGAGAGAAAAAACACCTTACCTATAGAGGAACAAAGATAAGAATTACTCCTACCTCTCAGAAACCATGAAAGTAAGAAGAGAGTGGAATGAAGTACTTAATTAAAGAGGTAAGAGAAAAAAAACTCACCAACTAGAATTTAGGTACCCTGTGAATATCGTTCCAAAATCAAAGAGAAAGAAAGATTTTCTCAGATGAACAAAAATTGAAGGAATAGGTTGTCAGTAGACTAACCTTACAAAAAGGTTATTAAAAAAATCTTTGGAGAGAAGGTAAATATTATAGGTCAGAAACTTAGATTTACATAAAGAAAGAGCACCAAAGAAGGAATAAGGAAAGGCAAAAAAAAAAAAAAAAAGGTTTCTTATTCTTTTTTAAAAAAAGATTTTATTTATTCATTTGAGACACAGAGACAGAGACAGAGACAGAGACATAGACAGAGGGGGAAGCAGGCTTCCTGCGGGGAGCCCGATGTGAGGACTGGATCCCAGGATCCTGGCATCACAACCCAAGCCTAAGGCAGACACTCAACCACTGAGCCACCCAGGCACCTTATTTTCTTATTCTTAATTGATCTAACAGATATTAGTTTATACAAAATAATACTTCCTGTAATGTATTCAATTATGTCTGTTTTTATATATATCATATATAAATAGCAATAATACAATAGACAAGAGGGATAAAATAGGATGATTTTATTATTATAAGGCAGTCACACTACCTGTGAGGTGGGACAGTGTTACTTGAAAGTGGATTTGGATTATCTATAAATGTATATTACACACCCAAGGGAAACTACTTTTTTAAAATGTAAAAAAAAAAAAAGGAAGTATAACTGATATACTAAGAAAAGAGGGAAAATGAAATCTGAAAATGCTTAATTAAAGCTACAAAAGGCAGAAAAAGAGTGGAAAACAAAAGGGAAAAAGAACAAGGGGAATAAATAGTGACAAATGTGATAGATGTTAATCCAACTACATCAATAATCACTGTGAATGTCAATGGTATAAATGTACCAATTAAAATATAGAGAATGTCAGAGCAAATCAAAAAACATAATCCAACTATATGTTGCCTATAAGAAATCTACTTTAAATAAGAATACAAAACCGTATATCGATTAAAAGTAAATGGATGGAGAAAAACTTACCATGCCAATAATAATCAAAAGTAAGCAGAGTGGCTATATTAATTTCAGACACAGTAAACTTCAAGTCAAGGAAATTTATCAGGAATAAAGAAAGGCATTATATAACAATAAAGAGGGCAATTCTTCTCCAAGGAAACATAACAATTCTTAAGGAGTATGTGCTTAACCACAGAGTGTCAACTGAACCAAAGCTGACAGGACCACAACAAACAATAGACAGATCCACTATTACAGTTAGAGATTTTAACATTCCTCTCTCAGCAGCCAGAAAATCAGTACAGACATAGTTGACTTCAACAATGCCATAAATCAACTGAATTTAATTCACATTTATAGACTACTTCATCCAACAACAGCAAAATATATACTCTTCTCAAGCTCACGTGGAACATTCAACAGTTAGACTACATTCTGCCATAAATCATATCTTAACACATTTGAAAGAATAGACATTACACAATGTATGATCTTAGAACACAATGAATTAAACTAGAAATCAATAACAGAGAGATCAATAGAAAAGTCCCCAAATTTGCGGCATGTAAACAATATACTTCTAACCTTTCCACTCAGAGAGTCCCCTTTAATATTTCTTGCAGGACTGGTTTAGTAGTCACAAACTCCTTTACTTTTGTTTGTCTGAGAAACCCTTTATCCTTTCTTCTATTCTGAAGCATAGCCTTGCTGTATAGAATATTCTTGGCTGCAGATTTTTCTCATTCAGCACTTTGAATATATCATTCCACTCTCCTCTGGCTTGCCAAGTTTCTGTTGAGAAATCTTTAGCTAACCTAATGGGTCTTAACTATAGAGAACAAACTGATGGTAACCGGAAGGGGGGATGGGTTAAATATGTGATGGAGATTAATGAATACACTTGTGATAAATATCAGGTGTTTCATGCAAGTGTTGAATCACTAAATTGTACACCTGAACTAATATTACACTGTATGTTAACTGAAATTTAAATAAAAACTTTAAAAAGCAAACAAAACAAGTCACTTCTAAATACACAAGTCAAAAAAGATATTTCAGGAGAAATTTTAAAATATTTTGAACTAAATGAATTAAAACAATTTATCAAAATTTGTGGAATGCAGTGAAACCAGAGCTTAGAGTGAAATTTATAGTATTTCATGTATATATTAGAAAAAATGAAAGATCCAAAATCAATGTTTCCACTTTATGTAACTAGAAAAAGAAGTGAAAATTCAACCAGAATTCAACAATAGAATAAAAATTAGAGCAGAGATCAATGAAATTGAAAATAGGAAATCAATAAAGAAAATCAAAGCAACCAAAAAATAATTTTTTTGTAAAGATCAATAAGTCTCTAACCAGGCTAACCACAGAGACAGAGAGAGGACACATATTACTAATATCAGAAATGTAAGATGATATATCACCACGGATCCAGTGGACCTTAAAAAGATACCAAAGGAACAGTATGAACAACTCTCTGCCCCCACATATGGTAATCTAGATGAAATGGACCAATTTCTAGAAAGACACAAGCTGACAAACTCATACAAAAAGAAACAGACTATCAAAATAGGCCAATGTCTATCAATGAAATTGAAATATGTAATTAGTAACCTTCTAAAACAGAAAGTACTAGGACCAGAGGGTTTACTAGTAAATTCTACCAAACACTTAATGAAAAAATCATAACAATTCTCTATAATCTCTTTCAGAGGACAGAAATAGAGGAAACTTCTTAACTCATTCTACGAAGTCAGAATTATCTTTATACCAAAATCAGAAAAATTCATAACATGAAAAGAAAACTACCCACCAATATCTCTCATAAACATAGATACAACAAAATATTAGCAAACTTAATCTAAAAAAGCATAAAATTAATTATACACCATGACCAATTGGGATTTATTCCTGGTATGGAAGACTGATTCTTACATTCCAAAGTGAATTAATGTACTTCATCACATCAGTAGATTTTTATTAAATCACATGATCAAATCAATAGAAGCAGAAAAAGCATTTGATAAAATCCAGAACTATTCATGACAAAAACTCTCAGTAAACTAGAAATAGAAGGACACTTTCTCAGGATGCCTGGGAGCCTCAGCAGTTGAGCAGTTGAGCCTTCAGCTCAGGGCGTTATCCCGGGGTTTGGAGATCAAGTCCCGCATCAGGCTCCGAGGAGTCTGCCTCTCCCTCTGCCAATGTCTTTGCCTCTCTCTCCGTGTCTCTCATGATTAAATAATTTTTTTTTTAAAAAAAGGACACTTTCTCAACTTGATAAAGTCTGTCTACAAAAATCCTAGAGCTAACATCATACTTTTAAAAAATATTTTATTTATTTATTTGAGAGAGAGAGAGAGAAAGATGAGAAAGAGAGCACACGCATGTGGAGGGGCATAGAGAGGAGAAGCAGGCTCCCCGCTGAGCACAGAGCCCAACACAGGCTCAATTCCAGAACCCTGAGATTGTGACCTTGGCCAAAGGCAGACGTTTAACTGACTGAGCCACCCAGGAGTCCCCTAACATCATAATTAATGGTGTGAAACTCCAAGCTCTCCCATAAGATCAGGTATAAGGCAAGAATGTCCACCCCTACCTGTTCCTCTTAGCATCATATTGGAAGTTCCAGGTAATGCAGTGAGTTAAGAAAAGCAAGTAAAATATATTTATATTGAGAAGGAAAACATAAAACTGTCTTTGTTTACAAATGACATGATTCTGTATGTAGAAAATCTAAAGAATCAACAAAAGCCTCCTGAAACTAAGTGATTAGAGGAAGGTTGTAGAACAAATATTATGTATAAAAGTCAGTTGCTTTCCTATACATCAACAATGAACAAGTGGAATTAGAAATTAAAAACACAATATCCATCCCCCAAAATGAAATACTTAGGTATAAATCTATCAAAACATGTATAGTATCTATGAGGAAAACTGCAAAACTCTGATGAACAAAATCACAAAAGAACTAAATAAATGGAGAGATTTCATGTTATTAGGTAGAGACTCAATATTGTCAAGATGCCAGTTTTCTAAAATTGATCTATAGATTCAACAAAATATCACTCAAAATCCCAAGTTATCTCATGGGTATTGAAAAACTGTTCTAAGGTTGACATAGAGAGTCAAAAGACCCAGAATAGCCAATATAATATTGAAGGAGGAGAATAAAGTTGGAAAATTAACACTACCCAACCTAAACATGTACCCGAAATCTATGGTAGGAGAGTATGGTGTTAGCCAAAGATCAGATAAACAGATGAATGGAAGAGAAGAGAGAGCCCAGAAACAGACCAATATAAAGAGTCAACTAACCTTGAAAAAGGACCAAATGCAATACAATGAAGCAAAGACAATCTCTTGAACAAATAGTGTGGGAATAACTGGCGTCCACAAGTAAAAAAATTAATCCAGGCCCCAGAACCTTCAAAAAATTAACTCAAAGTGGAACATAGGTCTAAACATAAAATAAAAACTAGAAAACTCCTAGAAGATAATCAAGGAGAAAACTTAGATACCCTTGAGCATGGTGATGACTTTTTTAAAAGATTTATTTATTTATTTTAGAGAGAGGGAGAGAGAAAGAGCTGGGGGAGGGGCAGAGGGAGAGAAGAGAGAAAAATCTCAAGCAGACTCCCCACTGAGTGCAGAGCCTAATGCAGGGCTTGATCTCATGACCCTGAGGTCATGACCTGTGCCAAAATCAAGAATTGGATACAACTGACTGAGCAATCCATGGAAAAAATTTGCAAAAGGCACACATGATAAAGGACTGTTATTCAAAATATACAAAGAACCCTTAAAACTCAACAGTAAGAAAACAACACATTTCAAAAATAGGCCAAAGACTTTACTTGCTGTCTCAGCAAAGAAGATATACAGATGGCAAATAAGTACATAAAACATGCTCCAAATTATGTGTCATTGGGGAATGCAAATTAAAACAGCAATGAGATACAACCATATACCAACTAGAATGGACAAAATTCAGAATACCAGTAACATCAAATGCTGATAAGGATATGGAGCAACAGGACCTCTCATTCATTGCTGGTGGGAATGCAAAATAATTTTGGAAGACAGTTTGATTGTTTATTAAAAGCTAAACATGCCCTCATAATACAATCCATCAATCACGCTCTCTAGCATTTATCCAAAGGAGCTGAAAATTTATGTCCACACAAACCCTACATATAGATGCTTATAACAGCCTTCATAATTGTCAAAACTTGGAAGCAACCAAGATGACCTTCAACAGGTGTTCGGATAAATAAACTGTGGGACATTCAGACAGTGAAATATTATTCACTGCCAGAAAACAAATGAGCTATCAAGTCAGGGAAAGATATGGAGGAATCTTAAAAGTATATTACTTAGTGAAAGAAGCCAATCTGAAAAGGCTTCATCATGTATTATTGTAACTAAATAACATTCTGGAAAAGGCAAAACTGTGGAGACAATAAAAAGATCACTGCGTGTCAGGGATGGGTAGGAAGAGATTTAAAAAAAAAAGGACACAGAGGATTTTTAGGGCACTGAAAATACTCTATGATATAATGATGATGTCATTTTACATTTATCCAGAACCAAAGAATGTTCAACACCAAGAATGAAGTCCAAGGACTGTAGGTGGTAATGATGAGTTATTATAGGTTCATCCTTGGTAAAAAATGTACCATTCTGGTGAGTGATTTTGATACTGGGTAGACTATGTACATGTGGGGGCAGAATGTACATGGAAAATCACTGTACCTCTGCCTTAATTTTGTTGCAAAACTAATACTGCTTCAAAAAATAGTTTTAAAAAATAAGAAACAAAAAATAAAGCTTCATATTTAGTTTTCAGGAAAAACATTGCCAGAATCATTTTATATTTTAATGTTTGCAGCAGGAAAATACCAAGTAGTCATGTTCCTTTTGCTGATCACAAGTATGTGGCATTTTTCATAGCTTTGAAAATAAAGTACCCCACAAAACCAAAAGAAATCCAAGTTCTTATATAGTTTTATTTACCTCACCTGATAACATTTTGAATGACCAGTTGCTGCAGTGCTCATTCTTTCATTGCTTCCCTAAATTTACAAGCAATATCTCATAAATTATGAGGCTAACTCAAGAACGAAGTCATTGAGTGTACTTTATAGGGGAAAATGGGGATCATGAGCTTCATAGCCCAAGAAAGGTTATCTTTTCTTAGATGGCCTGAAAAGAACAGAGCACACTGTAACAAACACATACTTTTTTAGATTTTTCCCCCTTAGTTATTAAACAGTTTTAATAATAAAAAAAATTATCCCTCCTTAAAAGAGAAACTTGTGTTTCTAATTTTCTTTCTTTGAAAAAAAAAAAAAAAAAAAAAAAAAAGCTGTTTTGGGACACCTGGGTGGTGCAGTAGGTTAAGTATCAAACTCTTGGTCTCAGCCCAGGTAATGAACTCGGGGTCATGAAACCGAACCCTGCACCGCCGTGCAGAGAGCCAGGTGTGCTAAAGTTTCTCTCTCTCTTTTCCACTGCCCTTCCCTGCCTCAGGAGCAGCCTCTCTTTCATTCTCTCTCACAAATAAACATTTTTTTTTAAAAAAGCTGTTTCATAGTCATGAAAGCATGGACATATAAGACTTAGTGTTTTAGTTTACATCACATAGTTAGATCTTTATCTTATTAGAATATAAATTCCAAGATGCCAGATATCTTGTCTGCCTTGTTTACCACTATGGTCCTAGCAGTAAAAAAGTTTCTGCCTCATAGGAAGGGCTTAATAATTGAAGAATTAATGAATTGCTCTAAACCCAGTATATTAGCAGTCATAAATCTTTTCAATCATTTTTAAGAAATGTTTCCATAAGTAGTAAGTGAAAAAAGTTTTTTTTCATTCATTAGATCACAGTTCAACAAAAGGAGAGAAGGAATTAATCTTGATAGAAGTTTCACTATAATCTTGACATAAAGGGCATGGCCAAAGTGGAGGTAGAATCTTGAAAAGTAAAATGCATGTTCTCTTTCAGGGCTCTTCATTGCCCAATTTAAATAGTTGAGAAACAAATAATTTTGAAACTGAGGGATGAGTACATCCTACTATAAATACATATGCAGTTTGTTGTTTCCTCTGTTTGTGTTTATGTTTGAAATTTTGGTATGTATTTTGTATATAATATATACATTCCATAGATTTTTTTTTAAAACCTTTAAATTCCTGCTGAGTCTTCCCAGTTAGTAGTTGATAATTTATTTTTTTAGTAGTTGATACTTTAAATTAAGTGTTCATTTATAATTGCAAAGGTGAGAGTTTGAGAAGTGTGTGTATATTAATTATAATAATTTAATAATAATTAAAATAATCATAAGGGGAAAATATAAGAAACTTCAGATGCCAAAGATATAATGGTAAAATCTTATATATGATAGGTGAATGAAGGTGATACTTTGGTAGGAGGAAGATAATAGCATACACATGGGGATGCCTTGAGCAAACTACAGAAAGGCTAGCTACTTGCAAAAGGCACTTCCCTTTGTCAGAGGAATTATAAAAAGTTGCCTATTCCTCTAGGTGAATGCAGTCTTGCCCTTTTGGCTTGGCAGAACAGAACATGACCAATAATCAGCTTCACTCACCCCATGGCCAACAGTAGCCTTTGTAGAGTGCACAAACGTCATCATTTCATACCTACACACAGCAGCCAAGGGGAGCCATTTCTGGCATCTTCCAAATCCCTGACATCAACAGCAGCCTATTTTGCCTACTCAAAAAAAAAAAAAAAAGGTCATCCTGGATAGTGTAAAATACAACTACAAAATAATTAGTGCTAGCTAACTGGACTAAATAAAAGTCATCCTTTTGCTACATTTGTAATCTTGCTCCTGTCTCCTAGATAGAATACCGTCTGAAAATAAATTCAGGGGCAGCTCACTAAATGCTCCAAAAAAAATGTAGATGTAATGTTTCCTTAAGTTGAATTTTCTCTTTATTGCAGATGTACTCATAATTATTTTGGCTAATTGGAAGGGAATCCCAGAACTTACACATTGCCTTTCCTCCTTGTTCCAACAAGATGACACCACATTTCTAATTTCACTATTCATCTCAGCAAGAAAATGGGCTGGAGCCAGACGGATCAGATGAGAGAATAATGAAATTGACCTTTCTACTGAGCTTTGAGAGCTGGGACTCTTTAAAGTACTATAGACACAGGAGACTCTCTGACTACAGGGTGTTTCTTAGTTCCTTAGATGTCACCTGTGGTCCATGACAGGAAGACAGACAAGTCCAAGGTTCAGAGATGAGCCCCTCAGTTCTCTCATGCAGATATCAATTGCTACCTTCTTTTATATAAAAGAATGTAAAATGGCAAATTATTTGAAAAGAACAACAATATGTAATGCTTCCAGGGTTCTTAGACACAAATTTTCTACAAAATGGTGCCTAGCAACACTTACTTGTTTCCAACAAAATAGAAGCCATCTATTTTTAGGAACATAACTGACTACAGCTTAAGTCCCTGAATGGTGAACTCTCCTCATGTTTGATGTGTATGCACACTGCAAATACCCTGAAGGTGTACTCACAAGTCAGTGTGAAAATGTGTAACATTAGGCAGTAAATTCTTGCCTTAGAATCAAATGGAATTCATATAATCTACTGAATGAAAAGTAAGACAAATTTTAAAACTAATGTTATCATATATACACACATGGGATATATATATACACACATATACATGTATACACACATATGTGTGTTTATATAAAATACTCAATACATACCAACCATTTAAAAGTTAACTATTCCTAAAATAGTTAATAGTCTGATATAGTATTTAAACTTGAAAGGAAAACAAAAAACAAAACATAAACACCCAAACAAAAATAATCCCCATCCAAACTGTCAAATACCATCAATTTTAAGTGGAATTAAAGTTCACAGAAAAAAAGATATAACAAGAAAGAAGAAATTTACTTTAATTCACATGAAATTAAATATTTGTAGAAATGAAGAATGTTGGCAGAAATTTGTTATCAGTAGACCTCTAGTGGTTATTAGAGTAACTGGTGATTTTACTATTTTCCATTACTGCCTCTTTCAGCATGAAACAAAAAATGTTCAAGGGTTCCAAGACCTTCAATGGCAACAGTGTAAACAGTAGGAAATATCTGTTCATATCTCTAGAAAAACAAAATAATAAAAAAAAATAAAACTAACTTCCAAAGTAGGTTGGCCACAAACTATCACTAAAAATATTCTATTTAAAAATGCCTTTATAGGTTTCTAAACCCAGAGGTTTACCTTCTGACTCTAAAATAATTTCCATGAAAAGAGAAATTCAATGCACATGTGTTATTTTTTTTCATCTCAGATAACTGAAATGTTACATTTTCTTGAGCAAAGATGTTTAGTCTAAATTTAAACCTGTGAGCTATGAATACATGATTTTACTTGCAAGGGAGACAATAAATAACATGGTTTTTCTTTATATTAAAATGAAATAAATGCCAGTTTTGAAGGATTATGGACATAAACCACTCAGCAATTGATGAGGTCACAGAAAATTGCATCAGGTAGACAGACGTAAATTGTATTCTAATTGAAAGTGAAAAGTCTCAGATGAAGTTAATTTCATTTTCCCAAATTAAGTCATTCTTGTTAATGATGGCTTTTGCCACTGATTAATAACGACAATGGGTACAGCAAAGGATGTCTTCAAGCAGCAGCATTCTTTAGGTGACCTTAGATGTGGCTATAGAATGACTCTCAGGAGCCAATGACACATACTGTCAATGACATCACTTTAGCAAAAAAAAAAAAAAAGAAAAGTAAAACAATTACTTCCCACAAGAAGATATTCCTTTGCTACATATTATAATTCATCTAAAATAGGTAAGTGTAGAAGATAAACCATTTAATAAGTCATGGTCAAGCCAACCATGTATATATCACAATAAGCCAATATAAAAAAATTACTCACATGGGATCAAAATAGCATAGTTTTAAAAGATCTTTTGCTTTGGAGGTGGATTTCTGAAATGCCTACTGATTACTTATAAAAGAATGTAGGGGGGATCCCTGGGTGGCGCAGCGGTTTAGTGCCTGCCTTTGGCCCAGGGCGCGATCCTGGAGACCCGGGATCGAATCCCACATCGGGCTCCCGGTGCATGGAGCCTGCTTCTCCCTCTGCCTATGTCTCTGCCTCTCTCTCTCTCTCTCTGACTATCATAAATTAAAAAAAAAAAAAAACTTAAAAAAAAAAAAAGAATGTAGGTACAAAATGGACCTGCTTTCCAATTTCCTAGAAGGCATTAAAAAAAGGAAGAATATTGCTCAGGATGATAAATTTAAGATAACTGTGAAGCTACTCTAGAATGTTAACTTCTAAGCTCTGCCCCAAATTTAATCATGATTACTCTCAATATCTATATTCCATGTAGAACTGGTTTAAATTGACATGGTCACCAACTCAAGTGTACAAAAAGGGGCATCTTCCTTTTTTAACTGAATTCACTTTATTGCCCCACTGCTCATCAGGTAGGGAAATATATGGCCCATGAAGGATGCTTGGTCATTCCAGTGAAAAACTCATTTTTATTTTATTTATTTATTTATTTATTATTATTATTTTTTTTTTTTTGTAGAACTACTCTGCCTTGTAAACTTCTCAGGATTCTAACCACCAGCACTCCTTTTCCTTCTCCTTTAGGGATCTCAGTGACATGATAGTGAATGAAGCTTGGAAGCCTGAGAAAGAAAAGGAGGCCAACTTATTCTGTCCTCCTCGTCCTGCATGGAAGAGTTACCTTCTCATCAGATGCCTATCCTTGTGGAATCTGCTAATGATAACCAAACCTCTGCCAGAGCTTCCAAACAGTAGACTTGGGACTTGGTCCACTCAATCTCGGAGATTCTTACAGTTCACTAGACCTCTTGGCTGCTTCTTCCTGCCACCTTACCCCAACCATGCTAGCCAGGGCATCTGTGAGATTTTCCCTTAGCCCATCACCTAAGTGCCTCATGCTAAGTACTGCACTCTTCAGATGCCATGTTGGACACAGGGCATCTCTCTATGAGGTTTGTGGCCACCCTAACAATACCCTGGGTGTAGAACTCTGTTCTTTTATCCTTCAAGAATATTCCCATTACTCCACTGCCCTGGCCATGGCCACTAGGCTTTTTTCAGAGAACCATGCAGCTCATCTCTCTAAATTGCTCTTTCCCACATACAGTAGGAAGGTTAACTTCTTTGGTGAGGAAAAAAGTTCTTATTATGCATTCTTGTCCTTTCTATAATTTATTCATCCAGGCCTCTAGGCTTTTGCTTCTATTTAAAGCCAATTTCTTAGAATTCTATTCTATGTTTGGATCTCACCGGTCAAAGTCATTGCTTTTAAAGATGCATATCTTTGCTATTAATTTTAAAATATCGACTTAAGTACTCAAAAACCAAACAATTGATTCTTTATTCTTTATGTAACATGCTTAGCCTAAGGGCAGTTCATTTGAAAAGCCCTGGACTCTGCTTAAAAGGAGATGTGGTGAGCAGAAGTAAAAGAATTTGAAAAACCAAGCATACATAGTTTAATATCAAAATATGGCCCCATTATACCCAACAATTTATAAAGCACATTATTTTGCATATGCAGGCTTCTGTCCAAGGTGTTCTTATGCCTTTCTTCACCTGTGAACTGTTTTTCACCTTCTGGACCTATGTCACTTTTTCTAAGAGGCATTTCTAGCTCTCCCATGGCCAGGTTAAATCAGCGCCACTGTTATCCTCTCTCATGTGGCTCCTTCCATTCAGAGTGGTTGTCATAATTTGTAATCACAAATTTACTCTTATGTCCCCACACTACCAGACTATACATCAAGGTTAATAGTGTGGGTCTTTTTTTATTTTGCCCACTGCCAAATTTCAAGCACTTTTTATAGTTCTGGCATATAGAAGGTGGTCAATCAATATTTGTGAATAGCCATATTATCTTATTGGTTTCTGTAATAGATTCTGTGAGGTTAAGAAGGCAAATATTACCTTAAAATGGAGGACCTTTAGGTTAACATATGTGAAATGGAATGCATCAGGACATGTTATATCACAGAACTGGGATCTACGCTTTGGTCCTATGAACTCTAGCCCACCACTGTCCAATGTACCACATCCTTGTCCACTGTCATCTTTCATAATGGCTTGGAATCTGCCTTATAAAGAATTCTTAGTAAATACTTGCTTAACAAGGCAAAACATTATTTTTAGTAACAAAAAAGAATAGTTTAATGGAAAGAAAACAAAAAACAGGATTTAATTTTGAAATGAGAGTAATATGTGACCCAATAAACCATTTTGATCATTATTTTAAAGATTTTATTCATGTGACAGAGCAAGAGAGTGAGGGAGCACAAGCAGGGGGAGCAGCAGAGGGTGAAGGAGAAGCAGGCTCTCCACTGAGCAGGGAGCCCAATGTGGGGCTCAATCCCAGGACCCTGGGATCATGACCTGAGCCAAAGGAAGATGCTTAATCGACTGAGCCACCCAGGTGCCCAATCATTTTGATTATTAAACTGAATGACATTATTATAATATCACCATGATGGGGTACAAAACATTTTCAAAAGGTAGTCAAAATACTTTATTTACAAAAGTTTCATTTCCAAAATAACATTTTATAGTCTTCTCTTTAAGAAAATATAAATGGGTTCTTATCTATAGATGCAAATGCAAAAGCCAGTCTATTTATAGATTGGCCAGTTGACAAGCCCTATGGACATGGAGGGACATTTATAATCACTAGACAAAAAATATGCCCAAGTGGTAACTGGCTCTACTAACCTTCAATTCACTCAATATATATTCTCAAAGCCACAATACCTCATGAGCATTTAGTAACCTTTACTGATCTAGTTGTATTCTTTTCACAAATGCAAGAGATTTCAATTTATAATATTAAAAGCCTTCTTTTGAAGTTTGATGTTTTATTTTTTAATTTATTCACATTTAGGTATGGCTGAATGTACCATTATTATATAAGTTTACCCAATTTAATCTGTATAATTTCCACATTTATGCAACCCTTTAACAGTCTTTCAAAAATGCCTTTATTAGATTAATGTATTATTGCTATAAAGTATGTTAAGATATGCACCCTGTATGATTGATATTTCAAAATAGCCTATTCATCTGGATGCTTTATATAGAAAAATGGTACTCTTCATCAAAAAGTGTACACTTTATTGTTAGTCACACAAAGCAAAACTGAAATGTTTCCCCAAAAAAGCTTATAAGATAAATCATTATTGGCATGAGTGGATAGTCATGAATGAAAAGTGTTTTTTTCCCCCTTCTCCAAAAGCTTGCTCTTATTATTTAGAATAAAGCACAGTAAAGTAAAATGAGAAGATATGAAATAATGAATGCACTAGAGGAGGTCAATCATAATTTCTTATTGTCCTTTCCAAAAAGGGAAGAATAGGGGGAAATGAAAGAAATCATCAAAAGTCAATTACGTATTTAACAGATAAAAGGAAATATGAATTTTAAAAACAGGACAATTATTGTCAAGAGGTGTTATAGAAATAAACATTTTAAGTTTGTTACTCCTTTTAGAAAGCTATATAAAACCAATAGATTACAATGGCTAGAAAGAATATTTTAATTCCTTTATAACAATGCAGAAGCAAAGAAGGTACATGCATGAAAATAGGAAAGTACAAGAAAACATCTACAAGTAGCTATTATAGACAGTTTTAAAAGCACAGGCAATACTAAAATATAAACCCCAATATTAATTCCCTGTTCAAAAAATAAAAACATGATGAGATAGTTGAGCATGCATGGCATAAAATAATGTGCATAAGCAAGCCTAGGCTACAGAACATGATAAATGCAATGGTTAGAGAGGTGGGCTTGTGGCAACTTAAAAACCCATCTTTAAAGACATAGGCTCCAGATCTATGTTCTGATCTTGTTTCTACCACTTTGCAGTTGGATAATGACAGACTAGTTATGTAGCCTCAATGTCCTCATCTAAGCCATAAAAACAATAACAGTTTGTACCTTATAGGATTGTTGCGAAAATCTGAAAAGTTAATTCTTGGGCAGCGCCTGGCATACAGTAAGCAATCAAGACAGTTCTTGTCACCACCTATCATCACTTTCTGTTGGAAATATCTTACAACAATTTGATTTTAGATGGTTAAATTAAGATGAGAGACTAGATGTTTCTCATCGATCCAAAAATAGAATTATGCACATCACATTTTAGATAAACAAACTGCTGATGTCGTTGACATGCGTTAAGTAAGTATGTTCTCACTGAGCCCAATTTAGAACCCTGGCATCATTGTTCAGTGTACTAACCCTCCCCTGTACCTATAATGCTAATCTGATTTTTCTTGATTGCTTTATCATAGATTTGAATAAAGACAGAGCTAAGCAGTGATGAGTTGTGTTTTTTATTCTGTATGATGCTAGAATGTATTCTCCAAGATGTTATTATGCAGTAGCAATAATGATATGTTAGTGAAATAAATCCCCAGACTGAGAGATGTGCTGATTGATACTTGACTGCCAAAAATCTCAAAGTTTCTGAAATGTATATAGACATTGAAGGTTGTCAAAGCTTCAGTGATGCTGCTGTTAAAGGAAATTCTAAGAAACCCTCCAGTACCTTAGGAGCTCAGAATAAATTTTATGAAAAGTGCTTCAAAGAATATAATAATCATAATTTTTGAAAGTACTAAACCTAAATCCTCCTCCCTTTCTCTCTCTGTCCCTCCTTCACTCTCTCATCCCTTGCACACACACACACACACACACACACACACACACACACACAGCTATTCTCTCCCCCCTTTGTTTCTCTCTCTAAATACACACATAACCACTCATACATAAATATGCACATTCTATATACATATATTCAGGAAGGAATAAGGGTTCTTAAGCATGATATTCATAAAGAAGAGAGGGAAAGAGAGGAGAATTAATTTCACATATTGGTAATATCTACCAGCCTCTGTGTTGACTGTAGTTTCTTACCAAAAGCATGGAAGATTGGCAGCAAAAACAAGACAGAAAATAACTCTGAATATCTTGTAGTCAAGATTGGAGGGAAAGTGGGAAGTCTGCTCCTTCAGTAATCACCCTGGTTTCCTAATACTCTCTCTCTCTGTATATATATATACATACACACACACACACACACACACACAAACACGCACCCTGGAATTAAAATGTAATATATAAAATGTAGTATATAAATTATTATATATAGTATATATTACATATAAATATAATGTAATATATAAATATAAATATAAATATAAATATAAATATAAACACCCTGGAATTAAGATGGCTGAAACCAATATTACACTGTGTGTTAACTAACTGGAATTTATATAAAAACTAAAAAAAATAAATGAAATGGCTCTTTAAAGATGGGAATGGCCAGTTGGGAGAAGGATGATGGTGTCTCCATTATTCTTTAATCCCTTCCTCTAGCCTGAGAAAATACTTAGAGTATTTTAAGGATATATAGAAAATAATAAAGGAGCCCCTGGATGGCTCAGTAGTTTAAGCATCTGACTCTTGATTTTGGCTCAGGACATGATCTCAGGGTAGCAAGATTGAGCCCTGAGTCAGGCTCCATGTTCAATGGGGAGACTTCTTGAGATTCTCTCTCCTTCTTCCTCTGTCCCTCCCCTGGCTCACACTCACACATGCATGTACACACTCTCTATCTCTCAAATAAATAATTCTTTAAAAAAAAATAAAACAATAGAGTCCCACTTATTTTTTAAAGGAAAGTGTTTTGTCAGGATGAAAACAACAGAAAACATTATAGATGAGAAAGAGAATCCTAAAAGGGTGAACACTCAGAGTGTTCTAGGACTAGAATAAATCTTAGAGGTTATCTGAGCTTCCTTCCCACTTACAGATGTAGAAATGGTTGCCCCAGGGTGTTAATAATTCTTAAGTAAGGCCACAAAACTAGTTACTGGAAGAGCTGGTATGAGAAATCAGGTGTCAAGATTTAAACTTAAGAGTGCCTTCCTGCTGCCTCCTTAATGACTTCGCTTGAAGATTTCCAAGCTACTTTTTTATTCCATTGTTCCTCAATGGGTTGGGCAGTAGATGAGGGAGACAGCAATAAGCATCAGAAACCCCAAAGTGAGATGCGAAAAGGACAAAATATTCATTCATGGGCAAGGAAATCAACTGCCTATCTCTTTTTTGGCAAGAAAGACTAAGTCTAAGAGTTGAGTGAACTTCCACCTCAGAAGCAAGCAGATGGAGAAGAAATTTCAAACACTATTTCAATTCAAAGACTACATCTTATAACATGTCAAACACTGTTCTTGGCTCCAAAGACAGGGTGCAAGGATGCAGATGATGTACTGTTCCTGCATGCAGGTGTTCCCAGTCAAATAAAGGAGTGATAAGAAAACAATTATACTATAAATTTATAATGAAGTATCCTTTCCATTGTTTTTCTTCAATAGCCTCTGACTATTCTTTCCTTCATGAATTATCATCTAATTATGATCTCTGTAAACCTAGTAAATAAAAATTTTTATAGTCAATTTAGCACCATTTTGTAACTGCTTTATCTTTCTGTACCATTCTTATGCAACATCAGCTTCAAAGCCCTGAAATTATTCAACCTTGAAATTATTTTTATCCAAAGGCTAAAGCTGTTTTTTTTTTTTTTAAGTAGTAGCTAGATGACCCATGCTTACCCACAAGAAAATTGTAAGTAACACAGCATGGTGTTGACTTTACAGTAAGAATTTACAAAGGTTAGCCAGGTGGCAGTAAAAACAAACACAAATTTTGTAGAAAAAAAAACTACTTTCAAATTGGTAAATTTCAAGCAGTTCTCATTCTATAATATAACTGGATACATGAACTTATAAGTTCAAAATTTATTTTAATAAATATTCATAATATATGCACTTTCTAACATCTCTTTGGTATCATGTGCATTCTTACCTTATTTATGCATTATCAGACAGACGAAACTCAATATTCAAGGACAAAGGGTCTAGTATCTGCTACTTGGTCCTACCAGAATTTTGGCATCCCCTGGAGGTGCTAAAAAATTGAATGTTGGATCCATGTAATCATTCATGGTCTAGTAAACACTGCCAGAAAGATCATGACAAAGCAAAAGAATAATACTTCAAAACAAAGAACTAACCCAGAATTAAAATTCCAAATTAATCTGACATCCTTCACTGATCAGATTAGACTCTCCAAATCAAGACTGGAAGCTAGCCAATTTCCCTTAATTTTCCAGAGGTCCAGGAACTACCTAAGATTGGATTGGTATCTGGAGTGCACAGCAAGCTTTAGACTGAAATCAATAAACTAAATTTCTAAACAAGTACTTATATGAAAAATCACTTATATAATATCAGTAAAGTATCAAGAAGCAGAATTTTAATTCAAGATAAAAGTAGACTTTTAAATATGATCACCCTAAATATAAGAAAATATCCCTTACAAAAGCATTTAAAGTAAATGCATAACTATGCATTTTTTTCCATACTTATGTTTTACATGTCAGCCCCACTGCTATTCTTCTGCTTTTGGAAATAGAGTAACTGCCTAAAAACAATTTCAAATGATTAAACATACACACACACACACACACACACGCACACATAATATTTAAAAGAATCTAGCGATTGAAATTCCTCCAATTCATAGAAACATTCCACCTAATTCTCTATCTTCCTTATATTACGTATAAAGATATTTTATATTTCTGAAAATCATAATCTATTTTTTATAGAACTTCCATGAAGAGAAAGCTTTCTAAAAACTTTATTGGTGTAACCACCTCAACACAGAATAATTAATTAAATGTTTATCATGTAAATTGTTTTTAAATTTGGCATTAGAACAACTTGAAAAACTAACAGCATTGTATCATTCTTAGGTATTTTAATCCCACAAGTGTATGCAACTTAAAAATTGAGAATACCATCAAGAACAGATTCAATTCGGGAAGTCAAATATTTTATTACATTTATATAAAAGAATCCTTTTAACTATTTTTTGCTTTATGCAAAATTTCCTAAACAATTAAAAAATACTAAAAGAAAACAAAGTTTTGGAACAAAGAAAGTCACTTACACAAGACAACATTACATCAATAGGGAATTTGGTGTTCTGCATAAAAAAATTTTAATAGCTTTTCTAATTAAAACTCACCATCATAAAAAATTAACCACTAAATTTAATTTTGTATTAAGTATACCGTTTTACATCATTTTTATTAAAAACATGTTTTATTAGATTTTTCAACTAAATTAAATGGTGAATAGTAATTGCTTTTACTGCTGGTTTATATGCTTTAATAATTACTTGAAACTATCCCACTTGGCTAAATTAGATGCAATTTTAGTTACAAACATACTTTTAATAAAATTTTATTCACATATATACAGCAGTTAGAATGCTATGTGTGTGTTTGTGTATGTTCTAAAATTAAATCCAAATGTATGCAGTACTCAGATAAAAAAGACTGCAAACAGATTGTAAAATTTAGTAGATGAGTGGAGGAACATTTTCAGAAGTATTAAAAAATTGCAGTACACAACAATTGTCATAACTAAGAAAACAGCATTAATTGAAACCCATGCATATCAATCCTCACTCAGAAGTTAACAGTGGCCAAAAATAGCATTGAGCGTGACCATATCCACGTGACTCGATACTCTTGAGACTGTTGCCATCTTGACACTCCAGAACTGCCAGGTACAAATGTGAGAAGTATAAAAGTATGTTCTGGAACACTTGCTCCATGCCTTTTCCACATGATTGTCTTAGTCATCCCATTTGAAGTGGTCCCATGAATCTGCTGTGGGTTTTGTTTTGCTGTTTAGTTATATTCCTCAGGTAGGAATCTGTGCTGCCAACTCAGTATATAATCTAAATTAGGACGGGGTGCCTACGTGGCTCAGTCAGTTAAGTGTCTGCCTTCAGCTCACTGGTTTAGGTCCTGATCCCAGGGTTCTGGGATTGAGCCCCGCATGGGCTCCCTGCTCCGTGGGGAGTCTGCTTCTCCCTCTCTCTCAGCCCCTCCCGCAGCTCATGCTCTGTCTCTCTATCTCTCTCTCTCAAGTATATAAATAAAATATCTTTAAAAAAAAATCTAAATTAGGATGGAAGAAAAGTAAAACTCCCACTACTATATCTCTTTATCCAGTTACTTATCTCACAACTAATTTATTATTTTTAAATTTACTCCTTTCTGTTTTCACTTAAAACAGGGCTATTTATGGTCATTTTACAAATGTCTGAGTCAAGCTATACACAATGCACATGTGTATACATCATTGTTCTGAAACAGAAATCTCAACTTCAAAAACAGTTTGCTTTTTCATACTCTTCATGTTCTAATTTATTTTAGAGCTTGAACTATTAGGTTAAACCTATATGGCAATTTCATGAGGTAAACTTTACATGTCATGTTCATGCTTATAATCCCATTGTGTAGCTCATTCTTGGGTTCAACAGGTATTTGTTGAATGAATAATGAAATATTGGGTCTCTCACTACTTACCCTTACCTAAGTATGTTCAAGGCTCTAAATAACGTACTTACTAAATTTTACATCTGAATAGGACATTTGCCTCCTTTTTGGCTAACTAGCTCCCAAATATGCTTCCTTCTAGGGGGTTACTGCTGTATCATATGTCATAGTAAGAAGCAAAGCTCTCCATTACAGAATCCAAAGGGGCTCAAGGAATCTTGGAAAAGTATTTCACATGGAAATGTTGTTTCAATGGGTTTGTTACTAACACTTTGGAAGTCAGTACACTATGGATTATTATAAAGGAAAAGTGTTCTAGACTAGTGTTGCCAAATAAAATAACTGCATTCCTGGAAATAGAAATTTAATCCTAGATTCTAGAGAGGGATATTTGTTCTAGTCATTTGTTCTAAACAAACTAGACTTTGAAAGACTAAGTGGACATCAGTGGGATTCAATTTTTTTTTTTTCCTAACAATTGAAAACAAGATACTTTTCTGACTTTCAGAAACTGTCTTCTGACCTTTTGGATCCTGAAAGCCAGGTTTTTAAAGGAAAGTTATGATTTTACTCAAAGATATGCAATTCAAATGATTAGAATGCAGAATATTTACCTATTATTTAATTAACCTATAAGATATTTATAACCTATAAAATATTTTTCACTAAAGTGATATTTATGGTAAACAATTTTCCTGTTTTCAGCCATGATCTAAAACCTAAAATTCTTCAGAGTTTCTATAATTAAACATGATTGTATGTGTATGTATGTGTATATATTACATATAATATACATTATATATATGTTGTAGTTTAATATTTATATGCAGGTTAACCACTAAGTTCCAATTCAATTTTTTTCTGTTTCTCAAAAATGGTCTGACCAATTAAAGCATATTAAAACATTTCTAGAATATAAATATGCAGAAAGGGGGAGATTTTTAAACTATGTAAATGAACTATGCATTTCCCATGATGATAGAATTACCAAACATATTTTTGAAAGAAAAAGTTGCCTTAAGTAGTTTTTTCCATCCATCATGTGTAGACCCTGAAGTATTAATGAACTCATTAAAAGAGTTCTTAATTCTCAAGTCCTTTTCCCTCTTTTTTCTTTTTAAATATTACAGTCCTTTAGATGGCACATAAGATGCTGTTTGTTAAGGTTTCAAATGCATAAAGAAGTCATTGTTTGACACATGAATGAAGTACCAAATACTGCAAACAAAACAAAACAAAACAAAAAACTATTATAAAAAGAATCTCTACTGAGTTGAGAGACAATCTGGGGACATGCTCCCAAGAGCAAAATATTCTGTAATGTCATGAACAAAGTAATTTTTAAAATTACACATATATATTTTTTTCTATTGCAATTCCTTACTTTAAAAGCTGATAATAGAAACGACAAATACCCACCATTTGCTTCAACGTGGATGGAACTGGAGGGTATTATGCTGAGTGAAATAAGTCAATCAGAGAAGGACAAACAGTGTATGTTCTCATTCATTTGGGGAATATGAATAATAGTGAAAGGGAATATAAAGGAAGGGAAAAGAAATGTTGGGAAATATCAGGAAAGGAGACAGAACATAAAGACTCCTAACTCTGGGAAATGAACTAGGGGTGGTGGAAGGGGAGGAGGGCGGGTGTTGGAGGGGAATGGGTGATGGGCACTGAGGCAGACACTTGACGGGATGAGCACTGGGTGTTTTTCTGTATGTTGGTAAATTGAACACCAATAAAAATTAATTTAAAAAGTAAAAAATAAAAAAATAAAAGCTGATAATATGCAGAGTTAAAGGAGGTATCTCAACTTCCCTTTGTACTCTTATAATCTTTTAAAAAAAGGGCAAAGGGGAAAAATACAACAATTTGTTGTGACTTAAAAAAAAACAGAAATCCTCTGCTGATTATCTAATATTTTTGAGACTGATAAAGTACAAATATTCTCTTGCAAAGCTATCAATAGTATACAACATAGTATGAATTTAGAAAAGTAAAATGTCTCTTAGAAAAGTATACTTCTATCAAATGAAGTTGAATGTTTATTTTGAACTGAAACTTTCAAGTCTTTCTCTAAATGTGACACTTTTATTTTGCCAGACATCCTTTAACTTCAGACAACAACAAACAAATCAGCTGTTTGGAGGATTTTGAGAATTGAGAATAAAATAAATAATTAGGAAAAAAAGAATATTTTTTGAGCAATGGCATGTTCCCACAAATTTCTAGAATCTGGATTCAAAGACAGAAACCTACGTGAGCCCATTTCTACTTATAATCCATTTAAATGGATGGTAGAACAAGACACAAATTGATAAACACTTGAATAAAGAGCTCTCTCAAGCTCTTTGATCAGGAATGCCTTTTGGAATTCTGTAAACCACAGCCATTGCATAAGGGAGCCTCTTTCTTTTTAGCTACTTATATTTCACGATATATTTCATGATAGCTCCAAGAACCTCCTACTTTATGATTAACTCAAGTGATTATTCAATCTTTAAGTGATTTTAGCTTACAGGTATTACTTGAAGTCTGCAAAAAAGTTTTGCATAGCTTAATATATTTTACTCAAAATCGGGTGAAGGTGGCTAAAAGATACAAGCTTCCAGTTATAAAATAAATAAATTCTAGAGATATAATTTATGTCATGGTCACTATAATTAATAATTCTGTATTATATATTTCAAAGTTGCTAAAACAGAAGATTCTAAAAGTTCTCATGACAAGAAAAAATGTAACTATGTATGGTGATGCATGTTAACTAGACTTTCTGTGATCATTTCACAATAAATACCTATAGTGAGCCATTATGTCATATACCATAGACTAATATGATGTTATATGTCAATTATATCTCAGTATTTTAAAGGCAAAATAGGTTAAATACTATGCTAGGATTCAGAGATTTTTCACATTTTTTACCTTTATATTTTGTTGACTTAGAGAAGCATTATAAGCTTAAAATAAACAAAAGAAGCTGAATATTATACATCAATTTTTCCCTTTTCTAAATTCTTCATTCTGATTTGTGTCTTCTTGACCTTACCTAATTATCTAGCCTGATGTCAAGAGGCAAGATATTTCTCTTCTTTTCCTCTTTTTCTCCAACACACACAGTATACATGTATCCCTCAAATGAATTTATATTTCTTCCCTTGGTATTGATTAGATTGAAAATATTTCATAAGCACAGTGAGGAAAAAAAACTTTAAAAAGGAATTTTTAACTCTCCATTTTATATGATGCCTAACAAAAACATTGTTATACCTACCTGTGTTATAATTATAGGGAAGGATTTCTAAAAATCACAATATTTCAATTTCTTTACAATAATAAATTAATCACTTAGTATTAAAGAAAATAGAACCTTTTAATTTAAAATTTAAAATGTGGGCAGCCTGGGTGGCTCAGCAGTTTAGCACTGCCTTCAGCCCAGGGCATGATCCTGGAGAACCGGGGTCAAGTCCCACGTCAGGCTCCCTGCATGGAGCCTGCTTCTCCCTCTGCCTGTGTCTCTGCCTCTCTCTCCTCCCCCACCATGTCTCCCACGAATAAATAAATAAAATCTAATAAAAAATAAAAAATAATATTTAAAATGTTATATTATTCATATATTAAGCTGGGGTTCCAGCTGACTGTTAAAATATGAGTTTCACCAACAATTTCTCTGAAGACTTTAGATACATCAAACCCATGGCTACAGAGAAAGGCATTTAACTGCCAAGTCAGAGTAAAACAATATTCTAGACTCCACATCTGATACAGTGGCCACCATCCACATGCAACTATTTAAATTAACATTAACATTAATTAAAATTAAATCAAATGAAAATTAACATTAGTCCCTCAGTTGTACGAGCAATATTTCAAGTACTCAACAGCTGCAGCATGGCAGTGACTATGGTATTAGACAGCATGAATATAGAACACTTCCATTATCTCAGAAAGTGGACTGAATGAACTTCCTAGACTCTTCTCCAATCTTCACTTCCAAACTCCTCTTCATTGGGTCTCTTTAATCTCTATCTTACTGGATTCTTACCCAGACCCTCCTTCTCTGTCTATACAAGTTGTTCTCAACTTAGGGAGATATAACCCCCATGGGACATTTGCCATGTTTGAGACATTTCTGGTTGTTACAATCTGGGAGACAGATTTTAATACTAACATACTGAGTTGAGGCCAGAGACACTGTGAAACACCCTACAAGGCACAGAACATCCCCCACAACAATGAATGCTGTGTCCGTAGTGCCCAAGTTGAGAAGTTTTGGACTAGACTATTCTAGGTTGATGCTGCATGTGGACTGCCCACCCAAAATTGGATTTGTTATATCACAAGTCCCTAGTCTCTCAAATATCAATGTACACCATGTACAAGAAAGTAATACACCCTAGATCCAGTATATGTCTAGCACTCAGAGTCTTCACTATTTAAGGAAGATAGATACAAACTACAAGTTTTACTACTATGAATTATTATTTTTATAGAGACTGGAATTTCCCCACATTGGTTAGGTGAAAAGTAATCAAATGTGAGTGATATCATGTATACTTTTATTCCTTTAGATTGTATATTACATGAAGGTAGGGGCCATGTCATTGCTCACCATTTTATACACATACACACACTCACATATATATATATATATATATATGCATTTTTATAATATACATATATATATTAGTATATAGGAAGCTCTAAACAAAAGGTGACATTGTATGAGAAAAACAAGATACAGAATTGTGTAAACAATATAAACTTATTTTTATAAAAGAATGATAAAATCTTCTGAGTATGTACATATATTTGTGTGCATGCCTGGGTGTGTTCATGTGTGTATATGTGTGTATAAGTATAGGGAAAATAGAATGATACAGTAGTTCGTCAATGCAGATTACCTAGGATAATGCTACTGTCAAGAGAAAGGAGAAATTTTTTGAAAAGTTAAAAGAATAGGTAAAGCTTATGTGTCAAATAATGATGATAAAATTATATATTCATTTTTTAAATAATGGGGCAAGTAAGAACCACCTCTAATGGAGCAACTGAGGAAAAGCAAAAGCATAAGATCTATTCATTAATACAGCAGTTGTATTTTAGAAGAGAAACAGCTAATAAATAAGAAATATAATATTTCATACAATGATAAATCTTCTAAAGAATATTAAAATTTAGGTTTCTGGGAGGAGATAGTCCTGAACTCAAGAAAGATACCAGGGCTTGGAGAAATAAATTTGGGATTCATCAGGGTGTAAATGGGTGGCATTAAAAGTTACATGATTCCATGTGAACATCTACATGAGAGTGAACATAGGGGAGGAGAGAGTTGAGGGCTACACTCTAGGGCTCTCCAATGTGAAGTGGCAAGGATGAAAGCCTACCAGAGATGAGCAGAAAGAGTAGAGGGGAGAAAGCAGAGATAATGAGACAACTTTTTAAATGAGTTTTGCTGGAAAATATGTTGTGGGAATGGTGGAGAGACATGGGACACTGAATTTAAGGTCACAATGGGATCATTGGAGGCTTTCTAAAGATGACTTTCATTACAGCAGACTCGTATGTAGGAGAAGAAAAGAAGGGCTCGTAAAAGAAAACTCAGTGAGAAATGTGTGGAAAAGGCATTTATACAAGGGAAGACTTAGGCAAGACTTAGGCTTAGACTACAGAAGAAATGACAAGATATGTCCCTATCCTTGAGGCATACATCCATACATGATGAAGAAGCACTTTCCCTTCAGAGTAAATAATATTTGAAATTATTCCATTGAATTTTATTAAAATCAATGTAAATTTGTATCACATTAGCTATTCCCTAGCCAAAGATCCACAACTGACGACTTCAAACAAGAAAACCATGAACTTCCATCATAGGACACAGCCTCTTGCGTTCTCCAGAATTATAGACTAAAAAAGAGCGTGGTACAAATAAGCAAAACACACTAATAAATACAAATGGAGTGAAAAATATATCACTGATATATATTTCTGTTATTCTAGGATGTCAGTGCTAAACAATTTCCAATAAAAAATATGAGTAAAAGATGTCCATTCATATTATAAAAGAAAAAAGATAATCAAACCACAAAAATTTCATTCTTAGAAATTATGCAGGTAAATATCCTTTTTATCCCAATAGCTATGCTACTCTAGTGGGTGAGATGTTTTTTAAACCCAACCGATCAAAATAAATAATTAAATAAATAAATAAATAACAACAACAACAACAACAACAAAGCCAACTGATTGATGCACTCCTCCTTCCTTGTAATTCATGCCAAGGACACCAATATCTTTTAGATTAATCTGAAGTGTGAAAAAGAAACACCCTAGCCACCATGTGTTTTGAACTTTTGGTACACTTAAAACTAGGGATTTCTTTTTTTTTCTTTTTTTTTTTATAAATTTATTTTTTATTGGTGTTCAGTTTGCCAACATATAGAATAACACTCGGTGCTCATCCCGTCAAGTGCCCACCTCAGTGTCCGTCACCCAGACTAGGGATTTCCTATATCTTGACAGCAAAAACAGATCACTAACAGAAGCTAGAAATGCAGCAATCTTTTACAACCAGTTTTTAATAGCAAGTGTCAGAGAAAGCAAGAAAAAAGTTTCATTTCCCTACCTACAGATGTAGGCACAAAATTTCAGTCAAAAAAAATTCATGTAAACTTGTTAATTACAGGAACAACAAACTAATGTTGAATAAAACTGGCCATTTGCCTTCTATTTATTACCTTTCATTTTCACTCACAATTACCATAGTAAGGTTCAAATTTAACTTTCATACATAATTCTATACTTACAAAGATAGAAATCTACAAAGATAATTTTTAAAGATCTGTACAAATAGTAGACCTAAAAAACTAACTGTCCAGTCTACTTTCTTTATATATGTAGTTTTCTTCCTATCAAGAACAATTGGAAATTCAGGAATTGTCAATAGACCCAAGAATAAGAGATAATGATTTTTTTTTTCCCTTTACAGCTGAATAAAGTAACTCAAAATCCCAGCAAAAATCTTCTTACCCAACTGGTGCAGCCACTCTGGAAAACTGTGGAGGTTCCTCAAAGAGTTAAAAATAGATCTGCCCTACGACCCAGCAATTGCACTGCTGGGGATTTACCCCAAAGACACAGATGCAATGAAACACCGGGACACCTGCACCCCGATGTTTATAGCAGCAATGTCCACAATAGCCAAACTTTGGCCTCGGTGTCCATCGAAAGATGAATGGATAAAGAAGATGTGGTTTATGTATACAATGGAATATTACTCAGCCATTAGAAATGACAAATACCCACCATTTGCTTCGAAGTGAATGGAACTGGAGGGTATTACACTGAGTGAAATGAGTCAATCGGAGAAGGACAAACATTATATGCATTATATGGTCTCATTCTTTTGGGGAATATAAATAATAGTAAAAGGGAATATAAGGAAGGGAGAAGAAATGTGTGGGAAATATCAGAAAGGGAGACAGAACATAAAGACTCCTAACTCTGGGAAATGAACTAGGGGTGGTGGAAGGGCAGGAGGACGGGGGGTGGGGGTGACTGGGTGACGAGCACTGAAGTGGGCACTTGACGGGATGAGCACTGGGTGTTATTCTATATGTTGGCAAATTGAACACCAATAAAAAATAAATTTATATAAAAAAATCTTCTTACCCAGCAAAATCACTTTGATAAAACTGTCCTTTTATAAAAACTGTTTTTTAATTACAATTTTGTCTTTTAGGAAAATTAAAACATCCAAATTACTCTTTTGATCATTTTTAAATGCTTAATTATTATAGCTCAAGAAAGCAAAGCTAGGAAACATCACAGAAACCAAAACTACACTGACACAACACGTTTTGTATTCAGGGAGCAAAACGTGGGCAAGCTTGATTTTTATGATTAACATCTGTTTATAAATCAGTCTGTCACCCTACTTTTGAACAAAGTACTTGAATCCAAAAATAATGAAAGTGGATAATAGAACCTGAGAATACAGAAAAAGTCCCTGTAGAAACATTAAAAACTGGCACAAGAGAATAAGATGGTTGTTTTAATACATTCTGACTCTGACTCAGGTTTTTGTTGTTTTATTTGTTCAGTTTGAAAGGCTTACCATCTTGCTGGCCATGAAGAGCCTGAGGACTTTGCATTCTTTCCTCAAGATTGGAGCTAAGATCAGAGTTCACAGCTGACATCCGCGTTGAATCACTCATATCAAATTCATCACTTTCTATTGAACTTTCATCCTGAAAATGGTTTTAAAATATCATCAAGCATCATAAAATATAACATTCAAATAGTGACCATTTTATCTACGGGGTCAATTAGAGTTTAGCAAGTAAGTAAGCTTTCGCAGAACTCAATAAAACATGTTACATATTTATAGATCCTTGAAATAACAAATAATGTAATAATCTCTCCCTTTAAGGAATTTCAAAACTTGTGAAAAATCAAACAATGTATCTATGTACACGCAGATTTAAAAGGTAAAATAACATGTTTAGGAAGGATATAGTTGGGGAATTATCCAAAATAATGAAAAATGTATTTTTTTAATTAGTAAAAAAAACTTCCTAGAAAGAATCAAATCACAAAGTATAACATATGGAGAATTATGTGTTTTGAGTCTAAAAATAAATGACTTAATAAAATATTATAAGAAAAAAAATCTTCGGATGCAATATGAAAACCTTAACCAAAAAATTGTCGTTGACAAGCAGGATGGATTCTAATAATTGACAAGCTTATATGGCTATATTGAAAATCCACATTTACTGAGAGCAAGTTTTATCACATCCCTTCTTTCCTTACAAGTGAATATACACCATAACACAAAAAGAAGTTCTAAGTAGAAATGTGCAAGATCCATTTGCCAAAAGCCAGTTCACTGAGTGGTGAAATTACACAAAGGCCTGTTTTCCAAAAGCCCAATTCATCAAAGCCTGTCAAAAACTAACTTAATCCAAATCCTAAAATATTTTGCTGTAGCCATTTCACTGAAGCAAACTCCTGTAGGAGAACTGATTTTCGGCCAGTCGTACACTTATGTAGGCAGAACGGCCTGAGGAACCTGCTGTGACATACATATTGCAAGTATTTAATCAAAATCACCAGGTTTGACTTTAGTTTGTAAATGTCTGATCTGAAGGTTTAGGATTAATATAATAATTAGCAGTAGCTGTACTTGTAGTGCTATTTCGGTTCCAGGTAATTATTCTTTATATTTGTTCATTCCCTTCAACTTTATCACCACCTGTCCCAGGATTCATTGAATTTTACAGATTGAGAAATTGAGGCACAGAGCAGTTAAAGAATGTATCCCAGTATTATATACACCAGAACCGGGATTTATATGAAGTAACTCAGACTTGAGAAAATAGCTTCTTTGAATAGGAAGAGTTACCTTGGCTTCATAAATGACATCTTGGTATCAGCAAAGAAGTTGCTATGGTTAGGGGACAGGAACATTCTAGTAGACTAACAAATTGGCATTCTGATCCATAGGTCAGGTCAAGGTGATTTTGGTGTCCTTCCTTTACAAAAGGTCTGATCATGTCTGGGTCTACTGAGTAGCACTAGCTCTTCATTAATTCAGCAAGGAAATGCCACCCTGCGAGGCCTCTGGGCAATCAGCCACATAGACTTCTCCCGGCGGCATGCCCTCTCTCTCGGTACATTATGTTTTCGCCAATTCTAAATTCTAAGAAAATCCAAAGCATCTGAAATAAATATATATGTTAAAAAGAGAAAAAAATAACAATTCAATGTGCACATCAACATTATCAGTGTGTACCATATACATATACATACATATATATGCACACGTAAGTAAGTGACATATTTATTATATATACTATATATAGTGTCTACGATATGGTAGTATTTTAGAGCACATTCTTTAGAGCCAGACTGACTGATTTAGATCGAGGCTCTGTCACTTAGATGTGTTACCTTACATAGGCTACCTAACTTCTGTGCCTCAATTTCTTCATCTATAAAATGGAAATAATAGCATTAATCTCATAGGGCTATATAAAGATTAAGGAAATATAATAATATTTAAGGTAATTAGAACAATGTCAGATATATAAGAAAAGCAAAGCTGTTTAATATTTTTATGTAGAACATACAGGAAATTCTGCAGTATATAATAGGACTCATACTAATTATATTTTATGAACATTTACAAAAAATAAATGTATTTATAATGGTAAAGATGACCAACATGTGTTTGTAAGGTAGCTGTGTATTCTATATAAACATGGTCTTTAGAATCAGCATTTATTATATATACTACAAATAGCTAACAATATGTAATCCAGTAAAATATCATTTCCAATATATACCACCTGATATATATTATGTGTGCATGTGAATGCAGGTGTGTATGTAAAATGTATGTGTATGTGAGAATGTATGTGTGTTTAAAGAAAAACTAGACGCAAAGAGATCACAATCTCTGATCCACAGAATGATTATAGAAACTGCTGTAGCACATTATGGATAATCAATACACATTTTATCACCAATAAATAACACTCTTATCAGCACACTTTGTAAGAAATGTGGACAATAAATTAACTGGTTATATAACCAAATGTACCTGTTATGTATTTTATTTTTTAAGATTCACCATTCTATTTATCATCATCAGTGGCTTAATGATTGTGACTACCTTAAATATTTTCCTCCATGACTTCCTATGAAATATAATTCAGTTTTCATAATTCTACTCCTTATTAGAATATAAGTTATCCAAAACTTTTAATGAAACTAAGTGCATGCATTCATTCTGTAAGTTATATTCCAATTATTAAATGATTAGATTACTATCTTTTAATAAGAGGTGGCAAAAGTATATAAAGTATAATATTGTGTTTTTTTATTATCATCTTAGAAACAATGCTACTCACTCTGGAAAGAAATTACTGAAGATTTCTAAGAGTGAAGAATCATAAAACTTGATTGATATATTAAGTATTTTATTTTATTCATAATCATCTGCTGGCGACTCATCTAAATTTTTCCCTCTGTGAGTATTTTACTCTGTATGACAACCAGAAAGAGAGTCTTCACATCTTACAATGTGACCTTATTCCTTATGTTACTAAAATATTATCATAATGAAAGCCCTGGCCAACTATCATAGCATTTGCGTCCCTAACACTTAATTTTTAAAAATTAGAATAAATATTTTACTGTAATAAATAATTTTATCCCTAGTCTTTTTCCTTTTAAGACAGTTGCTTGAAATTCTGATCCCTGATCTATACCATATTTTATTTAAGTTTTTAATTCCAGATTTTACTTCAAAAGAGTCTGTACCATGTGACTCTTAATTTCTATTGCTATTGCCTTAATCTCATTTTCCCATTTTCTGAACAATTAATAATAGTCTCCTAGTTTTCTACCCACCTCCAATCTCTTCCCCACCAGTCCTATTTATTGACTACTGCTAAATTAATCTTTCCACTTCAGAGAGTGCCTCTTCTCTGCTCATAAATTTGCAGCTATATTCAAGTCAATCCAAATCTACCAAGTAATGTGTAAGCTGCTCAATCAAACATAAAGGGTTTTCCATAAGACTGCTTGAAAACCACTCTCACCAATCTCATCTTTGTTCTGTTTTTCATTTGCCTTGTGCTCAAATCAACTCAAAGCCTATATTATTAGCCTTTCTATGAAATGCACCACCTCAGACTTTAGTGTGCGTGAGCGTAGTTATTGTTAAAAGTTCAGATCACCAGGTGTCACACACTACATCTAGAGTCAGAATCTTGGGGTCGAGGTCCTGCAACATGCAGTTCAATAAGCTCCATGAATGTCACTAATGTTAGTTTTTAGCCAGTAGTGTTCAGAAAAACATTCTGTGCTGTTGGAAATGCTCTATAATATCCCCTATTCAGCAGATAACTACCAGCTATGCTTGGCTATTGAGCTCTTGAAACATGGGTAGTGTAACTGAAAATCTAAAAAATTTAATTTTAGTTAATTTTAATTAATTTTAGATTAAAGTTAAATATCCACATGGGGCTGGTGGCTACCACATTGGACACTGAAGATCTGACTTAGCCTGACTTTAGCCTTCATTGTTGGATCTTGAAAATATTTTCAATTATTCACAATTATTAATGTAATAAACATCCTAATACATAATTTGCTTCATTCATCACATCCCTTAATACAAATTTCTAGTCAAAGCATATGAGTAACTTTTAAAAGTTTTTAATGATTATTGCCGAGCTCTCTCCCAGTAAATTTATCCTGGTTTAAACTCTGTCAACAGTTTATAAGAAGGTCAACTGATCTTATATTGGATGAAGTATTTTGTAATCCTAAAGAGATCCCCATTCCGTCTTTATTTCTCTAGTAGCATTTAGCATCTTCTCATATACATACTTTCATTACTTACTGCCTTTAGCCCCCCAAACCCTGACTAGAGGTTAAACTTTATAGGCAATATTTTTGTCAATTTACTCACTGTTTATCTCTATTGTCTACAAGAAGGCCAATCACATAGAAGGTACTCAGTAAATATTGGTTGAACTAATTGAATTCACACATTAAAATTTAAATATACCTGAGCACAAAGAACTATCTCACTTGAATTCCTTTTCAGTATGATTTACTTAACCACTTTCCTATCTTTCAATAATCACAACTTCTAGAATCTTGCAAATAATCTAGTCGCTTATCTGAATATTTTTAAGGCTGTGTATATCCAATTGGTATCTCCAAAATGTAAGGCTGAAAGTTATTTTCCTAATCCAGTTATAAATTAAAAGGATCCACTTTCTTTGTATGAAATACTTATGATTCTTTAGAAGCCAGAAAGATTCAGCATATGTGGGCTGTACTGTTGGCACATAGTTGATCTTCTTACTTTTTAGCCTAGAAATAAATGTACCAAAATCTAAGTGAGCTTCCTACAAATAATTTGACAGCTCTAACTAGTTTATGAGGTTTTAAATTTTTTCCAATTATATAATAAATGATGGGAATAATTTTTCCATTCTCTGGGATGGATAGACATTAATATTTTTTAGTTGTCTCTCATGTCTTTAACCCAAAGATTTTATTACTATTTATTTAATCATTTATATGTAGCCATCTGGTAATATGAAATCCAAACTGCCACTATACAAATACAGATCTTCTCATGGAATATATCCTTAATAGTTTTTTAAGATAAAATGATTTTATAAATGTAGTTTTAAGATTAAACCTGCTTAAAGAGGAAAACAAAAAGATGAGTTTTATTAAATAAAGCTCAAGAAAGTAATATTGAAAGAATTTTATAATGCTTCACCAAATAATGCTTTATTTGAAAAATATTTAACATTTCCTGTTCTTGAGAAATTTCAAGAAGGAGTATACGTATTAGCTTGAGAAACTATTCCTATTATTGATAATCTGAATGTGTCCATTGATTAATGTCTACTAACTAGTTAACAAGGACTTCCTAAAGCCCCTATTGTTATAGGTTTTTGGGGGAATACATATAACTTGGTCCTTGCTTTTGGGATACTTCCACCAAATTGAACAGTTAATTAGTATACTAGAGAATATTCAACAAATGTGCATTTGTGTCTAATACATGCCAGTAAGCACATTTCTAGATACTTACTGTACAAATTAAACAGGATGGCTTGAAACATCAAAATACTTCTAATTAGGAAGAATCACCACAACTTATCTCTAGAAAATGCAGAGAAGTAGACAAACTAATATATAGAATAATGAAAAAGAATGTTAAAATGTATGAAAGATTTAGATGGTGGAACAATGATTATACTTGAAATACCTATTAAGTGACTTTTTTTTTTTTTTACTTCCAGGCAAAATAACCTTAGTACTAAAGGCTTGGACACTTTCCTTAGATACTCACTCATTTGGGACACTTTCCCCTGAACTTTCTAGCACTTTCCCAAAGCCAGCTTGATGGCAGTCCATTAAGGAAAATGAGTCTTTCTTGGGAATGAACACATTCCCACACAGCATTAAGGTAGGTGTGTTGAGACAGGGACTCTATCAAGGACTAGAAGTTTCTGCCTGTTTCTCCATCTGTGCAATCCTAGTGACATTCTTTTCATTAAAAAATAAATTACCATCTTCAAAATGCCGTCATGCTTAATACAATAGTCATGGTTATCAAACTCTATTCTGACTTGGAAGTAGATATTTCCATTTTACCTCATCTTGCTGTGAGTTTAGCAGCTGCAGTTTCATGTGCTTCATATAGGCCATGGTAATTGGCATGTTGTAGTCAATCATGCTGGTCACCAAAGTGGGAGGTTTTCCATTATCTGTAATAAAACATTTTTAATGGGTATGAAAGTAATTCTGCATTCTACCTGTAATTTCAGAATGATCCAATTTGTTCAAATTGAAATAGGATTCTAGATACCAGGTCTTTAGGAGACTGGTAGCATTATGGATGGATTGCAGAAAAAATAACTATACAAAAGTGTATGGGACAAATTAACACTACAGATAAATTAGTTATTTCTAACGACAGGGAAGCTTTTTGATACCCCAGCAACAACGGTGGATGAACCCCATATAGTGATTAAGCACAATTATTTGTATTTTTGTATTTTTTTCTCCTTTGCTGCATACCTACTTTAGCTATGTGCTAGTTGAGTGAAAAAGAAAATTTGTATGTTTTTTTCATTTTTCTCTTTTTTTGTCTGTTCATTCCCCAACACATGGGAATGAACTAGCCTAAAAGTACCTTTGAGACTAATATAAACTCTGAGAGAAATTGATAGATTAGAAAAACCATCTAAATAATTTTTAATGAGAGCTAAGGACAAATTGTAACGACGTAAACATTTTAAGTGAAGGAGCTCCACGCTACTCATCACTTTCAGAAATAAGGAATTGGTAGATTTAAAAGGACACCAATGGAACATCCATTTCCTTGCTAAGTACATTTAAAATACTATGGAATACACACAATATATGAAAATTAAAACACTATCATAGGAAAAAAGCTAGTTGCCACAGTCAAAACTGCCTTTCTTCTGAAAATGGGCACAGAATCATTCTGTAAGTAGATACTCAATATTCACTGCCTCCTACTCAAATAAATGAGATGATCTGACTTGTTGAACTGTTTCAGTCTACCACATTTTTATAAAAATGTGGGATATAAATTGACATTATGAATAAAATTACTTTAAATCTCACTATTTGACACTGTGGCTACCTTTGTGATCTGTTCCATCTGGGTTTAAATGCATTCTTTTCTGGCACTCTGAGCAGCTCATTAGAAACCGTGTCACCGCTTCTCTTGGTAGGAAGGCATAGCTCTCTGAAATCTGAAATGATTCACAAAATAGAGGTGTTATTATATAAGCTGACTGAGCATGAGTCAACAGAAATGATCATTGTATTTCCAAATAAGACGCATTATTCCATAATGGCAGGAAGCACAATGAAAGCATGCACTGCATACCATGCATCATTTCAAGAAATATCTATCCAACTTGATTGCATGTCTCTTAATAATAGCTAATAATGTGATGTGGCGAAAAAGAATCAACCACATCTGGATGGATATCTGTTTATATTTCTGCATTTCTTTCAGGAAAAGTAATCATAATGTGCAGATATTCTAGTGAATTTTCCTTGTTAAAAATTGTCAACGTTGTTTTTTATAAGTACTGCTAGCACCATCACAGTTTTATCCAATTTTACATATATTTTTAAAAATTTAGCCCCAACTAGAAACAATAAACTTTGGATTTTGCATTAATGAGCATTTCTTCATTATGGCTTTTCAAAACACTTTAATTGAAAATAATAGATAATTCTAAGAGAAATTATGTATATATTTACTGCAGTGAATCATCCCTTCCACAGAAAATGACACACCTGGAAATGCATTTTGGCCACTTATTCCATGTATTATCTTATGTCAGTATTTCATAATTTATGTCTACAATAGCTCACGCTGTCAGAGTAAGCTTTCCCCATACCCTATACAGAGCTTCTATTTTCAGAACCATGATCTAGAATCATATTAGAAATAAATACTTATGTCAGAAAATTTTTAAATATTAACTTTTCAAAAACCAGAGTATTTCTCTTATCAAAGCAAGTAACTTCAGAAGTGAAGCTGACATATTGCTAAATATCTCTAAATAAAAGCAGACACTGACTGATACAGTGCTATTAAAGAGTGTGATACAGGGCATTAGTCTTCCATCATAGCACTAATGCTGGTATATAAAACATGAGATACAGAAGAAAAAATGAGTTGTAAATTAGACGTAAATGCTACAGACAGTTGCTCAGATACATGCACCAGCTGTCATGAACACTACTATATTTTAATTGTAGAAAGGAAAGAAAATATGCATCTTATGTATAATTAAGTCCAAGTCTACAACAATTCCATTAATAGTGATGGGGTTAATATTTACCTATTCAGGCTGTAGGAAAAAACCAACATTGAAGAAACCCTTTGCACTAAAATCCAAAATTGTAAAGCATACTTTGCCTTGAATTTAATAATAAAATCAGTTTGCATCACTTATCCTGGATCAGGGCAAAAAAAGCCATAAGAATACCAAAAAGACAAAAAAAAAAAAAAAAAAAAAAAAAGAATACCAGAATACCAAAGAGAAAGTGTAAGTCCACAATTAAATCTATTGTGGATGATCCATACACAGGTAATTAAAATTGAACTCCACTAGAGTTTTTAATATAACTATTATTTGTAAATTAAAATGTCCAGTTTTTTAAAAAGTGCATTTTATACTATACAAAGAATCGTGAGAGAAAAATAAAGAGAACAATTTAAAAGTGTTTCATTAAACTATTTTATATTAGTTTTCAAATAAGGAAATATATACACAATTTAAAATCTCACTTTCTCTTGTTATTTCCCTAACTACACACACACACACACACACACACACACACACACACACGAATTTGATTCCTATTTATCTATTTTACTGAGGGAATTCACACCTCTGCCTGATTTGTTTATCTGATTAGAGATCTTTTTTTTTTTTCTGACTCTCTGAAAACCTATATTAAAATAATTCGAAGTTAAAAAAAAAATCCATGATGCATGCCTGGTCCTGATATTTTAACTCACATGGAGTCATGGCCCACTGGAACTCTGTGGCTGACCATAAATTCCTCAACAAATAGGTTTTGAGAAGAATGTTCTATTGATTTTCATAGAGGATTTCTATTACATCTTTCTCTACTTCTATAAAAGAGAAATCTTCCATTGAAAAATGATGGGCAAATGGTGGACTTGAAGACACCCTGCATATGCTTCCAGTGTCCTGATGCTCTCCACAATCTGCCTTTTTCCCAATGCTAATAAGGCACTTGTGTAGGAATCCCTTCTAGACAGATTTAAGACTAATCTCAACCATATTACTTGTCCTAGCATTACTTTGCTCCAAATCCGTGTTTCAATAATCATTATTAATCATATTAAATTTATTTTATAGTTTAACTCTGAAAAACAGATTACCTGTAATGGTCACAAATATGTTTGTGTTCATATGTACATGTGTACATGAAAAATATATAAATTCCCATTTTATATCTTAGGAAAAAATTAGCAAGTATTTTATCACATTATTCTCTGTGATGTTATTCTGACACAGCACTTGGTATGTCACTACATGTTAAAAAGTGGATAAAAGCACTTCCTTAGGGGTACTTTTCTTGGTGTTCAGAATCCATTCTATGGGGAGGCTTGCCAAGGCATCTTATTCTCCTTGAATCCTTTCTTCCTCACCTCATGCTTACTAGGCCCACAGACCATGGAGTCTTCTTATGCACAAGAACACAAGACCCCAGACATATCTCACACTCATTTATGAAATAATATTTCTCTTGCTATGGAGGTGAAGATGGAAAATAATTTCTTTTTCCTTATCTAGAATTTTTCCTCCCAGCCTTCTTTGACACTAAGAATCCTAAGCAACCTTCATTGATAAAGTTCTTAGAATATTTTGCAAAATGAAGAAATATTTTTCAAAAGTTCTTAAATTATGGTACATTTGCATAAATACATTTCATAATTAAATCCCTGTCTTTTGATCCTGTTGGTATCCTCTGGTAACCCCATTTAGAGATAACACTGAAAGCCTACATGTGAAGCCTCTTTAGAAATTGAGGCAAGGGCTTAATGCCCTTATGGTTCCTTCTCCAGTGAAAGCTCCTGTTTCTATTTACCAGGAGTGAACATTGAAATGCTGAATCAACTTTAAATAGATATTCATAAACAGTGAGAAAATTCAGGGATGTGTTCTAGGCTGTCCATTCATCAAAGTCCTAACATCTTTTATGCAATATGTAAGAGCAGTTGTAAATGAAACCTAGAAGTAAGGGACCAAAATTTTAAAATATTCTGACTTCAAATACCATTCTACCAATACTATAATTAATTATATAAAACACTCTAATCATTCATAAGTGTCTATTTCCTTGACTCACTCTTCAGATCTAATCACTTATTTGTTTCTAGGATAGAAACTGAGCTTTGAATATAGAGTACAGAACATTTTCTAGAATGCTGGATGAGATTAATACTTTACTTGAAAATGTATTCTTAGAAATATCTTTATATTTTGGAAGGATAGAGTACTTACTTAGAATTTGCCCATGCAGAAACACTGCATCTTGTTAATAATAATAAGCAAAACTAAACACGAATGGATATTAGTCTTCCTCTCCCTGAACTAAACACTAAGAAGACAACTGCCTTATGACAAGCCACATATATTGCTTATAATAGAAATTAACATCCAAAGGAAGGACCAGAACCTAGCCATATTGAAATTTATAAACTAATAACCAAACGCTATTTATCAGGAGGTACCTCTTTCATAGAAATGCTTTTTTTGGGATCCCTGGGTGGCGCAGCGGTTTGGCGCCTGCCTTTGGCCCAGGGCGCGATCCTGGAGACCCGGGATCGAATCCCACGTCAGGCTCCCGGTGCATGGAGTCTGCTTCTCCCTTTGCCCGTGTCTCTGCCTCTCTCTCTCTCTCTCTCTCTGTGACTATCATAAATAAATAAAAATTAAAAAAAAAATCTTTAAAAAAAAAAAAAGAAATGCTTTTTTTCCTGTAAATCCACACCTGTTTTCTTAGATTTATATAATGCTTTATATTTTTCATTGACTTTTTGCATTCATTCTTTTAGATAGTAGCTAAACAGATTTTACAGTAATTTTCTGAGAAGTGGATCAAGTAGTATAAAGAGATGAAATGAACTGCCATTGTTACATGACAGAGGACAAAACAGAGCTGAAAGTGTGGATCTCCCAAATCCTGGCCTATTTCTACAAAGTGAATGAATGGACCATGTGGGCTTATCCAATGGACAAATGTGTAGGGTCCAAGGAAAGCAGAAATCTCAAAATAGATTTTTTAAAATGGTCTATTTCAATAATACCTGAAGTATCAAAGCATCATCTCAAGACAAAGTCAGCACATGTAAAACTTCCTTAAACTTAAGTTCTGAGTATTTATTGTTACTTTTAACTCTATGGTTGGGGGGCGGGGATGTTGTGGCACAACAGATTTTTTTTCATGACTTACCACTTCTAAGGACCTTAAGTTCTCTGTTTTTGGACATCATTAATACTGTTATCAGTGAAAACATTACATTTTAAGTCCATTAAAATTGGAGTGCAATAATGTAGAATATCATGAATCAAATTATTAATAGAAGTAGAAATGACCTCTCCTATCAAAAAATATGGTGATACTCTACATAAAAATAATTGAACTGCAGCATCTTTTGATAGATTAAACAATAAAATTGGCCTCTATTGCAAAGATAGCATGGCATTAATAATCTAATGATAAACAGATCCATCCAAATAAGGCCAGATGATCAAGTCCCATAAGAAGCACTGCTATTAATCTTCCACTTGTGGGTTAAAACAACAACAAACTACTAGGGACACATTTCTGAAAAGTTTACTGACAAATAGTATTATGGAAAAGAGGCTGGGCATGTCCCTGCCTTTCTGAAAAAAGAAGAAACAGTAATTTTTCAAAACCTTACAACCATAAAGCCAGATTCTGGCTTCCTCTAGACATAGTTCTATTAAGGTAAAAATGTCAGTGATCCAAAAGAACTAAAATAAACGAGCGACTGTAGTTAAATTGGTTTGCAAATCTTATCTTGTAAATTCAGTAATATATAATTCCTAAAATTTTCTTATATTTACTTTTGGATAGTAGAGCTTTGTCTTCAGAAGTAAATCTTTCCTACCTGGATCTGAATGCATGAAGTAACACCAAGTTAGGAAAATTGAAGAAGTTAATCAGTAATCAAAGCAATGTAATAATAAACCATTGCTTTGCTGTACTTTCTCAGACTGTGTGTCTCAGAGTTACATGATACAAGCTCATCTTCTTAACCCAAGCCATAAAATTTTGATAGCAACATTGCTAACAGAGAAAAAATTTTAAATGGGGCTATTTGTCGTACGTCTTCTTCCTCAGTCCCAAGCCTCTTCTCTAATTTTAACTGTTTAATTTCTGAACATTTTCAAAAGGAAGGTGCTCTAAATGTATTCAGCTTAGCACATATACCTGCAATATTCTGGTTTCTGACATGGTAGAGAATGGACAGTTCTCAAAATTAAGATTCTCATTCAATATATGACAACTATTACTCACTATTGCTGTTTTACACGAAAGGAAATGCTTCCTAAAAAATGCATGTGTAAGTTTTCCATTAATTGAGTCCTTAATAACTCAATTATACTAAGCAAATATTTTACATGAATTTTACCCTTTGATCCCTCCAACAACCCCAGGAATAGATTACCATCATCACTATTGTCATCTCTGTTCAAAAGATGAGGAAACTAAGCTTCAGAGAGGTTGTAATATTTGTCAAACAAGTAAAGAGGACTCAGGTGGCAATCTGTTTTCAGAGACTATCCCCTTAATATCTATAATTTATAGCCTCTTCTGCTTATCAGCATTAAAGAAAGAGAGAGAGAGAAAGAGAGAGAGAGAGAGAGACTCATCCATAAAGACTTGGAATATTAACCTCACAGCATAGGTTAATATCCTGAAATGTTTATAATGTTTCCCAGTGTGAGGTTCTTCGTAAGTTTAAGATGCTCTAACGAGTTTGAGGCAACCATTCTGAATACAAGGGGCAGTCAAACTCTCTGTATCTTGACTTGGATTACAGAGTTCCACAAGAAACACATCAGGCTGTATAGTAAAAATGCAGAGCTCCACCTGGAGGAAATTAACAACAGCCTGTTCAGCAGAATTGATGGCAAAAGTGATGAGCATTGCAACATATCGTAATACTTAACAGCTGGGAACTAAATGCATAGGACTTCAGCTTTTAATAGAAAGAACAAGGAGTATGAGTAGCATATTTCTAAGGGAATCGGAATTCCAATTATTGAAGGAAATCCACTGTTAGGGGAGTCATTCTCAGCTTAAGATGCAAGCTTAACCGGTGAACAGAGATATCACATGACACTGGTCAATCATAAACATTAGCAAGCATTTTTTAAAGCAAAGCAAAATGGCTAAAGCCAAAAGCTTAACCCACCAAAATCATGTCATATTGTCCTAAATTCCCTAGCAAAAACAAAACAAAAACAAACATAAACAAAATTAATGTTACTAAATACCAGTAATTTGGAAAAGTAGGAGGCAGTGCTAAATTTCATTAAAAAACATTACTCTTCAGCTTGCTGCCTTGGTATAGTGTGCTCCATTGATACTGAGCATCAGAGCAAATAAAATTGGTCTAATCACACTATTTTTAAAATTACCGTTGCCTTAACTTTATAAAATGAATTTAGAGAATAGCAATAATACTTTTATTTTACTGTAATAATAACATTAAAAACATGTTTGTTGCTGAATACCATGCAGTACACTTTATGGAAGAATTTGCCCTTGGGGCCAAACTTTTGATATTTTCTCTTGAGATTCTGGGAAAAAATAAATTAGAAATAATCTCCTAGTGAAATTTGTTTATCTCGTTATATTTAGTATTGATATTTATTATTGTGCTATTCTATCACAAATCACCTGCAATATACATAACTGGATAATACAACTATAGAAAATGTATCTTTAAAAACTAATAAAATTTAACTATAATTGAATAAAGCCTATAAATCTAAATGCTATTAAAGAGCTCATATTTCCTGATTCATAAAAAAAACAGCACACCCTAGTCCAGAGAAACCTCTATCTGGGGAATGTAAGTCTTGGTTCACTGTAACATCTCTTAGTCATCAAGGGCTACTGTGCCTTTATCTACTTTACACATTGTGTATCTTGAATATATTTGGAAGGAGAGAATTAGGACTATAAAAAAATTGCAAATGGTATAACATCTTGCTCAGAAATTTTTTAAGATATATTACAAAACTGAAATGTCTAGCCAATGGTTTGCCCTTATATTTACATGGGTTCTCTTTTACCCATTTCTCACATGAGAAAAGGTAAGCAGGAAGCATCGTTGTACTTTGACAGGAGTAATTATTAATTTGCAAAGGTGCATATGGAAACTGTCTTTCAAAGATGAAGACGTTTTTAACCTAACGTTTACTTATTCAACAAACACCTACTGAATGCATAGACAGCATAATTATCCCTGAATACTGCTAGATATGGTTCTACACCAATAAAGTGCCTGGATACATCAAATTATTGTAATCACTTATTGGTAATTATTTGATTAATTCCAAAGTGATCCTGAAAAATGCTTTCATCCAGGCTCTATATAAATACTCTTAGGTAAATAGTACATGCATGGTAATAATCAATAAGACATAAAGCCAGACATTTAGCCTGCCTATATCAAATCTGCATTCACTCTGGACCTCAATTTTCGCTTCAAAATCCTAGCTACTGTTTCTGAAAGATTTGGTGCTCTGTTGTATCTGTTTGACCTCTAGACATCTGCTATATGACCAACTGAATTCCTGTACATTAATAATGTCTCCAATATGAAAACCAAGATGCTGCTACATCTTTTTTTTTCTACATTTATATTTCAACCCCAAAGTTACCACTTCTCCCTGACAGGATTCTGAGGTTTTATATGAGTTCCTAAGAATACTGTACTACTACTTGATCTGCTGTGATTCTGGTACTATTCCCATTTGGTATTTTCATTTCATAGCACTTTCCATGTGTCCTTTTCCTTCTTTCTTTTCTGAGCATTTTCTTCTTGGATCATTCATCAGCTCCCCTTGCTTTTTTTCACTTAGTTGAGGGGGATGGCCTGCCCCAATCTGGAATATCTAGTGTTGAGTTTTTATTATTTATTATATTATTTTTCACAACTGGAGGAATTTGATTTCTAATTTTTAAAAAAGCAACTGAGTATAACACGGAAAATTCAGATCATCCTTACACTTATTTGGGGCTTACTATAGTTTTTATTTTGCATTACAGATGATGGGAGGTACCACAGTTTTTTCTACCATTAGGGTCTAGTGCTGATTTTTCAATAGGATTAATGTTGGTAGATAAAACACAGCATGGCCAGTTCAATATGAATTCCAGATAAACATGCAATATTGGGACAAATTTATATTAAAATTATTATTTATCTGAAATTCAAATATAACTGGGCATCCTGTGTCTTATTCATTAAATCTGGCAATCTCACAGGATACATTCATCTAAAATGAATGAAAATATGAATTAGAGCCTGAAAATTATTTAACTTTATTTTTTAAAGATTCGTTTATTTATGAGAGAGAGTGTGTGGAGGGGGTGGGGGGTGGGGGAAGCAGAGGGAGAAGGAGAGAGAAATTTTAGCAGACTCCACACTGAGCATGGAGCCCAAAGCAGGGCTCCAGGTGGGGCTTGATTCACAACCCAGATCATGACCTGAGCCAAAACCAAGAAGGGTGGGATGTTTAACTGACTGCCACACCCAGGGGCCCCATAATTTTAAATTTGAAACAAACTGCTTATCGGGAAAATCTAAGAATAAAGTGAGAGGTACAGTAGGCAGAAGTGATCATTGGAAAGTATGCAGGCAATCTGAAATCACAGTCCCTATTTAAAGCAGTGTTCTCCAACTTTTTAGACCAAAGTACAAGTATAAATATTTTTCCCATCATAAACTAGCACATACACACATTTCTATTTCCTATTTCTGATCATTTCTATTTCCTTTTATTTCATTTTATGAAAGTGTCCACAACCCACTAAATTGACTTGTTAACTTGCTAATGGGTTGTGATACGTCATAAAAAAAAAAAAAAAAAAGAAAGAAAGAAAATTGGTCCAAAGTAGAAGAGTGCAGTCTGTCAATCCAAAGATTTTTGTTGTGGTGTTGAGAGGAGATGCTGGGTATGTGGTCAAAATTAAAATAAAGGCTGGCAACTCCAAAGAGGGTTTAAAGGAGGCAGGGATATTTTTAGACAGTTCGGGCCAAATTGTAGATAACTCAAAGCAATCTGAAAACATGAAGCAAATGCAACGAATGTAATATAAGAGGAAGGAATGGTGCAAACAGCACAGTGGCAGACACAGCATCCTCCAGGGACAGGGAGATAGATGCTAGAATGGATGGCAAAAGGCAAAAATTCAGTTTCAGGGATGCCTGGGTGGCTCAGTGGTCAAACATCCACCTTTGGCTCAGGTCATGATCCCAGAGTCCTGGAATCGAGTCCTGCCTCAGGCTCCCTGCAGAGAGTCTGTGCCTCTGCCTATGTCTCTGCCTCTATGTGTCTCTCATAAATAAATAAATAAAATCTTAAAAAAAAAAGATTGTTTCAGACAGAAGCACAGAAATGCACCCCATGATGGAATCTGAGGATGTAAGCAGAGAGGTAACAGTATTCCAGGGCAAGGCAGATGAATGGAGCCCTACACCATTATACTTCAGTAAATCAAGGCCTAGGCAAACAAGATATAGCATGTGAGTTAATTTAATATTAATTAATGAACTTTTCCTGGAAACAGTTTTTGCTTCACTGATTACAGTTCAAACTTAGCTGTATGGCTTTGCAAAAAAGAACTTTATTCTCCTCTGCTTTATCTCTGCTATAATGATGCACATCTCTAATTCGGAGCTGTATTTTACAATAATTAAAATAGCCATCAATTGAGCAAATGAGACAACATCAAGAGAGATAATAAAATCAACTGGCAATACATTGCCAAAGTTGTGGATGCTATTTTTGTCACTTCTTATGTTAGAATATTTGCCTGTTAAGGAACAGATTGTCATAACAGAGAATTCTTATATTAGATGAAAAAAATGAGCAGATGGGCAGTGAAAAGTTTTTCTTCATGCATGTTTCCTAATAGTAAAATAAAGAGAATCCCTAAATATTGCATGTAAATAAAATGACTCAGCAAAGCAAATGCTTATACAATTACTTGCAGCATGACACGCTACATTAAAATACACAATTACACACATGGAAAGTGTGGAGAATTTGCTTCCTCTCTTGACTTCTCCTGAAGAGCGTATATACTATGATATGTTAGTGTTTTTACTGAGGCATAGGGGGAAAACCAGTTACAATTCGACCTTCTTGGTCTGGAATTCATCAGCACATTCAAGCTCTCCTTGGCTCTGACTATAACCCACTCCCTCTGTTAAAGTTTACTTTGAGCACATGCTGCTAGTCAGTGGGGACACAGTGCTTCTTTTGAAACAAGTACCTAAGAATACCAAAGTAGGCAATAATTAGGCATCTTAGGGGAAATGGGAGAAGTTGCAGAAGTTTAGACTTCACTACTTAGGGAGTCCAATGAGTTACACAACCCTCATAGAGTTGTACAGGCAAGGCGCAGAGTCAGGACATGCTAACCATGTGCCACAGGTGCAGAAATCATTGTCTGAATTCTTGAATTGCTCAACAACTAGCAAATAATGAAAACAATTTTTTGAGACACTAAGTAGAAAACTGGCCACATGGTTTCCTTTAGAAAATGTCTCTCAACTTGGAGTGTTCACTGTGCTGTAGAAGTGACCTGAAATAGAGAACAGGGTTGCATTCTGATTATCACAGGAAGCAGGGCTGGTGTGGCTGGAACTTAACATTCAGGCATAAGGGATGTTAAATGGCCTGGAATATCTGAACAAAGCCAACTGCCTGCACAAAAGCCTATAGTGCCCAAATGGAAATATCGCCTTAGGTTATACAAATAATTATACTAATGGATACATAGGACAAAAGATACCATGTTTACATGTTCTTTTTAAAAAGATTTTATTTATTTATTCATGAGAGACATGAGACATAGGCAGAGGAAGCAGGATCCCTGTGGGGAGCCTGATGTGGGACTCGATCCCAGGACCCCAGGATCACAACCTAAGCTGAATGAAGATTCTCAACCACTGAGCAACCCAGATGTCCCTACATGTTCTCTACTAAAGAGAAGAGGTACCAAGATAGAAATTTCTCAGTGAAAATTCCAAATTCTTAGAAGCAGCGGCTAGGTCAATTTCTTTTGGGATTCATCTCCTTTACCATTACAGTGGCTAAGGAACAGAGCCATGCTCAAACACGGCTGTGCTGTATGCTGACTGGGAGAGGACATTCTCGGAAAAAGAAGGGGTGGAAAGGGAGAGAAATAGAATGGATAAACAGATAAGAAATAGGCTGGTTTTGTTTTACCTATCATGAAATTAAACTGCTGTTGATAAAGCTAGTGAATAATAAGCTCAATTCTGGGAAATTCAAGAATGAAGACCTGGAAAGAGCCAAGGAAGAGCACAGATGATACAAAGAAATAAATAGATCTTTCAAAATCTAGTTAATAGGAAGCTGTTTCTAACATTTGCCACTCCAAATAACTCCACATTTTTTTAAAAACAAGTTTCCATTCACTTCAGTATAACAATGTTTGAAGCAATTACATTAAAACCTTGACATATATTATTTCTGGAACTCAAAAAAATCCTTCAAATAATACATGCTCAACTCATACATATAGAAGTCACCTAATCCAGGATTTAAATCAAGTCTAGCTGACCTAAAAACCAGCAACATTTTCTACTACCTCATGCTAGTCATTCACATCCTATACCTTCTTCTTGTTATATTTTATCCCAATTAAATATCTATATAGGTGCACATATGCATATGATTGAAGAAATTCAGGAGATTTTATTTATTATACTATGACTGTACCCAGGAATACCTAGACCTCTGGATCTGACAGAGAATCACCCACTGGGAAGCAGGAATCATCCTGAGTAGTTGTAATGCTGCACTGGCTCACTTTCACCACAAGGGTGCACTGAAGTAGCAATTTCCTAGGCTGGACATAAAGGGTTAATGGTTTCTTCAAAAGGTTAATCCCCTTTCAAGGAATATATCTATTCACTGGGACATTATCATTTAATACAAAAATTATTAATGACAGGGTTTGTGACATTAGTTGATGATTAAAGGTTTCAGGGAGCTCTTACGTCTTTTGATGATCTCCACTACCAAAAAGACAGCTTCTGAGTAAAATAGATTTGCACTATTAATCTGCCCACCTGTGATAATTCTAACTTTACCTATATAAGAAATAAATCAATTTTGATGAATGGCGATACACTAGTCTTCTGCTTCAGAATGGTTGTTTAATAACTCTAATTGCCATGCCATTGATTTTTTTTTTTTTTCCTTCTGAGGTGTTCTCCACATCTAACTTATTAGGCTGAATATTATTTTTAGTTATCAGAAACAATGGGGCTGCTCTAACATAAAAGTGGATCTAATATGATATGTACCATGTTCAATTCAATGGCTGTTTTCAATATTTAGAAATCACTTCTGTAAAACCTATATATGTGTCTAAGGGTAGAATATGTAGGTATAAGTGTGTGTGTGATAAAAATAAACTACTGCATGGAAAAGTAAGTAAAGTGTTTACAACCTGTCTCAAAGACAGAAGCATTATTTAATGGAGCATCAAAGTCTGTCCTGAAAAGCAAATGAGAAACTCTTGTGCTAAATGATTTTTTTACCTTATTGAGAACCTCCAAAGTTGCATAAATCTGGAGCTGTGTTTAGTGTAAACATGGATTGTGCAGTGCACATCTTTATGGCCATGGGATACACTACTAATCTTATTTCATTATTTCTAGTTATAGTAACATCTTTATACTATTTAGTTGGTATTTAAAAGGCAAGGACTTCAACAAGTACTTATCCAGTACCTCCACTGAGACTCGCCTTCTGCTGAATGTACTTACACCGTGGTATGAGAAACATACATGGTTTCTCATGGTTTACCCCCATCATTAGGAACTGTGTGATCTTTTAAACATCTACTCTAGTCATAAAATACAAAAACAAACAAATAAAAGGAACCTCACAAAAATAGCATAAAATATCTATAATTGAGTAACATTTTGTACTCATAATCTCTCAAGGATAAACTAATTAAAAACACTTCTAAATCACTGTATTATTGTATAACATTATCACTGAATTCAATATTAAAGAGTACCCACGGGGATCCCTGGGTGGCACAGCGGTTTAGTGCCTGCCTTTGGCCCAGGGCGCGATCCTGGGGACCCGGGATCGAATCCCACATCGGGCTCCCTGTGCATGGAGCCTGCTTCTCCCTCTGCCTGTGTCTCTGCCTCTCTCTCTCTCTCTCTCTCTGTGACTATCATTAAAAAAAAAAAAAAAAAGAGTACCCACAAAAATATTTGAATTTGGAATAATTTTGAAGTTTTTTTCTATCTCTATTTGAAATCCAGAACAGTTGTTTACTTAAGACACTGTAGTTTGTAATAACAAAATAAAAAATGTCATTTACATAAAAAAGGCAGGAACCTATATTTATTTGTTATATTAATTCATTTTTCTATTTCTTTGCATTAAGTCAAAGAAGATGGATTATACACATAATGTTAATTTCTAAGTCCCATAGAATATTTTCCTCCACACTTGTCTTCAGTAACACCCTATCCATGCGCTTGGATCTGTTGGCAGATAAGGGAAGAATTCAAAATAGTAAAAGGAAGTGAGAAGGGACAGAAGCACACATTTTTATATTCTATTAGTAAATCATAATTGAATAGTACTTTTACTAGGAAATCATATTTAAATTTCATAGTTTTAAATCTAATACTGCCCATCTATTTTTATCATTTATTTCTTTCCCAAAATTTTTATTTAAATCCCAGTTAGTTAACACATAGTGTAATATAAGTTTTAGGTGTAGAATTTAGAGATACCACTTACATACAACATCCAGTGTTCATACAACAGGTGCTCCCCTATTTTTAAACAGCACTCTCATCTTTTAAAAAACTTTTCACCAAAAGAAATGGCACCTTCTTTTTGGAAAATATTTTCAAATAGTTTGTAAAGGCTTTTTATCCTTCTCTTGACAGCATGAGTTCTCAACTTCTAAATATCATACATGTTTCTAAAGCTATAATATGTAATGCCACACTGAGATTCACACAAAAATCAGGCAGCTCCTATACTACCTGGGGTGTCAGATGTAGGAATGTTTATTTAGAGCATTCCACATTGCTTTTCTGTATGCTTCTTTATGGTTGAGTTAAACCCAGCTAGATATGGGAGACGGAAGCAAGTTTATAAAATGATCATACAAAATGTCCATGACTGCTAGCAGCCTTATTTATTCTCCAACTTTTCTTGTCTGAGGACATTTGAAGTCCATATAAAGATATAGGGGTCAATAGTTTAACCCAAGTAAATTATATCCTAACTGTAAAATTTGAGGCACTGTGATAGGGAAGAGAAATAGATCTGGAAAGCAAAGCCTCCCTGGCACTAATCGCAGAACTACATAGATAGATATGTTTCAAAGGTGAGATTTAGCAAATCCTATTAAACATTGTCTCAGACTATAGGACCATAAGACAGGCAACACTGATGTTCACATGATCATGTATGTTTCAACAAAGATGCAGGAGAAAAAAAACATAAACAAACAAATGAGATATATAGCAATCATCAGGTTCCAGACAAGAATACATGCAACTGAAGTACAGCTGCATGTGTTGTGCTGCAGCTTAAAAATCACATTATAGGGCAGCCCCAGTGGCGCAGCGGTTTAGCGCTGCCTGCAGCCCAGGGAATGATCCTGGAGACCCTGGATTGAGTCCCACGTTGGGCTCTCTGCATGGAGCCTGCTTCTCCCTCTGCCTGTGTCTCTGCCTCTCTTTCTCTCTCTCTCTCTCTCTGTCTCTATGAATAAATAGATAAAATCTTTAAAAAAACCACATTATAACTAAGAAGCTGCTCATTCATAAAATGGTTCAGATTACTGCAAAAATTTTACAAAAAAGTAAAATAGTGAAGATCTGCTGACACGTGGTGGTATTTTCTGGGCTCTCTCCTTTGATTACTCTTTTAAATTCCTGGAAATATGAACTACAATGACTACAGATCCTTTTCATTATTGTTCTTATCATCATCATAATGATTGTTTATAGAAGAATTCTCTAGATAATAATGGAGCCAAAATGTTCTATCTCTATGCTATGCTTACCAACGAATCTGCCTTATGACAGCAGGATACATTCCCTGTGTTTGCACATTTCTGGTGCCAGCTAATTTACTCACTTTGGTTAGTATCTCCATTGTGTCGCCAGCACAGTAATGGCCTCATACACACTATTACTATTGGTGTTAGTCCTTCAGAGTTGTTGTGGGTTTTTTTTTTAACTTTATTTATTTATTTTAGAAAGAAAGAGAATGAGTGTGGGTGGGGGGTGGTTAGAGAATCCTGAACCTACTCCCCACTGAGCACAGAGCCTGATGAGGGGCTGGTTCTCCTTATTGCATGACCTGAGCCAAAATCAAGAATCAGATACTCAACCAACTGAGCTGCCTAAGTGCCCCTCCAGTTTTTTTTTTCCAGTGTTATTCCTTCAGAGTTTAAAGAAAACTGAAATGTAACCCCCTCGTTTCATATCTAAGTAAGTTGCAGCCTAAGCCAAAAAGAAGTTTAATTATTTGGAACTCTTGAATTTTAGCATAGTATCCTTTTTTTTTCACACCACAATGGCTTCAAATTTTGCGGATTAGTCTCATTATAAATTGACAAGAATTCTAGAAATTTTTACATAACAAATCAGTAGAAACTAAATATCCTATTTAGCAGTGGAAACACCAAGCCAATAGGTATTTATAAAAAGAGAAAAAAATTATGCTAACTTGAGCCTTAAGATTAAGCACTTAATCTTAAGATGTATCTTTTTAATTTTCAGAGTAGGAATGCAGACACTCTACACGATATAGTTTTTCTACAATACATCCCTAGAAAGGGATGTTCAATTCATACTGAAAACACATTCTTTAAAGAGAGCTAGTTTTTAAATTTTTCAAAAAGTTAATCTGAAATTAATTTATTTAACTTAAACTTTGGGAAAAAGCAAAGAAAATGAATAGAATTCTCATAAACTTCATCAAGCAAGAGATCTTCTAAACATGGAAACTGCTTTATGCTTCCATTCTGCCCAGTGAAAGAAACCTCAGAGAAAACTTACACTATGGACTTCCAGGGATGTGACATCTAGAGTTTGACATAAAAAAAAAATGCATGAAAAGTTATTACTATTCCTATCTCCCAACAAGAGGCATCAGGGCGGGCAGAGGAAATTATATCCATAACTGCAACCTGGGCAATGACAGAGCTATGTTAATTGCTTAACATAAGTCTTTCTACTTAGAACATGAGTAGTGATTAGATAAAGGAAAAATAATAATATTCCAAAGTTTACCATATTCCAAGTGCTTTATGTATATGAACTCATTTATTTCGCCACACCATGCATATCATTATCTCCCTCTAAACAGGAGGAGAAAAAAAGTAAATAATTTGCCAAAACTGACACAGATAGGAAGTGCTAGATTTGAAATCTGAAACTGAGCTTGTCTGGCTTCTAGCCTATTTTCTTTTAGCTCTAGCATATGTTCTCCACTCTGAATTAAATGAATGTAATTATTGGCAGCGATGTATGTGAATAGTACATGTAGGTTTAGTGTATCACACTACAAGTTGTGTGTGTGTGTGTGTGTGTGTACATATACACATTTACATGCAGACTGTTCTCTATTGAAAACACGGACTTTTCCCCTTAGCTCCTGGATTTCCACCAGTTACTCTTATTTTACATGTAGAGGAAAAAAGTCTTGAAACTTAATCCTCTAATCAGACCCTAACTTGTGTTACTCGAAGGGCAGCTATGCTTAGCCTGTGATAAAATATAGGTGATAAAAAACAACTGGAGAAGAGTGACACATTCCCAAAAGTGGAGTTCAGGTAGAATTTGAGAAGTACCAGAAGACAACATTTTGCAATAATTTCTTATACTGTTGCATCATCAATTTTGGAGTTATCATCCAAATTGCTAAGTACTCTTGCATTCAATATTCGGTACAAATCGATATTTTATATTCAAATACAAGTGATATTTGAATGAACTATGGCTCACACCTCCTCTCCACTCTGTTAATGTAGATAATCAAAAGTTGACTAAACTCAAATATATCAAAGGAAACAAATTCAGTGCAGCAATAATAGTTCACATATACACAAGAGCAATTGTAGAAAAAAAATAAAAGACCTAAAAGACACTAGAATTCCCCAAAGACTGAACAAAACAATTATGATAGCCTTTACATATTCCTAAAATGTGTCATTTTATGTGGATTTTTAAAGAGATCATCAGTAGTAGAATACATACCCTCCAATTTTATCTATGGTCAGATCAGATTGCAATAATAGTTAAGTTGTATAATGCCTAGATATTTCAAGGAATGACATACTGCAGATAGGTAAAAACAAAGAGCATTCAAAAGTTAATCCAATATTAAAGGACCACCATTTCCTGCAGAGTGAAAACATAGAAAGATTTGCAAAAAAAGGCAAAGTAAATAAAATGACCACTAAGTCTATCGATAATATTAAAACAATATGAAACACTTTAATGATTAGTTGTATAAGTATGGTTTCTTGGCCATGTAGGAAAAGGGAGAAAAAGGTCAATAAATATAATCATGCATGCGCTATAACTAATGTTAGAAGTAGGAAAAAAATCTTAAACTTCATGGGAACCATTATAATTGCAATAGGTATAAAGCTAATTCTACCAATGACTAGCCAATTCTAGCATTAGTGTTGAGAACTAAACACTGACCCAACAGTCTAGGGCCCTGATACCACTAAACCATTCCATTTCAAATTGCATTTGGTCTTATGCTCCATTTAGTTGAACATCTCTACGAAATGCTAACATTAGACTTAATCTATTGTAGAGTGATATGTACAGTTCTGCTGGCATTGCAGCAGTTTTTTTTCTATGATATATTATTACTCAATAAAATGGAAAATCTTCTTTATTAAGATTCAATTATGAGGTACCAGAAGGCTAAAGGTTATGCCTAAAAAGAATCTTAATGATATTAGAAAAAGGTGAAAGTACTTTAGATGTGGAAATTAATAATAAACTTGGGAAAGGATCTTTAAATAGGATGTTCTCAAGAGGCAATGAAGGATGTTTCAGGGCTGCTTATATGTCCAAAGTTGGTATTCCCACCCCAAAATGCAGAAAATGTCTTCACAATGTTAATGCAAAATGAGATATGTTGGAAACATGTTTACCAATTTTTTTTTGAAGTGTCTGGCATGCATAATGGCAATGGATCATATTCCCTACATTTCACCTAAGAAAACAGGGTGACAGAGTTGGGTCTGTGTCATGTTTCCATTTTAATTAAAGGTCTCTAGTAAATGTATTCCAAAAATTCGATCATTTTGAATTGCTTTTGGCACCTAAATAGATTTGGCTGCCACACTACTACTGACAATGAAGCCACTTTTTTGTTCATTTGTTTCTTTTCATTTCACAGCTGAACTTCTGCATTCCTACCTTATAAAGTTCTTTCTATCAAGTTCAGGCAGCTATTTCATGAAAATGCATTATCATAAGAGTATACAGTTAGTGAAATTAGTAGATCAATGTATATATTTTTCTTGTTAATATCCAAATATACAACCCTAGCTTAGGAGACAAGCAAAGTGAGTATGTTCAGTAATATTAGTCTACATAAAAATATCTTAAGAAGCTAGGTCATTGTCATTAGTCATGATAAGAATGTCTCCTAGGATATGTAAGTCAAAAGAAAGTTTATGTGGCAGAATTATGTAAGGAAACTTACAATAGTGCCTGCCCACAAACCATGCAATTTGGAAACAGCCAAGAAACAAAACCATAGAGAAGGAGAGATAAATACAACATGTATTAGGGGTTATTATGCAACTACAAAGATTCAATATGACCCTGGAAATATAGCAAAAAATAGTTATGGAAAAGAAGCTATTTCTTATGCTCAGTAGCTAATTTTCAAACATATGTACCTGTATTTGAAACTTTGAGCATTTCACACATTTTTCTGTATCTGAAAAAAAAATGGATCCAGACTGATATTGTATATCAATATAGCTGAAAACAGTCAATAAAAAGGTAGCCAAAAGCAAAGTTCAATAAGAATTCTAAAAAAGGATATTATTCTGTTTGCTGATAAAACACGTCTGATGTATACTTTGCTCATATTGGAAAAGAATAATTTACTGTTCAATTTTCCTAGAAAGGATGAAATATCTATAAGATGATTTCATAAAATGTTTGATTAAATAAAAGCTAGATTAAAGTGTCTAGGTCAAACTGTAAATATAATTAGAAACTTTAGAGATAATATATAACTCCATTTTGAGAATATATATATTTTTCAATATATAAAAGTTAATGAAATCTGTTTTCCACATAATTTACAATAACAACATTGTATATTTTCACTCGAAAATGTTCAAGGGCATTGTATCTATGAAAACAACACATATATTTTAATTCTCTATTCTGGAAAACTAAGAAATGCATACACTTCAGGACAAATGTATTTAATATAAGGTGACACAGGAAAAGTACATCAAATTTCCTTATCCATGTGAACTTAAGATTAAATAGGAAATACCTGAACATATTAATATGATTTGAAGGGGAAGGAATATTAAGATTATAGTGGTAGTACAAAAGTTCATATGTCCAGTCCATAATTCATATATTATGATTTGAATATATACTGAATATATAACATAAATACATCTCCCCATTTGTGGGCATTTGACTGTGACTACCACCTTTTATGTATATTTAAACAAAACAAAATGAGAGTACTAGAGACAGATTTAAATTATATGCAACAGACCTAGTGAATATATGACCAAAACAGAATCAGCAATAATAATAGTTTAAATGTTGGGCATGACCATGATATGGTCTAACTTATATTAGAAATAGAATATTTATAAATATTTAACCCAATTTCAACAAACATACATCATATCAAATTTCAAAATGCATGCCTTTCTCTCTTTTTTTTTTTTTTTTAACTTACTGCTTTGTAAGTTCTCTTTTGTCCAGCATGTTTCCGAATTTGTTCTCCATTTGGCCCTGTTTCCACATGCATCGAATAGATAATGTCAAAGAAATCTTCAACCACAGCTACCCGCCGTAAAGACAGCTTCTCATCTACCCCTACGCCATCCTGGAAACAAACCCCCCCCCAAAAAAAGACAAAATTAATAAAGAAATGTGTATTTAACACATAAAGTTAACACACAGAGTGAATTAAAAAATTTTTTGATAAATTGAACCAAATCTTCCAGATAGGAAGGAAACTTTAAAAAATTGTGAGTGAATGCTGCACCATTTCATACATTACTTACATATAGAACCTTAAGAAACATGAAAAAAGATATTTGGCATAGTGATCATGTTTACCCACCCACCATGACTTATTTGTAGACATCAGTATAACTTTATTAAATTACTCCAAAATATATTTTAAAACTTAGGAATTTTTATTACAACAATTTCATTCTAGATATTCATTCATCCAATCAATATTTATTGAATTTCTGGGTACTGGTAGCTGTTATTAGAAAAGGAAAAGAAATTATGTGGAATCTCTATCCTTAAATACCATATAATCTAAGAAAGAAAATGCATCTACTATTCTGTCAGACTGGACTGGGGGGCAATAATTGTTCAAGGTTAAAAATAGGAATCACAGAAATTATCTTGGTGTGAACTTTGGATCCTCCACTCAGAAATCGTATGTTTTGTGCAAATCATTTAAACTTCCCTAAATTCTAGTCTTCTCAAATTTTAGTTTTCTCAGTTGGAAAACAGAAATAGTAGAGTCTACTTCCCAGAATTGTAAGAATTAAATGCAATAACATAGGTAATGGATGTGACCTAACAGGTGGCATACAGTGAACACTTGGCAAATGGTAACACTTGTCATTGTGACAATCATGATAAAAATATAGCAACATACTACAGGAGTTCAAAGAATAAAGATATCACCTCTGGCTGAAGTAGCTTCTTGAAATAAATAGAATTTGATGTGAATGGGAATAACACACATGGTATAAGCCATAGTGGTGCTGGTGGGAAGTGGAGCAAAGAGCCAAAAGCTCCAAGAGATGACAGAAAATAAGAAATTTATAAGAAAAAGATAAGAAATTAGGAATTAGGCCAAAAAAATAAAGAAATTTAATCTTATATGAAAGGGTTTCTGGTTTGCTAACACAGACATGCACGCATGTGCATATACACACAATGTTCTTATTTGGACCCTAAGGCATAACCTGAAGTAACATGACATAGTCATTAATGTTGATACACAGCATAAGAGGATGATTAATCTGAGCAAAATCATTATGCAATGAGTCAAACGGCAAAAGCCTCTTTGAACAGAAGTCCAGAAGACTGAGCTCACTACAAAACTCAAAATAAGTTATATAGTACTTTTTCCTAGTTTGGTTTTGTTTTTTTGTCTGATTTATAAAAAGTCTCAGAAGTAGCAGTGTTAGGCGCCTGGGTGGCTCAATGGTTGAGTATCTGCCTTTGGCTTGGGTCATGGTCCTAGAGGCCTGGGATTGAGTCCCACATTGGACTCTGCAGGGAGCCTGCTTCTCCCTCTGCCTATGTTTCTGCTTCTCTCTGTGTCTCTCTCATGAATAAATAAATAAATAAAATCTTTATTAAAAAAAAAAAAAAAGAAGTAGCACTGTCTGAGGCAACATATTCATATATATATATGTATATATATACAAACACATATATATTTAAATAACTCCATATATATTCAAATAACTATATATTCCATAACTACATATATATTCAAATAACTATATATTAAAATATATATATTCAAATATTATGAGTTGTATGTAAGGTCAAACTGCACAGTATCTCATCTCTGTTAAATTTGAAGCACTCTTTCACAATTACCTATGATGCATGTGATTTGTCATTAGATTATAGACCTTTCTCACTTCTCTCCTTTAACATTTTGAGGCATCTCTTCTGTACTGCGTCTCATTGATAACCCCTTATTGCCTTGTAATGCAAGACCAGTATGTAGCCAAAGTACAGAGAAACATGAAGCACGGCTGTGACTAGCCTGAAAAACTATCTAGTTTAGTGTAGAGTTCTTGGGAAGCACCATTTGAGATGCCTATCACTCAATCACCCCGGCCTACCCCCCCACTCCTCAGAGAACATCTACTGTTCTTAGGCTAGAAATCCAAATTCTAACTCTGTCTACTAGCAAATCACAAAATTTTGTCTTCTTTTATCCCACTCATAAAATTTGTAGTTTCCTCTCAGTTCCTTTGCTGGGTAACCAGAAATATGGTAATTTTGTATAGTTAATAAACTATGAGTGATGTAGGAATCACAGACTATTCATTCCTTCACCAAGTATCCCAGAAAGACCAAATATTGCCAAGACCAAAGTCTACTGTATTGAGGTTACCAAGGTCAGCTGACTTCTCAAAAGAAACATTGGAGGTCAGAAGGCAATAATACAATATAAAGTGTTGAACATAAAAAAAAAAAAACTGCTAAAACAGAATTCTATATCCAGAAAAACTACTTTTCCAAAATTAAAGTGGGTTAAAGACATTCTTAAAGAAACAAAACAGAGAATTTAATGCTTATAAACAAGAGAAATTTATGCTCTCATAGTCCTAGAGGCCAGAAATCGAAATTCAAAGATGTTGGCAGAGCTGCGCTCTCTCTGAAAGCTCTAGGGGTGAATCCATTCCTGGCCTCTTCCAGTTCCTGTGATTGTTAGCATTCCATAGCTTGAGGCCATTTCACACTGCCTTCTCCTCTTTGGTGTAGCTTTCCTCTGTGTGTTTCTCTTATAATGACTCATTTTATCTGAGAGCAGTTACAGCCTAACCAGATAATCCAAGGTAATCTCTTCACTCAATATCTTTAATTTAATTACATCTATACAAAGACTCTTTTTCTAAACAAGGTAATAGTTACAAATTCCAGGGATTAGAACTCGAAATCTTTTTTTTTTTTTTTTTGAGAGAGAGAAAGGTGCATACAAATGGGGGGTAAGGTGAGGGGTGGGGAGGTGAAAGTAAGGGGGAGACACAGAGAGAGAATCTTAAGCAGGCTCTGTACCCAGCATAGAGCCCAACCGGGGCTCAATCTCATAATCCTGAGATCATGACCTGAGCTGAAATCAAAAGTTAGACACTTAACTACTCATGTGCTCCAGAACTTAAAATTGTTAGATGGCCGTATTTAACTACACGAAGTATGTATCAGAGTTCAAAAGATACAAGTTGTGCTCTGGGAACATATATTGGAAATGTTTCATTATCAGTGGTTAAGAGTCCATTTTCTTTCAGGAAATCATAAATTCAGTGTTAATCAAGATAAGATTGAAATCATATATTTTGGGGAAGGGAAATAATGTTAGCCTTCTGTCATGTGGCCCTGCTTACTTGCAATTGTGATTAAGCTCAATTCACATCCATACTCTTATTAAAACTCAAAAAGGCCTTCAGGGGTTGGGCCTACAACAAGTGAGCCAAGTATTTGTGGGAAGAAAACAAGGAGTAATAAAGCCCTTTAGGAAATAGAATAAATGTATTCAAAGAGCTTGGAGCTTAGCATACTTCAAATACCATGGGGCACCCAGGTGGCTTAACTGGTTAAGTGTCTGCCTTCAGCTTAGATCATGATCTCAGGGTTCTGAGATCTGTCAGCATCAGGCTCCCTACTCAGCAGAGTCTGCTTCTCCTTCTCCCTCCTAACTCCTCACTGCTTATGCCTCTCTCTCTCTTCTCTTTCTCTCTCTCTCTCTCAAAAAAAAAAAAAAAAAAAAAAAAAAACACTTTAAAAATCATACTTCAAATATCATAAAAAGAAAGACATTCACAAACAGACACATGATAGTTAAATGCCAAAGACAAAATCTCAAAAACAAGAGATAAATAACTCATCAACTATTGAGGAAACCCCAATAACCATTCAATGCTGTAGACATGCCTCATAATAAATAGTAAAAGAAAGTTTTCCAGAATAAAAGTGGTAAGTGACATCAAGCAGTAATTCAAATTCAGATGCAAATACTAAGAGCTGGGCAACCCGGGTGGCTCAGCGGTTTAGCGCAGACTTCAGCCCAGGGTATAATCCTGGAGACCCAGGATCGAGTCCCACATCGGGCTCCCTGCATGGAGCCTGTTTCTCCCTCCTCCTGTGTCTCTGCCAATCTCTCTCTGTGTCTCTCATGAATAAATAAATAAAATCTTAAAAAAAAAATACTAAGAGCTTCAGTAAAGGAAGTAAACATAAAAAAATAAATAATAAAAAATAGAAACATGCCAAATATAATTACCTATTCTTTTTTTAAAGGTAATAATTGAGTCATTTTTATTTATTTTTTTCTTTATTAACCTACAATCTTTCCTCAGTTACCAAAAATAGTCAACTATGTGTTGCAAGAGGGGAGCCAGGTCCATACAACTTATATCTTCTTACTATCACTGATAATAAGATTAATTTAACAGTTCCAAATATGCATGTCTCATTTTTGTGAACCAACACCTTAAAGAATTTTCAAATGTTTTCTTTAAATTTCCATAATCATCTCTTGAGATGAAAACACTAATACTCAGAAGTTATGCAACCTTCCCAAAGACTCATAGTAATTACAAAAGCTGAGTAACATACAGTTTTTGTGAAAGAAAGAAAATACTATTTATCCTAAGAATATACTTGGACATATCCTACACAGATATACCTGCTGGTTATTTTACAAGGATTCCACAAAAGCCTTTTTAACCCATAGTAGAGCTGAAATAATCTACAGTTGCAATTAAACATAGCAAGATATGTAATTACAATACTAGAGAACAAGAAAGATTAAAGGTTATCTAAATATTCACCTTGAATACTGATGCTTTGTTAACTGCTTGATTTAAAAGGCAAATGATTAAAATAATATGTAAATAATTGTATTACTGGTATAATAACATACATAAATGTAACATATTTGACAACTAAAGCACAAAAGAGTCAGTAACAGAGCTATACTGGAGTCTAGAATAAAGAAATAACAGAATAATAAATCAAATCCATATGTAGAAAGAAAGAGAATCAAAAAAGTTAATAAGGTTAACATTAAAGCTCTATAACTATATATTTTCCTACTTCCTTCTCTTAACTCTTTGAAATACATAACAGTATATGAATAATTATGACATTATAATATTGGGAGATTATTGATATATCTATATATTATATGCATAAATCATAGAATTAAAAAGTGAGAAAATTGAGCTCTTTAGGAGTAAAGTTTCTATACTGGATTATAACTAAATCAGTATATATCTGAAGTAGATTCTGATAAGTTAAAATGTATATTGTAATTCCTAAAGTAACCCCCCATTTAAAAAATATATTATCTAAAATCATTAAAGGAATTACTATTTTACAAGGGAAAATATATACTTAATATAGAAAGGAGCCAACAAAGGATAAATAAAAGAAAAAAGACATGAGACATAGAGGTAATAAAGCAAAGTCACCAATATAAATCCAATCACATCAATATCATTAAATATGAATGGACTAAGGAATCTAAACAAAAAGAATTAATTATAAATAACATCCTAGTATATGTTAGCTAAAGGAGACACAATTTCAGTTCAAAGATGCAGATAGAGAGTGCCTGGGTGGCTCAGTCAGCTAAGCATCTGACTCTTAGTTTTGGCTCAGGTCATGATCTCAGGGTTGTGAGATGGGTACAGAGTCTGCTTAAGATTTTCTCTCTCTCCACCCCTCTCCCCACTCACACTCTCTAAATACATAAATCAATCAATCAAATCTTTTTTTTTTTTAAAGACGCAGATAGGATGAAGGTGAAAAGCTACATTATGCAATTAAGAACAACAACAACAAAAAGAGCTGGAATAGCTATATCAGAATTAGAGGACAGAGTTTAAACCAAAAACAAATGTTACTAACAACACAGAGGAACATTTTATAATAATAAAAAGGTCAATTCCAAGTAGGGTATGCATGCACATGCATTGAATTAGCAAAAACTGAAAGAAGTAACCGGGGAAATTAACAATAATAGTTAGAGACGTCAAAGCTCTATTTTCAAAAATAGAAAAATAAGGGAGAATATAACCAAGGAAAAGAAGACTGAACAACAGTCTAAAAAATAGACAAACATAGAACAACCCACACAACAGAAACAGAATATTCTCCGTAATAGACCATATCTCAGCATAAAAGTAGTCTCTATAAAATGTAAGGGATTGAAATATGCTTTATATGTTTTCTGATCAATATGGAACCAAATTACAAATCAATGACTGAAGGAAAATAGGAAAATCTACAAAGATGAAGAAATGAAACAACACACTTCTCAAAGCCAATGAGTCAAGAGAAGTCAAAAGAAAAATTAAAATATACGTTGAGATAAATAGAAACAAAAACACAAGATCCCGAAAACAGTTCTTCAAAGGAATTTATAACTGTGTGTATTTTAAAAAATAAGATCTTTTCACCTTATAGAACTAGAAAAAGAGTAAACCAAGCAGAAGGAAGGAAATATTTTTAATGAGGAAAAATAAATTAAATAGAGAGTAGAAAACAATGGACAAAATCAGCAAGACCAAAGTGCAAGTTTGAAAAAATTTTAAAGACAAAACTTTAGCTGTATTGACCAAGATTAAAAGAGAGAAGACAAAAAAAAAAAAAAAAAAAAAAAAAAAGAGAGAAGACATAAATTGCTAAAACCAGGAATGAAAGAAGGAATAGCACTCCTGATCTTAAAAAAAAAGGATTATAAAAAAGAGTATAAACAATTGTATGATAAGTAACTATATAAAATTAATAATTTCTAGAAAGATACAAATTATTAAAATTGAAAAAAGTGAAAAAAATTTTAAAGATTTTATTTATTTATTCATGAGAGACACAGAGAAAGAGGCATAGGCAGAAGGAGAAGCAGGCTCCCTGTGGGGAGCCAGATGTGGGACTCAATCCCAGAATCCCAGGATCACGCCCTGAGCTAAAGGCAGATGCTTAACTATTGAGCCACCCAGGTACCCCAAAAAAGTAGAAAATTTGAATAGGTCTTTCACAAGTGAAAGAGACAAAATTAGTAATTAAAAAAAAATTCATACAAAGAAAAGCCTGGGCCTAATGGGTTTCATTGGACCAAACATTCAAGAATGAAGGCCAATTTATCACTAATTTCCCCCCCCCCCAAAAAAAAAGAGAGAGAGAGAGACAGAGAGACATTTCCCAAATCATTCTTAAAGCCAGACTTACCCTTATACCAAAGTCAAATGTATTACAAGAAAGGAAAACTATGGACCAATATATTTTATGAATATAGATGTAAAAAACTCCAACAAAATCTTGGCAAACCAAATCTAATAATAATAATAATATATATATATATATATACACATATACATATGTATACATATATAAACTATTATTTATATATAAATTATTACATACCATAACCAAATAGGATAATCCTAGGAATATAAGGTTGATTAAATATATGAAAACTAATTAATGTGATACACAAGATTAAAGAATAATAGGCAAAAAGCATATAATCACCTCACTAGTTACAGAAAAAGCATTTGACAAAAGCTAACATACTTTCTTAAGAATAGGCCTTAGTGAATTAGAAATAGAAAGGAATTTTCTCAATATGATAAAGTACATCTACAAAAGCCCCACAACTAATATCTTACTTAATGATGAAAGACTTAATGCCTTCCCCCTGAGGACAGGAGTAAAACAAGAATGTTTGCTCTAGATACTTCTGTTTAGCATTTTACTGGAAGTACTAGTCAGGGGAATCAGACAAAAAAAAGGGGGGGGGGAGAAAGAAAAGAAAAAAGAAAAAGAAAGGAAAGAAAAGAAAAGAAAAAAGAAAAGGAAGAAAGAAGAAAGGAAGGAAGGAAGAAAGAGGAAAAAAAGAGCATCTAGATTGAAAAGGAGGAAGAAAACCTCTCTTTTTCTATGACATAACCTTGTATGTAGAAAATTCTATGAAAGCCACCAAATAACTATTACTCTAAGTGAGCTCAGCAAAATTAAGGTTTAAAATCAATAACAAAAAAACAATTGTATTTCTTTTCATTAGCAATAAAAAATTCAAAGATGAATTTAGAAAAATAATTTGATTTACAATGGCATCTAAAAATTCACATACAGGGTTGCCTGGGTGCCTCAGTCAGTTAAGAGTCTACTGATTTTGTCTCAGGTCATGATCTCAGGGTCATTTCAGGCTTCATGCTGGGCATGGAGCCTGCTTAAGACTCTCTCTCCCTCTTCCTCTGCCCCTTTTCACCCTGCTCATGCATTTTCCGTGTCTCATAAATAAATAAACAAACAAACAAGCGAACTAGAATACAAGGTATACATTTAGGTATAAAGTTAACAAAAAAAAAATTCCAGACTTGTATGTGAAATCTACAAAACGCTGTAAAAAATTTTTTAATGATCTAAATAAATGGAAAGACATCCTATGTTCTCAGACCAGAGGCTTAATATTGTTAAGACAGTAATATTCTAAAAACTTATTTACAAAATCAATATAATCCCTATTTAAAAGCTCTAGCTAGCTTTTTTTTGCAGACATCAACAAGTTAAAATTCACATGTATATGCAAGATACTGAACATAGCCAAAATAATCTTTTAAAAGAAGAAATGTGGAGATCTCTTTATTTCAAAACTTACTATAAATCTTACATAATAGACAGCATGGTACTGGGCATGAGAATAGATATATAGATCAATGAATAGAATTGAGATTCCAGAGATAAATCCTTATGCTTATTTTCCATTCATTTTCAACATGAGTGTCTTGTTGACAATGCAGTGGGGAAAAAATAGTCTTTTCAACAAATGGTACTGGGACAACTGTATACCCACATGCAAAAGAAAGAAGTAGAATCCTTACCTCACCCTATACATAAAAATTAAGTAAAAATGCATCATAGATCTAAATGTAGAAGCTATAACTTAAAATTCTTAAAAGAAACATATAGGAGTAAATGTTTTTAACATTGAGTAAGGCAAGGTCCTCTCAGTTATAAAACCCAAAGTAAAAGCAACAAAAGACAAATAAGTAGAACGACATTAAAATTAAATTTTTTCATGCTGAAAATGACACCTTCCAAAAAAAATGAAATGACAACCCACAGAAATGGATGAAAACACTTGAAAAATCACATATCTGATAGGGTGTTAATATCTAAAATTTATAAAGAGCACAACTCAATAGCTTTCCCAAAGGACGCACCCATGAAAAGGTGCCCAACATCACTAACCATCAGGTAAATGCAAATCAAAACCACAATGAGATATCACTTCATACCAGTTAGAATGGCTATATCAAAGGGACAAGATATTACAAGTGTTGGTAAGCATAGGGAAAAAAGGGAGCCCTTCCTTACACATGACTGGTGGGAATGAAACCTGTGCAGAACTATGAAAAACAGTATATTAGTTATAGCCTTAAAAAGTAGAAACAATTAAAATGTCCCTGAACTGAATATATAAATAAAATATGGTATAACCATACAAAGGACTGTTACTCTGTTATAAAAAGGGATAGAGTACTGATTTGTGCTATCCCATGGATGAATCTTCAGAACATAAACCTAATGAAAGAAGCCAGACACATAAAAAGACACATATTGTTTGATTCTTATTTGAAATGTTCAGAAAAGCCAAATTTATAGAGGTAAATTACTGAATACTTTGGACTAGAGAGATGGGTATATGGGAATTCACTACTAATGGGTATAAAGTGGCTTATGGAAGAGGTAAAAATGTTCTAGAATTAGATGATGGTGATGGTTTTGCATCCTGTGAATACACTAAAACATTAAATTGTGCATTTCCATGGATGAATTGCATGGTGTGTGTTTTATCTCTAAAAAGCCATTACAATGTGTGGTCTCCAATAGTTTTGGATTTTCTTTCTTTTTCATTTTATTTTATTTTTTTAAATATGTATTTTTAAATTTTTAAAAAATTTTGGGTGTGGGTGACAGACAATATATTACATCAGTTTCAGGTGACAACATGATTCAACTTCTCTATATTATGCTATGCTCATCACCAGTGTAGCTACCATCTGTCACCGTACAATGCTATTACACTATCACTGACTATATTCCTTATGCTGGACCTTTTATTCCTGTGATTTATTGATTCTCTACCTGGAAATGTATATCTTCCACTCTTCTTTACCCATTTAGGCCATCTCTCTAACCTCTTCCTTTTGTCAATCACCTGTTTGTTCTCCATTATTTATAGGTCTGATTCTGCTTTTTGTTTGCATATTCTTTTTTTTTTGTTTTATAGATTCTGTATGAATGAAATTATATGGTATCTGTCCTTCTCAGTCTGACTTATTTCACTTAACATAATACCATATTGCCATTTGTGACACCATAGATTTTAATTTCAAAGATAAAAAAGGAGTTCATACAATCCAATTTCAACAGTCTACAAACCCATAAACATAGAGTGGAAATGGGAATGGCTCAAACAGCAAGGCTTAGTGTGATGTGCTGGTATATGTTTACCAACTATCTCCCCCAGAGTACATAAGGTTTTTATAAATTGCAATAATATAAAGATGCGTAGCATATAATTTATAAATAATAGCAAAATATGTACTACTTTTTATTGTAAATTCCATATAGACAACTAATTCCCACAGAATGCTTTTATTGACTTGTGTTGAACTCTTGCTCAGCAAACCAGCCTATTATTTTAATTGAACTATGATATGTCAAATGGAATTTCATTGCAGACTTCTTCCTAATAAGTTTTTTTGTGATTTAATATGGTATGTACTCTACTGTTGTACTATTTCTCCCTTGTATAAATTTTTTTTAATTTTTATTTATTTATGATAGTCACACACAGAGAGAGAGAGAAAGAGGGGCAGAGGCACAGGCAGAGGGAGAAGCAGGCTCCATGCACCGGGAGCCCGACGTGGGATTCGATCCCGGGTCTCCAGGATCGCGCCCTGGGCCAAAGGCAGGCGCCAAACCGCTGCGCCACCCAGGGATCCCTCCCTTGTATAAATTTTATTAAACTGAAACCTCTTTCAGCTTCAGCACTATGACAATAAACGAAACAATAAATCCAACTCTGATCTGTGGTATTTGCTGATTTTTGTGGTGTAAGTACTTCTATAAAGGCATATTTCAAGATACCAATGTGAGGTCACTGAGCCCAGAGTTAGGAAGAGATGCACAACAGTGTACCAATATGTGGTATTTTCACCATACTGATACTATAGACCAGAAAAACTACTTTAAGAATATGAATAATAATAAAATAATTAAGTAGTGATACATTTTGAGTATCTACCACCTCTTAATATAAATAACTTAATAAGCCTATATCATTTAATTTTTCTTAATAGCTGCTTCACAAATGGCTTGTAAAATTCCTGAAAATCTAACAATTAGCTCTCTTAAGCTAGTACAAACCAGCTCCAAAATACCACTGTTTTTATGTCATTCAAGATGAGTGAATGACATATTCAATGAATTAGGTGAATATTTCATAGTGTAGTTTCTTTAACCAACCACTGATACAAAAAGCCTTAAATAACAGGAATTCACAAAATAAACTGGTCTAATATAACCCTTCAGGGTGCTAGAAAACATAGCTACTATTGGAAAAATTTTATATTAAAGCTAATATGATAGCAAAACCAATCAAATTTGTAAATTGAGTATGGGATGGCAAGTCTGTTCTCAAAAAACTTTGGTTACTTAATGCCTTTATTGTATATTATATTAATGCACTCAAATGACATTAAAGGAAGATAATAATTAAGCTCAAAAATGAATCACCCTTACTTCACTTCCTGCTGGCTTACTAATTGCCCATTGGTGAGATGACACATATACACATAAAAATTTACGGCAAACATGTGAAATTGATAAATGAGAGACACAAAGCTTAGAGATACAATACTATTATAGTGAAATCACAGTGCCATTATGTTAAAAGACTATCATAAAGTTTTACATGTTTCATCTTGGCCTTATAGGAGGTATTTAAAATACACTTTCCTAAGTTTCAAATTCAACCCCTTTTGAAATTCCTCATTTCCAATTACATTTTGAAGCTAAGTAAGAACTGATGAAAACAGAACCATTAGGGGATAGATCTCTCTCCTGCAATCTGCCCTGACTCCAGGTCTCCACAGGAGACTGTATCTGCTTTTAGCATTACTAAGCTACGGTAAGATAATAGACAGACATTGACACCAGAAATGTCACTCAAGCATATTCATATAATTTGTGAGGATTTTCCACTCAATTAAAAACAATTTGAGAGTCAAAGTTTTGATATATCAAATATAACATCTACTGGAATAATCTTTATTTGAGTTACATTACACAATTGAAACTAAGGCCAATATAACACATTTGCTATCAAGGAATCAATGAGTGAAAGTAGTTATCATCTTTCCTTCCTCTTCTAGTTATTATCAAACAGATAACAGGCAAAGTCGTCATGATAAACTAGTTGATGTGAGAGCAGTTTTAGTGAGATATTCAAAATTAAAAGCAGTATGAAAGGCTGCCAGTTTATAACCTGCTAGTAGGTTAACAATAAATAAAACAAAATAATAAAAAAGGGATAGTGAAATAAAAATAAATTTCTAACATTCAATATTCAATAATCCTAAACTCAAGAATTTTTAGAGAATACCTTAAATAATCGAATTTTTGCCAATAATTTCAATGTGCTCCCGAAACTGAAAGGTACCCTTTATCCTACTCTATTCAGCTGACTCTAGAAGTTCACTTTTCATTGGCAAGTCCATCATTGTATGTATGCTGAGATAAAGCAATGGGGGATGGAAGTAGAGGAGGATTCAGTCTGTGAAGATGGAAAGGTACCTAAAACCTACTTTATCCTACTGTAACTACCTAAAGGTGGTGCCTTGGTATATAATTCTGCAAGAGAGATGCAATCAGAAAGCCCAGGAGTGAGGCAGTATAAGGAAATACAAGGTTGGCAAGGCTTCAGAAATTACCTCTACTGTGTGTCAGAGACTATGATAGATTACTTTGGCTAATTGCAAAGAAAAACCTAAAAGATGTTTCCCTTCCTAAAGGATTGTAGCCTAACATTAGTTTAGATGAGTATGTAGAAAGAGATTGTAGTAAGTAGAGCACGGTAAATCCAATATGCTTTAAAACTGGTTCTCAATCTTAGTTGCACTTTGAAATCTCCTGGTGAACTTTACATTTCTGATACCTAGGTCCTTTCTCCAGAGAATGTGATGGAATAGGTCAGGGGTGCACCTGGGCATGGGAGTTTTTAACATCTCCCTCAGGGATTCTAATATGCAGCCACAGTTGAGGAATCAGGCAGTCCCTGCTAATATTGTGCAAACACAGTCCTACACCCTGGATAGCAACTTTTCTTTGAGGCCAGATACCCTTCCTATTCCCAATTTACATACAGGAAACCAGGCCTGGAGATTGAAAGTAACTTTGTCCAATCAGTAGATTGTGCTAGGATACAAACACAGGGCTCCAGAGATCAAGCAGTTATCCCCTATGAATAGGAAACAGACAGGGAAATACACATTTCTGCGGAATATGCTTATTTTCAAAGCAGCCATCTGCAACCCTAAACTCTCTCTTTAGCCTGCTACTTGGCCCTCAGCGCCTCAGTTCACGCATATATTTAAAGACAAACAAAACAAACATCTGGGAAAGTAAATAATTTGTAAGAAACTTTCAGCTAAAAAACAACAACAATGTTTCAATCCTATGTATTCATTATTGAAGAAATGCACTCTAATTTTCTGTAAAATAGTAAGTTTGGAAACCAAATCAAGAACTTTTAACCTGCAGCATTCTTACCATCTAAAGTGTTTAAGTTACTTGACTGTGTTTTTAAAAAGGAAAACAAGACAACCTGAAGAATTTTAAACAGACAATATTTTGGAGAGAAGGAAAAACAGCTGAAAGTAAAAGTAGCAAAAAGAGAAACATGCAGTATTTCAACATACAGTACTTCAACTGAAAAATATGTTTTTGTGAAAGGAAAGCCTATACAAAATTTATTAAATTTGTACTAGCAATTCATTTGCAAAAACAGAGAAATTTAATTTCACTTCTTTGCAAAATTGAAGATTTATTCAAGAAAACCATATTGAATTCCAAGTTTCTGTTTCTTCAATGAGAAGATAATTACAATTATTTATGGAGAATATTCATCCTGTCTTCAGCACAAACAAAAGTCCACATTACTAGGAGGCCAATCCCTGCCAGTATAAAAGAAGTCTGGAGAAACACTGCTTCACCATATGTTCAGATGCTGGCAAGATGAACTTTTCTTGTCAGATACTATCTTATAGTAGTGACTTTTCACCACTTCCCTGACACATACTGTTGTCGCCCTTGACATACAAATAACTTTTTATTCTGAGGTACTCATGAACCAGTAGCATTAGTATATTTTAGGCTGTATATTTCACTGCTTTTAGTTATTTCACAGCATTAACATCATTAATGGTTGATGTAGTAACCAAGGAAAAAGTAAAAATTAAATTTCTTTTCTTGAAAGTCAATCTGTTCAATATAAATTTAAGTTCATCTAAGGACGGAATCATTTGAGCTTTTTTGGTCATCATTGTGTATAATTTGGGACTTGGTTGTGAGCAGGAAGTGCCACTGCACCTTCCTGCATTTTCCCTTAACTAGCAGACATAATCATTACTTAATACTGGTAAATCTCCTTTATTTCTTTAGTTCTAACAACTAGAGCAAGGCAAATAGTTTTAGAGATGCTAACACTCATTGTAAATTTTATAAAAAATTTAATAGATCAAAGATGTATGGTGTCCATGGACAATAGTCTATAATGCAGAAGTAACTTCAGAAGGAGATGCTCACAGGCCAAAAAAATAATTTAACACCTTTACAGTTAAGGATCCAATCTTGCGAGTTATAATCTCAGAAAAAAAAAAAAAAAGAAAGACTTCATTTTAGGAAAATTCCAAGAATAGTAACTGAGTTAGGTACATAGGGACATAACGTAAGAATTTTTGACCTAATTACAAAGAAAGGACTTAGAGCTTAGAAAAAAACATTCTTCGTTTCTAATTTGATCAGAAGAGCTACAAAACTTCCACTGAAAAGTGTGCAGGTGTAGCTAGTGAGATGTATAAATGAGACCTTTGTCAAAATTTTGGTGTCATACTTGCCCAAGAATCCAAACACATTTTATATCCTTCATTACTATTATTACTATTATTATGATGATGATTTTGTTTAGTGGTATTTTTACCTAGACTCAGAGTCTAAAAATTCAGAATCATGATATTATGCAGTAATCAGATAATTCTACTTCTGGACTGGCTTTCCAATCTACTCCGTACCCCACCTACTCTACTAGACTCCTGATTTACTAGCCCAAGAAACGACTTTGGGAGCCTAAAACAGGGATTGCAAATAGGTTTCATTACATGTGTCAAATTTGTTTCTGATAGTGGCTACTCATATGTAGAGCCTTGTTTTGGCTTCATGAGAAAGAGTACCTTTATGGGTTAGTATTGGTTCAAAAATCTGAGATGGCACATGTACTAAGTTTCTGCCAACTCTGGCATAAACTATGGAAACAATATTATTTTTATCATTTTTCTATTAATTTCTCCCCGTTCCAGTCTATATTCAAACTGCTAAAATAATCTTGCTATAAAAACTATAATTACATCAACTTATGATTTATAAATTTCTACTTGATTTTTATGCCTGTAAGACAATTCAAAGTTTTGAATTTATTATTCACTTGAATATCTTAATCTAGTCCCAATTTACTTAACCACTACTCACCTATGTCCTGTCATTTCAACACATTCACATAACATTGAACTTCTCAACTTTTCCTGAAAATTCTGTAAAACTCATAACTAATGATTTCTTCATTAGAATCCAATCTTTCTGTGGGCAAAGTCTGCATTTGATTTTACCTACAAAGACCTAAAATTGAACCAAGCAGAGAATGAATGGACTATAATTTTGAGCAGAAAAATGAATAAATTAATATATGAATAACATTTTCTGCTTTCTTCCTAGAATGTTTTTCTTCAGCTGGCAAATTCCTGTCCACCCTTCAAAACCCGTGTCACATGTCCAGTCTTCCAGGAAGCTTTCCTTGATTCCTTAAAGCTAAGTTACTTATATCTCTCTGTTCGTTCCTGTTTTTAGCATTTCATATGCTATTTTTGTTCATTTTTTCTTTTTTATAATTTATATACAGTGAAATGCTCAGATCATAAGTATACTATTCAGCATGTTTAGGCAAATGCATCAAATAACAAACATTCCCATCACTCCAGATAGTTCTTTCATACTTCTTTGTCAACTTCTTCAAAATAATGACCAATGATTTCAGTCACCAGAGGTTACTATTTGCCTGTTCCCAATATTTATCTAAGTGGGATTATAGATGTGTACTTGTGTCTCACCTCTTTCATTTAGCATAATAGAGATTTATTCATGCATTTGTCTGCAGTGCCTTCTTTTTATTACCGAATAGTATTCCATTGCATAGCTAAGCCACAATTTGTCCATTTTCCAGTTGATGGGCATTTAGGTTGATTCTAGTTTGGTGCTATTATGAAAATAGCTACTATGTTGTACTTTAAATGATCTCTTCACTGTAAGATCTTTACTTTGCAAAATGAACTCAATAGAAGTTGGTTGGTGATAATTATTTTGAAATTGCCATACCTAGAGTAGTCCTTGGCAGATAATACTTGATCAGTAATCATTCAATTAGAATACAATTTGTGTCTCTCTAACCTAGATGTTTGTAGAATCTCTTTGCCAAACGGGACTTGTAGGTACTGGGAAGTGATACATTATGAGGCAAACTACCATATTCCATTTACTTCCTAAGTTCCTTGGGAAATTCCTTTACATTTCTCTGGGCCTTGATTTCCTTATCTATAACATGAAGATAATTATAGCATTTATCTGTTTGGCTTGATTTCAGGATTACTTGAACGTTGCATAGAATTTAATAAGCACTCAACAAAGATTAGTTGTGAATTTATTATAATGTGTATCCTTCAAATATCTGACTAAGCCTATAACATGAAGAATGGAATTTTGGGATAATTCCATTAAAAAAATGAGAGAAAAAAGAGTAAAAGGCACCCAGAAGAGTCAACACAATATTAATGAAGAACAAAGTCAACAGACTGACACTTCAAGACTTAATATAAAGCTACAGTAATCAAAACAGTGTCACAGTGGCTAGAGAACAGGCAAATAAATCAATGAAACAGAAGATGAAAAGATGAAGTATAGAAGCAGACCCACATAAATATAGTTAACCGATCTTTGATAAAGACACAAAGGCAATACAACAAAATAAAAATAGCCAGGATGCATGGGTTGCTCAGTTGGTTGAGTCTCTGACACATAGTTTTGTCTCAGGTCATGATCCAGGGTCATAAGATTGAGCCCTGGGTCATGCTCCACACTCAGTATAAAGTCTGCTTGAGATTCTCTCCCTCTGCCTCTGTCCTTCCCCCAGCTCACACGCATATGAGTACACTCTCTTTCTCTCTCTTTCTCTCTTTCTCTCTCTTTCTCTCTCAAATAAATAAATAACACCTTAGAAATCTCAGTGGAAAAAAGAGATTGTCTTTTCAACAAATAGTGCTGGAGCAACTGGACATCCACATACAAAAAGAAAAAAAAACTTAATCTAGACAGACAGCATATAATCTTCAGAAAAATTAACTCAAAATGGATCATAGACCTAAATGTAAAACTCAAAACTATAAAAACTCCTAGGAGATAATATAGGGAGAAATTTAGATGACCTTAGGCATGGTGATGATTTTTGGTACAACACCCAAGGTACTATTGATGAAAGAAATAATTGATAAGCTGGAATCATTATTAAAAACTTCGGCTCTATGAAAGACACTGTCAAGAGATTGAGAAGACAAGTCACAAATGGAAAGAAAATATCTGCAAAAGACCTATCTGATAAAAAATCGTTATTCAAAATACACAAAGAACTCTTAAAGTTCAACAATAAGAAAACGAACAACCTGATTTAAAAATGGGCAAAAGATCTAAACAGATGCCTCATCAAAGAAGATGTACAGAGAGAAAGCAAGCTTATGAAAAAATGTTCCATATCATATGCCATTAGTAAAATGCAAATTAAAATAAGAAGATACCACTACACACATATTAGAGTGGCATAAATTCAGTATGCTGACAACACCAAATGCTAGCAAGGATGTGGAACAACAGGACCTCTCATTCACTGCTGGCAGGAATGCAACATGGTACAGCCTCTTAGGAAGACAGTTTGGCAGTTTCTTATAAAACTAAACATTCTCTTACCATATGATCCAGCAGTTGTGCTCCTTGGTATTTATCCAAGGGAGTTGAAAACTTATGTCTACACAAAAACCTGCACACGGAAGTTTATAGCAGTTTTGTTCATAATTGCCAAAACTTGGAAGCAACCAAGAAAGCCTTCAGTAGGTGAATGGATAATAAATTGTGGTACACCCACTGCTAAAATGAATGAGCTATCAAGCCATGAAAAGACCTGAAGAAACTCAAATGCATATTATTAAGTGAACTAAGACAATCTGAAAAGGGCACATACTGTATGATTACAGATATATGAATATTCTGGAAAAGGCAAAATTATGGAGACGTAGCCATCATGAAGACTAGTTGCCAGAAGTAAAGGAGAAGGGATAAATAGGTGAAGCATAGAGAATTTTTAGAGCAGCACAACTATTCTTTATAATATTGTAATAGTATTACATGTCATTATACATTTGTCAACCATGGAATATACACAAAGAGTGAATCTTAATGTAAATTATGGGCTTTGGATGATAATGGTATATCAGTGTAGGTTTACCAATGGTAACAAATGCACCAGCTTGTGTAAGATTTTGATAATGAGGGAGGCTTATCCATGTGTGAGGGCAGGGCATATATGTAAAAATCTGTAGTTTTGTTCCATATTGCCACAAACTTAAGCTTGCAATTGATCTTAAAAATAAAATCTATTTAAAAGGGAAAAGAAGTTAAAGTGAGTGAAAGCCTTATTTCCTTGTGTAACCACTATGGAAAGTTATTTAAGTGGCCCAAAAACCAGCTGGAGGCATTTTTTGGTAAAGGAGCTTTGGTCAATTAAAAAAAATAATAATAACTGAAAATACACAAAAAATTAAAAAATAAAATCTATTCCATCTCTTTTAATTGCATGTATTTCTAAAAAAAACTTCTTCATATTTTAGAACAATTCATATTGAAAAATGAAAATTTGCCAAGGACATAAACCATTCACTTTCATTAATATTTAAAAAAAAAAAAGACTTTCCACTATAAAATAAGAGGATTAATAGCAACCACATAGTAAAATGCAGAGCTCTCAGAACACAAACTGGGGCAGCCACTGGGGAAAACAGTATGGAGGTTCCTCAAAAAATTAAAGATAGAACTACCCTATAATCCAGTAATTACATTACTGGGCATTTACCCATAGAAAACAAAAACACTAATTCTAAAAGATACATGCACCTCTATGTTTACTGCAGCATTATTTACAATACCTAAGCTATGGGGGCAGTGCGAATTATATATTGATGGATGAATGGATATAGAAGATGTGGTATACGTGTATAATGGAATATTATCCACTCATAAAAAAGGAATAAAAGCTTGCCATTCTCAACAATGTGGATGGAGCTAGAGAGTATAATGGGAAGAGAAATAAGCCAGTCAGAGAAAGACAAATACCTTATGATTTTACTCAATATGTGTAATTTAAGAAACAAAACAAGTGAAAAAAGAAAAAAAAAAAAAAGACAACCCAAAAAAACTGACTCTTAACTATAAAGAACAAATGGATGGTTACTAGAGGGGAGGGTGGTTGGGTGATAGGTGAGATAGGTGATAAGGATTAAGAAGTGCCCTCATGGGCAGCCCAGGTGGCTCAGCGGTTTAGCACCACTTTCAGCCCAGGGCCTGATTCTGGAGACCAGGGATTGAGTCCCATGTCAGGCTCCCTACATGGAGCCTGCTTCTCCCTCTGCCTTTGTCTCTGCCTCTCTCTCTCTCTCTCTCTCTCTCTCTCTGTGTGTGTGTGTGTGTGTGTGTCTCATGAATAAATAAATAAAATCTTAAAAAAAAGTGTACTCATTGCAATGAGCACTGGATGATGTATGAAATTTTGAATAACTATATTATACTAATATAACACTGTATGTTACCTACCTGGAATTAAAGTAAAAACTTTAAAAACAAATAAAAATAAAATAAATACAAAGCTCTCAAAATACAACAACTTTCTAGGGCATGTGTGCAATAGGCCATAAGACTTGAAACAGAAACCTCCGCATGAAAACAAGACCCTCAAAACAAGGTCAACATATGTAGTGAAAAAATGGAATACAAAAAAAATCTGCCCATTTGAAAACAGGGATGACAAGGTAACTTGTCTCACTTTCATTTATCTCTTTATTGAGGAAAAAAATAAAGTCTCACCTTTGGGAAGGCAATGGAGAGAAACTGGTAGAGTTATTTAGATAGAGTTATTCAGATTTAAGAAATATGATTAATTCCAAACAGGATAATTTTGTTTTTTAAAAATCCACCCTTGACTGCATCTCACTTAAACTGCTGAAATCCATAGACTGACCACCCTAACAAGTAGCCAGAAAGATAAAACAGATTACTCTCAAAGACCAGCTATTTGTCTGACTGCAAAGTTCTCAATAATCACAAACCCAAAAGACAGTAGAATAATAGTTTCATGGCCCTAAGGGTAAAAATATATATTACTCTAGAACTGTATAATCAAGTAAATTATCATTCAAGAATGAATTTTGAAACAAAAACTAAAAACATTTACCATCCTCATTGAGGGAACTTAAAGGAAGTACTTTAGAACCAAGAAAATTGCTAGATAATTCTAGAAAGGAAATACTAAAATTGTAAGCATAATTTATTCATAACATTTAAGATATTTTAGTAATTTTTCCCAAAGCACTTTTTTGATAGATAAGTCAGATCCTTAAGGAGTCAATAGTCAATAGTTATGACCCCCAATATTTAAGAGGAAAGAGAAGCATGGAACAGTTAAAAGATAAACGCTAAAGTTAAGGATTAATTTTGCTCCTACATCTAAGAAACAAGTTATTTACATTTGTTTATTAAAAATAATGCTACTGTGGGATCCCTGGGTGGCTCAGTGGTTTAGTGCCTGCCTTCGGCCCAGGGCATGATCTTGGAGTCCCAGGATTGAGTCCCACATTGGGCTCAATGCAAGGAGCCTGCTTCTCCTTCTGCCTGTGTCTCTGCCTCTCTCTCTGTGTCTCTCATGAATAAATAAATAAAATCTTAAAAAATAATAATAATGCTATTGTGAATATTTTGTTCACATTTTTAGCATACCCATGTACTTATTTCTTTTGAACACATAACTAAGAATAGAAACGTCTAGTTACAGGGTATATTTATGTTCACATTGTACTACTTCCAATATTTATGAAATAATCCCAAATTTCTAGAAGGTCTTGAATCATAAAGCAAGATGAGCTGGTTTTTAAAATCCTTAACTTAAGAGGGATGTCTGAGTGGCTCAGTGGTTGAGCGTCTCCATTTGGCTCAGGTCGCGATCCCAGGCTCCTGGGATCAAGTTCCCATATCAGGCTCCCTGCAGAGCTTTTTTCTTTTTTTTTTTTTTTTTTAATGCAACTTCATCACTTTATTCAGATCTTCAAAATAGTCTTTATTCTACATTTTTAGTATAAAATATCCACAAGTTAAGTACACCACAGTGTAGAGAGAGATGTACAACGCTGAACTTCCATAACAGTCAATGGTACAGTCAAACATCACATGTACAGAACACAAAATTTAGATGAACTGAAATTATAAGATAAAATAAAATAAAATCCAATTTCCGAAAACAAAAATCAAAGTATTAAGGATCCCTGAAAATGTTCTTAACCCTAACGAGATTTCACTGGACTCAAGTCATTTTGTAGTGAGGGATTCATAGTATGACCCCATTACCCCAGCTGAGGAATTCTCAGGAGCCATGAGCACCTGCATCAGATATTCTGATAACTGGTAACCAATTTTTGGATGGGGAAACTTCAGGCCCCTCTGCCTATGTCTCTGCCTCTCTCTCTGAGTGTTTCCCATGAATAAATAAATAAAATGTTGTAATAAAAATCCTTAACTTGGATATCTGCCTCTAATACACATTGATCTTTGATGTTACGCCTTTGCTTAATTCTATAATGTCATGATGTGTATTAAAACTACTGTGTGAAAATAAGCTTATATTTGTTGAGTGCTTCATTTGTATCCCACACTGTGCTAAACAGTTCACATATTTTATACCTTTTAATCATCATGATAGTTATCCATCATTCTCATTTCACAGGTAAGGAATATGGGGCTCAGATAAATTAATACATTCTCCATGGTCATGTATATAGGACATGGAATGCACTGCAAGAGAACAAATAATGAATATGGCACAGCCTGGAGATCCTTTCAGTAGAAGAAACCTAGAGTCAGGGCATCTTTGGAAAAACTAGCCTCACTAAACATAGAGGCATATATGAATCACAATGTTTATAAAATATTAAGTGTGCTAAGACAGAGACTATATTATAATAAAGAGATCTCAAAATATTGTAACTTAAATAGAAATGTATTTCCCTCCCATCTAACAGTTCAGTGGGCTGGTGAGCATAGGAGTTTTGCCATCAGAAACATGTGATTTCCAAGGATTCTCTAGATTTCATTAGTTTCCAGTCAGAAGTAAAACTGAAAGAGAAAGTATAAGAAATAAGTTGCACTCATCATGTCTGATCATCCAGCATTGGTCCAAACTTAATCACAGAACCACACTTTGAGGCAAAGAAAGCTAGAAAATGTAGTCAGCAAACTGGTTAAAGACAGTCAGATGTCCTGCTGAAATTCAGATGATTCTATTTTTAAAAAGAAAAAAAAAAAAGCAATGAATATGAAAAAGTGGAAGCCTCTGCCTCATTTACTAGTCAGACCTTACAGAAACAGGACATGTGCCAAGATATAACAAGGAAACAACTGGAGAAGTAGGTATAAAGCCCAACTCGGGAAGGCTTGAATGCCCATCTGGAGAAGGTAACCTAATACAGCAGTTAATGAGAAGCCATTTTTAAAATAAACATTTTTATTGAAGTACAGCATTGAGTCAAAATGCACATATCATAAATGTACAGCCTGCTAAATTTATACAAATGTACATGTCAGAATCACTCAGCTCAAGAAATTTAAGTTCCAGCATCCCACCAGCATCTTCCTGCCCTTCCCAATCATCAACCTTGCTCACTTACCCAAAGATAACCACCACCTAACTTCTCTATATAGGCTAGTGTTGCCTATCTTACCATGCCATTATGTTTGTGGGATTCATATATGTAGTATATAGCAGGATTTTTTAATGTTTTACTGCTGCACAGTATTCCATTATAGAACATGCCATATTTTTAATTTAAATTCAACTAATTTAACATCGAGTGTATTACTAGTTTCAGAGGTAGAGTTCAGTGATTCAGTCTTCTATAACACCTAGTGCTCATTATATCCCATGCCCTCCTTAATGTCCATCACTCACTTACCCCATCCCCACACTCCCCTCCCCTCCAGCAACCCTCCTAAAGTTAAGAGTCTCTTATGGTTTGTTTCCCTTTCTGATTTCACCTTGTTTATTTTTCCCTCTCTTCCTCTGTTCCTCTGTTTTGTTTCTCCAGTTCTACATATGAGTGAAATCATATAATTTTCTTTCTCTGATTGACTTATTTCACTTAGAATAATACCCTTTAGTTCCATCCACATCATTGCAAATGGTAAGATTATATTTTTTGATGACTAATATTCCAGTGTATGTGTGTGTGTATCTAGATAGATGATTATCTAGGTAGGTAGGTAGGTAGGTAGGTAGGTAGGTAGGTAGATAGATCTCACATCTTTTTATCCATTCATCTGTCAATGGACATCTGAACTCTTTCCATAATTTGGGTATTATGGGAATTGCTGCCATAAATATTGGGGTGCAGGTGTCCCCTCAGATCACTACATTTGTATCTTTGGGATAAATACCTAGTAGTGCAATTGCTGCGTCATAGGGTAGCTCTATTTTCAGCTTTTTTAAGGAACCGCCATACTGTTTTCCAGAGTGGCTATACCACCTTAAAGTTCCACCAAGAGTGTGGGAACATGCCATAATTTATTTAGCCATTGTCTTCAAGATAAACATTAGAGTTGTTTCCAGTTTTCAGCTATTTAAAATAATTCCACTATAATAGTTTGCCTTGTGTTTTTTGGTGTACCCATTACTCATTTCTTTCGGCTATACCTCGGAGGAATAGAATTGAATAGAGTATACTTGCGTTCAACTTTTGTAGATCATGCTAAATAGTTTTTCCCAAGTATCTGCATTTATTGTTCCCCTGGAAGTATAGGAGCATTCTATTTACACTACATTCTTACCAACACATGGGAATATCATTATTTTTTCATTGTAGCCATTCTGGCAGTTACTATTTTCATTTGTCTGCAGACTACTCTAGTAGTTTTAATTTTCATTTGTTTGATGACTATTGAGGTTAAGAACCCTTTCTTACATTTATTAGTTATTTGGAGAACTACTCTTGTTTACTATGTCTCCTAACTGCTTTCCAGTTTTTTACTGGGTGGTCTTTTTAATTTATAGAAGCTCTATAGATAGCCTGAATATGAATCCTTTGCCAGTTTGCAACTTTCTTCTCAGTGAACAGCTTTTGAATTTTTTGAATGAGAGAGTGGCAAGAATAGTTCCTTGTTTTGAGAAAATTCATCTGCCATGAATATGAAAGAGTCAGGCCGAAAAGTGTTAAAAGGATACTGTATAAATTTCCTGATAATGTGTAAATATAATGAGAGCCTAGTTTAGACAAAGGGGAACAATAATAAAGAGGAAAAAGATGAGAGATATTTTATAAAAGAATAATTCATCTATTCAATACTGAGACTTGATAACTGATTTTAAAAATATGAGACATGGGCCATTTATGAAGGACAGTGAATACTAATAAAATGCAGTCATTATTGGCAGATGGGAACTTAGGAAAATGAGAGTTCTGAATCACTGAAGAGTGTTTACTTTGGAATTAGTTTTTAACTATAATGATCACACCAAGTAGTAGCAAGGCCCAATTTCTCCCAACTCAAAGGCTTTTTATCATTCTTGCCGTGATTAACAACTCCATATTCATTTCTTTTCAAGATCACTCAATGAAAAAAATAAAATGACAAAACATGGGCTTAAGGAAACTGATATTGTAAAAAATCAGAAAGGAACAGAAAACTCCTGAAGGAAAATTTTCCCAAGAAGGATATTTGAGGAGTAGCAACCCTAGATTGTCAAAACATCCTCCATTTCTTCCTACCCTCAGATTAGCCATGTCTTTCCTTTCCTGGTTCTTAACTCTCTTATAACCAAGTTAGAAGTAAAGGATGCAGAACTTCCCTTAAGTGATTTCATAAAAACTCTTATTTGAATGAGATGTTAAGTCCTCTATCATTATCATCAGGCCCAACATTATCATCTTAACATTTATTGAGCACTTACATACACTGTGTGTTATATGCATTATTTGATCCCTGTAGAGTCCTGAAAATAAGTATTACACTATTATTACTATTCTATGGCAGAAAGCTTAAGCAATTTGCTCAATGTGACAGAGCTAGTAAGTCATGGACCTTGGACATGAACCAAGGCAGCTTGACTCTAGAGCTTCTTTCTTACCTAATTGTTCTCTACATTCTCCTTGCCAGCTATCATGTAACAATTATTTACAGCTAAGGCCATAAAATAATATGAATCATAATAATTAGGATTTAGTAGTAAGTACCCAGATGTGGAAAGTCCTATAGGACATAATGTACCCTAAGGATAGAAACAAAACTGAGACCCAATCTGAGTGACAAACACAATTGAAATTACCTCATGTCAGTTCACTTTTCTCCCTCTCCACTTCTATCCAGCTTCCTCTGTTATCAGTAATCTTCTAATCACTAATACTTCTATTGTCTTTAATTTCCTCTCCATCTCTAAACTGTCACCTTCTCTAATTCATCCTCCACCCCACAGCCAGAATGATCTTTTTAAATTATAAAATAGCTCATGCCACTCTTCTTTAAAAACATTTCATAGCTTCCCACTGCACACAGGATAAAACTCATCATTAGGGCCCACCAAATCCTACAAAATCTGACCTCTGCTTCCCTTTCCACCCTCACCCAGCCCCCCAATTTCCTTCTCACCATGCACATTGATTTTTATGTCAATCCCTTGAATACCAGAAGCCCTTCTCTACCACAGGTTCTTGGTGATTACTATTCTCTCTACCTGACCCGTTCTTTCTCCAAAAACTTAAATGTTTGGCTTATTCTCATCCTCATCTCCACATAAGAATTTTTTTTATCATATAGCACCCTAGTTACTTCTGTAGCCAACTTTCTAAAAAGCTGTAATTTTATTATTTACTCATAAATGTATTAATCTATCTTACCCACCAGAATTAAGTTCATGATAGTGTGCCTGGCACATGCTAGATATCAATAAGAAATCTGATGAGATGAACCAAGAATAAATAAATGGCTCCATGTTTCTTATCTTGGGTAACGGGGGATAGTAAGGTCATTAACTGAGATATGAAATACAGGAGAAGAAGCAAGTTTTGAAGAGGAACATAGTTCAATGAAGGAGAGGAGATTGAATTTGAGATGCCTGAAGGAAAAACCAATAGAAATGTCCATGAAGGGATCCCTGGGTGGCACAGCGGTTTAGCACCTGCCCTTGGCCCAGGGCATGATCCTGGAGACCTGGGATCAAATCCCACATCAGGCTCCCAGTGCATGGAGCCTGCTTCTCCCTATGTCTCTGCCTCTCTCTCTCTCTCTCTCTCTCTCTATCATAAATAAATAAAAATTAAAAAAAAAAAAAAGAAATGTCCATGAAGTAGGTAGGAATAGGGGGTGTCTAGCATTCAGGGGAAAATCGACAAGATAACACAGACAAGATAACATCAATTTAGAAGATAAGAGAGAAAAGGAGCAGATAAAGCTATGGATGTGAAAAAGAAGGCCCAGGAAAATATGCAGAATGGATACAGCAGAAGACCCAACAGGCAATATAAAAGAAGGAAGAGGAAAAATGAAAAGCAGGAGGAAAGGGCTTCAAAGAGATCAGAGAAGTGCCAGGAGAAGATGGGGACAGATTTTCCAGGAAGATGAGAAATTAAATAATGAAGGTCAAGTTCTCAGGAGAAGTAGGATAACAAATGAAAGCAGGGATTCGGGGTTGATGTTTAGGAAATCCTCGTGGCCACTGGCAGAGGCTGCAACCAATTAGATTAGGAGATTGGAGACAAATGTGTTTCAAATTCTTAGCTTTACCCAAGGTTTGGATTATATAAAAATCTTTTTTGGTGGCTTTGAAAACCCCATGACACAGAAAGTGTGGCAAAACTAAATTATTAAGTACTTCACCTATCAGCTTCAGGGAAGACATAGTTATCCTGCATTGTTGGAATTTTCTAAAGAGGTGGTATTAAAGTCAGTTAAAAAGGCTAGTCTATTCAAAATTGCAGAACTATGTAAGGAAACTCATGATTATCAGTAGCAAAAGCTACCAGGGTGCTTTCAGAGAACGAAAGCTGTACCATATACACATTAAACACAAAAGAAATTTGAGAAGTAAGGGGTTGAGACCAACAGCAGTTCACAGAGCCTGCCAGGGTACACTGGCAATTCAAGATCACAGATGCCTCAACTTGCTCTAATCAGGGAGAGTCCTTCTTGCTAAGTGCATTCATGTCTGTAGTCAGTAGAGATGCATCCATGCACTAAATCTTGAACTTGAACTAAGTGTAAATATTCTAGGGTATTTAATTTACCTCCCACCCCAGTTCAAGGGCAGCCCCATGCTAAAATAATCCCCCCTGCAAAGCGAAACACTGATCTCAAACACGGAATGGAATGGAGCCCAGAAATGAGACATCTTAGCACTGGATTGGCATACGGGCTGGGGGGCTGGGGGGGACAGGGAAGGAGCTTCTGAACAGCTTATTCTTTCTCTATTATGTCCCCAGATACTCCAACACATAATTATTCCACTCATTTGTCAAAAAGCAGTTCATTTCAGCAAAAGGGTGTTCCTATACTATCCATATCCTATAAATGAAAAGTAGGAATTTCGCATACCTACTATAATTTTAAAAGAATTTTAAATCTCTTTCTGTTGATACTTAGATTTTGTCCTGGACAGTGTTCTGTGAAATAAGCTGTTTGTTAACAGAAGAGGTGTGTGGCACGGTACAAAGGGAGTCACTTTTTCCTCCTCCAGACCGACCGTTAATTGCAGCAAACGCTGAGATCTAGACAATTCTGGGTGGAAAGCCAAAGAAAGAAAGGCCTGGTGGAGGAACCCCGGCGAAATTTGGAAGTCGGCCCTCTCATGTCCCGTTTGTGGGGGAGGAGCCGTGGCAGGTGCTGGGTTCGAGTTCTCGCAAGAGGTCGGTAGCTGCTGCTTCTAAGGCGGCGGCAGGCCAGGTGAGGCTGCCCCGGCAGTCTCCATGGCAACGCTGAGGGGAGGAGGTGAGAAAGGCGCCCTCGCGCCGGCTCCCGGCGGGTCCTCCAACCACCCCTGCTCGGCGCTCCAGCCTCCGCAGCGCCCGCGGCCCGCTGCACTGTTGCCTGGGCAACGCCGGGGGCAGGCAGGCCACGCCCCCCGGGCATTCCCGCCCCCAGGGCCCGGAGCGCGAGGGCTGCAGGGGATCCGAGAACTCGGGTCCGGGCGGGGCCCAGGGGTGCCCTTGGAAGACGCAGGCGACCGGGGCTGGACAGCAGGCCCGGGCCCCACAGCCGCGGGCGGGGGAGGATGCTCCACCGCCCCGCCCTCTCCGGCACCTCCGGTCGGGCATCTGCTCTCTCCTCCCGACCGGGGCGGGGTCGCCAAGCGACGCTGGGACTGTGCGGGCCACCTCCCGAAGGGCCCAGAGCCCCAAGGATGCTTGCCGCACCCCAAACCATCCCCGGTCCAAGCCAGGGCCGAGGCGCCCGCCCCGCTCCTCCCGCGGCCAGGCCCCCTTCACACCCACCTGGGCTCCTCTCCAAGGACTAATTTACCTCCCACCCCAGTGAGTCCTCGCCCTGTTTTCCTGCCCTGCCCTGGCTTTGGAGAGCTAAGGGTAGACTCCCTCGGAGCCAGTGCACCCAGGGGCCCTAGGGGACTCCCAGCCTTTTCCCAGGTCAGCAGCTGCGCTGGCCCGAGCCTCCCACGGGAGAGGGCTGCGGGGTGGGGCGCAGTCAGCAGGCTGTGTCCTGCCACCCCCGAGCCACCCCCAGCCATCAGAGAGGTACCCGTGACCATGATTAAAAACTGCATAGAGAAACTGATTTTTGTTCAGAGCCTAGAAGAATTGAATCAAGTGTTTATTTACTGGAGCAAAACAATCCTCGGTGAAGTGTGCCTTTTCCTGCAGCTAAGTCAATGGGGACTGTTGCCTTGATTTCAAAAGGAGCCAAGATTTTGAAAGACATAAACATTACTGCTTAGGTGTGGATAAAGAAGAAAAAAAAAGAAACTATTTTTATTTTCTAATTGAAATTTTTCTAGTTACAGTTTTCTATAGTTTACAATATGGATCCGTTCTCAAGCAAAAATATTTTATTGCTATGACCGGGGCTTTTCATAACAGAAGGTTTTAGTATTACCTTTTAAACAAGATCCACAAAATTTGAAAATAAATTCATAAGCAATACATGTATTGGTGAATATACACTGTATCATTGTTTTTTCCAAACATTTAGGGAGATACTTGATGAATCAGTATATTGTTCAATAACTGTTGGTGACTTAGCACTTAAAGCAAAGATCACTGTAGCTGGAGAAAATTCACAGGGAAATAAACAGCACTTGTCAATTAGATTTAATAGTTTGCTTAAGTGATATATATATATAGATAGATGATAGATAGATAGATAGATAGATAGATAGATAGATAGATAGATACTAAATAAATTTGACCTAAAACATAGAGGATCTTTCAGTTGGAGTTTTGAGATTAGATATGTGCCTTAAAATGCAAACTGAAGTATTATGCGATTATTAATTCAGATATGTTTTGGTATCTTTGCACTGAAACACTCAATTTTATAAGACAGTTATTTTCAAAGATGATTTTCATAAAGAAGTTTACTTTAAATGTGATATAGTGAGTAGGAGATTAATAAAGAAAATATATCTCTAATCATCTTCCAAACTGCCTATTCTGTCATGGCAGAAATGTTTCTATCTCCCTGAGGATTTTATCCATGCCCTCAAGTGCCAAATTATCTCCTTTTTTGCCCACATTGATTAAAGTTAAATGCATATTTCAATTGGGAGATAGATCTGTATATAAGTCATAGAGGATATATGGATCAATGTCTAATATCTCACTTCATGCCATCAGGATCTCACAGAAGAAGGTTCATGATCAGAGTACCCCATGTTGCAGTATGTTGAGATATAACTGAACGGGAAGCAAATAGAAAAGCTTTTGGCCTTCTGGACTGTTTCTTTTGCCATTTGAAAAGGCCTAGCTGCTCACTCACTATTATTTCACATGGTATGATTAGCTCTCAGCAGGTCTGGCACGCCTTCAGCGAGGTCTCAATCTTTGCATATTCAAGTATTGTTCCATTTTCTCAAGGTACAATTTATATTGGGGTATTAAAATATAGAATATAACACAGAGCTGCCAACTAAAGCTTTCAAAATGAATAATTATCTGAACACTTAATATTAATGCACACTAGGAATAAGGAAACTGGAAAAAGAAGTATATTAAGAAATGATTTTAGGGCAGCCCCGGTGGCTCAGCGGTTTAGCGCCGCCTTCAGCCCAGGGCCTGATCCTGGAGACAGGGTATGGAGTCCCACATCAGGCTCCCTGCATGGACCCTGCTTCTCCCTCTGCCTTTGTCTCTGCCTCTCTGTGTGTGTGTGTGTGTGTGTCTCTCATGAATAAATAAATATTTTTTTAAAAAATTTTTAAAAGAAATTATTTTAAAGAAACACATATACTCAATATGTAATTTTTGTTAATCAATGTCTCTAGATTATAGAACCGGATGTTATTCTTTTTCTTTCTTTTGCTTTTCTTTTCAAGAAATCTATAATTAGCAGGTATGAATTGAATAATAATAAACATTATATATTTTTAAATTTATAAATATCTACACTTTTAAAAGCATAAATTTATTTTAATCTATTAGTTGTGACAAACAATGCTATATTTTTTTCATTGTCTAAAATCTGTCTAGGAAATAAAAAGCCAACTGAATTTTTCAAATATGTCTTTCTAAGAGTTGGGAATGTTTCAGAGGTTCCTAACAGAATACAGAGCCAGGGGAACTTGTATGTACATCTCCAGCTTACTCATTAAACAATGTTATAAGAAATTGTTACATTTAAAATACTCATTAACTTTATGATAAGACTGTCAAACCTCCGAAGCATTCTCATCCACTGATCTATCAAAATATAACCACATTATAGCTTACCTGGGCCAGTAGGTACCAACTAATTCATATGTTAGTGTTAAAGTATTTGACAGAATGATATTAATAGAACAATTTCTAAAAACACAATATAAAAATAGCCCCCTTCTAATTCCCACTTCAACAAGGTATACCAATTTAGTAGATGGATCTTGCACATAGATTTCAAGTAAGCAAACAAGATTCTGTCATAGGCAAACAGGGAGGAATTGAAAGATGTTTGTCTTTTACAGAAAGTAGATTATACAAAAATTTGTATATATTCATTTCCCCACAGTCTCAATATCAGAAGTACATCATTTAAACTTGAGCTGATAATAAACATCTAGAGCTATAATAATGTACACTAAAGAAATAGAACAATATTAACTAAAGCTTATAAATTTGTAACAATCAAGCTGGTAAAGAATAGCTATGAAATGTTGTGCCCAAGATTGCGAATCCGAGAAACCACCAAGGAGCCAACACCGATGCAAGCACACGAGGGTTTATTAGCAAGCTCAAGCTTGGGCCCAAGTATACCCATCACAGTGGAGCAGGGACTTGGACCCCGAGGTGGGTTTCAGCTGGGTTTTTATGGGCTGGTCTAGAGGACCTCCAGGAGGGGTGGAAGAATTTCTTCATCCCGATATGGGGGAAAGGGTGGGGGAGTTTCTTAAGCTCTGTCTTCATTCTGATATGGGACTTTCTGTCAAGGGCATTCTATTTTCATTCCAATATGGGACTTTCTGTCAAGGGCGTTCTGCGGTTTTTTCCGTAACTGAAGTAGGGTAAAGTTCAGCTCTTGTTCACAGGGGCCTGAGATGGCTGCCAAAGCTAAGATGGCTGTACTTGTGCTAAAGCTAAACTTGAGGTGGAATGGCCTTAATTTTCTCCGCCTCCACATTTCCCCCTCTCAGAGGAACCTAAGGAAGGATCCAGTCATGGGTCCAGGATGGTCTCAGTAACAAGATCCAGTGGTTGGTATTGCTGAGTATCATGAGCTGAACTGCACGACTCTGTCTTTGACAAAAGTAACTAATCTATTGATAATGCAGGGCCCAAAGGTAAGGAGGAGAAGGAAGATAATGAGGGGCCTGGCTAGGGTGAACAGCAAGGTAGTGAGCTAGGGGGATTCGAACCAACCTTGTTGCGGTTCTCACTCCCTTTTATATCTAGCCAAACCTTTTCTGACATTTGCCATAGATCTTGGACTATTCCAGAGGGGTCAGTAAAGAAGCAACATTCCTTGTTTGAGGCAGCACATAACACCCCCTTGTTGTAAGAAGACTAAGTCTAAATCCCCTTCTGTTTTTAAGGACAACCTCAGACAAAGATGTTAGGGAGTCTTGGAGGTGGGAAATAGAGGTTTCTATCCGTTTTATGTCTAGATCGATTGCTGCTCTGAGACTGTTATAGTGGGAGTTCTGTACAGCTAGTGAAGCAATGCCTGTCCCTGCACCTGCTAACCCAATTCCCAACAGCGTGGCGATGGTTATAGCCGAGATGGACTCTCTTCTATCCCATCTGTGGGTACCTGCATTGAGCCACTGAAGTACCTGCTCATCTGAGTGGTAGATAATTTTAGGAAGTAGCTGAACTAGCACGCAGAAACTCTGTCTGATTTAGAATCTGACCATAAAAACAGGGGGTTAGGCCTGTAGAACATGCCCACCAACCATCTTGAGGAGGTAGGTGGTAGTCTAGGCTAGATATAGATTTTGTATCATTACATAGGAACTGGTATTGGGGTGAAGGGGTGCCTATCCAGAGACCCTGACCTGACATTGATTGTAAAGTGAGTCCTGAGTCTTTTGATGCCATGTACAGGCATTAGGGTCGGAGGTTGTGTTGTACTGAACTAACATCGCTGATTCCCTCATAGAAGGGAGGCCGGATGTCATAGCAGAGCCAGCAAGATCGGATAAGATTGGGCTTAGTTGCATTGAGGAACCTGTAAAGCTTGGAACATCAGGTCCCAAAGTGGATGCTGAGAGGGACTGAGGAAAGGAGCATCTTGTGGGAAGGAGGCCGGGATGGGAGTGATTGTCTGATCAGGGGTGTTACTGAACGCAGACAGCATGGTAGGTACAGGGGAAGGCGGTGGGGAGATAGGAGTTGTCTGAGGTTTAGGCGGAGGAGGTGCTAGCACAGGGTTTGGGCCTAAGGCAACCCAATGGATATCCCTGTGTTGGAGTTTAACAGTAAACAGGATACTGGGGTCTGATCCCAGTTGTGAACAGAATCGCAGGCCCCAGGTGAGTCCTGTTTGCCACCTATTCTCTATTCTACCGGCCTCCGTAAACCTCAGGGTCATTAGTCCAGCCCTGTTCGGCGGCGCCCCTGGGTTGTGGAGTTGCATTTAAAGGTGATCAGATTCTTGCTGAAGGGTGCGGTCCTCCAAATATCTCCGGTGGAGACACAACTCCAAGAGGCACAATAGAAATTGGAGGGGTCTCCACACTGTTTATGTGGGTTCCCTTTAGGATGCCCTGGACAGACAAAAGCATTGATCTGTCCAGTCTCCACAGTATCCCTGGCAAGGTTGAGGTAAGTTAAAAGTAAGGTCTGGGAACCAGGTCTGTGGAGGCGCTTCCTCAGAGATGGAGTGTATTACTTCTCCCCTTGAAATATCAATCACCTGCCAGGTTAGATTAAGTGGGTGATGGGGATTGGTTCTGGAAGAGGACATAGCATAAGCAACATTAGTGGGGTAAGTGAGAATGGTGCAGTCTTAGCTTTAGGGGCTTGTCCTTGTCTAGTTGGCTTTTCCATTCTGGAACAAAGTCTTTGAGAACAGCATGTGGGTCAGCTGGCCAGACGTGGGTATAGTGGACCCAGGGAGTAATCCCATCAACCTTGACAACGGTGGGAGTGGCTAGGATCATGATGTAAGGTCCCTTCCAGCGAGGTTGAAGTGGCTGGTGTTGGTATTTCTGGACGTACACCCAATCACCCGGCCAATATCAATGGGGGTCCAGGGGTGGCCCAGTCTCCTAGAGGGCCCTCAGCTTAGGCCACACCTTAGAGGTGTATCCTAGTCCGTTGTCTGATCCAGTCTTAACAGGAAAACCATACCTCAGTAAGATGTCTCCCAGCAGTTTCTTGGTCATGGTCTGTGCTGCTTCATGTTTGGTAGGAAATGCCTCTGTCCATCCTGAAAAAGTATCTACAAACACTAGTAAATACCTGTATCCATATTTTCCAGGTTTTACCTCAGTGAAGTCCACTTCCCAGTAGGCTCCTGGGCAGTCCCCCTGGAGCCGGGTACCTGGGTTAGATCCACGGGCAGTGGCATTAGTTAACTGGCATGTGTGGCAGCTTGCCACAATCTGCTGGATCTTTGCTTGAGAGTCTTTAATAGTGATCTTTGCATGTCGTATAAGGTCTTCCATCTTTCTTGTTCCCCTATGAGTACTCCGATGCATTTTGGATAGGACTCATCATCCTAGTTCCTCTGGCAAGATGATGCTGGAGTCTGCGGCCCTCCACCAGCCACGCAAGCATTGGGTCATAGGCAAGTGATTGATCCAGTGTTAAGTGAGCATCAGTATAGTTGGGGGTGTCCAGCAGGGTCGGTGCCCTCCGGATTGGGTATCGTGGTTGTTAAGATCTGGGTCACCGAAAGGGCCACCTCCTTTGCTTTTGAATTGGCTAGCCGGTTTCCCCTAGCTACTGGTGTATCTGCCTTTTGGTGTCCTGGACAATGGAAAATAGCTAGTGCATGGGGCAGCCAGAGGGCCCTCAGGAGTTTAAGGACCTCTGTTTTGTTTTTAATAGTCTTTCCTTCTGCTGTCAGAAGCCCTCTCTCTCTGTAAAGGGCTCCGTGGATATGAGCGGTGGCGAAGGCGTACCTGCTGTCGGTGTAAATGTTTATTCGTTTACCTTCTCCCATGGTCAGCGCTTTGGCCAGGGCGATCAGTTCTGCCCATTGAGCCAAAGTTCCGGCTGCCAATGGCTCTGCCCAGATGGTCTCCGTTTCCGTGGTTACGGCTGCCCCCGCATATCTGATTCCTTCTCAGACAAAACTGCTGCCGTCCGTGTACCAGGTGGCGTCTGATTTCGGCAGTGGCTGGTCCTGGAGATCAGCTCTGATTCCGTGCACCTGGCGGATGGTTTGCGGCTGTGGGATCCTCAGGATGGTTTCCTTCCACGCATCTGTCAATCATCTTTGTCCACCCTTTAATTTGTACCCTAGGTAGCTCAACTCTGCTCTGCAGATCTGGGGAAATGTCCCAGAGGTGTGGGTGTGGGTGTGGGGTTGGAGCAGTTAAATGCACTAGGAGGGGAACAGCCACCAGGAAGGATTTGCCCAAGGTGGCACAGATAAAACAGTGGGACAGATTGTCCATGCCAGAAAGGCTGGTGAGGAAAGTGCCTTGTTGGGTAAGTTTTATCCAGGAGAATGGGTCCTAGTCCTGAGTTGGGTTAGTCTGTAGGTAGGTTTGGAGAAGTTGTTCCTGTGCGCCTAATGGTGTGAGTTTGGTTACTTAGGGCGGTTTGGAGTTTGTTAAAACCTTAGAAAGTTTTAAAGCACACACCTAAATAGGATTAAAGACCTGATAAAGGCAAAACAGAAACTGGTTTTTCTGGGCAGGCAAAGAGAAAACAACTCTTTTAGATTTTCTTATCAAGAGCAGACCAACAAATCAAGGAAACTTTTGAACAGAAGTAGACTTTCAATCTTATACATTTGTACTTTAAAATCCATTAACTTGGATCTTAGTCTGTCCTGACCACACCTAAAATTCCTTTCCAAGGATTTCCCTTCACAAACCTTCTACACTTCCTTTGCATTCAGAATTTGTCCCAAGCCATTTCTTTCCAGTCAGTCTCATTTAGTACAAAATTGCTTTCTTTTACCTTGAACAAAAATATATTCCCATTCCTTATATTTTTCTTACACATCTCCTTTTCTACATACAGAGTTGCTTCCTTTATTGCCATCAGTCTTATTTTAGCAGATTTTTTCACTCTTAGAAACCTCAGTCTCCAGTGAAAACTAAGGAGTAACCAATTTTGAACTGTCACACCAGAACCCTTCAGACAGCAAATTTATGAGTTAAGTACAAAGCATGTTAACCAACAGATTCAAATCAACGTTTCAGCACCCTTTCCTGTTTGGAAAAGACCTAGATGTCCAATGAATTTAATCCCATTTATCATCAAAGTGTAACTAAGGTTTCAGGTTACCAAAGACTTTGAAAGGTATCTTAACAATTACCTATGAAAACTTGGAAACAGACAATGAACCCTCATGTTAGCCATTTTCTCCTAAAAAATTGCAAAAAGATAACAGAGCTTATATGACCTTCAGTAAACCTCAATAGAATAAAAGTTTCAGGCTTGGTAGTGATAATTTTCAAGACCTATTTACTATGTCCCACCTGGATCCACTTAAAGTCAATCAATTTGCTCCCCTTCGTCAATTTTTACCTGAGACACTAGTGCGGGAATCTGGAGGGGGCAGTGTTAAGTAATTGGTGGTCTTCTTGCTCCTGGACGGGGAGGGGGGAAGGAGCCACTATGGCCCAGGGCGTGGAGGGGAAGGGCGGTAGAGTAGGCCGCCCGGTGGGTCTGACCGCACGACCCTCCTTTCCCCCCCCCCCCCCCCCCCCCCGTGCACTGGGACTCCCTTGTCAGGGTCAGGGAGGGGTGCACTCCTTCTGCAGCCCCGGGCGACTCTAATGGGGGGGCGAAAGGGCGAGGGGGCTCAGGTAGGGCTGCGGGAGAATCAGGTCCTCCGGGGAGGAATCCTGCAAGACCGGATAAGGGGTGTTTTGGTCTTTTTTTTTTTTTTTAATTTTTTTAATTTATTTATGATAGTCACAGAGAGGGGGGCGGGCAGAGACATAGGCAGAGGGAGAAGCAGGCTCCATGCACCGAAGCCCGACGTGGGATTCGATCCCGGGTCTCCAGGATCGCGCCCTGGGCCAAAGGCAGGCGCTAAACCGCTGCGCCACCCAGGGATCCCGGGTGTTTTGGTCTTAGAGTCAGTCTCCTTCTCGGCCTTTCACAGGGCTAGAATCCTGGTAGGTCCTGCTTTGGGGTATAAAAATGGTTTTAGCCAAGGAGGGAGATTCTCAATCATGTCCTGCCAGGCCAGCATGTAGGGCACCTGGTCAGGGTGGCCGTCTGGTTTATCCCTGAAGATCACGCCTTAACCTGTAAGGTAAAAGGTAGGTGGAAAGTTCCTTCTTGGGGCCATCCTGGTCAAAGGTTGGCCATTCTGTCATGCTGTAAGTTCGAAATTTTTCTCTCCATATGTCTGTGCTCAGATTATGAGCTCTTTCCCTAACGTCTGAGAAGTGGGAGAGCATAAGAGACGGGGGGTGGTTTGTGTCTGCCCCATTCTGGCTCCAGCCCACACCAAGGCACAGACAGTTATGACAATTAACAAAGACACAGTAACACAGACAAACGTTCCGGTGCGGCCGTGGAGACGACAAAAAGTAAACCGAAGGGCTGGCTGTTGGTAATGGCAGCCGGTCCTCCTCACAGATGAGGACCCCGTCCTCCAGGCAGGGGCAAGGGACGTCTCCCAAGACCCCCAGTCTACGGTCCGCCAGCGCGTCCGCCTAAGCCAATGCCGACCCGATACGGATTGGAATTCCTACTGGTAAAAGTACAGTATGGAGCTCTCAGAGAATATGCGTGCAAAGGTAGAAAAAGTTGAGTGTGCTCACCACGCGTGAAGCCCTCCGGATGGGGTCCTGGAGGTCTCTCGGATCCCGGACGAGCCCCCAAATGTGCCCAAGATTGTGAATCCGAGAAACCACCAAGGAGCCAACACCGATGCAAGCGCACGAGGGTTTATTAGCAAGCTCGAGCTTGGGCCCAAGTGTACCCATCACAGTGGAGCAGGGACTTGGACCCCTAGGTGGGTTTCAGCTGGGTTTTTATGGGCTGGTCTAGGGGACCTCCAGGAGGGGTGGAGGAATTTCTTCATTCCTATATGGGGGAAAGGGTGGGGGAGTTTCTTAAGCTCGGTCTTCATTCTGATATGGGACTTTCTGTCAAGGGCGTTCTGCGGTTTTTCCTGTATCTGAAGTAGGGTAAAGTTCAGCTCTTGTTCACAGGGGCCTGAGATGGCTGCCGAAGCTAAGATGGCTGTACTTGTGCTAACGCTAAACTTGAGGCGGGATGGCCTTAATTTTCTCAGCCTCCACAGAAATAGTTGTATATAAAGTGCTGTTAAGCTTTAAAATAAGTCATCCTGGATTTCTTACACCTCCCACATATCCAATTACTAAGCATAACTATTAAACCATTCTCAAATCTGCTGACATTTGCCTGTATCTCTTGCTTGGATTATTCAATTTACTACTTGTTCTACTAGTTTCAAAAATGACACCTACAATTTTTTCTTCTCAGAGTATCCTAAAGTATAAAATTAAAATCTGAGCCTACTTATTTTCTCTCTCCCTCATATGTCTACACATTTTAGATATACTATTGAGCATACACGTAAATATGAGAAATCCCACAAGGACCCCAAAATTAAAATTTAAAAGAAATGTTAAAGTGAAATCAGAGAAGTAAGTTGTAACAGAAAACTAAAGTTTAGGCTTATCCAGAGGCAACTGCCTATACCAGAAACCTATAGCTTCTGGAGACTAGACGGAGCCAGAAGAAGAAACTAAACCTTGGATTCTGGCAAAGTAGGGTAAATAAAGCTGATTTGTGAGTGCAAGGAGTTAGAAATTATAGAAAAAAAGAAAAGAAAAAAGACTGCATTTGGGGCAATATCTTCACATCCAGATTTCAGTTCACCAACTCTTTTTTCAATGTTATCAAAATTTCTATTGAAACCTTTGAGTTCCTACTTTCTACATTTGTTGTTTTTGCCGTAAAAAATATTTTTTAGATCTATCTAGTCACTTTTGTATCATTTCTTTCCCTCTAATTTAAGAAACTGCTGACAGAATTTTCCATAACTGGTAAAAGTCATTAATTCAGAAATTCAAGACTATGTATTATTAGAAAGGCTAATTATTTTTAAATCTCCGCGTAGATACGTTATCGTGAATCTGTAGAACACCATCAAAAGAAAAAGATTCAAACACCTTCAAAAAAGGGACCATAAAGGACAATAGAAAAGACAGCACATTTCTCACCAGGAAATATGATGTAATGTGGAAAATAAAAAGACCTTTTGAAGAAGATTTTAAAAGTCAAAATAACAGGCCTAAATAAAAATATTTTCAGCTGGAAAATTAAGAAACTTAGCCACCCACCAGAACTTTAACCTGTAAAGCACTAATTTCAATGAAGAAAACATACCTCAGAGTAAAAGCCTAACAGACTGGAATAAAAAATATGGAAAGAAACTAGTGAATTTGAGGAAGAGTGTAAAAACAACATGATCTATGGGATAAAGATAAATATACATTATATGTAACACACATATTAAAGAAATAATTATTTAAAAGAAGAATAGTGATACTATCTACATTCTGGGCTTCAAGAGAAAAAAAAGACTATAAACTAAACCCTTGATAACAAAAGATTGTAATTCATGTCCAAGACAGTAGGCAGAAAGGTCCAAAGGTAGAATTTAATAGCTATGCATGGTCAAATGCAAATGGCAGTCACTTATATAAATCTAGTTTATAAATTCCAAATCAGTAAAGGGGAAAGGTGAATAAAAAAAGTAATTTAAAATGTCAAGGTAGTATGAAAGAGAACTTTTAAAAGAGCAATGTAAATAGAAAAAAATATATATGTTGGGGCACCTGGGTTGCTTAGTTAGGCTTCTGACTCTTGATTGTGGCTCAGGTCAAGATCTCAGGGTCCTGGCATCCAGCCCTACATTTGGCTCTGAGATTAGCAGGAAGTCAGCTTGGTGCTTGGGAGTGATTCCCTCTCTCTGCCTCTCTCTCTATGTTCCTCCCCCTGCTCACATGCTCTTTCTCATAAATAATTAAATAAGTAAATCATTTTTTAAAAAAGAGATATTAAAATATATAAACCTATATAAATAATGGTATCTTTTTAAATGAAGGCGAACATATATTATTGTCTGATACATAAAGCCAAAACAATTCATTACTAACAGACCTATACTACAAGAAATGTTACTATTCTTTAGGCAGAAATGTCTTTCAGGCAGAAGTAAATGATACCAGATGGAAATATGGACCTATAAAAAGGAATAAAGAGCACCGCAAATGGTGACCACATAGGTAAATATATTAGAACTTTTAATATGTAAATATATTTATAGATAATTGATATCTGAACAAAATAATAATGTAACATGAGATTTATGACATATCTGTAGGAAAAATACATAACAATGGTATAAAAGTCAGGAGGTGGAATTGAAAGTATACTATTGTGAGCTCCTTGAACTATATAAGTGGTATAATTCTTGAAGGTAGACTTTGATAAGTTAAAAATGTACACTATAAACTCTAAAGCATTTCAAAAATGCAGAAAAAGGGTACAAAAAACAAAGAACAGATTGGACAAATAGAAAATAAACAGCATGATGATAACTTAACCATAACCAAATTAAATATAAATGTTCTAGTGAACCGCTTGATTGAAAGGCAAATATGGATTTAAAAAGCAAGACCAAACTATATGCTACTTATAAAAAAAATGCACTTTATATTTAAAGGCACAAGTAGTTTTCTAGTAAAGGATGGAATGAGATATACCAACACTATAGGGAATGGGAATACAAGGTTGGGTTAACATTTCAAAATCAGTGTCATCCGCCATATCAACAAACTAAAAAACCATATGGCTCAGCTCAGTAACGCAGTAAAGGCACTTGAAAAATCTAACATCCATTCCTAATAAAAATCCTCGGAAAAGTAGGAATTAAAATAAACTTCTTCAACAGGAAAAAGGGTAACATTTAACTATACCTTATTCCTAAGACACACCTAACTAAAATACATACTCATTAATACAAACTGCCAAAACGTTCATGGTTTGACCCTAGGAATTCTTTAACATTGTCTTTCATGAGTCTCCCTGTCTTATTCTACTCTCTAGCCATGCCATTCTTTTTTCAATTCTTAATCAACTTCCTCCTTTGCTTCTTCTTTCACTTCACCCCACCCACAATTTCTTTAGATCCCTTCTGGAAGCTCTAAAGGAGAATCATTTCTTTGCCTTTTCTAGCTTTTAGAGGCCCTGCCTTCACAGGCTTATGGCATCGTCTTCCATTTTCAGAGTACATCACATTATCGTTTGCTTCTGCCCTCATATCTCCTTCTTTACCTCCAGCCCTTCTGTCTCCCTCTTATAAAGACCCTTGGGATTAACTGAGCCCACCTGGAGATTCCAGGATAATCTTCCTATATGATCCTCAATCATATCCTCAAAGCTCCTTTTGCCATGGTAACATATTCACAGATTCTGGAGATCAGGATATGGACATTTTTTTGGAGGCCATTATTCTATCACTGTGCTCAAATATTTTTGTTCAACAAAATAAGATAGATTTCAAGTTTTTCTAACATTTCAAGTTATTTTTAAGCACTCAAGGAAAAATAAACTTTAATAGGAAAATATCAGAGTAAAATTAACTTTTGTCTATTATAAACTTCATGCGAAATGTGTAATCTACATTCTAAATATTAAAATAAAAATTCTAAAACTGTTCATCTATAGCCCATAAACTGTTAATAACCACTGAAGATAAAGCCTGTCATCTTGGGGTGCCTGGGTGGCTCAGTGGTTGAGCCTGTGCCTTTGGAAAGGCTCCAGAGTGCTGGGATGCAGTCCCACATCAGGCTCCCTGCATGGAGCCTGCTTCTCCCTCTGCCTGTGTCACTGCCTCTCTCTCTGTGTCTCTCATGAATAAATAAAATCTTAAAAAAAAAAAAAAGGCTGTCATCTCTGTAGCAATGAAAACGGTTATTGTTCTTGCTACATTTTCAGCTAGTGCCCTATTTCATTTATCTAGTTTTAAATACCTATATAGGTTACTAAACCCAGGCACTGGGTAAGCCATTAAGAGGAAATATCAATCCCAGAAGGAGAATTAATTATCATAAACACATCATATATCAAAACCATATATGTTTTCTGTGTCAGGCATTGTACCATCAATACAATTTGGGTAGGATTTATAAAAAGAATGGAGTTTCATAGCAGTTTACAAGATAGAAAATACTCGTTATTAGTTATCCAAACTGCATTTTGTCATGCTACTCTCAAACCTGACCTTCATTCCAGAAAACAAGGCCTCAGACTGTTGATGAGTTTAAGAATATAATATCGCTTGTCATTTCTTTAATTAATGCATTACTTTATTATTGTTCTGATGTTACCTCAACTATATATATTTTCTGTTTCAATCGGGATAAGGCATTCCTTAAGACAAATATTTTATGTAAAACTCCAATAATTTCTAACCTAGAATTTTACATTTATGAATATATATGTATGTGGATATCTTTGAATACGTATATAAAACTCTATATATGCATATACAGATTTATACAAACATATATACATATATGATCAAGTTATTACAAAATATATTTTTGATAAGCTATGTGAAGTTCTGTTACATATCTGAAATTATTACGATATATCTGTTTTGTGTCAACACGCAGCATTATAACTACAAATGAATGAAATATTTTTGGATAATGACATCAATATATTAATTAATGTTAATCTAATACTAATATAATTTTGAATTATCCAGTTTTAAAAGCTAATTAAAATTTTAAACATCACCATAGTTCCAAATCAGTTAAAATTTTAAGAATTCTTTGTTGTGAAAATAAAGAAGTAAACAGTTTGAAAATGTAGTTTCTCTCTGTATCTGCCAAACAAATGCTGAAGAAATATTTAAAGGATATCTGTTTAAGGGACACAAAACTACAAACCTGCTCTAGGGCTCTATATATCTTTATCTGTCTTTAAAATATTATATGAATTTTTGAATGGCAAATCTTTGTCATGTCAAACAGATGCTGCAGATATATCAAGATCAAATATTAACAGTGCTATGTATTGTCTGAATGTGCTTTTACTCAGGACGTGTATCTCTCTCAACATGAATGATATGTTGAAATGTGATATCCCAATGTGAATGGTAATATTTAACTTCAATCATAATACTTGTCCACTATTTCCTTATTTCCGAAACTAATGTCAATTAATACTTTTTATTAACTAAAGTTTAAAAATCCTTTGAGAAACACATGACCTCACATAGTGAATATGAGCAACTCAACAGCACAACACCATGTGCCAATGAAGAGACTGAATGATGCTTGGAAAACTGCCTGGACAATTTGTTTGCCCCTTTAGAATGATCCTAAACTAAAGTTCCAGACCAGTACTCAAAAATTTTGGCAGGGAGCTTAAACTATACTATTTAAGTTCAGGGTACAGAAATGACATCAAAACTATAATGGCAGAGTAAGAACCACTGAAAATCTGTTCTTCCTAAAATTCATGAGAGAATGGGCAAAATCGTCAGAATCTACTTTTCAAAAACTGGAAACTCATCAAAGCCTTACAAAACCCAGCAAGCATTTATTAAAGAAAAAGCACTAAATACTGAAAAGAATGGGGAAATTTATGCTGTTTTAACTTGCTGTAATTCCATCTCCTAATGTGGTACTCTGCCATAGCCTAGAAAAGTCACAGCCCACATTATTAGAGCAGCTCGTTAGTCACTAGAAGTAAGAAAATGGAACCTGAGCTTTTTCAAAGCTTCAGTCCCAAAGAACAGTCACGTTATTTTATCTGTCAGGTGGTTTCCTAGAAGACCCCACTTAACAAGCTGTCTGAAGTTGACCTGACTTGGAATTCATCTATTGTGAAAAGCCTTCACCTCAGGAACATTTATGGAAAACAACTGCAGGAAAATGTTTTATCTTCACAGCTGCCTACAACAGTGAATAACATTTGAGTCAAACAATAGACTAAACAGAAGCCTAAAAGTAAAAACTAGGGAATAAGATGTCCATAAGGCTTTAAAAGGCTCTAACGTGGTAATCTCTGGGTGGCTCAGCAGTTTGGCGCGCCTGCCTTTAGCCCAGGGAGTGATCCTGGAGTCCCAGGATCAAGTCTCGCGTCGGGCTCCATGCGTGGAGCCTGCTTCTCCCTCTGCCTGTGTCTCTGCCTCTCTCTCTCTCTCTCTCTCTCTCTCTCTGTCTATCGTGAATAAATAAAATCTTTTTTAAAAACTTTTAAAAATTAAAGGCTCTAACATATTCCCTAGGAATCCAAAACAACACACACATGCATAGAAGCATATGCACACACAAAGAAGGTCTAAGAAGTCCCTCAGGTTTCACCTTTAACTGACCTTGAGACTCTGCAAAAGCAGGAAATAAAGGCTAGGAAGAGCTGTAAGCAAACTGGCTGAGTGTCAAAGGTTTGTGCTAACACAGAGAGCCCCTTACAAATACTGATTCTAGAAATTTAAGAGAATCATTGTTCTATCATTAAATTATTAGGCTGAGAAAAGACTTCAGTGACTGCAGAAGACAAACAATATAAGCCTTACAGAATTAATTTTAAAAATCCATTAAACAAAAAACATCTGTAACCATAATAAGCATCAACAAGCCCTGGATAAAGAAGAGAATCTCATTTCCAGGACTCCCATATAATATTGTCTAAAGTGGCCATTTCTCGGTAAGAAATTGAAATTGACATTCAAAGAAACAAGAATGTATTGCCCATACACAAGAATAAAACCAATCAACAGAAGAAACTCAATAACTGGATTTACTAGAGGGGGAAAAAAAAAACTTTAAATCAGCTTTTTAAAATATTTAAAAAGAGCTAAAAAAAAAAAAAAAAAGGAAAATCATGTTTGAAGAACCAAAGAAAAATATTAGAACAATGGCACACCAAGTAGAAATATCAATAATGAGAGAGAATTTTTTTTTTAAGAAAGATAAAAAGAAATCTTGGATTTGAAAAGTGGTATCACTGAAATGAACAATTCAGTACAGGAGTTCAACAAAAGAAAGCAGAAAAAAATACAGAAGCTATTTGGAACAGGCAGAGAGGGATCCCTGGGTGGCGCAGAGGTTTAGCACCTGCCTTTGGCCCAGGGCGCAATCCTGGAGACCCGGGATCGAATCCCACGTCGGGCTCCCAGTGCATGGAGCCTGCTTCTCCCTCTGCTTATGTCTCTGCCTCTTTCTCTCTCTCTCTGTGTGACTATCATAAATAAATAAAAATTAAAAAAAAAGAAAAGAAACAGGCAGAGAAAAAGAACCAATGAACAAGAACATAAAGCTGATAAAATTATCCATTCTGAGGAGCAGAGCAAAAAAAAAGATAAGGAATAAAAACAAAGAAACCTTAGAGACCTGTGGGATATCATCAGGCATACAAATAAAACCATAACAGGAATCCCAGATTGAGACAAGTGAGAAAGGAGCAAAAAGAATATTTGAAGAAATAGTGGGAAAAAGACTTTGCAAATTTTATGAAGAAAATGAATATATATATTCAGAAATTTCACTGAACTCAATAGATTAAATTCAGATAGATCCACATGTAGTGGATCTGAACTGTGTTTGCCCCAAATTCATATGCTAAAGTTCTAATACCCATATGATGGTATTTGGAGAGGGGACCTTTGAAAGATTAGAGTAAGATGAGGTCATGAGGGTGGGAACCTTATGATAGGATTATCACCTTTGTAAAAAGAGACAATCAGGAAGCTATACTCCCTTTTCCCACCATTCAAGAAGGTGGCCATCTACAAGCTAGGAAGGGAATTCTCACCACAAACTGACTATGCTAGTACCTTGATCTCAGAATTTTAGCCTCTAGAACTGTGAGAAAATAATATTTTGTTTTTTAAGCCACCGAGCCTATATATTTTGTCATGATAACCCAAGCAGATGCCAAGGTACCTCATCAAACTGCTGGCAGCAAAGACAAAGAGAGAATATTAAAAGCAACAAGCAGCAACTCGTCATACACAAGAGATCTTCAGTAAGACAAAAAGTTGATTTCTAATCAGAAATAAGGGAGGCCCAGAAGCAGAGGCCATAAAGCAGGAAAACCAAAAACCATATTTAAAGTGCTAAAGAAAAAAAACTGTCAACTAGAATCTATACCCAGCGAAACTATCCTTCAAAAGGTGAAGACATTAAAATGTTTTTAGAGAAACCAAAACTTGAAGAATTTATTGCTAGCGTATCTGACCTAAAAGAAAAACCCAAAGAGAGTTCTTTAGGATGAAATGATAGAAAACTACAATAACTTTAATCCACATGAAGAAATAAAGAGCTGTGGTATGAGCAAACCAAAGCAGTATATAAAGAGATTAAATACCATGATCATGTGGGCTCTATCACAGGAATATAAAGCAGATTCCACATATATAAACCTAATCAATGTAATGCCTCATATTAATAAAATAAGGGGAGAACACATTATCATATAAATAGATGCAGGAAAAGCATTTGACAAAAGTTCAACATTCTTTCATGGCAAAAAAACATAAAATATAAAAAGCTCAATATACTAGGGTAGAAGAAAATTTCCTTAACAAAGGACCACTATGAAAAAAGCAAGTGAAAATTATAATTAATTTTCTCTTACACTTAGGAAGACAAGTGTGTATGCTCCTGTCACTCCATTCAACACTGTAGTGAAAGTTCTAGCCAAGGAAATTAAGGGAAAAAAAAGAGGTAATAAAAATCATCTGTATTGAGTAAAAAAGAGTTTAGCAAGGTTGCAAGGTTGCAGGATACAAGATCAATATATGAAAGTCAGTTGAAGTTTTACACAATAGCAATGAAAAATCTGAAAATTAAATTAAGAAAACAATTCCTTTTATCATACCATCAAAAAGAATAAAATAATCAGGAATAAATTTACCAGAATAATTGTACACTGAGAATTTCAAAACACTACATATTTTTTAAGGATTTTTATTTATTTGGGATGCCTGGGTGGTTCAGTGATTTAGCGCCTGCCTTCAGCCTAGGGCGTGATCCTGGAGTCCTGGGATTGAGTCCCACGTTGGGCTCCCTGCATGGAGCCTGCTTCTCCCTCTGCCTGTGTCTCTGTCTCTCTCTCTCTTTCTGTGTGTCTCTCATGAATAAATAAATAAAATCTTTTTAAAAATCTTTTTTAAAAAAGATTTTATTTATTTGAGAAAAAGAGAGTAAGAGAGCACAAGTTAGTGGGGGGGGGGGGGGGGAGGGTGGGCAGGGCAGAGGGAGAGGGAGAAGCAGATTCCCCACTGAGCAGTGAGCCTAATGCAAAGCTCAATCTCAGAACACTGGGATCATGATCTGAGCTGAAGACAGATACTTAACCAACTGAGCCAGGCACCCCTAAAATATTGTTGAAAGAAAAAAGACTTAAACTTCTATATTACACCATACACAAATATCAATCCCAAATGGGTTAAAGATTTTAACATAAGACATGAAACTATAAACCTCCTAAAATAAAACAATGAAGAAAATCCTTAACATAACTCTAGGCAATTAACTTTTGGATTTGACACCAAAAGCAAAGGCAAATAAAGTAAAAATAAACAATTGTGACTACATCAAATTGAAAAGCTTCTGCACAGCAAACTATCAACAAAATGGAAGGTAATCTACAGAATGGTAGAAAAAAATGTGCAAACCATACATTTGATAAGGAGTTAATACTCAAAAGATATAAAGAACTCATACAACTCAACAACAAAAACCAAACAATCCAATTTTTAAAAAGGGCAAAGGATATGAATATATATTTTTCCCAAAGAAGACTTTCAAATGGCCAAGTGGTACATGAAAAGGTGCTCAATATCACTGATTATCATAAAAATTCAAATCAAAACTACAGTGAGGTATCACTTCACACCTGTTAGAATGGCTACCATCAAAAAGACAAGAAATAACAAGTGTTGACAAGGCTGTGGATAAAAGGGAATACTTGTTCACTATTAGTAGAAATGTAAATTGATGCAGCTACTATGAAAATCAATATAGATATTCCTCAAAAATTAAAAATAGAACTACCATATGATCCAGTAATCCCATGTCTGTATATGCAAGAGAAATGAAAATAAGATATCTGCATTCCCATGTTCACTGCAGCGTTAGTCACGATAAGCAAGAAATAGAAACAACTATTCATCAACAGATGACTGCATAAAGATACACACAAATACACACACATACGCATATAAATACAGTGGAATATTATTTGGCCATGAAAAAGAACAAAATCCTGCCATTTGTGACAACACAGCTATACCTAGAAGGCATTATCCTAAATGAAATAAGCCAGACAGAGAAAGATAAATATTACATAGTATCATGTATATGTGGAATTAAAAAAAAAACAGAGAAACAAAGAGAAGAAAAATAGAAAAGTGTTTGTTGGGGGCTGAGATATAGAGAAGGTGTAAGATAAACAAGGTCTGAGGATCCCATGTAAAACATGTGATTATAGTTGATAATACTGTATCATATAATTAATATTGGCTAAGAGAATAGGACTTAAATGTTTTCACACACACCCTCACATACATACAAAGATCAATATGTGACCTGACAGATGTGTTAATTAACTAGTTGGGAGGAATTCTATCACAATATACACATATATCAAATTACCATAATGTACATTTTTAAATATCTTATAATAGTTTATGTCATTTTACCTCAATAGAGATAAAATACTTCTTAGGGGGGGAAAGGCAAATAAATGTAAAGACATTCCAGGTTCCTGCACTGGAACGCTTAATATTCTTAAGGTGGCAATTCTCTCCAAATTAACCTACTGATACAACATAATTTGTATTGAAATTCCAACTTCCCCCCCCCCTTTTTTTTTTTTAATAAATTGGCAAACTGATCCTAAAAGCAAAAAGGAAATACAAGGGACTCAGAAAGGCCAAATCTAAATCTAAAAAAGAAAGTTAGGGCAGCCCGGGTGGCTCAGCAGTTTAGTGCTGCCTTCAGCCCAGGGCCTGATCCTGGAGACCCAGGATCGTGTCCCATGTAGGCTCCCTGCATGGAGCCTGCTTCTCCCTCTGCCTGTGTCTCTGCCTCTCTCTCTCTCTCTCTCTCTCTCTCTCATAAATAAAATCTTTAAAAAGTAAAAATTTAAAAAAATTAAAAAGAAAGTTAAACTAAGACAAGTCACACTTCTCAATGCCAAAACTTACTGTAAAGGTACAATAATTAAGACAGTGTGACACTAGCTTAGAGATAGACATACATCAATGGTGTAGAACTGACTATCCATAAGTAAATTGTATATCTATAGTCAAATCATTTTTGACAAGGGTGCCAAACCAGTTCAATTGAGGAAAGAATAGTCTTCAACAAATGGTGCAAGGAAAACTGGACATGCACTAACAAAAGAAATGAGCTAGATACTTATATCCAAAAATTAACTCAAAATCAATCAACGACCTAAAGGTAAGTACTAAGGCTATATAACACTGTTAGAAGACAACACAAGTTTAAAACTTTATGACCCTGCTTTAGGCAATAATGTCTATAGCCTATAGCACAAACAACCAAAGAAAAAAATAGGCAAGTTGGACTTTATCAAAACTAAAAATGCTTACACATCAAAGAACACTTTGGCAAGAAGTAAAAAGGCAACTCAAATAGTGGAAGGAAATATTTGCTCATGATATATCAGATAAGGGTATAGTTCCAGAATATATAAAGAAATCTTACAGTTCAACAATAAAAAGACAACCCAATTTAAAAAACGTGCAAAGAATGTGAATAGACATATACATATGGCCAATAAGCACATGAAATAATGTTCAACAAGATTAGTCATTAGGGAAATGTAAGCCATCAGATGTTATTATTCCATATCCACTAGGATGGCTACAATTAAAAAAAAAAGAATGTAAAAAATGATGGGGGGCACCTGGGTGGTTTGGTCAGTTAAGCATCTTATTCTTGATTTCAGCTCAGGTCCAGATCTCAGGGTAGAGATCAAGCCCTGTGTTGAGCTCCATGCCTGCTTAAAGATGCGCTCTCTCTCCCTCTTCATCTGCCCCTCCCCCAACACTCAAAAAAAAAAAATGTTGGTAAGGATGCAGAGAATTCGGAACACTCATTCATTGCTGTGGGAATTTAAATGGTAAACTACTTTGAAAACAGTTTGGCAGTTCCTAAAAAATACAAAACAGGGTTGCCATATGACCCAGCAATTCCACAGCTGGGTATATAGCCAAGAGAACTGAACACATACGTCCACAAAAAAAAAAAACAAAAACAAAAAACTGTACATATGAAAAATGTGTTCATAGCAGCATTATTCATGATAGATAAAATGTAGAAACTCCTCAAAGCGTCCATCAACTAATGAATGGATAAACAAAATCTGTCATATCTATACAGTGGAATATTACTCATACATAGAAAATTCCATCATTGCCAATGTGCAAGGTAAAGAGTGCAAATAGATACACAGTCAAAATCCAATTTTCAGATATTCATCATCATATTTTCTATGTAATTTTTCTGTCTGGGCTGCTTAGTGGGAAAGTTACACTTGCAAATCCATTTATCCTGACATATGTACACTTGTATTCCCTATTCTGTCTACTTTATTGTGAATTACATTACTTTTATATGTCAACAAATCATTTTATTTCCTGGTCTATTTCTATGAATTCGGAATATAATTCAATAAAAAATATGGAAATTTCACAAATATAAACAAGCATGAAAAGCCCTTTAGCCAACCTGACCTGCTCCCTGTTAACTAAATGTTAGCCAAGCCTAGTGACTAGTATCTCCTTCATAGTACCTAAATAACCAAGTATATAATAGTCATGAGCCATCATTGAGAATGTATAGAGAATGTAATACGATGATAATTACATTACAATTAATCTTGGATTTCATAGTTATTAAACATATTTCAACAAATGTTTCATCCCTTTTCCTCTGGAATAAACTACTTGTGGACCATTTGATGCTCAGCCAGGTTACAAAGTAGGTCAAAGATTTTGCTTTGAGATACACTCACCAGTTTCTTAAGCTACCTGAAGGCAAAGATTTTCACCCATTGACTATCAGTTACCTAGACTATCTGAGAACTAATATATGCCCAATAAAAGTTCACAGTCCTTAAATGTGTATATTTCTCTTATCCTTTTCTTTACTCACCTTAACATCCTTTTGACTCCAAGGAGACAACTTCTATAAGCATGATTGGCCAATCCAGTTTGGCTTCTCTGAATTCCTAATGCTTATTGCTACCTCCCTGCCAGAAAAAAGTCACCTTTGTGGTAAAACTTTTCAAGTGTGATACTTCCAAAACAAACTCATTATTATGTACTATCTAACAACAGACACATATCTGCCTCCTATTTCTCCTACCACTTGTAACTTTTTGCACTAGCAATGCAGGCTCAACCTCAGAGTCTTTTACTTACTTATCTACTGTCAATATTAAAGCCTTCATATTCTTCTAAAAACATGCTTATTTTGAGGGTGCCTGGGTGGCTCAGTCAGTTAAGCATATGCCTTTGGCTCAGTCTTGATCCCAGGGTCCTGGGATGGAGTCCCACATCCTGCTCCCTGCTCAACTGGGAGCCTACTTCTCCCTCTGCCTCTACTGCACCCCCTACTTGTGCTCCCTCCCCTCCCTCTCTTTGTATCAAATAAATAAATAAAAATCTCAGAAAAAAAAAATATACTTCTTTTCTTTATAGTTATTTTTAAAATTACAAATGTAAAATGGGCTTATTTTAAGAGCTAATATGACCCAAAGCTGCATATAAAATTGTTAATACTTCGACCCAACTTCCATGTCCTGTTCCTTTCACACAGTGTTTCCAGATTGGTCTATGGTACAATGACTGTGATAGCAAATTGCTTCTTCAAGCCCCAAATGATACCAAGTTCCTTTTCCTATTTCCACTGCAACTACCCTAACTCAAGTCTTCCTTATCAAAATGATATTTTCCATGTTTGAGTCTCTCCACTTTGTCCATAATCCATTCTGCTCATACCTATTACATTGTTCTTAAGATCATGGCTTATTTTGACACTCTCCAACATAAGAAAATATCACCGGTGGCCAACTGAATAAATTCTAAACTTATTTTAATATTCAAGGATCTCCTATAGTTGCCAAAGCATAAAATAAGGAAAATTTGGACTAGGAATTAGAAGAATACACTTAATGCTAATTGTGCGATCATATCTCTAAGCCTTCTTATCTATAGAAGGAGGAATAAGTACATAAGAAAAAACCATTCTAGCTTATTGTAGAATTACACAAGTCCACTTTCAAATCTTAGCTTCCATTACTCCACTAAATGGAGTTTTCCATCCAATAAAACTATATACCATTCCACAGAAAGGACTTTGCAATTACTACACCTGCCAAAGATTTTGCCTTTGCCTTTCCTCTCTGCAAGCAATATTTAACTCCTATTCCTAATAAAATAATATTCATACATAATGGTTACACCTTTCATAAATTTTTTCTAAACCAGAATAATTATCTTCTATAAATTCCCAAGGCATGTGTATTTTGTTTTTTGGAATATTGCCAGCCTTTCTTTATATCTTAGAAAAAAAACCTTCAAATTTTAGAGCCATTTTAGGTTTACAGCAAATTGAGCGGAAGTTACAGAGATATTTGTCTTACACTCCCTGCCCCCCACAAATATAGAGTTTTATCCACTATCAACACCCCACACCTGAGTAGTACGTTTGTTACAATTGATGAAACCACATCTCACAGAGTCCATCCATAGTTTACATTAGAGTTCACACATGGATTTCAACAAATATATACTCTATGGATTTTGACAAATACATAATGATATATATCCATCATGTCGTATCATCCAGAATAATTTTGCTGCCTTAAAAACTCTTTGTGTGAGGTCCTGGGTGGTCCAGCAGTTGAGTGTCTGACTTTGGCTCAGGGTGTGATCCCAGAGTCCTGGGATCGAGTTCCGCAGCGGGCTCCTGCTTGGGGACCTGCTTCTCCCTCTCTCTCTGGGTCTCTCATGAGAGATAAATAAATAAAATCTTAAAAAAAAAGAAAAACCTCTTTGTACTTTACCTATATATACCCCTTCCTGCTCTATAAGCTGTAGAAACCACTGATCCTTCACTATCTCCATAATTTTGCATTTTCCAGAGTGTCAGATTATTGGAATCATACAGCATGTAGCCTTTTCAGATTGGCTTCTTTCACTTAATAATGTGCATTTAAGGTTCCCCATTTCATAGCTTGATTGTTCATTTCTTTACAGCACTGTATAATATTGTATTATCAGAGTACACAACAGTTTATTTGCCATTTGCCTATTGAATGACATCTTGGTTGCTTCCAAGTTTTGGCAATTCTGAAGAAGCTGTTATAAACAACTGTGTGCAGTTTTTTGTGTGAATGTATATTTTCAATTCCTTTGGGCAAATACCAAGAAGCACAATTGCTGGACCTTAAGATAAAGAGTATATTTAGTTTTATTAAAAAACTGCTAAACGATCTTCCAAAGTAACTGTACCATTTTGCATTCCCACCAACAATGAATTAAAGTTCCTTGGGGCACCTCAGTGGTTAAGCATCAGTTAAGTGAGTTGATTTTGGCTCAGGTCATGATCTCAGGGTGCTGGCCATGGAGCCTGCTTGAGATTCTCTCTCTCCTTCTCCCTCTGCCCCTCCCCTGCCCTGCTTGTGCACTCTCTCTCCTCTCTCTCAAAAAAAAAAAAAAAAAAAAAAAAAGGTCAAGATTTGGGTTTTTGTCATTCCAGTCGTGTATAATGATATCTTGTTGTTTTAACTGGCAATTCCTAAATAACACATGATGTTGAGTATTATAACTATTTTTATACACATTGTATCTTCATTTTAATTATAGACTTCTTTTTTATTTTATTTTATTTATTTACGAGAGACCCAGAGAGAGAGAGGCAGAGACATAGGCAAAGGGAGGAGAAGCAGGCTCCATGCAGAGAGCCCAATGTGAGACTTGATCCTGGGATTCCAGGATCACGCCCTGAACCAAAGGCAGACACTCAACCACTGAGCACCCAGGCAGCCCTAATTATAGACTTCTTAAGGGTAGCCAAAGTTATTTCTTTTTGTCATCCACTGAATGCAATATAAAGCCTTGAAATCATTATTGAATAAGATGCTTGGATTGGAGGGAAAATAAAAGAAATTGAAAACAATTGTATCAGTTGATTGGAAAGATGAATTCAGCCTCAGATGTGTCTAAGAATCAGTCATTGCTGGAATTGTAGTAATTTTGTATATTTGTGAATATTTATTGGTATATTTGTTCACAGATGATATTCTTTCTTATAATGAAATAGGTTTGTGAGTCCAAGGTACATAGCCTTACTGTACTACTATTGGTGCTTTATTTACTAGCATAGCCTGAGAGAGATCAAAGGGAAAATGAACTATATTTCCAATATGCTAATTCCTATCCACAACTTTCCAAAAGCTTAAATAATGTCGATCTGACTTTCAAAGTTAACTCATTCAGCAAATATTTATTGAGTGTTTACTATGTACAAGGCACTATTCCAAAACAAGCAATATATTGGTGAGCAGAACCAGTTCTTCATAATGATAATGATTTTTTAATATATACATTTAAATTTTTCCCCCTACATCTAATAAAATATTTCAGGATCATGTATCATTTGGTATATTTTAAATTAATGTTATTTCAGTTTAGAAATAAATCAGTCCTGAAAAGATTAAGGCTAAAATCCTTTAAACCAAGTTCAAAATACTTTCTTTCCATTCCTCATTTGTGAAATAAATATATATTTTTAATTTCCATATGGCTGTAAGATATTTGAATCCAGAAGACTCACAGTGACATTTGGACTTGGAGATACATTTTTAAGCATGTTTTTGCTATTCCTATGACCTCATCAGGTTTCCTGTCCTAACTACACACTGGATGATTTTGGAGTTTTTTAGTTACAATTTAGGCAATAGAGAAAAAATACACATATATATGATCCATTGCATACATATAATATCCAAACGAATTTGAATTTCAACATCTCTGTTTTTGGCAAGAATTCAGATTTATAAGCAGCAAGCTTCCGTCTGGAATTATACTCTATATAAAGAGGCAAAACAGATTGATTGATATTCATTCACCATAATTTACAAGAGCTGAGAATGCTTGTCTCTTGATAAGGATGGCTAAAGGCCATCTGTAACAGATCATATGCAAATAAAAGCTTGCAATATAAATTAAAATAGTCTCTTAAAATGTAATAAAACTGGACAAATGATTTATATATATGATTTTATATATCTCCCAAATGCTTTTCTATAAATAATTTTCAACTAACTATAAATTCAGTAAAATTCTATTATGTTTATATCTTCAATATTTATATGAAGGAATGTGCTGTCCCTTGTAAATGAAGGTAGAATTACCCAGTCACTATGAGTGAAATGTGTGCTTTGAATTGTTGGTAGGATTTTAGAATTTATCAGTTTATAGTGAGTCACAGTCCTTTAATCCTCCTTGTGGAACTGAGTGGAATAGTCAAGGAAAGAATCCAAAGACAATGTTAATATATAAAAATACTGAACAGAATTTTAGGTTGTGATAGCTTAAAATTTAAATATTTTTATTTAAATACACAAATAACTACATTTTGACAATAATTTTAGGCTTACTGTTGTATATTTCTCACTCAAAAAAGGTACTCTGGCATCATTTAGATCAATACATTAGAGGAATTACTTTATCTTTTAAAGCAATTATAAATGATATTCTATATATAGGTCTGGTATACAACACAAAAACGATTTCACATGAAATTGCAAAACCATGCTAACTGAGCCAAAGAAGCCCACCGGGGTTCCCTGAATCATAAGTATCTAATGTTTTTAAAAGTTATGGAGATAATGTTCAAAAATCTTTGAATATGCTAATAAACTTCAGCTTAAAATCACAGCACAGAAACAGGAACCCGACTTTAGCTGTGCTTTCTTAATGAGATAGCTATATAAATGTGGTGCACAATTTCAGAAGGCCCTGGGCATACATGATAAAGTAAGAAAATACCATAAAAACGAGTGTATCCCCACCCCCTTCTAATAATCTTATTGTTTTAGAACACTTTGTCAGTTGAAAAGCAGCAGCCAGATTCACTCTCCTCATTCTGATTTGTCTAAGTGATTGGAAAAGTCAGTTATACGATACTAGAAAAAAAATACACACATATATACATATATATGCACACACATCATATATGCACACATCGTATATATGTATGTATATACATGAGGTAATTGATCAGTTGTGTCAGTGAAGATGATTTTGCTATAATCAATGGAACAGCCACCTTAAAGATACTTCTACATTTAATATTTTGAATACAAAAATTTCCAGAAATAGTGTTGCTTTAGATTTGGCTCTCAGCTGGCAATGTCACCATGACCCACGTAAGTACTTTCCTTGTGTCTCCTTGTCATCCTCCCATGTCAGCTCTCTCTTACGAATGCAAGAAGTCCTCACAAGACTCTAGGATTCATGTGTATGCACCACCGCATGCAGCAAAGAAGAGTGATTTATTCTTTTCCATCTCCTTATTTTATGGGAAAGCAACTTTCTTGAGATCTTACAAAAGACTTTCCCTTAGGTTCTGCTGGCCAGAATGAGTTTATATTCCAATGCCCTAGCTGCAGGGAAACTGGGAGAGCAAGTATATAAGCATACTCAACCTTTACAGAAGGTAAGCAGAGAAGGACCAGAGAGACAGGAGTCAGGGAGATTATCTGTAAGTCTGCCACCATCTCTGAATTTGTCTAAGTTACCCTACATTGTTCAAAATTCATCTACCTACCTACCTATCCCCTCCTCTCTCTTTCTTGTGTGCAAGCGTGCACACCCACACACACTTACTACCCCACATGTTTACTTTTATCCTGCAACTGTTAGCTTGTGTAAGGGAAATGCTATTTATTAATGTGCCAAGACATCATATGTATATTTCTTCACTGTATCTAGATTGTATAGTAAACCTTTTAAACTCTTGGCTACATTTTTACCTAAAAGGATTCAGAAACCTTTCTTGGTATTTGCAAAAAAACAATGAGCTACCACAGGCTTGTAGCTCTTTGAAATTTACTGTGTTCTCAGTGGAAAAAAAAAGAAAAGAAAACAGAAAAGAAAAAAGCCACAAATATGTTTCATTGGGCTTATGTATTTCTCTTATAAGTTAATTGGTTAAAAGATGTAACCATTTCCAGCATCCTGAAATGCCTTTGTTCAAAACTCAAACATTGAAAAGATGTCACACATCTTTTTCCTGATAGGATTGCAGAAGATTTTTTTGCATGTAATTAATATAGAAACTACTCACCTAAATGCAAATATCTTTTAAAGAGCTAAGATTTAACATAGAGATCTTTAATGGACTCCAACCCAATTAATTCAAATTGATGAAAGTTTACAGTGAAAAGGGATTTTCAAATGGCTTACCAGAATCTTGTATTTACAGCCTGGTGTTAAATCATTTACAAATAAAATTGAAAATGACACTTTAGCAGAAATTACTGAAATACTTTTCATGAAACACTGAAGCATGACCACATCTTTCTTCTTAAATGAGCACTTTATGGATTTTATTACTGACAAGTGGCATCACCTGTATATGCTCTTTCTAATCACTTTCTCAAAATTGAAATTAATAAAAATATAATCAATGGATGAGTGACAAATAACAAAATTAGTACTTCTCAACACAGAAATTCAAGTAGCTAAGTTACACAGAAGTTGCAAATCTTGATGATTCTATCAGTATGAAACAATGAAAAAGCCAAACTCAGTTTGTGTAAATTGTATGTATGTACTGATGGATGGTGACCTTTTAAAATTATCCTGCCATGTTTTCCTTTAAGTCTCAGTGTTTGTAAAGCAAATGTTAGTTTTCTCAAAAAAAAAAAAAAATGCTATTTTACTCTAAGAAAGCCTGTGCTCCTACAGGCATCATAATAAGCTTTCATGTTGCCATTGCATTGAGGCCTATTATGCCAGTTTCACAGTGATTATAAGCATTTTGTCTTCCACTAGCAGAGGTCAAGACATCTGAGACCTTAATAAGTATCATCTTGTCTGGAATTCTTTACAGCATTGCTTCAGTAAAATGAACTATCAAGACATCAACATCTGATGTGGGTCAATCTTTTATTAAAAAAAAAAAAAAATCACTCCCAGTATATAAAGAATACATTAGTCCACCCTACAAACAAATCTCTACCCAACTTTCTCATTTAAGAAAAAAAAATAGGTAACTATAGAATACCATGCAGGAAATAGATATATTCATGAAGATACAATAAAAGTAATAAAATATAAAAAAAGGTAATTCTTATTTTCGGACCAAAAAACAGGGGGGGATCATTAGGTGCATGCATTTCTCTTTCCTCATATGTTTGAAAAAATGTGTTAATTTTTAAATTACAGATTCTCTTCAGAAACATCTATGCTGAAAATACTGTTTCCAACATATCCTCTGAGGATACAGAGAAAGGTATCCATACTGCTGTATCTGGTTTATGAAATTTTAAGCTAGGAGAAGGTGGCAGCTAAAATGTGTGCACATAGTTTCCCTCATGGCAATTCTGAGGACACTCAACTAGTTTACAAAGACTCTATTATCTTATTTTAATCCAAGTATGAAAACATCACAACTTACAGAAATTGCTGATCAGAGCCATTTGGGACTAGAAACCCATATATATTCACATTTTAAGCTGTGCAGCATCACAGTCACAAAGTGGTTTTATTCTACAACATCATTCAGTCAATAATAAAGTAAATGGGCTGTCCTAGAAGCGAAATTGACATTACAGAACTATTGTCAGGACAGATGGTCCCCAGCTTTACAAAGATTCAACTTAAAATGTTTCATCTTTACAGTGGTGCAAAAGCAATAGGCATTCAGTAGAAACCAGACTTTAAATTTTGAATTTTGAGCCTTTCCTGGCCTAGCTATATGCCCTAAGATCCTCTTCTCATGATGTTGGGCAGTGGCAGTGAGCTGTGATTCCCAATCAGCCACACCATCACCAGGTAAACAACCAATACACCTACCACCTTTCTATACCCAGACAACCATTCTGTTTTTCACTTTCAGTATAATACTCAATGAATTACATGAGATATTCAACACTTTATTATAAAAAAAGGCTTTGTGTTAGATGAGTTTGCCCAACTGTAGGCTAATGTAAATGTTCCAAGGACATTTAAAGTCAGCTAGGCTAAGCTATAATGTTGGGTAGGTTAGGCGTATGAAATGCATTTTTGACTTACGGTATTTTCAATTTACGATGTGTTTATCAGGACATAAGTCGAAGAAGATCTGTAGAACATGAATTTTGATTAGATGTTCGCAGCAGGGATTTGAGGGCCCTCAAGCAAACATTTTGAAGGAGATTTATTCACACTTTGTTAAATGCAAAACGTTATGAATTTGTAGCAAATTTTCATGCAATTGAAAGATTTGGCTTTTTCAGAATCTGACAGGAAGGGACTTTTTCCTTTCAATAGTTTAGCTTATTTTCCATCAACTTTTGATTTTCTCCATGTAAAGAAGCCGCATTTAAGGGTTTAAGAAAGAAAATGATATTTAACAAATGAATATTTCCTCTAAATTGAGTAACTGTAGTTTAGTTATATATGGTACCAAAATTGTATTAACTCCTTAGATGACTCTTTAAATTGATAGGCAGACATTTTAGAGCTTTGGGGGATGGATTTCTGCTGCCTTGCAGTCTCTCAAATGTCCTTAGAAACTAACTAAGGTTTTGAGTTCTGTTATTTTTGTTTGTTTACTTTTTATTTTTTATTTTTTAATAGTAAATTTATTTTTTACTGGTGTTCAATTTGCCAACATGCAGAATAACACCCAGTGCTCATCTCGTCAAGTGCCCACCTCAGTGCCCGCCACCCAGTCACCCCCACCCCCCACCCACCTCCCCTTCCACCACCCCTAGTTCGTTTCCCAGAGTTAGGAGTCTTCCATGTTCTGTCTCCCTTTCTGATATTTCCCACTTATTTTTTCTCCTTTACCCTTTATTCCCTTTCACTATTATTTATATTCCCCAAATGAATGAGACCATATAATGTTTGTCCTTCTCTGATTGACTTATTTCACTCAGCATAATACCCTCCAGTTCCATCCACGTCGAAGCAAATGGGGGGTATTTGTCGTTTCTAATGGCTGAGTAATATTCCATTGTATACACAGACCACATCTTCTTTATCCATTCATCTTCCGATGGACACCGAGGCTCCTTCCACAGTTTGGCTATTGTGGACATTGCTGCTAGAAACATCCGGGGGCAGGTGTCCCGGCGTTTTGTTATTTTTTTAAATGGAGAATGTTAATAATGGATTTGTGCAGATACATTACTCAGATGGAGAAAATAATACAACAGAGTGCTAGCACATATAAAATTACAGTATATAACATGGGAATTTAGCAAGTTCCAGGGCTAGGCAATATACTATTCCGTTTCATTGTGCCTTAACAATCAAGAAAATGGAAAGAAACCTGAAAACTATGATCTTTATCCTTTCTCTTTTAAGTTTATCCTTTTACACCTAGAGTAGGTGACAAATGACATTTTAGCATTGAATAGATTCACAAGTAAATCTAATCAAATCCTCTCATTTTATAGCTCAGCAAGTTAAAGTCAGAAAGAGGCAAATTAATATGTGACTTGTCTATAATAAACACATGTGTGGGAGCTGATAATACCATGAAAGAACAAAGCCCTACATTTTCGTCAACATTTACTGTGTGCTTGCTTTGTTCCAGGGGCTATACAATAGTGGGGGCGGGGTACTTACATTCTGCCTGTTTCATGAAACTTATCTCATGGGAATAGCAAGCTTTAATTAATCACATTAGCACATGTATTATCATAAAGTGAAATAAGTGCTAGGAAGGAATATGAATGAGAGGGAATCTTGAAAAAGGCATTGTTTGAGATGAGACCTGAAGGATGTACAATAGCTAAATAGGTGAAAGGGGTTATGAGAGGGTGATCTGAGTTCCTAGCAGGGGGAACAGCATATGCAAAGGCCTTTCTGGATGAGAGCGTATCAGTATTTTAAGGACGTGCATAAAAATAGAATATTAGGAATCACCTAATCTGGATAGACAGGAAATGAATTGAAAAAAATGAACACAGCTTCAAAGATTCACCAAAAGAAGTCAAAAAGTTCTATCATATGGGTAATTGGAACCCCAGAAAGAAGACAGGAAATTTGAAGAAATCATGGGCAAAAACTTCCCAAATCTGGTGAAAGACATAAACTTACACACAAAAATTTTTTAAGAGGCACCTCGGTAGCTCAGTCAGTTAAGTGTCTGTCTTTGGTTCAGGTCATGATCCCAAGGTCCTGGGATTGAGCACCACCCCAGGCTCCCTGCTCAGCAGGGAGTCTGCTTCTTCCTCTCCCTCTCTGCTCCTCCTGTTGTTTGTGTTCTCTCTCTTTCAAATAAGTAAATAAAATTTAAAAAAAGAATTTAAGAGCTCATGACATCCCAATGAGAACAAATACAGAGAAATCCCCACGTAGTCATATCATAGTGAAACAAAGATTTAAAAAATCATCTTCAAAGCAAACAGCAACAGCATATTCTATACAGAAAAATAACCACTTGGATTATTCTGAATTTCTCATCAGAAAGCATGCAAGCCAGTCAGTTACGCCTCAGATTCCTGGTTTCAGCTCGCTCAGGTAGTGATTTCATGGTCCTGAGATTAAGTCCCTGTGGAGCTCTGCGCTGAGCAGGGAGTCTGCTCCAGATTGTCTCTCTCCCTCTCTCTCCGTCCCTCCCCCTACTCGCTCCCTCTTTCCAATAAATCAATTAATCTTTAAAAGTTTTGAAAAAAGAAAGCATGCAGGCAAAAGCGGGGGAAATATCTTCTAAAAATTCTGAAAATATTTTTTAGTTTCTGTTCTTTTATTGCTTACTTCCCTTAAATTATTTTTCTAGCTTCTTAAACAGGGTATCTTATTGATTTTCCACTTTCTGCATTCTATATAAAGAGAAGCATTAGAAGTGACAAATAACAGTTTGAGTGCAACACAAAATTTCTGAAATTTTTTTTTATCATTTAAAGTATTTTATAATTTCAAGTGAGTTTTTCTTTGATACATGAGTTATTTAAAAGGGAATTAAAAAATCTCCAACTATACTTTTTAGTAATTCGTTTTTAATTTTTAGTTTAATTTTTGTCAAAATGGCACATATGAATCAGTTTTGGAAATTTACTGACATCTGTTCCTACACTTCAACACACTTGCAATTTTTACAAATGATTTGTATATTCTTGAGAATGATGTGAATGTTGTGACTGTTAGGTAGAAGGTAAACATATATTCATTAGACCAAGTCAGTTTACTGTTGGATTAAATCTCCTATTTCTTTAGTAAAGAGCAGTCAAATCAGACAAAAATTAAACAAATATATGATAAACGTCCATCAGTTGGCTTTGTCAATTGCTCCATGTAATTCTGTCAAATTTGGCTTTATATATAATAAAGGTTTACTATTAGTAGCAAGTTTAGAATTATGTTTATGTTTAATGACTCTTCCTACTCATGGTAACACTGTCATAAATAATGAAATTCTATTTAGTATGGTATAAATAGACATTTACCTGCCATGTTAATATTTGTTACAATCTTTTCATTTTAACCTATAACTTTATAATTTGGTATACCCCTTATAAAAATGATATTAGCTGGACATAGACATTTTTTAATCTAACATGTCAATTTTTCATTTTTAATCAAAAGATTTAGTTCATTTATTTTACTATATTTATCAATATATTTGAATTTGAGTTCATTGTTTCATTTTTTCTCCTTTACATGTTTTTTCTCCCTTTATATGATTTTTACAATGCACTGCAGTTATTTTTCATATTTCACTTTTGTTTCTCTAACAAATTGAACATGAATTCTATTCTTGCAGTGAATAAATTTGTAATTTTTAAATGTAAATCTAATTAAGTCCAAATCTAAGTAACATTTCAGCCCTCTTTATATTTAAGCTTAAATTGCTTTAAATCTCATCTCATTTAAAATGTTATTTTTGTCCAGAATTTTGCTACCACTTATTTCCCAGTATCACATATTAATATCATTTCATAATAATATTTACTGTGCCTTTATGCTTTCTCATTTTTATGTTCACCATTTACTCTGACATCCTGATTATTCCTTTTGAGATCTCTGTATTCCTTTCTCTTTAGACATACCATATCATACCAAAATTTCTTGGGGGAGGGTCTATTAATGACAAAGTCTCTCATGTGAAAATGTCTCATTACATTTTATTTCTTCTCAGTATTTTGAAGTCATTTAGTTTCCACCGATCTTGAGAAGAAAACTATCCATTCACCTAATCATTCCTAAATAAATCATTCTTAAGTCATTTTTGTTCTATCTGCTTTTAAAGTTTTTCTTCTTGTCTATGATTTTATATGTCACTATTACAGGCCTAGTTATGAATTTCTTTTGTATTTATCCTGTTTGATATTTGCTGTCTTTCCTGATTTTGTGGGTTCATCTCTTCCAAAGACTCTTGGTAATTCTAATTAAATTTATATTTGAAAAGCTCATTTCCCTTCTTTTCTGTGCTGTGCTTATGGAACCTAATTGAATATATTTTTTACCTTCACATTCTCTTCTATGTCTTAATCTGTCTTTTCTTTTATCACTATATCCATCTCTTAAATCTAGAAAAATTTACCTAAATTTATCCTTCAGTTCACAGATTCACTATGAAATTCTGTCTAATGAGCTGTTTGTCTTCTCTGTTAGTAGGGGGATAATGCCATTCTGTGAAGCAGCTGTCCTGCTACAGCTAAGGATTGATGGTCATCCGCAAACTAGCAGGAGTGAAGGGAGAGTTACCCCTCCAGCCCTCAGAAGGAATCAACCCTGCTGAAACCTTCACTCAGGACTTCTAGTCTCCAGAAACTAGCACAGATTTTGATGAATTTTTTTTCATTTTTAGAAGTGTCTGGTTCTTTTGAAAATTTTCCTGTCTTTTTAAATATCAATATCTCATTTCATTCTTAGATTTTGACTCAACGTTTTTAAAGGCATTTAAGGGGGATCCCTGGGTGGCTCAGCAGTTTAGCACCTGCCTTTGGCCCAGGGCGCGACCCTGGAGTCCTGGGATCGAGTCCCACGTTGGGCTCCCTGCACGGAGCCTGCTTCTCCCTCCTCCTGTGTCTCTGCCTCTCATTCTCTCTCTCTCTCTCTCTCATGAATAAATAAATAAATAAAAATCTTTAAAAAAATAAATAAAGGCATTTAAAATATGTTCTTCATATATGCTGTACACAGTAATTCTAATATCCTAAGTTCTTGGAGACCAATTCTTCTAAGATTTCTGCTGACTCTTAATTACGGGTGTTTGTTCTACATTTTATAATTTTGGCAAATTCAGGTATAGTTGAGCTTTCTCTGTTGGAATCCTGGGAAACCCGAATTGAAAGTATACCATTTCATAGAAAGCTTCTGCAAGTCACCCTCAGTGCAAGAAACCCTGATTCACTTATGTTCATTCCTTAGCTTGGGATCTCTGAGACCACATTGCTGTGGGAGTTGGGAACCCAACCTACATACATGTGAGGTCTATGGTTATAAATTTTGAGGAGAAACCTCCTTTCCTTTCCAGAGCCACACCTGAGACAGAGAAGTTCCCTTGTTCTATCTTTGTACATCCTTTACTGAAATGAAATTCTTTGATGATTTCAGCTTTATGAAGAGGTCTTTGATTCCAACTTCCAACCTTATGTGAACACAGGTTCCTATCTCCTGGCCCATAGACAGCTGATAGATAAACTGCTAAACCATCACTTAACTATAGATACTTTTAAGTAGATGAAATATGGTTAAAATAGGATAATAGTTTCAAATTTCATCTGAAGGGTAAGAACGTTCTAAAAAGGATTTAAAACATTATTAGGTTTACCTCTCCACATACAAAAGAGAGATCTGTACTGGTTAAAAAATATAGACTTACTTATCTCTGTATCCACAACATTAAATTTAGTTTCTACTACTATTCTCTACTAAACCAAATCATATAAACTGTATAAAACTTTCAAGAACACAAGAAGAAAAATTCTTCAATGTTCTATAAACTTATACTTGCAGCTATAATGATACAAGTATAAAAATAAGTGGCATAGGTTAATGATTGGGTTAGAGAATAGATTTTAATATTCTGGAAACAAAATTTTAAAGATTTATTTAGGGACACCTGGGTGGCTCAGTGGTTGAGTGGCTGTCTTCAACTCAGGGCATGATCCCAGAGTCTCGGGATCGAGTCCCACATCAGGCTACTCATGGGAAGCTGCTTCTCCTTCTGCCTATGTCTCTGCCTCTCTGTGTCTCTCATGAATAAATAAAATCTTTTTAAAAAATAAAGATTTAGGGCAGCCCGGGTGGCTCAGCGGTTTAGCACCGCCTTCAGCCCAGGGCCTGATGCTGGGGATCAGGGATCAAGTCCCAACGCTGGGCTTCCTACATGGAGCCTGCTTGTCCCTCTGCCTGTGTCTCTGCCTCTCTCTCCCTGTGTCTCTCATGAATAAATAAATAAAATTTTAAAAATAAATAAATAAAGATTTATTTATTTAAGAAAGAGAAAGTGCCAGGGGAGCAGCAGAGGGAGAGAGAGAATCCTCAAGCAGACTCTCCGCTGAGAACAGAGTCTGATGATGGGCTCTATCCTAGGACCCTGAGGTCATAATGTGAGCCAACATCAAGAGTTGGACACTTAACTGACTGAGCCACCCAGGCACCCCTGGAAAATTCTTTATTATGTCATAAGGTTAAAAAAAAGTTAGTGACATCAGTTAACTCTAGGAGGTGAGAAGTTTTCCTATAATTAAAAAGCCAATAAACAAAAATAAACTTTATTTAACTACACATTTAAAAATAGTTTTACATCATATTGGTACAATCTGGGGAGGGAAGAAGGGGACAACTGTAAATACACAATGTAAATGGTGGCTGGTATCAACTAACACCTTCCAGTCTATTCACATAACTGGATACCAACCATAAGAGCAGCAGCATCTTAAACTGGGGAGGCAGGGAAGGGTATATATTTACCTTTCCTTATACAGTCTCTGCTTTTTTCTTTGGTTTTTAACAATTTTAATAATTGTTGTCTTTCATTCCCTGGCACCATCTATTGAGTGTCATCACAGCAGTAAGCAAAATAAAAGTTGACAGGAAAATTAATGTGTTACTTTTCATCATGGAAAGAAAAAAAAATGACTGTGAAGAAGAGCTCTCTAGAAATTTCTTTTGAGTCATGAATTTCACCATTTTATAAATTGGAGCACACAGCCATGTTGATTTGATAGCACTCACTGATGTTTCTTCTATAACCAATAAATCCTTAGAAACAAATCAAACAAAATATATATCCACAGGATGCCTGGGTGGCTCAGCAGTTAAACGTCTGCCTTCAGCTCAGGGCATGATCCTGGAGTCCCAGGATCGAGTTCCACATCAGGCTCCCAGCATGGAGCCTGCTCTGTGTGTGTGTGTGTCTCATGAATAAATAAAATCTCTTAAAAAAAGTCAAAATCCTTTAAAATATATATATATCCAGAAGGAGAAGGGGCTGTCTCAATTCTGGTGGTAGTCCATGATGTAGTTCCCATTATTCAAGGAGAAATAATACAGTAAAAACTGAGTGAGTTTTTTACTAAATTAATCTTATTCAATTTAATGAGCTGTTTTTGATTCTCAGATTAAATCCTTCCTCCTTTCCTTGTGATGGTGGTGCTGCTTTTTAGGTTAAAATGTCTACTATTTTATAAAATGTTGGTATAATAGGTGACAGAGATTTTGTTGTGTTCTAGTGTTCTTATATCCTTATATGGAAAAACAAAAATTTAGTAAACTTGTTGTGGTCTCATGCTTAAAATTCTTTTTATTTGCTAATCCACAAAACGAAAAAGTCTCTAGGAACCTCTTTGAGAAAGCAATATATTGATGTGTTACACACAATGGATCCTAATCAGGATCCATTCAGGTCAGAAACAAGACCATGCCACCACAGTACCAAAAGTCAGCTGCCAATAGGAGAGAGCTGATCAGCTCTTTTTTGAGAGACAGAGAGAAAAAAAAAAAAAAAAAAACATTGTTAGAATAAACTAAATAAATTCAGTGAAAGTATTCAATTTGAGAATTCTATGTGACAAGAAAAGTTCCAGAAGGAGAATTTTTTCTTTCCAGAATGTTCCTAGCCACCAGAAGAGTTCCTTATGGTCTAGAGGAAATTTCAGAACTGAAGATCAGTTTTTAATAAAAAACAACAAAGGTTCACTTTTATCTTGAACAAATTAACTTCAATAATATGCTTCCCTTCTAAATTAATGTTAACGTTTAGTATGATTAAAGAGAGACGAAGAGAAATAAAGACACAAACACAAAGAGAGAGAAGAAAATAATACTCTGACAGCTTTTTCATGTTCATTTCTAAACACAAAAGTTTTACTTAGTCATTATTCAACACCATGTACTTCATACAATGCATTTCTCTGTTTTACAAATATTAACTCATTTAATCTTCATAAAAATCCTATGAGGGAAGTATTACCTTCAGTTTATAGATGAATAGATGAATAAAGCAAGACACAGAGATATTAAGTAACTGCCCAGAAGTCACACAACTAATTCATGAAAAGCTGGAAAGCAGACCCAGGCAGTCACCTTTTAGAGTTCATGCTCTTAAACACCACCATTACTGTCACCATGAATTAATGGTAGGAATTCTATATCCCAAGAACCAGAAAGCAAAATAATCACATCTAAGGATTATACAGCATTAATATAAGGTATACTAAATAAATTCTAATTACTTGATACTTTTTCTCAGCATCCTTTGTCTGTTAGACATAAAATATTACGCCCGTCTTTCACAGTTGTACCAGTTAGCCCACCCAAGTGAACATTGGGCCACATCCAATGAATTTCTGAATTCAAAAACTTTCATCTGGGTTTTTAACTCAGGAACAGTCTCTTGGAATTTTTCAAAATTCTTTGAAGGCTATAATTACATTTTTAAAATACTTGTAAATGCTTAACTTAAACCTATAATTTAAGTATATCTATATCATAAATGCAAATCTTATATTCGGTGCCATGAGGATACCAACATTCTAGTCAAAAAATAAGCTACCTCTCCTCTCATCTAGATCTGCCTTTAATCCATATGAAAACATTTCTCATTACCTGGATTTGTATGAATACTTTTATCACCAATAAATGTATTTGTGGGTGCCTCAGTGGCTCAGTGGTTAAGCATCTGCCTTTGGCTCAGGACGTGATCCAGAGGTCCTGGGATCAAGTCCCACATCAGGCTAACTGCAGAGAGCCTGATTCTCCCTCTGCCTATTCTCTACCTCTTTCTCTGTCTCTCAATGAATAAATAAATAAAATCTTTAAAAATAAATAAATGTATTTGCTTATTTTGCTTTTTTTGGAGCATTAAAAAAAGAAAAATAAGGAATACTATTACATTCTATTTGTCCAGAGTCTAATAATTAGAGATTTAGACCTAACAAACTTAATTTAACTTGTATTGATCTAAAAAGAGGTCGAAATCCTACCTTTCCCACAATTTTATTCTTTAATTAAATATTTATCAGGTAAAACCACATAGAAATCTAGGGATACTGACATTAATGTAAGTATTGGTGCTGTTAAGACATGTTTGAGAGTCATATTTTGGCAAATCCTACTTAGTCAAATTTCATGGCTACATAATTTATTGTAATATAGATTATTCACTTCAGTATCTTTGTCCTAAAGTTAAAAATTGCACCCTTCCTTTCATTGTCTATAAACATTAGCACTGAAAGTATTTGCTCTACAGCTTCCATTTTGGGAAGATAGTTGCTGGCTAGGTATTTACCACGTCAATTTTTCTAACCTTGACTATTTAGGAGAACACTATTAGGAAACTTTTCAAAGAAAGTGGATTATAGACTTCTAGGTAATAGTGATGCCCAAGATGAATAAACTAAGTAAATATCAGTGACTTTTCCAAAATAAAAACTGTCTGAGAAAATATCACAATGATACCTTTCTATGGTTGTGTTTGTATCAGTGACAGTTACTTTCAAACTCTAAAGAATGTTCAAAGAGAAAGTATGACTTTATGTTGTTATTGATATAAGTTATTATTGCTATAACATTAAAAACTGGATAGGATAGGAAAGTCACACATACGTACACAGCTGATGGGAAAATAAAATGATACAGACATCCTGGAACATAGTGGCAATTTAACAAACCAAACATGCAATTACTCTGTAACACATCAGTTGCACACTTGGATATTCACCCCCGAAAAATGAAAACCTATGTCCACATAAAAACCTATACACAAATATTTATAGCAGCTTATGTTAACAGCCCCAAACTGAAATATGACCAAATATCCAACAGATTAATGATTAAACAAATGGAACATCTATACCATGGAGTACTGCTTAGCAACAAAAAAATACAAACTATTGATACATACAACACTTGAATAAATCCCCAGGGAATTACACTCTGTAAAAAAAAAAAAAAAAAAAAACAGGCCCAAAAGGTTATATATACTGTATAATTTCATTGTAAAATTACAAGTTTAAGAAATGTAGATCAGTGATTGCCAAGGGTTAAGTTAGGTGGGGGTTTGGGAAAAGGGGGCAACAGAGAGGTCGGTATAGTTATAAAAGGGTAGATTGAAAGATCCTTGTGTTGTTAAAACTGTTCCAGTATCTTGAATATGGTACTGGATACACAAACCCACACACATAATTAAATTGTGTACAACTTAATACATACAAATAAATACAAGATAAAACTGGAGAAATCTAAGTAAGATTAGTGGATTGTATCAATATAATACCTTGGCTTTGATATTATACTAAAGTTTTAGAAAATGTTAACCAGTGGTGGGAAGTAGTAGCTACAAAGTTTCACTCTGTAATATTTCATAAACCACATATAAATCTACAATTATCTCAAAAATTTCAATTCAACAAAGGGCATTGGAACACTCTTTCTATCCTGTCTGTCTCTCACACACACACATGCACTCACACAATGTTCTGCCTGGAAAGCAAGATGTCCACCAAAGCTAGAGCTGCTCCAGCAAGTGAGGATGAATGCTACACGGTAAAGGTGGTAAACATGGAAACAGAAGCAGCCTTGGTCTCTTAAGACACCAGGGCTCTGTACATCATCTGTAGACTACCTATCCATGGCCTTTTCGTGAATAAGAGAAAAATAAGCTTCTACTTGTTTGAAAGATGAACACAATGTGACAAGTAGATAATACTCATCTGATGCCTCCTGTATGTTTTCATTAAAAGTGCTATTTGCCTTTAGAACAGTTCTCAACAAAACCTGAATGTGTACATACAAAATACACATCCATAACACCCTATTGCCTCATGACTGACTGCATACATGATATTCCTCCCATTATCTATTGGATCTATATAGTCTCTGCAATAAGAGGAGAATCTGTGCCATCTGACAGTAAGTTCTAGACCTTTTATCACAAATAATCTCAGCCAGTAATTAGTTTGTAAGCATGTTTTTAATCCACCAGTCCCTAAAACAACCTTTACAATATAGCTTTTTATAAGACTTGCCTTATATCATTCCTTCTTATTCTAATATTCTTAAGTTTTAGAAGTTTAAATATACTGTATTTCAAAGTCATCATTGGGCTTACATGAAGAGACTTTCAAAATGGGCTTTGACTGAAATCCATCCTGGATAATAGGTAAGAAAAGAATAAGTGAAGGAAAGTTAAGTCCCTACCCTTTCCTTGGCCAGTTGTGTTCTACTCTAGTACCATGAGCCTGAGCCTCTATCCAAGCATATTATTTTTCTGAATTATTTTATAAATAACTGAATAAACCCTAAGATTCTTTACATCCTCTGTACAGAGTGCTTCAGAATTCTTATATTTATACCAGTTGTATTTATTGAGGAAAAGAAAGAAATGATGGTGACTAAAACAAAAAGGAAAACTTTTTGTTTAAATACGTATTTGTCCAAAATGACACGTGAATCGCATGTATTGACTCATTTAATCATTCCAATACTCAGTAAAATAAATATCATTTCTTCTCCTAATTTCACATATGTTAGGAGAATTTTCAAGTGTTAAACGATTTCTTTCATTTGCATTTTGATGTGTATTCTGGCCTTGTTCCCAAACCAAGCTGTCAGGGCATTCCATCATTGCTGCCCTAGGGAAAGGTTGTTATGATGGCACATATTGGGTACAAACATTTTTAGACTTAGATTTTAAGTTTCAGAGATTTACTTAAAATTGTAAAAGCTTTTGAGCTTCATGAACCTAAAGCCTGGAGAACTCATCATATAATGTTTCTGCCAAACAAAAATAGAGCTGAATGAACACTGATGAAGTAATAAACAGTTTTCACATTTCTGATGAGATAACAATTCTCTCAGTGGGAGAAAGACAAGGAAGAAAGAAAATCTAACCTATATACTCATAAGTTCCTGAGAAGTAGCCTTGAACATGTATTGTATGAGACAGTCTCACAGGACAGTAGGTAAATTTCATCCCAAGACATCAAGAAGGACACTCAAATATGTTAAGACAATCCCTTACTTGCATACTCCGTCTATTCAGAAGCAGTGTTGGGGATCCCTGGGTGGCTCAGGGATTTAGCGCTGCCTTCAGCCCAGGGTGATCCTGGAGACCCGGGATCAAGTTTCACATTGAACTCCCAGCATGGAACCTGCTTCTGTGTCTCTGCCTCTCTCTCTCTCTGTGTCTCTCATGAATAAATAAAATCTTAAAAAAAAAAAAAAAAAAAGCAGTGTATACCGCATTTCCAATCTAAATGGTAGAACCAGACTGTATGAGAGACTGTACATCTCAGTAGATGTCACTGCCATCATCAGATAACCAAGGCTCAGTTTACCTCTGCACTCTGAGGCAGTGACACTATATGAATTATCCTTAATCCCTAGAACCTCAGGCAAAGGAATACTTTATGCTTACTGAGATTATCAGGAATTAACTAACATGAAGTTTCTGTTTTCATTGGGTTTCATTTGTTCCTTTTCTAGTTCCTTAGGTATAATAATATAAGCTGAGATTATTGATTTGAGACATTTCATCTTTTGTGATGTATTTACCATCCTAAATCTTCCCCAAAGCCTTGTTTTAGGAGCATCCCATAAATTTTGATATGATACATCAATCATTTTCATTCATTTCAAAGTATTGTCTAATTCCCTTTGGAATGCCCTCTTCATTCATAAATACTTGGGGAATTACCAAGCTCTCATATTGATTTGTACTTTAAATCCTTTGTGGTCAGAGAACATTTTTTGTGTGTTATGTATAGTTACATGTAACTTATCTACATAGACTTAAAACCCCACACCAGACAATGCTATAATTTTTGCTTTCAATGGTCAGACATATTTTAAAGAATTTAGATGATGAAAAATAATGTTTACTATGTCTGGCACTCTTCCTTTATTACTGAAGTTTTAAGTTTCCTGTTCCAGTATCATTCCTCTTCATCCTCAAGTATATACTTTAGCATTTATTTTAGAGCAAGTCTACTGTAAAATAATTCATAGTTTTTCATCTGAGAATGTCTTCATTTCACCTTTCCTAAAAGATACTTTCACTAGATATACAATTCTTTTCTCTCAACACTTAAAAATTTATGCTTTTGTCTAGAACCCTTCGTGGTTTCTGATGAGAGGTCTACAATCATTTAAATTATTGTTTACCTACTTGGCTGCTCTCAAGACTGTTTTCTCTTAGCAGTTTTGTTATTATGTGTTCTGTAGTAATTTCTTGAGCTTATCTTGTTTGGGTTTCACTAAAGCATTTTGAATTGGTCTGTCATAAAACTTGAGAAAATTTCAGCCATAACTTTTCCAACTTTTTTTTTCTACACTAATTTCTTTTCTTCTGTGATTTCATTAGGACAAATGCTAGCTTTTTTTATATTGTGCCACAGATCCTTCAAGGGCTGTGTTTATTTTTTTTCCAACTTTTGCTACTTTGTTTTTCAGACAGGGTAATTTCTATGCATCTGTCTTTAAATTCACAGACTCTTTCATCTGCCCTCCTTATCCTAGTCTTGAGCCCATCCAGTGAATTTTTATCACATATTGTATTGTTTTTTCAGTTCAAATATTGGCATTTTATTCTTTTTTTTTTTTGAAGCTCTTCTTCTTCTGCCAAGAATGTCTATTTTTCCAACCAAAGTGTTCACATTTCCTGAACAGAGCACAGTTATAATAGTTACTTTAAAGTTCCTTGTAATTCCAACATCTAGCTCAACCCAGAGTCGACATCTGTTGATTTTTTCCTATGAAAATGTGTTCAGGAGGCAAGAATATACAATAGGGGAAAGACAGTCTCTTCAGTAAATGGTACTGGGAAAACTGGACAGCTACATGCAAAAGAATGAAACCACCACTTTCTTCTATCATGCACAAAAATAAACTCAAAATTGGTTAAAGACCTAAATGTGAGACAATAAAAATTCTTGAAGAGAACACAGGCGGTAATTTCTATGACATCAAATATAACATTTTTATAGATATGTTTCCTAAAGGAATCAAAAGCAAGAATGAACTGGGTGCCTCCGTCCATTAATCATCTGCCTTGGTCTCAGGTCACAATCTCAGGGTCCTGGGATGGCAACTCATGTGGGGCTCCCTGCAGGGTCTGCTTCTCCTGCTCCGTCTGACCCTATCCCATGCTCATGCTCTCACTTGCTTTCTCTCTTGCTCACTCAAGCAAATAAATTTTTTTAAGCAAAAATAAACTATTGGGACTACACCAAAACAAAAAGCTTTTGCACAGTGATGGAAACCATCAACAAAACAATAAAGCAACCTACTGAATAGGAGGGGTTATTTGCAAATGATTAAACATATAGGGGTTGATATCCAAAATATGTCTAAAAAAACTTATACAATTCAAAGTGCCAAAAAATCCAATTAAAAATGGGGAAAGGAATCGAATAGACATTTTTCCAAAGACATACAGATGGCCAACAGATACATGCAAAGATGCTTGACATCATTAATCATCAGGGAAATGCAAATCAAAACCACAATGAGATATCACCTTACACCTGCTAGAATGGCTTAAGTCAGAAAGACAAAAAATAACAGTGTTGGCAAGGATATGGAGAAGGAACCCTTGGGCACTGTTGCTGAGAATGTAAATTGGTGCAGCCACAATGGAAAACAAGATGGAGTTTCCTCAAAAAGTTAAAAATAGGATACCATATGATTCAATAATTCCACTACTAGGTATTTACCCAAAGAAAGTGAAAACACTGATTTGAAAAGATAAATGTAACTCTATGTTTATTGTAGCATTATTTATAATAGTCAAGATATGGAAGCAATGTAAGCATTACAGAGGAATGGATAAGGAAGAGGTCACACACACACACACACACACACACACACACACAGGAATAGTATGTAGACATAAGAAAAAAATAGGCTCTCGCCATTTGCAACAACAGGGATGGACCTTGAGGATATCATGCTAAGTGAAATACATCAGACTAGGAAGACAAATACCATATGATTTCACTCAGGGGCAAAATCTGAACACCAAAACAAAGGAATAAACAAAAGCAGAATGAGACCTATAAATACAGAGAACGAACTCAGGGTTGCCAGAAGGAAGAGGAGGGAGAAGATGGGCAAAAAGATGAAGGACAGTGGGAGATACAGGCTTCCAGTTATGATAAAAGTCATGGGAATGAAGGCACAGCATAGGGAATATACTTAGGATATTGTAATAGCGTTGTATGGTAACAGATGGTATCTATACTTGTGGTGAGCACAGCTAAAGCATGGAAAAGTTGAATCATTATGCTATACACCTGAAACTAATATAACCACTGTGTGTCAACTAATATACAAAAAAGGTTTAAAATTTATCCAATTTTCTGTCTTTTTACATGCCAAATAACTTAAGGTTGTATCTTGAACATTGTGAATATTATAAGACTAGATCCTGCTACAATCTTCTGGAAAGTGTTCTATATTTACAGCATGTGGTAAACCCCATTAAATTTGGACCACAAATTCTGCCTTGCTTTCCAGCAGTGATGCCAGCATTAGTTCATTTTTCAAATTTTGCTCTGGTTCTTTGGGTCTACTCTGCATATGGGCAGCTCAGGGGTTCACCTGGTCCTTGGACAGTGGTTTATATCATAGCTCAGTTCTCAAAGACTTGGTCATGGTGCTTTGCATAGGTTCATCACATTCACAGCCTGACAATGAATTAGCTCACACAAAGATTTAGGGTGTCTCCTCTCTGGTATTTTCCTCACATTTTCCAATACCCCAAATCCCCCCTTTTCTTCTGATTCCTCTAGACTAAGACTGGAGCCATCTGTAGTAAAATGTATCAGGAAACCAGGGAGAAAAAATAGTAATGGGATCTCATACACCTTCTTTGAACCACAAGGGCCTTTTCTCCTTGTTCTTCTGGCCAAAAGGACAAGTTTTCTACTCAGAGTTTTAGGTCCCTCTCTTACAGCACTGCCTCCATGGTAGGGCTATCAATGAAAATGAGAGGAAAAAAAGTGATTCCTTCCATATTCTCCAGTTGGCAAGGGTTTTTTTTTTTTTTTTGATCCTCAGAACAAAAATTACCCTCAGAATCTGTGTTGTCTGCTCTCACCACGCAGATCCATGACTGATACCAACCTTCAGCTAAATCCAGGAGCTAAAGCAGCATGAAAAATCTAACCAGGAAATCCATCTCTGAGCTTGTTGTTGACTTCCATCCTCATTTTACCTTTTACTGTTTGTGTTTTAGAGTTCTCAAGTACCTGTGCTTTATATTGTCTCCAGAGTTTTTAGCGTAATCAGTGGAAGGAATAGTCCATAATAAGGCTTATGCTATTTTGGCCAGCATTGGAAGCCCATATGGTAGCTTTTTAGAAACCAAAAATCATGCGTCTTGCCCTGACCTAGATCCCTGATTCATTTTAACAAGCTCCTGAGCTAGATCACAGGAGTAAATTTCAAAAAGCTCTTGGAGGGCATCCCTGGATGGCTCAGTGGTTTAGCGCCTGCCTTCTGCCCAGGGCATGATACTGGGGCCCCAGGATCAAGTCCCACATCAGGCTCCCTTCATGGAGCCTGCTTCTCCCTCTGCCTGTGTCTCTGCCTCTCTCTCTTTCTGTGTCTCTCATGAATAAATGAAGAAAATCTTAAAAAAAAAATAAAAGCTCTTGGAATCTAGGAAGATTCTTGTAAAGTCCTTCAATGAGGACCAGAAAAATAAATTCTAACACACAAACACCACCCCCCCACACACACAAACATATTTTTAAAATAAAAAGGTAATTATCATCATCCACAGGGAAAGGAAGCTTAAAACAGAAAAAAATAAAATGACACATCATATGGAAATGGTAAAGAAAATCACGTTAGAGATGTTTGAGCAGGTATTTGTGAAACAATAAAAATAAACATCAAGACTAGTAACATTAGGAAAATGTTAATAATTTTAAATGAAAAAGCACAACTCAAAGTTATATTAAACTAATGTTATAACTCCAAAAAGTTTGCCAGTCATGAATTTTAGAAAGTAATCAGTTCAGAAGACAACAATCAGAAAGTCAAGAAAACTGCAAACCAAGAGGAATGATTACTTGGAAGAAAGAGTTCTAGGTAAGTTAGATTATGGTGGACACCATTTTGTTGCCTTTCTAGCATCTGTTATCCCCTCCCCTTCTCAAGCTCTCCAATATTTTCTTGGAGATCAGTGTATATGAATTGATTAGACATAGATACTCTGAATTCAATCCAAATGCACAAGTGGTTTTAGCAGAAAACCTAAAATTACATAACTTATATCGAGAAATATAACTTTAATATTCCCAACATTGGCAATAGTTCGACCAGTGCATTCTCTTTCTTTTGTCAAGCCATATGGAAATACAAATAATTAAAAAGAGGCTTGTTAAACTTGGACTGAATGAGGATATAATAATACCAAGTGATTAAGTTATGGCAGTAGGCTCATCTGGATGGAAACATTTTTGTGCATAAGCCTTCAGGAAACAGTGAGTTCTGTCATCATGACAGTATATTATCAGCACCACAAAGATGTACATCTTTAACTTATATTTCTATGGCTAAACACAACTTATAAATTTCTTTCTATAGTAATAAAGCCTTTTAGCCATTGTGAAGCTCAGCATAGAAAAAAAGTTAAATTTGAAAGGCATAGAAGATGATACATACACACCTAAATATCAATATTTTAATATGTGCTCATTTATACTTATTTGCTAAACTTCTGTGATAGAACAACAATTTCTTCTTTAAGTATGGGACTACTAATTGACATTCCAAGTGTATAAGCCCTCAAAAATGCATTGTCTATAATTTCAAGTTTCAGTTAAAGTAGAATGAGAAGTTAGTCATTATTACTTGTTAAGTAATTTAGGCACTGCAGAAATTTAATTTTTCTTATTTTCCCAATTGTTTTTAGTGATTCACATTTATTTTGAGACTTTTTAAAGCAATGAATTTAAGTTATTGTACTCTACAAGTTTATTTATTTATTTTTAAAGATTTTATTTATTTATTCATGAGAGACACACAGAGAGAGGCAGAGACACAGGCAGAGGGAGAAGCAGGCTCCCTGCGGGGAGCCGATGTGGGACTCATCCAGGAACTCCAGGATCATGCCCTGAGCCAAAGGCAGGTGCTCACTGCTGAGCCACCCAGGCATCCCTGTACTCTACCAGTTTAAAATATATATATTCAGGGATCCCTGGGTGGCGCAGCGGTTTGGCGCCTGCCTTTGGCCCAGGGCGCGATCCTGGAGACCCGGGATCGAATCCCATGTCGGGCTCCCGGTGTATGGAGCCTGCTTCTCCCTCCGCCTGTGTCTCTGCCTCTCTCTCTCTCTCTCTGTGACTATCATAAATAAAAAAAATAAAAATAAAATAAAAATAAAATAAAATATATATATTCAAATAGCATAATTATAACAAATGAAACCAGCAAAAAAAGAAAAAAAGAACGTGGGAAAAATATGAAAACAACTCAATTTTAAAGTATATGATTTTAAAAATTTTAAAAATATGAAAATTTTAAAAATATGAAAATTTCAATTTTAAAAATATGAAAACAACTCAATTTTAAATTTAATAATCTTTATTTTATGAGCACAAAATGCAAGTAACTACAGGGTAGACTACAATAAACAAGTTTGTTCACACTCTGGGAATCAGTACTTTATAGAGTGAAAAGAGAGTTTTGGTTAATTCACTAGACAGTGAGACTCTATTAAGACATCTTTTATCATATTTTCAAGCAAAATACCATTTAGTCTTACAGTCTAGTAACCATTCTGTCATTTAAAGTGACTTTGTATATCACATACTAATTTACTGCATTGATTATAATTTTAAATTCTAGAGGGTGATCTTATTTCCCATATTTGAAAATTCTAGGGAACATATTACAATTATACTCTATGTATCAACAACAGAATAATGCAGATTAGCTAACGGGTATTTATTCATAATACCTTCTTTATTAAGTAGAGATCCATTTATATGGAATGGACCTATGAATTGTTTATATGAGGATAGAGATGGTTTAAGAAAAAGTTTTTACTCATTATAGTAGATAAGCATACCCTCTCTGCTATCTTATTAATTATGAATTTATAGAGAAATCTTCCTTTAATAGGTAGTTCAAGGTAAATGTCATCGTACCCTGTTCAAATTAATGCTAATTTTAAATTAACATATTCCAAATTAGTGAAACCAAACAAATCATCAAATGAATTATTTTATAATGGTAGCTTTTATAGAGAAAGATTAATTAAAACAAAGATAGCAAAACTCCTTCTTGACCTCAGGTAAACACCAAAGAGCATCGTAAGCAGAGACTGCTAAGACAACAATGACCCACATCTAAAAATCAAACAAACCTGTGATATTAGATTTAGATGAAAATCTCATCTAATTAGGTCGATTGGTTAGAGTAGGATGCTAATAAGACCAAGCTAGACATTAGATCCTCGTGTATGCCACCTAACTTTGTCCCATGTCTCTAGATTAAAGCCCTAAAGTCCTCTAGCCATCTGGCAACTGCAGTTAGGTCCAAATCTAAGCATCCTCCCTCATCTTGGCACCCTACCAAAGAAGACGACTACAAATATTTGCCAAATCATATTTCAATGACTGCTCCCATTATATATAATGGTGAGATACTAATATTCAAGTAGTATTTTCTGAAAACCCATCATTACATTTAAAAAGGAAGACAAATAACCACTGGTAGCAAAAACACCAGCTCTCCACCTATAAGACAGTTTATTTCTTTTTATTACCAAAATTAAGTTACCAAGTTATTAAACTTATCTTCTGAATCTCCTTCTCTTACCCCTCCCCCCCCCCAGTTTTCTAACGGCTCCAAACAGAGGGAAAATCCTTAACTATGAGAAAAACTACCACAAATGAATACCTGACTAAAATTAGGAAGAATAGAACATAAAAGCCTACTGAATAAACCTTAGAGAGAAAAGAAGAAAATCAAAACAAAGATTTTCCCTTCTCAACAGAGAGGAAAATGATTCCCAGTTCCTAAGATTTTTAATAGAAGAAGATTTACCTATAAAGTTATTTTCTATATTCCCCTAAACATTAGACAAGTCTTCTTTAAAATGCATATTACATTAAAATAATTATTTAAAAATAAAATTATAGAATGGTTATTCCTAATAAATGATAATGTTATATTTTGTTGTATCTTCTGTATATTGTTTTCAAAAATGCTTCAACATTTAATATAATTATATAGATAATAATTTCTTTCGATATGTATACTCTTCTGTGTTTATCCTCCCACAAAAAGCCTAAAACACTACGCTACCTTGTGTTTTCCTTAAGGGACAGATGAAAGATAATGAATGAAAGGTATTTAAAAATAAAGACATTAAGAGAAAAACCAAAGTTACATATCAAAGTTAATATATTATTAACTCATATAAACAAGTTATTATTAGGAATATATGTATATATACTTCCAATATGAGCCATCATTAAATATTTCAATTGATCTGTTAGAAATTTTATATTTTACTAAATTATGGACTATCTCATCAAAAACTATAAAAAAGGCAACACATTAAGCATTAGGTGGAAAGAATATTTAAATTATTCTCAGCTGTATCTTAAACTACAAATAGTTAAATAGGCCTTTTAAAATTTTGACCTGAAAAAATAAATAAAAATAAAAATTTGACCTGTTTTAACTGTGCATATGCTTTTGAGAAAATGTACCAAAGAACTCTAAGTTTTCTTTTGCTGTGTGACTGCAAATTGGGTAGCTTACAACTTTACAAACTTGATATCTCATAATTTCTGTGTGTCAGAAGTCCAGTACATTTTAACTGGGTCTTCTGTTCAGGTTCTCATAAAGCTGAAATCTCAGCGTCAGCCAGCTACATTCTCATTTGGAAATTCAACTAGGAAAGATCCACTTCCAAGCTTCCTCTGGTTGTTGGCAGAATTCATTTCTATGTGGTTATAGGACTGAAGTCCCCGTTGTTTTCCTAGCTGTTGGCAAAACATGTTCTCAGCTCCTAGAGGTTGCTGTCAGCTCTTAACCACATGGCCCTCTCCATCTCAGGCTTAGAAGCTCTGTCTCTGCTATGAGCCAACAAAACAAAAAAATATCTGCATTTAACAGGCGAATGTGATTAATTCGCACCTACCTGAAAGAGCCCTCTATCTTAAAGTCAACAGTACCATGTAACACAACAAAACTGTGGGAGAGATGGCTCATCATATTCACAGGTTCTACCCACACACAAAAAAGGAGGGGATTAAACAAGCATGAAGGTCATTTGGGAGTCGTCTTAGAATCCTGCTTGCCTGGGTGGCTCAGTCGGCTAAGCATTTTCCTTTAATTCAGGTCAGGGTCCTCGGACCCTGGGATGGAGCTCCACACCCTGCGCCACATCTTCATCTACCTCCTCTCCCCTCCTCTCATGCTCTTGTGCATTCACTCTCTTTCAAATAAAGAAAATCTTTAAAAAAAAAAAAAATCGGGATCCCTGGGTGGCGCAGCGGTTTGGCGCCTGCCTTTGGCCCAGGGCGCGATCCTGGAGACCCGGGATCTAATCCCACGTCGGGCTCCCGGTGCATGGAGCCTGCTTCTCCCTCTGTCTGTGTCTCTGCCTCTCTCTCTCTCTCTCTGTGACTATCATAAATAAATAAAAAAAAAATTAAAAAAAAAAAATCCTGCCAACCAACCACAGTGGTGCACAAAATTGAAGGGTCATAGGGTAGATTCTCAGTGGTAGAGACAGACATGTGAGTATAAAATCAATGAAGTATGAATAAGATTTAAAATATTGCTTTAAAGCATAAATTTCATGTTTTTATAACTATTTGAAACACTAACTAGATTTTGAAAAGGACTGTGCTTGAGTAAATGTTCTCTTTTTTTTTTTTTTTTTAAGATTATTTTTAAATAATCTCTATACCCACCCTCGGGCTTGAACTCACAAGTCTGAGATCAAGAGCTTCATGCTCTACTGACTCAGCCAGTCAGGTGCCCCTTGAATAAGTGTTCTATATAGAATTCTGCACTTGGTTTTTTAGAAGGATTTCTCTGGCAAGTCTTTATAATTGTGAATGTAGTAACAACCAAAAGATCAATAATCATTTCTCCTTAGTTCCAAAAACAAACAAACAAAAAACCTGTTTAAGAGGACTCTATTTATATTCCTTTTAAGAGCCTTTAAATTTATTTTTAAGTTTCAAAATTCTATTTTTAACATTTTATTGGACTTAAAGTATGAGATTTGTACAGTATGATTCAATTATACATAATTCAATTATAACATCAAGCTACTGAATTTTATTGATTTACTGCTCGATAATTTGAATTTAATGCTTGTGTAATATCTGTAACTATATTTTAAACAATATATTGAGTCAAAGGAACTATTAAGCTTCTATTTTACTCATCTGATTTATATCCTCTAACATAAACCACAATGAGACATCAAGTCTCTACATCTAAGACCTAAATCATGACATCGCTGCTCAACACTTTTGATATCTGTAATTCCCTATGAATTGAAGTCCAAACATTTTAACATGGCAATGGAGACTTCCCATACTTCTTGCACCAGCCTACTTTTCCGATTTCATCTTTCACCATCCCCTACACTTTAGCTATTCTTGACTATGCACCACCCCCTGAGTATGCCTTTGATGAAACAACCTCTCCCATCACACCAACATCAAACATCTATAATTGTTTTATGGATGCCAAGGATTTGTAGAGCTAAGATACTATTTTAATGTTGTGTTGGTTGAGTATAGAAGCACCCTCTGTAATAAAAAAGGTGATACATGTGCTGAAGTATAAAGTCTTAAACACAATGTACTACTGTGAGACAAAACTGTACTATACATGAGAGTAATTATCTCCAAATTGGTATATGCACACCCCAGAGAATGTATGAGATGACCTACTGGGGTGAAGAATATTAAGCCTTATATGTATTTTGACCTCAGCTCTGTATTTTTATATTTTTTAATATATTTTAAAATGTGTTAATTATTGATACAGTAGTATATCTATGTAATTTATTAAAAATATATCTTCAGGGCATGTTAATTTTTGTTAACAATTAGAATACATTATTTTAAAAGTCTGGAGATCCAATCAAGAACTTTGGAATTCAACTGAAATGATTTTCATCTGAACTCTAACACTTTGAAGCTCTGTGACTTTAAAAAGTCACCTTAACTTAAACCATAATTTTCTAAAGTATATGTAATAAAAAGCATTAATAACCACAGGCCTATTGTGAACATTAAAGGGGATATTTTCTTTAAAGTGATTAGCCCAACCCTTAACCAATCGTAAGGACTTGACCAATGTAAGGCATTATTATCGTTACTAATTGTGTTATATTCAGAAAGAAGTATGTTCTTTGAAAAGTTCTGGATGAGGAGCAAAGTCACCAGTTTCTTAGTCTCAATGAGTGCTTACTCTTATGCACTGTTGGCAGTGCTAGAAAATGGTGCAACTGCTGTCAAAAATAGCATAGCTGTTTCTCAACAAAAAACAAACAAACAAACAAAAAACAAATATAGAGCTAATCCAGCAATCCCCCTTGTGGGTATATATTTCAAAGAATTGAAACTAGGATCTTGAGAAATATTTGCACACCCATGTTCATAGCAGTGCTATTTACAATATCCAGAAGGTTGAAGGAACCCAAAGATTAATCAACAGATGAGTAGATAAACAAAATGTGGTACATACTGACAATGGTATATTATTCAGCCTTTAAAAGGAAGGAAATTCTGTCTTACGCTATAACATGGATGAATCTTGAGGACATTATGCTAAGAGAAATAAGTCAATCACAGAAAGTCAAATACTGTAGGATTCCAATTTTATATGAAGTATCTAACATGGTCGTACACATAGAAACAGAAAGTAGAATGATGATTACCAGGGGCTGAAGGAAAGGGGGAAAGGGTGAAAATTATTATTTAATGAGTACAGAGCTTCAGTTTTACAATATAAAAATGTTCTGGACATCTGCAGCATGTCTATACTTAATACTATTCAACTGTACATTTAAAATGGTTAAGATAATTAATTTTATATTATGTATTTTTACCATAATTTAAATTAATTAATTCGTTATATTTTGTGAAAAAAAATTCCCAAGATAGCTATGAAACTAGCTATTGTGTGGTGGTAAATAAGAAGGGCCCATCATGTGGGGTCAGGCTGGGAAGTTTTTCATTTTTTGCATTAATAGCAAGCACCAAGGATACATCACACATTATTCAAACACTAGAAATCAAATCCCCTTCTTCAAAGCTTTTGGGAAAATTACCAAACTACCATGCGATGGTCATTTGCTTAGTATGGTATAGTAAGAGTATAATGGATTCAAGACATATTCCAGTTTGTAGAATCAACGGTATTCCGTTGAGTAGTGACTACAAAAAGGGAAGGGGGAAATCAAGAATGTCACACAGAATTTTTGCCTTTGATAGATGAACAAATTGCATTGCCACCCATGGAGAAAGGAAATTAAAAAAAATAAGAAAAGATAAACAAAATCAATAAAACACAGCAAGACTCATCAAGAAAAAAAAAAAGAGGGGCCAAACAAAATCAGAAATGAAAAAGAAGTTACAAGTACTACAGAAATACAAAGGATTATGAAAGACTACTATGACCAATTATACAGTAAAAAAAAACTGGAAAGCTCAGAAGAAATTAACAAATTCCTAGAAACATACACTCTTTCAAGACTGAATCAGGGAAGAAATAACAAAAGAAAATCTCAACAGACTGGTTACTGGTAATGAAATTGAATCAGTAATCACAAAACTCCCAATAAACAAAATTCCAGAACCAAAGATCTTCAGAGATGAATTCTACTAAACATTTAAAGAAGAGTTAATACCTATCCTTCTCAAACTCCAAAAAATTAAGAGGAAAGAATGCTTGCAAGCTCATTCTATGAGGTCAACATTACCCTGATATACAAACCAGACAGATGCCACAAAAAAATAACATTACGGGCCAATATTCCTGATGAAGACAGACACAAAAATATTCAACAAATTACTAGCAAACCAAATCCAACAATACATTTAAAGGATCATATACCATGATCAAGTGGGATTTATTCCAGGGATTCCAGGATAGTTCAAATCTGCAAATCAATCAACGTGATACACCACATTAAGAAAATGAAGGGTAAATATCATACAATTATCTCAAAGATGTAGAAAAAACATTTGACAAAATTCAGCATCCACTTATGATAAAAATTCTCAACAAAGTCGGTAAACAGGGAATATATTCCAACATAATAAAGGCCATATTTGACAAACATACAGCTAATATAACATACTCAATGGTGAAAAGCCAGAAGTTTTTCCTCTAAGATCAGGAACAAGAAAAAAATGCCCATTCTTACCACTTTTATTCAACATAGTACTGGAAGTACTAGCCATAGCAATTAGATGAGAAAAAGAAACAAAAGACATCTAAATTAGAAAAAAGAGGAAGGAGAAGAAGGAGAAGGAGGAGGAGGAGGTGGAGGAGGCGGAGGAGGCGGAGGAGGAGGAGGAGGAGGAGGAGGAAAAGAAGAAGAAGAAGAAGAAGAAGAAGAAGAAGAAGAAGAAGAAGAAGAAGAAGAAGAAGAAGAAGAAGAAGAAGAAGAAGAAAGAAGAAAGAAGAAGAAGAAAGAAGAAAGAAGAAAGAAGAAAGAAGAAAGAAGAAGAAAACTGCCAGTATTTGCAGATGACAAGGTACTATATACTGGAAACCCTAAAGCCTCCACCCCAAAACTATTTTAACTAATAAATGAATTCAGAACAGTGCAAGATAAAAAATTTATACACAGAAATCTGTCGTGTTTCTATACACTAATAACAAACTATCAGGAATAAATTAAGATAATAATCTCATTTACAATTGCATCAAAAAGAAGAAAATACCTACAAATAAATTTAATCAAGGAGATGAAAGATCTGTATTTTGAAAACTATAGGACATTGGTAAAATAAATTGAATATGGTACAAATGGAAAAATATTCCATGCTCGTGGATTGAAAATATTAAGATGCCCATATTACCCAAAGCAAAAGACTCTGAAGAGCTAAAGCAATCTGAAGAAAAAGAAAGAAAGCTGGAGGTATCACTCTCCTGGATTTCAAACTATACTGTAAAACTATGTAATCCAAACAGATGACACTGGCACAAAAACAAGTCATGTAGATCGTTGGAACAGGATAGAAAGCCCAGAAATAAACCCACGCTTGGGATCCCTGGGTGGCGCAGCGGTTTGGCGCCTGCCTTTGGCCCAGGGCGCGATCCTGGAGACCCGGGATCGAATCCCACGTCGGGCTCCCAGTGCATGGAGCCTGCTTCTCCCTCTGCCTGTGTCTCTGCCTCTCTCTCTATCTCTCTGTGACTATCATAAATAAATAAAAAAGTTAAAAAAATTTAAAAAAAAATAAATAAATAAACCCACGCTTATATGGTCTATTAATCTACCACAAAGGAGACAAGAATATGCAATGGGGAAGACAGCCTCTTCAAAAAATGGTGCTGGGAAAACTGGACAGCTACTTGCAGAAGAATCAAAATGGGCCACTTCCTTAGACCATACACAAACATAAATTCAAAATGGATTAAAGACTTAAATTAAGACCTGAAACCAGAAAACTCCTGGAAGAAAATCAAGGCAGTAAACTTTTTGACATTTACTTTTTACAAAAATAAAAATAAACAAATGAGACATCAAACTAAAAATTAATAAATATTATTTTACAATAGCCAAGGTATGGAAGCAACCTGTCCACTGATAAATGAGTAAAGAAGATGTGTGGTGTATATCCATATATTTTCACACACATAGATATATATATATATGTATATATGTGTATATATATATATACACAACATACACATATAACACATACATGTGTGTATGTATATATATATATCAAAGTGATCCGTGTGTGTATATATGTATATGTATACACATACACGCACACATACCCAATGTAATAATATAACTCACCCCTATAAAAAGAATAAATCTTGCCATTTGTGCCTACATGGATAGACCTAGAAGATATTATGTTAAATGAAATACATTAGACAAAGAAAGACAAATACTATATGATTTCTCTTACGTGTGGGTCCCAAAAACAAAAACAAAAGAAGAAACAAAACAGAAATAGACTCAGATACAGAAAACAAACTGATAGTTGGCAGAGGAGAGGGGGATGGGGAGATGGATGAAAAGGACAAGGGGATTAAGAGATACAATCTTCCAAATATAAAATAAACAAGACATGGGGATATAACCTACAGCTTAGGGGATATAGTCAATAATAGTGTAACAACTTCGTATAGTGACAGATGGTAACTAGACATCCTGGTGATCATTTATAATGTACATAAATATGAAGTCATTATACTGGGGATCCCTGGGTGGCGCAGCAGTTTAGCGCCTGCCTTTGGCCCAGGGCGCGATCCTGGAGACCTGGGATCGAATCCCACATCGGGCTCCCGGTGCATGGAGCCTGCTTCTCCCTCTGCCTGTGTCTCTGCGCCTCTCTCTCTCTCTCTCTCTGTCTGTGTGTGTGTGACTATCATAAATAAATAAAAAATTAAAAAAAAAAGAAATCGTTATATTGTATAGCTGAAGCTAATACAATATTATCAATTATTATTAAATTTTTAAAAAGATAATCCTTAAAATAGATAGGAATTACAACATAAATTCATGGCTCCATTTATTCAATACCATTTTTGTAAAGTAGCATTTGCTGTACACCAAACAATGGACATAAATGACAATAACTCTTATGAAAGGTAGACAGGGAGCAGGGAAAAAAAGGCATATATTCCCAGGAATATTATTGTATAAAAGAGCCTCTAAATTTTTCAGATTGCCCATTAAATGATCCATGGACAAGTTGTTGTTTTAGTGCTTTCAATTTCTAAACAAAGGAGAGAAATACAGGTACATTTTTTTAAATAGGAGAAAATGTACCATTTTTCAGATTTCTGCTGTTTTCCTCTAAGTCCACAATATAATGTTAAATGTTACACTCAGTAATAAAAGAGAAAGGCAAATCAGTAAATGCTCCTTTTTCATAAAACTTTACTATATTAGCTTATAGAAATTATACTTATTAAAATCTATTGAATTTACCTTTTCTTCTGTTCCTCTTCCAATGTATAGTGCTAATAACTTTTTCCAAATCTTTCAAATTATTGCATAGTTTCAAATCATTTTAATTTGTTTGCCACCCTGAAATTATAATGAATGATCTCTGAACTGCCATTTATTCTGGGAACCAAATGTCTCATTGGTTCACTCTTCGAATGCTTAGCTGGATTTGGTCCCATACTAGGATAAATTGCAGTACAATTATTAAAAATGACAATACAAAAGGGAAAAAAGGTGTCAGCTTGGAAGACTTAGAATGAAGGAACGAAGAGAAGAAAAAAGTCATTTGGGGTTATGTTCAGTTTAAGGTGCTTAGGGATATCTTGGTAGAAACATCTAGTAGAAAGTATAAAATACAGACGTGACTCTCAAAAGATAGGCATTAAGTCACCATAACATAGACAGGTGCAACTGAAGCCATGAACATAAATATAAGTACTCAGTGATAAAAGGAATTCAAAACATATCTCAGTGAAATTATTCAATTTCAATGATAAGCAAACAATCCATGAAACTTGGGGAAAAAATGTTTGCCTTAGAATTTTACGGAGCACACATATTATCAACCATATTCTAGAGGAAAGAGGGAAAAAAAGACAATACACCTAGTTAAGTTGTTCTTTAGTTATAAAGGCAAAGGTCAAATATTTTTAATTGAATACAAACCTCAAAAAATGGAACACATATTCCTTTCTTTAGAAAAAAAAGACTAGGAATTGTAGCCAACTAAGTAATGAATCTAATCAAAGAATTCAGAAAAAAAAAAAAAACAGGTAAAAAAAAATGGATAAGCATTTAAATATGCTAAAGGAAAAACAGTCATGAGAACCTAATTACATACCGTAACAAAACCTTGACAACAATTATATAATATAATGAATATAGGGATCCCTGGGTGGCGCAGCGGTTTGGCGCCTGCCTTTGGCCCAGGGCGCGATCCTGGAGACCCAGGATCGAATCCCACATCAGGCTCCCGGTGCATGGAGCCTGCTTCTCCCTCCGCCTGTGTCTCTGCCTCTCTCTCTCTCTCTGTGACTATCATAAATAAATAAAAAATTAAAAATATATATATAATGAATATAACACAATAAAGTATATAATTATAATAAGAAGGGAGTAACAAAACAGTGAGAACTGATATAGACTTACTCCTCATCTACCATTGGCGAAAGTCAATGATAAGAATGAAACTGGAATCTGTAGTTGAAAAAAGATGAATGTAACTCAATCTCTTAATGTGTTTCATAATCTTTTCTACTAATTTCAGGAACAAATACCTCTGAGAAGTATTTATCTAATACCAATTTTTTGAATTGCATGTTTCTCTTTTTTTGTTATATTTTGATGATATTATGTTTTATGTTTCTTGTTCAAATTAGCATATAATCACAATCCCAGTTTTGGAAAATTATTTCTTCCTGTCCATATCAATCGTTATATCAATCAATCACTATACCTAATCTTATTTTGGCATATGTGTTTAGACAGACATCTATAATGATGCTCATAATTAGCTAATGGTTAAATCTCAATGCGGGATCTAATGTAATTTAAAATTTCTCTCCTTTTCGCTTAGACTTTTTAAATAATGAAAATGTATCACTTTTGCAAAATAAAGTCATTTTTATTTTCTAAAAAAATAAATATTAGAATATACACATTCATAAAGATGTATCTTAACTACTTGTGGCAGTGTGAGCTTGAGTTTATAACATATACCTAATTATAGTTACATCATGGTGTCCTTGCTTTCTTAATAATACTTAGAACAGCTTCTATTTTTTTTAGCATTTACTATGTGCCAGACAGATACTAAATATACTATATGCTTATGAATTATTAGTCTTATCTGAAACTACTTAGGCAAGTATTATTAGTGTCATTTAACAAGAAGAAACTTCTTATTTAAATTTCCCCTTACACACAGCTATCATAAATGTCAAATCTAGTATCTAAATCTTACTCTGGGGCAGCCGGGGTGGCTCAGCGGTTTAGCGCCATCTTCAGCCCAGGGTGTGATCCTGAAGACCCAGGATCGATTCCCACGTGAGGCTCCTGCATGGAGCCTGCTTCTCCCTCTGCCTGTGTTTCTGCCTCTCTCTCTTTCTGTGTGTGTGTGTGTGTGTGTGTGTGTGTGTGTGTGTGTGTGTGTCTCATGAGTAAATAAATAAAATCTTTAAAAAAAAATAAATAAATCTTCCTCTGGATCTATACCCTGCCCACTATGCCTTGTTTCCTGCCATCTATGTTGTCCCTGAAGTTTATTTTATTTTTTTATCCCAGGACTATCAAAATGAACATAACCTAAAATACAGCAGATTCACTTTAATGTTTCCTAGTTAGATATAGAAAGTCTTAGCAAATCCAACAGCTATTAGTGAAAAGAGCTTCATGGTCTTGACATGGGATTGAAAACTCTCAGAAGTTCTGCTGCTACATCCCTGTATTTGCTTCTTGATCTTTCTCTATCCTATGCACAAAGTCTAGAGTGTAAAATCTTGAGAAGCAGGATCTCAGCTGGTTCAGAAGTTTATTGATGTAATATAAATGAGTGCTGAATCTTGCCCTGCCTGCCTCCCCTCCCCCACTATGCTTATTAACAAGACAAGGAAGACAGTGGAAAAGTCAAGCACCAGTATCTTAGGAAATATGTGTGGGCTGGTCTTCACATATTAACAGGGTCTGATTTCCTCTATAAACTCAAGTCATCTCTACCAGCCCCTTGTCCCTAAATACTCATACCACACTGGACTCTTATAAGGGTATACCCACTATTCTTGACAACCTTAATTGGCACTGTATTAGGATTTTGCCATTGATGAGTTATACCTTACAGCAATTCTCCAGGAACCACTAAAGTCCACTTATTTTTTTTTTAAGATTTTATTTATTATTCACAAGAGACAAAGAGACATAGGCAGAGGGAGAAGCAGGTTCCCTGTGAGGAGTCCAATGTGGGACTGGATCCCAGGACCCGGGATCGTGTCCTGAGCCAAAGGCAGACGCTCAACCACTGAGTCACCAAGGTGTCCCACTAAAGTCCACTTTTAAGCCATGTTTTTGAGACTCATGCTTGAGATCTATTTGACCCCCAAAGACCTATATTACAGAGCTCCCCAAAATACCTAAATGAAGAGGAGGAAAAAATGCATTGGTTGTCTACAGCAATGCCCATCTTGAAAGTATGGGAGATAAGCAAAACTATTATCACGATTTGCCTGTGTCAGAGATATAAAGTATCCTAATGTGTAACTAGCATGTTCCTCAGTTTTGTGTTTCTGGAATTTCTGTAGCAAATTTCAGATCAAGGCCTAATATACATATGTGCCTCAAGCATGAAGTTAGGCCCGGTAGAAATGTATACTGACTCTTTACAGGCATTATTTTCTTCGCTCTTGATACAGCATAGAGAATTTGTAACCAAAACCATAGTCAGAGAACTAAAAAAAAATCAGTGACTATTTATAAACCGGTCTATGAATATTCATTCTAATGACTATATAGTAATCAATTAGTATACACAGAAAGAACAATATGAAATCTGAGGCTGCAGATTGCAGAATTGAATAAATCCTCATTTTTAAATGACATAACTACAGATAATACATTTCCCTTCTGGATGAAAATTCATTTTATGTCCCCTGGTACAATACATATAAAGAAGAAATACACAAAAGGCAAAAATGGGACCTAAGTGTCCGTTCCTACATATACAGGTCAAGAAAGGCATTACTCACATAACTGGAGAGTAAACACTGCCTTGTTTGCTTAAGATTGAAAAATAAATAAAAATGTGAGTTTGTCGAATTTCCTAATGTTTTATACAGCACAGCAAGCCTTTAAAAATACACAATAATGCATTAATCCAGTAGTAGTGAAAGGTTTAATGAATTTTCTGGTTATTTCCCAAGTTTACCTTTCATAATACCAAGTGGTATATATAATGTGTTGTGGTAAGTCGAATTATAAGTGTGATGCTTCAACTAAATTGTGGCCAAAACCAAAATGTCAATCAGGATGAAAAGCTTCTAAATACAAATTAAGCTGAAACTATCAAAAATATAAAACAGAGTAACCGTAGTGTTGCTGATTTCAAATGATCACTGATTAAACCTTTCCTATAATCAATAAGACATTTGCCATATCTTTTTCAGAACTATCTTAAGTTACGGGTTACTTCGCCCTTTTAAGCGTCCGAAAGCTTTAATGAAGGAACACATAAAAATAACAGCAACAGGGTCAACACAACTTCAACGCAATGCTCAACAAAGTGCACGTGTGTGTGTAGACACACGAGCGTGCATGTGCGTGCAGACACACATGCAGATCCTACTCCAGACCTAAAATGGCTGAGTTGCAGGATGTTGTTGCTTGGTGACCAGACAGTATCTCCTCAGCCACAGAGTAATTTAAACAGTGATAGATACGTCCCCTCAGCTTTAGGCATGGCCAGGGCAAATATTAAAGGGTATGTTGATCTTTTCTAGTATTTCACATTTTCATTTGAAGTCAGTTGTCACCTGCTTGATTTTATCATCCTCAATTAAATTTAGATTTTAGGGGAAAGAGTATTTGCAAAGCTGCGGCTATCCTTTTAAAGAAAATAAGAGGTAGAACCCAGCTCCTTTCGTTCTGAAAGTCCTGTTTCAATTAAGTCTGCGTGGTGTGGTGTGTCTACTCTGTTCTGGTACAATCTCCCAGTTGCTATTTATCAGTCTCCCTTTCTTTCATTAAACGTCAGCAGTTAATTAGCCCCAGCCTGTCCTCTTTCCTTCTCTCCGTCCCTTTTCAAGGTAGTAATGATGTCTAATTACCAGCAGCAGTGGGTTCTTGCAACATCAGGCGCAAACCTCTCTCAAAGACAGCACAGCCAGCCGCAAACCCTCAAACCTCAAATAGCTGGAAAGATTCTCAGTCTATTTGAAATCACAGCACTTTATCTCAACCAAGCTACGCCTTTGACCTCAAAAAATACATATTTTTTGTCTCTCTGGTGACTGTACTCCCGCTATTATAAAGAAAACCTTATTTTTAAGGAAGAAATCATTTGAGATGCGGAGAAACACATGATAAAAGGGGAACCTTTTATTTATTTTTTAACTTGTTGAAATGATGATTGGCTGTCTTTCAGGGAAGGCGGAGCCTATAATTCTATGTAAGGAGCAGCATAAAATTTTCATAAAGAGCAACAGAAGAGTTCATGAATTAAAAACCTCTTCAACATTTCAAAACAGGCTTGAATGAAGAGCGAAGCTCTTAAATACTACATGGAAACCACTATCTAAGAATATCACCTGATGAATTACATTTTCTCCCATAAATATATAGAATCTCTACTGAAAAGGGAAACATGTGCTACCTTATTATTAACCGTGGAGTTGTCATTCTACATTAGATGTCTTAGCAATAATTCTGTAACAACTCTGCATAAATTTTTGAATGAAAATACGGGTATCTGAACATGTGAATACTGGTTTGAATTACTGGCACCCATAGTTCTCCTAGTGCCTCTATAGCTGTTACACAATTTATGTTACTTTAGAATTTTTAATTAATGTTTTTAAAGGTCACATCTGTTTATACACATAGTGGACGTAATCAAACCCCTGCACGTATAAATTGGACCAATACGCAAGTGAAGCTATCTGACAGGTAAACAGAGGAACCTGATTTTAACATAAAAGGAATGAACAACAAACTTCCCAGCTAGCAATTGTTTTTGAAAAACATGCACAATAGTATTTAATAATATATAAGTAAACATACCTCAAATGATTATTTTATTTATTCAATTAGCCCAGTGGTGCCCCCAAAGAAAATACATTCTTATGTTTTGAATCCCAATCTAAGTTATTTTTTTAAAATCAGGTTAAGTTCCTTCTGATACAAATGAATCAAAGCACTTCATTCTCTACAACAGACTTCTGGCTCATCCAGATGTAAATAAACCTCAGTTCTAATCCATAAGCGTCTAGTCCTCATTATTTAGTAAACCAAGACAGTAATCTCACCATTGTCTTTAGCAATGCCACGTTAAGGGAGAAGGCTGTGTTTATAGATCTATCTCCCAGAGAATTCCAACAATAGTACTTAAAAAAAAAAAAAAAGGCAGAACTTTTATGTGTGTTTCTATTTCACCTTTATTTCCTTTTCCCATTTTCCAAATAAATTCCAAAAGAAATATACTTCCTTCAAACAACTATCCCTAATTAATCTTGGGAAACCGTTAACTATTTTCCAAACCTACAAGAGTCCTCCAAAACAGTCCTCTGAAAAACCTTTCATGCACATATTTCCAATTTAATATACCTCCGCTTGAGACAGAAGAATAGCTTGCAAGACATCTCCTTCCTAGCATCCTCCAGGAATATTGCACGGGAAACAGTTGCCAGTAAGGGGGCGGGGTGGGGGGGGAGAGTAGGAAAAGGAGCAAATGCTCAAGAAACCCCAAAGCCAGGCAAAAATGCAAAGGATGCCAAATACCCTCCCCCACCCCTGCTCCTAGGCGAGTACCCACCGTGGCAAGACGAAGAAAGAGGTCTTAGGGATCTGATCTGCAATCCCACTTGCAGCCCTCAGTTCCCATCTTCTCAAAAAGGAAATTGACGCTGCCGCCGCTGCCCAACCTCACAGGCTTGTGCCCTGTGAGGCTGGGATAACACTAGGTTCTCGGCGCCCAGGACCTCGCTAGCTGCGCCCGGGCTCGCAGCCGCGTGGCCGTGAAACTAGAGCCATCCCAGAACCAGGAACAGATACAGACACCATTTGATCGCGCCCAAGCCCGTGTCTCTTTGTTGTTCATCATGTAGCCGCGGCTTTATTTATGAAAGGGGGAAGTGAGGAAGGGAATGGGGGGCGGGGAGGAGGCATCTCCAGGACCTTATCTACCATCGGAATAGTCGTGGCAAGATCTCCGGGAGTGATGGAGGCGACGGGACAGCCCCGCGTCTCCGGGGCGGCGGTCTAACAATAAAACCTGACAGTGCCCGGGGGCGGGGGGCGGGGGTGCGGGGGAGGGGAAGGAACCCCACATCTCTGACTAGCGGCACAATCGGGCTTTGTGCCAATTAGGAGACACTGGAGACGATCGATCAGAATCGTCTGTTATCAGAGCGTGCGTCCGGGCTTCCAGCGTGGCCTTTATGCTTGGTGGTGGCGAGAGCGGGACACGCGCCCGGCGCCCGGCGAAGCACCCGGGACAATGGGCCAACCCGAGGACGCGCGGGAGGCCGCCCGACGCGGGGATGGATGCTCCGGCACAGGGCTCGGGAGCCCGGAGGCGAGCAGGGCGGCGAGCCCCGGAGGTGCGCTGCGGCTTTAAAATAAAGGACCACAAAGACTCCACTGCGAGGGAAACGCGCCTGGTTGAGGCGAGTGGGGACGACTTGGGGAGGGGGCTGAGAAAGGTGGGGGGCACACGAGCCAACGGTGGCTCGCGGCTCCCCCTTTCTCCCCCCCCCCCGCCTCTCCCCTCCCCGCCGGCTGCTCCCGCAGACAAATAACAGAGGAAGGCGAGTCACTCACCGTGGTCTTGACCGGCACGTAAAGCACTTGCTTGGCGCAGCCGCCGCCCCCGCGGACCTCGTCCGGCTGGCCCAGCTGGAAGCCCTTCGATTTGACCCAGAATTTAAATTTGGCATTGTCCGTGGAGCTCGACTCGGAGCCGTTGAGGAGCTGGACGATCCGCTCGTATTTTTTACGGGTCACCGTCTTGGTCTTGCCTGAGTCCCCGTAAGTCCTGAGGCACCAGTCCTGGAACTGGCGGTACATGTCGCGCTCGCTCTCCATGTCCCCCGCTCCCGGCCGCCGGCCGGATGCTGCCAGCGCACTTCGCACCTGTTCACCCCGGGCTCATGAAAAATGCAGCCCCGGCCACGATGTAGGGACGCGAGGTCCCGGCCGCCGCCGGAGCCTGCCTCGGGTTGGGGGGCGGGGGGGTGGGGGGGGACGGGGAGAGGGGAGGAGGGTCCGGCTGGGCACCAGCAATCAATGCCCCGTGCTACCAAGTCTCTGGTTCATTCGTAATTGCAACGGATGTCTCGGACGCTTGTCTCGGACGCTTTTCCTCGTCCTCTTGGTGACGGGTCTCTTTAATATTGTGTGACTAGGACCATCCCAACAGCATCTGGCCCGGAGGACCTGGGTTTTAAATAATTAAAATCCCATTCCTTGGTTTATTTAAAAAAAAAAAAAAAAAAACCAATCCCAATATTGACGTGGGGTGGTCCCTGGACGCCTCGCCCCGGGGCTGTGTCCGGGGCAGGGCAGGTGGAGCGCCGCGCCGCCTCCCCGCGCGCGCCCCAGAAGCTTCCCCAGCCGCCGGCCCCACCGTCCAGGAGGCGAGCGCTGCGCCTCTCTCGAAAGCAGCCTCCGGGGCCGAGCGCCTGCGAGCCCCGCAGGGCACCCGGGTCCCCGGGCTCTCCTTCCTCCAGGGTCCCGTTCCGCTTCGGCCTTCCCTGCGTGGGGCGTCCAGGGACTAGAAAGAGAGAAAGTTCTTACCTGTCATGTTGTTAAGCCTATCAAATCCTGCTACACAGGAAACCTTTAGGGTATTTTCTAAAAACGGTTTAAAATGTCATTTCTTCATAGGCATGTAGGCTAAATTCCAGCCCTGCAGGTAGGTTCCAGGAGTTAAGTCCCAGAATTAGCAAAAACACTCACGGATATTATTTGGCCATAGTTCTATAGGAAAGACTGTGACACCCCCAAACAGATATCCGTTCCGGGGGGGATGTGGGTAAACGAAGGCAGGCCGCCGGCGGCGGGTATCCCGGATAATGATGGGGTCCCCAGACAGGACTCCTCTGGTTTCTGCTGAACTGGGTACAAGGCATAGAAGTAAGTTTATAATGCAGATGCTTAAAACCCTTTGCGTGAAATTAAAATCTAGAGAGAGATGATTTTCCCCTCGCTTGGCTACAGTTTGCAGTACACACAGGAGGTTTCGTATGTCTATTTTCCCCCTGCCACGTCATGGACACCCCTCCACTGCTCAGAGTAGCCAAATATGAGTTCCTCTGGACGATTTTTCTCAAGCAAATGAAATCAGCGGCTCCTCCATTGAGGATTTCCACCCGTTTGTTACAGAGCTGGAAACAGGGGAGTTCCCATCCTCCTCGCGCTGCGCTTGCGGCCGCTCCTCTTTATTCTACTCTCTCTGCGGAGGCCCGCGCCCGTCCCGCGAGGCGGCTGTGCCCGAGGGGCGGCCCGACCAGTGCCCCGCGCCGGGTGCGCGTCCCAGCCCACCTTCGCCCCTCGGCGTCGTCTCCCAGACGAAAGCCCCGAATGGGAACGCGGAGTGTTTGTACCCACTGCGCCGCAGCTGGTCCCGGCACTTGCAAAACGGTCAGTGGCTCCCGCTCGGCCAGGCCGAGTGTGTGCGTGTCTGTGAGCAAGGGAGCGCGGGGGTGCGGGGTGCGGGGTGCGGGGTGCGGGGGGTGCGCTGTGTGTGCGCGCGTCTCCGGGAAGGTCTCGCGGCGGCTGGAGCCGGGACTGACAGCCCGGGCGGAGCGCGAGCAGCTCCACACACTAAACCTCTCGCCTCTCCCCTCACCCCCACCCCTCCCACTCCCCTCTCCTCCCACCCCCCCCCTCCCTGGCCCCTTCCAAGCTCTCTGATTGGCCAATGGGACAAAAGTTTCTGTGGAGACGGCTGGGCGCTGACGTCACGGGCAGAATTGTCCCATTTAGGGATCCCGGGGGCAGTGCGCATGCTGCAGGCTGCAGGTTAGAGGCAGGAGGAGGTAGCAGCGGGCGCGGCGGCAGCCAGGTGGCGGAAAGGAGCACTCAGCATCCAGGTGGGGGGACGACTCCAGCAGGGTTTCCATGGAGATTCCTCTGGGTCTAGCCTAAAAACAGCAGATCAGCTGACACCATTAGCTCAGGACCTAATTACTGCTTATTGGAGCAACAAATGAGGGAGAGGGCCAGCTGCAAAGGAAGAGTTTTTATCCTCCCCCACCACCCCCCACACACATACACACGCCATCTCCTCCTTTCTCCCCTCTCGGTCGCTCTTGAGTCCCGGGTGAATTCTCATTAACTTGCAAGATTCCTGCAACAACAGCTACCCTTCTCTAGAGGCCACCCGGACCGCGTTGATTCTTTTTATTTCTTTCTTTCTTTTGTATTCACACATACACACACGCCAAAAAAGAAAAAAGAAAAAAAAAAAAAAAAGCTAAAATTGTTGTGCCCAAGATTGCAAATCCGAGAAACCACCAAGGAGCCGACACGGATGCAAGCACACGAGGGTTTTATTAGGAAGCTCGAGCTTGGGTCCAAGTGTACCCGACTCGGCGGAGCAGGGACTTGGACCCCGAGGTGGGTTTCAGCTGGGTTTTTATGGGCTGGTCTAGGGGATTTTCACAAGGGGTGGAGGAATTTCTTCATTCCGATATGGGGTGGGGGGGAAGGTGGGGGAGTGTCTTAAGCTCTGTTTTCATTCCGATATGGGACTTTCTGTCAAGGGCGGGCGTTCTGTTTTCATTCCGATATGGGACTTTCTGTCAAGGACGTTCTGCGGTTTTTCCTGTAACTGAAGTAGGGTAAAGTTCAGCTCTTGTTCACAGGGGCCTGAGATGGCTGCCGAAGCTAAGATGGCTGTACTTGTGCTAAAGCTAAACTTGAGGTGGAATGGCCCTAATTTTCAACGCCTCCACAAAAATAAAGCAGTTGTCCCGAGTCCTTGATTTTTTTTTTTACCCAGTAAATATTAGACCAGTAGAGAGCTCAGAGAGTCTACTGCCTTAATAGAAGTCACAAGTGAGTGGATCTAATATAAGGGGGAGAGGGAGCAAAAACCACTTTCAAAAATGTTAAATTAGGTATTTATCTTTAGGCCAGTCATATTTTCAAAATATTTTCAATATCCTAAACACATATGTGGAATAAACAATTGGACAGAAACACATTTTGAAGCACCCTTGTGTGGTATACCTCACAGGAACTCTATTAAAAGTTTACCTGTGGCATCAGAGAGAGAGAGGGTAATTCCAAGTCGGGAGATCTGGATTGTGCTGTATATTAGTTAAATGTTTCCTAGATGATTTGGGGAGTATATTTGATCCTAGAGTGGTCATTCATTCATTCGGGAGTAAGCTGGTTCATTCTATACAGTTCACTTTCTTATGGTTATAACTTAATTCATGATTTCAGAATTCTTTTTGGTAGCTCTTCCATCTGAAAAGTCATCTCTCCTCTAAGCCTCTTTCAAGTACTTTCAGACCCATAACGCCTTCTTTCCTTGACTACTCAAGTTAAAACAGTGTCTCCAAACTCTTCTGGATAAATGTCTTTCAACCATGTTTTTTATCCTTGTTTCATGGTAAGACATGTACATTACATTGATGTACAGTGCGTTCATACATCTGTACTCCAAAAATGTTATGAAAAAAAGGTATTTGATTACATAGAATACACACTGATAGTTACCCGATATTCTCCTATGATCATTATCACTACTATTTGGTCAAGTGTAGTCCTAACCCAATAAATTTATGAAGCAGCAAAGGATGCCTGGCAACATGTAGTTTGGAAAACATTGTTTTATAGCATATGAACTACACCACTCCTTGTGCCATATTTATAGTTTCACATGAGTATATTTGACTGTTCAAATGGAATTTTGATTGAAAGGCCCTTGAGAGTTTCTGTTTTCTTGTTTTTTAAGGAACTCCACCACAATCAACAATGCACATGGTAAGTGCTTAGTGTAAATAGATACTAAGTTAGTTAATAAAGGAAAGAGAAAGAAAGGAAAGGAAGAAAGAAGCAGGAGGCACAATCCTTCGCAATTCCCTTTGGCTTTTGCTGGGTGGTATTTGGATGAAGTTGGTTCCCACTTAAGGACATACCAAGGTCTTACCATGTACCATGTTCATTATATTTATGATTATACTTGGCATTCTGATATATATGGAAATTAAAACACTTTTGACATAAAGAACTCCTAGAATATAAGCAAATATGTTACCAACCCTCAGCTGTATTAACTAGATATGGCACGCTAGCAAAAAGAGAACACAAAAAATAAGTGATTATAGAAGATGCAGTTTTTTATAAGGAAAAGACAAATAATTCACTATTGTAAGAATATTGACGCTGGAGTAAAGAAATAAAGAAATACAGTCTTAGGATTTTAAGGGTTAAGCTTTTCAGAGCCATGAAGATTCTTTTGCCTCCAATGGAACCTAAAGTGTGCTCTGTTCTATAGTTCTGTTCTTGAGTAATTGTGAAAATCAATTTTTTTTTTTTTTACCGTATCATTCCTACTTAAGATCATAAACACCTGACAAAAATCTAAACTCTGCTTCAGTAACTCACTCCTAGATTCATTTCTCTCCTTTTTACTTGTCTAGAGCCAGGTCTTCCCAGCTCCACCTGGAGGGTCATATTGACCCTTTTCCTTCAGCTATATGATTCATTTGACAGGCTGCCTGGAATTTAACTTGGCATTTCTCCAAGATACTTTTTCAAATTCGCCTCTCTACAGAGCATATCTCCCTCAGAAGTGACTCTTTATCCCCATATCTGAACACCAATTCCCTAATCCCTGCTCGAGGTCCTGCCTGCTATTTATAAGGAGAAGAAATCAGAAAATGTTTTATCAGAAAATAGTTTAATTAAAGATAATCTAAAGTTTCAGCTAAAATCAACATAATTTTGTTATGAAAATAAAACTTCTTCCCACCTCAGGATCAGTTTGTGTATGACATTTTTAAATATCTGGAAACTCTTATATTTTAGTATCAGTTACAAATATTTACACAACACCACATATTCATCAGCAAAATGTTATAGTCCAAACAACATATAATTTGTAATCACAAAATAAGTGGTCAAAGAATAAAAAAGCCTTCATCATATAATTATGCTTTTATTCAACATATATTTACTGAGTGCCAAATACTCATATAGGCTTTAAAGCTTAACTAGTCAACAAGACACATATCTATATGTTGTATTCATCTAATGGAACTTAAATTTTTCTCAGGAAAAAATAAATAAACAAGGAAGTGTTGTGCCCAAGATTGCAAATCCGAGAAACCACCAAGGAGCCAACACCGATGCAAGCGCACAAGGGTTTATTAGCAAGCTCGAGCTTGGGTCCAAGTATACCCGTCACAGCAGAGCAGGGACTTGGACCCTGAGGTGGGTTACAGCTGGGTTTTTATGGGCTGATCTAGTGGATTTCCAGAAGGGGTGGAGGAATTTCTTCATTCCGATATGGGGGATAAGGTGGGAGAGTTTCTTAAGCTCTGTCTTCATTCCGATATGGGACTTTCTGTCAAGGGCATTCTGTGGTTTTTCCTGAAACTGAAGTAGGGTAGAGTTCAGCTCTTATTCACAGGGGCCTGAGATGGCTGCCGAAGCTAAGATGGCTGTACTTGTGCTAACGCTAAACTTGAGGCGGGATGGCCTTAATTTTCTCGGCCTCCACAGAAGTAAACAGCACTTGAGGTGAATGCTAGGAGGAGAAAAATGGTGCTGTAATAGGAAAGAATGGCAGAGTGGAGGGACTTGGTAATTCAGGGAAGATCTCTGAGTAGGTAACATTTATCATGAGACCTGAAGGATACAAAGTGATCAACCATCTGAAGAGCCAGGAAGGGGAACTACAGGCACAGCACAAAGGTTCTACGGCAAGAGTTATTAGCACTTTTGAGGAATAGAGAAAAGGAGGCCCATACAAGTGGAGTTTACTGTGCTTGGAACGGACAGTATGGGGTATAAAGGTCTGAGTGGTCTTCTGTGGCCAGATCTTATAGGACAGTGCTTGCCATGACAGTCTTCATTCTATTACTGATCCAGCAAAAAATTAATACAGGATTTAAAGCAGGAAAATTTTGTGATGTGATACGCATTTTTATGTTTCACTGGCCATTCTGAAGAGAAAGGACTAGAAGGGAACAAGCATGGAAGCAGGAAGACCAATTAGGAAATTTGCAATAGTTGTAGTAGCTTAGGTAGGGAATCATGGTGATAGATCAGGAAAGTAACAGTTGAGGTAGAGAGAATTGATGGATGGCAGAAATATTTTAATGATAGAAGAAGGCTCGCTGATGGATTGCATGTGGCAGGTGAGGGAAAAGATTGAGTCAAGGATGACCATATGGCTTCTGGCTTTTGTAGTACGGCTTGTGAGGCCATTGACTTAGAGTGGGGTGTTTGAGGAGGAACAGATTGGAGTTGGAGGCTGAGGTAGGAGCAGAAGTAGGTTGATGTGGAGAGGCAGGAAGAATTTAATTTCAGAGAAGTTAAATTTGAAATACCAGGAGAGTTGTTCATGTAGGCATTTGAATATAGAAGCTTGAACTACAGAGAAAAGTCTGGGCTGAAGATATAAATACAGGAATTTCAAAACCATAAGAATGAATGACATCACCTCTGCCCACATTCCTCTATCCCCCAAAAGGAAAAACCTTCATCCTTAGATATTGATTTTATATAAACTAATACCCCATGACTAAAATAGAATGTCAGACACTGAACAGCTGAAGTTGGCTACTTTTGGTATAACACATAACAGGAAAGTCTGAGAAACACAGCAAAGCCATTTGGATCAACCCTTGGCTATACCTAGATAGGTAGTGAATTCCAAAATTGATGTGGCTTTAAAACCCTCTAAAATTTAAAAAGGAAAGATTGAAACCATCAGGTTAGACCTCTTCTGTAGGTGTGCTAAAATAGGAATCTAAAATTTGAGGATGGCCTCTGAGTACATCTGTCATTGAAGGGATGGAATAAGAATTTTGGCTACTGAGTTGAGTCAGTAAGAGAATGTGAGCCCTTTAGCTGTACTAGAGATTGTGATAGATGGTATTTGTCACTTTGAAACCTCAAAGTTCTGAACATCATTATGCATTCAGATGCTTAACAGTCTATTAATAACTCTTCCAAGGAACAGAAATTTGTAAAGGAAGCAAATGGCCAACTCAATCAGCAACTTGATTAACATATAGCATGGTAACTTTTCAAAATAAAATAGAAAAACAAAGTTAAAGCAGAAATGTACAGCTCGTATGGATAGAGCAATTTGGGACAACATACTAAGTGTCACAAATCTGATCTTATTAGTTGACCTCCATCTGTTGACTCTTCTCCCAAATAATTTTGAAAATAGTATTATCTTCAATATGCTATAGCTATCCTTTGATTCAGAAAATAAATGCTTTTGAGAGATTTAAAATAGTGTCTTGATCCTCATAGCTGTCTTTACTAAGACACCGAAAAACATCTCTTCCTTTCTATTTGTAAGCTGTAGTATCAGTATCTTTATTACATTTTGTAACTTAAAAAAGATTAGAAATTTAATGTTTGTTGTTCAGCCCAAATTAACTGATATTTATGTCTGGTAATATCATTAAATATGATGCACTGTGCAGAAGTTAATTTCTGTAAATACTTAAACATGCAAACAAAGAACAAGTTAGATTTGGCAATACAATGGATTTGTTGAATTTCTCTTTACTTCCTACCTTTAACATCTCTGTACAAGCAAGTCAATGGCACACCCAGTTCTTACATTCTGACAGCCACATATGGATTCATTCAACATTCATCCACCCAACATTTTCATCTAGCTGTTATAACTATGGTAAAGTCCAAAGTTAACAGTCTGGTGTTCGTGTCCCTTGTATGAGAGAAGAAAATACATTTCTTTTCTGGCCCCAAATATTGCTTTATTTCCCACTAGCCATATGGCTTATCTTTTCTTCCAAAATATATGTCTTAAAACAGTAATCCACATATTCATCTTCAACTCAGTGGACAGTACTATTGTAGAATTTCTACATTATTTTTGGAATAGTTATTTTGTCATAGGAAATAAAAGCTCTTTTGGAAAAAGGGAGCAATCCACTTCTGCCCGATTCCCATTATACTTTTCCACATTTCCAGTTTTTACTCTGATTCCTATTGAGTAAACCAATTAATATCATAACCATCGTCATCTGACCTTTATATCTTATTTATAATACATTATTAATCACTCTAGGACACTTGTTTAACGTGCCGAATAAAAGTGACAAGAAAAGACACAAGGATTTCTTGGCTAAAACCACACACTCTATAAATAGTTTTCACAGGGGAGACGTCTGAGTTCAAACATCAGAATCTGTAAAATAGCTGTAACACTGTTAAAATACTGTCCTTTGGAAAAGCAGAAGCTGAAGGAATAGCTACCCTTAGTTTCCCTGGGACTATACTAATAGGCATTGAAAAGCAAGGCAGAAAAAAAGTTTCAGACTTTTCTTTTATCTTTTCGAATGAACATCCCCCAAGTTTTTAGAAAACTCTTTAATTAGGTTTCTTGATCAAAAAGCAGTGTAACCATTTAGAGTTTCCAAAATTTTAAGTTCTTTTTATAGTTTATATTAAGTTTGGAAATGAAAGTAAACTTTTACAAAATGAAGTGTTCAACTTATATGCGAAAATGCTTCTTTGGCAATTGAATTTAAACTCTCCATTTTGGTCATCCTGGTAGCCTGGAAAAGCAAAGCACCAGCTTGGGAGTGACACAATTCCATTTATTAATTGTGCTTTTTAGCTTGAAGCTAATCTTCAGGGCAAAGTTTTAGTTTTATACATTTGCACATGACATCCAAGTTGCTTAACATATCATACAGCATAATTTATAGAATAGCCTCACTAGGTATAATTACGTGACTAACCAATCAAACCTATAAGAGTCATTTTGGCTATTAATTTGGAATTCAGTGTGATAATTGGAACAAACCCCCACATATAACGCGAAGATAGAGCAGCTCCACAAAGATCAATAGTAAAGAATGGTTTACAAAGATAGCTCTGTTTCTGAGTGTATTTATGTGCACATGTGTTTCTGTAGAACAAATATACATGAATTTTGAAACAGCAGTATTCCTTGAAATCTCAAGATTTGTTTGACTTAAGTAAAATCATCTGAGCATCCCCTTTTGCTAGAGTATTAAATTACTAATCCCAAGTAAAATGAACTGATGTCATGCCATACTTTTTAAAATTATTCCAAAATATTCATATGACCATTATTTTCTAAAATAGCAGGAAACTATGTCACTTATAAGTATCAGTCAGTTAATTAATAAATATATAGTGATATTGGCTCACTTTCCTATTAATACCCATCAAGATAAAGTTATAATTTGATGTATATACTTTAAAAATGTGGATTTCTGCTTCTAGTGCTATGGCTCACTAGCAACTTTAAGAGAACCTTCTTCAAGAAAGCAACTCAGAGATGCATAATGGATAACTTTGATTGCTTGACTAGGTTCACAGGATGTGTGGAAAGCATCTCACTCTTCCCTGGCCCTCAAAAAAGAGCCTATTGAAAACCAGTCAACACACCCAAGAGGCTAGATTATTTTACGAGTAAACAAAAAATGTTCAATCAAAAAATTGAACATTACAGTATGAAGACTGAGCATGAAATCAGTAGCACAGTGCTAGAGCTGTCTTTAAAACTTCTGTATTAAGCCAGAGACACTTGAAGGGTATGTCTTGCCACCTAACTTGGTAAAAGTAAATATAAATTCTCCGCAGAAAAAACATCTACAATTTGAGTAATCAGGTTTATCTCAGATTAAGATCAACCAGATGTGAGCGTATAATTAGAAATGTCCACATACAAGAAGAGCAACTTTCATCTTCAAAAGTCATCATAGGCGTACTTGGGTGGCTCAGTCAATTAAGTGACTTAACTCTTGGTTTTGATTCAGGTCATGATCTCATGGGCCATGGGATTGAGCTCCGCATTGGGCTCCATGCTTGGTGGGGAGTCTGCTTAATGATTCTCTTCCTCTGCTCCTCCCTCTGCGTGCATACTATCCCCGCAAAATAAATAAACCTTTCAAAAAAATAAAAGCCAGCATAAGTAAGAACAACAAAACTAAGCTTCCAAAGATTTTATCTGGAAACAGATAAATTAAATCTATGATAGTAGAAGTCAGGATAGTGGTAACTTTGATTACAGAGACTGGTAGAAGACACTAGGTGGTTTTTTAAAATGCTGGTAACATTGATTCCTAATCTTTGTACTAATTACACAGGTAGTCCACTTATGAAAAATTCATTGAATTATAAACTTGCTATTAGTAGACTCTTCCTCATGTATGTTAATATTCAATTAAGAACTGTACTTTTAAAAAGCAATAAACATGCAAACTCTGTAGAGCAATGGCTAACAATATTTTTTAAAGTACATTTGATATGCTAAGAGAGGAGATAAAATGAAACCATAGAAAATGCTTAATTAAAACCAGAGATGACAGGAAAAAAAAAAAAAGAGAAAAAAAATTGACACAACAAACTTTGAAAAGTAAGCTATAAACATGATAGATATTAATCCAATGGTATCAGTATAATCACTTTAAATGTGAATGGTCTAAATATGCCAATTAAGAGAGATTGTCAGAGTGGATCACAAAATAAAACCCAACTGTATGTTGTCTACAAGAAACTGAGTTTAAATATAAGTATTCACACACTGATTAAAAGTAAAAGAATGGAAATAGATAAAACATGTTAACATAATCAAAAGAAAGCTGACCTACTAAGTTAATTTTGAACAAGCAGACTTCAGAACAATAAAAGTCAGGGATAAAGAGGAGCATATATAATGATAAAGTGATCAATTCTCCAGTTATACATAACCTTTAATGCACATACACCTAACATCAGGATATGTCAGGCAAAAACTGATAGAATTGTAAAGAGAAATAAAGAAACCTGCTGTTGTAGTTGAGACTTCAACATCTCTTTGCCAGTATTGACAGATAAAGCAAGCATAAACTCAATGAAGATACAGATGGCCTGTAGAGCATTACCAATCAACTTGACCTAAGTAAGATTTATAGAATAAAATCAACAACAGCAGAATGCACATTCTTCTTAAGCTCACACAGAATGGTTATCAAGGTATACCACCTTCTAGGCCAAACAACAAAACTTACAAATTTATAAGACTAGAAATTATACAAAATACGTCTCCTCAAACCACATGAAATTAATTAGAAGTCAATTACAGAAAGATAACCGGAAAACTCCCAAGTTTTGGAGATTAAACAAAACATATATAAATAATACATGAGTTAAAGAAAAATTCTCGAGAAGAATTTAAAAGGTATTTTTAATACTTTTATAATCATATCTTATCAAAATTTGCAGGATGCAGCAAAAGCAGTGCATAGAGGGAAATTTATAGCATTGAATACATATAGTAGACAGAAAAATCTAAAATCAGTAACCACTTTCCCCCTTAGAAAACAAAGAAGAACAAATTAAGCAAAAACAAGAGGAAAGGCTATAATACACAATTAGAGCAAAGATCAATGAAATTGAAAATAGGGAAACAATAGAGAAAATAAACAAATCCAAACACTGGTCCTTTGGAAAATGAAATAAAAGCAATAAACCTTTAGGAGACTAACCAAGAAAAATACAAGGCACAAATTATCAAATTCAGATATGAAGGAGAGGTCATTATAGTTATCACATGGACATTAATAGGATAATAAAGGAATACTATAAACAATCATATGCCCACACATTTGATAACTTAATTAGAATGAATCACTTCTTGAAAGACAAAAACTACCAAAACTCATACAAAGAAAAATAGATTATCTAAAGAGACCTATTTCTATTAAAGAAATTGATAATAACCTTCCAAAAGAGAAAGTATCAGCCCCAGATGGTTTTACTGGTGAACTCTGCCTATTGAAGGAAGAAGTGGTCCCAACTCTAAATCTCTTCTTAGAACTAGAAGCAGAGGAAACAGTTCCTAACTCTGGTAGAAGGCCATTACTACATCAATACCCAAACTAGATAAAGGCATCTCAGAAAAGAAGAACTAGTGACAAATATCTCATGAACATGGATATAAATATCCCCAAGGAGATGTTAGTAAATTAATACAACAATATGTAAAAGAATTTACACTGCAAACATATCGGGTTTACTCCAAATAAGGAAGCTGTTTCTACATTTCAAAATCAATGACTGTTGTCCACCACATGAAGAGATTGAAGAAGAAAAACCATATGACCACATTAATTGACATAGATAAAACCCAACTCCCATTCATAATAAAAACTCCCAGGTAATTCAGAATAAATAAAACTTTTTCTGCTTCATAAAGAACATCTACAAGACCTTTAAAGCCAACATCATACTTAATGGTGAAAAATTAGACACCTTTCCCCTTAAGTTTTAGGATAAGAAAAGAATGCCCTGTCTCACTACTCCTATATGACGTTGTATTATAAGTCTAATCTAATGCAGTAAGATTTTTTTCAAAGGAAAAAATATAAGGTACACGATTGGGAAGGAAGAAATAAAACTATCTTTTCCACAGATAGGAGATTATCTATGTTGAAAACTTTAGTTAATCTACAAGTCCAAAGTCCTGGAACAAATAAGCAATTATAACAAGACTGCTAGATACAGGTTCAAAGATACCAAGCCAATTGCTCCTATAAAGTGGCAATGAACACTTTTAATTTGAAAATTTAAAAATACCATTTAGAATAGCACCAAAAAGCTATTAAACACTTAGGTGTAGGGCAACCCAGGTGGCTCAGCGGTTTAGTGCCGCCTTCAGCCCAGGGTGTGATCCTACAGACCCGGGATCGAGTTCCACATCAGGCTCCCTGCATGGAGCCTGCTTCTTCCTCTGCCTGTGTCTCTGCCCCTGTCTCTAACTCTCTCTCTCTCTCTCTCTCTCTCTCTCTCTCTCTGTCTCTCATGAATAAATAAAATATTTTTTTAAAAACTCACTTAGGTGTAAATCTTACAAAATATATACAGGATTTATATGCAGAAAAGTACAATATTCTGAGTTAATTTTATAGAAATTTAAAAATTGATTGTAAAATTTATATAGAAAGACGACCTAGAATACCCAAGAGTATGGTAAAGAAGGACAAGGTGTAGGAAACACAAGATCCAATCTCAATGCTCATTTTAAAGCCACGGTAATAAGACTATTGGCTAAAGAATTGACGTATAGATCAATAAAGCAGTATAGAGACCCTAAAAATGCACCAAAGAAATTATACTGACAGAAAGAGCAATTCAATGGATAAAAGATATTCTTGTCAACAAATGGAGCTGGAACAGTTGGACATTCATACACAAGAAAAAAAAAGAACCTAGACACAGAATTTACACTTCACTTAAAAACTCAAAAAAAAATTCTGCAACTTTATATAAAATCTAAAACTATAAAACCTCTAGAAAAAAATATAGGGAATATATGAGCTTCAGTTTGGCAATGAGTTTTTTAGATATAATACAAAAGCACGATCCATGAAAGAAAAATGTAATTTGGACTTTACTAAAAATAAAAATTTCTACTCTATGAAAAACACTATTAAAAGACTGAAAAGACAAGCCACAGACGGGGAGAAAAGATCTGCAAAACACATATCTGATAAAGGACTTGCCTCCAAAATACACAAAAAATTCTTAAAACTCAAAAATAAGAAAACAAACAATCCAATTAAAAACAGACGAAAAATCTCACCGTATATGTCACCCAAGAAGAAGATAATACACGTATGAAACACCATTTGCCATAAGTGAATTGTAAATTGACATACAATAAAATATCACTACACACCTATTAGAATGGCTAAATGAGAAAATCTGACACCACTAATTGCTGGGGAGGATGCAGAGAAACAGGAATTTTCATTTATTGCTGGTGGGATTGCAAAATGGCACAATCACTTTGAAAGACAGTTTGACAGTTTCTTACAAAGCAAAGCATAGGTTTGCCATACAATTCAGCTATTACACCCTTAGGCTTCTACTCAACTGATCTGAAAATCTATGTCTCTGTAAAAAACTATTTGTAAAAGTTTACACCAGCTTTATCATCAAAAACTGGAAACAACAAAGAGCCCCCTCAATAAGTGATAATATACCTAATAGGGTAAATAAACTGTGGTACATCCATACAATGGATTTTGATTCAAATACAAAACAAATGAACTTTCAATTTATAAATGAACATCTGTATAATTGAATATTGTTCAGAAATAAAAATGAAAGGCATAGGGACGTCTGGGTGGCCGAGTGGTTGAACATCTGCCTTTGGCTTAGCGCATGATCCTGGGTCCTGGGATCAAGTCCCACATCAGGCTCCCTGCAAGAAGCCTGCTTCTCCCTTGCCTATGTCTGTCTCTGCCTCTTTCTCTGTGTCTCTCATGAGTAAATAAAAAGAAAATGAAAGGCATAAATCTTGAATGCATATTGCTAAGAGAAAGCCTGAAAAACTCATTTAGTGTCTCTTCCTAATTGTATGACATTCTAGAACTGACAAAACTATGAGACAGTAAAAAGAACAGTAGTCTCCTGGCATTTGGGGTGGGGTTAGTTTGAATAAGAACAGATTTTCTAGGTTGGGAAAACTGTTCACTATGATAGTATAATAGTGGATACAAGGGGCACCTGGGTGGCTTGGTGGTTGACTGCCTTTGGCTCAGGTTGTGATCCCGGGGTCCTGGGATCAAGTCCCGCATCTCCCCCTGCTTATGTCTTTGCCTTTCTCTGTGTGTCTCTCATGAATAAATAAATATTTTTTTTAAAAAAAATAGTGGATACACAACACTATACATTTGTTCAGAACTCATAGAACTTTACCAAAGAATGAGCCTTAACGTACACAAATTTTAAATCATTTCAGAAATCAAGGGATCACAGGATGAAATGCAGATGACAACAAAACAATCTATATTACAAAAGTATTAATACAAGTTCACTGAAGGAGAAAGAGATACTGACCTAAGTTACCTTGAAAATGAGTGGATTCTATGAAACTAAAGGAAAAAAAACATTGATCCATCTAATAAACAAATTGAAGGTAAGGGTTAATAATTCTGATACCTCTGTACCTGTATATTTGAACAATTAAGTAAACAAACAAGCAATTACAATTAAATTAACAATTAAGTCAGGTGGTTAGAGCCAAATGACTCACTGTTGGAGTGGGTATTTACAAATAAGCAAGGGGAGATGGCTAAAATGACCTCTAAAGATAAGTTGAAATAGAGTTGACATCAATATGAACTCATGTTTAACCTAATATATATGTTTGCAATATGGGAATATTTATAGATGTGTATATATACATGTTAGTATATACACTTATATATTTCCTTGCTTTACTATCTGAGAAGCCCTAGAATATCAACACCCCAGTAGCAATGAGCATACCCAATATCCACATCCTGATTTTTTAATGATGGAAGGAAACAGGGCTTCTTGGAGAAATGGTTAATTATTAGACCGGGGCAGGAAATATAAACTATAAGCCTGGAGTACCTTGTGATATCAAAAAGTAAGTGAAAAAACAAAAAATTAAAATAAAACAAAACAAAGATGAGCATATCAAGGGATACAGGAGCTAATTGCAAGAGCCCCTACTGGCCAAAGCTGGAAAATTTGACCAATCAGTAAAGTGCTTTGGCCACTAAAATGCTCTGTGCCTTGTGAATGAATGAATAAACTAAGGGCACCTTCTAAATTACCTCCATCACTTCACTTGTCAATAAACTGCAGGTCTCTTAGGGATAGAAGAACATAACTTTTTTCCAGTGTTCATCATCATTACAATAGATTTATTTAAAAACAAATTGTTGATATTGTCTTTGGACACCATAAGAATATTAGAATCACACAAACACCTGAGAATACTGAAGACACATAAAAATTTTAAAAAAGTAAAAATCATTTAGAAAAAAAATCATTTAGCCAAACTAAACATAAAACCAATATTCTATGTCTATGACCTATTCTAAAATGGCTCTCTTAGGAGAAAGGAAGGTTATTCTAAAGTGCCATGATGCAAGATGAATGCCTGAGTCAGCCTCAAACTATCTCTCCAGATTTTAGGCTATTTGTCCTGCAGCCTCAATTCTGTGATGGGTCCAAGAGGTTTTTGATTTTCAGTTTGTCCAGGTTTTTTTTGTAAGAACAGGAAGAAAGATTTCCATTTACTGTATCAGACCTTGTCCCAGTCCATATAAGAGAATACTATAGACCGGGTGGCTTATAAAAAGCAAACCTTTATTTCTTATACTTGTGGAGGCTAAGAAGTCCAAGATCAAGGTTCCAGCATAGTCACATACTCTCATGAGTTCACAACCAGCAACTTCTTGCTGTGTCCTTACATGGTAGAGGAGCCTAGGGAGCTCTCTAAAGCCTCTTTTATAAGACACTCATCCCATTCATGAAGGTTCCAGTCTCATGACTCCCAAAGGCCCCACCTACTAATACCATGATATTGGGCATTAGAATTGTAGGTCACCATGAAAACAGTTTGTAGTTCTGCAGTATTTATATTTTAGATAGGCAACTGGGTTCAAATGGAGTTAAAAGGAACCTTTTTATATTTAACCATATACACTAGAAATAATAGAGATGTGGTGATACATTAATTCTACACTTTGAACTATTATCTAGACCAGGTGTTTGTCAAAGTCTGGTCCCAGGACTGGTGGTATCAGCCTCACCTGAAAACTTGTTAGAAATGCAAATTCATGGGATGCCTGGGTGGCTCATTTGGTTGAGCATATATGACTCTTGGTTTCCATTCAGGTCATGATCTCAGGGTCATGGGATGGGGCTAGGCCTCCAGCTATACTCTGGGTGTGGATTCTCCTTAAGATTCTCTCCCTCTGCCCCTCCCCTTGCATGCATGCTTTCTCTCTCTCTCTCTCTCTCTCTCTCTCTCTCTCTCTCTCTCCCTCTCTCATACACACACACACGCACACACACACACACACACAAATAAATAAATCTTTAAAAAATGCAAATTTTTTGCCCCCATCTGAGACTCGGGAGAGTGGATCCAAAAATCTTCATTTTAACGAGCCTTACACATGCTTCTGGTGTTATCTCAAGTTTGAAAACTATAGGTCAACTGTAAATTATAACTGCAGTTATAACTGGAATACAGTTATAATTTTCTAATAAAATTGTCTGTTAGCTTCGTACCTGTTGTAAAAAAAAATGTTACTCAATTAGTCATTGTTAATGATTCTATTACTCTGGAGGTTATCTCAAGCAGTCACAAAATAAGATCCTAAAATCATAGAAGGTTTGGATGTGTGAAAATAGAATGACAAATTTAATAAAACATTATAAAATTTATTTCCAATTTTTACACTTTTCATCTTGAAATAATTTCATACTTGCAATAATTTCATACTTGCAAGAGTACAATTTCAACTTTTCTCCAGCCACCCCAATGGTTAACACTTCACATAAACATAATGCATAATATAATAATCATAACCAGAAAATTGAGAAATTGAAAATACTATTATGCAAACCTTATTCAAGTTTCACTAATTGTCACATTAATGTCCTATTTCAAATCCAAGATTTAACCAGGATTATACATTGCATTTAGTTGCCATGTCTCTTTAATCACCTCTAATCTCCTCTAATTTGGGCAGTTCTTTGTTTTTCATACCCTTGAAACTTCCATGTAAGTCAGCCAGATATTTTGTAATGTGCCTTCAATTTAGACAATTTTGTCTGATATTTTGTAAAAGATTTTATTTATTTGTTTATTTATTTATTTATTTGAGAGAGAGAGAGAGAGAGAACTGAGGGAGAGGGAGAGGGAGAGGGAGAGGGAAAAAAGCAGACTCCCCACTGAGCAGAGAGCCCGATCCCAGGACCCCAAGATCATAACCTGAGCCAAAGGCAAGACGCTTAACTGGCTGAGCCAGCCAGGTGCCCCCGTCTGATATTTTCTTGTGATTAAATTTGAGTTATGCTTTTTGACAAGACTACTACTGAAATGGTATTATGCCTTCTCAGCACATCATATCAATGTTATTCTTGGTGCTATCTTTATCACTTGGTTAAGATGATGTGTTCCAGGTTTATCCATGTCAAGTTACTATTTTTTCCCTTGAAAATTAATAGGTATCTAATGAGACAAGTATTTTGAAATTATTAAAATATTTTTCTCATGATACTTTGCCTATTAATTTTAGGATCCCCTGATGATTCTTGCCTGCAACAATTATTACCGAAGTAGTCACCAAATAGTCATTTTTTAAAATTCCATTTATTAATTGTAACTCTTACTAATTACACTTATTAATTGCAATTCTACTATACTTATAAATTGCAATTCTATAATTAAAGGGAGGTAAAGAGCTAGCCTTTAACTCCCTTTAATTTTATATTCAGTTAATTTTGTATTCAGTTTTGTATCTATTTATATTAGTATAAGCTCATGAAAATTTATTTTACCCTATGGGTTATGCTCCACCACCATCATTATTTATATTGTTGCTCAAATTGTCCTAAGGCAGCCCCTGGTAACTTCAAGTTGGCTCCAATATCTTTCTAACATGCTGTCATTATTTTATGAGAACTTGCTTACTTTTTGATACTGCTTCTTATTCTAGGATCATTTTGTACTTTCTCCATCCCAACTCTGTTATCATTCATTTCTTGAAAAAGGATTAGTTCATTTTACTAAAGAATAATACTTAGGGGGATGGGGATTAAAGAGTATACTTATCATGAAAAAAGTAGATAAAATCATTTTTTAATTAATATTTAGAAGCTAAGATCTAGGCATGAGATGTGCTTGTTGCTATTAAGTTGTTCTTGCTCCTTGGCCTGACTTATAACTATTTCCCATAAAAAAAAAGAAAGAAATCTGGCTCACATTGTCCACATTATGTTTATTTTTTCCCGGTTCCAGAAAACACATAGAATTTCTAACTACAAACCTCTGTCAAAAAATAAATTACACTCTAAAGTATGTGTGTGCCATGCATTTGAACAAATGTATTGTGAAGTCCTTCATGTTTTTCACTTAGTTATATATTTCTGGAATTTTGTATTGTAATTTAACATATAGGAGAGCATCTTTAGGTCCAGAAGCCCCCAAGCAGGTCTCAAATTTTCCACTTGTAGCACCTAATTATATAAAATTATATCAATTTTCAACTATATAAAACTATGCTTCTTACATATTTCATATTATTAAAGATTTCTTTATTTTTCTATTTTTTTCTCTCATTTTCATTTAGAGAAGAGAACACATTGCAATAAGGTGTAGTAAGTACCAAAGGACAGGGATTTTTTTTTTCTTTTTCTACTGTAGCCCTAGCATCTGGAACAGAATTTGACATATACTAGGCACTCATTAAAAATGTCTTGACTAGAGTATTCAAAGAATTATACATGCATTTCTACAATGGGAATTTTGCCAAAATTAAGTTGTTGCTGGACAAGCAATCACCACTAGGGGATGGTATAAAACATTTATACCTTAACTACTGAACAAATGTTTAAAGTTGGCCCAGGAAAGCAAGGTTAGGGACGTCACTATACGTAATATACATAACTTGACTTACGAAAAACCTGGTGGTATTTATATAAGAAAAGTATTAAATGTACAAACCTACTAAGTGCTCATCTGTGATAACAGAATGAACATTTTAGGAAGAGTAGCTCTGTTAGAAAAAAATGAACCGGGCCTTTGAGAGCGTTGTCTTTAGTATTGATGGATAGGAGATGTGTAGCAGGAAAAGGAGAGAGTGAAGTGGAAGCTGATGAAGCCACAGGAACAGTATCAAGGTATGCATCACCAAGGATGATTTGAAGAATCTTACGTTGAAGTTAAATCATTGCCAAGTTGAGCAGTGAAGCAACATGTATGAAGCAACATGAATGTTGGTAGTGTTTTGTCTCTTTGTTAAGAGAAGAAGCTGAGATGAGTGCTTATCTGATGTCATAAAGCTATTCTGATTCCAGAATCCATGCTTTTTCTCACTACTTAAACTGCCTTCTTGCTCCTAAATTCTTCGTGAAGAAAATTTGAATTTAAAATAGTGCCTAAAATTGCTCCAATATTGAGCTTTTAAAAATTCCTAGGAAAACAGGACCAGTAGCTGATTTTGTTTTAATCTAAAATTACTTGTGAAGTTATTTTTGTTTAAGAATTTTGACTGCTTTATAATTACATGAATTATAATACATGAGTTTCATTTTCACCTCTTAATAAATAAGAGCTCTTAGAGCTGGTCACTGTTTCGATGAGAAATTTAAAACATGAGGGTGAAATTAAAACATTCTTTCACCTCAAAGCGTTTCTTCTTCAGTGAAAACACAGAATCTATTTGAATAGTGTGTTTAGAACTCTGCTTTTCAGATATTCCTAGAGAAAAGAGATGATTTCACTGGTATTTTAATGGCTTTCCTTTGAAGGTTTCAAATGCATTGTAGAATCTGCTGAATTATTTAAAAAAAAAAGAAGTAATAAGATATATAAAATATATTATTTAGATATATTGTGCTCCATTAGTCTCTCTGAGAGTAAAATTAATTGTTTTAAGGAAGTCAATCTCTCACAAATTAATTATGACTTTAATTAAACATCTCTAAGAGTCAAAAACCAACTGTCAGGCAAGATTTGAAGTAGAAATTACCAAAATTTCATTATTTTATGTCCTTTATTATCAAACCTCAATGTGATTGTGTTTGTGTTAACTAAGCTTTTCAATACCATTAAAGTCATTTGCCTATTTCTGAAATGATCATGTACTTGGAATTTAAAATATTTGAATTTTATGCTTTTAGCAAAGAACTTAGTGTTTTCATCTCATGACAGCTATAACCATGTAGTAGAATATACCTAAAGACACAAATTATTAGGAAAAATTCTAAATATAACTTTTAATTAATCTTTCTCATTATTCTTCCATTAATTGTACTTTTAATAATTACACATCCCTCTTAGTAGGAAATTGAGGGAAAAAAGATGGCAAAGACTTTTATGTGAAAAAATATTCCAAAGTAGAATAAAATATTATTTGTTTATAATAAAAAGGCTTAAATCTCTGGCTACATAAATATAAGAACATGAAATATTATGTAATTTTAAATAATATGTAAAAAGAATAACATAAATACTAACAAATGAAATGTGATAAATACATGGAAACAGTGGTTGAAAGATTGATGCTAATTATATTAATTATAGGGCAGCCCTGGTGGCCTAGCAGTTTAGTGCTGCCTTCAGCCCAGGGTGTGATCCTGGAGACCCGGGATGTAGTCCCACGTCAGTCTCCCTGCATGGAGCCTGCTTCTCCCTCTGCCTATGCCTCTGCCTCTCTCTGTGTCTGTCATGAATAAATAAATAACATATTTTTTAAAAATTATATTAATCATAATTATATTAATCATAATTATATTAATCATAATTATATTAATCATAAACACATGCTTTGACATGTACTCTATAACACAGTTATAACATTTCAATAAACTAGAGTCTAAATTATGGAAACATTAACTTGGTTTTCTTAAAAGATAAGTTTATATACTGGATTTTGACAATTTATTTTCTGAAGGACACAGCAAATTACTTAAAATAATTGGATGAATTACAAAACTATAGATCATTTATTGATAACAATTAAAAATGAAAGTATATTTGCCTATAATGTGCTATGCCTTTTTTTTTAATGTGCTATACCTAAAGTAAACAGAAAAACCATCCATAGTACTGAATGACTAAAAAGTCTGGATTACAAAAATTTCCAAAGCTTTAATTTGATATGATCAATATTTAGAATAAACAATTTTTCAAATCTGCCATGTGTATATATGTATTTGTAGCTCTATATGTGTGTATGTGTGTATATATATATATTTGTATATATGTTTGTATATATATGCACATATTCTGAACCATTGAAAGTAAGCTGCAGGCATCATGACACTTTATCATTAAATATTTATGCATGCATCTTCTAAGAAGAAGAAGTTGCTTCTACATTTTTGTAGAAAATGATGGTTCATTTTAAGTGTCAACTTGCCTGGCTGCAATATCCAGATATTTGGTCAAACATTCTGAATGTTTCTATGAGGGTGTTTTTGGATGAGAGTTACATTAAAATCTTTTAACTTTGATGGGTGAAATTGGTGAAAGGGAAAAAGAAAAAAAAAGTTCTAAGAGCAGTGGAGATAAAGCATAGAATGGATTAAACAATGTAAGATTCAGAAATGCCAAATAATAAAACAAACACAAAATTTGCTGGAAAGTTTTTAAGTGATGTCAACAGGATATGTGCCCTAGTGGCAAGGCAGTGTCTCTAAGGGCCTTGCTAAGCCAGGCTCAGTCTGTGGGGTTCAACTAGCTGTGTCCCATCTTCCTTCCATATTCTCTGCTCTTTTTCTGGGGAATGCATTATTGGGAATGAACCAATAGTAGTAATCTTCATAATCATGTCTACAAAGTAGGGGAAACTATATTTGTGTCCTGCAAATTGATCAGTGCTTCATTTTGCTAAAAGTTATGTCAGTAAGAATACCAAAATAAGCATGTTAAACTTTTGCTCTTCAAAAATGTAGCTCTTTAAACTTGGCACTAAGTATGATTTCTCTCTCCTTATTCTTAAGGCATCTTATATATTTTGCTCTCAGTGTCAGTAAAAATTTTTTTAAAAACCCACCCCAAAACAAAAAAACAACACCCAAGGTATCTTTCTGTGATACCCTGCATTTTCAACAGGTCTTGCTGATTCTCAGTGCCCACAGGCATGATGCATGTCTGTGTGTGTGCATGCATGTCCATGTGTATGTGTGCATGTATTTGATGGCTGCAAGGCATATATTTGGAATCAGGTTCCTACATCGCACGGCCTGTCTTCCAATAATAATTATAGTGTCTTAGTCTGTTTGGGCTGCTATCACAAAGTACCAAAGACTCGGTGACTTATAAGCAGCAATAATGTAAGTCTCATGGTTTTGGAGCCTGAAAGTCTGAAATCAGTATGCCAGCATGCCTGGATGAGAGCTGTCTTCTGGGTTGCACACTGCTGTCTTCAGACTGTTACATGAGGGAAAGACAGTAATAGAGCTCTCCCGAGACCCTTTTATAAGGATACTAATCCCATTCATGAGAGCTCCACCTATGGTTTATAACCCACATCATCTCCCAAAGTTTCTCCCATCCTTCTATCATTAAAAAAAAAAAAAAAGAATTTAAAATAGAGATCACCCTCCATAATGTGGGTGGGCCTCACCCCATCAGTTGAAGGCCTGAATGGAACAAAAGGCTGGCCTCCCTAAACAAGAATTCTGCCAGGAGAGGTATTTAAACTTGAACTGTAACCGCAGTTCTTCCTGGTTTGCCAGAAGACTGCCCCTGGACTCAAACTGCAACTCTTTTCTGAGTCTCCAGTCTGCTTTTATGCTCACTATGTACCCACAATAGCATGAACCCTCTCTTTTTTAGAGATAAACACAGTGATCAGAGGGAGGGACAGAAAGAGGGAGAGAGAGAATCCCAAGTAGGACCCAACACAAGGTTCAATCCCACAATCCTGGGATAATGAGCTGAAATCAAGAGTTGGATGCTTAACCAACTGAGCCACCCAGGCGCCCTGGCATGAACCAATTTCTTTCTTTCTTTCTTTTTAAATTTTATTTATTCATGAGAGAGGTAGAGACATAGGCAGAGGGAAAAGCAGGCTCCTGGCAGGGAGTCCAATGTGGGACTCGATCCCCAGACCCCAGGATCATGTCCTGAGCCAAAGGCAGATAGATGCTCAACCACTGAGCCACCCAGGTGTCCCCAATTTCTTAAAATAAATAGCTTTCTCTATGTATACACCTTTTTCTCTGTAGAACTCTTAATACAAAAATCATTTTCATATTTTAAAAATTTCACATTTTCAAATTTCGAGATTTCCTGATATACATATATATTAATTTAATTAATTTATATATTTATAAATTTAATTTCTAATTAATTAATTAATTTAATTAACTTACAATTTATTGATTTATAAATTTAATTAATATATATAAATATATATATTTCTCCAAAATATATTTTTTAGCCCTTTTTTTGAACTTTGATTCAGAGTTCATGCTTCCTACTTTGCTTTTTCCAATGTCATCTGACATTTTGAAGAGACTTAGCCAACAGAAACAAGGTCCCACATTTTGGGATCTTTATGTTTTTCCTTGCTGCCATTGTTCTTCTTTTTCTACGCCTGTGTGTTTCCGATGATCAGGAGGTTAAATGTTAAGCTTGATTTGACTCAGGTGTAGCACTTTGGGCAAGAATACTTCCTAGGCCCTGCAGTACTTCATTAGGAGCTATATCATGTCACATGATCCACCATCAGTGAGACTTCATTACATGGTAACTCCCAGATCTCTCCATGGTAAAAGTATTTTTTTCCCTGCCTAATCAAATACCCAGTGATATTTGGGTGAGGGTGAGGGTGATACTTTGGTTTCAGTGCATATCCTGTTTTTCAACAATATTTCCTCTAATGATTTTATGCTCTAGTGATGTTTCCTTTCTGAATTATTTTGCTCAACGTTACAAAAATGGGCATTTTTTAATTCCATCATTCCCTCTTCTTTTTTAATTGGTTGTTTTCAACTTCCATTTAAAAAAAGAGAGTGTGTCATCTCATTACCAGAGGGCTGAACATACTTCCTCAAAGACTTATGCTAAATGCTTAACTTTCCCTTTAATTACTAATTTTGAGGATAAGGGATATAATAATCTCTGACACCACAATGAATTAATGGATTTTTATATATTCAGTGGTTACAGTCAATTATATTCATTATTCCTTTTGATGCTCAAATTGTTCTGAAACTGATTCCTGGGTCCTTGTGACATGTCTCCATTCTTTGAGAGCTTATTTTCTGACACAACAGGATGCATCAGGCTCACTGTGTACTTTCCCTAAGCCAGCCCTTGAGAAGCCATTTCTCCAAAATAATATTTAGAAACCACAATCTGGTCACAGGTGTGCTCACTGGATATTTTTAAAATCATGTTTAAATGCATGGCTGAGCTGACATGTACATGGGTGTTTTTGAAGGCATCTAGACAGGTAAAGCTGACATATAACATGGACTTTAATGAGCCACAGGCACAGAGAAGAATCAAAATTACTATTCAGTGAGCACTCAGTAGAAGATGTTTAATTTAAAGCAAACAACTCTCTCCACTCCCTCTTCAGTTGACCTCAAATCAAAACAAAACACAAACAACAAATTATATATATATATATATATATATATATATATATATATATACATGTATATGTATATGTACATATAATAAAGAAAGTGATCAATATACTAGAAAGTTTGAAGGCGTCTCAGGTAATAAATAGGATCAGACTGAAGTTAAAAATAGGATGAGGAAGACATAGCCCTAAACAGTAAATAAAAGTTCTGTTCTTCTAAAGATAACCAACGGTTAGCTCCAGAGTTCAACTCAGTAAAGGCAAAGAGCAAGGACGGACCACTTAATTAAGAGACTTTATAAATAATGTTTTAAATTAGCCAACTCAGAGCAAAATAACTTTCTAAAAGTGAGAGTTGATCTGCCTAGGGAGTAACCCTACCATTCATATAGGAACCAAAGAAAGAAGCAGAGAGAGGGCATTTAGATAACCAGAGCAGATACTAAGGTTTAAAAAAAAAAAAAAAAAAAAAAAGCAGGGGGATGGGGAGGCAAAGGAGAAGCAGCTCCACCCAGGAGCCATATGCACTAAGAGCTTTAATCCCATGATAAAGCCCTCTTTAATTTGTCTAATTATGCAAGTCCCAGACAGCTAGACTATTCCATGCTCAATAACCTACAGAGCCATGGCATGTCCTACTCACAGAAACATAGCCCTGCTCCCCATAAAAACACCTCTCATGTTGGAAGGTCTGCCAGAAAAACATAACACACCTACCACTGTAAGGCATTCTAATCATTCGATAAATACAAATCCTATGTCTAAGGATCACCATATATTGGAGGAAAACCAATAGCATCCATGGCAAAAATCAAAATGAATAAACAAAAAAATTAACCTTATAGGAAACAAATAATTTAGGAACAAAAAGGTAAACTATCCCAATTAGTTTCCTCAAGGAAGTTTAAGAGAATATTACATCCATAAAACAAAAAGCGACTATTACTAAAACAAACCACCAGAGAATAAGAGTTCGTGAAAATTAAAATTTTTCATTGTGATTACAAAAGAAAACAGTCAATGCACTAAGAGAATAATCAAGCAAGATCAGGCTTAGTATTGGAAAGATTAAGAAATTCTCCATAATATAGAATATATATGTACATTTAACTACTATTACATATAAATTTGTATGTAAATAACTGTTTTTAATATTTGTTTGTTCATTTATTATCTATTTTTGCAACGTGGAGGTTCAATTCCAGAATGCCAATGTTAACCTAATAAACATTCCAGGAAGAGTTCATGATTAATGAAGGAAAAGAAATACTATTGACCATAGGGGGGTTAGGGATACCAACACCCCATGTGGTCAAAAATCTGCATGTAACTTTTGACTCCTGAAAAACTTTTTTTTTTTCTAAGATTTTATTTATTCATGAGAGACACAGAGAGAGAGAGGCAGAGACACAGGCAGAGGGAGAAGCAGGCTCCATACAGGGACCCTGACGTGGGACTCGATCCTGGGTCTCCAGGATCACACCCTGGACTGAAGGTGGCACTAGGCCGCTGAGCCACCCAGGCTGCCCATGACTTCTGAAAAACTTAATTGCTAATAGCCTACTATTAACTGGAAGTTCTATTGATAGCATAAACAGTTGGTGAACACATAATTTGTATATGTACTGTATACTGTATTTTTAAAGTAAGCTAGAAAATGTCATTAAGAAAATTATGAAGGAGAGAAAATACATTTATAATATTGTACTGTACTTAAGGAAAGAAATCCACATAAAAGTGGGCCTACACAGTTCAAACCCATGTTTTTTGAGGATCAACTATAACCAAAAAAATAATAGAAACATTTTTAATTAAAAGGGCCTATTAGGTGTTCAGCTGGGTACGTAGCAGAAACCTGCATATTGATAATTCTAGTGAAATTTCAGGCTTCAAGGAAAAGAAGAAATCAAGAAATATCTCAGGGAAAAGATAACAATAAAAAATAATATGTCAAGTAAATGAAATTAAACCTTCTCAGCAAAATTGGATGCTCAAGGGCAGTAGAAAATGCTATCAAATTTGAGTGGAAAAATAATTTTAAATAATAATTCTACATATAGTTAGTCTAAGAATAAAATCTAACAAAATAAATGCATTTTAAAGACATAAGGACAAAGAAAGCTTACAAATAATCCCTACCTACCATGAATAAATAATGCTTGGAATATTACAAAATAAGGAAAAAATGCAAGAGGAATAATACCATAAGACAAGAAAGCATCAGCCTGAGTATGAACTAGAAGATGGTCCTCAACCCTGTACAAGCATTAGAATCACATCTGGAGCTCTTAAAAGTACAACTGTCCAAATGAGAATATCATCCTGGATTCTGGCAATATTCTATTTCTTGGATTATAAGTACACAGAGGTGTTCACTTTGCAATGTTTAATCACAAAAAGTACGTATGCCTAATTTCCACCTCAGACTTATTAAACCAGAAAATCAAGGGGTTGACTCCAAGTGTGGGCATTTTTTTTAAAAGCTCCTTCGATTATTATAATTTGCATCCAAAATGCATTCACTGCCCCCAAAAGAAGCTAAAGTTAAAACAAATTAATATTTCGTGAACCCCTGATAAAGGAGATTAAGTTAATCATGCTCCGTAATTTGTAGCATATTAAAAACCCTCTTGTTTTATTCATTTTTTTAATTGATGTGTTCCTTATTGTCACCTCCTACTCCCATTCTCCATTCTTCCCCAGACAACTATTCTATTGTTTAGTGTTTATCCTTTTGTTTATATGTTTTTCATCAAATATAAATTGTTATGTGTGCTTGCAATTTTAAATGATTTGAAAGATATTTTGTTCAATATCTTATTCTGTTCCTTGAGATACCTACTGTCCAATATGATAAATCAAAAACTAGATTATGTTTTAAAATCTATTAATATAAAATGTTTAACACCAAAATGAACTCCAAAACAAAAACTATTTTAAAATATTTAATTTTACTCTTGCACTGTTGGTGGGAATGTGAACTGGTGCAGCCACTCTGGAAAACTGTATGGAGATTCCTCAAAGAGTTAAAAACAGAGCTACCCTACGACCTAGCAATTGCACTGCTGGGAATTTACCCCAAAGATACAGACACAATGAAACACCAGAACACCTGCACCCCAATGTTCACAGCAGCAATGTCCACAATAGCCAAACTGTGGAAGGAGCCTCGGTGTCCATTGAAAGATGAATGGATAAAGAAGATGTTGTCTACACATACAATGGAATATTACCCAGCCATTAGAAACGACAAATATGCACCATTTGCTTCCACATGGTTGAAACTGGAGGGTATTATGCTGAGTGAAGTAAGCCAATCGGAGAAGGACAAACATTATATAGCCTCATTCATTTGGGAAATATAAAAAATAGTGAAAAGGAATAAAGGGGAAAGGAAAGAAAATGAGTGAAAATATCAGTGAGGGAGACAGAACATGAGAGACACCAAACTCTAGGAAATGAACAAGGGGTAGTGGAAGGGGAGGTGGGCAAGGGGTTAGGGTGACTGGGTGACGGGCACTGAGGGGGCACTTGACAGGATGAGCACTGGGTGTTATGTTATATGTTGGCAAACTGAACTCCAATTAAATAAATAAATAAATAAATTTAATTTTAGAGAAAAAACTGATCAAGGAAATAGAGTTTTCATTTTATGAAACATTAATTTTCAAGATGACTTCTTTCTCAGAAGGATCAAATTATTTTAGTTTGGGGGGGCATGTGGTACTATTGTGGCACATTATATGTAAGACATATTTAGTTATTATTCCACTTGTAAAGTTTTGAGCATTATAAAACTTTTGATTTCACATTTCGTCATATTTTGTGTCTAATTTGTATCTTATTTTGGACTAATTCTTATGTATGTTTTTAGCACAGCACAGCATAATTTCAAAGTCCATAGAATGGTCTTAGATTCCTATCTTGAATATGGAAACATTCTTTACAAGTGATATTTTTTCTCTGATTGCATTGCTTTGCTGAAGAAATTTAGCATTCAACCAACAAATTTGTGATCTCTTGAAGACAGTATATTTACAGTTTGAATCTGTCACAGGACAGGTATCATAATTTGATCTGAAATAGCACATATACTTGTGTGTACATACTCCATTTACATACACACAGAATCATTTAATTGAACATTAAAATAGTAAAACATACGTAAAGCAGGCAAAAAGAATTAAAGATGTAAGAAGATACAAACTCTTTGGGTGTCTATAATATTCTGATCTCTTGTGAGCATATGTGGAAGGACAAAATAAAGTCTTCTATCCACGGACACTGAAAGAGGAAGAGCTTCCACCTGCCTCTGGGAGAGACAGCTGACTACTTAGCCAGAGATTCCTTAGGAGGTGGCCAAAATGGTCAGGCAATGAGCTCCAAGCTGAACCTCCAACAAAAGGAAAAAGTAATTCATATGGCCATTCCAGTAGAGAGTTTCTTATTGAAATATCAACATAAATGGAAAGTTAGAATTGTCAAGTCCATGCTGTGCTTGGAAGATGATATGGAAGATGAAATAGAGGAAAATGTTTACAATGTAGAACAAATATGCACATGGACATGGACATAACTGTCTGCAAACACAGGACTTTAAACCAATGGAAATCTGTATCTTACTCTATACCCATTTATTACTGAAAAATTGTTCATTGTTACCATTGGCAAAGAAATTAGAAAGGTGTTCATCTTTTAAAGCTGTATTACTTTTTCAATGGAAAAGTGCATTATCTAATCTATAGTCACAGGACTGTTACAAGGTCACAAATGTACATACAGAGATAGACAGAGAAGGCATGATCCATTTAAAAGAGAAACTTGGGGCAACGTTAAATCTGATGACCATATTACCAAACTATACACCCCATCGTATGCATATCTTTACAGAAAAAAAAGAATGAAGATAGATATACCCCTACATATTCTTACACTACATTATTTGACTTAATCCATTTAATAACTCTGAAAGAAAAAAAACTCTGAAAGATACAAAGAATGAAGTAGTATAGATATGGTGATATATAGATATCGATACAGTTATAATATAGCCATCCCATAGCCCTGAAAGAGAACTTGCACTAGATTTGAGTGTTCCATGTCATGGTTCAAGAAACTAAGACAGAAATGAACCAAATGATTTGCTCAAAGTCCTACACCTAGAGGCAGCGCGAGACACGGAGCCAGGTTGATATATTCAGTGTCATTCTGCTATGTATTTTATCTCATAACTTCAAATAACCAGAGGTAGTTTCTGTTTTATGTTCATTTACAGAGAAGTGGCTATTTCTCTGCCTTTTAAGCAACACCATCCTTGATAACAATACCCATGCTTGCAGAATAATAGATGCCCATGTCTTAATCCCTAGAACTTGTGAATACATTAAGGTTATGGGACAAAGGGAATTTAAGGATGTTAATCAGCTGACCTTAAAATAGATCATCTTGCATTATCTGGGATGAGCCCAGGGAAATCACAGAGATCCTTAAAAATGGAAGAAGACAGAAAAAGACAGTCAGAGGAAGCTGTAACTATGGAAGAATGGGGAGAGAGAGAGAGAGATGCAATATTGTTGGCTTTGAAGAGGATGGAAGGGAGCCCAAGCTAAGGAATGCTCTAGAAGCTGGAAAAAGCAAGGAAATAGATTCTTCCCTAGAAACTCCAGAAATGAACACACCCCTGCCAACACCTTGATTTTAGCCCAATGGGACACATGTTGGACTTTAGCTATAGAACTATAAGATACATTTGTGTTGTTTAAGCTTTTTATGGTAACTTATTCTAGCAATAATAGATAACGTAGATGATAGATAGATGATAGATGATAGATAATAGATGATAACTTTATATATATAAATGTTGTATATAATGTATATATACATTATATTTTATATATATATATATATATATATATAAAACCATCTTATATATATATAAGCATCTTATTTGCCTATGATGACAAACACCATTTCTAGTTCAAGTCACTGGAGATGGGCAATCCAGCCGTGGCTCCCACCAGTTCTGCCTGGCTCTACTCCATGACTTTTCTCATTTTAGGACCCACTACAAAGAAGTAACTACTATCTGGGTCATGTTCTTCTCAAGTAAAGGTGGCAAAAAAAAAAAAAGCACAACCAAAACTATATAAGGACATTTCAAAGATTTCACTCAGATGTGGAATATGTCCTGCTCACATTCCACTGGTCAAAGTCAATCACATGACCAAACTAAAAGTAATGGAAATCTGTGGCTTACTTGGCAGAAAGGAAAGGGAAGTGTAATTGATAAGTATGTAATACAATGCGTCACAGATATAAAGAATAATGTACTTAAACTATGAGATGCAAAGTTTTCCTATTCATCTTTCCTAAGCTAAATTAATCATTCCTGGGGAAGTTAAAGTAAGGTGTTCTGATGACTACTTTCCATAGTTGCTCAAAGAGACAGAGTTGGCTGTTCTCAAGGGAAAAAACAGCATGGAAGCATCACTAGCTCCTCACTTTTTCATCTTCAGCTTCAGGATTAAAGTAAACCTATATGATGTAAAAAGACTTATTGGGATCCCTGGGTGGCGCAGCGGTTTGGCGCCTGCCTTTGGCCCAGGGCGCGATCCTGGAGACCGGGATCGAATCCCACGTCGGGCTCCCGGTACATGGAGCCTGCTTCTCCCTCTGCCTATGTCTCTGCCTCTCTCTCTCTCTCTCTCTCTCTGTATGACTACATAAATAAATAATAAAAAAAATTTTAAAAAAAAGACTTATTAAAGCTTTCCTCCTAGGGATCCCTGGGTGGCACAGCGGTTTGGCGCCTGCCTTTGGCCCAGGGCACGATCCTGGAGAACCGGGATCGAATCCCACATCTGGCTCCCGGTGCATGGAACCTGCTTCTCCCTCTGCCTGTGTCTCTGCCTCTCTCTCTCTCTCTCTCTGTGACTACCATAAATAAAATAAAATAAAAAAATTAAAAAAAAAATAAAGCTTTCCTCCTCTCTACATTATTTTCACTCAATATGTATTCACATGCTGGGCACTGTTCTAAATACTGGGAAGATACATATTTTGTTGCAGAGAAGAAGGAAACAAAGGAGAGGGGAGCTTATGAGGTTGATCTGAGGCAATGATACAGAGTAAATTAAATGTAGTTTTACCTTTGAAAATAGCTTCATGTTTTGCATATTTATTTTCCTGGCAGGGCCTCTGCTATTTCCTCCAGCTAATCTCTAATGTCAGGAACTCATGCCACACCATGTCTGTCTTTCCAGGCCCCATCCCACCTAGTCCTCTCTCACCAGCATCCTATGCTCTCATATATCTCATGCCTCTTTCTGCTGTCAAAACCAACCTGTCTTTTGTTCAGTTGTGAGTAATTCTTAGTTGGTCCTTTCTCAAATCCCCTCTCCACCACACTACACACTCATCAGTATCACTTCTGGCAGCATGGACTCCTACAGATCCAGACCTATGTAACTCTAAAGGAAGCATGTTTTTGAGAAGGATACTACTTAACCTCCGCTAACAAGTTTATCCAATAGACATTTATGAAGCTTGCATTCCATTGGAGGCGGTATGCAAGCAGCAGGGAATACAAAGTAAAAAATAAAAAATAAAAAAATGCACTTCCAACCCTGGACTGCTCACATCCTTAGAGGGGAGACACCTATATAAACAAACACAAAACATGCTGTTGTGCTGATTCAGAGTTGGTTGGACTTCCAATCCATGCTTTAACCTTGCCATGTTCTTTTCTGGACATAGGCAGCCACGATCTGCAGGATGTCTGGATGCTCCATTAGCTGGCTTTCTGTTAGATCCAGCCAAAGGCAGGTGCTGGCTAGAAACTAGGGAGCATTTTAAAAAGATAAAAACATTAAATAAAAACTGAGGCATAGAGAATTAATAACTTGCTAAAACACCATCGTTACCAGGTGGCGGACATGCAATTTCAAACCTGGGCTAATCAATAAAGATCCCTCTTTATCAATATCCTATATTGAACACAGTAATCTAATACCACCCCATGCCACTTAACAGAGCTATGAGGAAGTGGAACAGGGAGAGATGATAGATAGGTTCTAAAAAGATGTCCAGACACAGAGAAGATCCGAGAACATGTGGGAAGCAAGAGATAATAGGTCTATATGAGATTTCCTGTGCAGACTCCTAAAATAGTCAAAGAATAAGATAGGGGCACCCAGGTGGCTCAGTGGTTGAGCATCTGCCTTTGGCTCAGATCCTGATCCCCGGGGCCTGGGATTGGGTCCCACATCAGGCTCCCCCTGGGGAGCCTGCTTCACCCTTTGCCTATGCCTCTGCCTCTCTCTGCCGGGGGTGGGAGAAGGAAGGGTTTGGCCCTGCCAAACGTGGTGTGATGTGGTTCAATATGCTCCCGGGATCAGCGTCATGGCCGTGTGCTTGGTCATCCCCGGCATACCCACGGCCACAGGTTCAGTAACAGGGGCAAGGAAAAAAGGCTTGCCTATTATCCATATCAGTGGAGTTTGATGCAAAGAGATAGGTGAGTCCCTGGAATTAATTGTTACTATGTGTCAGAGGGTTTGGAGAATAGCGATTAAGGAAGCATTTTCCTGATTGATGAAAAATACCTCGGTTATAGCTCATCTGCCCCTTCTAGAAGGTTATGCAGTGTATTAATGTAGTGCATAATAAAAACAAAAAGTAAAAGCTAAAAAAAAAAAGACATCTCTCTGCATGTCTCTCATAAATAAATAAATAAAATCTTAAAAAAAGAAAAGAAGATCGAAGAGGGGAATTCAGGTTGAGACAGCGATGGGAAAGATGGAGTAAGTTAGAAGTTGCAAATAGAAGGTCCTTAGGGCTTATGCTGAGTGGAAGCAGGTAAGAGAATAGGAAGACAGATTGAGAGAAAAGCAAGAAAGGGGAGCATTGTACAGATGCTCGCAAGGAGCCTTCCTGAGATGGAAGACCCTACCAGCTTCATATCCCAGGGAGAGACCTTTGCGTCCGTAGCAAAATCTGAAACAGGTCTACAGAGGCCTCCTTTCATGGCTTTCTGCTCGCCACCAACTCAATGGTGGGAATTGGTTACAGGACGGGCACTTTTCTCTGGACTCACATGTGTCAGTAGTCCTCGCTATCAGTGATGAGCTTACCAAATAAAACAAATGCACTATGTGGGGTTGCACAGAAACTGCAAATAGACAACTAAGTCATTGTCTTTTTAGGTTCCATAGGCATTATTGATTGAGGAAGAACAACAGATGAAACGCAAATAGAATTATAACTACAGATCTATTGCTACACTACTGATATTATTCAGAGTACCCTTGTGTGTCCTCATTGCCTTGCTTCGATTTTCCCAGGCATTTGTTCCCCCCCGTGCACCCTGCCCCTTGATCACAATGTTCAAAATGGGGATGGCCATGGAAAATCAGTAGTACCTGCATCAGAGCAGCTCCAGGTGATTAACCTGTAATTAAAATAGGAAAGGAAGGACAATTGTACATACTTCTGTATCTCCATAAAATGCCGCCACAGGAGGTACACAGGCCTGTATTCATTTGAGGGTCATGTTATTACACTGCAAGGAAGCCCTGAGAAACATTTCAATGCCGTAAATATATCAAAATATGAATAAGTGAAAAGTGTCTCAATAGGAAGCACTGGCTGTGCACTAACACTCTTCATCTGCACAAGACCAGTTCAAGCACCATGTTTAACCTCCTGGCCGGGCGCTGAGGCGGAACAGGCCAATGCTGGAGAACCTTAGTCCCTCACCCAGAACTTGTTCCCACAAAGAACAAAGGAAAGCACGGGAGTGAGTGGGCACAGAGGGCTGTACACTACCACCGCCCCTCCTGGCTGTTGCACCAGTAGCTGTGACAAGCAGCAAGAATGAGGCCAGAAAACCCTCTTTCATCCTGTTGATTTTCAGCACCGTGTATGCCAAATAATGTGCCAGGCATGAGGGATACAACGGTGAGCCCGTGAGGGATGGTTCTAGCTTAGAGACCGATGAGGAGACTGCAATTTAGAGAAACCATAGCTGGAAACTTGTCAGACGTCACCTAGCAAGTGGAAGCAGAGCCAAGATTCACACCAGCTTTCATCTACCCTTTAAAACTTATCCCTTAAGCACTGTCTCCTGTGACTACTTACTTCTCTCCCTTTGTCACTCAGTAATTTTCTCTTCATTTCTCTCTTTTAATTTCTCTCTTTTAAATTTCAGGGCAACAAATTGCATGGGGCAGCCCATCCAGTTACCTAATGAATGTTTCTTTAAATATGAATTGGAAGGCCCCTGGACTTGTATCCGGTTGCAATTTTGTCTTATCTGCTGAGCAGAGTGGGGCTGGGTCTGCCAAGCCCTGGCTTGACTGAATTAATCAGCCTGAGGCTCTCCCAGGGAAGCCAGCAATTCTGCAGTGACTTTCCCCATACAGATGGCCCCTTAGTCAGCTCTGAGAATGCAGAGGGAAGTCTGGCTTGGCGTTTCAGCAGCAGACTGGGTGGACAAAGGCTTGGGTGGACACAGATGCCCAAGCAATTGTATTGAGTCTATTTCCTGTCATTTAAACCCAGTGTCATTTATTATTCAACTCAGAGTGTATTTTAGAGATTCAATTTGTAGGGTATATGACACACATAGTAAATTGGGATGTATTATCTCAGTTCATTTGCTGGAGGACAGGTGTTCACATCACAAGAACCAACAGCCCCATCGACAATAATTGGTGCCTTGGCTGGCAGTCTGAGCCTAGAGGGCAGGACTAAAAGTGCATGAAGAATGAACTCATAATAATTTCCACATGCGGCATAGTGCGTTTCACTTGAGGCTCTCAAAGCACATTTTAGGCATTCATTCCCTTCTCACTACAACACTGCCTGGGCTTGCTCTTGTTCTCCTGCCACAGCCAGGAAAACAAAAGCAAATGGAAGACTCTCGTTCACAGGGGAAAATACAGGCAGGACAGGGATTAAAAACTGAGGAGGCCTGAATCCTCATTCTCTCTCCTTGGAATCCCCCTACTTCCATCTCCGTCTCATGTATTATTTAATGTTGTTAGCCAGGATATTATTAAGGAACCTAGACTGATGGATCCAATTTTGTTCAGGTTAATTAATTTCAAAATGTGTGCAAGTCTGCAAGCTGCACAAAATCACACTCGATACAAATTAAACACAGAAAATGATATATGTGTACAGTTCCCGTAATCGTTACCGTATGTGTCTGTCAAATGTATGTAGCATACAAACACTAATCACAACAAGCCACCCAACACACTTCCAGGAACACGCAGATTGTATGGTTAAGCATTCCTATGTGAAGAGAGGGGAGTCAGTCCGGGAAGGATGGAAAGATTTGTATGAAGCAAAGAAACTCCAGAGCCTAGGTGGTATCTTAACTACATATCTAATGTCATTTCAGAATACTTTGCATGCTAAATTCACTTAAAAATATGAAATTAGAAACCCCTATCCTTGTGGGTTTTGTTAATAATGAGCAGGGAGAAAAATGGAACTTTTGCCCTGGAGCTCAGGTGAAAAGACATAATTAAAAATACTGCCCTAGAAAAAGGATGCCTGCTTCCCAGGTGGCATTTGGCTTCTGCATACTTACAAATAGCCATCGCTCACAAAACCAACACACTCAATTAAACTCCTTCCACTTATCACAAACCCAGTGTTCTTCATTGTCAGTTGAGAAATTCCAAAGGATGAACTGAGTAAATGGAAAAAGAGATTGACTACCAATCTTCCCTTTTCAAGGATAAAGTTTGGAAACATGAAATAATATGAGTCTCTGATCTTTAGAAAACTAAGTTTGACCAATAACATGATGAAGGTGTGCAAGGTCAGTACCCACAGGCATGCAGGTAGTACACAGCATAGCATCAGGGCTTCCCAGCACACCCCACACTGAGAATGGAGACCATGGCTTCAGCAGGTAGTGCTCTACATTCTATTTGCAGAGGATAAAATGCTTTTTCTCTTAAGTCCAGTTTAGCTAGTTAGCTGACCCAGCCTAAGCCCATAAACAGATATAAAATCATCTAAAACTTTTCACAGAGGGGAAGCAGTTGTCAGCTTTTGTTTGACAAAATACCAAGATATAATGAGTGATCTCTACCATCATGATGTTTTCAATGTGATTTTCATTTTACTCAAAAATGAAAGTGGAAAGGATGGAAAAGGACCACAGCACTACGATGTGCGAAGAAGAAGGCTCAAAAAGCTAAGGTCATTGGTCCAACTGGTACAAGTATTCAGAGGATCTAGAAAGGTGTGAGTATAAGGACGATAATTGTCCAACTTCCTACAAGTTCTTGGATTTCATACCATTGAGAGGTGTGACAACCCTGTTTCATGGGCTTTTCCCAAAGCTAGTTCATAGCTTAGTACGTTAAAGCTTCACTTGCAGAGTAAAACAGCATCTGCAGCTCTGGGATCAGATTGTCAACAAGAATAAAAAAGGAGTCAAGCCAGGGATTCACTGTCTCCTTAGCTTTATCCTCTGTTCTAATGACTAAGCTCTTGCTTTGTTCTGAAGACACTGTTCCCATCCCATAGTTCCCATCTACAATGACTATCTACTATATTTTTTGATGTCTCAGGTCCTGCCTTGAAATTTGGCATTCCTACTTTGCTCATTGCCTGGCCCCAGTCTCCTGCAGGATCTGCCTGGTTCTGGATGGTGGCCTCTTCCCGGTCACCACGATCTTTGGTTCTAACCATCCTGTCAGCACCTGCAGTGGTTATAGGGAAGCCAATTCCTCAACACAGGAGAGGGGAATTGACAATATCAAAGCAGGGAGCAGGAAAGAATCAATAGTACCGTATTATTACTGATACTAATTTCTGAATTTTTTCCCCATGGTCTTTGCCTTCATCCTGTTTCTCAGTGCTTGAGACAAAAGTGATCATTTAATTCGTTATTAGGCTATATGTGCTTTTTTGTTGATTCCTTCTCTTCCATCAAAGAACACATTTATCTTCCACTCATTAATTCTGCTGGTGTGGATTTGCAAGCATATGTTCACTGGAAGAAATTTAAATGATTGTGACCTTAAATTCAAGAGAACAAAAACCCTAGCCATTTAAAGAATTTTAACATAGGGTGCTAAGTATCTGTTAGATTATCTAAAGACCAGTCACATCTTTATTCACTCTGAGACTAACACATGTCAAATAGATTTTGACAATTTCTATTTCCATTAAGAAGATTGCCTGTTACCTGCTTGTAACATCTAGAACGGTGCCTGGCACATAAAAGGCCCTCACTAAATATGCTTATTGAATAAATTAGGTATATTAAAAGTATTTGGATAAAGATTTCTTCTCTTCTCATTGTTTTCTTTTCTTTTTCATGCCTTCCCCACAATATGAGCCAGAGGTTTCCATTCAAAGGGGTGGTGAATGTCAAATGAATGGGTTGATGAATAAGAGATCCTATAAAAAGGCAGCCCCAGTGGCTCAGCAGATTAGCACCGCCTTCAGCCCAGGGTGTGATCCTGGAGAGCTGGGATCGAGTCCCACATCAGGTTCCCTGCACAGAGCCTGCTTCTCCCTCTGCCTGTGTGTGTGTGTCTCTCTCTGTCTGTCATGAATAAATAAATAAGATCTTTAAAAAAAAAGATCCTATAACAGCAGTTATAAAATATCTATATGATATGATCTCAAGTGTGTCTAAACACACATATGAAAAAAATAAAAATAAACACGCCTATGTTAGCATAAAAACATTGTAGTGGGGAATGCATCAAGACAGGAACAGCAATCATCGCTGTATGGTATATTTTTCCTATTTTAATTTTTTCTAAAATTAATATGGATAACTTTAATTTATATTACAAAAATCACTACAGTCATGATAAAAGGAAATTAAATAACACCAAAGTTATTTAAATATAAATTTTGTTTTCATCTCAAATCCTACTACCCAAAGCTAAATATCACTAACTGATATGGACACACACAAATAATATATAAAATAGTTCAATTATAATATATATACCATATTGTATTCTGCTTTTTTGTTCAATGAGATGGTGTGTGTGTGTATAAATGTATGTATGTTGTATATGATCTATGCCAGATATATAAATATTTCTTACCCTATTTTAACAGTTGCTAATTATTTCATTGAAATTGATGTACCTTCATTTATTTATTTTTTTTGAAGTGGGGAGAAATTTTATTATTTTTTTAATTTAATTTAATTTTTTTTATTGGATTTCGATTTGCCAACATATAGCATAACACCCAGTGCTCATCCCGCCAAGTGCCCCCTCAGTGCCTGTTACCCAGTCACCCTAACCCCCTGCCCACCTCCCTTTCCACTACCCTTTGTTCATTTCCCAGAGTTAGGGGTCTCTCATGAGCTGTCAACCTCTCTGATATTTCCCACTCATTTTCTCTCCTTTCCCCTTTATTCCCTTTCACTATTTTTTATATTCCCCAAATGAATGAGACCATATAATGTTTGTCCTTCTCCAATTGACTTACTTCACTCAGCATAATACCCTCCAGTTCCCTCCACGTGGAATCAAATGGTGGGTATTCATCGTTTCTAATGCCTGAGTAATATTCCATTGTATACATAGACCACAGCTTCTTTATCCACTCATCTATCAATGGACACCGAAGCTCCTTCCACAGTTTGGCTATTGTGGACATTGCTGCTGTGAACATTGGGGTGCAGGTGTTGTGGCATTTCGGTTTGCCCCAAAGATACAGATGCAGTGAAACGCCAGAACACCTTCATTTATTTAATCAATATTTTTTTGGGCAAATGATTAGGCCCTTTTCAACTTTTTGTCTGTAATAAACATACAATCTCACACTTGTTCAATGATTTTCCTATATTAAATTTCTAAAAACATATTTATAATACAAATGGTCTAAACATAGTTAAAAATTTTGATGTATTTTGTCAGATAGTTTTCCAGAAATGGCATATTGATGTGCATTCCAATTATGTGTAAGATTTTTGCTTCCCTAAAACATTTACTAAAATCAAACATTATAAAATATTTTAATCTTTGTTCATCTGATAATTTAAAGTATTTAATTGCTGTTTTAACTTATAATTCTTCGGTTATTATATCATGTATCTTTTCATTTTTATTAGATATTTTATTGTGAATTACAAGGGTATATCTTTTGCCCATTTTTTCTCAGAGGTATTTATTTATTTATTTATTTATTTTTACTGATTTATAAGAGGCCATTATTTTAGAAGTATAGTAACTCTATTCCTGTTATATATTGCAGATATCTTTCTCAATACTTCACTTCATTTGAATATTTCATTCTCTCAGTTTATTTTTATTTTGTCATTTATAAACTAGTTCCTTTTACACTATGCAAATTGTTAATGTTTTTATTTCATTGTCTTTGGGTTTTATATTTTACTTAAAAAGTACTTTCTATTTTAAGAATTTTTAAATATTCTCCTATAGTTTTCTAATACTTTTAATTTTTCTAATTTTTTCTATCTTTTATATTTATTAATCCAACTAGAATTCTGCATGTTTATATAAAAAGTCTGAATTAAACTTTCTTGTTAAATGAAGATCCAGTTGTGCCAACACCGCTTATTGAATAATAGATTTACTTCACTGAATGTTTTTGAGCAAGGAAGTGACAAAATCAAGTTTTAGGTAGACAAATGTGGGCTGGAATAGAGATGCTTCAGGGAGGATAGCTGAGATTTGATGTATTCTGGCTGTGAAAAAACAATATATAGGTCACAGTTCAGTGAAGACTTGGCCAAACAGGCATGTTTGGGTGTTATATAGTTATTCAAACCCAAAACATAAACATTCATTTGCAAAAAAATTACACCCATAGCTCAAAATATTTAAAAAATCAAATCAACCAGAAGTGGATCATAATCTGAAGACTATAAATTTTTACTTTATTTTAATGGAATACACTGTATTTTTTTTTCAAAGGGAGCATAAGGAACATTTTGAAATCAAACAAAATATTCTCTAATCTAATTTTTGGTGGGTATATGACTGTTTACATTTGTCATATTTCATCAAGAATGAATTTTACTGTATTTAAATTATATCTCAAGGAATCAGACCTTAAAAATCAGATAAGGGAGACATTTTATAAGAAGAAAACAAAAAAGGATGATCAGAGGAAGTAAAGGTTAAGCTGGGGCCACAGGATGAGTAGAAATGAGGCAAGAGTTCAAGGCAAAAATGCTTGAAGCAAAGGGAATAATTTGGGCAAAATCACTAGGGAGGGAGGGAGCATTTAGATATTAGAAAAAGTAACCTGAGATCAGTGTGATACAGGAGGAAAGTGTGACAGTGTAATGTGGGAAGAGAAAAAGACAGCACCAGATCATATGGGGTCTTGTACCAACTACTTCAGACTTTAGAGTTTATGATAACTGCAATAGAAATCACCAAAAGATTTTAATTAGAGGAATAAGGTGATCTGACATAAATTGTTAGATCATTCTAGATACTTTGGTGAGAAGGACTGGTAAGGGCAAAAGTAGGTGCAGAAAACAGATTAGGAAAACATTGCAAAGACAGATATGGGAGCTTAGGCCATGGTAGGGCTGATGTAGAAAGACAGAAGGAGTCATGTTTGGGACATACTTAGATCCTCAACTCCCATCAGCTATGAAAATGGAATTAATAATAACATCTATGTCATGGAGTTGTTGTGAAAACAAAATGAATACAATTAGTTTGCAATTTTGTTCAACATTTTATAAATGTTCAGTACATGTTGGCTGATGTAAATGATGCAAATAAAATAAATATAGCTTTCTCTGTTTCTGCTTTCAACTCCATCCAAGTTGCCTGGGAGGCTCTCAATGCCTATACCTCTCCTGTCCCCACCCAGCCTTACTAAGATATAATTGACAATTACATAACATTGTGTAAATTTAAAGTATACAATATATTGATTTAATACATTTATTTATCACAAAATTATTAACACTGTGGTGTAAAGACTTCCATCACCATGATGTCTTTACCATGTCTATGTGGAGCCAACCCAGTTCTTCCTTGGTGATAACTTTAATGCTGGTTGGCTTTCTCCCAAGAATGTGTACTAATGTGTAATCAAAACCATGCAAGAGCCAGATCTACACTTCCAGTTACAGCTTACAGACAACCAGGTAGTATCTATGTAGTTTTAAACTGACCTGGTTACATTTGCTTTGTTTTCTTCCTGTCATGGAACAGTTGAGTATTCTTTTTTGCAAGGATGGTATGGTGCAAATCTTTTTTCCTTAATTATGTGTGCTTACTGTTATAGGAACATCAAATCTATTTTTATTATTTTTATTTTACTCCCTCCAAAAAGGCCATTATAATCATAGAAATATAAATGATACAGGGCCTGGACAAGAAGAATGAAAGTGAGAAAGATTAATATGAATTTGGAAAGAAGACTCAAGGAGACTAGGTGAACAATAGAATACAGAAGACCATGAATATGAGAACGTCAAGGACAAATTGAGTTTCCATTCCTATTGGCCTGGGTGAAATCCGTCACCACTGATATTGAAAGAAAAGTCAGGAGAGGATTCTTTTATAGGAAAGAAAGAAAATGAATTCTCTTTAGAAACATTAAGGGTGAGATAACAATAGAATTTTCAAGTAGATGTGTTCAAGGGCAGTTGTAAGCTATCAAAGTACTTAGTCCACTTGAGTGAGCACTTTAATTTTTTTAAACTTTTTTTTAGGATGCTGAGACTACACAAAGCCTCCTGGAGAATGAGAGAGAGCCTGGAGAATGAGAGGTCCAGAAATTGCCCAGCAACTAGTTTGGTAGAAGGAAGATAATTTGAGTACCAGGCAAGTCAGAAACTGGGTAATAAATAAGCAAAAGTTCAGACAGATGAGTTGGCTTAACAAGATAAAGCTAGTAGAAACCCAGTGCAGTTCAGAGCCAGAGTTTCAACATTTAGGAGAATTAGGAGTAACTATTTGGACAGTAAACAAGGACTTGGACTTGTGTGTACCGTTATAGGATATGTATCAGAAAGATCCAAATTAGTATCATCCTCAATCAAATACAGCAAAATTCACTACTCTGTCTTATCCCCTAAACATAATTTTAAGTACCCACTTGACAGTGATGAGCTCTAAAAGATAAAATAATTTGTGACATTCCTTTAAAGGAAAAAAATTAGCTTCCATTCAAAAATTGTTTTTATGCTTAAGATCTGTACTTAGCTTTTGCCTCAGGAAATCAGAAAGTAAAAGCAACAGAGTTGAAATCTTCACTTTACTGATTTATTGTCCTTCAGTATTATTTGATGGTAGTTTTATTCATGAATTCCTTTAACTTCAACCATTACGTCTTGGTTTTCAGTGGTATTTGTAGCATCTCCCAATTTAGACTCATCTTCAAATTTAATTGACATGCTGGCTGCTCCCTCCATAATTAATACAGCTGTTAAATAAGACAGGCCACAAAACTCATATCACCAGCCATCATACCTTAACAGGAAACATTGCCATTCATTATTATCTTTATTGTTTATTTTTCATTCAGAGTTTAGTTCTTGAGATGGTACTTAAGTCTCATCCAATCTCAGTAAACTTGCCAAATAGATTTCATGAGATACATGGTCCTGATGTTATTCAAATCATGGCTTACCCGGGTGGCTTAGTGGTTAAGTGTCTGCCTTTGGCTTAGGTCCTGATCCTGGGGTCCTGGGATCGAGTCCCACATCAGGGTCCAGGCAGGGAGCCTGCTTCTCCCTCTGCCTATGTCTCTGCCTCTCTCTGTGTCTCTCATGAATAAATAAATATTTTTTTAAATCATGGCTTAGTATGTGTTTGTTATTTCCCCTTTAAACAGAATCAGAAAGACAATTGCATTTTCCAGATATGGTTTGTCCTTTAAAAGAGTGGCATTGGAAGGGAAGGAGGGTGAAGGGGTGGGGGTGAATGGGTGACGGGCACTGAGGGGGGCACTTGACGGGATGAGCACTGGGTGTTATTCTGTATGTGGGTAAATTGAACACCAATAAAAAATAGATTTATTATAATAAAAAAATAAAAGCAGAAATATAAAAAATAAATAAAAAATAAAGGTGGCATTTATAATTTTTAAACAATTGCCAAGATAAATCATTAGTACTTGGTTATGTGCATTGTTTTTATGTGTTTTTGTTTAATATTTATAAATTTCACCTACTAAACAAAATTTGTGCATTTTTTAACTCTTTCCTTCATGCATTTATCAATGTGTTAAATATCTACTAAATTGAGACCATTCTCCTTTTCTTTTTACCTACAAATATTTTATTTTAAAAAATTACTCAGGGGCCCCTGGGTGGCTCAGTCAGTTAAGCTTTCAGCTCTTGATTTTGGCTCAGGTCATGATCTCAGGGTGGTGGGATGAAGCCCAATGTCAGACTCCACATTCAATGGGGCGTCTGAGATTCTCTCCCTCTCCCTTTGCCTGTCCCTCCCACCACTCTCTCTCTAAAATAAATAAATAAATCTTTAAAAAACTAAAATAAAGAGCAAAATATTATAAAAAATCAAATTGCACCAAAATTTTCTAAGAATATTTGTTTAAATATATGAGAAAATATAAAAAGCATACCACTTCCTAAGAAAGTGATATGCCTTATTTTTATTGCCACTTTAAACAGTTTATTTACATTGGTTAGGTGAACTAGTCTTATTTTTTATTAGCAGCAACTCTTTTTATTATCAAATAGCTTTTAATATAACAAATCTAAGTAATTTTCTCTGACTTCAAATTTTTAAAATTAAGCTTGTTATATCACATAATGTCCGAAATTTTCAGACTATTTTAAGCCAAAATCCAACATGTGTTCCATGAAAACTGGAAAGGTTTATCAATATTATTATGCTATGTGTAAGTTGAAATTTGAGGGTGACAAGATAGAAATATACATATGAAAGTCAAAAACAAATAACATGAATACAATAGATATTTCATGGAATAGTAAGAATAACAATGACCACTCACTAGATATTCAGTATATGCCAGACATTCATCACAACACTTCACATATATTACCTCATTTAATATGGTCATATTATTTTATAATTGTGGGAACCGAGAGTCTGAAACATTAGATAATCCAAGATTACTCAGCTTGTAATAGCTAGAACTGAGGATTGATTTTAGGTCTGTCTCCTTCCAAAGCACGGGTTTATAACCACTTTGCCATACTATTTTCATTGTGAAGAGAGTGGTGTTCCTAATTCGATGGAGAAGTAACAAGAGTATCTGCAATAAGACTTATATATCCCAAATCTCTTAAGTAACTGAGATGGTTCAATTTAAAGTTTAGCGGAAAATGCAGCCTCTCTGTTTTATGGCCTTGGCTTAAAATTCTCCATATATGTCCAGAATTCCCTCAGGACTCTTACTTGTATTCAAAAGATCAATTCAATTTGCTTTTACTTCATCCCTAGAAATGAAACTCAAATCTAACCTTCAGCAGGGGAATGCCCCCATTCAGGATCTGATTACCCAAGAACATGGTCCCACTAACTTGCTTTCTTTCCTACCAAAGGTAGCATAGAGACCTGTGTTACGCTGCTGCTGCCCTGTTGGAATATCATGACTCCAACTGGCCTCAGATACTAGGGCTAAGACAAAGCCTCCTGCTCTGGTAACCTTCACTATTCCTGATGCAGATTTCTGTCCAGCAGAGAGTCATGCCTTTAGATGTGATCGAAGATGATTCTCATTTCTGTATTATGTTCATTCAAGCACACAGTGCTCAGTACAAAATTGGCTATGATGCCCAGTATTGCAGCCCCTTTTATTCACCCGCAAAGAGCTTCCCCAGGGCATGAGCCTACTACCTACAAGGATACCCTATCAGAACAAGCTCCAGAACCAGATCTACCCTTTGATTGCCTTATCAGCACTGCAAAGAATGAAGACAATGAGACTGGATTGACTATCAACAGGAAAGTGGAAGATTCTTGGAGAAAATTACAATATCACATTGGAATTTATGTGATGTAGAGAAAAAATACTGGCTGTGGATCTACTAAAACCAAAGCTTTGGGCAAGCAGAGTTCAAAATTCAAAACACCACAGAGAAAAGACACTAAACCTCAAGTAGGATGAGAATCTCCAAGATGAAATTGACATGAAGGACTGGCTCCAGTGGAAGAAAAATAAGCATACGTGTTTAAGGGAACCAGAGAGACAGCATTAGGAATGTTAAGATAAATTCTCATACTCAGAAGATAAGAACAGAACATGGAAACGTCACAAAAAAGCTCACTTAAAATCAAAAGTTTTTAAGAACATACAAGAGAGGTTCAGAAAGGTTAAAGCCCAAAATGACATGAGACTTAGGAGAGAAGGGGACAAGAAAAATGTACACAGCTTTAAAAAGAACTTTGAGATACGACTTACATATGGTAAAGTGGGGACAGACTAAGTATACAGCTTGATGAACTGTACATACATCTCTATTTAGTAATCACACCCAAATCAATATGTAGAACGTTCCCAACACCCAGGTGACCCTCCCATGCTTCCTCTCCAAGTCAACAGCCCTCCAGAAGAAATCATCATCTTGATTTCTATCACTGTGCATTAGTTTTCCCTAGTTTTGAAATTTCAGATAAATTAAATCACACAGCATCTAGTTTCGAGGTTTTGTTAGCCACAACAATATCATTTTCATGAGAGTTACCTATGGTTGGGTTGAGCAATAGTTCTTTTCCATTGTTGTAAAATATCCCTTTTAATAAATACACTACAACTTAGGTATCCATTCTATTTAAGCTGACACCTGTAACTCACAAGGCACGTCAGCTGCCCCATTCTCCCCTTCCTACTCTGCCTGCCACCCAGCAGGGATGAAAAGCAGGAAAGCAGGAAAGCAGGAAAATGGGAGGCACACAGCAGTCTTCTGTTTAGAGTAATTCTGAAATCTTGGGATGTGGTGTTTCCACTTCTATTCTCGAAGGGTGGGAAAGAGTCTTTGATTAGACCTTAGTTTGGGTTTGAGGAGTAGCTCCCCAGTGCACAGTGCACTATTGTCCATAGCTGTCCATTATGCTCCTCTTCCTTTTCCTCCCTGGGCATATCTCCCAGAATTAAGCACCTTTCTCAGCCTGCCTTATTCTCAAAGATCTGGGGCCCGAGGTTAGTTTATGGCTCAAACAGTCACATCAATATTTGTCCTGGTGTTTCTTTGGCAGTAAAATCCTTTCAAAGATAGACTTTTTAATCTATTTTATTTTCTTCGACAAGCCAATAGCAGCACCAACAAGTCTTTTCAAGACATGGCTCTAGACTTAATTATACGTTTAGCAGTTCCTGGGGGAGCCAATTCTTTAGTTTCTTTGCCCTGAGACATCTAGTCCAACTGAAAGGACTAATAACTAACTGTTATCTTAATCAATTTATTTTGACAAAGGGCATGACAGCTGTACCCATGGTTTTGGTTTGCCTGTTAAAGATGAAAAGAAGCTTACTCTTCTAACAAAGCGATGTCCCAGAATGTATGTCATCTTCATACTCCCTTTCATCTTTACACTTAATGTGGCAAATTCATTTTACAGATTATTTCTGCCTTGTAGATTCTTGTAAACACAGCAAATAGCAAACAGAACACATTATGGATACCAATATTCTTTCCCTTCACCTTTTCCTAAAGCCTTAAGCTCTTTCAGTATCTGCTTTCCAAATTACATCAGTGGATTTGTTTGACCAAAAATAGTGCCTTTATATAATGTGAGTTGACATCTTTCTAGTCTCTCAACACAACTTCCTTGCCACCCACTGTTGGATCCTACAATCAAAATCACAAAATGTTAGTGTTTTATTATGGCAGCACCCCACTTCTATAAATTTTTGTACTGGAGGGTGTGGGATGTTATATAGTAGTAACCTAAAACTCTAAACCTCAGTGGTTTTAAAAAAAAACAAACAGCGAAATTATATATCATATCGTATATGTCCACTGTGAGTCAATTTCTCTATGTGTCCTTCATTCTGGTATCAAGGCCAGTTGAGAAGTCCCTATGTGAAACGTTGATACTCTTGTGACAAGCTGGTCTCTGAAAGTGACACATGGCACTTCTGTTCATACTTCATTGACCAAAGCAAGTCCCATGGTCAACCTTGATGTCAGTTGGATGGAGATACATGTCCCTTCCATTGAGAAAGACAGCGGATATTTTTAACCAAAAATACTACCAATTATAATAAAGGGGTAACTTTCTAGCAATTAGAGCTAAATAGCAGTGAGGTGAGAACTAAAACTATTTCCACATAAGTTGAAAAATCTGCACCATCATGATAAATATAGTTATCATTTATTAAAGTATGTAACAAGATCCTAGCCTCTATTTGCTCTTCATTAAACCTAAGCAATGATGGAAACTGTAGCTCAGAGAGTGTAGCTCACCTTACCCAAGTTTATATAGTAGTAAGTTACAAAGTTGGAATTAGGATCTTAGTCTGACTGAATTCAAAATCCATGCTTTTCCCATTGCAAAATATAATGATAGCTATCAAATAATTTTACACAGCAGTGAGGGGTTGGACTGATATCCTCTTACATTGGCTTCAGCAAGATTCTCTGATTATAAACATTTTCAATTATAGGATTTAATGAACTCTTTATTATGGCCAGGATTCAGCAGATGTCAATTGGCAGAATGATATTGTTAAATTAAAACTTTTGTTCTCTTTGGTAAATAATATTGTCAAAGCCCCCCACACACACACTTATACACTAAACTATCCCTTTTAGACATGATTGAGGACCCTCAGGACCGCATTTTGATTCAGCAATTAAAGGATTCATTCTTCCCGATGGGGTTTCCTTAGACAATTAGCATGTCCTTGGCAGTTGGTCAGTGCCTATATCTTCCCGGTTATTAATATTGTGAATATCACCCTACCCAATAACTATTGAGTCATAAGTGGGCTAAATCAGGATTAAATTTTATTCTAAAGAAAATAATTAGCCTACTGGAACAGAAGCTGTCTATCAAAAACTTAAGATAATTATTAGATGTGAAATATAAAAGTCATATGCTTAAAAGATTTAATCATGAAAATGCATAATTTAAATAATTGTAATGAATTGCTAACTGAATAGATATGTTTCATTTATTGAAGTTAGAATGGGAATTTTGTTCAACTAGTTCATGTTATCTTTCCTTTTTAAAAAGAAAAGATTTTATTTATTTATCCATGAGAGACAGAGAGGCAGAGACATAGGCAGAGGGAGAAGCAAGCTCCCTGCGGGGAGCCCAATGCAGGACTCAATCCCAGGACCACAAGATCATGACCTGAACTGAAGGCAGATGCTCAACCACTGAGCCACCGAGGTGCCTCTCATGTTGTCTTTCTTACATGTTATTTTGTGTGATGGTTGATGTTAAATAAGGTGAAATTTAAATATTCCTTAATCAACAACAGGAATCACTCTTCATGAACTCAAAATATATTCATGTTTAAGTTTAACATAGTAAATAGGGAGAACATTTAAATACCCCCTGTCACTGGTTCCTAACCTTGGACTCACCTGGGGTACCATGTAGGCCACATCCCAGAACAAAGATATCAAGACTCCTGCTGATGGGACACAGGGATTCATAGTTTTTAAAAGTCTCTGGGCAGCCCAGGTGGTTTAGCACTGCCTTCAGCCCGGGGTGTGATCCTGGAGATCCGGGATCGAGTCCCATGTCAGGCCCCCTGCATGGATCCTACTTCTCCCTCTGCCTGTGTGTGTGTGTGTGTGTGTGTGTGTGTGTGTGTGTCTCATGAATAAATAAATAAAATCTTAATTTTTGTCTCTGGGTGATTCTAATGCACAGTCAAGGCTGAGAACCACCTCCCTCTATCATCTAAAATGCTACGAAGTCCTTCCTTTTGGAAATTATGTTCTTTAGGTTTTTTAGATCAACTGCATGTCCCTACTTCTCAGGTGTCTTACATAATCTGCAGATAGCTCCTGGACAAGGTAGGTGGAAGGGGGTGGACATAATTCAGAAATGAGGGTGAGAAAAATCCTGATTTTCTGGGAACTGATGGCTTCCCAAGATGTGGGATTTTCAATATTACGCTACCAGAACAATCTCCTCTGCCCTTTCTCTGGGAGGATAGCTTACTCAGGTCCACTCTCTGGGGTCTGGGATGGAGAAATAAAGTGAACAAAATTATAAAGGGGATTAACAATTTTATGTCCCTTTATGTAAGAGTTTATAGTCCATAAACAGTACAGAAATGGTTACACCTATGAAACTCTCGAAGAGTAGAATTTTTCCATCATCAGGGGTTTTATTTTGTTGAAGCCTGAAATATTTGCACATATAACAGCAGTCAGCCTTTTCTTATTCTTCTTACACCCTCAGGCACTTGATTCACTGGCCCCTGCTAGGCTAGAATTTAGCAAGCTTTGCCAAAATAGGCCAATTTCATCAGCATTAAAAAAAAAAAACTATTTAAGGGGCTAACCTCTTTCTGGTGTGTGTGGCAGGGAGCTGTAAGATTGTTCTGGAACTTCACAGCTTTTGTTTTTACTTTGTTTTTAACTAGTTACACCTAGCCTTCTAATGTCTTGTCTCACACAACTCAGTCGGCAGCATTTGTTTATAAAATCGTTTGCTTTTTCAGTTTGCGTTGAGTGCAGACAGAGGTGTTTGCTGGCAAACCGACGGGGGGGGGGGGTAGTTTTTGAATCATCGTGTTAGGACAGTTTCTATGCAACACCTGATCATGGCTCAGCTACCATCCATGCTCTACCCTGTAAACATCAACCCTCCTCCGAGCAAGAGTGAATGGGCCACAGACAGCTCTTGGGTTGCCTTAAGCAGGACATTGAATGTTGATGTCCTTTGAGACAATCCAAATTAATGGAATTTAGTTTGCCTTTTTTCTAAAGGTTTTCTATTGAGGTATGCAGGAAGCCAGCTGCATACCGACAGTGTCTCCTCAGCCCACCCTCTCCGCTGTGGCACAGGGAGATGCCCCAGGCAACAACAGGAGTGAGCACTATAATGCCATTAGGGCTTGCCTCCCACTTTTGGACTTTACTGCCACTGTCTCACTGCTATTGCTTCTACTCTTGCTGATCCATCTCCCTTCTTTATCTTCTTTTTCCTTTTTTTCTTTTCCTTCTATTTCTTGTATGGCTTTTTACTTGGCTTTACATCTTGGCTTTAAAATCAAACTTGTTTCCCTCTGATCAGTGAACTGACCAGTCAGTCATTTGATGCCACATACAACCTTTGGAGCGTCCACATGCTCTTCCACAAATATTTTCACAGGAGTGGCTGCTTCCAGCCAGTCTCTGTTTTTTCTGGTTCAGGCTTTCGATGTGCTTTCAAGTTCCATGAGGATTGGCTTCTAGACAATGAATTGCCTATCTGAGCCAAGGAAAAAGTCTTATATTTGGGGAAAAACCTCCAAAAATATATAATTATCCTCAAGCAAAAATAACAGTGGGCATAGTGAGGATTACAGACTATTACACTTAGGTTTTCTTTTATTCCACATGCATTTATTAAACACTGCTTTGTGTCAGGCAGTGGGTTGGGTGTTAAGAACACAAAGAGGAAAAGTTATGTTTTAAGTTCTCAATGAAACGTCAAACTCATCTGCATGCCAGACCTATAAACAACTAATATTAGATTTTCTCTTAAAGTCTCTATTCATTTATGAAACTCAAATTTTAAAAGTTTTTATTTTAACAGAAATTTCAAATATGTTCAAATTGACACCATACCTTTCATTAATGGGCATTACTTACATATCTTTTAAGTATTATTTGATATGCAAATAATATAGGATATTTATAATTAGTATCACTCATAAAACAAATTAAAGGGATGTTTTAGATCAGTGGAGAATGTTTAATCTTTTGATGTTACTAAGTGGTAGAAAATTTGCCTACATTTTGATGGGAAAGTTCGATTTATTTTTATTAACTTTTTTATACTGCCTATAAAAACTCTGCCTTTGTCTAAAGATACAAATCATGGAAAACAGTAATCTAATACTTGGATGAATATGAAGCTGTAACTATTATTTATAAAATACTGTGCATATATATGTGCTTGTGTGTGTCTGTGAGGGAGATAAAAAATGGATATTTCAAATATCTGATAGAAAATGAAATCTAACAAACAACTAAAAACATGAGTATATATCTTAAGTCTAATCCATGTTATCATTCTCTTTGGAAAATAGATTAATATTTAGCAGATACCTGGAAGGAGCAGTTTTTGCTATCTTATAAATATTTCAGAATGTTAAATGTTTTAATAAATAGACTTTTATATATTGCTTTAACATTGATATACTGGGAAAATGTTGAGTCTCCCTCAAGTTTTCTATTATGTGACATATCTTGAAGTCCACTGATATTGCTTGCATCTCTGATTCTGCTAGCAAAAACATATCTGAGGTAAGATCTTTCCACTCCTCACCTTCCTCTTGGAGCTGTCTCTCTGGGGCTCATTTTATGATACATTTTCAATTTTATACTCCAAATCTGATCTTGAGTTACTCTATTTGACTTACATTCTTGTAGAATTTTTTCAGTATTAATTTTATCAGGCATTTATAACACACTCTGGTGTTCATCACTTGGAAGATACTATTGAGGAGAAACTTAATTGGATGAGATTGATTCCACCACACACACCATTACACATGCTATAGATATGTGTATACAGCTAAAGGGGAAATGGGGACACGCCTTTCTCACTCTACCATACTATTTAAATAATGCTATTAACTTATTAATCAGTAAATCAGTACAGGAGCTCTGTGGAACGTACGGCTTTGGCTTCCTGAATTCTGATTGATACTGAAAATCAAGTAGTAGCTCTTTTGAATTGCTACTCACTGATTTAGAACAGATGCAAATCCTTCTAGAATAAAATAAAATCTTCCTGAATAATCAATTCAGCACGATTATTTATAGAGAATCAGGCTGTGTCTCTAAAAGTTAAGTAATCATACTGCAGCATGGGTAAGCTGGCTATTTAAATTAGGATTGCTACAGTCTATGTGAATATTGCACATTAATAAATCCTAAAATTCTCTGGATATCCCACAAACAAGTTTTCCCTTTCAAATGGCCACACAATTTCTAGTAACTTATAGGGGTGGAAAAGGAAGGAAAAGCATAAGAATTTCATCTCATATATACCTTCACCAGTGGTTCTTTTTACACAGATATCAGAGTTCAGTATTAGGGGAAGTTAAAAGGAGAAAAGCCTTCTCAAGGGGAAAATATCTAGGACAGGGGAGAAAAACAGAGCATAGAGGGCAAAGCAAAACCCAGAGGAGTAAAATAAAATGTGCAGCCAGAGTAGAAGTATCTGAACACAGTACTGACAAGTGAATATAATCCTGAAAATACATGCCTACTCCCACACTCCATAAAGGGGGCACAAAGAGGAAAAAAGTGAAGTTAGTAGACATCTGTCCTGGCTCGTGTCACTCCCCAGTGCTGAGCCTGAGCAAGAGCTGCATTTGGATAGTTATATTGGAAACCAATCCCAAGGCATAATAGTACAGTGGGGACAAGGGTGACTGAGGAGGGAGGAAGGAAAGGCAGCCCAAGAGATTGTATCTAACTGCTCCTGTTGTGGGCACCTGGGGCTGGATCCCGTTGGGTACCTTCAAAAGAACTACAGAACAAGACTCAGCATTGTCTGCTCAAGGGGCAAAGAAAATATTTTTCTGCTAGTTCCTGCATCCATGGCTCAAGATTGCCCATTGCACATGCATGTTTGTATAAGCATCAGAATAGCTAAGTGGATTCCACAGACGGCTGAGTAGTAGCAGCAAAGAACCCCATGGCAGAAAGTGAGAGAGAGTTCAGTTGAATTAAGGTGAAGTCAGGTTACACTTGGGCCGAAGATGTATCACAACAGCAACTGGAATAAAAAGATGGGCAGAGAGGGTCTGAGGCAAGGCATGAGAGGTGTCTAGGACAGCCATTCCTTGCACTGCAGAAACTCACTTGCTCCTTACATCGAGTCCCATTGGTCACAGAGTCTTCAAGATGGTGGCTGCCTACAATTCTACTAAATGCTTACTACACAATGATAGGGGAACATACTAGAATCCCAACTGCTATGACTGATCCCAATGCTATAAGCATATTGCTGTCCTTCCCCTCCATCCCCCGTTTGGAATTTCCCTTGAGATTAGGTTGCTTGACTGACAGAAAAACTCAGAAGTTTATTCCCCGGGGATTAGAATCCTTAGTTCCTTTACCTTTATTGAACCATGGTTATTGACACTGGCCATTTACTTTTACCACCAGGTTTGGAAGAACAAAGGTACACTTCAGGGAGTTCCCTGGGTTTCAAAAGTCATCCCAGCAATCCTGCCTCTCCCTAGTAATCAGGTTCAAGTACTCTACCAATGTGGAAACTCCTTTCTTTTCCTAAAGAACCACTAGCACGAGGATCCAAAAATGGTCCAGGGATAGTTACAGGCTTAGGCTCAGTAGAATCTTTATTGTGTTCCCTGATAAAAGTGTCTTCCTTTGCCAGAGAAAGAAGAATTCTTTTCCAATAGGGCCTAAAGTTGCTAAGACAGAAAGCATAAATTTCATAGGTGGGTAGCTGGAAAGACGGAAGAGAGGCCAAGCCTCCCTCCATACCTTGGTTCTCAGAACTGTGCATGCTCGGTGTTGGGAACACAGTGCCTTAATAATGGCTGGTGGTTCGTTGTATATACCACATCCTGGAGGTTAGTGCTCCAGCCCTGCAGGACATTAGCCCCAAACTAATGTCTTTTTGGAATCTTTAATAAACCACTTCCATCATTGTATTAGTCTGTCTATTTCCAGGTCATACAGCATATATTATGACTGGTGGATTTTATGGTTATCCATTCATTGTTACCCTCATTAATCGTAACATGTGTCCCTTTGTCTATGATAATGTTTTGTTGCATCCATGTTATTAAATCAGGCATTTAATAAGTTTTCAGATGATGGTGCTGGTAAAAGCAAACCCATACTTTCAACCTAAAAAGGATAACCGTTGCTCCTTGACTGTTGAAGGATTTTGAAGTAATCAACTGGCTACCAAGGAATGGTGCCTTACTGAGGGTTCGGCGTCAGTGTCTGCTTTTGGCAGCTTAAGCAATTAAGCAGTAGCTGCAACAAGATCACTTTTAGTAAGGGGAGCCCAACTCTGTAGCCTGTACTTATACTGCACCCCTACCACTTGGGCTATGCCAACTGTATGATATTGACAAAATACCGGAATGGCTATGGACGGAGGCGGACTGTGAGCCACTGGACAAGTCATCCTGTCACCCAGATTAGTGAGTGTCTTCTCTACCATGGATGCTCTCTAGGGGGCGTTATCATGAAGCCCAGAGATTCTTTTGCTTTCCTGAGGGGTAGTGCAGTGTGATGGAAGTCCGTTTGCAGCCAGCAGCAACATACACACCCAATCCATTTCTGATCGTGTTTGGGTTTTCCTTCTCTGCTAGTTGGTGATAGAGAACCTCTACCCCATCTGTAAGGTCACAGATGTAACTTGAAAGAGAAAGGAGGAAGTGCAAAAAAAGTAAGAGATATGGGAATCTAACCCACTTGTTCAAGTTGCTGATCTCTCTCTGGATTTACTGAACTGATTGCTACTGCTCCTGTTCAAACTTTTTGCTGGGTGGGTGTGATAATACCTAGCTTATGACAAGAAGCCTTAGTCACACAGTAATTTGATGTCCCATGATCAGGAACTCTCTCTGTACTGCAGTCCAGCAAGAAGCTCCTCTTACAAATGATAAGTACTTCTCTGACCCCAACGTATGGCCTGTATGATGTTGTCTGAGGATCCCAGGCATCTGTGCTTTGACTCTGCTCTTCAGACTAGACAGAGACTACACACAACATCAGATCTGTTGGTCACGTGAGCCACTCTCACTCTAGGTCCCAAACCATCAGCTTTGCAAGTTACCCAGTAAGTTCACTGTAGCAGTAATCCTAAGCACAGTATATATGTCTCTGAGATCCAAACAAAACAAAAGAAAACTCACCAAGCGCTGTGTCTCTTTTTTGGGAAGAGTACATGAGCAGTAATCTGTCCTTTATGTCAAAGGAAATGGCAATGTTCCCTAAGCCATTAAATCCCTAACATCTTCACTGGTATTGCAGGTCCCTGAATCTCCATGCTGTTATTTTCCCCCTTTCTGGCCCACATGTGTCTAGCCAATACACAGTACTTGCCAGTACCTGATTACTTAGCAATATAGTTGTCCAATATAGCGGACCAATTGATTAGAGTCCATGAGAATTATCCATGACAGAAAACAAGGGGATTAATGGGGTCCTGGGGATGGAGAGTTGATGGTCTTCCAAGCATAATAAAATTGCTTTCGGTCTTCTTTACTAATAGGACTATGGAAGATGCCAGTTCACTAGTCACATATGCAATGTTAGAGACTGAGTTCTAGTAAAGATTCCACATTCAGCACAACAGCACAATTGAGAGGCTACCATTTGATCAAGTTTATGGCCCATTTATGCACTGCACCCATGGAGGTCTTATGGAGGCCTCACAAGTAAATTGGATAAGAACATAATAGGAAATACCACCCATGCGTCTTTAAGTCTTTAATGTTGTCTCTAATCTCTGCAATTCCTCCTAGGGTGTGATTTACTCTCTTGGCTGAACTAGGTAGTAGAGAACAGTAGGACAGATTTAGAGGCTTTCACTCAGCCTTTCCTACGATAATGGTTAATTCCCCTATAGGTCAGGGCACCAATGTGAGGGCTCTTCCAGCTGCTAGGTATGTTCACACCAATTATGCACTCAGAAAATGAGTAAATAACCACAGTGTGGATCCTTGAGCCCAATAAATCCAATGTCAGAGAGATTCAGCTCATACCTTTAATCTCCTGGTCTCTAATCACTCTAGCCACGGAATTATATTGGACTGTTGAGTTTCTGAGTGTCAGGTCAGATTTGGTGTCTAAAAACAGGGGATCCCTGGGTGGTTCAGCAATTTAGCGCCTGCCTTTGGCCCAGGGTGCGATCCTGGTGTCCCGGGATCGAGTCCCACATTGGGCTCCCTACATGGAGCCTGCTTCTCCCTCCTCCTGTGTCTCTGCCTCTCTCTCTATGTCTATCATAAATAAATAAATAAATGTTTAAAAAAAAATAAAAACATGCAAAATTTCTAAGTATTTCCTCTTCCCCAAGTAAAGACTGAAGGTCCTTTTGGGAGAAGATTGGGGATGAGCGTTGTATATACTCACAGTAGCAGGACAGGGTTCTTCTTTAAGGGAATTCTGCTTCCACCTCCAGTAGAGGGCTCCAATCTGCAAATTTATGGTATGGAGCCTGGGTCTGAAGCAGTGTCAGAGTTACCAAGATTTCCATGGGTGGTATATTGGGCTGAGTGGACAGAAGAAGGACTAACTTTTGTAATGGCGAGGGTGTTTCAACGGAACAAGGACACTGGTGACCATAAGGATTGTGGAGTTCATGGCTTAGGTAAGTGCTTTGAAAGCCTTTGAAAATAAAAAATGGCAGACCCAAGTCAAACCATAACCAAGTACAGACACATTAAAAAAAGAGGCTATCAATGAGATCTTTCTTCTACTCATGCTGTTGATAACTGGCATTTTCAGATCTAAGGTTGCTAGCTGGCCTTCCACTAGCCCTAGGTCTGTTAATATGCTAAGATTGAATGAATAAAACTACTACAGCAGACATGATTGATCAGCCCATAGCACTGATCTTCATGTGTGCCTAGTGTACCCTGGTGGTTTTATGTGAATGGCTCTCATCCTGCGACACCGCATGCTCCATGTCACACCTCCAGGATGAGAACTGCATCTCTGCAGGTCACTCAGGCACATGGCCTGGCACATGGTAGCAGCTCAGATGCTCTCCAATGAGTAAAGAACAAATACATTCTTTGGTGAGAAGTCATAGTTTCATGACTTAAAGTAAGGCTTATGTAAATAAGTTTGGATGAGCCTATTGTTTTTGTTTTTTTTTTTAAGACTTTATTTATTTATTCATGAAAGACAGAGAGAGAGAGAGAGAGAGAGAGAGAGAGGCAGAGACACAGGCAGAGGGAGAAGCAGGCCCCATGCAGGGAGCCCGATGTGGGACTCAATCCTGGAACTCCAGGATCACGCCCTGGGCGGAAGGCCTGAGCCACCCAGGGGTCCCTGGATGAGCCTATTGTTATGGGAGCTCCTGCTGGATCCAGTTTTCTTCAACCTGACTGCCATTTTTTTTGCACATTGTATAAAACCATAGTGTGGGGAGTGAAAATGCTGCCTCCCAATGTCGGATGGTGTGATACGTGGGAGCTATGAACAGAACAGAAATGGGACGGACATTTTCTTTTGATGTTAAGATAGAGGCATTAGGTATTTTTATAAAAGAATCAATCTCTTAGATTGATACAAGAGATGTAGTCTGCCCCAGAGGAACAGAACAAAATTAAAAGGAGAAAGAAAGAGAATGGAACAAATGCCAGGAGTTCTGCTGCCACACCAGCTCTACCCAGCTGAGTGGATTTTAGCCATGTCTTTTCACCGTGTTGAGACTCAGCTTCCACATCTATGATTGAACAGTTTAGTGAGATGATAAACAGAGTTCCCTCTAGCTGCAACACATCCCAGCTTCAGGAACACCACGACTCCCTACCTCAGGTTCACGTATCCTCCTATGCACCCACCAGAAGTGTAGCTGGAGAGCTTAACCATGTGATCCAGGGTCCCAAACAACTCAGGGCAATAGTTGCCCTATGATAAGGGGATCCAAAGGGAAACCTGAGTCCTATCTTGCATTTGAAAAGCTCTTTCCTGCTTGCTTGAACCTGAACAGTGTCTTAGTCCCATTTTCCCTGAATGTTCTATTCCCTTCCATGATCCCTATTTATAATTCACCTATAACTATAAATCAACACCCTCTTAGGGAATATTTCATCCACCCTGGACTGCCATGAATTGCCCACGGTTTTGCTGATGGTCAATAATTTTCAATGACTCATTCCACCCCTGCCTTTGTACCAGCTCCCTTACTGTGGAAGTCACCCCAGCTTGCTGTCCTTTGGTTACCTTTTAGAAGTTTAACTTGCTCGTCTCTTCGTGCTTGCCTACACAAAAGCTCCCTACCCATTTTCTGTAAAAGCAGTCTTTTGGCCCCCATCAGAGCTCTCTTGACCTGGCTTCTTCCCACTCCCTACCTCTAAGGTAGGCCCTCGATGGGATTTTAAAGTCCTATTCTCAGAGCCCTTTGACATGCTGTCACTCTACAGCTCTGCCCTGGTCAGCCAGAAGACTTCTGTGCTGTCCACAGAGTTAATCTTTAATACCAATGTATTGTGGACTTCGCAAGGGACAAAGTGTGGCTAGTAGTACCCAGGGGTGCCAGGATATTCAGCATCTCTCCCTTTTCCTGGTACACTGATTTTTACCAATGCTAAATGTTACATGATCCGAAACTACTTCAGACAGCTCCATTGCAAAGGTGACGTGAATGCAGGAGGTGTTTGGTACTCTCTCTGATTAGTGGGTTCTCTGAGTTACTGATTAATTAGCTAAGAGAGACACTTTTTACATCGAAAGCCAGATCATGGCACGGCAGCCACTGCTACAGCCTGGGCCTGTGTACAGTTGCCATGGGGCTTTGAGAAGGCCTGTCGCAGCTGTATACAAAGACTGCTTTCTGAGAACCAGAGGCTTTTTCAATTATTAGACATCCAAAGCTTGATAATTTCTGACTTTGGATTTACATTTAGCATTTTTGTGTTTAATCAGGTGTCAGTGAGGGAAGAAAGGCACTGCTTGCTTTTTAATACAACATCACATTCATCTGCGCAGATGAAAATACACTCTTAATCTTAACAAACAAATATGTTGCATTCTAGGTCTGGATTTTCGCTATTACCAAAGCAGTTGCTGAAATACAATATTTCAGTTTTGCATGAAAGAAAAAGGACTAGAATCAGCTTCAGCAGTAAATATAAAATCTGTGTTTTAGCAGAAGCCCACTGAATAGAAATCATATACCACAGAGAAAGACAACAGATCCTTACAGCTCTATGTGTATAACGAACACAAATAGTCATAATTATCCCTGCCCCGGGGACTTAACTCCTTCGGGGAAAGGCCAGGCTTCCAGCCTCCTTCTCAAACTAAAATCATTTAGAAATATATTTGTCATCTCCTCCAGCTCTGTTTAAAAATGTTTGTAGATAGATACTGTTTATTGTTTTTTTTTTTTTTTCTCCCTCCTTTTTGTTTTCAGTATTCATGAGAATTAAAACCCTGGCTGTAATAAGGCATCTGTTGTAAACAAGTTCAGACAAAGGAAGCAATTTCTCTGGCAAGTAGGGGGCATGAGGAGACACAGAAGCCTGCATTATAGAAAAGCATAGATAACAACAGAAAGTAAACCTCTTTTTATCTCCACACTGCTCCCTCAGCTACCTTGTCGATCTCGGGGTCCATCAGCTTTGTAAGTTGTTTGGGGAATCATTAGACATCAAAAATATTGTGAATCTAAAAAATTTTGCATCATTTCTAATTTTATGGGTTCTAGCCACATCCATTCATAGATTTTCCAGTATCTCTCCATTCTGGACTGAGAGCAGATAGGCATCTGCCTACAGCGTCAGTGAAAATATATCCTGCTCCATTCCCTTCCAAGGTGCGTGTGCACACACGCTCACACACACGCACAGGCATGCACACACAACACACATGAACACAGTGCACAAGCGCACATAGAGGCACACGGACACGGACATGCATACATTCTCACACACGCAAACACACACATAAGTTACACTTCCATGACCATGTGCATGGACATGCACTCACAGAGATACACTCACACACATACGCACACACACATCCCTGGCTGGGCACTGAGAAACAGTATCTGTCTTGTCCTGCTCTGTTTCAGGCCTCTGGGTTTCTGAGCTCATGCTTATTTTCATTACTGAAAATAATCATCTGCAGCCAAATTCTCCTCACTGCCTCAGGGAAAGTTCTTTCCTATCGCTTCCTCTACATCCCCCTCCCATATTAGGCCCCAAAGCCAAATCCTTTCATTTCAGAGAAAAATCACTGTCACCAAACTGGACAGCATCTACACATAGACTAGTGTGAGGACCCCACTTTGCACGTCTTGCACTGCGATCAGGGAATGGGACACAAGATCCGATAGCCTTCCTTTTCAGGACCTGGCTAAGTGGTAACCTCTCCCCTCGTCTCTCCCACCCTCAAAGTCTGTGGAGCAGCCACCGCAAAACAAGGTTGTTTTTCTCACACCCCCTGCGCAGGGACTGTGTCTTACTCTACTCTACGCCTGCAGCGCCTAACACAGTGCCTGCCACAGAACAGAATCCAAGAAAGATCCAAATAAATGAACCCCCAATGTGAGATCCTTTTCCCTCAAACCCCGATATACATACTCATCAGCATGTGTGCCTGTGGACCAGGGAGCAGGAGAAGTCACAGGATAAACACAGTACATCTTCCTGGAAAGTCCATTTTATTCCTATTAAGTTGTATTTAAAAGATTATTTTTCTATTAAAGCAAACACTAGATAAGGAGAACCTAATAAATGTCATGTTGGTAGTTACGATAAAGATCTTGGGTTTTGAAGGCAGTTTTAAATTCTATACCTACCACAGATTAGTAATGTGACCTCTAATAAATTTTTTATATTTCTCCAAACATTTTAATTCTCTGCTGTAAAATGGAGGTCATAATAACTGTCTCATAGAGATTTTGAAATTCAAGGAAGAGAATATGTGCAGCGACATTGGAGGCAGTGGCCATAACAGTAAATATGACAGCAGCAGTATGGTAATGCTGCCAATAGTCCCAGCGACGCTGATGTTAGCAGGGGCAGTTGTAACAGACACAGAAGTAAACAGCAAAAGCCCAGAGGAAAGGAGGGAGCCAGGCAGGGAGGAAGTGATTGAGTAAACCAACCAATTAAGACAAGTTAACCCAAATGCAAGGGGGCTCGCCCTTCGGGGCAGCAGCCACCAGTGGCAATGACTTTATCCGGTCACTTTGTTGTACAGACAAGGAAACTGAGGCAAACTGAGGCTCAGAGAGCTAAACAAAGCAATTCACCTGAGTCCATCACAGTTACCAAGCAGGCCGAGTCTAGACCCCATTCCCAACTCCAGGGGCTAGGCCTTCGAGGCTGCAGTCTAATCTGTTCAGCGTTGAAAATAATCATTATTCCTATGTGATGGTAAAATATATGCCCATGCTCATGTTCAAAAGCAGTCAATGGTCACATGTGCCAGAGCAGAGTTGAACCCAGACTGTGGAGTCCTAACATCAAATTACAGCTCTGCCATTTCCTAAATTTCTAACTGTGGCCAAGTTATTTCATCTCTCTGAATCATCATCCACATGTGGAGGGAAGAGGATTATATCTACCTTGCAGGTCAATGAGTCAATTAGAGAAAATGCATCGGAGTGTCTGGTGGCACATACTAGCATGCACTTAAATGTAGCTTTTATGTATTCATCCATTTTCCTTATCCTATAATTCCTAATAATCACTATAAATACACTCACCAATCTGGTAGGAAAAATAGTTATCATGGCAATAGTAAATTCTGAACATGTCAAAAACTAGGGTGATCAAATAGATTAGAAATTCAGGGGCTTTGTGGCTTTATCCTGAGAGTCACTGGAATATCAATGACCATAATAATGATAATTGATTCTTCTTGGTCTAAATTTCTTCACCACTACAGCATATGTAGTATTTGGGGGTCAGGGGCAGTGATTGTAATATAATTTGAGCATTTAAAAGGCAATGAACTTTCTGTGAACAATAGCAAATAATAACTAAGAAGCAGACAAAGCACTTGAAACAGGTGAATCATAGTATTTTCACTTTTGATGTGGTTTTCTTTTTTCTTGTTTTAAAGGATCTGACACTCCAAAGAGCATAATGTCTTTCTTATGTCCTGATCTAGAAATCAAAAGACCTACATTGTATTTGTGGCAAAAAAAAAAAAAAGTGAATTACGGGGGTACCTAGTAGCTCAGTGGTTGAGCATCTGCCTTTGGCTCAGGTCATGATCCCAGGGTCCTGGAATCCAGTCTCACAATGGGCTCCCTGCAGGGAGCCTACTTCTCCCTCTGCCTATGTCTCTGACTCACTCTCTGTGTCTCTCATGAATAAATAAATAAATAAATAAATAAAATATTTTTTAAAAAGTTAATTATGGAATAACCATACGAATTATTTCTCTGCCCTTCAACTAGCTCATCCCTTACCACCACTACTAATACAAAGAAAAAATACAAAGAAAACAAAAAGTTGGCAGTATCATCTTGTAATAAAAGATAGTTATTTAAATAAAAAATATTTAGTTTTGTTTTAAATATATATTTAGTATTACTAAAAACTTACTAAATCATTATTCTCCTCACTTCTCCTCCACCTGGGGAAACCCCACTGTGGAGCAGCACTGGCCAGTTGGAAGAAGCTAAAGATTAGCACTGGAAATCACAAGACATTGGACAGAGCCAGATGGACCACCCTCTGTGTGACTCTAAGTGGTCTTGGACCCTATCTGTCCTGGTTTCGGAGAGATTACACTGTATCTCTAATACCCTTTCCAGTTCTAGCTTTTATATCTCCATCCCAGAAGGATGCAGAAGGATTAAAACCATAACTCTTCCTAAGGTAAAGGACATTGGGGAGACCTCCCCAAGTCTTGCTATATGCTGATATCAAAACAGGGTGAGAGAGTGGAGTTATGAGATCTATGGAGATAATATATCAACCCCTAGTACACACATAATTCCCAAATATTCAAATCCTAATCTAGATCCTGCTGTGAGACTATTTTGCAGATGTCACTAAGAACCCATATCAGTCAATCCTAAGAAAAGGAGATAATCTGGGTGAGTGTGACCTAATCAATCACAGGAGCCCTTTAAACAAAGAGAGAGATGACCTCCCCCCAACCCCGCGCAGTCTTAGAGGAAGAAGTCAGAAAGGCATGTTCTTCCTGGCCTAGAAGAAGCAAAACCACGTTGTGAATTGCCAATGGGGGCTACACAGTGAGGAGCTAAGAGTTGCCCCTGGCTGACAGCTAACAGGAGAATGTGGACCTCAGTCATAGAATCAACCACAAGGAAATGGATCCTACCAGCAACCATTGACCTTGGAAACATATGTCTTCCCCCGAGTCTCCAGAAGAGAACACAATCTGGTCAGCATTTCAACCTTGTGATGGTCTTGAACACAGAACCCAGCCTTGCCATGGCCAAATTTTTGACCTGCAGAACTGGGAACAAATAAATAGGTAAGCCACTTGGCTTATAAGCCACTTGGTAAGCCACTTACCTTTTAAGCCACTTGGTTCATAGAAGTTGGTTACGCAGCACTAGAAATCTACCATGTTCCTATGACTAGAGAAAATAACGTACAATTTAGTAGCTTTTCCTTTTATCAAATAATATTTCTTTAACAATCAATTTTAAGTTGATTAAAACTTGACATAGCTCAGCTGCAATGTTATTCTGCTTCCTGTGAACGTCCTATCAGAAATCACCAGCATCAGGCTTTCTGCAGGTACGCAGAACTGGCCCTTCCTCTACCATAAGGCAACTTTCTCTCAAGAGAAAACATGGGCTCCCAGGAGGCAAAAGGCACTGCTATTCCACAGCATTCCCTACCCTGTCACAATGTGCTTTGTGTACATTTCAAGTTTAAATATGAATGATATCATCCCAGAACCCCATCCATTAGACCTTGTTTTTCTTTATTGCATTAGGACATTTTATTTCAGGTTGGCGAGAATGAATGAGCAAGCTGTTGGTCAGGAAGCTGAGATGTGCTGGAAATTTCCTAGTGATTCATTTATGGAGAGGATGGCAGGGGCTCTGAATGGGCAACCAGGGGAACAGTCATAGGAAGGGATTAGGAGTATCTTTAAACCAGCCTCCTATTGTTTAGAATCAGGCAGCTTCCTCCAGGTCTTCCACTTTTGGGTCGAGGGGGCTGCAATAGCATGAGCAAAAGTCAGGGGCACCTGTGGTCCTCTGAAACAGGAGGATGACACAGGGAGGGTGTAGAGAAAACACCAAAAAGAACATTTTTTTTCTTTCCTTCAGACAATTGAAAGCTGAGGAATGAATAGGTTTTATGTGTTTTGTTTTGTTTTACTTCATGTTTTGATCAAGCCTTCCCCTAAAAAGATAACGCCAGAGATTTCACTAAAGGCACAACCAGAGCGCCACCATGTGGTAGAGCCTTTGCGAACTGACGCGGTCTTGCAGAGAGTTGGCAGATGGACGGAGTATTGCAAGGGAAGAAAATTTGTAAGAATGGGTTTACACATCATCACAAAAGCCAGAACTCTTCATGCAAAAGATCGTGCATGTCTTCGAAAGCTTGGTGATAGGCTTAATTTTTTTTAACTGTCATATTCCTGGAATATGTGTGACAGTGACTCTCATAGCTAACACTACAAAATTATCATCCACGTGATTTCAAAGTGAAGTTATTTTATTTTGTTGCCTTGATTATTTTCTAAAAGAAAGAATGAGGCTAGCACTAGTATCCATCACGGGACAAGACAGCATTTGTTCTGGCTCATGAAAAATCACATCCATGCAAATTCCTCATGGCTCTCATACTGCTTGAGTTTGTTGATGTTGGTGTAATTGGTGAATTTTGAGATTATTTGTCTGGTTGTCGGGTTGTTGTTGTTGCTGTGCAGATAGAAAAAAATGTCACCTGCTCCAATTTGAATGATCAGTTCCAATTTTTTTGTGTCCTCATATCCCTCTGCTCTAGACTTAAATTCTGGAAGGGAGTGTCTGATTAGCTTTGCTTGATCTGATCAACTTTATCCATCTATGATTCTTGACTTACAGTCTCACCAAGACTAGATGCAATGGAGGAGCAGCTCCCAAGGAAAACTGGGCTCACAGTAGCAGGGGAACAGGGAGAAACCGGCAGAGGACAAACACATCGTGTGCCATTTCGAGGGCTAGTCCATCACTGGACCCTGTCACAGACTAAAAGCATGGCATAGGTGCCATAATGTCCTACTTACTGATGTCATTGCTGAATGATACAGACCAAGCTCCTTCTGATCTGTCTGAAGTCTTCTGGTCAATGGACATTGTGTCAATGTGGCCTCCCCAGCTAAGTTCTATCATCAAAGTCACTGAGGTTGCCTGCCACTTGATTACAAGTCCCCCAAGGAAGACACAATATCTGAGGGCCATTTCTGACCTGAAGACATTTCTGTTTTATTTTTAATACATATTGACTAAGTCTCAATTTTCTCCTACTTTAATGGGAAACAGCAGGAGAATACTCAAAAAGGACCTGAGACCCACTTGACACCTCAGTGAAATGATTTTTTCCCTTTTGCAAGGAGATTAAGGCATCAAGTAATAGTGTTATTATTGCTTTTGTGTAAAGTGTGCTAATGCCTTTGTGCCCCTTCCAAGAAAGAACTTGTTTGTGATGAAAGAGATTCATGTCAGATCCTCCACGACAAGTTATTCTTTGATATTTATACTATGTTTAAATGCACTTTGCCAAAAAAAAAAAATCTTCCTTTCTTTGAGGACTCGGGGCTGCTTACTCTTCAGATATATATTCTATATATAGATTGGGGAGAACCAGTGGCCCAGATCAAGAGAGAGAAAGTTGTTATAAATTGTCACTTTGGTCTCTTAATTTATCACCAGGATGAAATTATGGAAGCAATGAGAATGTTCCAGCCCCTCATCTCCCTGCTTCCCCTGAATGAGTCAGTGGTACCTGAACACATTCATTTAAGGCCTCCATGATCCCTGATGCTTTGACCTCCATGGGAATCTCTTGATATTTCATGATTCCTAGTTCATTCAGTGAAAGAATCAGTATGTTCTTGCTCCAGAGAGATGGCCTAGACTTGCAGGCCCTCAACTAGAACCAGACATTTCATCTTCTGACTCAGGCCACAGCTCTCTCCCTAGACACTCTGTTTCTCTTCTTTTACTGATGTCTGCATAGCGTTACTTTTATATTACAAAATCATGTAAACAAATATTATTAAAATCATGGAATGAAAATTATTAAAAGTACATTAATATTATACATTAAATATTATTTATCAAAATGATATTAAAATATTAAGACTAAAGGAGATACTTAATCATCCTTATGTGTATATAGTTGATCCTTGAACAACAGGGGTTTGAACTGTGAAGTTACACTGATACACGGATTTTCTTTTTTTCTTTTTTTTAAAGACTTATTTATTTACTCATGAGAAACAGATACATAGGCAGAGAAGCACACTCCCTGTGGGGAGCCTGTTGCAAGATTTGATCCCAGGACCTCGTGACCAAGACCTGAGCCAAAGGCAGATGCTCAACCACTCAGCCACCCAGGTGCCCCCCCGACCACCTTTTTTTTTAATAAAAAATAATTCAGTGATGCAAATATATTTTCTCTTATGATTTTCTTAATAACATTGTCTTTGCTCTAGCTTACTTTATTGTAAGAAAATAGTATATAATACATAAAACATAAAAAGTATGTGTTGACTATATTGTTGGTAAGGCTCTGGTCAATAGTAGGCTATTCGTAAAGTTTTGGGGAAATCAAAAGTTATATGTGAATTTTTGACTACATGGGGGATCAGTACTCCAAACCTCTGCATTGCACAAATGTCAACTGTATACATATATTTTTTTACTTTGTTTTATTAATATTTTATTTATTTATTTATTTATTTATTTATTTATTTATTTATGCTATCAAATAGTTTTAAAGTTGCTTTACAAACTGTTGCTGTTAGTTTCAAACAATTTGTGAGGAGAAAGATTCTAAGATTCTCTTAGTAATATAGATTTTAATAGTTAATTTCAGAGATATTCCTTGTCTTAGAGAATTATTTTTTAAACTACCTTCAAGACAAATTATATTATAAAATCTCCTAGGCTACTGGGCAATTTTTCATAGCTGTAGTTGACTCATTGTGCACTTCATCCCAATGCTGCTCTCTTCGGTGCCTTTTTTTCTAATTTCTATAAAAAGTCATTAGAGGGAGTTATTTTCTCCAAAAACAAGTTGTTGGTTGAAGACAGAATTGATTGAGGAGATGTATCGTTGGCATATGTGTATGCTGCCTCTGTTAGGTCTTGGTAATTGCTGTGTAAATTGAAGAAAAAAAGATTATGTACAATATACCTAATAACGTAGGTACTACTAATGATAAAAATGTTAAAAATAAGAATTTGTATTCAGTTTTGCTTTTTTTTCTTCTAGACTTTCCATCCCTGACTTTACAAAGTGAACAAGTTGATTTATACCAGTTTTACAGGAGAGAAGTTCATTTGGTGACTCCCCTCAGGGTAAAATCCAACTCCTTAAATTGACATATGATGCATTTCCCAACATAGCCTCAGTCACTCTTACTCAGCTTGTTCTCAGCATTTTTTTTTAATTCTGGCTATCTTCATGTTGCTATTACCCAGGGATACATATGCTCTCTTACTTTGGATGCTGTTTTCTGTACTTGAAATATCTTTATCTTACTCATCCCTCATAATCTAGATCAGAGGTCAGTAAACCATGGCTCGTGAACCAAATCTGGTCTGCTCTTCTGCCTGTTTTTGTAAATAAAGTTTTATTAGTATGCAGCCATTTACACATGGTCTATGCCTGCTTTCACACTACAACTGCCAAATTAAGTAGTTAGAACAAAGGCTGTCTGGCCACAAAGCCTAAAGTACTTATTATCTGGCTCTTTACAGAAAACACCAACCTCTGGCCTACATCAATACCACTTTTCTTGGGAAGTAATCACTCCATCTCAGTCACCTAGTCAATAAATCATTTCTGATCCTAGAGCATTCTTGATAAGATACTAAAGAGCACCTACCACTGTTTGCAAATTCTTTTATATATCTATCCTTCCCAGAACAACTGTTTCTTCCTCACACACAGGGATGGTTTCATTTATTGCTGTATGGCCAATTCCTAGTGCAGTGCCTGAAATAGAGAAAGCGCTCAGGTGAGGTTGGTGGCACAGTGAATGAAGTATTTGAAGAATCAACTAAAACCCATTAAGCAGAAAATGAGAAGGAAAGTAAAGTTTTCTACTTTGTTTCTTTGAATATGTTGCTCATTATAGCTTTACGAGGGTTAGAGATTTCTGGGGGTAAAGGGGAGGGCAGGAATTGTTTCCTAGTTTAGATGTCTTCTGTAAATTAAATTCAAGAGGTGCTGTAGTCAACAAAAGCCCAAGACACTATCTCTAGGAAGTTCAATGTAAAAAAGGGTGGCTGTAAAATATTGTCACTGATTTTTAAAAATACCATAAAACATAGCAACTAAATGTCAACATAATCTCTTTTAAACAATTCATCATAGGAAATCATATACTTTCTCTAAAACTTCCACCATTAGTTGAAACTTGCTTTTCGGTAGGGTGCCTGGATGGCTCAGTGGTTAAGAGTCCACCTTTGGCTCAGGTTGTGATCGTGGGGTCTTGGGATTGAGTCCTATATCCAGCTCTCCACAGGGAGCCTGCTTCTCCCTTTGCCTGTGTCTCTACCTCTCTCTGTGTGTCTCTCATGAATAGATAAATAAAATCTTTAGAAAAAAAAATTACCTTTATGATAAATTCCTTCCTAGGTTGTAACTAGTGCATTTAACACTCTCCCATGCCTTGGGGTAAAAGGGTACTTATTTTTTTTCAATGTTCCACAGTTATCTAGTGACAGATGTGTTATGAAAAAGGTAGCTTCTAAAAATTGGGAAATACTCTTTTGAATCTAACAAGAAGTATTCATATAAAACAACAAGGTTGAGTTTCTTGTACATATTTGTAATTGACTCATTTAACGAATATCAACTGAGTTCTTGTTATATAAGGCATTGTGGTCAGAAGGCAACTCCAAATGCTTCAAAAATATTCTGACAATGGTAGCATCATAAGAATACATGGGAGGCCCTGAAAACATATAGTGAATACTTACAGAAGAGATCTAGCCACACAGACTGAGCTACGACTGGAGGAAGGATGTAAACTCTTACTTAGGTCATTAGCCAAAACTGGGCAGGAGAGCATCAACCCTTAGCACTGGTTGGGGAGGGAAGTATCTTCCTCTTTTAAAAAAAAAAATTTTTTTTTTAATTTATTTTTTCATGAGAGACACAAGGGGGGGTGCAGAGGGAGAAGTAGGCTCCATGCAGGCAGCCCGACATGGGACTTGATCCTGGGTCTCCAGGATCACACCCTGGACTGAAGGCTGAGCCACCCAGGCTGCCCTCTTCCTCCTTTTCAAGTCATAAAAGCATAGACAACACTAGATTGGTATGTAGGAGCCAGAAGCAGAACAGGCAGGGTCAAAAGGAGCAGAACTGAGGCAAAGAGCAGACGTGAAGGTCAAGTGGGAAAAGCTGAGTCTAGAATTAGAACTCAGGGCCAAGTGTTAGGTTACCAACAAGGAAAACCATTGGTCAAGAGTTGAGTGAGCACAGAAGCAAGATGCGAGTCAGTGGGAGGGATAAAAGAAGAAGATGATCCAAAGCTTCATGACCAGATGGGTTTCTAGCGGTCCCCTTTTATCAGCTATTGACAAGGTGGAAGGTGTGTGGGTCAGCATGGGCTAAAGGCACAAGGTCAGAGCAGAAATTAGACCCCGTGTTCAGATAAGAGGAAACAAATAATAGAAAATTTCGAAGCTGTCACTCTTAGCAGCAACCTGCTCCTTCCATCTTTTTGTGTTGGAAAAGCATTTGGACATACCAGTGTAGGCCACTCCCTAGGACATAGTCTGTAAAAGCTGGTAAACACAAAATGCTTCAACAAGGAAACTTCCTGACAGTTTCTACTTCTGCTATCTTCCCTCTTTCCAGCCCTCAGAAGAGCTGTGTACGGAGATACAGATGAAAAGTCTGTCAGGAGGCACTCCCTTATGACCCATATATTTATAGTCTCTAGCACTGTAAGGCATATAACTCCTCCAATAACCCACTGAAGGATTTATAGTGAGGCCTCTCTCAAAAACAAAATGCCTCCCAGGCACAAATCATTATCCCATTTTTATTTTGTGGTATGAACAGAGGTTATATTCACCTGCAAGTCAAGTGCAAAGAACATTGCAATTCAGAACCCAAGATCTGTGCTTACTAGTTACTTTTTGCACTGACAAGGAGCTTCATACAAATAGAATTGCCATAATGTTTATTTTCCTGGCAGCCAAAATTGTAATGCTCTTACTGACATTCAACTGTCTGCAGCATCCTTGAAGATAAATTGAGAGAGAGAGAGAAAAAACAAAACTAAGCAACTCACTAACCGAGAAAAACATTCTGGGCTTTATATAAAAGAGGACACTGGAAGTATGATTTTTTAGGCACTATCTTAAACCCAGAGTGACTTAAAAGCAAGGAGGAATAGACGTGGAGTCACTGTTAGGAGAATGCCCATTTTATAAGCTGGAAACTTTTTCTAAGTGGGGGGACTTGGAGACTCTCTCTGGGAAATGACTACATCCCACTCTTGTACTGAACTAATTAATCTTTAAAAAAATAATCGGGAAGAAGGAAACCTGAGAGGACATCTGGAGGTAGATTTCCAAGCTGGGCTAATTACCAGACTCCCCTGGGAGTGATCAAAGACTATGGAAAGAAAGGAAACTAGTCTCTGGGCTCCACCTGCCACTAATATGGCTCATAAGCCTGGGGTGTGGCTCACACTTTTGTCTCTGAAAGGCCTGGCCAGGTGATCTGAAGATCAGCCAGGTTTAGGAACCACTGATCCATTCCATTCTCCCCCCACAGGAGAGATCACCTGGAATCTAATGGATCTCCATCCTAATGGAGATTTTTTTTTTTTTAAAGATTTTATTTATTTATTCAGGAGAGACACAGAGGGAGAAGCAGAGACACAGGCAGAGGGAGAAGCAGGCTCCATGCAGGAAGCCCAACGTGGGACTTGATCCTGGGTCTCCAGGATCACGCCCCAGGCCAAAGGCAGATGCTTAACCCCTGACCCACCCAGGCGCCCCCAGTAATGGAGATTAAAAACAAAAACAAAAACAAATCAACACTTTTTAAAGTAAGAGGGAATTCCATGCTTTTTTCAGCAAAAAATCTATTTATACTTTAAAGCCCGCCTACAGATAACCTACATATCTAGACTCTGCTTAGTTACCTTTGGATTAAGATTCCACATTATAAAGTAATTCATTAGTAAAATTATATACATGTTCTTTTTTACTGTTACGTATTTGAAAAGTACAAAAGTAAAAACCTATCGTCCTCCAGTTATGTTGATTTATTTTTATTTTTACCTCAGATCTTTTTTGTGATTCTCTGTTTTGAGAAATAAAAATTGGGAGAAAAAGTTAGGTTTCCTCTATTTCTCTCACAGCTTCTGTTGTATGTGCCATCTTTCCTTCTCTCCAACAAGGCAAACACTATCTCAGATTTGCCAAATACACAGTTGACGATTTTACACTTTCTCCCCATATCTGAATCCATTAACAATATACATATTGGTTATTTTTTAAATTTGCATAGACGATATCAAACCTTATTTAACATTCTAAAACTTGCATTTCTCTTTCAACATATTTTCCAGATCTACGTTGATACATATATATTGAATTCTTTCATTTGAAATACTGTGTGAACATCCTGTCATATAAATATACCACCATAATATATCTACCCATTCTCTTACTGGTAGATATTTGAATTTTTAAAAAATTGTTGCCTTCACAAAAGATGTTACTGGAGCATTCATATATTTTCCTCTTAATAAATATGTACAGGAACTTCTCTAAGTATTTGGGTTTAACTGCAAAGTTATAGGATATATGCATGTTACTGGAGCATTCATATATTTTCCTCTTAATAAATATGTACAGGAACTTCTCTAAGTATTTGGGTTTAACTGCAAAGTTATAGGATATATGCATGTGTCATATAATACATGACACATGTATTAGTGTCAAATTGTTCTCCAAAGTACTGGTTAAGACTTTAATCAGCAGTATATGATGGTATTGTTTCCCATATCTTTACCAACACTGACATTTTCATTTCTTTACAAATTGACTGAATCTGATGATACTTCAGTGTTGTTTTTTTTTTCTCAGTGTTGTTTTGATGGCAATTTTCCCCAATTACTTGTGACATTGAGCCTATTTTTATAATTTCATTGTACATTCAACATTCCTTAGCACTTTTGTCTATTGAGCAAAATATTCCTCTAGAGAAATGTCTTAACCTAAACATTTCTCTTTCCATTTTTACAATCCACTCACCCAGTTGTTTGCATTTTTTATCAATAATAATGGGTCCATTCAGGGTAGGGAAGACTAAAACAACTAACAAAAATACCAAATCACCTCAAAATATCCTATAATACTGAGCACCTACTAAACGACAACACAGTATCAGGGTAGAGTGTGCCATCTTTGGAGCTGAACTACCTGGTTTGAATCCCGTCTTCACCATTTGACAGCCAGTGACTGAGAAAGACTTCTTAACCTCTCTGAGCCACAGTAGCCACATAAACAAAATGAAGGTAATAATAGTACCTAACTGTTGAAAGTTAAAGTAGACAATAAACATAAACCATTTAGCACAGTGTTAGGGACATAATAAATATTCAAATACTAGTTATTTTACTGTCATTATTGGTAGGAGGATAGCAGTGGCATTGGTCATGTTTTGCCATCCCCAGCATGTAGACTTTAGATGGAGATTAGCATGCAGAAGGTTCATCAGAGAGTGCTCTTGAGTTGCCACATGGAATACAGGGAAGGAAAGGAGGAATGCCCAACCAGTACCCAACAAAGAGAACTAGTACTGATGCATTTCAATAATCCATACCTTACAACTTACCAGATATATCAAAAGTATTGCCCTTTGTCCCTGAACCACACTGAACAGTAAGAAGGAGGCAAGGTGGGGGGGGAGGGCGCAGGCAGGGAAGGTGAAAAGAATGAGAAAGAGGCAGAAAAGAATAGTCTCTGGAACTATTCTAAACATCTTACACGTTAACTAAAATCTCACAAAATCTATAGGATAATCCCAAGTCAACAAATGACCACAACGAGAGCATCTAAGTAACTTCCTGATGGTCACACAGCTAGGAAGTGGGTACAGCTAGAATTTGAACCCAGGCAATGTAGCTTCAGAAATGACGCCCCTAATCGCTGTTCCGGACTGCAAGAATGCATGTCGATACCACTAGCAGGCTGTAACAGTGCATCATTACTTCTATTACAGGTCTCTGCTAGACACTCTGCTAGGTGCTTTACTAACATCATATAATTTAATCTAATCTCTGTATAACTCATCAAGGGTTGCATTTTTATCTGCATTTCTAGCTGAAGAAAGTAGGGGATGTTAAGTTACTTTCCCAAAGTCATACAAGTTAAAAGTAGAGCCAGGATTTCACTCCATGCTTGTCTGGCTCTGAAATTCAGTGTTCTTTTCCATGATAATGTGGTTTTATTTTTGACAAAGGACCTCCTTTTCAAGGAAATTGATGACTATATCATACCTCTTATGTCATGTGTTCCCCTCAGATAAATAATATCAATTTGTCAACTTCCTTATTGTTTACATTGTCTCATGTTGGCACCCTTTGAATATTCTCCATGTACATTGCCTTATTTAATTACAGAATCAGAATTGAGCATGTAAAGGCTTTGACAATTTTGAGTACCTAATGGGAAAGGTGCCAAGTGTTTCCTACATTCTGAATTCCCATTTAGCATTTCAATGCCATAATTACCTTTTCAAGAGCAGAATTGCTGTACTGACTCATGTTTAATATGCTTTCTGAGGTGACCAGTAGACCTCTTTCTATGGTGCTCAGAGTTCAGACTTCCTACATATTCTAGCTGTATAATTTGCTTTAAAAGTATTCTAAGAATATTTAGTCCTTGTCAAGTCTACAGCACTTACCTATGCCTAATTATCCTATTTTAAAATTAAAGCATTTTACTGATATGAAATTAGTAAAAAAAATTTACAATCTTTCCATACTAGATTTATCCAAGATAATTCTTAATATAGATAAGATATAAAATAAGAGGAGTTTTACATAAGTTCTACTATGATTTCTCTATCCCTACCCATGGGTACAACTTAAAAGTTGCACTCGTTCTAAAAATCTTAATTCTAATGAGGTACCTTAAATACTTCTTAGAAGTTTCTCTGTGTGTTTATGTTTATTTATTCTTAGGTGTACAGATTAACATAGTGGTACTCTAAGAAGCTGCAACAGTCTAAACAACTTGCAAACTTCAGCCTCCTATGAATATCTTAAGTGGATCTATTTGATCAGCTGTCTCATTTTGTTGGAAAACTGCCACCATGGCCTTTTTAGTTTTGCAACGATAAAGCAAGAGCTACTCATTTTTCTTGAGGAAGACCCTCAATGTAGTGTAATCTAAATGCAGTTGTTTTAGCCAGAGACAATATTCTGGATGATCTCTACAAACATTGATACTATGTTAGAAAAACACTGTTTTTTCTCTCTCTATGGGTTTAGACTGCCCTGTACTTGTTCTCAGATGCTATTTGTATTAAAACAGTGAACATCACAAAAATCATAAGCAGAGAATTTGGCGGTTCTACATGGACATATAGGTATATTTCTGGCCTCACACTAGAGAAAGTATAGAATGTGCCAGAGGGAATATCTGTCTGTGCTTGCAGCTCCACACAGACAGATGTGCAGGTGACTCACAATTCCCATAGGACTGTGGGAAAGATTCTAAGGCCAGGTGAGTTTATTCTGATGAATTGTGGGTGTTCAAGAGCAAGGCCACACCCCTCTGAGTAGGGGTGTAATTTATTTTAAAGGAATGAATTTACCTCTCAAACTATTAATCATGTCTTTTCTATCTACATCCACACCCCTCCACCTCACCCCAGTCAATGCCTTCCATTCTCATGGTATTGAATGAAATACAACCGAAAACTTCTAAAATTTTCTAAATCAAATTGCCTACTCAAGATATCCACTTGGATGTCTAATACATCTCAGATTCAACCTATGTTCAAAACCGAGCTCTTTGTCTTCCCAAGCACACTTATTCCTTCTTCAGTTTTGTACTTTTAAGCCCCAGATAATTCTGTTCCTCCAGCAGTAAGCCAAAACCCTTAGACACATCTGATTCCTCTTTGTCTCATACTCCTCACCTAACACATGTCTCAATGCTACATTCAAAAAACATCTATAAATCTGATTAATACTTAACACCTTCAATGCTACCACCCAACCCAATACACCAAAATCTTTCCTCTGCTTCATTGTCATGGCCTCTTAACTGATCTCTCTGATCTGCCCGACTACCCTGAAGGCAGTTCTCACCTCTGCAGCCTAGTGAACCTGTTACTCTGCTCCATGCCCTTGCCTCTTACTCAGAGCACCTTACAATTGCCTACAAGGTCCTTACAGTCTGATTCCCCTCATATCCCCTATGCCTACCTCCAACCTGGTCCAGCTCCAATCTGACTTCATCTCCTAATCTTCCTCACATTTCACATCATAGTAGATATGTGGACATATTGGTTTCCTTGCTGTTCCTCACAGTTAGTAGAAATTCTCACAGCTCAGGGCCTTTGCACCTGTTGGTCCTTGCACCAAGAATGCTCTTCCTCCAGATACCGACATAGCTTGTTCTCTCAGATCATTTTTCCAGGTCTTTCTTAGACATTTCTTTCTCAGTGAGGCCTTTTCCAATCATGTTATTTTAAATTGTAATTTGAAATAAATCACATCAAAATCTTCATCCCTTTCCCTGCTTTATTTTTTTCCCAAAGGGCATATCACCATAAAATAACATCTATCTTTCCCGAAACATTTTGTTCATTGTCCAATTTTTCCTACCAGAAAAGATTAGCACTATAAGGGCAGGAATTTATACCTTTCCTTTCCTAACCACTGGTATCCTTCAAATGTAGCACATAATTGTTCAACAAATATTTGTTGAATAGATCATTGAATGGCTCCTGAAAACAAAGAATCTGGGACAGGAGATAGATATTTCCTAGGTCATTTTTGAGGAGCCTGGTACCACTTTCGTTAGTATTCCCAGAGCATTTCCAGTGTAGTAATGGGGATGGGGATGGCAATGGGTTGATGTAAGTCCTAGAACATGTCAAGGGACACTAGGTGATTTGAAAGATATCTAGCTTTCTGTGTAAAATTTCTGATTTACAGTGAGATAGAAAAGGAAAAAGGCCTCCATGTCTGTGTTCAAACCAAAGGATCTTCCGCTGCAAACCATCATAAAGAATTGGAAATTTAGGCTTAGTTGAAACAGTTTGCTATGGGCACATTTTATTAGGAAATCACACACTTCAAAGAGACTCAAAGAGCCTCCAGATTTTCTTTATTGGTGGGAGCAAATTCAGAAGGATAAATAAACATGATGGAATTTAAACCACCAGTTTGGATTTGGGAAATTGGCCACCAGAGGAGAAATCCTTGATAATCAAGGTCCCAGCATAAGCATGTTTAATTGTCATTGGTCTGAAGATTCCCAGAACAATGTTAGGGGCCTGGTCAGAATTCATGCTCCCCTTTTGTCTTCCATTGTGATAACTGGAGAGAAAGAGAGCAATATGGACAATCTGAACTCTGTACTCATTAGGACTTATTCAGTATAAAGTAGCTCTGGGAGTGGGGGAATGGGGAATTAAAATTAAATATATATATTTATATATTCTATCTATGAAGATAAAAAGCCTAGTGGGTTTTTTATGATTACACAGGACATAAGAATTTATGACCAATGTAGATTTTTGAGAGAGGAGACTATACACACACAGCTATATGAATGAAAAAGATTGACCCAAGCTACTGGGATGGGGTTCCATCCACCATCCACGTCACCCCTAAACCCAAACACTATTGCTTTAGAAACCTAACTTGGTGCTTTGTGAGAAGAGATTCTGAGAAAACACATGCAGGGGCTGGGCTTGGTCTCTGAGTACAGCAGAAAGGCAATAATACAATACAAGCAGACACAGGATAGGTGCCACTGATGAGCAAAGCTAAGTAAACCACTTACACTTCATAGGAACAGTAAAGTTCCACTGACCTCTGGGCTCTAGAGAGAAATCAGGAGAGAGAGAAAAAAGAGAGAAAGAGAGCATGAAGGAGATAAAAAGGAAACAACTTCTGACCTTTCACGCCTTTCTCCACAGTAGGTATTGTCTTCCTCACCTTTGCCATATAATGTCAGCTCTGGGAGTGATGGAAGGTCCTAGAACTCTGCACTGAGACCTCTTGTCCCATTACAGCCTCAAAGGCTCACCCCCTGAGGTCACCTTTCTTTCCACCCTCAGTCATCACTTCTCCATCCTTCCCCCGCCCCGAGCTGATTCATTCTCAATCTAAGGAACTTCTCACCTAAATAACCCATTAAGTAATTTTGAACTTTTACAAAATAGAGATGGCAAAACCCATGTGAGAGAATTAGACCAGTTGGTTTGGCAAGTGCTCAGACATGGGTGATTTTTAAGAGCTGTGGGGATGATTCTAATGAAGGTAGATGAGAAACATCACTCTCGGGATGCCTGGGTAGCTCAGGGGTAGAGCGTCTGCCTTTGCAGGGCATGATCCCGGGGCCCTGGGATCAAGTCCTACATCAGGCTCCATGCTCCCTCTGCCTGTGTCTCTGCTTCCTTCTCTCTCTCTCTCTCTCTCTCTCTCTCTCTCTCTTTCTCTCTCTCATGAGTAAATAAATAAAATCTTAAAAAAAAAAAAAGAAACATCACTCTCCATCCTTTTTTTTTTAAGGTTTATTTATTTATTCATGAGAGACACACAGAGAGAGAGGCAGAGACACAGGCAGAGGGAAAAGCAGGCTCCATGCAGGGAGCCCAACATGGGACTCGATCCCGCTCCAAAAGCAGCACTAAACCACTGAGCCACCTGGGCTGCCCGCACCTCTTAGCCTCTTAGTCTTAACTTAAATTGGTCTCCCCCTCCAAACTGGTATCCTTTGACCTCTTTCAAGTTCAAGCTTTTTCTTAGAAATCCCAAGTGCCTCAAGACAAGGGGTGTCACTTGTCTTCTAGCTGCTAAATTTTGGAGAAACTTTCTGCAATAAACCCTCCTCTGTGGAGATCTGAGTTTCCTGCCTAATAGCCTTTATCTTTCCTCATTCATATAATTTACACACACCCCTCTTCTGCTCACTTTTCAAGCCACCTCCTACCATAATTCAGGGTAATTCTATGAACATGTAAACCATTCATCTGTCACCCTGGCTTCATGATTCTTTGACCTTCATAATTAATTGCAATTGGCCCCTTCTCCCCTTCTTGTCAGAATGACTACACCTTGGGCTTTGACATTACTCACAATTGCTCCACCTCAGAAACCATTTGCGGCATTTCTCAACCTGGTCAGCATAATCTTCTGTCCTTCCAAATCTCACCTACCATACTTCCAATGTCCACCTCATGTTGGATTTAGTTTTTGAACTTCTCCAATTTCTCTTATATCTCACCCCATTCAGCACTTCGCTTCCTTCCACACTCAGCCTAGACTCCAAGGCACATTATTAGTCACTTCTTTACCATCCCTCTGAATCCCTTTCTGCTTGTTTGGATGCAACTGCCAACTCCCAAATGTGAATAAAGCCAAAAATCTAACTACTCCATTCCCATCTCCTATAATATACACATTCATGGTACCTGATCTTGGTTTTATAGACACAAAGAGAATAAATATATTCCTAATACTTGCCAGTAGTATGTTCCATTAGCCACACAAGGTAAATATCATGTAATAAAAAGCTTAAATATATTGTGGGCTGTCATTTAATCTTTATATCAACCTTAAAAGGCAGTTGCAATTATCATTCCCAGTTTATAAATGATGAAAATGAAGCTTAGAGAGGTGAGTAACCTGCCTAGGGTCACATTAAGTGCCAAATGATAGAGCTTACATCCAAACCATTATCCCTTTGACTCTTGAGTCTCAATTCCTGAATTATTTCATAGTACCTTTCTCTGTGCTACGCAACTGATCTCAAAGGGGTCAGGGATGCTCCGCTGGCTCAGCGGTTGAGCATCTGCCTTCAGCCCAGGGCATGATCCTGGAGTCCCGGGATCAAGTCCCACATCGGGCTCCCTGCATGGAGCCTGCTTCTCCCTCTGCCTGTGTCTCTGCCTCTGTGTCTCTCATGAATAAATAAATAAAATCTTAAAAAACAAAATCAAAGGGGTCCAAAGGAGACTGGTATTTAAATTTAATCATTTGTTTAAAAATGTGATTTGGTTAGATGTTATAATGTAAAATTTCTCATAAACTAATCAATATTTTCTATTTAAAGGAAATCTCAGTGTTAGTAAAGGTAATTTATACCCTCCTAAGTCTTGTGTCTTTCCCTATCTTATTGATCTCTGTCTGCAGAATATAACTCTTCTACCTGAAGATCTCTCACTTAAATGCCTGCTTTTTTTTAGAACTAGGTAAACTATACTATTCTATAGAAACCAGCCTTTCACATCAAACCACATATGTAGTAAATTCAGGTACAAGTAAAGAACTGAGAATGGCTTACATGTTTCAGAAATTAGTTCAGTGACCACTGCCTTGTTTTCTCCCATGAGAACAAAAATGTGTCTCTAGAATTACTCATGCATTAGAATGGACAACTCTTCTTTGGGCTCCATCCATTTCTCAATGAGCTTCCCCACCATCTACCCCTACTCTTATGTCCACAATCTGTTCTCTGCCTTCTGAAGTGGCAGATGTGCCAGTAATCACTCAGTCTGTGAGAGCCTTGTAAATAAAGACAAGCTATTTTAAAAAGCATTTTGCACCCCCTCCCTTCCTGAGTGTTCAAAGAACGGGCATGGGTAGAAAAAAATCTGGATTTTCAGCCCCATCCTATCACATATGTGACTTATGGGCAAGCCATTTTAGCTCTCTGAACTCCAGTAGTCTCTCCTCCTCAAAATAGAAATATTTTACCTAGAAGACTTTGGCTAGGTTTTTTCCTTGAAATACCCTTAAGAAATATGATTAAGTATAAATAACAAAATGCCATTCTCACTTCAGAATGAAGCCAATAAAAGTCCTATGAACATTTCCACCCACAAAAAAATAGTATTTTTTATAACCTAACTACAATCTAAGCCAAGTTGATTTATATTATGAATTTTTGAAAAACTGAATTAGATTCAAAATTTCCAACTCACTCTTACCATATCTATTTAATTCTTCCTACTTGACAGTATTTCAAAATATTTTCAAAGATAATGAAAGATAGACAGTGATAATTCTTTTAGAGGTTAAATAATTGATAAGAAAAATTAAGAGGATATAAAACAAAATCTCCAACCTTCAAATGAAGTATTCTTAATAGTTATGCAAGCAAGCTTGATTGTGCAGACTTATGCCTTAGATTTAACATGTTATCAGTGCCAGCAACATATGGGTAGTCGGTGATTTCTGCCCACACCTTGTGAGCAGCTTCCTTCATAAATTCCAAAAGTTAATCATGACAAAAAGCAGTCTTGTCTATTCCCTTTAAAAGCCTGAAGCAATTTGTTCGGCAACCACACTGCTAATGTAGAGATAAAGGAAAGGAGCATCGAGGGCAACAAAAGAGGATCAAAAATATGGAAGAATGTGTACAGAATTACAGTGACTATGGTAAGGAGTGACTGCATGTGGATCATTTTATCTTATTACTCTGGAAATATATTGCTAGTTATAAGAGAGAATTAGGAACTGAGATTTTAGGGGAACAAATCCCGATTCATGCCACAGTGCTGAGTAATTTCTGATTCCCAATTCCCTATTCATTATTCATTCAATAATTGCAAAATGAATGCATTTAAGTCCTATATTCAGCAAAATGTACACTTAATGAATGGTTAAAAACAATCAAGAAAAAATTAAGCAAGACACAGAAGCATTGATTTTTATTAGAGCAAGCTGCATTCAAAATAAAGAGGAAGAAAAAGGTCAGGGGTTAGGGATTCCTACATTCCGAACATATTCCTCTTTACCCTCATTGTATAGTAGCAACCACTCTCCCTTGATAGTCAGGAAAATTTACCCCACCCAGTACAGAAATCCCCTTCTTCATATGTTGGTCAATGTCATTAAACCGCCAAATTAGTCAGATAGCAATCTCAATTCCCAATTCAATGGAATTATATCCCCTGGTGGAAGCATTTCTCCTTTTGGAATTAAAAACTCTAGACAGCAGAGCCCAAGTTCCATCCCATGATTTCTGGACCCTGGCTGTGGGAGAAATAATACCAAATACTGAATGCAGATTTAGAACATATGCCACATCCTGGAGGATACTGCCCCAGCCCCACAGGATATTGTTCCCTAGCTGGTGCCATAATTAAATCCTTAAAAGTCTATTCCACCAGTCTATCAAGTCAGTTGTTTCAGGGCAATGATGAATATAGTGATATCAGTGAATTTCATGAGCGGGAGTCAATTGCTGCATTTCATTTGCTATAAAGTGATTTCCTTGGTCATAAGCAATGATGTGTGAATGCCATGATGATGGATAAAGTGTCCTATAAGTTCACCAATGGTAGTTTTGACAGAAGCATTGTCAGCAGAGAAGGCATCTGGGGAGGCAGTTTGAGTACTTGGCATGGCTGTAGCCAGGTTTGCCTTGGGGAATGGAAATTCATGTTGCTGAGCTGATTTATAACCTCCCTTCCTGCCACTATGGCCTCTTTTACTTGAATGACAGGAATGACTAGGGAAGGAAGCTTACCAACAAGCACAAAACCATGTTATCCTATCTTCTGGAATCACCCTTTGGTGAGCATTATAGGGCACAAATATCTTCATGCTGGGCCTATCTAGATACCTTTCCCCCCAACCTCCTTGTCACTAACTTTCTATTCATATAATACCCAAGCCCCTGACTATCTAGCCACAGTCTTCAGGACTGTGACATTAGCCACAGTCCAGAAATAGATATCTGTCCATAATTCTGATCATCTCTCCTTTTAGGAAAAATGAACAATTTGAATCTCTGCCCTTTATCACTCTTTCAGGGCCATCTTAGAGTGGGACTCTCATGCTGCAACTATATTGATGGTGCCCGTGTTTTTTGCAGAATGTGTTTGTAAAATCAGGCCTAAGTTCTTTCTTTCATAGTCAACTGATCATAAAGAGCTCCCTATGAGAGAAGGTTGAGAAGGAAGGCAATAGAGTATGAATAGAATCCGTGGGCATCTGTGCCACTTCCTTATGCACCTTGTGCTTTCAGAAACTACTTGAGCCTAATCTAGCATATAACCTTTCCTTTTGAAAACGAGTGTTGTTGTATGTATCCAAAATTATACGTTGGTGGGTCAAATAACACCAGTTTGATGGGCAGCTCAAATTACATGAAATGGCAACGCTTTGCTCCAACATTATAATAATCTCTGTGATTCCCTATAGGATTCTGTCAAAGATTCCATACAGCATTCCTACCCACCACTGACATTTTGAGTAGCATCTAATCTGCTGGAGGACCTGCTGAGCTGGAGGGTTATAAGATAGCTCACTCTCATGGCTCCTGGCAGGACACTTCAATTCTTTGCCAATTAAGCCTTTCCATAGGGTTGCTTGAGTATCTTCCCCCAGAGCAAATAAACCAAAAGAGCAATCAAGGCTGAAATGGTGATGCATTTTATAACTTAGTCACAAAACATCACTTCTACCATATTCTACTTAGAACCAAGGTACTAGGCACTCAAGGGGAAGTGAATTGGGCTTAATTTTTGGAAGGAGTAGGTGGAAGATGTATGGACATGTTTTAAAACCACTGCCATACTTATTTATAATATTGAATAATAAAAGGCAGCCTGATACAAAAATCTTGCACTGTACCTCTCAAAATTTGCTTAAATAGAATTCCTAGAAATTAACTATGGATCAAAGCATAATGATTTCTTTGAAGGCTCCTAACACATTGCCAAACAGTCCTCCAATGAGTCTTTATTGAGCTGGATTTTTCCAGAAGCAGTGAATGTGTATGATTATTCCTTTGCATATTAACCAATATCAACTTGGTATTAAAAAACAAAAACTTATTTAAATTTATTTTTACTATTTTATTATCAGTAAAGATATATTTTTATCTGTGGTGATTCACATTTTGTATTTCTTCTTTTATAAATTGTTAAGTGTTGCCAATGGTGTATTAGGATGCTTTACATATTGATTTGGAAAATCGTGTCAAATGCAAAATTATTATTTCTTTACTTGTTCATCTTTATAAGTAGTTTACTAGTTTACCATTAATTTTATATTTTTATTTAGTTACAAAAGCTTTTTATTTTGAATTGTCAAATAAATCTATTACTGTCTTTGTGATTTCTTACACAGCTTCTCTGCTGCCGATTTAAGTCATTACTTTCAGCAAATGTTTTTTAAAAATCACCATTTCGATACAACTAACTTCTTTGTTGTTTATAATTAATATTTTTCTTTAAGAGTTCAGAGCTGGTTACATAACTGGCAGGGCCCTATGCAAAATAAAAATGCAGGCCCCCTTGCAAAAAGAAGAAAAGTATGTGACTAAAGGTACTAACATGTAAAGACTTTTCCTTTCTCTCCTGATGTTTCTCTTAACTTGTCATGGTGCTTTTTATTGTCGCACTATTGTTATGCTAATTAAAGAAAATTAACATTTTTAAATATTACAAAAAGTTGTTTGTCTTTTTATTGTTCGATAGCAGTTTTAAATGCAAACATAAGGATATTTAACTTGCATGTTAAGTTCCTTAAATTATACAATTCATATTTATAGCTCATGCCAGTATATGTATTTTATTCTTATCAAAATATAAGAAGTGATACACAAGACTAACTTAACTGTTTTTATTTTGCTTCTTAATATGTACACAGTCTACTCATATTCTCTACTTTCAGCTTACTGAGTTAAGGAAGGACAGAAAGGAAAGGAACAATTGGTTGCCCTATGCCTGCCTTTCCCTCTGTGTTATAATTTGCTTTTTAAATGGCTAGCTCATCCAAGGGATAATAACGAGTAAAAAAGATTATAATAGGATTCCTTGATTATTTGTTTTTAAAATGCCACTGCTTTCTTTCTATTTGAAATAAGTTCCTGTCCCAAAGGAAAATATGGCCTCCCTGGTCCATTAGAGTCCCCTCTGTAACATGTTGAATTTGTATTCCTTTTCTGTCTTGCTAAAACTCTAAACACTGTGGTTCCACCAAAATGCTGTGTTTGTTGGGCATCCTGAAAGCTCCATGCAATGAAGTGGCAAGGAAAGGGAGATATGAATATTGTGCATGCCTCCCCTACTCAAAAACATGCTTCTTTGTCCTGCTGGACTTTTCTTACAAATCACAAGTTCAAAGATAAAATTATTAAGAATTTAAAGACAGGAGCAATAAAACATCAAATCAAATGTGAAGCTCCTCAGAACATAGGTCCCTGCATGACATGCAGGTATCATGCCCTTGAAACTAGCTTTACACGAACTACAACCAAATTCTAGGAATGTTTCCCACCAAAATAAACCACATGGAGTAAAGGTAAATGAGTCATAATTTATAAAAAGCTTTCACTAAAAGACAATGAAAAATTGATTAAAATCTAAGTTTAATGTCCACAATACAATAGAGAAAGAGGCATGCATAGCCTGGCTGACACCATCAATCAAATGGTTTGAATTGACATTTATAGAATACCTCATCCAACAAAAGCTAAATACACTTCTTCTCAAGCTCATACAGAGCATTCACCAAAATAAACCACATTTTGGTGCATTCACAGTCCTCACCCATGGGTGGATGTTTTTTACTCATCAACAGAGTTCCCGCACAGAGAATTCAGGCACTTGTCATAGTCAGGCACACCAAGTCCCAGTGGGTTCTTTGGACCATTTGGCCCCTGAAAGCCTTACTGCCCTTCACTGCCAGGGTCTGGGCCAAGCCATACAACCCTCTGGTTGGATCTCCCAGAAAGCTCAGTTAACAATGCCTTCCTCAAAGAGGCCCTGGGCAGGTGTGGGGAGACTCCATCCAGGCCTAGGTGTGCCAGGACTGAGCTCAGGCCATGTTGGGGAATGCCCAGGACAGCCTTCTATGACCTTCACCTTCTGCTCCTCATATCTAGGGAGAAGGGCACTCAAACCATCAAGAGATCTAGGAACAGATCAGAGTGGATATGGGGGCTTCCTCCATACCCTGGAGGATCCCATGTACCTTCGGAATATCAGAAGACCTAGTTAGATGTCTCTAACCCAGCAGGAATGTGCCACTGGGAGTCTCCCCTGTTACACCAATTCCCTGAAAGCAAGAACTAAAATGGTAGCAAATCAGAGCAAAATAGTCAGGCGGGGAAGACATCTGGAGGCCTCTAGGCTGGATATTCCAATTTATATAAACATAATTACATTTGCATAGATGCTGAAAGCCCTTGATAAGAGGAAATGTCAGAGTTGTACTCCAGGGTCCCACTTAACAAGCAGATGGGCCAGATGAAGAGGTTGCACAGACAGGATGGCAACTATGTCCATGTTGCCTGTCACTGTCACCATTGCCCAGTAGTAGACATTTACATAGACTCCATAGCTAAGCTCAAAGGGCAGGAGCACAGTCTCTAGATGGCCATGATAGCCAACAAATGGTATTGTACCTGAAGGCTCTGCTGTGTGTGTCTGGGGCAGTGAGGCGGGCCATCACTGTGGACAAATTTAAAAGAATAGAAATGAACCAAATATATTGTCAGATCACAATGAAATTTAACTAAAAACCAATAAAAGAAAAAAAATCTGGGAAATCCAAAAACATTTGGATATTAAACAATACTTTTCAAAATAGTACATAGGTCAAAAAGGAAATCTCAAGAAAATTTTAAAAATATTTTGAATAAATTAAAATGCAAATACAACCTATCAAAATTTGTGGGATGCAGGAAAAGCATTGCTTAGAGGGAAATTTATAGCATTGGATGCATGTATTACTAAAGAAGAAAGATCTAAAACCAATAATGTAACCTAGCCTTAGGGAGCTAGGAAAAGAAGAGTAAATTAAATTCAAAGTAAGTACCAAAAAGACATAATCAATATTACAGAAGAAATAAAATCAAAAACAGAAAATCAATACAGAAAAATCAATGAAACCCAAGGCTGGTTCTTTGAAAAGATCAATAAAAACTGGCAAACTTCTGGCTAAGTTAACCAGGGGGAGATAAAGAAAAAACAGATTACTAATATCAGAAATGAAAATACCACTACTGTTCTCAGAGACATTAAAAGAATGATAAAAATATTATAAACAACTCAATGTCCAAAAATTTGATAATTTAGGTAAAATACACCAACTCCTTGAAAGATAAAATCTACCAAAACTCATATTAGGAGAAATAGATAACCTTGACAGATATATATAGCTTTAAAAAAAATCAAACCAATAAGTAATAAACTTCTTTTTTTATAATAAATTTATTTTTTATTGGTGTTCAATTTACCAACATACAGAATAACACCCAGTGCTCATCCCGTCAAGTGCCCCCCTCAGTGCCCGTCACCCATTCACCCCCACCCCCCGCCCTCCTCCCCTTCCAGCACCCCTAGTTCATTTCCCAGAGTTAGGAGTCTTTATGTTCTGTCTCCCTTTCTGATATTTCCCACACAATTCTTCTCCCTTCCTTTTTATTCCCTTTCACTATTATTTATATTCCCAAAATGAATGAGAACATATAATGTTTGTCCTTCTCTGATTAAGTAATAAACTTCTAAAACAGAAAACATTAGGTCCACATGGTTTCACTGCTGAATTCTATCAAACATTTAAGGGAAAAATGATACTAATACTCCAAAATTTTCTTACAAAAAAACAGGAGAGGAAATACTTGCAAACTCATTCTATGAAGCCAGCATTAGCTTAATATCAAACCAGTCAAAGACATTACAGGAAAGGAAAACTAAAGACCAATATCTCTCTTAAACATAGATGCCAACATTCTTAACAAAATATTAGCATATCAAACCCAATAATGTATAAAAAGAATTATACAACATAACCAAGTGGTATTTATTCTAGCATGCAAGGCTTGTTCAACATTCAGGGAAAAAAAATCAATTATTAATGTAATCAAGAGACTAAAGAAAAAAATCACATGATAATATCAATAGATATTTTTTAAGCATTTGGAAAAATCCAATACCCAATCATAATAAAAACTCAGCAAAGTAAGAATAGAAAAGAACTTGATAAAGAACATCTACAAAAAACCTGCAGGTAACAGCAGACTTAATAATGAGAAACTAGATGCTTTTCCTCTATGATTACAAAGTAGGTAAAGATGCTCCCTCTCATCATTCATATTCAACATTGTATGGTATTCCTAGATAATGATATACAACAAGAAAAGAAATAAAAGACATACAGACTGCAGAGAAGGAAATAAAGTTTTTTTCACAGATGATATGATGGTCTTTGTAGAAAACCTCCAAGAATCAATGACAACAACAAAAAATCCTGGAACTAATAAGAGATTATATAGCAAGGCTGCAGGATAAAAGATAATATACAGAAGCCAATTGATTTCCTACAAATCAACAATGAACAAGTGGAATTTGAATTACAAATACCTTGTCATTTACATTAACACACAAAAATAAAATACTTAGGTATAAATCTAAGATAATTTGTATAAAACTCCAGAGTCACAGGCACCTGGGTAGCTCAGTCTGTTAAGTGACTGACATGATCTCAGGGGTCCTGAGATCAAGCCCCATGTCGGGCTCCACTCTGGGTATGGAATCTGCTTAAGATTCTCTCTCTCTCTCTCTCTCTCTCTCTCTCTCTCTCTCTCCCCCTTTCCCTCTTCCCCTCCCTCCCCTTGTACTCTCCCCTTAAACCAAACAAAACTCCAAAACACAGATGAAGGAAATTAAAGATATAAATAAATGGAGAGATTTTTTGAGAGATGTTTTACATACACATATAAGAATACTCAATATTGTTAAGATGTCAGTTTTCCCCAACTTGATCTGTAGATTCAATGCAATCTCACTCAAAATCCCAGCAAGTTATTTTGTGGATATCAATAAAATAATTTTAAAACTTATATAGAAAGGGAAAAGACACAGACTAGCCAACACAATTTTAAAGTGGAACACAGAGAACTGACAACTCTAAAATTACTACAATAATCAAGAGAATGTAGAGAATGTAGCATTAGGTACCTGGGTGGCCCAGTCTGTTAAGCATCTGACTTTTGATTTCAGCTCAGGTCATGATATCAGGGTTGTGGGTTGAGAAGAGTTGGGCTCCACTCCCAGGGGGGATTGTGTTTAAGATTCTCTCTCTCCCTCTCCCTGTCCCTCCCGCCAAACCCCTATGCACAAGAGTAATACATGTAAGTGTGTGACATAAGTGTGTGCTCTCTCTAAAATATATAAATCTTAAAAAAGAAAAAGATTGTAGTATTAGCAAAAGAATAGACAAATAGATCGATGGAAGAAAATAGCCCAGAAATACATCCACACAAATATTGTTGACTGATTTTCAACAAAAGAGCAATGGAGAAATAGTTTTCAATGGCAATTCAATGGAGGATAGTCTTTCTAAAAACTGATACTGGAATAACTGGACATCCACAAGCAAACACAAAACACATTTTTTAAGAGACTGTATACCCATCACAAAAATTAACTCGATATGTATCATAGATGTAAATACAAAGCTATGAAACTTCTAGATGATAACACAGAACACAAAAGAAAATCTAGATGACCTTGGGCATGGGCATGATTTTTAAGACTCAATTCATAGAATAAATAATTAATAAGTTGAACTTCATTAAAATTTAAAACTTCAGCTCTGTGAAAAACACTGTTAACAGAATGAAAAGACAAGCCATAAACTGGGAGAAAATATTTGTAAAACACACATCTGATAAAAGAGTATGTCCAAAATATATAAAGAACTTTTAAAACTCAACAATAAGAAAACAAGCCATCCAGTTAAAAACGCAAAAGGTCTGAACACAAACCTCACCAAAGAATTTATACAGATGGCAAATAAGCATATGAAAAAATGCTCTATAGTATATGTCATCAAAAAATGTAAATTAAGGGATCCCTGGGTGGCGCAGCGGTTTGGCGCCTGCCTTTGGCCCAGGGCGCGATCCTCGAGACCCGGGATCGAATCCCACGTCGGGCTCCCGGTGCATGGAGCCTGCTTCTCCCTCTGCCTGTGTCTCTGCCTCTCTCTCTCTCTGTGACTATCATAAATAAATAAAAATTTTAAAAAAAAATGTAAATTAAAACAACTTACTGAATACTGTTTTACACACTTACAAGAATGGCTGAAATCCAAAATACTAACCAAATGCTGGTGAGTATATGAAGCAACAGGAGGTCTCATTTATTGCTGGTGGGAATGCAAAATGGTACAGCCACTTTGAAAGACAATTTGGCAATTTCCTACAAAGCTAAACATAGGCTTACCATACAATCCAGGAATCATGCTCCTAGGTATTTACCCAAATGAGTTGAAAGCTTATGTGACACAAAACCCTACATAGTCATGTTTATAACAGCTTTATTCATAATTGCCAAAATATTGCAAGTAACCAGGATACCATTCAAACAAGTGAATGGATTAACTGTGACACTCCATACAATGAAATATTACTCAGTGATAGGAAAATAAGAAGATAAAATAAGAAGAAACAACCTGAAATACAGACTGCTAAGTAAACGACACCAGTTCAAAAAGGCTAGTACTATATGATTCCAACTACATGACATTCTAGAAAAGGCAAAACTATACAGTCAGTAAAAGCATCAATGGTCACCAGGGACTTTGAGGGAACATAGAAGGGAGGGATGAATTAAGTGGAGCACAGGAGTGTTTTAGGACAGTGGAACTATTCTGCACAAGACTTTAATGGTATATATGTAGCATTAAACATTTTTCAAAAGCTACGGAGCTGTTCAACACAAAGAGTGAAATATAATGTATGCTATGGACCTTAGTTGATAATAACCTATCCATATTAGTTCATCAATTGTACCAAATGTACAACACTACTGTAAGATGTTTATAACAGGGGAAATTGTAGAAGGAAAAGGCATATAGGGGGCATATGGGAACTTTCTGCACAATGTTTCAATAAACTTAAAACTGCTGTAACTGAATAAAATCTATTAATAAAAAATAATCTATTAAAGATGGTTCATATTATTTAAAATCCATGGAATCACCAGGAGTGTTCCAGTTCCTACGAATTGCAAGTTATCACTTAATCGTGTCTGAGAACGAGAATGTGTTCTCAGAGATCGTCTTGCTTAGCCTCCTTACTCAGGAAATGTCTTCTCCAAGAAACATATTACAAAATATAGAGAAAAATATAATGCATTATAATAAATAATAAAAAACTCTAAATAACAAAAATGCAACACATAATTCAGTATAAACAGACCACTGACACAGACGATGAAATGCATATAAACCAGAAACATATCTGGGTAGGTGTGCCTATGTTTTGTTTGGGAGTAAAGGCAGAAAGCACTTAACTCAGGGCTAGCTACACCAAAAGAAGCATTTGAGAATTTTGGTACGATTTTAATTACCCTCTAACATATTTTCATTACTCTGAGAGTAGCAGTCCATAGTACTTCATTAACAAAGATTGCTAAGGGTAGCAATGCTGGTCCTAGAATAAAAACCCAGGTCAAATTTCTCAGAGGTTTTCATTAAAGGAAGAATCCTACATGGCTCTTCCAAGTACTTTTTTTTTTATATGAATACAGGCAGATCTTACATTGAGTATACTCCCATGGGATTCATGTCTGGTATTTGTCCAAGGAACCATGAGAAGAATCTAGGAAATTTGCCACTGTCTACAATATGGTATGAAATGGATATTCTTTACATCAAATTCCAGGAGACAAATACAGTTGAAAACAGATAGCACTATAGAAATTGCTTCAACAAGATCCATTTCTGCCTAAATGTCATCTGAAGATGTTAAAATAGAGATTCCCTGGTTGATTCCAGAGTTTTGGATTCAATAAATTTGGAAGAAAGCCTGAGCATCTGAAATAAAACCTAAAATGAAAATACTCTATCCTATCTGGAAATTGGTAAAAATCCTGGGGGACCAGCACAGAAAACAGCAGTGATTGGCTGATATTCAAATAGATCCCTCTGTGATCTCTCTCAACCTTTCCTCACCTCCCAGATCCAGAACCATCTTGACTGAGATGCAGGCAGAACTAGGTTATTTCCCACTTGACTTCTTTGACAGTTGAAACAACTCCTAGGGACTTTGAACATTTCTATTCCTCTGTCACCATTTAGGTAGCTCACTGCTTCTACTCTCGAAAAAGGCAAGCAAAAATAGAAATATGAATACTTCATTTTTTATTTTGCTCTTGCTTTGGAAATCATCCACAGGTCTTTAATCACATGGATTTGACTCTCAGGTCAAGGTTTTGCAGATCACATGTTATTTCTCACATGTTCTAACAGCAGTGTAACATGGGTGCGATGATCCAGGTTGTGTTATCTACACCCCTCCCCACCAGCTCAACATGATGCCTCTGCTCTTCTAGCAGGTGTGCACACTTGATATTTATGGTTTAAAGCACTCTTGATCCCTGGAACCTTTGAGAATATATATATATGACCTCAACTCTACCTATATTTAGTTCATAATACACAGTTTGGGTTTATAGTAAAGTGCCTAAAACAGTGATGGTAGTATTTCTCTTTAATTATTTATTTATCACACTTATCCACTTTGGGCATTCATTTAATATTAACTATTCTCACTTAAGAGAAAGTGAATCCAAGAATTTAGATGAGCTGGTTCTGCTGCAGCAAAATCCTCATTCAAACAAATTTCAACTAGAGATAATATTTGCTCATCAGACTACAAACACCTAAAGAATATTCTATCTCCCATGGAGGTGGACAGACAGGGCAGCCTCTATCTTGTTTTCGTTTTCCTTAGGGCAGTTCACATTATTCAGTAAACAAAATGTCTGCCAGGGGGCAGCAGAATGTAATACTTTCATTCCCTGGAGATTCCAGAGGATTTTTATGAATGCTACAAGCATATTATGATAATTAACTCAAAATTAAAGCCTCATGATTACCATGTTACACTACATTTAAAAGTGAAGGTCTGTCTGTGGATTTCTTATTAAATCATACTAAGGATTTCCGTGAACTTAAACTGTATGTTCAGACTTAAAAATTAAAGGGAAATCCTAACAGATTGATGTTGCTACCTAATTCTGTCCTTCAAAACTTCCCCAAGCTTCCTTGCTCTCTTGAACCATTTGTGGACAGTTACACTGCCTTTTATAAGCAAAACAAGATATTTTTTAAAATTTAGAAGTATCTGGCTATGTTCCCAAAAAATGTGACTCATCTTGAAAGAAACTGGGAGTCATTATTTTTGTTACTTACGATAGAAAAAAAAATACTTCCATAATGAGCTGTAACAAAATTATTGTAGCAAATTATTTCTGAGTATGACTTTATTATATATGAATTACAAAACCACAATGTAGCAGAACAGTTCATGGGAAGAGAAAGGCACTGAGGGAAAGAAGAGCCATATTGAATCCTTCAGAAGTCTTATTATAAATTCAAATAATATTTATTCAGAATCCCTGGAAGGGTGCTTTTGAGTACCTCTTGGCCTATCTGTGTATTGTCTTTTATAAGTATGAACTAAAAAGGTACCTTCAGGGAACCCTAGTAGTTGAAGGGGTTCCCTGAAGGTACCAAATTTTATAAAGAGGGCCTTCAAACTTACCTTTTTTTTAAGTAATGAGTGTTAATCAGTTTCAAATCCCTATTCATTTTGTTTACAATGTTCTGCTTTGAGTAATGCCCTTTAATAAAGTGGTTTCTAGAGACCTCTGATTAGAGATCCTTCACCAAAACAAAGTAATCCTTAAAATCCATAAAACCACAAACACAAAAACAACAGGAGAATAACCAAAACAGAATTCTGGAAGCCAGAAAGCAGATGGATATGGGGTAACTGCTTAGAAAACTTGAGAAACGTGAGTTCTGAGCTTCCGTGTTAGAAACTGTGCACTAAGTAACCTGAAATAACAACAGAACATCCAAATGGTTCAGAAATTGATGGCTGTGAGGGTAATGCTGTGGTTGAAAAGCAGGGAATCATTTGTTCAGTGAATGAACTCAAATGCCATTTTAAGGAGCATCTAGATTCTCAGGTCCCCACCCTTATTCTACATATCTAGGCAACTAGCATTGTTGTTACCTCAACAGAAAATTGGAGATATAGTCTTCAGAGAGGAATAACGCAGAGGTCCTGTTGAATGAAAGAGGTTTCTGTAACCTACTGGCATATAACAAATCACTTCCCCAAATGTAAGTAATATAAAATAATCACCTATTATTATATCTAATATTATACCTATGGGCTGACTGGGTCCACTTGGACAATTCCCAATGGGGCTCTCCAAATATAGTTATGAACAGATGGTGGCTGTGTTGGAGTCTCTGAAGGCTTGAATGAGTTGGCTATCCAAGATGAAGTGTTCACTCATGTGCCTGGCTCTTCAGCTGGGATAATTGGAACAACCAGCAAATGACCAGAAGCTATTCTTTACACATAGCCTCTCCATGTAGCCAGTTTGTCCTCATCACAGCTCGGCAGTCTCTGGTTAGTTGAAATTTATCCAAAGAGGTTGGCTTCTTCTAAAGCAAGCATTCTGAGAAACGCAGAGGAAAGCACAAAGAGTTTATGACATAGAGTTGGAGGTCATGTAGCATCACTTCTGCCACATAATGTCGTTCAAGAAGAGAGTCCAGAATCAAGACAAGTATACTCTCTAAAAACGTGAATAGCAGGAGGCATGGTTCATTAGGGGGCAAAGATATGTTTGGGTGTAAGCTGCCACCAGAGAACAAACACCAGATACAGCTGAGGTGTGGAAGATATGAAAACAGAGAAACTAAACGAAATATTAAATCTTTTCTTCCTTTCCTCATTGAACTCTCAGAATGTCTCAGACCCTCCAAGATTGAAGTGTACTAATTAACAAGCCCAGAAGATATACATAGGTGCATCAAATCAGCCTTGTATTCCCTACTCCTAAATATAAGAAAATGTTTAAGGAGTCATGAAAAGTGAAGATACCAAAACAAAGACAGAAATTAAAAGAAAGTGAGTAAACAACAGTGGGTAAAGAAAACTTCTAAATCATATCTTTAATATTATCAGAGAAAAAAAAGGAAATACAGCATATTCTTATAACAAAAGCAGGATGATTCTAAAAAGTAATATCCAGAGAATGAAAAAAAAAAAAAAAACCTCTTGGAAATTATACACACAGAAGCAGGCAATATGTGGATGGATGGGGTATTGTGAGTTTATATAGGATAGAAAAATATAAAAAAATAAATAAAAATGTTGGAAGACACAGACTTTAAAATTAAGACACAGAAAACAGGGGGACAGTTAATATAATTAAAGGATCATTTCACAAGTTCCATGATCCAAATAACAAATATTCCAGAGAGAAAAGAACAGAAGATAGGTAGGAAAATTTTCTAAGAAAAAATTCAAGAAAATTTCCTCGAACTGAAAGAATTGAATTTCTAGTTCAAAGGAGCTGTTATGGATTAAATTGTATCCTTCCAAAAGATGTTGAAGTCCTAATCCTCAGAATGTGACCTTATTTAGAAATATAGTCTTGGCAGATGTAATCATGTTAAGATGACATCACTAGGGTGGGTCTTATGACTGGTGTCTTTACAAAAAAGGAGAAATTTGGACACAGATACAGAGGCACACAGCAAGAAGGACATTTTAAGATGAAGGCAGAAATTTGGGTGAATCATCTACAAGCAGAGGAGTGCCAAAGACTGCCAATAAACCTCCAGAAGCTAAGAGAGAGAGATGGAAGAGATTCTCCCTCACAGTCCTCAGAAGGAACCAACCCTGCCGCCATCTTGATCCTAGACTTCCAGCCCCCAAAGCTGTGAGACAACAAATTTCTGTTGTTTAAGCCCTACACTTTGTAGTGCTTTGTTATGGTGGAGTTATAAAACTAATACAGGGGCCCACTGAGTATCCAGTTATATAGATAGAGCTAGAGACACAGGAAAGCATAGGACTGTAATTGTGGGAATTTGAGTGAGTATAGAAAGCAGATTCTAAAAGCTTCTGGGCAGAGGGGTGTAGGAGACTAAACTACTAATTCAGGGTTAGGGTAGAATAAAGACGTGAAATTTCAAACATGTCATTTCTCAAGCATCCATAGGATGACAAGGGCCACCAAAATGAGTAAACAAATAAAAGGCAGATGTGGGACTCCAGCGGAAAAAGAAACCAGCATAAGACACAAATGAAGGGTGTTTCCAAGATGGTTTTGAGAGTATTTTCAGGCTAAGGGCTGTATAGTAGGCTCTGAGAGCAACCAGGCTGGTTTAGAGCATGCCAAGTGATTAAACCAGAAAAGAGACAGAGAATATCTAATTTGTTTGAGAAATTTTATACTTAGGGCACTAGGTAGTGGATGCATGAATAATCATTGGGGGGAGGAGGGAACTCCAAAGTGATAACAAAAAGTTGTGTAAGAAAGACAATGAAATCATAAAAAATTCAGTTGTAAATAGGATTTTCATAGCCATATTGATATAAACACTGAATATTAATTTAAATAAAAATTATAACTAATTAGAGAGGATAAGGAAGAATTTTTATTCTACAGGGTGAAAGGCAAAGGTGAAAGAGGACTAAAGATTCACCTTTTTTTAAAAAAAAGATTTTATGTATTTATTCATGAGAGACAGAGAGAGAGGCAGAGACATAGGCAGAGGGAGAAGCAGGCTCCCTGCAGGGCCCCATCCCAGGACTCCAGGATCACGCCCTGAGCCGAAGGCAGACATCCCAAATATTCATCTTTTATAGTGAAAAATTGGTAGATAAAGCCTAACACTAAAAAAAAGAAGTATAAACATAATGTTCAAAGGTAGGAAATTATCCCCCAGAAGTAGAAAGTGATTGTCTTTAGGCAGCCAGAATGGAGGAGTGGGTGGGATACTGCTTTTTTTTTTTTTTAATCACAAGCCTTGCAGAACTATTCTACCTTTTAAATATTTTGCATATACAACTTTGAAGGAAGTAAAAACTAGTGAGAGAGAACTCCCTCTGGATAATTCTGTATTTGAAGTGTAAAGATAAATCTCCGGCCATTTACTCTAGACCAGTGATTCTTGAAGTGTAGTGTGTCCAGAAATGACCTGGTGTCTTGTTTAAAACACAGGGCTGGACATAAAGAAGGATGAGATCTTGCAAGGACGTGGCTGGAGCTAAAGGATATTGGTCTAAGGGAAATAAGTCAGAGACAAATACCACATGATCGCCCTCACATGCAGTATTTAGGAAACAAAACAAAGGAGAAAAAGAGACAAATGTGAAAACAGACTCTTAACTGCAGAGAACAAGAGATGGTTAGCAGAAGGGAGGGAGACGGGTGAGATGGGGGAGGATTAAGAGTATATTGACCTTGATAAGCACTGAGTAACTATAGAGTTGCTGAATCACTATATTGTACACCTGACACTAAGAACACTCTATGTTAATTATACTGGAATTCAAAAAAAACAGAAAACATGGGCACCTGGGGGGCTCAGTGGTTGAGCGTCTGCCTTCGGCTCAGGGTATGATCCCAGGGTCCTGGGATCCAGTCCCAAATAGGATTCCCCACAGAGAGCCTTCTTCTCCTTCAGTCTATGTCTCTGCCTCTCTCTATGTCTCTCAGAGAATAGATAAATAAAATCTTTAAAAACAAACAAACAACAATAACAACACAGGGATGGAGTAGGACTTAATATTGTGCATTGACCAGAAGCTCTTAGGCAGGTACCAACCTTGCTGGTCCAAACACCACATTTTGGGTAGCAAGGTCCTGGGGCAGTATTTTCAATTCGAGGTACGTATTGTATTCCCATGAAGAGATTTCTAAATGGTGCAGATGGTTTGAGACTAAGAGATTCTTTCAATGACCCTCAAACTGCTTTTAGCCTAGAGGTCAACACTCTGAGAACACCACACCAGGCTCCTTCATGCACACTCTTTGCCCTGCTCTGCGGCCAAGGCCCCACCTCTACCAAGAATTCCCATCTGCTGACATCACCCAGGCAGACGGGAGAGCCTGCTCTAGAAAGGAGCCAAAGTCGGCCTCTGTGCACTGACTCCTAGGTTGTTTACTTCTTCCCAACACACTGAGATCTGTTGGCTCATAAGCCAACTGGTGGCAAACTCAAATTTTTATACATCCACTTATTTTAAAAATAGCCCAAACAAGCAGATTTCTAGCCATTTACAGCCTGCCTGCTTTGCATCCCCCCAAATGTCACCTCATGTCGGCTGGCAATAAATAAGATAAGCCCTGGGCCATAAAGCTCCCAGGCTGCTGTGGCCCTTTGGAGCTCTCCGACGCAGATCTCAGGTGCTGCCTGGCTGAGCGAAGTCCCCTCTCCCAGGCTCTGCTGCCCTCTCCTGCCCCTTCCCCACACCAAGTGTCCTCACCCTCCTTCTGCCCTTAGGACTAGAAGCAACCCCAGTGCCAAAGCCTTAGGAAGCACCTCTGCTCTGAAGGATTTTGTCCTCACTGTGAACCTATCAGCATTGCCCAAAAAGCTGTACATACCACTGCTACCTCATGGTCACATCTTTTTCCTTAATTAACCCTCAAATATCTCACTCCCCAACCACAAGACTTTAAACACCCTATAACCCACTCTATTTTAGTGAGATAATTCTTCTTTACTCTTTAAAACTCATGTTAAGGGCCACATGCTCCAGGAAGCAGTCTTTGACCTACAACATGGGGAATAAATAGTGCCCTGCCTTGCGATCCTCTGCATGGAACCTGATCACAAGTCAGACATTCCAAGAGTTCTATTTACCTTTGCTGACCTCCAAAATACCCTGGAGGAACCTCCCTTTCCCTCTAGATAAACGGGTTCCGGGTTTTTATTCAGTCGACCAATATTTATGGAGCAAAAATTATACACCAAAGAGAGTCTTGGGATTGGATATTCGTGGTAAGAAAATAATGGAATTTCTGTTCTTAGGGGTGTCAAGTTTACAGAAGAAGGAAGTGGGAATTAACTAGTCACAGGAATAAGTGTGATTGGTATACTCTGGAGGGAGGTACTCAGAAGAGATTATAGAACAGATTCAGGCTAGCAGTACAAAGTATAACACAGATCCCCCCAAGAAAATTCTAATTTCATACTCTCTTGAAGCTAGGATCCTCAGAGTGCTCTTTTCATTCTAGACTGTGTCTTTGGGTGTCAAGCAAAATCATTAATGCCTGTGCCTTATAGGAAAGTGCTCCAGGCCTTTGAATTGCATTATAAATTGTACTGAACTCAGATGGGCTTTGAAAGAGAATTCTCAGCACACTGCAGGTGTTGTCTCGGTCAAACCCCAAATGGAGATAAAGTTGCCACATTATCAGGTGCACAACCTGATGAAGATTCCAAGTTTTCTTCATTTCAAAATTTTCTCTGGTTGTAAATATTACACACTATAGTATATTTGAAAATACAATTAAGCTTAAAGAAAATAACATTACCATTGACATATGAGCCTGGTTGGTATTTTGCTGTATTTCCTCTCCTTTGTTTCTATGCCTCTGTATTAGGAGACGTATATTAGCTGTTGTCCTAACTCAGTCTATTCCAGCCATCACCTTCTTGCAGGACATCTCAACCCCCTACAGGTTTCCAGATTTCCCATCAGTGAGGGGACTGTCTGCAGGTAGCAGTTGGATGGGGACAGATGCCCAGAGGTACTACATTGTAATCGTGAAATTCCTGAATTAGCAACAAGAGGTCTATTTGGCTTGGAGTCAGTGTCTACACTTGCCTGGTACTTGCAAATGAAAGCTCTATTTTCCTCCCCAGGGATGGAGGTCTTTCAGTTCCTTCCTCCCATCTGCTTGTTCTCTCCGGCTGCTTCTTCCTCTTCGCAGCTCAAAGTCTTTCAGGGAGTAGAAAAACCTGCTCCTCAAGCAAGCCTGTGAATCTTTTTATGCAGCACATCATTAGCTTGCAACTTCCGTCTTTGAGATTTACAGTCTTTAGAGCCGTTTCTGATGTGGGTGATCTATGCCTACCATGTGAAACAGGCTTGGAAAAGGGCCCCCTGGAGTGAGAATGAGAGAATTCTATGATCCAGGAAGGAAGATTCAAAAGAATTTATAGCCTGATACAGATTAATAATCCTGCCACACTTGTATATACCTCTTATTGTATATAATCATAAAGCATACATAGTCAATTTGGTGTCTTGATTTCTTTCACTAAATACTATGTTATAAACATTTTATCCAGGTCACAAAGTATTCTTTGAGGACTCCATTCCACAATATTCACTGTAGAATATTCCATCTTTTGGTCTGCTAACTGCTTAGCTGGTTGTCAGTTGGTAATTTTGTGTAGTGATAAAAAGCTCAGGCTCTGGATTCACCAGCCTCGGCCGGAACCCCAGGTCTCCTACCCACCACCTCTGTGACCTTTGAAAAGATACTTAACACATCAGTGCTTTCTCTTTAAATTGGAATATTAGTATTACCTATCTCCAAGAATTAAAAGGAAGTTTAAAAGTTAATATACAAAAATAGCTAGGCCAATTCGTGTACTTATTGTTGCTATAGTTATTTGATTTTTGAATTGTTACTGTTTCATTTTTATAAACAACTATGAGTATGTATGTATATACATATCTCTATGTCTTTTTTTAAAAACCTTTTTAGACATAGTTGTAGAAGTTGTATTAACAGACTATAAATTTTTAAAGGTTCTGTATTTGTCAAATCATTTATTGGTAAGATTATATAATTTTACACCCACCCAGCAGTTAAATGTTCTCCTTTCAATAAAGTTTCCATCAGCAAGGACAGTAATCTTTTTAAAAACAGACTAGATCAAGTCTCTCCCTGAATCTTTAGCCTGGCTTTGGGGAATCTGCAGACAGTGCCCCTGACCCACCTCTCTTTCTCCTACAGCTACTCTGGCTGGTTCACTGTATTCTAGCCACACAGGCTTCCTTTCCATTCCTAAACCAGCCAACTCAATTCCAATTTCTAGACTGTAATTCCTTTAAACATCCCAAATTCCTTCTGCCTAGAATGTCTTCCTGCCTCCATGCCACCTCTATTCTCCCAACCTTGTCTAGTTAACTCTTGGTCCTACACACACACTCAAGCATCAGAACATGATATTCCTCCATTTAGATACTTTCATGGCATTGTCTTTTGCTCCATTGCACTTAATGTAAATGACTTAGTTAATTGATTACTAAGGGTTTCTAGAATGCTCTCCTGACTTGTCTCTAAGCTCTTGAAACAGGAATTGTAATTGGCTTCAGGATGATCATTGTATTGGGGTTCTCTTTTACAAGAGCAAAGTAAATATTAAATACTTGTTGAATGAATGGAAAAGGATAGGAAAGAAGGTTCACATGACTAGATCTGATTTTCCTTCTTGCAATAGTTGTCTTTAAAATCTCCACTCATTTATTAAAGTGTATTTTGTACCTTTCTCCTCTACCTAAACACCCCAGCAGAAGCACCAGGTCTTTACCCATTAACTCGGGCCATATCCTCCCCATAATCCAGGCTAAAGGCAGAGGCTTTTTCTCTGAGAGGTTGTAGCCTGAGACCAGAGGCAGTGTTGGGGAGAGGTACAACACCATTAATAAAATATGGGATTAATTGAGCCTTTTCCCTGCTTCCTTTCCCCACTTAGCTCACTGATCACTGGTAATGGGTTTGTAGCCCCCAAACAACGTTTGGAGGATTCCTACTGGGCAAATCAGCCAGCCCGGGATCTTGACTTTGAAGAAAGCATTTAATGCGAAAGAGAGTGAAACAAACAGAAACATGGATGAAATAGGAATGACACAGGTAGCAGAAGAAACTTCTATAATAAAATAAACATTAAAATAAATAAAAGAGTAAGAAAGTAATACAATTTTTTGAAGGAACATTTGAAAAACAAGAGAGAACTCTTAGAAATTAAACACAGAGTAGCAGAAATTTAAAATTCAATTGAAGGTTTAAAAGATGTTTGAGAAAAATCTATTTGAAAACAGAAAAACAGACAAAAAATAGAAAAATAAGAAACAAGAAAAATTGCGGATGAATCCAGAATGAGCAGCATCTAAATGATAAATATTCCTAAAAAAAATAAATTTTTTTAAAGATTTTGTTTATTTATTCATGAGAGACACACACACACACAGAGAAAGAGAGGCAGAGACACAAGCAGAGGGAGAAGCAGGCTCCACGCAGGGAGCCCAACATGGGACTCGATCTCGGGTCTCCAGGACCAGGCCCTGGGCTGCAGGCAGGCGCTAAACCACTGGGCCACCCGGGTTGCCCCAAAATAATTTTTTTAAAAGGCAACCCACACAGAAAAAATTATTCTTGCTAACAAGAACTAATGTTATTATGAAGTGAGGCTAAAATATTTTCCAGAAATTCAAGATCTCAAGAGTGAGCTCTACCATATGAGGAATAACCCCAAAAAGAAGGAAATAGAAAATTCTGGGACTAGGGAATTCAAAAGAGGAGAGAGAAAGAAGTTCCACAGTAACAGCTGGGCAGAGAGACTCAGGGAACCAGACCAGACTAGAACAAGAAGAAATGCCAGATTATGACCTGATGTGCTTGACAATACCAAAAGGAATTTTACACTACTTTCAGGGAGTTTTAGAATAAATAAATGACAGTATATTTCATGAAATCTAAGATATCTTAGATCCTAAAATGTTCCATCGTTATATATACTACTAAGAAATGGTTGACCAATGAAGTGTGACTAATGTTTTATATTTTATATATATTCAAATTCAGACTTAGGTAGACATGGATATATATCTCTCCATATATATATCCAGGCACTGGTTATATATAAAAAAGAAATACAAAGTAAATTGATCAAGGTACTGCTAAACTTTCATTTTTGGAATTCTGATTTTAGATATGTTAACATATAAAACAAAAAAGGAAATAAAATCTAAAGCTCTTTACAGGATTTTGTTGAATTAAATTTGTAGAAGGGACCAAACATTAATAAAAGTCTCCTTAAGGAATGCCTATTAATACCAATAGGTTATGGATAGATAATAAAGCTGGTAAGTTGAACTTAGAAGTTAAAAGTAAAATATTTAAAATTATAACATTAGGGAATTGGATCAAATAAATTAAAAAATTGTTTTAAGTGTACACAAATACTGACTCATAATCCTGATAATGTAAACACTGCAATACCGACTTAACCCCAAATTGCCAAACTGTATTTGGAAAACGGGAAAAAGCAAAACTGTGTGTAGGTGGGAATATGGTGGTAAGAGGGCTAATTGTTTCTCTTTCAGAGTTGGATTCACTAAAATGCCTGAGGTTGAAAAATAAATAACAACATGAGCACATTAATTAGAAATGCAGCGGAAAGAAACTGTTCAGAGTCGAAAGTGGTGGCCTCTAGAAAGGCTGACTTCCGGATAGGCAGAAGCGAGGCAGGCAAACCACTGTTTTTCATAAATTTGTTTTTTTAAAAAAGAACAACTATGAATATGTATTACTTTGATAAAAATACGAGCTACATTTTACAAAGAAACACTGAGAAAGTCACTTCATTTTGAATTCTAAGTACATTGCAATTTTCATCTATTTTGGTCATCCTCTAAAACCCAAAATCCAGTTTTCTTGACGCCTTCATTCTCCTTCCTATTCCCTCACCCAGGATTTTTCTGCTCTTCCTCTTCCGTGTAACTCTAACTAGACTCCCAGAGCTCACACAGGTGTTTATCAATAGGCCAAATATAGGGATGGACTTCCCTAGTGAAGAGTCAAGAAACATTCAGTGCATCTAGAGGTGGACCTCCTCCAGGGCTCCAGGACTCAATGCACAACCATTTGTATACTGGAGCCTTAACATAATTACAGCTACACTTTCCCAGCTAAAGCCAGATTATGACAAATTAATAGAAAAGGTAAGCCTCATTGGTACTCAAATCAATAAACCCTTGGAAATCAACATGCTTACACCTTCTAGAAGCTTAGGCTACTGAACTCCTTTCTCAGAACCTATGTACCTGTTAATTCAAATGAAAGTTTTTTATTTTTAAAAAAATCAGTGCTATTCACATCCCCATGTGGGTTTCCCTTTCCCAGTATACGTACTAAAGCATTCGTTGCACAGTTAGTTGGGATCATAGATTTAAGATATTACCAGTCATCATGGGTTATGTTTTTCCTTGGCATCGATCAGCTCTGCAGGTGAAGGACAATGGAGACAAAAGAATGGATTTAACTGGATTTTGATTTAGCTAAGGAAGTAGGATATGGTGAGAGGCAAGGGGAGTCTGTACAAGGAACAGTGAATAGTACTTAGATCAATACCATTCTTCATCTTGTATCTACGTGAATAATACATTTCAGTAAGTGTAATAAATGCAGAATTTCAGAAGTAAAACATTTTCAAACCATTTTTATAACCAAATTAGTGAGTCCTGTAATTTGAGATCTAAAATTGCTTACAATAAAAAGTGAAATGAAGGACAAGTAAACAGAAACAGGAATTTCATACATTCAATCCACAAATGCTTATTAATCACCTATCATGTGACAGATGCTGTGCTACTTCTAGGGGTGCAATAGAGAGCAAACAGTAGACATAATTCCTTCTTTCATGGATGTTACCATCAGGTAGAAGACTCACATATTAAAATAAGTTACAAACAGATTCATACAAATTAATTACAAACTATAATGCTGTGAAGGAAAAAGAGAAGTGCTTTGAGTACTTAACACAAAAATGCAACTAAATGATGGAAACAGGAGAGTACTGGAAGATTCCTAAAGAAGTGATACCTGCAGGCAGCCCGGGTGGCTCAGCGGTTTAGCGCCTCCTTCAGCCCGGGGTGTGATACTGGAGACCCGGGATCAAGTCCCACATCGGGCTCCCTGCATGGAGCCTGCTTCTCTGTGTGTCTGTGTGTCTCATGAATAAATAAATAAAATCTTTAAAAAAAAAAAAAGAAGTGATACCTGTTCTAAGATCTGCATTAGAAGGAGTTAATCAGTGAAATGGGGAGGAGAGAAAAGAGGAGAGCATGCTAGGCAAAGGAGCTTTCTAGAATATAAGATTTTCAATGACGGAGGTACCATTTTTCAATCCCCTACAGTTGGTAAAAGTATCCAATTAGATGGAGCTATGCAAAACAGTAAGCTTCACATAAAGCCTGGCAGGATATCATCTTTATGAGAATTGTGGGGATGCATTTTTGGTTTGTTCTTTGAAGCAACGTTATTGATGGTAAAAGCATTGAGTCAAAGCCAGACTGGCTAGATTCAAATCCCAGATTGGTACTTATTAACAGTGGGAACTTGGGGAGGTCAATTAGCCTCTCTGTGCCTTAATTTCTTTATTGGTGAAATGGGAATATAAAGGAAGCCCCTCATACCGATTAAATCAGTTAAAGTATGTAAAGGCACTTAGAAGAGTGTTAGGTGAATCAGAGACACAGTTAAGCATAATAGGAATGTTAGTTATTATCAGGAATAGCTGGCCTTTTGCGAAGAATTTAATGTTTTTATTGTATTCACACTATGGATTATGTTACAGGTTAGACGTACCTCTCTTGTATTTAAAGACAGATCATTTAGGACTGGTGTGCTTTGACCTTCTGGCATAGCATGGTGTATACTTACATTGTGACCAGCATTTAGATTCTTTTTTTTTTTTCTTGACTATCTACTGTCATGGGAATTTTTATGAAATGGAATGTTATACGGAGAGCAAATTGTTTAATAACATGTAAAGTAGGATTCGTCTACTGCAATAAGATGAGAGAGGCACAAAGAAAAATTAAGCTGGAACCAAAAGGAAGATGTTTACAGAACAGACAAGACCTGTGCCTCATGATTTCACAGGAGAATAAGGAATGAGCAATGAGCAGCTCTATTTAAGTAATGACTGTGCTAAAGGGTAGTCAAATTCTCTAACTATAATTGTTTTAATAAAAATGGGAGATACAATTATGCTGGGCAGTGACTATGATATAATTACTGGTGACAGAATTAGTCTTGTTTTGATTCTTTTAATCCCCTTAAGAACGCCACCAAAATTATAGCATTCAAAAGTACGATTAAAAAAACAAACAAACAAACAAACAAACAAAAAAGTACGATTTAAACCCAGAGTTTAAGAATCACTGACTTGGAACTCAAAGTAGAATGTACAGGTATACATATACTTACTAGGTGTGCATTATTCTGTTGGCTTAATTTCTAGATCCATTTTATGCCCCTATCAATTTAATCCTTTCTTGTATTAGTGTCAATTTTAGTTTATGTTATTTTGCTATTTTTATGTAGTTTTCTAAATCATTCTGTGGGAGGTGTAACAAGGGTCCTCAAAGATGCCCACATCCTAATCCCTGGGATCTGTGAATATTTTATATTTCCACAGCAAGGGGCATTATGACTGTCAATAGTATTAAGCAGCTTATTCCCTGAATAAGTATCCTAGAGATATTCCTATTCCCCATCCAGGCATTCATTTTCCCATTCTTATTCAAACTAGAAATGGTCTCTAACTTGAAACAATCAAAAGTATAGTTTGCTTTCATTGCTTTAGCATATTCTTCTGTATGTGCCTGAAGAACTCACTGCTTCCATCGATATTAGGAGTTCAATGCCTTTAACACACTCTGCCATCTGCATGGTTTCCTGTTCATTGTTTTAAGAAAGAGGGAAAAAATGCAAAACCTAGGGAAAGTATGAAGAAATTAGATTTGACCTTCAAATTGATGCACTTTCAAAGATGTTTTTATTCAGGGAAGGTAAAGGGTATACATAGGCATTTGCTTGGTGCCTACATTCTGGTATGGTTCTGGAATGTGGGTGGCATTAGCTCTTGTGAGCCAAACTTATTCTCTAGGAAACAGAGATCCTCTGATTTGAGAAACCCTGAGCTGGCATATTTCACTGGCTTTAAATTCAGCATAAAAACTCAGTGAGAAAATGTTAAAGGACACCTCTACGGAAAATGCTAGGATCAAACTCATGGGACAGACAATACATTTGTCTGAGTCTCTATAAAACACATGCTCCTGGATGTTTCGAAAGCTTTAAGGCATGAGGTAAGAGAAACAAGGTTGGCCACCCAGTTCAGGTCTGCTTAATGTCATTTGCCATGTGGAAGACCAATTTTGAAGATAGTTTTCTGTAATTTCAAGCAAATAAAAAATAAAACACAGTAGGGCACTGTTCTTTGCACAGCCTCACAGACACAAATTAGTGCTGATCACATGCAACCAGGCCAAAAATAAAATCGGACAGAATGGAAAATACAGAGGTAATCACAGTCCCTTCAATCAGAATTTCAGATAACATTAGTAAGGTGAACATGGTTCAGAAGCCTTCATTGGTTAAACACAGAGCCATTCATAAGCTCTTTCACTTGTGCATTGGCAAATGTTTATTGGACACCCATCACATCCAGCCTCTGCAACAAACACTGGAGATACACAGCTGAATGTACTTGGTCTTGGATCTTGTGAGCCTAACCAAGGGACTGGCTAGACAAATACTACCATACAGAGAGATGAGCATTATTGGAGAAATGTGCATATACAGCTGTTAGTGAGGCAGAGAAATGCATACTTCTAACATGAAGAGAGACAGTCTTTTGGTGTAGTTTGGTTTGGTTTACGTTTTTTGACTTTTGAGGATCTTAGTTTGAATCCCTTCAGAAGTTGACCCTGAGTAAAAGATTAAAATACAAGGTGATTACTTGGGAAATAAAGGAATCACTAGTAAGGGAAAGGAGTTGGATCTGAAAAGGAAAGGTGGTCAGTAGAGGGTATGTTATCAAGTGAATGGACACAGTGAAACATTAGGGTTTACCCTCCCTTGAAAGTTCCAAGAAATGGTAGAAAACACACATCTTACAGTTATCCCACCCAAGGACAAGGGAAGGGGGGCATAGCTCCCATCACTCATTTGCTGAGGCCTTTTCCTTGGACACTTAGCTCCCTCCAGCACGCACTTCCGGTCAGCCCCACAATAGGCCTTTTACTCACTTTGGGAATAGCCTTTAAGCAAAGGTACTGGCAAGTGAGTGGATGTCAAAGGCATCCAAGGCACACCAAAGTGGTAAGGTTCAAAGGATATGAGTAAGGCACCTACAGCTGCTGCAATAGCATGTGAAATTCCTCCCAGGTTTGGACAAGTCCCAATTTTATGACCTGTAGTATGAAACAGAGACTACCTAGCACTATGGCAAGGTAAATCGTGCAATTCGTGCTTTCCCAGCCTCCCTTGCAGCGACGGCTCAGGTAGGTGTACTAGGCTCTACCAATCAGACGCACCTGACGGACTTAAGCAGGAAGTTCAGGAAACTCTCCTTCTGTCAAAAGTGATAGCAACTAACTTTATCAAAATTGAATTTAACACATCAAGCATGTGGCTTTCCCCTTCTCTCCTCTGTCTCCAACTTTTCTCTTTGTGCTAAACATACACCCACAAGGTCAGCTACAAAATGTGCAGGACCCATGCAGAATGAAGATATGGCCTTTTGTCAGAGAGGAAAAGTACACTTGCAGGTACGTGTAAAGCCTTTTTCATGTCTTCTGTGCTCTGTCGACTGATGGTGTTTCATATTTGCGTTTTAATGGCACTCTTAATATAGTAAGATTAAAATGTTAAATTTTTAGCATAAATTTTACCATTCATCTTTATACTGTGAATGCCAGTTTTAAATGCAAATATCAGAGTATTTAAGTTGTATGCGATATCACCAAAATTACAAGATTCATATTTTGTGGCTCATCCCCAGAGGGAGTCTTCAGCTGGAGGGAAGAGACAAACAGAAGCCAGAACCCAGAAAGTTGGAAGAAGAGAGGATCCTTTCAGCCACAGAGCCTTGAGGCAGAGACCAACACAGGCACTCTGGTGCCCCACCGTACCACATGGAGCATTTGTGCTCCCTCCAGTCTCACGACTGTCAAGATTCCCTTGTACTAGCCCTGGACCCATGCACCATATTCCAGGGAGGGGCAGGATCTGGGAAAGTCTCACCAGTCATCTCCCTTTCCCCCAGGTCTACCACCCCATGCCTCACAAATGGGTGAAACCCTATGATCCAAAAACCTCCACACTGAGAAGCACTAAGTAGTTGGATCCGAGATGAACCACAGGCTAGTCCCCACTGACATACGGCCTCTGGTTGGCTACTCAACAACTACTCCAGGATGCTGCTAACCCAAGAAGGGCAGCTGTCACTGTGCACAGGCCCAAGTCATGGCAGGACACACACACCCAACCTTGACCCTTCTTGTTCTCATGCCTTGACTCCTCTCAGAGGCAGAATGGCATCAAGGATACTGAGGCCAAGAGGACCTGGAACTCGAGACGCCTGAGGGTCAAGTAGCAGAGAACCCTTGGTCAGGAGGAGGGTAGTGGGGGAAGTGAGCCTACGGGATTAGCCCTCACTTATAAAATATAAATGAAAAGATACAATTGTCAAGAATCTCGAGATAGTCATGGAAGAGCATTAAATCCCAAATGTGGGACACTGTCCTGTGTTAATATACTGGTCATACACCCATGAAGCCAGAGCAGTATATACATACACACAAAAAAACTCCATTCACCCCAGGCAAGCTTTTTGAAAGAAGAGGTCACACTGACCAGCCTGTCTTCTCCTGTCTCAGTCACATCTCAACTCATCATATCAGCCTTCCATCTCTAAAATCAGGAAGAGATCAGGCTTTGTAGGACCTAAAGCTCACACAGTTTTGAGACCAGTGTTAAGAAGACAGATTCTAAAATATGAGCCTGTGATTAAGTATATAAAGGAGAACATGCATTTGAGTGGTCTAAAGCTTAAACTCCATTAGCTTCACTGTAAATCCTCCTCTGCTCACAATTTTGCTCTACTGTTCTCCCCATTTTCCTCAATTGCCACATCTAATGGACAAATTTTGGTCTGAGTCTCACTTGATTTCTTCCCCATAATTGATATGAAGATCATTGATTACTTGCTCCTCGAAATCCCCTAAGATGGCTTCTGATACATCATCTATCTTCTGGGCTAACTCATTTCATCAACTTTCATTGGTTTTCTCTCTTCAATTCTTCCACCTGTGCTACCTTGGTAACTCTTAGTATCTATATTTGTTTTAAAGGAAAGATATTGCTTAAAACTACATTATATATCATATATGCAAGTGGTTTATAAATTGTAAAGCACTACATAAATATAAAATGTTATTATTACTAGGTGATCGATTTGTTACTAGGTGATCAAATTACTAGGTATTATTACTAGGTGATCGATTTGTTACTAGGTGATAATTTGTTCAGCAAAGAGTATCTTAACTTTCCAAATGATCCTTTTATATCCTAAAAGAGATATGTATGTAAGAGATTCATGCAAGTTACAGAAATGACTTTATGATTTATACATTATTTTTATGTGTCTTACTTTCTTGTACTCCCCATTACAAAATAAATAACACTGAAAAATTAAGGAAATGACATTTATTATGTGTATATCTCTGTTTCTCTGATTATATGAGTGAAATTTTTACTTTTATGGAAATTAGTTGCATGAAACTCAAGCAAATATATTTAAGTGCAGCATATATACTTCCCTAAATGTAAATTAATCTGTCCAAGTGAAAAACCAACCAAAACACAGATTTCTTTTTCCTTATTAGAGTTTGCCCACTTATGCCACTCAAAATAATGACTATATTTTGCTATAAATTATTTTTCTATGGAATTTGAATAGTTTTATCTCTGCCTTAATCAGAATCAACCTATCTGAAGGCAGAGATAATTTATAAATTATTATTTCCTTGTTTTAAGGTTAATCACAGTTTCAAAAACTATCCACCACACACACACAAAAAAATTCTTTAAGTCCACTTTGGCTTGTGAAAGGCTTCATTTAAGATAATAAAAACACATTTCATGGCTAATCACCAAAAGAAGAATGATAATTTCTTATTTATAATAGTGACTTATTTTTCCTCTAAAGAATGGGGTATAGGCATCCATAATATTCATCTTTGCAAATCAATCATTATAATCGAGAAGGTAAGTTTTCATGGCAAAACACTCTTTTAAAAATTACTATTATGCCTTTATTACAACTTCTGTTTAGATTTTGTTTTGATTTTATATCAGGGAGAAAAAAATCCTATTGGTTTCTCTAATGATAAGTTTTCCAGAGGTATTTAGGTTCACTGCTGATCTTGTTCATCCCTTGCTCATAAAATGATATATCATGCCCAGATGGGGATGATCACTTCCTTCATAAATTCAACGAGTTGGAAACTCTTTCACTAAATAACGACAAAGAAATTAACAGCACTGGTAGATACCAAGATTTCATACTACGTTTTTGGACTTCTTTAACAAGCCTGTTTTTTTTGTTTTGTTTTGTTTTGGTTTTGTTTTGTTTTGTTTTTTTGTTTTTCTGTTTTTTGTTTTTGTTTTTGTTTTTGTTTTTTTAGATTTTACTTATTTATTCATGAAAGACACAGAGAAAGGCAGAGACATGGGCAGAGGGAGAAGCAGGCTCCCTATGGGAAGCCTGATGCGGGATTCAATCCCAGAATGCGGGATTCAATCCCAGAACCCCAGGATCACACCCTGAGCTGAAGGCAGATGCTCAACCACTGAGCCACCCAGGCGCCCCACCTTTAATAAGCCTATTTTGGGGAAAGGCACCATGCCAACTGTATTGCATTGGATGCTGAAAAAGTCAGATATTTTAAGCACTAAATTTAACAGATGTCATCTTGTATCCTTTGATGGGCATGGACATCTTAACAAAACTGCGAAGATATCACTTTTTCCCATAAGGCAGGGATAATCCATGGGGTTTTACTGGAATAATTATGTGCATTTAACAGCCCCTCAACTGTAAAGCTGGCAGCAGAACTGAAGTGGTATCTGTAGCTGTTATTAACAGTCATACCTTGAGAGGACCATAGCTACCAGCTTTCATGAGTTGCAGAATAACACCTGGCTTCCAAACAAATACTTCAACCCTTTTTATAAAGAGCAGGAACTGACCTTGTAAGTAAATACCCTGTATTGGAGAGAAAGTAGAAAAAATTATAGAGATTTTTATTTTTTATGTTATCTTCTAGGAAAAGTAATACTCTCATTTGTTCAATCAATCAGTTATTCAACAAATACTCATTGAACCCCTATCATGAAAAAGCTCACACCATATATGTATTTAAGTTAGAGAAACTCAACTCCATGCATTAAATATTAAATATAGCATAGAAACATACAGAGTGCATTTTAGGGGTTCAGCTTGGCCTCAAAAATGCAAACAAAGTATTTCATTTGTTCCAAAGCTGCAGGAAAAATGAACTGTGCCAGAATTATTGAAAGGTGCTCTGTCTGCTTTCTGGTTTTCGTTAGGCATATATTTTTAAGACCATTTTCAGAGGTTCAATTTTTGCTTTACATGCAAACTTTAGAACATAAATTCTCACCTCCAACATGCTGCTGACCCAACTTTCACAATAAGACTCTATTCTGATATGACAGATATTTAGTTAGGAGGACAAGGGAATTTTTTTAAAGATTTTATTTATTTATTCATGACAGACATAGAGAGAGACAGAGAGAGAGAGAGAGAGACAGAGACAGAGACAGAGAGAGAGAGAGGCAGAGACACAGGCAGAGGGAGAAGCAGGCTCCATGCATGGAGCCCAACATGGGACTCGATCCCTGGTCTCCAGGATCAGGCCCTGGGCTGAAGGCAGCGCTAAACCTCTGAGCCACCTGGGCTGCCCAGGAAAAGGGATTTTTACAAGACCCATTCTTTGCCCTCAAGACACTTGTAAATGAGAAGGAGGAATATATTTTATAAGTTAGTTCTCGATGCGAGGTGGTATCAGTCTGATACCTGCAATACAAAGCAACTCTCAGCCAAAATCGATTTTATTTTTCTAAAACTCTCTTCCACTAAAATATTGGGAAAAAGAAAAACTTTCATAAATAATAAGAAAGTTTAACCATCACATTACACATGTAGCGAACAAGAAAAAGAATTCTCAGATGATTTACCTATCTATAAATAATTGAATGGAGTTGACACTCATTTAATCATAGTCCTCAGCTTGCTAGTGTAACAGGGTCCACCTTAAGTATCCCTACTTTTACAAACAAAACATTGTGCAGCAGTCTGCCTGACAGGCTGCAATTCTATACATAATTACATATATTATACTCCAAATTATATATTGAGAAACATCTCCATTAAAAATGAACACAGAAAGTCTCTGGACTTTTGTCTCCTTTGTCAACTTCTTGAAAATAAACTCAATTTATAAAATGAGAAATGACTTTTTTAAATTGATAACATGAAAATTTAGCTCTCACCCAAGGGGGTTGTATTTACTCTCTTCTGTTTATTTATGTAAATTTTAAAGACCAACCATGAGTTTTTGATGAAATATAAAATGCAAGAAAAGCCAAACATAAAAAGCCACAACTTGGGGATCCCTGGGTGGCTCAGGGGTTTAGTGCCTGCCTTCGGCCCAGGGTGTGATCCTGGAGTTCTGGGATCGAGTCCCACATCGGGCTGCCTGCATGGAGCCTGCCTCTCTCTCTCTCTCTCTCTCTCTCTCTCTCTCTCTCTGTTTCTCATGAATAAATAAATAAAATCTTTAAAAAAATAAAATAAAATAAAAATAAACAAAAAGCCACAACTTGATTAATTTTGCACAACTGAACTTTTTTTATTTTAACTTCCAAAGAGTTTTTCCTGCTATAATTTAAAAGAAATGTATATTTTAATGCACATCCTAGTCAGTTATACTTTAGATAGCATGCATTCAGTCGCTGATTTGATCTCTCTTTTGGATTATTTTCTATTCCCAACCAAGACACTTCTCTCACTGCATATATTAAATTTTATCTGTTCATGGCATGATTATCTGCAAAATCGGGCTTTGTCTCCCAGCTGTTCTTTTCCTTGGTGACCCCATAAAACAAAAGTGCCAAGGATCCAGAAATCAAAAAATAGACAAAACACAAACCATTACCCTCAATGAAAGGTGGAGATACACAATTAAACAAATAGTTACAATAAAGCATGCAAAATACTATAGTAAAAGTCTCTACAAGACACTTTGAGATCATAGAAGATGTGATTAGCCTCTCCCCGATTTGGGGTCCAAGAATTAGGGAACTCCTCACAGGAGATGATAATGAAATTTAAGTTCTATTTAAGTTCCACTTTGGTTAAAGATCTTCAGCCTAAAGAACGGGACTATGTCAGGCAAAACAAAACAAAACAAAACATGTCATGTGCCTGATACTTCACAGCACATTCAGTCCTCTGAGTGGCTTAGTGCACTATAGCCCACGGGCCAAATCTGGCTCACCACCTGTTTTCATGCAGTCTGGGAGCTAAGCATGCTTTTTAGATTTTTTAATGTGTGGGGCAAAAAATCAAAAGAATAGTATTTCATAGCACATGAAAATTATATGAAATTACAATTTCAGTGCTCATAAGGTTTTATGGGAATACATCCTTGTCCATTCCTTTATATTATTGTCTACAGCTGCTTTTATGTTACAATAGCAGAACTGAATCGTTATGACAAAACCCTTTTGTCCACAAAGCTGAACTATTTACTATCTGGCTCTTTACAGAAAGTGTGTTGTGTTCTGGTTTAGTGTGACTGGAGCAGAGAGTCTTGAGGAAGTAGTAAGACATGAGGTAATCACAAAGAAATAAGTGGTGACAAAATAGCAGATAGAGAAATTAAGAAAATAATTCTACTTACAATAGCACCAAAAGAATAAGATACTTAGAAATAAACTTAACTGAGGAAGCGAAAGACCTGTACTCTGAAAACTATAACAGTGATGACAAAAATTGAAGGCGACACAAACAGATGGAAATATATTCCATGCTTACAGACTGGAAGAATTAATATTGTTGAACATTTTTAAAATGTCCCTACTACCCAAAGCAATCTACAAATTCAGTGCTATCCCTACTAAAATACCAGTAGTAGTTTTCACAGAAGTACAATAAATAATCCTAAAATTTATATGAAAATACAAAAGACCTCGAATAGCCAAAGAAATCTTGAGAAAGAAGTTCAAAGCTGGAGCTATCAATCCCAGATATCAAGATATACTCCAAAATTATAAAAATCAAAACAGCATGGTACTGGCACAAAACAGACACACAGACCAGTGGAACATAACAAAGATTCTGAAACTACAAGATATTCAATACACTTAGAGCTAAAAGTTTAAAATAGTAAACAGTAGAATAAGTATGGAAAGTTAGTTAGGACCATATCACACACAGACTTCTTTATCAAGCTAAAGAGTTTAAAGTCCATCCTGAGAGCAGGGTTGCTGAAAATGGAAAACGTTTAAATCAAGAGTAACTTAATCAGAATTGAATTTGCAAAATATCATTCTGATTATATTTGAGGGAATATTTGTGGGCAGTGGGGGAAAGCAAGGCTTAAATCAAACCAATTAGACTCTTTAATAATATAGATGAAACATAATCTTACATCTGGCTTGAAATGAGGTAGAGGCAAAGCGGATAGACAAGAGAGGGAGCGTGTATTAAGAGTAGTAACTGATTGTCTGACAATGGAGTAAGAGGATATAATGTAAGAGGTCTGGACACCTAGCTAGAAGGGTATGTCATTCATTGAAATGAGGACATGTAGAGGCAAAGAATTTCTTTTGGTACAGGTTGAGGATAACATGGGATTTAAATTTAAAGGAGCTGTCTGGTCTAGACACTATAGACCAGCTGTCTAGTCCTTACTGCAAGAATGGTGCCAGTGGGAGATAGGCCTGGCTGTGATCACCCAGGACTTTACTAGTAAGAAGACAAAGGGCTAGTCCAAACCCTGCAAAGTACCTTCTTATAAGGAAAGCATCTTATGGACTTTAGGTTTAATAATGCCTGTAGAATTTTCAGTCATCACCTTTCTCTTTCTCTTGTTGCCAGAGTGATACATGCCCTCCTCCTCATATTTGGAAAAGAGCATCTGATCCCAGTGTCATCCTCTATTGCTAGCCTCTGTTGATGGAAGGATGGTCTCTCCGCTTCTTGGTGGTTGTCCTCAGTTTGCTTAGCTGATGACCCTGTCTTCTGTTCTCTGTATGGATAAAGTATGGTGGTCATTGGGTTGGAGGCTAGCACCTAATGATCTTTCTTGCTGATTCAATTCCTGTTTCATCTCTTTTTACTAATCTTCTGAGCTCAGTTAGAGGGATCCCGCCATTCCCACTCTGGCCCCACCACTTGGCTATCTTCTGCACTCTTCTTGGGCACATTGGAACTTTTTGATCTCCCTTAGGTCTCACAGGAGCTTAGAGACTTGAGAGGGCACGCCAGCTCGTATCCTCACCATGTCTACTCTGCCAGCATTAGAATAGGCTTCGATATTGCCTCTCCCCTGAATCACATCTCCAAACTCATGTAGGACTTCCATGGCTCCTCCTTCTCCAAGGTTCCCTTTGGAAGAGGCCAGAGGATGGCAGCAGAATTTCTACACTGATCTAAATGTCCTTTCTATTCTGACCAGTGTTTCAGGCTCCTCCCCAATTCAGAAGGATCTTAATCTGCTCTCTGAATAGTGGAAAACTACTTTTTGTCATTCTACATTTTTCTCTTCTGTGTAACTTAAGATATAGAATTCAATGCCCTGATTCAGCCAGACTTTATACTTGACATGCAAAGAAAAGACCTTAACATTCCAAAGCATTTTTCCTTCTCAAGTGCTTGCCTCTTGTAATTCAGAATTGCTTTTAAGATATTGCCTGTTATGGACTTATCAAAAAATACATAATAAAAAACTCAAAGCTAAGAAAAAATTGATTTTTCATTCTTTTTAAGTTCTTTTCCTCTCTTTTCTAGGTAATAAACCTTAAAGTCTTTTTAAAAGAATTTAGATTGATTCCAACTGTCTAAAGTACAATACATTAGAATTCATTTTACAGTCCATATAATTTTAAGATTTACATACATACAAGCATATGAACAAATGTTACTTTGCTTGATACAGATTTAATGAATTGCCGAGATGTATTGGTTTTGACACCCACTTACTTATGGCAATAAATAATTATGACGGTCAATAAGAACTTTTATGCAATGATAGAAAATGTAGATAGAGAATGTAGAGAATGCAGAGAACACAGTAAAATGAAATTATCTTTCTTATGCAATGATACTATGAATAATAAGGCATAACAAACTGTATCACAGTAGTCTGTCCAGCTGGGTCTGAAATGATGAAATCAGCTAGAATAATTCCCAAATCTTACTTTATTTTGTGCTTTATAAATATATGCTGATTTTTTCTTCCTTCTACGTATCTTAAAAATAAAATAGGACACTGTTTTTTTTCCTTAAAATAATTTAACTTTGATCCTAATAAGTCAGCAAAGCCCATTTTTACATTAATTCTAAGAACATTAATACATGAAGACTTTTACTATTTTTAAATCTGATTTTAGTGTTGGAAAGGCTTCAGGGGACACAGAAACATGCATTATATAATATTTCAAAATATTAACCCTCTGTATTTTTCTACATGCAAACTATTTCATTCCTCTCATCCTCCAACCTGGCTAATTCTAACTGCTACTTCTGCACTCAACCAACCAAAAACTTCATGAGGTTATTCACCTTTGGCTCCTCAGCTGTATGAGGTGCTTTGCTTTGCCTACATGTACCTATGACACCTAGTATATACCTCCAGTATGACATTTACTATCCTACATTACAATCGCTTGTTTATAGTTCTATCTTCTCATCTGGAGTGCAATTTCCTTGAGAGTAGAAAGTGTCCTATTTCTTGCTCTCTATCAATAATAATTAGCATGTTATCTAGTAGAGTAGACACTCAATACATAGTGGTTAAATAAGTAAATGAATGAGTACTATCATCACTTTACAAACAAAGGAAGTGATGATCAAGACATATTCTTATAAAACATGTCTACTATAAATCCAAACTCAGAACAATAAATATATAACAATCTGCAAATTTTACAAAAATATTGTCACCAGAGTAGAAGCAAAAATTCATTTTCCTTTATTTAAACATTCAGCAAGAACCATAGTCTAAGTCAGAAACCAACTTACTAATTAGAACTAGATCATTTAGACTGCCAGGAAAGTTATTCAAAATCATTATGGTAGTATGGTGTTAAAACTTTGGGTTTGCCCAGAAATGTAGGTTTGCCTTTTTGGGTTTTTCTTTTTTTTAGGTTTACCTTTTTGACTTGGATAATCTATTAGACTTTGCTGAACCTAGATTCTCTTCACTCCTGATTTCTTTCTTCACCTTACCCCTCCCCTGAAAAATTGTAAGGGTTAAATTGGCCCTTCTAAAATTAAAAATTTAAAAATCTTTAAAACCAGAAAATAATATAAAAATAAATGTGTATCTAATTGGTGGCATAATCACATTGAAAGGAACTATTCCAGGGATCCCTGGGTGGCGCAGCGGTTTGGCGCCTGCCTTTGGCCCAGGGCGCGATCCTGGAGACCCGGGATTGAGTCCCACGTCGGGCTCCCGGTGCATGGAGCCTGCTTCTCCCTCTGCCTGTGTCTCTGCCTCTCTCTCTCTCTCTGTATGACTATCATAAATAAATAATAATAAAAAAAAATGAAAGGAACTATTCCAAACGACATTAAACAGAGTAATTTCTCTGCCTATTCGAATATAATTTAAGGTTGAAAAAAAAAGTCAAAACAAAATCTTAAACTCTTTATTAAGCATGTTGTTGGCAGTACTGTTGTAGTGGGCAAGCTGGTATTGTTCTCCTGAAATACTTATATGTGGATTGTAGAATGTGTAATTGAGTAATTATGTAATATTCTAGTTATATTCCTGGTGTGGTTATAAATTCCAGAACTTCTTATTCTTAATGTGATGGGCAAAAGAGATGCAGACAGAAGATGTTAGGCAAGAACAAAACAACAAAACACCATTGTCCTGAATTTGAATTGGATGTAACAATAGAATTCCTGATGACATATACATGGATGTTTATATTAATATCTGTTTATACTTAAATATTTTGGAGTGTATGTATTTCCCCCATTTTATCCTCTGAAAAAATTTTGAGAACAAGGATGAACTCAGTAGCAATGAACATCCTTAGTACCCAGATTGTGGTCTCTAAATACATTTCCCTCTAAAAAGAAAGAGAGATTCTCAGAGAAATCTCAGATCTACCATAGGCAATGTATAAAATAAATCTAAAACATCTTGTTCAGACAGCAAGGAAGCTATCAGTGAATACTAAGGTCATATCAATAGGACTTAAGAGTCGGATTAAAGAGATATAAAATGGCCCCAAATGAGCTATGTGTGGCTTCAAAAATGATAATTACTATGGATTGAGAAATCAAATGTGGTTAAATTCATGAGTTCATAAGGATAGTAAAAAAAAAAGTCTAATTGGTCACCTCTGGAGAATGATGAAGAATTAATTCATTATCTTGAAGACTGGAAGATAAAGGGAACATATCAAGCATTTATATTTTCCTATATGAGTTATACCATTGGGTAAAACCATAATTAGAGATAAAGAGAACAAGTCTTTTTATAGTATCCCATGGAAAAAAAAATGACCAGAAAAAAAAAAGAGTTTAATCGTTTTGAATGTCATCATTTTCTAAACCTCCAATTGGATTTAGCCACTAAGTGTCTATGGTTATTGAAAACACTAAAAGAGAAATAGCCCAACATTAAGTGTTTCCTGATAGGAGAATTCACCATCTTGCCAATGCAATCAAACCTGAATTCAGTCAAGCCTCTAGAGCTAACTTCAATTTATAGGAAATTTAAAACACAAAGTAACATGTTAAACAATTTCACAAAGATACAACCTGCACAATCCAGACTATGGGCAACTCTAGAGACATATATCAGCCAATCACAAAATATGACTTATTTGAATCTTGATTCAAATAAATGGAAAGAGAAAAAATATATAAGCTATTATGATAACTATAAATAAGTAATTGATTAGGTCAAAGATCTTGAAAATTTCTATTTTCCTCTGTTAAAAAGATATATGCCTATCCAAGGAAAACATAATTTTGGTCAGAGTAGTAATTAGCATGGTCAGTATAAACCACATTCCCATAGAAATACAACCTTTTCTCTTACATTGCTATAGAAGCATTTTATTAGTTGTGATAATTTATGTTTTTAATCTTTTCAGTTAATATACCCAGAGGCAATGGAATTGGAGCAGTAAGGAGGAAGAAATGAATACAATATTATGCATAAATCCAAAAGCATTAAAAAGCAACTCTATTCTTTGGTCTCTGAAATCAAGTAGGTCAAAATGTTTAAAGAAAACTATAAACCCTTTATTTTCCTTTTTGATCAATTATTTCTGTTGTAACAATTATGAAAATCATGAAAAATCATTTTTATTATGAAAAATTATGATTTTTAGTGGGTAAATCTATTTTTTATAAAAGTGGGTATATTGAATACCAGATCAACTCCTCTCACTTAAAGTCAATTTATTTCAGTGTCAATTATCTTATTAGAAATAATGCTATATTTTCTCACATTTCTGGGAAATTATTTTCCTGGATATGGTATTTACAAATCTTATGGCTTGGAACTTGAATATAGTTTTCATTTCCTAATAATGTAGTCAATTAAAAATAAATATTTCACATAATGTATGACTTACTATGTTTGGCTTGTCTGTAATGAGGAATGTCATTAGATGTCTCCCCTCCCATTAAGGCTCTGATGCCTCCAGGGTCACCAGACAGTGCTGGCACTGGAACTTCCAGGTTTCCAATTCTGAGCCTTTGGATATTTCAGGCAAAGGTAATTCTTTTTTATTCTGAGTTATCAAGCCAATTTTCACCTCTTTACTTGAAAGCTGTCCTTTCTCACTGGGAGAAAAAAAATAACCATTATTTCCCTACCAGAACTCTCCTTTGATGCAGTAAATAACTATATACATGAAAAAGATACTAGGCTCCTTTTTATTTTGTTCTATAAGGAAATAACAGTCCATAGCCATACCTGTGCACTGTCTTCCCCATCTGATTTGAAGTCATACTTAACTCTGTTCATGTCACGTTATGTCATGCTCTCAGCATGGGGAATTATAATCTTTACTGGTATACTAAGTAATTAAAACACTTTTAATGCCCACCTCGCTAACTCTTCTAAGTCCATTGCAATAATACCTCATTTTAAACAAGTAAATGATTTTTTCACACTTCAAGGATGCACGTAAAACTAAAACATATTCATTTCCTTCTCTAGGACTCATACGCAATGCTATTTTGGTCCCCTTTTAAAGAGTAGAATTGAATAATTCTTCCAGGAGACATTTTCTCCCTTACAGAATGTATGAAGAGCTAAAATTTCTCTTAATGAAATATCACTCATCCTTCAAACTCATTATTACTTATTTACTAAAACTTCACCATTTCAGTAGATTTTTTCATTAATTTTGAAGCTATTAATAAAAAGAATGAAGAGATTTAACAGGGTGACTAATCAAATATTTAAAAACTATATAACTTCTAAGAGTCATGGTTCATTAATATCACAACAGTGTCTAGCACATAGTAGAAGCCCATGCAATATATTCCAAATGAATATGTGAATAAATATTGTGACAATTATCGTATAATATGTTACACATATACCACACTTAGCCAACCACACTGTGAACTCAGAGGACAAGAAAAATGCTTGATTGCTAGAAAAGCATCTGGAATATATCAGATAATATATATTGAAGGAAGAAAAGTAGTGAGCAAGTATCACTGAAGAGAAAATCATCCGTTAATGTTAGACACAATCTTACAGTGAATGCTACCTTTGATTTTATAATTAACTTGGATATGATGAAGCGCAATGGTTATTTTGTAAAAACCACCCAATTCTTTATCAAAAAGGCTGTGGTTGTTAAGTTACCTCTGAATGTCTTAGAACCTGGTGCTAAGCTTCACTACCATTATAGAGAAAAGGAAAATTATATAATCTTACATAGAAAAGTCTCTGGATGCTCCAGGGGGATGCAACTGTCTATGTATTTCAGAGCTCAGTAGTGCCATTCAACTGGCCAGCTTCCCTAAGGCCTTTAGTCCTGGAGCTACCCTGGGTCATTAGAGCCCATGCCCAGCAGAAATCAATGCAAAAAAAGCCCCTTCAGGTGAGCATCTGCTAGGGGTCTGGTAGTAGGTAATTAAAGCATAAGCGTTAATGGAACTGAAGGAATACTATGATGATAGAGTTATCAGTGATGAGGTAAGCAAAGAAGAGCAGTTATTAGGAAGTTTGAGAGGATGGTAGCCCATGTGTCCAAGAAGCAAAGATGGGAGGTAGGTTACAGAAGCGTAGATATAAAACATCATATGTGGGAGCTACTTGGGTATGTGACAAGAAAATACAAGTCAGGGGTGATGACATTAGAGAACCAGACACTCGATTCATGTATTTCAACATTCAAGGAATGTTGACAAAATGTCAAACATTAGGAATATAGGATCAATAAACAAATAGTCAAAAGGTTTATGGTCTAGAAGCCAAGCTCTAAACATGTAAATATTAGTCACCATAATAGGTGCTACAATAGATCTACATATGAAAGAGAGGATATATATATATATATATATATATATATATATATATATACACACACACACACACATATATATGGTAGAAAGGAGGGGATGTGAATTATTTTCAGGTTGGGGGAGATTGAAAAGAAAGATTTCCTACTCAAAATCCAGTGGTAAAAAAAAAAAAAAAACCAAGTGGTATAGAAAAACATGTAAAAAAAAATTAAGATGTGGCAAGTGCTATGATAGAAATATGCCCGGGACGCATACTATGATTACCAAATCAGTCTGTGACATTAAGTTATAAAGCAGGAGGTTTAGACGCAACTATAAAAGACTATGGAAATGTTACAGTCTAAGTTTTTTAAAATAAATTTTTACCTTTTCAAAATTATCAAACAACATATACCATAGACTCCTTCATCATATTCTTGAACATTACACTATCCCTGAGCCCTAATCTGAAATATGGAAATATGGAAATTGATTGAATAAGTGACTGATACATATGAGGTATAATGCCTTGGCTTTTAGGGTCTTTGGTATCATAAAAAGATGTCTGGCCTTTGTCCCTGGTTCCTGAGAGCCCTGAAAACTTTTGGAAATTCCTGCATAATAAAGATGATAAAAGCATCCTTTTTTTCTGGCAGGCCCCTAGATAGCTTCAGGATGTGGACAAGTGGCCAGAAAGACCAAGCTTTGATTAGAAACTTGAAACGCTCAGCCCCAGTCTCTGGGGAGGAAAGGGCAACTAGAGACTGAGTTAATCACCAATCAATGGCTAATAAATTAATGAATAACGCCTATGCAATGAAACCTTCAGAAAAAGTCCTAAACAAGAGGGTTCAAAGTTTCCGATTTGGTGAATATATCTATGTGCAGGAAGAATGAGGCATCCCGACTCCACAGAGACAAAAGCTCCTGCGTTCCTTCCAGACTTCATCTAGCAATTCATTTGTATCCTCTATAATAAACCAGGGAACATAAGTTAGGGGGCTTTGTGAGTTCTGTGACCTGTCTTAGCAAATTATCAAAACTGGCAAATCGTTGTGGGAAGCCCCAATTTACAGCCTGTCAGTCAGACAGACAGGTGGCCCAGGACTTGTGATTGGCCCCTGACATGGAATAGCATTGTGGAACTGAGTCCTTTAATTTGTAGAATCTGATGCGAACCCCAGGTAGTTAGTCTCAGAACTCAATAGAATTATAAGACACCCAGCTGGGGGCCAGAGAATCAGAGAATTGGTTGTTGGTGCTGGAAAACACCCCAAGGTTATAAGTACTTAGAATGTCAAAATGACTACAAAATCAAAATGTCAGATACCAGGAAAGACTTTCAGTGGGTATGGACTGAGTTCTGCAGGGTAACTCACAACTTGGCCAATTGAGAAGGTCCAGCCAGATAAGTGAAAGAAAGCTGTCATAGGCCAAAAGACAAGATGGGTAATGATGGAGGAATGCAAGAGAATGTGGCCTGTCCTGCTCTGGATGGCTGGAACATGGAAAGTCAGAGCAGAAACCCATAAGAGATGAGACTGGATAGATAATCAGGGCTGGAGTGGTCGGTTAAGTGCTTTGGGTCGTGTTCTCAGTTAAGTATGATTATCATCTCAAACAATCCTGGAGAATTATAAGCAAGGGATGGGAGGATTTAATTTTTGTTTTACAAATATTAATAGAAGGCCAAACATTCCTCCCATTTTTTGTCAGGTCTACATTAATGGAACACATCTAATGGAGCTTGCTAGCTACCACTATCATCACAGGTTCCCAAAGATTTTGCCGCAGAAACACTTCAAACAGAAACACTCCGCTGTGATTTGTGACCCCTGAAAGAAAACTTTTGTGACCTCTGGGAAAATTTACATGCCTAACCTTGCCAGTCCAAGATACTTGCTGAAGTCTCTTTCCTATGGCAGTTTGTGCCCTCTCCGCACGGAACTTGGTCCACAAGAAAAAGGATGTATATACTTTCTCTCGTTTGGGCTTGGTCCAAGGAAAACAAGTCCAGATCAGGCCCTCTTGTGGTTCAAGGATTTTGCTCAGAGCACTTGACTATGCCTAGCTTTTGCAGGTGAAGTTGAAAACACATACATACTCATGTAGCCTGACAAACTGCCAGATAGTAGAGATGGGAAGATCGCTAAGTCCTGAATTCCCAAGACTTCAAAACTCCCATCAGTTTCTGTAAAACCATCGTGCTGGGTTGCCAAGGAGGAGGTTACGCAGCATAGAGAATAACTACTACCATGTGAGTAGTTCTCCAAATGGATCTCCAAGTGCTGTGGACCCTTGGGAGACCCTGGAAACTTTTCAGGGGATCCAAGAGGTCACAAGTATTTTCACAGTAATGCTACAATGTTGTTTGTCTTTCACTGTGTTAATATTTGTTCTGATGACAGCAGAGGCAATGGTTGGTAAAACTCTTGGAGCCTTAAATACAAAACAAACAAACAAAAACTACTGGAGCCTTACAGCAAATCAAGGCAGTGGCAGCAAACTATTCCATTAGTCACAGTTGTCTTTGCTGCCATGAACTTGCAATGAAAAAAAAATCAGGTTCACTTAAGAATGTCCTTGTTTTCCTAGTAAGATATATTAAAATATTACTAAACTAAACCTGTACAACCTGTAAGTACGTGGCTTTTAAAAATTCTCTATGACTAAGAAGCATACCCACAGTACTTTTGCTACATCCTGAAGTATTATAGGTGTTGCAGGAAATCTGCTCCAAGCATCCAGAGCTCAGCTGAGCTGGGACAGCAAACAGAGCTGTTCTGTGTGAGAGTGGCCCATTCAAGGGACAAGCCATAAACCAAAGAGTTAAGCTTTTACCTACCCCGATGGTGTGAGTGAGAGGCTAAAACCAGAGAAAACACCAACTCCCTGTTTCATTTTTTTCCTCCATGGAAGGGCACACCAGTCCAGGGTCAGGTGGATCATCTCACCATTGATGGAGCTCCTGAACAGAAGGCTTTGGTGGTTTCACAGACTCTGAGGTCAGGAGGAAGAGCTCAGGGTCAGGCTTGGAGGGCAAAAGTACTGGTATTGAGTCAGAGCGGGGAGAAGTGTCTTTAAGAGTTTTGCCTTGGGCAGCCTGGGTGGCTCAGCGGTTTAGTGGCACCTTCAGCCCAGGGCATGATTCTGGAGACCTGGGATCGAGTCCCACGTCGGGCTCCCTGCATGGAGCCTGCTTCTCCCTCTGCCTGCGTCTCTGCCTGCCTGTGTGTGTGTGTGTGTGTGTGTGTGTGTGTGTGTGTGTGATGAATAAATAAATAAAAATGTTTTAAAAAAAGTTTCTCCTCCATGCCACTCCCTTCAAGCAGAGGCACCTGAGGAAGACCTCTGCCCAAGGCCTCCAATCGAGAGCTCTAGACACGAAGGTGCCCGGGTGAGGAAGGTAAATATGCAAAGAGCATGACAGAGCAGGGGAGTCTGAGTCCTTCACTGAACCTCCATTCAGGGGCTGTGAGGCACTGGCCGTGCACCAAGTATGATGTGGGGAGGGCAACTCTTCCCTGGGAGGCCTGCCAGGTAAAGCTTTTGTATGGGCTGGGCTGTGGGTCAGACTTGAAAAATCGCACATAGGTTTTTAACCAAAAGCCTGACTCCTCATTAAGAAAGGCACACTGCAGCATGATGGAGTTGCAAGCTGAACTAGCAACATTTTTTTTATAGAGCACCATTTTTATTTGAAGGAACGACTAACAAACTGTGGTTATTGAAACTTAGGCTTTTGGCAGACATTTTCTTGAAAATGAACAAAGTGAGCCTGTCACTTCAAGGAAAACAACTGAAAGTTTGTTGCCAAGGATAGAATGCAAGCTGCCAAGCAAAAATTGGAATTTTGGAAAACTTGTATCCACCACCATGAGCTTCATAATAATTGCAGACTTTTTGGAATGAGTTCAGTGGTGATAATGAATGATTGCCAGTGTTGTAGCTTGAATTGTGTCCCTCAAAAAAAAAATGTGAAAGTCCTAATATCCAGTCCTGCAAGAATGTGGTGTTATTTGGAAATAGAGTCTTTACAAATAGAACCAAGTTAAAATGAGGTGAGGTCATTAAGGTAAGCTCAAATCCAATCTGACAGATGTCTTTTAAAAAGGGGGAAAGGTATACCCAGAGACAGATCTGCACAGAGGAAGGCGATGTGAAGATACACCACCTGAAGATGCAAGACCTCAGTGATTCATCTACCAGGCAAAGAACAGTGAAGATGGTCCTTAAACCATTCAGAGGTAGAAAGAGACAAGGGATGCCTGGGTAGCTCAGTGGTTGAGCGTCTGCCTTCGGCTCAGAGCGTGATCCTGGAGTCCAGGGATTGAGTCCCACATCGGGCTCCCTGCATGGAGGGATGCCTCTGCCTATGTCTCTGCCCCTCTCTCTGTCTCATGAATTAATAAAATCTTTAAAAAAAGAGAGAGAGAGAGGCAAGAAGGGATTCCCACACTTTCAGAAGGTATATGGCCCTACCTACACCTTAATTTCTGACTTTTAGCCTCCAGACCTGTAAGACAATAAATTTCTGTTGTTTTCAATCACCCAGTTTGTGATATTTTGTGGCAGCAGCCCTAAGACAGCAGTATAGTGATTTTTCCATACTGTAAACTAAAACATGTCAGTATTTAGAAGATCTGTGGACTAAGGTGAACTAGTATTTTTCCAAATATCAATAGGTGAAGTTATAAAATCCTACTTGGGTAAAATATCCATTCAAAGTTTTAATGGGGGGCAGCCCGGGTGGTTCAGCTGGTTTAGTGCCTGCCCTCAGCCCAGGGCCTGATCCTGGAGACCAGGGATCGAGTCCCACGTCAGGCTCCCTGCATGGAAGCCTGCTTCTCCCTCTGTCTGTATCTCTGCCCCTCTTTGTGTGTCTCTCATGAATAAATAAATAAAATTTTTTAAAAAGTTTTAATGGGCTTTAATGTGCAGAGCACAAAGTGTTCATTGATATGATTTGACATAATACATTACAATCAAGCTTTAAAAAACTACCACTTCTTAATTTTTGGTATCATATCAAACAAGAATATCCACAATTATCTGAATAGGTTATTTAAATACTTCTCCCTTTTTGAAGTATATGACTATACAAAGCCACATTTTCTTCATATCCCTCAAACAAAACAACGAATCACAAAAATCAATTGCAGAGGCAGATGTAAGAACTGTTTTATATTAATGCAGACATTAACAATATTTATAAAAGTATAAAATAACATCTATTTTATTTTGAAAAAATACAATTTCTTCAAATAAAAATATGCTAATCATGTCAACTTCTAATGTGTTATTTTTGATGAATTAGTTAATATCTTTAAGCATCCCCAGTTTTAATTGCTAACAAAGCAAACATAGATAGATTGAACATAAACAAAAGAATTTGGGGATCCTCAATAATTTTTAAGAGTGTAAGGGTACTGAGATGAAAAGTTTGAAAATTGCTTTCCTAACAAATGCTCAATTTTATGACTCACTGAAGTTTGAAGCCCTAATCCCTGTCTAATTCCCACCCCTGTGAATGGATAAGTTTGGTTGCAAATCTAGGAATTCCTGTCATTCCTCTTTCTTAGACCCAGTTGTTTTCTGATTCTTCTACTTGATGAGCGGGGACTGACATGTGCACACATTTACTGCATGTGCCTCTTGGAAGATAAATCTTTAGAGAGGGAGCCAAGCCTAGATGGAAAGAGCATCATGCTTGTCCCAAAAAAAACCATGCGCAGCACACAGTGGGCTCCCAGGGAGTCTTGGAGCTATTCTTGGCAGTAGAAGGAGTGAAGGATCCTAGGAGTCTTCCCATCACTACCACCACCTGCTATAGATGCTGTACAGATTCATAGGATCCATCCCAAGAGATTCCAAAGGTCTGAATTAAATGGCAGAATCAGTCTTTCCCACAAGCAGCTCAAATGATTCTGGAGCCAGGGGTCCATAGACCACACAGAAAAATAGTGCCAATGGATTGGGTGACCTTCTAACCAGGACCAATATGAGAAAGGTGTTAGGTAAAGGCTAGGCCATGCTAAAGGCTAGGTGATTATCAAGACTACCTGGTCCATTACATACAGAAAGAACACCTGCCTCATGATTTCCTATAGGTCAAGGGAGACGTGTGCTACTGCCAGCAGAACACAGTAATTGATATGGTTAACTCTGAGAGGAGGAAAAGATGGATGGATGTGTCAGCCTGGGACCTTAGCTGGAAGAGTGGGCCTTTGAAACAGACTCACTTGGAAAACAAAACTGATATAAAATGAATGTCAATTACCCAGTTCCAGGGGGCCTGTCCATTTTCACTTCTTTTTGACGTAGCATTTGTTAAGTTACACTTACATAAAGCGCCCATGACGGTAATATCTGAGTGCCCTTTAGACTCCTAAGAAATGCACAGTTTATTTAACTGTTGAGTAAAACACAGTCCTTGTTTTTCTTCACAAAGAGACAGAATAACAGCACAATTGCGGGTGGAACCTAGGATGGAAAATCACTAACACTAACTGTATCCCCATATAATTTGTGAATGATTCTTAGAAAAGGTTGAGACTATCGATATCACATGTAGTAAACCTAAATATTGTTCTTAGCTTATCACAAGTAAGCAAAACAGCATTTTGCTTTACAAATCAGCCTTTTGTGTTATGTTACTGTCCTTAACTTTCAGAGTAGCAGGAAATCCTTTTTGCTTCCAGGATTTACCCTCTACTCCCCTGCCTACACTCCACTCAGACTTACCTTTATGAGATAAAAATCTATTTCAGATCTCTTTACATTGTGTCATGTTACCACACTTTCTTCCTTTATCCAGCACCTTCTATGTGGTGTCAGGCATGATGAAACCATCAGTCAGAAGGTTTTCACATATTACCACTTTTTCTCACCCAGAGAGCTCCCCTTATTCTCTCCATGCCACAGTTAGAAAACAAAACTCTAAGAGCTTAGGCACATTTATCTAAGAAGCCATGATCTGCTTAAGCTAGAAGTCTTGCCCAGTTAGAAAGCTCTGGTTCCTAAGCCTGTATTCCAGTCCCCACTGCCCCCAGCCTGAGGATGCTTGGATAAATGGACAGTATTAGGTTTCTAAATCAAAAAGGCTGAAGTCAGTTTCCTTGGCTGGTAACCTCTGAAACCCATAGCTGGCTGTGCCTATTTCCTACAGTAACACAAAGGGATTCTACTGGAAAGCAAACTATAGAGCAGGACAAGTTCATTTGGCTTCAGGAACATCCCATGAAACCACTGAGTAGAGTCAGAACTCTTCAAATGGTGCCAAAGATAGCTTTGTGTCAAGCCACTGAGTCACACATCAGCACAATAAAAATAAGAATGATTCATACTTTTTGGTCTCTGTCACGTACTCTGCCAAATAGCAAAAAATAGAAAGATGTTCCTCAAATGTCACATATACCCTAGGAATAGTTCAGGAATAATTCCCACACTGTATGTGTAAATATTACTTCAGAGTCTGAAGACTGCTGCTCACATCAGGTTGTACCTGAAAATCTTACTGTTTTCAAGACTTTAAGATTCTGAACCCTTTTCAATAATCTAATGTTGGGAACAAACCCAAGCATTAAGCTTGAGGAATTTAAATTATTAGAACAAAATGTATTTTCAATATTATTTCCTAGTGCTGAATTGGATTTTTAAAATAAACGGAAATTTTTGGTATTTGTCTGTTTACTTGATTCTTTTTTTTTTTTTTTGAAGACTGTAGCAAAAACAAACAATAAAACAGAATGCACATATTTTTGAGAGGTAGGCTCCTAGAATTTCTCAAAATCTCTCTGAAGTTGTCTCCTGGTAACATTCTCCAGGTCAGAACACTCAAGAGTAATGAGTCTCTTTATATATACTACCTAATCAATAAGAAATAAAACTTCCAGTGCTAACAAATTGCCATTTCAGCAAAAAGAGATTTATTCTGCTTGGCTTGTATTTCCTCATTAGTAAAGTAAATGCAAGGAAGTCTGATTTATCTGGATTTTTTTCCCCACTGAACAAAAAGTAATTTGGTGAAACTACAGTTTTATTTTTCATTGTATTGTATTTTTTAATTAAAACTGGCCAGTGGAACCTCTCTATCCCCAAATCATGGTGTGTATTAAATTTCAAGGAATCCTTATGCAACTGGAGAGAATTTCATTTTTTTAGCAAACTGCAAGGCATTAAAATCAATAAATAGGCTGATGATGTAATTAATATTCTAGAGGCCTTGAAAAGAAAAAAGGAAGATTTAGTGTTAGCAACCACCACTTCTTTCAGTTAAAGAAATTTCTAAGCCTGTGTTTTACTAAGTAAACTATATAATCATGACCACTGAACAGTAGTTGTGTTTTCATTATAGTTAATGTTAATTAGTCTGTTTATTTTTGGTGCAATTATCATTAATTTAGAGATGTGGATGCTGTTCCCTGTAAAGTATATGTATATGATTCATAACCAAGAATGCATCCACTGGAATGGTGAAGCCCTCCAGGAAGGCTTTTCATTCACAGTATTACTCAGTAGCTAAAATTGGATAAGTTTATCCAGGATCTTGCCAGAGGTCAGATTCTCCAATATCACCCCTATTAACTCCTATATTGCTTTTCCATAAAAACGCAAGTATAGAAGCATTTGAAAAATATTTTACCATTTCTTTCATGTTCTAAAGACAATTTTTTAATGATTACATATCAAAATATAATAGGCTTAAGGCAACACGTGAAACATTGCAGAGCCAATGGGAGGTGCTGAGACTACTTCAACTTGAACCCTGAAATGAAGAAGTTTACAGGCATGTGGAGGTGATAAGAGTTCTACCCAAATGCCCAGAAGTCATAGTGATTCCTAAATAAAACTGTATATCTTTTGGAGTAGGGGCAGGCCTGGATCTCTATAGATTCCAAATCAGAAACTCATAGTCACAAGAACTTGGGCAAATCACTCTGCGTCTCGATGTCTCAAATTCCCTATCCATAAGATGGAAATAATAACTAACATGTATCATGGTCTTGACAATTAAATGGGATATGGTACATTACAAAATCGAATGTGGCACTTTATGTGTAACAGGTGTTAGAGGGGAAACCTGTGCTCCCCCCAACTTCATACTAGGTTCAATTTACTGCAAAGTTCAAACATGTTCCATTTCAGAGCATGTGTTCAGGTTAGCTTCTTTATCCTCAGAGGAGTCCATAAACTTGCATGGAGACAAAAGTACATTGCATTTTCACTAACTCATTTCAGTTGGAGAACCAAAATTTAGCATTTCCTTCAATGATGACTGTAGGCAACAAACCATAGTAGTATTTGCAGTGCCTTTGTCACCAATATAAAAGACATATTTTCCTATCACATTTTCCAGTTGCTAAGATCTTAAAATATCATTTATGCTGATCATTATTTTGAAATTAAAGTAGTTATTGGACTCAATGCATAACTTTTTTATTTTATTTTATTTAATTTTTAATTTTTTTTTTTATTTATTTATGATAGGCACACAGTGAGAGAGAGAGAAGCAGAGACATAGGCAGAGGGAGAAGCAGGCTCCATGCACCGGGAGCCCGACGTGGGATTCGATCCCGGGTCTCCAGGATCGCGCCCTGGGCCAAAGGCAGGCGCCAAACCGCTGCGCCACCCAGGGATCCCATGCATAACTTTTTTAAATGCATTCACCAAAAGGCACATATATAACTATGGACACATATTTTAAACATTTCTTGGTAAGTATTTTTTAACATTTTGGGGTTCCTTTAAAGCCTATGTACTTTATTTTATGCACTTAAAAGCATTATTCTGAGAAGACACTCCTTAGGCTACACCAGACTTCACAAAAATCTATGGTGGGAAAACACTGAAGAACTCCCCTGCCATAGGGGAGCCAGTATCTATAAGACATGTGTGCTCGCAGAGACTAAAATAGGGAATCCACAGTGCAAGTAATTGGGAAATAATCCTTAAAGATAGGAGCAGATATACCAAGTGCTTAAAAAAAAATCTCTGGATGGATCTGAAGGATGGGATCAACAGGACAGAGCTTAGGACACTGACAGTGTTCATGAGTGGGTTCAGCACTCCTCCTAGGTAGCAACTCCTCTCTTCTAGAGCTGAGGCCAAAAACATCAGATTCCTTATAACTGTCACCTTTCCTTCCACACCACACAGGCAACCTATCATCAAGTCCTGGCTGCTCTGTCTTCAAAATACACCTAGATCCCGGTCATCTCACTCACTTCTATCACTGCCACCTGGATCCTGGCCACTACCATCTCTCCCTTGATAATAAATAGATGCCTCGCTGCTCTTGCTATTTCAGGCAAGGCCTGAAACATTCATAAAATTGTAGAAGCACATGACAAAGGCACAGGACTAAAAATACGTCTTGCAAAAGTCTGGAGAAGTTCTCTCATATCACAGCCCTGGGGCTCAAAGGAGAGATGAAAATGAAAGGATCTTGAAGGTGAGGCATAAAAAAATACTCCTCAAAATAAACCCCTCCCCAGGACAGCCAGACTTGCAAAATTTTTTTAATTGAAAAAAAGTCACCATGTCTTAGATGATACTTATATAATGAAAGAAGACGTAAATTTCCACTCTCTGGATACAGTGCATCTCTCACATTGGAAGAGTCCTTCTGATTGTTTGTTTGCAGTTCATGAACTCCAGACAGCTGGCTTAGACCGGCTGGGATTCTGGAGAAGCAGAAATTGGGGTGTTCCCTAATAACCCACCCTCCCTCCCTCAGATATCACTGTATCTCTACTTTGCCCATATAAAGTAATGGGTTCTGGCAGCATATTTGCCTAAGATTACTTCATGAGGCATTGGCAATGTGTGCTTCATCTTCAATGTCATAAGAGTCATTGTTATGATAAGTGTGTATATGACCTAGAAACTTCCAACAGTGAGGCACGTCAGAGCCCAGAAGAAACTGTACCCATTCCAGGGAACTTCAGCCCCAGACACAGCAACTGACAAGTTCTGACTCTCCAGGTAGGTGACAAGACTGGACACAATCTGGGATGGGAACAGAGCAGGGAGTAGGTTTCAGTTTTGATAACAGAGTGGCCTTGGAATCTTTTAAAGTAACAAACTGTTTTGGTGTACTTCTGAGTCTTCTGACAAAAAATATTCACCCAACAGCATGCCCAGGGAATCCATAAAGGTGTGATGTACAGAAAGCAGCATCAGAATGGTGAGAGCAGGACTACCCAGTAGGCCAACACCTTTCCAGACATTGCTGGGTGACCAGAGGCTTAATGATGAAGCCCAAAGAATTAAAAAACCAAAAAGCTAATCAGCATTGGGAATATATTTAAATATACCCTCATGTGCTTTTCATGAGAAAAAACTGTCACTAAAATACTTCTCGTCTCTTGCCTCATTCCCTAGTATTTCCCACAAAACTGCAATAAATTACCCAATAGTGAGTGTGAAAGAGAAACTGAGTATTCAAAACTGACTTCCATCTTCCATCTTTCACTTGCAAGTCAGCAGCCTTCAGGAAGAGAGAACGGAGTCTTCCTCTATACCAGAAATTTCACAGGGATAGTATTGCTGGTGACAAGGTGGACAAGCAGTTCTAGGAAGTGCAGTTTGGCTTTATGAGTAAGTACCTGGCTTTTTGATTCCCATCTGCTGGATTCTTATTTGGTTCAAACCTCAGGTAGTAAAGAAGTGGCTACTATGTACTAAGCCCTGCCAAAACCTATGCATTAACCATTTGATAAATCATTCCTTCAACTAATCCAAGAAAGAAAGTAGCATGTGTCCTAAGAAAAATTGACATAGGTAAAGAGCTGTGATGGCTGAGAGAGATATAAGTCCTCCTGGTAGCTTAGCAGACAGAAAATTTCATTGAGGGATTAACACATGAGTTAGCCCTTGAAGAGAGGAATAATTTACACATGAGGAATAGGAAAAAAAAAAAAACATAAGCAGTCAGATCCAAGCACTTGAACAAGTGCTTCAGTGCCTGAAGGCATGAGAATGTGGATCATACTGTAAATATGGAGCAGAAAACACAGTTAAGTTTGACTAATACACAGCAGTGTCTGAAAAAGTGCTTAGCCTACAGACACTGAATTTGTTCAATAAAAACAAGAAATAGCTGAGGACACATCAAAGGTCTCAACTGTGGTAGTCAAAATTTATCTTTGGGTATCTGTGAAATGTTTAAGGAAATACTTATGAGAGTATATCTATTTGTCATACATAATAAACTTGAGATAATATAAAGAAAAGTAACCTGGCTCCTGCATAAAGATATCAAAATTCATGAAACTCTGTTGTCTTAATGTAGTATGATCAATTTCATACAGTTAAGTAACATGTAGTCATTGAGATGATGCTTTTGAAAAGTACGTAGTGACATAAGAAAATAAGGAAGATATGTAGAATATTAAAAGGATTGAAAATGTTCAAGACTAAGCTGGTTGGGCCACCCACTCTTAGTTTCAGCTCAGGCTCTGTGCTCCATGTGGAGTCAGCTTCAGATTCTTTCTCCCTTTCCCTCTCACTCACACGCTCTCTCTCTCAAATAAAGAAAAATACAATCTTTTAAAAATAAATAAATAAAAGGATTCAAAATATTCATTAGAGTATCAATTTTGTGAAAGATAGAAAATACGTGTGCATGTGTATATAAGTACAAAAACTAAATATATCAAAATATGAAATACATAATTTCTGAGTGTTAAAGGTAGGATAGATCAAAATGCCTGGGTTGCTTAGTGGTTGAGCATCTGCCTTCCATTCAGGGCATGATCCGAGTCCTGCATAAGGCTCCCCACAGGGCGTCTTATGTCTCTGCCTCTCTCTGTGTGTCTCTCATGAATAAGTAAATAAAATCTTTAAAAAATTAAGGTAGGTTTATTTTAGTTTTTGCAAATTTCCTCCAAATTTGTAACTCTGTAACAGTCTCTATAACAACTTTCAAGGTACAAAGTACTGGTAGCTTAGGAACAATTTATTTGATTTTATTTTTTACAGGTTTATTTTTTTATTTTTTTAAGATTTTATTTATTTATTCATGAGAATACACAGAGAGGAGAGAGAGAGAGGCAGAGACAGAGGCAGAGGGAGTAGCAGGCTCCATGTAGGGAGCCTGATGTGGGACTTGATCCCGGGTCTCCAGGATCGGGCCCCGGGCTGAAGGCGGCGCTAAACCGCTGAGCCATCCAGGCTGCCCTAGGAACAATTTATATATGATTTTTGAAAGCCAAATTGATACCACTCTTACCACTATGTATTTCTAGCAATTCCTGTAGGCATATATCTGTGATAGTAGTAGAAAAATAATGGCTTACATGAACTTACATAGTGATTTATAATTTACATGCATTTGCAAAGACATACAATGGCTCCTGGGCCACCGTGAAGAGTTGATGTCATGCTAATAACCAACACTTGAAAAACGTGTATTCCAGAGAAAAATCCGTGTTTCATACAGAGATCTCATTTTATATAACTGTGAAATTTAGACTTTCCCAGATACCAGGACCAAGTCATTAATAGGTTGTATCAGTATAAGTTAAGAATCCTGTTAAAATCAAATTACTTCCAAGTCCTAGGATATATCATTGAGGAATATGGGAAAGAGGAAGAAAGAATTCCTTGGAGATAGAAACACGGATTAAATATGAATCTAGATTGCTTCTAACTTTTGATAGCCATACTAACCTTGGGAAAGTTCTCTGATCTTTAGTTTCTTCATTTATAAAATATGAAGACTATTCCTATTTTATAGGATTTGTATCAAGATTGATTTAAGTAATATAAGCCAAGCATTTAGTACAACTTAACTAGGTCCCTTGTTCTGCTAGATAGGTTAATAGCCTAATGTCTATCATAACCACCATTAATAGTTCTCACAACCCCACTATTACCCTCTTATAGGACATGCATTCAGAATGTATCTTTTTTGGTGAGTCTCACGAATTGCCACAACCTGTTCCACAAGACCGTCCTTCCCTGGTCACCATAGATGAAACAGAATGATTACCTCACTCAAGAAAGACTAATCTGTACATTTCTATAATGGTTTTTAGGGGGCCCGTGTAAGAAATCTGCCAACCAAGGGTTAGGGTGATTAAAAATCAACAATACACAGAATTCTATCTTAAAAGTTTGATGATGAAGTAGGTATTAAAATGCACATTGGAGAAGCAGTGTCCAGATGCTATAAATCAGTAGAAAGCAACAATAGGCAAAGCAATAGAAGAGATAAGATCAATGCTCCCCAAGAATTTTTTGTCATGCAGAACATCACACTCTCCTCATTATAGATCAGATAGATAGTTTTTTCTAATTGCATAGTTTTTTGGTGATATCAACAAAGATCCAGACCAGGCTGGGGATGGGTAGTGGAGCTGACAGGGGAAGGAGAGAGACAGAGATTTTAACACTTTACCAAATGTTGCAATTTTCATTTTGCCAGGAAGTATTACAATCAGAAATTGAACTCTCCAATACTAAAATTCCTAAAAAAAGAAAAATATATCCCATGATTAGCTGTCACATTCACATTGCCAACTTTAAGAATTTTTTCAGCTACAGGGATGTCCATATAATGGCAACATTGTTATGTTCCATATGACTGTTGTTTGCTTTTACCCTTTCACAAACTGAGACAGTTTTTTTAGTGCTGAGTATTAGGTGTCCTTTTCTCCCATCACAGCGAACGTTTAAATAAACTTTTTACTGAAATATACCCTTGGATATTCTTATAGATGATTATTATGCTTTTCTTGGGATATCAGTTGTAAGAGCAAAAGGAAATTAACAATAAGGCAGGTGAGATTGATCTTTTGGTATGTTATGTCTCCTTTCTGATTAAATATAAAAACCCTTATTATTCTGTGTTTCTTTGTAGTTTGTAATCATATAAACCAACGGTACTCAAATTTTTACATTTTCTTATGCTAGAAAATATTTAAAGGATAAACAGGGGAATCGTGGATTACTACTGTAATTTTGTAAAAGAAATTGGTTTTAAAAGTATAATTTGGAAATAGTAATTGAATTCAGTCATTAGAGTAATTTCCTAAGTGTCTTTACTTCTTCCATATCATTACAGATTAACAAAAAGTTTCAACTTCTCCTGTTCTGTGACAGGATTTGAGAACACTAATGATAGTCTTTATTTTCATTTGAGATCCAGAAATTAAGTGTGAGGAAAATTAAGAACTTCTAAGAACTTTACCTAAAATTGGCCTATAATGAATACTTTAAGTATGTTTTGAGAAATTTTAGCAATTTGGTAAGCTGAGATTGGATGCTGATTTAGAAAACCTGTAAATGCCAGGCCAAACTTAAGTGTCCTTTACTCAATGGTTAAAAGAAACATTCAAAACCTATTAACTCAATCATTAAAACAAGAAGGCAGTGATATAGATACTACCTTTTTTATTTTATTAACCAGTTAGGCTCCTTTGGAATTCCTATAGGCATATTTTAAGCAAATACTAGTGATATACAGTTTTACAAAAAGTATTGTGTCCTATTAGATGTACCAATTAGTCATTCTATCTCTACTTAAGGGGATATGATTTTATTTATACCCAGATACCCTAATGCTTAAAGATGTCAAACACTGAACTCAAAATTACAAAATTCAAATATTCTGATATTTGCAAATATTCGCAATAGTAGTTGTGTTAATTAAACACCTGAATGCTCAATAGATTTTATTTTTTTCCTATTTTGTCTGAACCATTACCAATAAAACTCAGTGTAATTATGGTCCTTTTTTATTAATAGTGTTCTAACATGTTATTTTCTTGTTTAAGAAAACAAATTCAATACCCTTCATTTTTTAAAAATAGCTATTGTGAGTATAAGGTTTTTGGTGATAGATGTATTTTTTACTTTCGGTGCTTCGAATGTCACCTGATTTCCTTCTGACCTTTATTGTTTCTGATAAGGAAACAGCTGTTGATCTTATGAGTTTCCTTAAACACGATGAGTTGTTTTTCTCCTACCACTTTCAAGATTTTCTATGTATTGTTAGCCTTTAACACTTTGACTTCATTTTCCCATAGGAGAGCACCCAGAGAAAAGATCTTCCATGAAGATGGAGACAGAGGCAGAAGAACAGGTTATGGCTTAAATGCCACAGACTCTCACTGTTCTTCACAGTGCTGTAGTAGATTTTCTTGAATGATTGTCCATTTACTGGATGTCCTTAGGATAATTTCCAGAGACTTTAAATGATTGTTGTCTTTAATAATTGTATCTAGTTAAATGGTTGCCTTGTGGGGCAGGGAGGGAGTCTGCCAAGCTCATCACTCTGCCATTCTGTAAGTCCTGCTTTCCATGATATGGTATGGCTTTCCACTTGTGAAGAAAAAAACCAAATCATAAGCCGTAACATATCATGTCACTGACTTTGCATTGAATTGTTTTCATGGGATGCCTGGGTGGCCTAGTGGTTAAGCACCTGCCTTCGGCCCAGGGCATGATCCTAGAGTCCCAGGATTGAGTCCCATTTCGGGCTCCCTGCATGGAGCCTGCTTCTCCTTCTGCCTATGTCTCTGCCTCTCTCTGTGCCTTTCACGAATAAATAAATAAAATCTTTTAAAAAAATGAATTGTTTTCATGCCATAATGTATTACCTCATTAGGCCTTGCTTTATTTTGTTAATGTTAATACTTTTCATTCTTAGAATTTTTTTCTATGAGGTATATCCAGAATCTATTACTGGCATAACTTCTCGTTTCCTTTTATCAGCATTATAAGCAATATGCCTCCCTAGACAACTGCTAACCCATTTCTGATACAGTAGTTAGGCCTATCTCAGAGAGTATACAGCGGTGCTTAATCATACTTCAGGTCTGCACAGTAGAAAAACAATGTGGCCTTTGCAAGTCTGTTAACCTCTCTAAAAATAAATTTTGTCATATGTAAAATGGGGTTGATATTGGTAACCATCTAGAAGGATTACTGTGAGGTTTAAATGAGGTAAAGAAAGTGTTTAAACCAGTATCTTGCACATAAAAAACATCAATAAGTATAGGCCTTAGGGCAGCCCTGGTGGTGCGGCGGTTTAGCGCCACCTGCAGCCCAGGGTGTGATCCTGGTGACCCGGGGACTGAGTCCCACATTGGGCTCCCTGCATGGAGCCTGCTTCTCCTTCTGCCTGTGTGTCTGTCTCTCTCTGTGTGTCTCTATGAATAAGTAAATAAAATATTTTTTAAAAAATTTGAAGGGAATCCCTGGGTGGCTCAGTGGTTTAGTGCCTGACTTTGGCCCGGTGTGTGATCCTGGAGTCCTGGGATCGAGTCCCACATCGGGTTCCCTGCATGGAGCCTGCTTCTCCCTCCGCCTGTGTCTCTGCCTCTCTCTCTGTGTCTTTCATGAATAAATAAATAAATAAAATCTTTAAAAAAATTTTTTTAATAAGTATAGGCCTTAGTAGATCAGGCTTGATTACTGAGGTGGGCAAGAATATAATACATCATTCACTCTTTTGGGTTTAATTTCCCATAAAAATAAATAATTTAATCACAGAAGCACATACCCATAGAATATACCAATTTCTATTCACAACTATGTATGATAAGAAAAAGGTAAAACCAAAAAAATAATTACTTAAATCGTCAAGATGGTAAATCAAATTGTTTTTAGACTTACATATATAAAATGTTGCTACTTTTAAATCTTTCACCTTGAGATGTCTTGAGTTTAGACATACAAATTTGTCTTCCATTTGTTAGCAGCCTATTCTCGACTAGTGTTAAACAACCTTATCTATTCTTCTCAGCATGTATTAGAAGAATAAATACTGAGTTCTTCAAGAAAAGTTGTACCTATCCTTTCCAGGTCTGAGCCCCGAGAATGTTCTTTTTACCGTCATCTCCTTGATGTGAGTGCACAGTTTCTTTGTTGGCTTTCCCACGCGTGAAATACTTGTCCATGTGTGTGCTTAAAGAATGAATTTATTCAATCTGGGTAGGTAATTACTTCAAATAAATATTAGGTTCATATTTCCCTTTATATTGTATGAAATTCTAACTCTTATAAATAATGGCATACATCTGTCCCTTGGGGAACCATTAGGATTGATAAAGTGTGACTTCTGTCTGTTATCCTTAAGAATAGTAAACTCCTGGTGCCTCTAACAATAAAATGAATACCATGCAATGTTTGCAAATTTCTTGTGAAAAAACCTCCATCTAGAATGATGCTGTCTTGTTCTTTTAATGTTTTTGTGAACAAAAATAGGAGAACAGACTCAGGGTCTTAGAGGGCTCAGTAAATCTCATCCCTTTACTTAGCTCCCAGATTCTGAAACAGCTATGTAAGAAGAAAAAGAAGAAAGCAGGTGGAAAATAAACACATTTCTTTTAGTTTGGTAGGACTAATATGGAGCATATGTTTTACATCTGTGGATAAGACATGTAAGACACATTTGAGCCTCCCAATATTAAATCTGAGTATTGGACCAAAGTTGATAAAGCCATGGAAAACTGAGAGCTTCCTTACAGGAGGACCTACTCAGTGTAATTCATGGAGAGGCAGACCAGATTTTAAGGACAGTCTTAAAATCTGAATTTTGCCAATTATCTCCCCATTCCTAAAGCAAACCCAGACTTCTGTAAGACATCAATGTCTAGATCAGTTGAGTTTGCCCTGGTGATCCACACTGACTCATTCCTGAGCCAGTCCCCTTTGTCATGGCCACCTGTGTTTCTCACAATCAAAGATCTTTTCCTTACCTCACTCATCTCTCTACCTTTTGCTAACACTCTGTTTCTTTCTTGAAGAAGCTAGTCTTTTTAAAAATAAAACTTATAGGCAGCCCAGGTGGCTCAGCGGGGTTTTTTTTTTAGCGCTGACTTCAGCCCAGGGCATGATCCTGGAAACCCGGGATCGGGTCCCATGTTGGGCTCCCTGCATGGAGCCTGCTTCTCCCTCTCCTTCTGCCTCTCTCTCTCTCCCTCTCTGTGTCTCTCATGAATAAATAAATAAAATCTTTTTAAAAACTTTATATACCGTATTTAAACACAGAGATGACAATAGCAAATACCTTATGAGTGTTTGCCATGTGTCAGACACTTTTTAAGCATTTTCCATTCACAGTAGACTCTTGAACAATGTGGGTGTCAGGGGAACCAATACCCCCACTCATAGTCGAAAATTCATCTATAACTTTTGATGCCCCCCAAATTCAACTATTAATAGCCTACTGTTGACCAGAAACCTTATTGATAACATAAGCAATCAATTGACATATATTTTGCATATTAAATGTATTATATACTGTATTCTTATGATGAAGTAAGCTAGAGAAAAAATGTAATTAAGAAAATCATAAGGTGCAGTGCCTGGGGTGGTTCAGTCAGTTAAGCATCTATCTTTGGCTCTGGTCCCAGGGTTCTGGGATCAGCCTCACCTAGCCTCAGGCTCCCTGCTCAGCATGGAGCCTGCTTCTTCCTCTCCTTCTGTCCCTCCCCCTTCCACCACCCCTGACCCCAGCACTCTACTCCCCATGCCCCTAGAGCATGTGCTCTCTCTCTGTCAAATACATAAATAATATCTTTTTAAAAAGAAAATCATAAGGAAGAGAAAATACATTCACAGTACCATGCTATAAAAAAATCTGCGTACAAGTAGAGCCTTGCAGTTCAAATCCTTATTGTTCAAGGGTCAACTGTATTAATATAGTTAATCCCCAGGAAAGAAGCTAGGTAAAAAGTACATTATCCCCATTCTACACAGGAGGAAACTGAAGTACAGAACGGATAAAGAACTTGCACTAGGTTACACAGCTAGTCAATGTGGGGCTCAGATTCAAACCATAACTCAGAATTTATCTTCTTAACCATTACCCTCTACCACAACTCAAGAGAGAGACTAATAGGAATAAATAGCCAATAGATGCAGATATAAAGACAGCAATTTCTTCAGAGCATCAAATCACAGTACATACATTTTTTGACATTTCAATTATTGTAGATAAATCATTGCATTGATATAAATTCTGAAATAAATTGTGAAATATGTAGACATAGGTGATTAAAATTTTAGGGAATTGGGCACTCGTTCTTGCTTGACTGTGTGGCAGGAAGGGTTCTTTCCAGAAAAAGGCACTTGTATCTTTCTTTTCAGTGATTTTATTTTCTGACTTAATAGAATATTTCTGATCTTTTACATTACTACAGAACAAGACCGTGATTTATATTTGACAACTTACATAGCTGTTTTCATGTAGTTTTAACACTTATCAAAAAATTTTTTTTTTATTTATAGCCCATGGGGAGGAAGAGTTTGAAGGCCTCAAGGAAGTTTGTGGTGCTAAGCAACACTTCTATTCATGTACATGCCCTCCCATTCTATGCTTTTACTCAGGAGCCCATAATATCTTGGTACTTATGAATAAATCTAAACAGCATAGTTAGAGAACAGCTTAATCTTATTTACACAGTATTCTTTATTTCATTGCTTCTTTGTTATCTAAAAGTATAATACAATTCAGCAGAAAAATGTGTGCAGTCAGGAATAAATTTCTTGATTACTCAGAGTAACAAACGCAAAAAAAAAAAAAAAAGGTAACAGTTTTACTTAAATCCTTTGATTTTATTCTGTAAGTTTTTATTCCAATCCTCGGTAATCTTCAAAAAGTTTCATTTACTTGTCCAACTTCCATATTTTAAAGAGAATTAGTCAGGCTTTTATCTGTTCATTTTAAACGAATCTTGCAGAATGCAATCATAAACAGCTCTGAAAAGTTGGTTTAAGTGTTAGACCATTAATTAGAAACTAATAATGAACCTAGTTATTGGATTTTTTTAAGTTACTATAGCTACTAACTCTAATTTGAGTCAGGAGTTTCTTAATTGTGTATTATAAGAATTGATGAACTTAATTGCCTCCTAAAAGCTCCCACAGGCAGTATATATCTTTTATGAAGAATCAATAAATCACAGAGAACTAATAATTTACCATCTCTCTGTTTAGGAAAATATGAGCATGAAAAATCTTTCCCTCTAGTATATGAGAATTTTTAACAAGAATAGTCTGGTAATAAGTGTTAAATTTTTTTCGTTATTAGATCACTTTGAATTCCATAGTTTAGATTTTTACCATCAACTGGCAATTCCAATTAGGTCTTTCTTGACATAGGCAGAAATCGTATATTTGTGACAAAATGAAATTAGCCATTAAAAATGTTATTCTCTCTCAGTCTAAATATAACATAAAATACAATATTTACCTGTCTGCTTTCAGGCTAAACAGAAATAAAAATTCCAGATCCTTAGAAGTTTCCAATAAATGAAGTCAAATAAAAGACGGCAAGTTGCCCTGGCCACTTGTGAAAAAAGTGTTCCTACCCAATCTGTAAACAAATAGAAATTCATTACTAGATAGCTTGAAAGAGACAGATTACCCAGAATTTATGGGAGAGTAATTTCTTTCCTTCAAGGCATGATAATGAATCTCCATTATCCCACATTTTTAGTTTACCCTTGGTCCTCAGAAATTGGAACGATGATTATAGGCTGCAGTGAAAAATAGCTCCCATATTCTTTCTTTGATTTTCTTACATACCAGGAAATGGGTTTCCCTTTGCACTTACCTTTGCTGAGTACATGTTTTTAGAGATGAATGTACCACATGTTAACATTTTGTCTAAAGGTTAGTCCCTGTTATTATATTATTACTAATTTCTAGAGTAAGAAATTAAAAAGATAAGCAGTTCTCAACTTAAAAGCACATTATCCTTGTCCCTTACTTTTGTCTGGTTTAAAATTTCAAATATTCTTTCCCATAGAAGTACTATTACAAAGAGCTGCCTGGTTCCTGAAAAGATCAAGTTCCACTGTCAGATTCATACAAGCAGGATAACACTGGTTGGTGACGTAACCAGGGGCAACTTGATTGTGGCTACAGATGACCTACCTCTCTGGTGCCAACATCAAGGCAATCTGTGCAGAAGCTGGCCTGATGGCCCTGAGAAAACATAGAATGAGAGCAACGAATGAAGATTTTTAAAAAATCTGAAGAAAATGTTATTTATAAGAAACAAAAAAGCACCCTTGAAAGGTTTATCTCTTCCAAACCACAGTTGCCTCCAAGGAAATGGTTGGGATTCAATTGGAGCAGTTGCCCAGAAGAATCCATGTTTCAGTTTGTTGTCATTAGCAACACATCTTATCTATTTTTGTCCACATGAAGTGTAGGATCCCCCCGGACTGCCTTCATCTGTTACTCTCATCCAATGCCCTCTTCCCAATAAAGCATGCTCTTTCTCAAAATCAAAGGACTAAAACCAAAAAGCCTGCTCCATAAGGTACCTAACCAGTAGAAGTATAAACTTCTAATATCAAAACTATAGGTTAAGTTCATCATCTTCTATTAAATTTTCTTTGTAATCTGCTAACACAGCCCAAGACTTCATTTTTGCAAATCTATACAAGAGGAGATACGTATGTGAGTATTAAATCCAGCATTATTTGGGATACAAAAAACTTGGGAACTACACAAATGTCTACTGATAGGTGAACGGAAGTAGATAAATATTACATGTAGATTCATTTAGACAAAGTTATAAATTAGAATATTTATACAATTCAATTCAATAATATATCAACTTTAACATAAATGAAATATATCTACAGGTGCCTGCATGGATAAACCTCAAGACATATCATTGACAGGAAAAATGTGGATTACATAATAATAATATATAATATATATATAATAAATATAATTTAGGTAATGTTTGAAACTACTTTAAATGGTATATATTTGTTGGCCAATATGTGTATATATAGTAAAAATAAATAAGCACAATGGTAAGAACATTACACTCACTTGAGAATGGTAGTCACTTCTAGAAAGGAAGGATGGCAAGTAATTTTAGATCAGAAGAGATAGACTTTCAAATATATCTGCAATATTTCTTTCTTATTTTATTTTTAAGATTTTATTTATTTATTCATGAGAGACACAGAGAGAGAGAGAGAGAGAGAGAGAGGCAGAGACACAGGCAGAGGGAGAAGCAGGCTCCATGTAAGGAGCCAATGTGGAACTCGATCCCTAGTCTCCAGGATCACACCCTGGGCTGCAGGCGGCACTAAACCACTTCACCACTGGGGCTGCCCTATTTCTTTCTTTTTAAATCTCATCCTTTCAGTTCAGTCCATGAAGCCAAAGTTATTTTTCTATTAATTTTTCTTACAATTAAATATTCATAAAAGCAATGAACCAAAAAAAGGTTGTACCAATTTGTATGATCACCAAAAGTCTATGAAAATCCATATTCAACTACAAGAACACCAGTAACTGGTATTATTTTTCTTTATAATCTGTCCTCATTTGATATGTGAAAAATTATATCTGTATGTAGTTTTTATTTGTATATTTCAGTTGGAATTGGAGCTTGCTATTTATTTATGCATTTATTAGTCATTGGATTTATTAATCTATACATAATCTATGCCATTTGTCCATTTTCTTTGGGGAGTTTCTTGTCAACTTACATGAATTCTTTGTATATAAAAGATGTTATTCACTACTGGGTATTTGCCCAAAGAAAATGAAAACACTAATTAAAAAAGATACATACACCACTATGTTTATTGCAGCATTATTTACAATGCTCAAGATATAGAAGCATCCTAAGTGTCCACTGATAGATGAATGAATAAGGAAGATGTGAGATATATAGATATAGATAGATATAGATATAGATATATAAAAGACTGAGATATTGACATTTGTGACAACATAGATGGATCTAGAGGGTATTATGCTAAGTGAGAAAAATCAGACAGAGAAAGACAAATACCATGTGATTTCACTTACATGTGGAATCTAAAAAACAAAATAAGGCAGCCGGGGGGCTCAGCAGTTTAGCGCCACCTTCAGCCCAGGGCATGATCCTGGAGACCCGGGATTGAGTCCCATGTTGGGCTCCCTGCGTGGAGCCTGTTTCTCCCTCTGCCTGTGTCTCTGCCTCTCTCTCTCTCTCTGTCTCTCATGAATAAATAAATAAAATCTTTTAAAAAAAATGAACAAAGAAAGCAGAAACAGACGCATAAATACATAGAACATACTGATGGTTGCCAGAGAGGTAGGGGTTGGAGGGTGAACAAATGGATGAGGGGGAGTAGGAGATTCAGGCTTCCAGTTATGGAATGATTATGTCCCAAGGATGAAAGGTACAGCATAGGGAATATAGTCAATGGTATAGTAATAGCTTCATATGGTGACACGTGGTTGCTAAACTGTGGTAAGCACAAAATTATGTATTGACTTTTTTTAAAAAAAGATTTTATTTATTTATTCATGAGAGACACAGAGACACAGGCAGAGGGAGAAGCAGGCTCCATGCAGGGAGCCCGATGTGGGACTCGATCCCAGGTCTCCAGGATCACACCCCATAACGCAACGCTAAACCACTGCGCCACCGGGGCTGCCCAGGTATGTATAGACTTACCGAATCACTATGTATGTCTTAAACTAATGTAACATTGTGTTTCAACTAAATAAAATATTATTCCTTCTTCTGCCATCCTTACTATAAATATTTTCCCTTAAATCAGTGTATTTCAAAAGCAATTCTTTTTTTTTTTTAAAGATTTTATTTATTCATGAGAGACACAGAGAGAAAGGCAGACAAGGCAGAAGGAGAAACAGGCTGCTCGCAGGGGGCTTGATGCGGGACTCAATTCCCAGATGGGATCATGCCCTGAGCTTGATGCTTCATGCCCTGAAGACAGATGCTCAATGGCTGAGCCACCCAGGCATTCCACTAAAGCAATTCTTCGAAGTATCAAACAATGAACACGTATGGTAGTTAGATAATCAGTATTTAAGTGGTTCTAAGATAATAGTGTGCATGATTCATTTTGAAGTCCAGAGCAAAGTCAATTTAAGTATTTCTTTGAAACTATTTTTATTTAAATCCAAGTTAACTGAATTTTCTATACTGTATTATTCCCATTGACTTAGATTCCAATATACTTTTCCGATGTGAAGAAAAAGAATGGAGCTAGTAGCCTTTATGATAATTGAACATAACCTTGACTATTGTCCAAATAAGTGGTGTCTCACTGGAAATATCATCTGTTGGAGGCTGACAGCAGAAAATTAGTTGACAACTGCTGCTTTAATTAACAGAACTAGTGGAAAGTCCACATGATACATGGTGAGCCTTCATATTATAGTGATCAGTTACATAATTGCTTGGCTTCTCTATTAGATTATAAGCTCTATGCAAACAGACTTGACTGTCTTGCTCATCCTTGTATTCTGGTACATAACTGTTGAATACTTGGATGAATGAGTAGTAAGAATAAAACTATCATGTGGTATATTCACTACATGCTGCCTTAACAGTTAAAATAAGAGTAGTAGAAATTCACATTTCTGTTTGCTTGTATGTGACTTTGCTCATGAAATTTTACCATGAACGCTTAAATGAATCAAATGTTCAGAAACAATCGTCCAAACTCTTAAAAATACTATTACTTATTTATTTAAAAAAAAACTTTTTTATTCTATTTGTTTCTTTCTACCTAATTTAAAATACACATTGAGTAGAAAGTAAAAAAAAAATCTCCTGAGAAACCTTGCTATTTTCCTCTTGTCACATAAATAAATTTTATTTCTGTCAAATTAACACAGTATCTTGAGTTTAGACTCAAAATTAATTACATATACACCCTGCAGGTAAAGAGCTATCACAAATAAAGACCCTGGTCAATATGTTATATAGTTTTATACTGTTTTATTCATCTCATTCCAATGAAATGTCTTGACCAGGAATCCTGAACATTGCCTACACTTGTTTATAAAATATATTTCCTTCTTTGGTTTTCCTTATAAAGTGGCACTTGCCACTCCCCCCAATCCCGTTACCCTTCCTTACATCAATTATCCCAGTACATGCTACTAAAGAAAGAGGCAGCAAGATATTCAGGCAATCTCTCTCAGATGAGACACACCATGGAGCAGCTACCATGGTACCATGTTTGGACTCACCTGGACTGTTCCAGGAACGCAGTTTCATCAGTTCTTCCCAAATGGATAAGATTTAAATTTGTCAAACTCACAGGGCACTGTTCAGAAAACCAGAATGCTGGTTTATTAATTTAAATTACAACACACATCAATACTTTTTCCCACTAGCCAAGGCAAATCTTTTTTGATAAATCAGACATTTAGGAAGTGAATTGGAAAAATCTATTCAGTGCACATAAAATAGTAGATCATTGGACATTCTTGAAAACTATTTCTCTCAGGTTAAAGGGAAGTCTAGCAGTGTGTCACAATAGAGAAACCTTCTCTAGAGACAGAATGCTCAAGCTGTCACATAAACACCTTTCTAGAAGGTGCTGCAAATGCATATAGATCCATCCTGCTTGCTTTTTAACAGACATAAAAAAGCAACAATATAAAGCATAAATCAATGCATGTTTTTCTATATTACAGCATCCTGTGCATCACTGACATTAAAGCTATGTTTTTTTGCATTTGTATTTTGTATATATGTGTAAGTAGTCAATGAAAGGTAGATGCTCTCATTATACTTTTGCATAATGATGGCTGTAATGGATAGAAATAATAGTCTACTTCAATCTTTATACAAACTAAAAATTTCAAAGGTTCAGATCTGGGTCAAATAAACTTCTTACTGGGATGCTTGGGTGGCTCAGCGGTTGAGCATCTGCCTTTGGCGCAGGGCGTGATCCCGGGGTCCGGGATTGAGTCCCAAATTGGGCTCCCTGCAGGGAGCCTGCTTTTCCCTCTGCCTATGTCTCTGCCTCTCTCTCTGTGTCTCTCATGAATAAATAAATAAAATCTTTAAAAAAAATTTCTTACTAAATTTCTTACTAAAACATCATAGTGCATGTCATGTGTATATACAGAAAATGTAGACAATGTTTTACTTCTTAGTTTTATCAATATATTTACATCACTTTAATGTCAGTTATTTTTTAAAGTTCAATTTTGGTGACAAAATTATGTTTATGACTCATTTGAAAAATATCTAGTAAAATTTGAGACTGAATTCTATGATGACAGTGACTATAATCATTAATAATTTATCTCCTACTAGATTAATGATTTCATGCTAGATAGTCTAGGAGAGACACATAAATATTAGGAATACAAATCATGTTATCATACTCTTCATATAATATGTGAAATATAGTAGTAACGAGATAGTTTGAGTAAGCATTATAAAACAAAGCCTACAATACTGACTCCACATTCATTTGTTGACATATTTCCATTCATTTTAAAGCCAACTCTGATAATCCCCTAGTTAATTCTGTTATACAAAATTTCTCATCATTAAAGCTAAATATTTTCAATCTTAGGAGATTTTACTGTGGTCAATGTCACACTCAGCTGTCGGTTGGGGCAGCCTGGGTGGCCCAGCGGTTTAGCGCCACCTTCGGCCGAGGGCCTGATCCTGGAGACCCGGGATCAAGTCCCACATCAGGCTCCCTGCATGGAGCCTGCTTCTCCCTCTGCCTGTGTCTCTGCCTCTCTGCCCACCCCCCCGCCCCGTCTCTCATGAATAAATAAATAAAATCTTTAAAAAAAATAAAATGTATGCAAATTGTTAAAAAAAAAAAAAAGAAGTCGGTTGCCACCCTGGCATCCATACCTTCTATTCTTTGTCAATAATACTCTGATTTTCCTTGGAGACTTTATTCCTTCCAAATCTTTAGCCATATGGCTGAGATGGGAATGGTGCCTATGTCCAACCTTTGAATTAAGTTCTGCAATTGGTTCAAGAATGGAAATATAGAGAACAAGTCTCATGTGCACAAACTACAATAATTGATCTCTTTTTAGATGATATGTTTTACCTTAAGTATTTTGTAAACAGAAGGAGAGGCACCATATAGAGCCTGAGAATAAAGCTAACCCAAGTGGAAGCAGAGAGACAAAAGAGAAGCCAGATCTTGGTGATAATTGTTTAAACAGGTGGTGGGACCAGTCCTCACCCAGAACTAGCTGTACCACTGGCCTTTGAAGATAAAGCCAGTGTATAACTCTTTTGTTCATTTGTTTGTTTTAGCTGTTTGAATTTCATTTTCCATTGCACGTAACTAAAAGAGTTTTAACTGACATAGAAACTGACAACCTGATTTCAGAATTATATGAGGTTATGACATGTATGCATCTAAGAGATAACACAGCAGATCAAGTTATTTCTGCATTTAAAAAAGTTATTGAATACCTACTTATTCCAAGCTATATAGTAATGCTGAGGTGACAGGGTAAACAAAATATTCATGGCTCTTCCCTCAGAATGTTCTGCTTAAAAAAATTTCATTCACTTTGATTTTGAAAGGGCTTTGAAGAAGAGGACTAGAAGCTCCAGGAGGCTGATCACAGGGGAATAGACCTGCTCTGGGCTGTATTAATTCCCTCAAGCTGCCCTGGTAACTACAAATTGGGTGGCTTGAAACAACAGAAATCTATTCTCTCAGTTCTAGAAGCCAGAATTCAAAAACCAAGGCGTTGCCAGGACCTTTGAAGGTTTTAAGGAAAACTTTTTCACTGCCTCTCCCTGACTGTTGGTAGCTGCAGCAATCCCTGGGATTCCTTGGCTGGGAGCTGTCTCACTCCAAACTCTGCTTCCAGTGTCATATGGGCTTCTTCCCTGTGTCTCTGTGCCCCCAAATCTTTCTCTCGTTGGGGGATCAGGACTCCAATGTATCTTTTTGTCTGACACAATTATCCACCACAGGGTGTTAGGTAAGACTTCCTTGTCTGAGGTGATCATCCTGAGCAGACATCCAAGAATGGGAAATGAAAAACAGGGACATGTATTTTGCTGTAGGATGCATTTGCTGCCGTTCCCATTATTTCTGTCACAACCCATCCTTGCTCCTGTATTACCTTCCTGTCTTTCATCTGCAATCCCGATACTGTAAGAGAGAGAGAAACCATGGAAGGGCAATTCCTAATGATGATAACAGAATCTCTTGGGCAGTCACTGAGCCACATGATAAATGAATCCTGCTTGCGCATTTATTTCTTGAAAAATATTTTTTTCAAAACTTTTGTTTAGAATAGGGGGTAGAGGGCAGCCCCAGTGGCCCAGCGGTTTAGCACTGCCTTCAGCCTGGGGTATGATCCTGGAGACCTGGGATCGAGTCCCATGTGAGGCTCCCTGCATGGAGCCTGCTTCTTCCTCTGCCTGTGTCTCTGCCTCTCTCTCTCTCTCTCTCTCTCTCTCTCTCTCTCATTTGTCATGAATAAATAAAATCTTAAAAAAAAAGAATAGGGGGTAGAGCAATTAGGAATTTCTCTCTTTTTTTCCCGGAACATAAGACTGTATTTAATAGTTGTTTTGATCCTGGAAGAAATAAGCAAGTAATCTGTTTTCTACCTTTAATTTTCACTGCTAATGTTAAACTATTAGCATATAAATTTTGTTAATTGCAGAAACTGCTTTAAAATTTTCTCAACTCAATGTTCTCAAAACAAAATTTAGACACTTTGCTGTGAACATTTCCAGAGAAACCCTATGTTTAGTCATCTCACATCAATGAGTTCCCTCAGTGACTAAGAGATTTTCTTCAGAACATAAACAGCCATGTCCCATGTAACTTTCCTCCTTCTCACCTGCCTACTAGTGGTAGACTTTATTGTCTTTTCTCCCACAGATGACTGGCACATGAGCTTTATTTAATACTTTAATACTTACTGACTGGCTGCAGGAATGGGTTGATCATGGAGGAGGGACAGCACTGCCACTGTTTTGCCTGCCCCTACGTGCACAACATCACCCACAAGGTAAGCAATCAGAAGTAATCAAAGCTCAAAGAACTGGATGATGTGCTTGGTGGAGCAGCTGTCTGGGAGAATGTTGACTCTACCACACAGTCATGACCTAAATGTGAACATCCTCGTGACTATTTCATGTAGCTTCAGACCCGCTCTGCAGACGAGTCAATGATCACCTTCTACAAGTGCTGCAATGCTCAGTATGGACACCGCTGGAGGGTCTAGGGCCAGGATCCAGCTGTGTCATTGTCTGCATACCTTGTTCCCTAGGGTGGATTCACAGCCAGGAGTGTGAACTGTTTGTCCTGAAGCATCTCTGCTGACGTGGCCGAAAGCTTACCCTTTCATCAGAGGCTGGTCAGGGTACCAGCCCATCTGGGAGTCAGCGGATGAGCTCATTTATGTCCAGGGGGATTGTGTGTGTGGGGAAGGGTATCCATAAGTAAGTGCACTCTGTTTAATGTCCTGCTTGTGGATCTTGTACATATATTGGCTAATTGACATCTTTTCACCATTACCCTTCTTAAGTATGCACTCTGTTTTCACAATTAATAAAATAAAATTTTATAATATAGTACATTAGATGTATCTAAGTATTTAACTGTTAATTGTAAACTTATCATCTATTCTGAATATTTAATTAAAATGGAAAATCTAAAAAAAATACTGACCATGGGAAAAACAAGCTAAAATTAAATTTTGAAAAAAAATTACAACTTGAGTTGTATGTGTCACTTCCAAATCAGCCAAAAAATGTATTTTTTCTACTATTTAAACAAATGTCACCATGAACATAAAACATTTTATTAAGGTTGTGAAACCAAAGTACTTAAGATATTATGTATATACAGAATCTCACTATTATTTATTGAATCAGGTACTTTACTACATGCATTTCGCTGTCTGATATTCATAACCACTTTAAGAATAAAATATTATTACCTTTACTTCATGGATGAAGAAAGATGAGACCCAAGGTCACATAGCAAATAGAAAATAAAAACTTAGGCCTGTCTAATGTTAAAGTAAGTGTTTTTTCCATTAATGCCACCCTAATTCTTTCCCAAGGTCTTATGGAGAAAATTACACCCATGTTTTTTAATGTATATACTACATTTTCTTTTAACCAAAAATCCAGTAGCTTCTAGGGGACTGCTTTTAGTTATGTGCTCTCATAAAACTAATGTTCTTGAAACAAATCTTCCTCATCATCATTAGTGAAAATACTTTTTAGTACCCATTTTGTGCACAATTCTAGACAAAATGCTGATATCATTGAAAGCATGGAAAAAACAGACCCTGCCCTTGAGGGATTTATCTATAAAGGAAGTCAGGACACCTAAGGTTATTATCGAATCTACGTTTCTTAACTGACTGTTGTTCCTTGGAGAAGATCTAAATTCATTAACAAGAATGCATGATCTAGTTTCACCTCCACTCTTTAGCTTTAATCTTTTCCACAGATGATACTCTTTGCTCCTCCCCAAATTCTAATATATAGTCACATCAAAATTCAAGTTCCTAAACCGCTATCCTACCCTTGCCAGTATCTCTGCCACCTCTGGCAGTCATTTGGCCAGGTTTGCTATTATCATCCATGACTAAACTATAAACTCCACCATGATATTGCTTAGAACATAAAATATGCTCATCTATTAGACTTGCAAAGACACTAATGCCTTTCCTTGTCAAAGCACTGGTTGGTTGGCAAATTGGTTGATTCTTTTTTTTAATTGGTTGATTCTTTAAAAGAATTAATACACTGAGGAACAGATTTTCTATAACCAAATACAATGACTCTATGACCATGCCTACCCCAAGGAGAAATTCCCAATATCCCGTCATAGCATAGCCTATCATGGAAAACAAACAAACAAAAAAAGCTTTTAAATCTTTTTGTAGAGAATTGGTTTTTAAAATAATCTTACTTAATCAAAGAGATGCCCCTCTATGCCTTTAAAAAAAAATCTATAGATTGATCATACAACTTTAAACTGCAGTGATTGAAGAAAATCATTTATCCATCTCTTCTAATTCTGTCTCCCATGCAAACATTCTTTCGTAAAAGCTAAAAATAATTTCACTGATCAACTAATTTTACTTTCATAACTGTTAACAATGATAGTAATAATGTGATAGCACAATTAATGCAATGTAATTCCAAGCTTGGAATTTTTTTTAAAGATTTTATTTATTCATGAGAGACACAGAGAGAGAGGTAGAGACACAGGCAGAGAGAGAAGCAGGCTCCATGCGGAGCCTAACGTGGGACTGGATCCCAGGTCTCCAGGATCAAGCCCTGAGCTGAAGGCGGCGCTAAACCACTAAGCCCCCTGCGCTGCCCCAAGTTTGGAATTTTTAAGTGATACCAAAACTGTAAAGTTTTAAATTACAATTTAATGCTTTTTTTCCTTTTCTAGGTGTTGGCCTTACATTTCTTCTAAATAAAGAGTAGTGCTCATTAAATTTAACTTGAAATAAATTAAAATCTTACAAGTAATACCTAAAACCATGAAACTCCTTAAGGAAAACAGGAAAACAAAATCATTGACATGGATCTTGGTAATGATTGGAAATCACATCTAATATACAAATAACAAAATCAAAAACAAGTGGGACTACAAATAGCTAATAGAGTTTCTATTAGCTACAAATAGCTAATAGAGTTTCCTCACAACAAAAGAAACCATCAACAAAGTGAAAAGAACCTATAGAATGAGAAAAAAAAATATTTGTAAACCATATATCTGATAAGGGATTAATATTATATTATATATAATATATATAGAATATACATCCTATATATATATTCTATCTATATATCCTATATATAGATATATATCCTATGTATATATAATATATATATATAAACTCATACAACTCAAAGCAAAAAATGTTAATCCAATTTAAAAATGAGCAAAAGACCCGAACATTTTCCAAAGAAAATATATAAATGACCAACAGATACATGAAAAGATGCTCAATATCAGTATCACTGGTTATTCAGAAAATGCAAATTAAAATGAAAGTGAAATATCATCTCATAACTGTTACAATAGCCATCATCAAAGAGACAAGAGATGACAAGGAGTGTGTAGGGGGCTCAGTCAGTTAAACCTCAGACTCTTGATTTCAGGGTCATGGGATCAAGCCCTATTTTAGGTTCCTTCCTCAGCAGGGAGCCTGCTGAGATTCCCCCTTTCTCTCTCTCTACCCTCCCCCTGCTCCCACACACACTCTCTCTCTCTCAAATAAATAAAATCTTAAAAAAGATTATCTATTCTCCCCCTGCCCTTCCCCACTCATGCTCTCTCTCTTTCTCTCTCAAAAAAAAAAAAAAAAAAAAAGTTGATAAATGCTGATGTCGATGTGGAAAAAAGGAAAATTGTGTCCTGTTGGTTGGTGTGCAAACATGCAGCCACTACAGAAAACAGTACAGAGATTCGTCAAAAAATTAAAAATAGAACTACCATATGATCCAGTAATTCCACTTCTGGGAATATATCCAAAGGAAACAAAAATATGAATGTGAAAGGTAACTGCACCCCCATGTTCACAGCAGCACTGTTTACACAAGCCAAAACATGGAAATATCTAAGTGTACCTCAGTAGATGAATTGATAAAGAAGTTGTGGTATATATAACCACACACAATGGAATCTTATTCAGCCATTGGAGGTGGGAGGAAATCCTACCATTTGAGACATCATGGATGGACCTTGAAGGAGTTATACTAAGTGCAATAAGTCAGAGAAAGACAAATAACCATGATCTCACTTACATGTGGAATCTTAACAACAACAAAATAAAAACCAAAGACCCAAACACCAAACTCAGAAAATGAAAACAGATTGGGGGGGTGGGGGCAGCACTGGGAGAGGGGGAATTGGAGGAAAGTGTTTAATGGGTATAAACTTACTTCCAGTCATAACAAGTACTAGGGATGTAATGTACAACATGATGCCTATAGCTAACACTGCTGTGTTATTTACACAGTACACAGGTAAGTTGTTAAGAGAGTAGATCCCAGGGATGTCCAAGTGGATTAGTCCTTTGAGGTTGAGCATGTGCCTTTGGCTCAGGTCATTATCTCAGGGATCAAGCCCCATGTCAGGCTCTCTGCTCTCTCTGCAGCAACCCCTCTTTGTGCCTGCTCTTTCTCTCTCTGTCAAATAAATAAATAAAATCTTTTTTTAAAAATCTTTTTAAAATCTTTTTTTGTGTGTGTTCTCATCACAAGAATTTTTTTCTTTTTTGTATCTACATGAGATGATGGATGTTGACTAAACCTAGTTACAGTCATTTCACAGTATATATAAGTCAAGCCATCATGCTGTATACCTTGAGTTTACATAGTGATGTATGTCAATTATATCTCAGTAAATCTGGAAAAAAAATAGACAGTATTTGACTAGGAACACAATTGTTAATTCTTTTTTTTTTTCTCAGTAAAATTAATCTAATTGTTCTTGCAGCAGAAAAAAAGAAAAAAAGAATAGTGCCATGTCTGGGCATGAGGCAACCAATTTTAATTTGAGTTGCAATATTCAATATTTCTAACAAAATTCTAAAATGGAATTACTCTGCCTTAGGCTGAGCCTTAAAGTCTGAGAACAATAGGCATCAAACATTTTTCAGATCTTAAAGTAATGGACTATATGGAAAACATTCTTCTGCATTGTGAAATTGGTTCTACCAACTTTAGGTATCCACCTTCCAATCTTGTGTAAGAGGGAAAAAGAATTTTGAAGATAGTCTTTGAAGTGTTAAAGGCTTTCCTTTCCAGGAATCTAAGGGAAGAAGAATTTGCAAATTAAAGTCAAGAGGAAGTAAGTTTGGGGGTAGTTGTTGGTGGTGGGCTGCATATATCTTCTACCCCCATCCATCCCCTGCAGGAGAGGATGAGTTTAGCTGCCAGACAGGCTCCAAGGGATCACTCTGAGAGTCTGATAAGCACCCCATGGAATTTTAACCTGAAACAGGAAAGTGAGGTGGGAGGTAGTATTAGGAATGCACTGTGTTTCAACAAAATGTGGGGCACAGAAGCAAGGATTTTCCCTTGGGCCAAGCTAATCTTTGCTAATTTTCAGGAAAACACAAATTTAAGGTCATTTTAGAATGGATTCCCCTGGAAGCAATTATTACTCTAGGGAACAGAGGGATCCCAAAGGAGATAATGTGTGAAGCCAGGTAGAAGCCAGAACACCAGCAGATAAAAGGGAGAGCCAATAGATGCATTTATGTGAACAAGAGATGCCCCGGCAGGATCTCTAAAAATAATATGTAAAAAGTGCATTCATGAGAGAAAGAATTTACTGTGCATCAGCCCCAAAGAAGCAGGTATTTTCCCTAAAGTCTTCCTCCCCGTGAGCTCAGTAACCCTGGACTACTGGGTAGAGGACAGCTAAGAATCAGAATCAAGGGAAGGAGAGAAAGCAAGAAGGGAAAGTCATTCCTGCTCCCAATCTCCTCTGTAGGCTTCCCAATCTGAACTGGGAAAGGGGGAGAAACTTTAAGTTGAATGATTTTAAAATGTTGCTTATTATAGCACAGAAATGTTTACATTGCTCAGATGGAAATGTATTCTTCTGACTAAAAAGGATGAGAAAAGCACTGGGGCATGTCTGAGATCTGATGCAGGGAAGAGTAAGGATGAATTCACTGATGGGCAGGGGTAGAAACTTTAGAAATATAACATGATGAAGTTCTGGAATATAGGTGAGGCCCTAAGCCGACGACCAAGAAAGAATTCTTGAGATGCTTTTGGTGCAAAATGGTGGTTTTATTAAAGCCCTGGGATAGGACAAGAGGGCAGGAAGAGCTGCTGCCCTGGGCTTGTGAGGGAAGGCTGATATATACCTGATTATATACCTGGGCTAGTTTGGGGAGGTAAAGAAAAGGGAGACTTCAAAAAGATTTTTACTCTAAGGAGGACCTACAAGATACTAGAGGCCTTGCAATTGTCAAGTTAAAGACTGTTTTTCCCTCTAACAAGGCATTAACATTAAGACAATTGGAAACTTCCTGAAAAATGTCACATACACATCCCACCCTGGGGCGGGGGGGAGGGGGGGGGCTTCATTTGGGGGATATCAGCTGTACTTTGTCCTCAGCTAGCTCTGTTCCCCCATCATAATGTTCTCATTCTTTACCTGCTTCAGTAAAACAAGTACATGTTTATCAATCATTAACTATATATCAGGCCCAAGAATATATATTTCTTTTGACCCCCTTGGAAGATGGTATTGTTATCCACTTTTACAAGTGAGGAAGTCCTAGAGGTCCTGCATTATATTAAATGTTACTGTGCTGCTCTGTAGAGATGATACTCCTATAGATGCTGTATCCATGCCTCACCTCAAGCTCAGAGTATATGAAGTGATGAGACAGATATTCATCATTCTGTTTCTAGCTCTGGAATGTTCTGATGCACAGAGAAAGAAGATCAAGCACCTAAAAATAAGTTCTCCTATATTAAGCAAAAATACTATGCATGAGGTACGTTATATATTAACTCTAAAACCCAAAACTCCAAGACAAGTTATTGATCTTATTTTACAGGTTAACTCAAAAGGGCTGAGTAAACTGCCTGAGATTTCACAGCTAGTAAATGGTAGAGCCCAGATTCCAATGTAGGCCTGCCTGATTCTAAGAAAGGTATCCTTTCCACTATTCCCTACTCCCGCGTGTTAAGATACAAACCCATGGCAGGACATGGGGGCTAAAGATTTCATCAAACTCAGATGGCCCACTTAATGAGATATTTACATAGATTAAATAATATCTGAGATACATGGGAGAATTATTCTTATTTACATTTTACTGGTAAAATAAATAAGATACCCAAAGTTGAAATGTCCATGAACACAAAATAAATGTATGCAAACTAGTTTGTATGCCCTGATTTGGGTGTCTTCTCTACTTCACAATATTACACACAACAATAGAGGTTATTGGTTGTATGTAGACAGATACCCAGATTAAAATGATGAGAGCACTTTCTTTATATTTATTTTCCTAAAATAATAGGAAACACAGAGATGCAGTTAACTTACTCCTTAGAACATGGACAATCTCTGAATATGAAAAATTATACTAAAATGCTGCAGACTATTCATTACTTGTAAAGTAGGAATTAGGACAAAATTTCTTTATAGTGTTTAAGGTATAAAGTATTTGAAGCAATTTTATTTACCATTTTTGTCAAGCCAACATTTTCTGACTATTCATGATAAAATTCCAAAAAAAGAAAGTGCTTGGTATCAAAATATATGTTATATCCAAGATCATAACAGTTACATTATTTCCATTAGAACTTTTTAGAATAGAATTTATAAACCCCAATTGTTATGAAGCCAATCTGAGAATTGAGGTTGAAAAGCCAGAAATCATCTCTGAGAGGTTATTATCTGTATTTACTCATTGTTCCACTGTAATTTTATACAATCTGCGTTTAAAAGCTGAATTATGAACCACACAGCCATGACTATGTTTCCTCTCATTCTTTATAAAATAAGTAAAATATAAAAATACAGCAGTTACATTCTATCTTCTGGATTTTTAAATCACTTACATATTAAAACTAATGCTTAAATTATATGTATAACTCTGAGGGAAGAAAATAAGTACCATACTTGTTCATTCCATATGCAGTTTTCCCCATACTTCATTGATCAGGCTGTTTTCAGAGATTAGTTGTAGCACTTCATGACTGTTTGACTTCACAGAATAATATATTTTATATCCACTGATATTTTGATGCTATTTGGTTTGGAAAGAATATGGTTCAAACATTTGTATTATTCTCTGCAATGAAATCAGTTCTCTACTCACTGCAGTTTGTCTTTGTAAAAAACATTGTAGGGGGCGCCATGGAGGCTCAGTCAGTTAAGCATCTGACTTTTGTGCCCAAGATTGCAAATCTGAGAAACCACCAAGGAGCCAACACCGATGCAAGCACAGGAGGGTTTATTAACAAGCTCGAGCTTGGGTCCAAGTATACCCGACACAGCGGAGCAGGGACTTGGACCCTGAGGTTAAGAGGCGTAGCAGTTTTATAGGGGCCAGGGGCCAATGAGATAATCCTAATGCTTTCTTGGATTCGCTATCTTGGGCACAACACTGACTTGATTTCAGCTCAAGTCATTATCTCAGGGTCCTGAGATCAAGCCCTGCCACAGGCTAAGCCCTGGGTGTAGAGCCTGCTTAAGATTCTCTCTCTTTCTCTCTCTTACTCTACCCCTCCCCACCCTGCTCTCTCACATATTATAGCTTCAACCCACTTATTAATAGCAAACTAGATAGAAATGGTAAAAATATAGTTCATTTTTACCCCCCACTCCCAAATTTTAGTGGCTTTTTTTTAGACTATAAAAATAAAACCATTTATCACCATTACTGAAAATAAAGACAGCTTTTTTATTTCCTTGACAATACATTTTCCTTTTATATTTTTTCTCGATATATTTCACTGGCTAGGACCTCCAGTACAATATTCAGTAGAAGTGCTGAGATCAGAAAGCCACATCTTGTTTTTGATTGTAGGAAGAAAATATTCAATCTTCCACCATCAACAATGGTTTTAGATACGTTTTTCATAGATGCCCTTTATCAGATTGAGGAATTTCCCTTCTAAGAAGTTTTCCAAGAGTTTCTATCAGGAATGGATATTGAAGTTTGTCAAATAATTTTTCTCTATTGAGATAATCATGTGATCTGTTAATATGATGAATTACATTGATTAATTTTTAATGTTAAACCAATCTTACATTATCCTGGGATAAATATCACTTGATCATGATATTTACTGTTGCATTCAATTAACTAAATTCAAATTAAGGATTTTTGTGTTTGTTCTAGAGAAATTGGTCTGGAGGTTCTTTTCCAGGGTACTGCTGGCCTCACAAAATTAATTGAAAAAAATACCTATTTATTTTATTTATAAATACAGTTTGTCAATTTGCATTATTTTTTCCTAAAAGTTTGGTAGAATTCACAAGCAAAGTCATCTGAGAGTTTCTTTGTAGGAAGGTTTTGGATAAGTAATTAAATTTCTTTAATAGATATGTACTTATTCAAGCTAAATATTTCTTCATGAATGAGCTTTGGTAGGATGTGTGTTTCAGTAATTGTTCCATGACATCATCTTGTTGATTTTATTGGCATGCATCATTCAGATTATTTTCTTATTATCCTTTGAATGCTTGTAAGATTTGCAGTGATGTTTCCTTTCTCATTCCTAATATTGGTAATTATGTCCTCTCTTTTTTTTTCTTGACGAATTTGACTAGAAGTTTATCGAGTTTATTGATCTTTTCAAAGTTTTTTGTTGATTTGCTTTTATTATTTTTAACGTTTGATATTCATTAAATTTTGCTTTTTATTATTTCTTTCCTCTGTATACTTTGGGTTTAATTTGCATTTTTCCTAGTTTAAGTAGAAGATTACATAATTGATTTTAGGTCTTTTTTCTTCTATAAGTGTATAATGTAAGATTTTTCTCCTAACTGTGGCTTTATCCGAGTGCCACAAATCTTGATAAGCTGTTGTATCACCTCACATTCTCCAAAAGCATACTTTAAAATGAAATTATATGTGCAACAGATTTATTAAGTGAAGAGAAAGGTTGAGAGAAACACAGAAAACCTCAAGAATCTTTTGATTGAAATGCTGTGATGACTCCTGTGAAAAGAGAGAAAGAAAGGAAGAATGCTGTGTAAAAACAGAAGACTGAGGTAGAACTCTGAAAATCTTGGCAAGTCTGAAGGGAGCCTCAGTGTAAAACATCCCCTATTAGAGGAGCCTTTCATTGAACAAGGTGACTTGGTTCTGTATCCTCACCATGTTCAGTCACTGCCTAGGATAGGCCCAACAAGAGCAAGGCCACAGCAAGAATTCTGCTGCAGATCCTGAAGGTATCAGCTAACTGTACTCTTCATGCAAGGTTTTCTCTTTTAAGAGGACCTGACTGGCAAACTCCCATGGATGCCACAGCCTACCATGTCTGCCACAAGATTCATTTCTTCATATATTTTCAGTTTCTCCACAATTTTTGTGAATCTCTCTTTCCAAGAGGGACAAACCACAATCTCCATCATCATATTTGGTTTCTGGGCCACAAGAGGTCCACTATCTTTCCCCACTACTGATTTAAAGTTCCCATCACCCTTGGTTATCCCTCTGCAAATCTTGGTCATTTACCCAAACCAACTTTTAAAGATCTTAGTAGCTTACCCAACAAGGGACCCCAACTGCCCAACAGTAGCTTACCCCAACCCTCATTGCTGGGGAATGTGACCCACCAGGTAATTAGATCCTTTTTTGGGTAGAGTTACTGCAGTTTCCACTCATACTTAGAACTGGGCAGGAAGTACCAACAGGTATTCAAGTGGATTACCTTTGTTCCACATGTATTCATCCCTGCCCCTACTGTAAAAGCAGGCTTACTTCCTCCTGCTGATCAGGGTCAATTACCTATATATTAACTCCTTGCCTTTTAGTCCCTAGAAACAAGGAGAAAAAGTGTCAGTACAGTATCTATATCTTATGGTTTAGACACACTCATGCCATGTCTCCTGTCAAGAATACAACCTTTTGAAGACCAGGACCTTTAAACAAGCAACTCCAAAAGTTAGAAGAATGGGAGGCACAATGCCTTCTAGTAGATCCTCAGGATTGATAAATGGGATACTCTGGCTTTAACCCATTGGTTTCCAGACCCGTGAACTCTTCCTGTTGGAGATACAGAGATGATTAGTACTGATATTGTGACTTGAAGAATGGCATCCCATCATTGTAGAGTGTTACCTTGGAATTGGTACCTCAGTTGTGCCCCAATAGGCCATTCCAATATTCTATCAGTTCTCTTCTAGATGGTGTTGTATGTTATATGGAAAATAGATCTGAATCTCATACCTCTTTCACTATAAAATGAGTCACCTATTTGGATGTTATGATGTTTGGGATTCCTTGCGTACTGATCAAATATTTCATAAATTCCCAGATAGTGATGCTTGCTAAGACTCTGCAAGGTGGGAAGTTAAACCTTTCCCAGTATAAATATTAGATACTGTGAAGATGAACTACTCACCCTTCCTAGATGGTAGGAGCCCAATGTAGCTGACTATCAGCACTGGGTCTGCTGAGAAGAACCACCACTGAACTTAGAAATGTTAGCACCCCTGTCACAATGGTTCTTGATGTCCTCAGTAAATGGAAAGTCTTCTAAACCCTCTTATAGAGCACAATCTTGTGTGTCTTCTAAATTCATATAACATGTCCATTCCAGCTTGCTTACCACTCTTTGCCTCTCTATGCCATCCCATAGGATCTGCCATGAATGTAGGCCAATTTATTTGGCCATTTATTTGCCATAAATGTAGGCCAATGCTTTACCCAGGTTTTTAAGAACCTCTCTAGCAGTAAGTTTGCTCTCTGGTTCTCTGTCAGGGTGCTAAAGTCCTATGCCTTAAGAAAGTATCCAAACTCAAAGAATACTTGGTTTTATGTAAAGGTCTTCGTTTTATGTAAATCCTTGGTCTTATGTAAAGGTCCCCATGTTTCGCCATTCAAAATCCAATCCTAAGTATATTTCTCCAGCTCCAGCTAATATTCCCCTCACTCCTACTAATTTCTGCAGCTTCTTTAGAGTGGTATCACTTTTCTACCTTATAATTCCAGCATTCCCCCAGCCAAGTTATATTGGGTTTTTACCCTAGTTACCAGCCTAATAACAAGGAAAGTAGTTAGGAGTAACTCCTGAAGGACTCATCTGTTGACTTAAAAGAAAGTGTCTTCCTCTTGGAAGAACTTTGAACTCTTAATAAGGTATAGAATGGGCCATCTCTGCAACTCTGGGAGTTCAGGGTCATATTCAGAGCCCTAATCCTTGAAAACATCCATTCCATATGTTAGGGTACATTCATTATTATTCTCTTAACATCTTTCAAATATCTTTATCATCACTCTAGGCCAGGAATTTCCCTCCACTGGAGTATCTTCCAGGATCACCACCAGTGAATTCTTTTTTTTTTTTTTTTTTGATGGTTCATAACTTTCACTTCAATTTTTAATTTTTTCCTTTTCTTAAATTTAGCTTTTTTTTACTTATTTAAATTCAAGTTAGTTAACATATAGTGTAGTATTGGTTTCAGGAATAGATTGTAGTGTTTCATCACCACCACTGAATTTTTAAGCAAATAATTCCTCATCTTTTTTCATCTTTCACCAGGGATTATTTATGTATAACATCCAAGCTAGAGAGTGAGTGATCCAATCCCAAATCCCAGTCTTATTGCCTATTTTGTCAGGCCACTCTTAGTACTTACTGTGTCAATTCAGATTCTCTAAGAAGCAAATGTCAATACAGAATTAGATACACAAGCATTTTCTTGAGGAAAACACCTGTAAAGGGGAAAAAGGAGAGGGAGAGGAATAGGTGTGGAGAGCCTTCAGATTATGATGGGGATATGACACCTACAAAAGGAGTGAGGGAAGGAAGGTGGATTGGTTAGGAAAAGTCTCATTGAATTACAGTTTTGAGAAAATCAGAGCAAAGCTTAAGGGGAGCCCCAAAGTAAATGTTACTCATTACAGTAATTTAAGGATCTACATTGAGTAGGAATGGTCCAGTCTGCTCTCTGCTATGCTTGATAACTTGTGGGAGCAGCCCAGGAGACCCAGCAAGAGTACCAACCTTGGTATAAATGGTACAGTAAATAAATCTCAAAGGTGAGGCAAAGAAAGGGTTTCATCTAATTACTCCCCTTATGGTAGGTTCTTATTTGGAGATGATTCTCCATGGGTCTCTCACATTTCTTACTTCTTGTGAAGTAAGGCACTGATGGCCCATTTTCTGGACTATTTTTGAAGAATAGCAAACAAACTTGAATACAGAGATAATATCTTCATCTTCATCAAAGCAATCATACCTACTGTCCATCATAAAAGATTCAGGTTCCCTAAACTCAGGGTTCTTCTTCATGCAACCTCTGGCCTTCATTTGGTTGAGCTTATCCATTTTGACCCCTGTGGAGGTGGAGTCAAGAGGAAGATGCAAATATGCTGACACTCATGCTGCTTGTCATGCTATGGGTAACAAAGTCCTCAGTCTTTAACCCGGCATTTTAGAAATGATGTTAATTTGTTATCTTGCAAGTAGGATAAAACTCATATCCTTCACAGTTCTTGATAGTTCTGTCTTGAAGGCTGTTTCATTTTTTTTCTATGATTCATTGATTATTAAGAAGTATGTTGCTGGAAACAACCTAAGTGTTATCAGTCATTTAAAAAAGAAGGAAGTCCTGTTATTTGTGACAACATGGATAAAACTTAAGGACATTATATATAGTCATATAGCCATAACTGATATAACATACATGAGTTTGCATTTATATAGAACCACAGATTCAACATGCTCCACTTTTAAAAAGTTACTCCATGTGTGCCATCCAAAATAACAAGTCAAAATAATTGTGAGTAGAAAAATTTAAGCATCTGATAAAGGAGAAACTGATTCACCTTCTTGAAAATCTTGTTCCTATAATGATATATAACTACTTCATATTTCTTAATATATTCCTTTCCTTTTGCAGAATGTGTTATTTTACCAGAACAGTACACCTTAATATATTCCTTTCATTTTAATAGTACTTGTGCTATATCTTCACTTTTTATTTTATCTTAGAGTGCTATATATAAACCTGATTTCCCACCTTACATGCATAACTAATTCCTTCATTAGGCCAACTGAAGTTGAAGGCTTTGAAACTGAGCTGAATTAAAACCATATTAAATCAATTCTTACTAGTGTCCTGTAGTTTGTGGAGAGAGAAAGAGAAATAGAAGGAGAGAAAGTATGTCAACTTTCCCTGGATTTTTAAAGTCAAGAAGAGAGATTAAAGAAGATAAAGTATGACACTGGTGTTTTATGGAAGTTATGAATTGTCTCATCAGCTAGGATAACTCTGCTTCATGCTCTAGGTGACAAATGGGAAGCATACATGGAAAACTACTATCAGTTATCTCTTCTGACATAAAGAATTAATTATGAAGTACTTACTAAAAATATATGAGTTTAGTATCTATTTAGATACTAGAACTTTATTTCTGCATCTCAAATATTTTTCAAAGTATCTTCAAGATTTAGAAAAACAATTAATATTTGTGCATCTGACACATCCATTTGTTGAGCATCTCTGGCATTACCCAGACACTATTCCAAGCACCAATTTGAGACAGCAGTCAACAAAACATGCAGAAATCCCAGTCCTCATTCAGCTTTCCCTCTAATGGAGGGAGACTGACACCCAAATAATTAATAATTATTAATAATAATAAGCAAGAATATTGTACGGTATTTGTGGTAGGCAGAATTATAAGATACCCTCCAATGACTCTTGCTCTTATGTAATCCCCTGGCCTTGAGTTGAGGTGGAAAGAGGAATATAATAGAAATCATTCCTGTGACTATGTTTCCTTATATGACAAAGGTGATTTTGTAGATGTAGTCAAGGTCCCAAATCAGTTGATTTTAAGATAGGGAGATCTGGATGAGCTTGACTTAGTAACATAAATCTTTTATATTTATGTGGAGGTCAAAAAACAGGGAAGTCAGAGATCTGAAGTGTGGCAGGATTCAATGTAAGGAGCATTCTCTAATGCTGATGATGAAGAGGGTCATACAGCAAGGACATGAGAACCTGCAGAAGCAGAGAAAAGCCTCTGGCTGACAGCCACCAAGAAAGTTAACACCCACTCCTACAACTGCAATGAACTGGTTTCTGCCAACACCCTGAATGAGTCCAAAAGCAGATTTCCCCCCAGAATATCCAGAGAAAATTCAGCCCTGCTCATACATTGATTCCAGACCTAAGCAGACACTAAGCAGAACAATCACACCATGATGAACTTGGTAACTACAAAATATTTGCTAATAAATGAGTACTGTCTTAAGATACTAAATTTGTGGTGAATTGTTATACCACAGTAGAAAATTAATGCAGGAGCTTAAGAGCCTATGTAAAGAAATAGGAGAAAGATGTGAGAGTGTGTGCTGGAAATAGAAATGGAATTGGTGGAGGTAAAAGTCTAAGAGTTGCCATATTTGAGTAAAATGTAGAATACAGTAAAGGAGACTGATTTGTGGATATCTAGGGGGAAAAGTTTCCAGCAATAAGACCATCTACAAAGATGTGAAGTAAGTCTTGGCTGTTATTAACCAATTAACATGGCAGAGTGAGTTACTCAAATGAAGTATAAGGTATAGATCCTGGCTGCTTTAAAGAGTTCCTAGTTTAGATGAGAGAGCAATCTTTCCCTCTCTCTCTCTCTCTCACTTGTCTTTCTTTTACCCATTTCCACATTCTTCCTTCCCTTCTCCCATTCATTTCTTTCAATAATTATTTACTGTATGTCTATTTTGTGCCTGGAACTGTGATGGACGGTGAGAATATAATACTGGATAAGACAGACATAGTCATTTCCTTCAGGAAGTTTACTATCTATTAACAGTAAAGGGGCAATCACAAGCAGGATGATAAGTTGTATGAAAAGAACAATAAACTATAGTACAGAAGAACAAAATCAAGGTGACCAGCCTTGATTTGGTGACTCAGAGAAGCTTTCTCTAAGCAAGTGATATCTAGGCTGAAACTAGAAAGAAGAGGATTAACCAGGAAAAGAGATTTAGATGGGAAGCCGTGTTTCCTAGCAGGGGGAAACTAACAGGTCTAAAGGCTCAGAGAAAGGACAGAGCATGCTCACAGAGGAACCCACAAGGAGTTCAGAGTGCCTGGACCATGCAGTGCAAAGGACATGGGATAGGGAAAGGTGGGGAAATGTTAAAAGTAAACTTGGAGAAGTAGGCTGGGGCCAAAATAGAGAGGTCTTTTGAGCTATGTGAATGACGTTGGATTTTGCCCTAAAAGCAACAGAAAGCCATTGAATGTTTTTAAATGAGGGGATTTGCCTTTCAGAAATATTGTTCTGGTAGTTACATGGAGTATAGATGTTTATGAGCCAAGACAGAAGAGAGGGAGGCCAGTTGGTGTGAGGTTCAGCTAACCAAGAAAGAAAGAAGGAGTGCCTTGGCAGGAAAAGAACACATAGACAGTAAGAGATAAATTCAGGACAGACTTGAAGGGAAATTTATAAGAATATGATATGGAAGGATTGGAGAAAATTCCAGAATGACTCCCAGGTTTCTAATTTGGTTCACACCATGTATATCACTATCTGAACTATGTCTAATATATTTTCATTATATTTTAATTAGTTCCATAATCAAGTACAAGGAAAGTGGTATTGTGTAAATACTGTAGGTATTGAGAAGAAAAGAGGACAACGGGCAGGAGCAATGTTGGAGAAGTTTTCTGAGAAAGATGGAGCTTGACTGGGACTCAAGAAAAGGTGGTATTTGATTGTAGGAGGGGAGAATGGAAGATACTTCTCTGAGTGGGACCACCCAAGAAATGGCAGAATAAGAAAGAATATAACTGATAAGAGGCCGGGGTAGACAGGCCTGAGGGAGAGAAGGGTGCCTCTGGGAGTAAGATCATTTCTCTAAGGAGGGTCAGGTTACAGAAGAACTTCAAAGACAGGCTTTGGAACATTGGACATGATCTTTGGATCATTGGACATGAACATTGGACATGAACAGGGAAGCATGGTCAGTCAGTGAGTAAGGAGTGAAAAATCAAGAGCTATGTTCTCTGAAGGTTAGTCTAGTTTCAGTCAACTGGATACTTTGAACACAGAAAAGGATGTGTGGGTACTGGGAGCACAGATAAGTTGTTTCAAAACTCCAAGGAAAAGGTAATGATGTTACATAGCAGGGCACAATCTTGTTAATTAGGAATAAAGGACAGATAAAGACAGTCTTATTTTTGAATCAGAGCTACACATTTGGAAGGACTAGACACTGAGAAGATAAACCCAGTAGCATATTTGGGGTGATGTGGCAAGCAGAAGTTTAATGAGGCAGTTAGCATCAAGTCAGTCCAATATGGACCAAATAGAGTTTGCAAACAAGTTAGTGAGGAATCCAGGATTATGTGGTACTTAGAGATCTGAACATGCAGATGAACAGCATTGGTGGTTCGTATCAGGAAACCCTACTAATGGTTGGCAAAGCTCCAATTAACAAGCAAGGATTAAGAAGACTTGGCCATTAGAAGAGATACTGTCAAGAGCAAAGCAGGTACCTTGGTTAAGGAAGGACTAGATCATTCCATTCTCCCTCCTACAATCAAATACCACCTTTTCTTGAGTCCCAATCAAGCTCCATCTTTCTCTTTAATTTATTATACCCCGAATTGAGTCTATCTTCCCCCTTCACCTCTTCTCTCCTGTGAGCAACTCCTCACAACAATATACATGATATATACTCTGTTATATATAATACATGAATCTCTCGCTATATATAATATATACTCTATAGATTATATGCTTGCATAAATTAAAATTTGACCCTTTAAAATATACTTTTAAGAAAATATCAGATTGGGGCTCTTGGGTGGCTCATTTGATTAAGCAGGTTCTATTCTGTAAGGGGTACTGTTCAATACTAAGTACTAGGAGAAAATGCCAGACTATCACTTTTTAATATAAAAGCCATGAAGTTTTATGAACATACAGGAATTTAAGAAATGAGAACCAACCTGAGAAATTTATTAGAAACTCAGCTTCAGGTAACTGAAAGCACCAAAGAGATATCAATACAATTACTAATTATATTCTGAAATTGTTAAATATGCATTTTTGGACTACAAGCAAACATAAAATGCTTTAATTCTTATTCACAATGAACTTCAGACCTACATTCTGCTCAGGAGAAAAGGGACTCAAAAGTAGATCTAAATTTTAATTGAAGGTAAAAGAACTGATAGAACTTTTTAAATTTTTTCCCCTGAATTCTGTCAATGGAAAAATCTAGAAACAAAGGGAATTCCAATGGCAATAAACATCCCTAATGCTCAGAGTCTCATCTTGAGAAGTCATTTTCCAATTTAAAGAAAGGGAAAGAAAAAACAGGGATCCTGGGAGAAGGAACGGATTCCAAATCTGAGGCCATAAATGTATATAAGATGAGTTTGGAACACTAGATAGCAAGAAAGCTATCAAAGACTATTAGGTTATGGAAATAAGACTTACAGCCAGTTGAAAGAAGCCAAAGATGGGACAATTTGATTCCCATTAAGGATAATAACTGAAACGCAGTAATATGTTTAATTTCATGAACTCATAATTATATTAAAATAAACTAGTCACTAATGAAGGATACAGTAATCCAACTCAATGTAAAATTAATAAATTTTTAAAATAGTAAAATTTAAAAATAGTAAATTTTAAAATAGGAAAATTTTAAAAATTGAACATTTTTCCTGCTTTACCAGTATAAACTATACCACCAGATAAACAATAAATAGATGAGGGAAAATTTTGCTTTTGGATTATTTTTTTAAGATTTTATTTATTTATATATGAGAGACACAGAGAAAGAAGCAGAGACATAGGCAGAGGGAGAAGGCTCCCTGCAGGGAGCCTGATACAGGACTCCATCCCAGGACCCTAGGATCATGACCTGAGCCAAAGGCAGATGCTCAACCACTGAGCCACTCAGGGACCCCCCCTTTTTAAAAGACTTTATTTATTTATACATGAAAGACAGCTTTTGGATTTTTCTTAACAGAATTATTCCAGACAGTAAATGAAGAAATAATAGAATGCAGCTACTACCATTTTGCAACTCAAAGTGGATCTAGGCTTTTAAAATCAATGGCTACTAACATCACTAAAAGAAGGGCAACTAGAAATTAGAAGTTTCTTGATGAGAGAATACAACACCATTTTAAAAATGGTCTTTAAAAAGCACACACAACTAACTTGAATCTGATAAAACCCTTCCCATTTTCCAGCTACTAATTTACAGGAAATACAGAGTTTAGAGAGATATGTTATAAAACAATACTGGGATGCAAAGAGCAAATGTGAAATTCTTCAAACAATTGACTGTGTTTTCAACAAACAAATCACAAAGGGAAAAAGAAATGGGTGAGTAACCAGTCGATTAAAGGAGAATTACAAAACATTATAATCAATTGAAATGTGGAGTCTTAATTCAAACTATTAGAAATGTAACATAAGACAAATGGACATTTGAACACTACATATTTGATGATATCACGGATATCTACCAAAATATATGTGGAGGAAGTGATACAATCTCTAAGATTTCTTCAAAATAATATGAGAAGTGGATGCAGGTACAGATGAAATAAGATCAGCTACGTATTAATAATTATTGAAACTGAGTTTGGGGTATATGTAGGTTCGTTATTCTATCTACTTTTATATATGTTTGAAATTTTCCAAAGTAAAAAATATATATGCTGTTTGGGACACAAGTTCAGCCTGCACAAAAAAATTGGTGATAATATTTAAACACCAGCTTGAACTTCAGATTTTATTCTTGCTGGAAAGAATCACAGCTTTGAGAAAATCAAATACTCAGTACAGGGCTGATTGGCATGGATCTACTGGATGTGGAATAAATAAGTAGATTACACAGAATCTGATTTTCTAAAGAAGAGGATTTGGACCAAAATCAGGAAAGAGATTTTCCTAGCTACTCTTAGATTAAAATGTCATTAGCACTCTAATTAGTTGTGCCCAGCAATGTCCCGGCAAAAAAACCAGACAAGCTACTGGAAATCACATAGCCAAAGAGGTTTTAAGAGAAGAATGACTTGCAGACCAGTGGGCAGAATGACAGGGACCAATAAGGGGTAGGAAACCTCTTAAAGGGCAAGAGGAGAGAATTGTATATCCTGAATCCTGCCAGAGCTGGAGCCTGCCCTGCACGAGCGGAGCCGTGGCCACAATGGAGTGAGTCCTGCCACCTCCACAGGGAAACAGCAGGGGAGACACAGAGAAGAGGTAAATATGGAGGTGGTTTTTCCTGTTGCCCTCTGATCTCCTGCAGGCCTTGACATTGGCTGAACCCAACTAAGCCAAAGGGTACAGGAGCCAGTGCGATGTGGTCTGGGGCAGGCCATCCTCCCAGTCCAGCACATAGAAAGATAGACAATGATGCTAGATAGGGACCAGCTGACAATGACCTCCACAGAATGCATCTTTCATCAACACCCAGGCCACAAAGTAAGTCTGTAAACCATTTGTTTGTATATTATGTGTGTACATACTGACCATACAGTTTATAGACTCTATAGTTTAATCTGCTACAGGTATTTATTTTGAAACATACAGAAACATGTATCAACTCTTGGGTGTGCTTGTGTATGTGAGAAGAGAGATCCAGAGTATGGATTCATTTCTCCTTTACATCTAATCCTTCAGTTTTAGGATGTGTATTTTATTTTATTTTTTTACCCTACTTTCTCCTACAAGTGGACCTTGAGAACTTGTTTGGAGGTTCTAGCAGGGGAGCACAGCTACTCATATACCCTTGATCAAAGAAGGGTCCTCCCTTGTGCGGGATGGTGGTCCTCTTTGATCAAGCTAGCACACAGCAGCTTGGGGAGGGATGCACATGGGACAGTGAAGGAGGAAGGGGACACCAGGCTAGCCGCCAGAGCAGCCAAATCAACCCTGGCAATCAATGAGGTGACAGATGTTGCAACCAGATCACCCTCCAACTCAGATTTATTTAAAATAAATCCCAGAAAAGGAAATACAAATGTCTGATTAAACTATAAGATGTTTAACATTGCCAGAAGTTTGGGAAATACAAATTAAAATAACAAGATACTATTTTTTGCCTATCAGATTGGCAACTATTTAAACATTTTATAAGGTCAGGTATTGGTGAAGCTGAGGGGTAAGAGGAACTCATACATTACAATAGGGAAAGTGCAAGTCTGTCCACTTAGTTACTTGTTCAGTGTGATGATATCTACTCCAGAGTGCAAGAACATCTACTCCAGAGACAGTGCAACAACATGACTAATAGCTCAGAGATACTCTGGGGGCAGATCCCTGCTCTGCCACTTAATCTCCATATAATCTTTAGTGAGTTACTTAATCTCTCATATCTTAGTTTCCATCTTCTTACTAAAAATACTTATTCTTGAGGCACCTGGGTGGCTCAGTCAATTAAGCATCCAGCTCTTGATTTCGGCTCAGGCGATGATCTCAGAGCTGTGAGATTGAGCTCCCGGCTGGGCATGGGACCTGTTTAAGATTCTCTCTCCCTGAACACAGACAACACCCTTTTTGAACTTGGGTACAGAAACTTCTTGCAAGATACATCTATGAAGGCAAGGGAAACAGAAGCAAAAATGAACTATTAGGACTTAAGATAAAAAGCTTCTGCACAGCAAAAGAAACAGTCAACAAAACTAAAAGACAACCTACAGAATGGGAGAAGATATTTGCAAATGACATATCAGATAAAGGGTTAGTATCCAAGATCTATAAAGAACTTATGAAACACAACAGCAAAGAAACAAACAATCCAATCATGAAATGGACAAAAGGCACCAAAGAAGACATAGACATGGCCAACAAGCACATGAGAAAATGCTCCACATCACTTGCCATCAGGGAAATACAAATCAAAACCACAATGAGATACCACTTCACACCAGTGAGAATGGTGAAAATTAACAAGACAGGAAACAACAAATGTTGGAGAGGATGTGGAGAAAGGGAAACCCTCTTGCACTGTTGGTGGGAATGTGAACTGGTGGAGCCACTCTGGAAAACTGCGTGGAGCTTCCTCAAAGAGTTAAAAATAGAGCTACCCTCTGACCCAGCAATTGCACTACTAGAGATTTACCCCAAAGATACAGATACCTGCACCCCAATGTTTATAGCAGCAATGTCCACAATAGCCAAACTGTGGAAGGAGCCTCGGTGTCCATCAGGAGATGAATGGACACGGTGGTCTATGTATACAATGGAATATTACTCAGCCATTAGAAACGACAAATACCCACCATTTGCTTCAACGTGGATGGAACTGGAGGGTATTATGCTGAGTGAAGTAAGTCAATTAGAAAGGACAAACATTATATGGTCTCATTCATTCGGGGAATATAAAAATAGTGAAAGGGATTAAAAGAGAAAGGAGAGAAAATGAGTGGGAAATATCAGAGAGGGTGACAGAACATGAGAGACTCCTAACCCTGGGAAACGAACAAGAGGTGGTGGAAGGGGAGGTGGGCGGAGGGTTGGGGTGACTGGGTTACGGGCACTGAGGTGGGCACTTGACGGGATGAGCACTGGGTGTTATACTGTATGTTGGCAAATCGAACTCCAATAAAAAACATACCAAAGAAAGATATATATACAATGGAATATTATTCAGCCATAAAAATAATTAAATCATGCCATTTGCAATGACAGGGTTGGTTCTAGACAGCATAATGCTAAATGAAATAAATCAGTAAGAGAAGGATAAATACTATATGATTTCACTCATATGTGGTATAAAAAAAAACAAAACAAATGAACAAAGGAAAAATAGAGACAAACCAAAAATAGACTCTTAACTATAGTGAGCACACAAATGGTTACTAGAGAGGAGATGGAGTTGGGGATAGGTGAAATAGATGATGGGGATTAAGAGTACACTTACTCTGACAAGTACTGAGGAATATATAAAATTGTTGAATCATTATATTGTACACCTGAAAGTAATATAACATCATATGTAAATTATACTGGAGTTAAAATTTTAAAATAAATAATTAATAAATAATTTTTAAAAAAGAGTCTCTCTCCTTCTGCTCCTCTTCCACCCCTTCCTCCCTAAATGAAAATAAATGCTTACTCCCCATATGCCTCAGTTTCTTAATCTAGGAAACGAGGAAAGAGTGCCAGGCACATTAGTACTCAGTAAACACAAAACATGTCCATACACCATAAATCAGCAATATTACTCCTCCCCTATCTGCATAAAGAAGCTGATGCAAGGATATTTATTTCACTACTATGTGTGCTGTTTTTCATAAGAAATAAATGGAAACAATCATTTGTATTCATTGTTAGCTGTGGAAAAATTCCTTTTTTTTTTAAATTTTTTTTATTTATTTATGATAGTCACACAGAGAGAGAGAGAGAGAGGCAGAGACATAGGCAGAGGGAGAAGCAGGCTCCATGCACCGGGAGCCCGACATGGGATTCGATCCCGGGTCTCCAGGATCGCGCCCTGGGCCAAAGGCAGGCACTAAACCACTGCGCCACCCAGGGATCCCAGCTGTGGAAAAATTCCTGACATATAATGTTGATTGAATAAAATATTAATGAAAAATATATGCTTCCTATGGAGATTTTTTTATATCTACTAACAAATATAATATATTTATATTGATATCTGTATAAGTTTTAGAAAATTTCTGGGGGGAATATTCTGAATTGATAACAATAATTATTCCACAAAGGGTCTAGGATCAGGAGTGAGGAAAGATAGTCAAAAAAGCTTTATGTTTATTTGTTGTGTTTGAATTCTTTTTTTTGTGTGTGTGTGTGTGTTTGAATTCTTAACAAAAAAAATTTATTCATGAGGCACTGTGTGATTAAAATTTAATACAGTTTTGAAAAATAATTCAGGTCCACCTGAATCCAAAACCAAAGCAGATAATCATTACATATCAGAAAAACCTTTTCATTGACCCCAAAAGCCTTTTTTCTGTGGTTACTTCTTCATTCAAACCATAAAAATTATAATCATGTCTAAAATTGTTTTCACTTGCTGCCTTGCTGCAGTTTTTATATTAATCATTTATTTCCTACTAAATATGAGTCATACCAAGATGTATGAATGGTAGCAAAGATCTGAATCCTTTCTGATGATCTATAGTACATCTACCTGCTACTTTCAAATATCATTTTTTCTTTGAATATAGAAAGAAATGTCAATAACTAACACAAATATCCAGTTACAGTTTATAGTTAACTAACATTTTCACATAAATAATAGGAGCTTTGAAAAGGCAACTTAATAATTTTCCCTGAAGAGTTATAAATGAGATTTATTTTATTTTATTTTTTTAAAGATTTTATTTATTTATTCATGAGAGACACAGAGAGAGAGGCAGAGACACAGGCAGAGGGAGAAGCAAGCTCCATGCAAGGAGCCCGACGTGGGACTTGATCCTAGGCCTCCAGGATCACACCCTGGGCTGAAGGCGGCGCTAAACCGCTGAGCCACCCAGGCTGCCCTATAAATAAGATTTAAAATGTGAAAAACGGAGTTAAAAAATCAGAGAATGGAAACAGAATAATTTTGACTAATTCAAAGTTTAGAGTGAGAGATTATCCAAACTTTCAGATGAAACCTGGAAAAAAAAAAAAAAAAGAGAGAAAGAGCAAGATAGGTTGCAGATGAAGTTTGGTGAGAAAAATATAAAACTGTAAATGTTTGAATTTGTTTGACAAATTTTCTGAATCATGATTACTGAAATATGTATGCAAATATTAGAAAGTAAACAGTTCTTAATCATTATTTATCTTAATGATGATATTTTACATTATAGAAAAGCCAAAAATAATTCAATTGTTATATTTATCATTTTTTTTTCCCTGTGGGAAGTCAACATATCAGGGAAAATATAATTTTTGTAAACAACTACGAGCTTAAATTCCATCTGGGGGAACTATCCAAATTGGGGTCCTAGAGTTTACAAGGAAATTATCTCACCCACAGTCAAATAAATCAAGCATAAACCATAAATCAGATATCACCAAAATATGAAATCGGATCAGTTCATTCCTTGGATGGTGATGTCCTTGATAATCTATTGTTAATATAATCATTTGAAAATTATTAATATTATTTACTATCCATTGAACTTAACATCACTTTTATTATTAAATTGCTTATTTTTATGCAACACAATGCTAATACTATAATTTTGTAGAATTAATAATGATGTGGAGTAAATATTCAAGCTCTCTATAATTTCTTGATTCTATGTTTTTTATTTATTATAGCCCTTTTATATCTGTCAACAATAATATCATAAAAATTGCAGGTCTCCTATGGATTGTTCCCCCACCCCCAGATAGTTTTCCCCTACAAAAAAGGTGTAGTGTTCAGGGTAATAATTTCGAAATGGATTTTACTTTAAAAATGTGGTGCTATTGTTTAATTATATTTTAAAATATAATTAATGAATTTTAGTCGTTCATAATCATCGACATTCTACAAAACAACTGATTTCATGAAGGAGGAGCTATATTAAAGATAGATATTTGACTTGGGTTTTTTTTTTTTAAGATTTTATTTATTTATTCATGGGAGGCAGAGACAGAAAGAGGCAGAGATGCAGGCAGAGGGAGAAGCAGGCTCCATGCAGGGAGCCCGACGTGGGACTCGATTCTGGGTCTCCAGCATCACGCCCTGGGCCTAAGGAGGCATTAAACCGCTGAGCTACCAGGGCTGCCCCTATTTGACTTAGTTTAACACATGTTTAATCTGCTGAAAGATGGAGCAAATTCCATGTAGCTAATGCAAGTAAACTTCAAAATAACTGATTCCGCTATGCTTTAAAACTTAAAAACCAGATAAACAGAGTATGTGGTACTTTCCTTGATAAAAGTCGAGGAGCACATCTTCTTTCTTCTACTTTACCACTGGATTGCAGCACTTTCATACGCTTGCTACAACCTTGGGGATCCTGCATCCTCTAGACAATGCTAATGAAAAGGAATGCTTTTCCAGGAAGGAAAGCCTTCTCTGGGAACCTAATGACTTAGAAATATTTTTGGAAGAACTTTGTTTTTAATTAACTCATTCTCGTTTTCTATTTCCCTCTTTCCATCCTTCTATCATAGCTACACCCCAGACACTATCATTACTCTCTCCTAAGCCCAAGAGACCATTTAGTACCACTGATTATTAGCAACAGGTGATATTGAAAACATACTACAAATTATTGAGACTTGTTTTGTTTTTTTTTTAATTTCAAAGATTATTTCCTTTTCAAATATGCAGATAATAAAATAACTCAAAGAAGAAAATAAAAATCAGCTTTCATCTCATTGCCTAGATGCACCTACAGTTAACATTTTGGTGCACATCTTTCCAGAGAATGTCCTATACATGCTTACTTTTTAAACAAGGGGCGCATGGTGGCTCAGTAGGTCAAGCATCTGCATTCAGCTCAGGTCATGATCCCAGGGTCCTGGATCCAGGATCCAGCATCTGTCATCTGGCAACCTGCTTGGTGGGGAGTCTGCTTCTCCCTCTCCTTCTACCCTTCCCTGAAACCCTGTCCATTCTTTCTCTCTTTCTCTCAAATAAATAAAAAATCTTAAAAAAATAAAATAAACACAAGCATATTTTGTACAGCCTAGTCATTCACTTAATATATTGTAATTTTCTTTACATATGAGTGAACATTGATTTGCAAACATTATTTTTATGGCATCATAGCATTACATATACAATATATAATATGCAATGTGTAATATACAAATAAATGTAAAATGTTGATACATATAGGTTTTAAAATTTGTAAATGTAACTATTTTTTTTAAGATTTTATTTATTTATTCATGAGAGACACAGAGATAGAGGCACAGACACAGGCAGAGGGAGAAGCAGGCTCCATGCAGGGAGCTTGATGTGGGACTCAGTCCCAGGACTCCAGGATCACACCCTGAGCTGAAGGCAGGTGCTTAACCATGAGCCACCCAGACACCCCATAAATGTAACTATTTTTTAAAAATGTTTCCCAACCTTAGTGCTAGCTACTGGAGGACTGGGTAAGTCCTCAGATCTACAAACAGGCCTTCACAAATTACGTAGCCTCTGGTAAGAGCTACTATCTCCTGCTTCTGTTCAAGATGAGAATTTACTTTGGATTCTATCCCTGAAAATTTATCCTCATCATTGGGAAAATTTAGTGTTTCTCCCTTTGTGCATTCATGAAGTAAATGCTTATCTCCTAAAACACAATAGCATCAATATCACATTGCTTCTTGAAAGTTGGTATAATATTTATCTTTCTCCAGTCTCTCTGGGAATACCCTAGGAAGTCTAGAAGTATAAACTGATGGTGGTTTACAAGATAAAAAGCCATAATGATCATGACCATGAGGCTAAGCAAGGGTGAAAAAAGTTGCCACTACCAAACAGAAACCAATTAAGAGGAAATAGATCAATACACCTTCAAGTTCTCAGCCATTTCTTCACCTAACCAACACTCCTTGATTATCTGCTATGTGCCTGGCACTGTGCTAATTCTAGTGAGAAGAACCATTGATATACAGATGATAGATAGTTGACAGAGGTAAACTCGGGGTACTATGACACTCTTAGGAAAAGCAGCCTCCATTGATGGAGGTAAAAAGTGGTCAGAGGAGAGGTCCAACTAAGAACTAAGATTAGGCAATTAGAGCATTAAATTAATTAAACAAAGAGGCCATTATAGGGCCAGGGAGCCTAACTAAGCAAACCAAAATTTAAGCCTGTAAGTGCCTCAAGGTTACGAAATTGCAATCTAAGGACAATTGATCACAAGCAGCCAGAGAGGCTTTAAGCTGTGGCAGATCAATAATTTCCTTATTTTGCTTCTGCCTTTTCTCTATAAAAGTCTCTAGCTGAGCTTCTGTCAGGGAAGCGCTCCTAACCACTTCTGGTTTGGCACTGCCCCATTCTAATTGATTTTTGCTCAAATAAACTCTTAAAAATTTTAATATGCCTCAGTTCATCTTTCCACAGGAGTTAGAGACTTTGGTTTCTTATCAGACCCACAGGTTTTTAAACTCCAAATGCAGTCACTATAGAGATGATCCAGCAGCAGAGTCAGGGAACCCTACTACAGTGAAGTGCATGTTATTAATAATGTATGGTGTCTGGGAGATTATCAAATGAAGTAAGCATCAGGAATGGGTGAGGATTTGAGTCCAGGCTCTGCCATTTACCATCTCTGTTGGCAGGATCCTTGGTTTAGTCTACTTTACAGGATTATCAAGTGAAAGAAATTAAAAACCATCGTGTATGTGCCAGCATTTCATAAACTGTTAAGGTTACAGATGTAAAATCTGCTACAGTAAACACTGCAGGAGCTGCTTGAGTGCTGACACCATCTAAGCAGTGGTAATATTAAAGCTACATTTAACACTATGTATTTTGTTCAGACAAAATAATGTGAAAGATATGACATGCTAATCTATTAATCCCACATTTTATGGCCCTTATCATTAATTAAAAATTCTGTTTCCTTATACTCTTCTGTTCTCCTTAGAGACTTGTCCTTAGACATGTTAATATAAGCCTAGTCTTCTTTCCAACTTATTTCCTTTCTAGTTAAAAAAGTAAATATTGTAGAATAATGTAAATTACACAGCAATAAACAGAGATAATACTTTTTTATTTGAATATATATATTCAGTTCCCATATAATCAAAATTCTGATTATCATGGTTTCATCAGAAATTAGTGTCACTAAAAGATCAGAGAGTTTCTAACTAGTACCTGTACACAGACTCCCCACGGAAGATTCAAGGATACTGAGGTCAAGTTCCTGTTGAATATGGTTGAGAGATGGGGCTCCCTTCTCCTGCCTAGCCCCCACTAGAGGAACACAAGTTCTGTCTTGAAAGTAGCATCCTGGGAATACTGGAACAACAATTGCCCTCTCTCTGCATCTGTAAAGAGGATGTTTCATGCCAGGAGAGGTTAAGTCAAGAGGTCCCCAGCCTGCTGACCACCACACACGGAGTGCTCAGCTTCTGAAGTGGGTGTGTCAATCAATTCCAACCTTGTTGTTCTACCCTTAGCTCCAGTGCCTGGCTCAAACATTTTGCCTCTGGGTAGAAACAGGCCATAAAATAAATGCATCCCAAAGCAACCGACTTCATTTGCAAGAGTGAAGAAGTTCAAGTCTAAAGGGACTCTGAAAAACTGCAAAGGTTGCGATGAAAGGATATTGGCAGGATATTCAAGATAGAGGCTAACGTGTAGACTGGATGGTTTGTGGTAAAGAACCAGGAAATAGCGCAGCTGGATATAGCCCTTCTGATCTCAGAACAAAAATCAAACAATGACCTCAGAAACTATTTCTTCAAAAGAGCCAAAATTTGATTGGGTATCATTTCTTCTTAAATGTTCAGTAGCATTCTCTAGTGAAGCCATCTGAGCCTGGTACCTCCTTCTTCTAGAAAGTTACTAATTATTGATTCAGTTTCTAAGGTAGATACAAGTCTATTCAATTTTCAAATTTTCCATGTGTCAGTTTTGATAGCTTTATGTCTTCCAAGGGATTGGTCTATTTTACTTAAATTATTGAATTTGTGGTTATACGTCTCTGAGCTATGGCCTTCACAACTACATTTCTACAATGAGATCATTCTTGGATCTTCAGCATGGTATTCCTGAAAGTAAAACCTCTAAAAGTGTAGGGTTCCCGTCAAAATGCAACTCCCAAGAATTTCTCACTCTCACCCTAGTCTATATTCAGCCTTTAACAATTCATCAAACCTACCATTTAAATCGTCCTACTAGTTTATGGTTCTAGAGGCTTCTGTTCCTCATAAGTAGATCTTGGCTATGACTATATTTGCCTGTCCCTTCAAACTCCAAGCTGATGGGCTTGGCCTGTAACTTCAACTGCCTGATTGGGTCCAAGAAAAGTCATTGATTTTCAATTTTCAGATTTCTTTGATATAAGATCAGAAATGGTAGATTCTAAACTCTATATGTTAGATCTGAAACAGGAAGTGGTCAATTTATTCTATTTTATTGCTGAGTAGTATTCCATTGTATAAATATACCACAATTTGTTTTTTTCCTTCTCCTGTTGATGGATTTTTAGATTGTTCTGAATTTTTGCCCATTAACAGAGCTTCTATGGACATTCTTTTAACTGGCTTTTGGTGGTCATAGTAATCATTATTTCCATAATTCCAGATTCAAACTAATGAATAGATCAGAACAATGCACCTATACAGTAAATGAATCACACATAGTATAACTGACTTTGTGCCTTACTCAGCACTGGTGGGCCTTTCTTTATAGAAAATAGACCTGGATAGAACATCTAACTTGTGTTGGTATTCAGACTGAGGATAATCACTTCTTGTAGCACAAGCCATGAACTCAAGTCCACATAAAACTATCTTTCTTGGGAAACCCTCTTACACTGTTAGTGGGATTGCCAGCTGGTGCAACCACTCTGGAAAACAGTATGGAGGATCCTCAAGAAGTTAAAAATAGAGTTACCCTCTGACCCAGCAATTGAACTACTTAGGTATTTATCCCAAAAATACAAATGTAGTGATCTAAAGGGGCACCTGCACCCCAATGTTTATAGCCACAATGTCCACAATAGCCAAACTGGAAAGAGTAGAGATGTCCATCAACAGATGAATGGATAAAGAAGATATATATGTATACAATGGAATATTAGTCATCAGAAAGGATGAATACTTACCATTTACATTGACATGGGTATGGCACTGGAAGGTATAATGCTGAATGAAATAAGTCAGTCACAGAAAGACAATTATCATATGGTTTCACTCATATGTGATATATAAGAGAGAATCATAGGTGAAGGGAGGGAGAACTGAATGGGAAGTCATCAGAGAGGGGAAACAAACCATGAAGGACTCTTAACCATAACAAAAAAACTGAGTGTTGCTGGCGGGGAGGTGGGTAATTGGGAGATGGATATTAAAGATAGAAAGTGATGTGATGAGCACCCACTAGAATGGGTGTTATATGCAACTGATGAATTACTGAACTCTATATCTGAAACTAATGATATACTGCATGTTGGCTAACTGAATTTAAAAATAATATCTTTATTTTACTAGAACTACATTTCTGTTGAGCTACCATTTGACTTGATGACAGCATATGCAATCTTAGTCAATTCCAAGTAAACTCACACAGTCAATAAAGATTTCATATCCTTACTGGTTCCTTCTTCCCCATTTCTGTCCTGATTCTTAGCTCTAGGGTGTATATACTGCCATTCCATCAGTGGAGAAGTGACATCTGCTCTGTGCTGGAACTTGCTAAGATAGACAATTTCCTTAAGCAGTCTTTACATCATTTGTGCTCTTTCTTTTTGAAAATGTACAAAATGTACAAACTTTATAAATGGAAAATATTAACTGCATAAACTATAACAAGTTATTATCAAATATCTACAATTATTGGGGATCCCTGGGTGGCGCAGCGGTTTGGCGCCTGCCTTTGGCCCAGGGCGCGATCCTGGAGACCCGGGATCGAATCCCACATCAGGCTCCCGGTGCATGGAGCCTGCTTCTCCCTCTGCCTGTGTCTCTGCCTCTCTCTCTCTCTCTGTGACTATCATAAAATAAATAAAAAATAAAAAAAAACAAACAAATATCTACAATTATTTCGTATTTAAAATTTAAATCATAGTACAAAGGTTATCTGGAAAATCATCTCTTCTAACTTCAGCTAGAACAAATCATCATGAATACCTGCAACCGATACACTTTATAATAGTGCCACATGCCTAACAAAACATTGTACAACCAATAAAATCATCTGGGATAGATTATTTCAAGGTCACTACAGAATGTGTTTTAATTCTTATTCTTAAGAATGTTAACTTGTATATGGCAAATTCCACTTATTCTCAGTATAGGGGAGAATAATTCTCTCTATCATCTCTTATTAAAGGCTATTCTCACTAAATATTAGTTGATTTGCTTTTTATAATAAGCTAATCTGCCTCCGTTCCACACACATACACACTAATAAAATTTGAGAGATTTTTAAATGCTGCTTAAAGCCCAGCCTGGGAATTTTTACTAGATTCATCATGATATTAGCAAGGCATAAAGCATGAGCACTTCATTACTGGGATGAGAAAAATCTTAGAGTCAATGAAATGCCAGCTTAGAACTTTTCATTAGCCATTCCACAGAACATGTAGACATTGGGCTTTATTTGAACTTCCTTGATATAGTTTATGATGGTCAAATTTAGCAGATTTTTATCTTTATGAAAATTTATCATAAACTTAGGTAATATGGTAGATAGGAAATGAACTACATAATTTTCAAAATGAGCAGCTTTATGAAATGATTGGTACACTGTTCATTAGATACTAGGAAGTATGAACCTATACTCTTAACGTTCTTAATTTCCTAAAATGGCAAAAGAGGTGAAAGATTGAAATCCATTAATTCTAACACTTCTTATTAGTCAAAAAGGTTGTACTTTCTACTTAAGTTTATTTCCATGGAAACAGAGGAGAGGGAATGCCCCCATATCTAGAAATATGACCAAAGACATCGGGCCACAAAGTACCTGGGATGTTAAGGAGACAGAAAGTCAAGCAATTTGACTACAGTAAAGGATTTATGTTGGGATTAGTATAATGTAAAGCCGGAAATGTAGGTTGGGGGTGGATTATAAGGAGTCTTGAATACTGGGATAAAGAATGTGTATTTTATTCTACAAAAGGAATGATCTGGTGTTAACAATTAGGTGTGGATTAAACGAGAGTGAGTCTGTAAGAAGAAAAATTGATAGAGAGGATGTGTTCTAAAATAGGTGTGAGTTAACGATGGCTTGAGCAAGGGTGATGTCTGTAAGAGTCATAGAATAACCAAAGCATTTGGAAAAAAGAATTGATGAAACTGGCTGATATGACAGAGAGCTAAAGAGAAGAAAGATGCAAAGACAATTCCAATTTAATGTTGGGAGAATTCTATTTCCACTTAGTTCAACATGGAAAGCATTTAGAGAAAATAGAAAATGTGAGTTCAGTTTTAGAGAAGCATAAGTAGATATATAAGAAGAAATGTGCTGTGCAGTGGAATCTGTAGGACTGGCTGAGACAGCAGGGATGGATCCATTTTAATTTTAAATAAAAGTTCACTGAAAAAAATAGGCAAATAAAATAAAGTTTCCATTTGAACTTTGCATTTGAAAACTGAAGGGACCTAGTAATTCATATTACTATCATGTTTTAAATTTATACTCAAACATATGGGTTAGGTTCTATATTTAGTCATGTCTCTTGTGTGTGTATGATTTGCTAGAATATTATAAGGAATGCCTTTCAATTTGGCTGAGATTAGCTTAATAAATTAAATGTTTATTATTAAAGGGTATTTTTACCATGTAAGTGAATGTTCCCATTCAATACCTCCAATAAAATGTGAAGTATTAGGTTTCCTGGCAAAAGAGATCTCTGGATATACTATGTCTGCATAACATCAAAGTGATTCAAGGTAGTGAAAAAATAATTCTAGGGGCACCAGGGAGGCTCTCTGGGTTAAATGTCTGCCTCAGGTCATGATCCTGAAGTTCTGGGATAAAGCCCCTTGTTGGGCTCCCTTCTCAGTGGCGAGTCTGCCTCTCCCTCTCCTCCTGCCTCTCCCCCAGCTTGCTCTTGCTTTCTCTTTCTCTTGCTCACTCTATCTCTCAAGTAAATAAATAAAATCTTTAAAGAAAAAAAGAAAAATAATTCTGTTTTATGGAACTTATTGGTTAAATTGCAATCAACACAGTTATTTAATAAATTTTGTAAGTAAAACCACAATATGATGTATCCAAATCAAGAAACAACATTTTTTTTGCATGTTAGAAAGGCTCAAAAATGTTAGTCACGTTATTAACCTAGTTTGTTCATCTGTATTAAGTGAGAAACTGAAATGATAGCAAAGTTCCCTTTTAGGTAGTACATTTTATTTATTTATTTATTTTGTTTATTTATTTATTTATTTATTTTGGGTAGTACATTTTATTATATGTAAACACCAAGTCTTGGGATAACAAACAAAAAAATTCTATTACGCAACACGTCAGGTATACTAAAAAATACACCAGAAAGAACAATTGCTAAGGGAATCTAAAATCACGGGATGTTGTGATTGACACTGAGTTAAATTCACTTTACATCAAGCCTTTTTATCCAAGAAGCTTTAAAGAATTCCGTGGTTGCAGTAATTACAATCTTAAAAGGGAGGGAATAAAAGTAAATACTCTAAATCTCATCTCAGTTGACATAGCAAGTCAGTGGTATTATCTAGCAGGTCAAAGTGTGGTCCCTGGATCAGCAGCATAGGCATCACTGGGGATCTTGTTAGAAATGCAAAATCTCAGATTCTACTCCAAACCTACCGAATCAGAATCCATGTTTTAACAAGATCCCCAGGTGATGCCTGTGTACATCAAAGTATGAGAAGCACAATGATAGGCCACCCTACTTGGATCTACACCCAGAGAGTGAGCAAATGCATACCATCCACTTATGGAGATCTCACCACTCTCTTACTCATCTACAGTTAATCAAATTTTACAATGTCACTTGCCCTAATGTCATGTACTTCGTGAAAGATATGTGACCCTGAAGAGCTTCTTCATGATAGAAATAGCTTGAATTAGACTTCATTCAAAAGTGGTAGAGATCATTTATGGGCACTTCCTCCACTCCAGCCAAGAACTCAGACTTAGTTTAAAATCTGAACAGAGGTCCCTTCATTATCTGCTGCTTCATTCACCAGGGCAAAAACAAAGTCAATCTGGAGAGTTATACAGAAGATGTACACGTTCTTACTCATTTTGCAATAAATGTTCCATTCTTTTATAGTCTTGCTATAGAAATTGCTTTAAGTCATTCGCAAAGGCTATTTCTTGCCTAAGCTTCATTAAGCTTTTTTAATATAGGCTTGCAACAATGCTTGGAAACTAGTAAACCAAACTGACTGCAAAGGGTATTTGTTTTATTTGCTTTGGTAAAGAAAAGAGTGAGGCAAAAAATAAGTAAATAACTAACATTTCTTGAGCATCTACTATGTGGCAAGTACTACACTGAAGTTTTATGTAAAGAACAGGGCTCTCCAAAATGTTAAACTTGAGACCAGCTCTCTAATCATGTAAATGCAGTGTTTGTGTGCTCTGTCACAACTATAAAAACACAGCCTTTTTTAAAAAAAAAGATTTTATTTATTTATTCATGAGAGATACAGAGAGTGAGAGAGAGAGAGGGGGGGGGGGGGCAGAGATGCAGGCAGAGGGAGAAGCAGGCTCCCTGCAGGGAGCCTGATGCAAGACTCAACCCCAGGACCCTGGGATCATGACCTGAGCTGAAGGCAGATGCCGAACCACTGAGCAATCCAGGTGCCCCTAAAAACACAGCTTTTTAAATAACTTCTAAAACCTTATGCATCTAAAACTTTGCTTTATTAGAAACTATTAATATGTCCAAGACTTTCTCATCTCCCCAGTGATACATTACTAAGAAAATACTCTAGAATGGTAGAAATCAGATGACCTTGTTATTTTAATATCCAAAGGGCCTATATTAGATCTTAAACACACCTAGAGACCTTCTCTGGTGATATTATTTATCTGACTGTTGGTCCTGAAAAGTATCTTGGGAACTGTAGTACTTTGCAACTGGTCTCAGTTAACATGCTACTCATTGTACATGCAAGGACTGCTGCATAATAAAACGACCATCTGGGATACCTGGGTGGCTCAGTGGCTGAGCATCTGCCTTTGGCTCAGGTAGTGATTATGGGGTCCTGGGATCTGAGTCCTGCATCTGGCCTACAGGGAGCCTACTCTTCCCTCTACCTATGTCTCTGCCTCTTTCTGTGTGTCTCTTATGAAAATAAATAAAATCTTTTTAAAAAAATCTGAAGGTACTATAAGGTAAAAAAAAAAAAGCAGGTGGTTTTTGGAGGTGCTCAATACCTGTACAAAGGAATAACACAAGAGGCCACTTTTTTTTACAGCTTAGTCTAAAAGAATGCTTCAGAAGGCACCACACAGAGAGTAGACAAAGTTCTCACAGAAAGTTGGCAGACTTTCTGACCCAAAGAAATAGAGGACAGACTTCAAGGAAACCACAACTTCTAGAAAGTGAGGGAATAACTCCCAGAAAGGAGGGAGACAAAGAAAAGGACCCCCAAATCTGTAGACAAACTGTGCTCAACTATGCAGCAGAACCCTAAATCACACACATGTGAGGCACACAGAAGTCAGCTAAGGATGAAAGAACTGAACCTACATTTGAGTTGCTATAAAAGAGACCAAGTTTGCAGTTTGCATATCCCAAGTTCATTGCCAACCCAAACAAATGAAAAATATCAACACTCTTTGGAAGGACTTAAAAGAAAATATATTCTTCACAAACTCACAGTCACAGGGTCCAGATACCACTCTAGAATTACTTCAAATTCAGAGAACAAAGAATACAGTGATTGATTCTCAAGAGGAAAGACATGGAAACCAACCCCAAAAGGACTCAGGCACTGGGACTAGCAGACAAGAATTTTGAAGCAGCTATACTTAGTGACATAAGGAAAATATTCTCAGCGAACAAAAGATAGGAAATCTCAAAGTAGTGAAAAAGATAAAAAAGAACTGAAGTTAAATTCTCAAACTTAAGAAAATACAATACGTGAAACAAAAACTCATGGTAGATTTAACAACAGAATGGAGATAACTGGCAGACAAGAAAATAAACTGATAAGTATGTGAATATAAATGATCCAATCTGAAGAACAGGTTGCAAAAGTGACGAAGTCTCAGGGTCCTGTGGGACAATATCAAAAAGTTTAACATTGCATCTAATTTAAGTCAAGAAGGAGAGGAGTAAGAGAATGGGGCAAAAATAATATGAATACATAATTTCCAAAATTTGGTAAAATACATATATTTAAAGTTTCCACATTCTCAGAAAACCGAAAACAGGAAAGATATGAAGAAAAACACCCATCAGTGCATCAGAGACAAACTGCTGAAAACCAAAGATTCAGAGAAAATCCCAAAGGCAACTAAAAATTCAGAGATAATAAGTATGTGTTGTCATGTTTAAGTCACTAAATGTAGAGGTAATTTGTGCTACAGCAATAGATAACTAACACAGCTATTATATTTGGAGGTATCAATATTCTTTCTCTCAAGAATTGACAGCAAATAGAAAGTCAGGATAGAGAAGACTCTAAATATTATCAACACATTTGCCCTAAATGTAATTTAGAGACCACATTGGTCGATAACAGAAGAAAATGAATTATTTTCAAGTGAATTTTCAAGTGAATACAGATTATTTATTAGGGAGATCATATTTTGGACCACAAAATAAACCTTCATAAACTTAACAGGATTGAAATCATTCCAAGTATGTTTTCTGTCCACAATGGGATTAAATGAGAAACCAACAATAGAACAATGTCTAGAAACACCCATTCCAGATATTAAAATCACACTTCTAAATAAAATGGATCAAAAAAAAAAACAACACTGGGAAAATTAAGGAAAAAAATTAACTGATTATAAGTGAAAAGCTGGACATCAAACTATGTGAGATGCAGTTAAAGCAGTGCTTAGAGAGAAAATTATCACATTAAATTCCAGTAGAAGGGTCTCAAATCAATAATCTAAATTTCCATCATAAGAAACTAGAAAATGAAGAGTCAATTAAACCATGAGTGAGCACAAAGAAGGAATAAAGAGTGAAATCAATAAAATAAACAAACAAACAAGATAACTCCAAAAGAGACACTGAATAAAACCAAAAGCTGATTTTTTTTTGAATGGGTATATAAAATGGATAACCTCTTTAAGACTTACCAAGTATTTACCAAAGAGAAATGAAAATATAGATTTCCCCAAAATAAGACCAATCAGGCATATTTACTCAAGAGATAAAAATATAGACCCTCAAAAATACTTGGGCAAATGCATTCATAGTAGCTTTATTCATAAGTAATCAAACACTGTAAACAACTCAGATGTCTATCAACAGGGGAATAAATTTTAAAAAAACATGATATATTTATGCAATGGACTAGAACTCTGCCATAAAAGAACCCACTCGATACACACAATGAACATTGGTTCTAATGAATCTCATGGATACAGCCTGAGCTAAAAAAGAAACACAAAATCATATATACTCTGGGATTCCATTTATATGAAGTCCTAGAACAAACAAATTGAAATAATGGTGATAGAGATCAGAAGAGGGATTGTCTTTGGGTGGAGGAAGCAGGACAGTATTTACAGGAAAGGGATGAAGGGGAGTATCCTTGGTGCCCTGTGCTTTGATCCACATGGGTGAGTTCCAGGGGTTTTTACATCTAAGTCATCAGACTGCTGATTGAGAGAGAGAGAGAGAAAGACTAATGATAGAGACAGGGGACTGGAAGAGAAAGAATACAATTTAAAAAAAAAAAAGCTGCCTAGGATCTTGGGGGAAGAAACTAATCTGGACCACAAAGAAAGCATAGAAGACTTGCAAAGTGAGACCTGATTTGGAAAACACAGAAGCAAACGCTAGGATGAGAAGGAACAGTCTCTAAAGAACAGACTAGGAGTCTCCAGGGATGAACAGTTTTTAAGTTATTAACTAGGTCTGAACACTTGACCTTGTAATTGTGTGTGTAATGTCTATTTTATAAATAGTCACACTGGCTTGAGGTATGTACATGTGCAATGAGAGCCAGGTTAAGATTTGTAAAGCCCTCTCCTCCCCAGATAATATTATGGTATTCCACATTATCTACCCCCATTATGTAATTCTAAATTAAAATTGTATAGCCATATATATTTATAAATATATATATATATTTATGGATGAATATATATGACATCTAGGATGTGCTTCAAAATACTCTGGGTGGAGAGATGAAGGGGTATGTGGAACAGTTTGGTTATGAGTTAATAGTGACGACAGCTGGGTAATGGGTACTATTATGTATGTTGGAAAGACAGTTAAAGAAAACTGTAGCAACCATAAATTAAAAGTGCTAAAGCCAGCTTAGTTTTTATTTATTTTTCATGATAACTAATTTGAAGCCTGAAAAAAAAAATCTTTCAACTCTTTTAGCGCCCCTGTTGCTAGTGTTAAAAGCCCACACAGCCGTTGCCTACCAAAGGAGCCCATGCTGACTGGGCTGAGGGTTGCAGCTCCTGATTGTCTTGTCTCAGAGTGGTTTCACAGGTTAAAGGGCCCTCAGGGGAAGGGCAAATAAAAGCTAAGAGAAGGAGCCAATTTTTTGTCACTGCCTAGTAAGAAGCATCGCAGAAGACGGGAGAAAGAACCAGCAATGTTTTCAACATCAGATGAGGGGGGATGGAGCAATGGAACAGTCCCTAATGTATTTAGTTTTTCTATTCAGGATATGAAGAAAATTATAATTGAGCTGTTTTTGTTGTAGAAATAAAAACTGAGGTATTAAATTTGAATTTCCTAAAATCTATTGATTATAGATTATAGCTCCTCGATCTAGTCTATTGTTAAATGTGTTTGATCTATAATTAGGCAATTGATACATATTTTTCAGTTGTTGAAATATTTTCTTTGAACAAATATAAGCCATTCTGCAGCATGATGAACATTAATTCTTAAAAAAGGAGTTCGCTTAAACCACAAGAAAATCTTTTATACTTCAATACTTCCACATTCATTTCGTATAATTTCTTAAAGTAAGAAATAAAAGTATATTAGCCTAAATAAATGATACTACAGTAATCCTATCTGGTTAAGGTAGAAACTGAAGATATCGTAGGTAGTAATTACTCCTTGCAACTAAACAGCAAATTGATTTTGATTTATTTACTTATAAATATGCAAGTATTTATTTCTATATTTACATATACTTATTTACTTATAAATTATAAATTTATTTATTTACTTATAAATATAGAAGTACAACTTCTATTATCAAACTTTGAATCATTATTATAAAAAATTAATGCTGTACTAGGAACATATATTTGAAGATTTGGAAATGTACGCAGATTAATAATAAATAGAGAAGATATTACTCTTTCGTATTTTGGGCAACATCACATCAAAACAGTAACCCATTTTCAGTTAATCAACAAAGCAATCAGCAAAGATTTTCTGAATAACTATAAGATGCTGCAAAATGTACAAGAGATGCATATGATAAGGAGTTCACAATCCTGATGAAGGAGTACGCAATCCTAATGTCTGATATACATGAAATATCTAGCTAACAACACAAGATAGTGTTTCCAAAACTAAGTCTTTCTTTTTAAAAAATAAAGTTTTTATTTATGTATTCATCAGAGACAGAGGGAGAGAAGCAGAGACATAGGCAGAGGGAGAAGCAGGCTCCCAAGGGGAGCCTGAGGCGGGATTTGATCCCAGGACCCCTGGATCACGACCTGAACCAAAGGCAGACACTCAACCACTGAGCCACTCAAGTACCCCAAAACTCAGTCCTTCATATGAGTTCTGGAAGAACAGGTAAACTGAGCTGGAGAATGCACTTTGATGATAGAAACAAAAGGACAGAGCATGTGGAAGAGAATACTTTACGTATGGCCTGCATACAATCCTGAAAGTCTTCTCTCCTATAAAATAAGTTGTTTCTACTTGCTTTGAAATCAAAACCAGATGATCTTAAAATACCCACTTTTTCCTTTAATGTAAACTACAAAATATGTTTTAAATGCTCTCTCTTCTCCTAAATATTTAAGACACAGATATAGACAAGTAGAGTTAAATTGAAGAAACATCATAACAAAGAGAAATATACTGCACTGGTATTGATTATTAGATTTAAATGAGTATCTTTACATGTATATAATTCTGTCATCCTCCAATTTTTTTGGTTTGTTTTAAACATACCAAAAAAAAGCTGTACATATTCCAGTAGCGAAAGCAAGCCACACGGGGTAGTCACTTCAGCTTGTTCATAGAAAATGTACCCAAAAAACGCTGTCAAAGGTATTTACAAGGCTACAAGAATTATTTCTACATGTCGCATAATGCCAGAAGTAAAATCGATTTTTCCTCACCATCATCCTCGTCTTATTTTCCAAGCACCTCCTAGATGAAATAAACATGCTTGATTCTCTAGAGAGGAGAAAAAAAAAAGATTTTTTTTATCATGGCCCTTGTCCTTGAGAATCTTAAAATGCTGTATGAGCTATGTGCAAATAAAAAAAAAAGGACAATTTCAAAATCAGGAAATTTTCACGTATATCTACTGGACAGCGCAGACAATGCTGGCAATAGATCAGGGTACAAAATAAGCCTTCTGGTTATGATAAAACATGTAAAATGCCCTCCATTTCTGTTCCTTTCAGTCTAGCTGATTGACATAAAAAAGAGGAAAGTAAGACCCATATGTAAATGGAGAAGCATTGAAACCATGGAGGATGTTCAAGCTGATCTGGTGAAGCAGCTCAGGGACAAAGGAGAAAGAACAGAGGTGAATCACCCATGGTATTTGTGACACAAATAAAAGATAAGCATCTTAATTAACAAAGAAAATTCTCATGCCAGTGGTATATATTATTACCTCCTAGGAATGCACTTTGAACTATCTCAAAATGTACCCCCTAAAGGGCAAAATACCTTTATTTCCAATAATACATCTTAATTATGGATCCACCCAAATATCTGTCATACAATTTAAAGATTACAATTGGGTTCGTTTACATTCATCCCCCAACCTTTTTTTTTTTTAATTTGGTTTTTCATAAAAGACAAGGCTTTGCAGCATCAAATAAAATATATGGTATTTACTACAGGGGTTAACTTTTAAATTAAAACATGTGCTTGTTAACATGCTTCTTAATGGTCTACAGGAGATTTGGGCTCTGTCTAAAGGATATGTCAAGAATCATTTTAGTGGGAAATAATTGAGTTGGGCAAACTGATTTCACATAAATAAAATTGTTTTGACTAAGCTTTTCACTCTGTAACAGGTTGGGGTTTTTTTTTTTTTTTGGTATTGTTAAAAACATTAGGTTTTATTTATAAATCACCAAGGAAAAATTTGACATTTCCCTAAGATAATGTGGATAGCTATTCATATAAGTCATCTTCAATAAACAGCAGGGGTTTTTTGTCCTTAATTATTTGGATTGATCATCTACACTGACCGAGTTTATTTGTTATTGATATTCTGATGTATTCAATACATGGCTACCTGTGTCAAGATATTTTGTATTCTTGGCCAAAACAAAACCGAAAACGTTCAGCTTCAAAGCAATTAAACACTGGGCAAAAACGCTTTTAGCAGCAAAATGAGTAGATTAGAAGCACCTTCTGAAGGCTATGGTCTCTAGCTGGCCTTTTTCCCACTGTCTCCACTGGGATAGTATCATCTAAAACATCTGTGTTTTGTTTATGGCCCACTGAGAAAAAATTCCCCCAGGAGTAAAGGGTGCACCGGTGTGGTGCCATTGAGAGATGTAAACCACCCTAATGTGTGGTTAATGAATTGCCATTACAAAGTGGAATCACAGCTATTTAAAATGGCATCAGATTTGTTCACTCTAACAGGAGGAGACAAAATACACTTGACCACTTGCACCTGTTCTTTAGGCTGTGTTCTTTCCTCAGTCTGAGGAGCATGTAGAGACTGCAAACACCATTTCTCCTGAGGATGTTAGATCTACAGAGGAGACACTGGCTGAGCACCATCGTAGGTACTGCCAGGAGCAGCTGAGTTACGCGGCACTGCCCTGGGCACAGGAGGCTCCAGTACAAGTGGGGGTGGGGGCAGGGAGCATAGGCAGGATGAAAGGAAGAACACCTCTGCTTTCCCAGATTTGCAATTACTCCCTAACAGCTGACAGGACCATGCCTCAATGCAGAATTTCTCAAGCAGATGGATACTAACTTTAACTATATAAATATGCATCTTGAAGTGACGCATAAGGAGACTGAATGAACATCCTTGGAGTATATTAATATACATAGTGACAACCCCCCCAAATTTTCATGAATGCTTAGGACACAATATGTATGTCTCAGTGGAGGTCAGAAGACAATGTTCTGTTTGAAGCTGCTGAGCTCCAAAATGGGAGTATCTTGAAAAGCTGGAGAACAGCAAAGGGTTCTGACTATTTTTGTGAGCCAGAGAGAAGGCAGGGCTTCTGTAGGAAGAGGGAGGACATTGAAAAAAAAAATGGACAGGAATGAAATTTGCCTCCTTCATAATTCTGCCCAGGGTCACCTTTGCCTCAAAATTTGATAGCTCTCGGGGATCCCTGGGCGGCTCAGCAGTTTAGCGCCTGCCTTTGGCCCAGGGCCTGATCCTGGAGTCCCAGGATCAAGTCCCACATCAGGCTCCCTGCGTGGAGCCTGCTTCTCCCTCTCCCTCTGCCTCTCTCTCTCTCTCCCTCTCTGTGTCTATCATGAATAAATAAATAAAATCTTAAAAAGTATAAAAATTTGGTAGCTCTCACACACACAAAAAAAGCCAAAGATAACCTAACCATCAACTGTCGCTCAGTCGATCCATCTTCTCGACCTGTATTGTACTGCTAATGTACTTTTCAGTTTTGAAAGCTTATCAGTTTCTTAGGAGAAGCATAATCTATGGATATTCTGTGTTTTCCAAGCCCCCATCTTGTCCTACAGTCCACATCCATTTCAGTCCACACCCAAGGGTATAAGAGTTTCTAACTGGCAAAACAGTAGTGTCTTTACTTCAAACATTTTGAATCCATCTTCTTTTATACTCTTGTCATTCAAGTCCTTTAAATACTCCAAAATTATTAGTTCCTCATGCCCTAAAACTATGACCAGCTAATCACTCTGATTTGACCTATAACACATGCATACTCTATATATCACTATGTCTATAAAACACATACACGCTCACATAGTTTCATCATAGCATAGTGAACGCTGTGATTGTACCTATGGCCATTCTCATTTTAATTACAATCTATTTTAAAAATCAAGATACTGTAAGTGCAAAATAGTAAAGATCAGATATTTATTTCCCTTGGTCAGGAGCCTACATTAGTATGAAGCACAAATCCATGGGCACAGCCATAATAAAAGTATTTTTCCCCAGGTAGCCTGGGTGGCTCAGCGGTTTAGCGCTGCCTTCAGTCCAGGGACTGATCTTGGTGACCAGGGATCGGGTCCCATGTCGGGCTCGTTGCATGGAGTCTGCTTCTCCCTCTGCCTGTGTCTCTGCCTCTCTCTCTCTCTCTCTCTCTCTCTTTGTGTCTCTCATGAATAAATAAATAAAATCTAAATAAATAAATAGATAATTTTTTTAAAAAGTATTTTTCCCTAAATGAAGGTTCTCGGGCACAAACTGCTAGTGATTGGTGAGCCACTGAAGTTGTAATGCATTTCCAAAATATATGCTATAATCATCAACCCTAAATATATCTCTAATTAAAACAAATCCTGCCATGAGTATGAAGATCAAAAGGAAAGTGCTCTTGATATATTGCTGTTCAATTTAGGCCTCCACCTCTTGTGCAGAAATCTCCCAGAGATACTGCAAATCCATTAGAGTCTGTTACATGCTAAAGCTTCTAGTTTAACTCCAATCGCCTGTGTAAAATCCTGGATTATAAATCACTGCTGCGATCTATGCCCAGGAACCATCTACTTGTATTGCTTATCGGAAGGGTTGGAGGAGGGTATATGGAACAACATCTTGAGGGTTGACGGATCAGAAAATATAAATGATATTTCCAAAACAATGAGTGAAAATTCTCAGCACTTCTCCATTTGATATGCAGAAAATGAGGGAGAATCATTATATTCCCTTAAAATAAAGCCTACAAAAGTGCCTCCCTCTAATTATTGTTTTGCTCAATAGAGACTGTATGAAAAGCTTTTTGAAACATCTGAAGTACTTTAGAAATATGAGATATTGTTACTACCAGTATTGTACTCTAAATATAGCAAGTATAACTCTTCAATGCTCCACTTTAATATACCTGCACCTTTGGTTTTCCATTTAGCTCCCTGACTTTCAGTGTTAATTTCTTCTTAAAATATTACTTATACTCAGCTATTTGATCCCATTGTCATTTTTCTTATTATGTTATACTGATAAGTCTGTTTATTTCTTCTACTGGATCCTATCCTCGAATCCACTTTTTAAAAAATCCACTCAATTTTAAAAATTGAGAACACTCAAGGCAGCCTCTACAGGACTGACACCATTAATTCAGCTTATCAAAAGATATTATCAGACATTATCTGCTTATAAGGAATTATGAGCTTATAATTCCTATAAGCTTATCAAAAGATAATGTCTGATAACAATAAGTCTGTCATTTCCTAAATTTGATTTCCATGCAGCAAAATTTAGAAAATCTTAGCTATTATTTGAAAGTTGATTCTCTTTTTCTTCTTCTCTTCTCCTTCTTCTTCTAATAATTAATTAATTAATTAAATAATTAATCCCCTTTATTCTTCCCTCCCCATCCACTTTCACTGCTTAGTCTTCTGCCTTCTTCTTGTCCCATTCTCTCTTTCACATCATTTCTCTTGGGAGTATTAGAAGGCTGGCTAGCTGCTGCATTTTCTGATATAGACCAGAGCAAAAGCTACCCAAGAGTGACTTGTGAGAACCTGCACAGTATTAAAAAAGAAATCCCCATTTAGTGTTTATGTAGGGTGCACATGGAGGAGAAGGGCAACGTTAACATATTACCTTGGGGATCAAAGACAGACTGAGGGGCGCCTGGGTGGGTCAGTGGTTGAGCGTCTGCCTTTGACTCAGGTGGTGATCCCAGAGTCCTGGGATTGAGTCTTGCATCGGGCTCCACAAGGGGAGACTGCTTCTCCCTCTGCCTCTCTCATGAATAAATAAATCTTAAAAAAAAAAGAGAGAGAGACTGAATTATGGGGCACAGAGACAAATGAAATCATTTAAATATGGAATGGAAAGTAAGTAAGTAAAAAGGAGTGTCGTTTGTACTTGCTTTGTGATACTTCGCCAAGTAATACCAAAAACAACAAAGTGTTTCATCTGTAAATCATTGTGTGTGTGTGTGTGTGTGTGTGTGTATTTGGAACAACTAGATGTAAACTAATGGGGGGGCAGGTTCCATGTTTCGAACTTCTCTCTATCCTCCAAAACACAGTGCAGCTCCTCATACATCTGGCACTTAAAAATAGTTTGAGTGAAGTATAGCAAATCACTATGAAACTGGTGTCTATTGCCCCAAAATTGACTATCATTGCTTCATACCATGTAAAGGGTTTAAACAATGCAAATGAATAGAAATTTACACACAGATGCATGGACATATAATACACATAGCCCCCAAAAGAAAATTATATGAAACCATGAAATTGAAGATATATACAAATACACAAGAGAAAAATTATACAGAAAACATATCCATGTAGAAAAATCCATTAATTTGCAAGATAGTCGGTAACTTAAAAATAATGAAGAGTATCTTTATTATTTTCAGCAATCTTAAGTTTCCAGGAATTGGTGACAGTGAAGAGCAACCTGTGAGTAGCTGTGCAATTAATATTTATAGTGAGATATTGACTTACGTGTACCTGGATAAGTCATGTTATCTGACTTAGGCTTCATGCTTCCGTATCTGAGGTGACAACACTATTTGCCTTCTCATCCACCTCCTCTGCAAAGATGCTCTGCAAATAAATGAGGTAATGTTTGGGAAATGTTTGCAGCTTGGGGAGGAAACCCACTGCATACATCTCAGGTGTTATTACTCTTCCATATTCAAGCCTGGCCTATTATTTTTATCTTAAATTGAAACGGCACTGTTTGAGTTCTTGGGTTCTGACCAAAATCTGGGTCAACATGAGAGGATGATTATTTTCAATTTTAATTCTGAGGCTCTGTTCGAATCCCTTGCACGTGTGAGGGAAAACTGTAGCAAATAAACAAAGCCCATAAATCAAGCTATGAAAGAGAAAAATCTCTATTCAGAAGGATTTTTTCTTTTTCTTTCTTTCTTTTTTTTTTTTTTTTTCAATGAAGAGCATGAACACTGTATTTCCCCGGAGGAATATTTCGGTCCAGGAAGGAGGATAGTGCATGCAGTGTGTGTGCGTGTATGCGTGTGTGTGTGCATGTGTGTGTGTGTGTGTGTGTGTGCTGTGCGTGCGCGCCCGCGGAGAGAGGGGCGGGGGAGGCGGATGAGGAGGATGAGATCATAGTTTCAGGATCCTCAGGAAACCCTGGTACTGGCAGCAGCCAGCCTCTGCTGTGCCCACATGACCCACAACTCTGGCAGCGGACCCGGCACTTCCAACATTATTAAATAATAAGAAAGCGGCTCCTACTCCATGCCCAAACCTCCCTACAGACCAATGGACACCTTCTAAGAGTTTGGCGCGTCGGTGACTGAGGCGCCCGTCCATTCCAAGGTGTGTGCAAGGCGTTTTCCTCCCCGGCAGCTCCGGGATGGGGGAGGGCGCGGGGGTGGAGGGGGTCGGGGTGCCTGGGGGCCGGGCGGGGAGTGGGCGCCGGCCGGGCCGCGCGGTGCCGCGGAGCGGGCGATGCACAGGACGCGCCGCCCCGGCTGCGCAGGGACCGCAGCCGCCCACGGCGCCGGGGCGCGGGCACGGGCGGCCGGAGCAAGGGCAGGCGCCGCGCGCCGGCGAAGTGCAGAGTGGAAGCGGGCGGCGGGCGCGGGCGCGGGCGCGGCCGGGCCGGGGCGGGGAAGCGCCCCAACGCCCACTCGCGGGGTTCCCACCTGTGCGCGGGCGCCGGCCGCCGCGAGCGCCAAGCATGTGCGGGCGCCGCAGCCAGGACTGCGGCGCGGCGCCTCCCCGGGCGGCGGGCGGCGGGCGGCGGGCGGCGCCTCGGGCCCGCGGGGCGGCGGTAGCGGCTGCTGCAGGATGGCCGGCCCGGGGCGCGGGGCCGCGCAGGTACACCTCGGCCGCCCGCGGAGGCCCGGCCGTGCCGCAGGCCGAGCGGCGGGGAGGTGGCGTGTGCAGCTCGGTTAGGGATGGCCCTCACGCTGGGGAGCAGGCCGGGAGGTACCGTGCGGCCGGGAGGGCGGCGCTGGGTCCCTCGCAGCCCGCGGCGTCTGCGCGTGTTGCAGTGCGCTGCGGTGCGCGGGCGGCTGCCGAGCGGGAGTGGGCGCGCGCGGCGCTGGGCGGCGGGGCGGGGCGGGGGGCCGGGGCCGGGGGTGGGGGCCGGGGGCTCGGCGTCTGTAGCCTGTTGCCCGTTTTGCAGTTTTCCGCTGGGCCGAGGGCGGACGGGAGGGACCTCCTGGTGCCCGGAGTGGGAGATGGAGAGGTGTCTGTCAAAGGACCAAAGCCAAGGAGGGAAGCGGGGTGGCCCGACGGCGGTGCTGGGCTCCCTGGTGCCATTCCTGGGACTCGGTAGTAAAACTTTGCTCTCTGGCTGGTTTGGGGAAATGGCTTTGAGAAGAGGAGCGTGGAACTTGGTGGGGGGAGGGCGGGGGGAGCCGGCGGAATGCTGGATGTACCCTCGCAGAGAAGCTTGCCACCCTTAGGATCCTTGTTGCACTGAAAAATGGGTCTTTGGAGTTCATGTTTACATTCAAGTTTTCCTGCTTTCTCTTAGGGTCACTTGGTATTAATGTGTTTGTGTTTCCTTTTGAACGCACCTGTATTGTTCAAGTGTGCATAGTTACTGATTTCTTTTTTTTTTTTTTAATGTACTTATTTTGCTTATTCCAAAGGTAGAAACTTCAGAACTAAGAAAAAAAGCTCTCCGTATGTTCCAGGCACAGTTCTGTGTGTTTTCACTCAGTTAATTCTTACAGCAACATCAGGGGTGGTTAATAATATTATCCAGCTTTTTTTTTTACAGGTGAGGAAATCCAGACACAGGTGAAATAACTTATTCAAAGTAGAACAGTTATTAAACATTAGAGCCCAATTGAGCACTCAGTGCACCCTTAAGCAACTCAGGTATTTATTTATCTCAAGGGCACTTCATTGTGCCTAAAGTCTTCTATGCTTCATATATATATATATATTAATATTTTATTTATTTATTCATGAGAGACACAGAGAGAGGCACAGACATAGGCTGAGGAAGAAGCAGGCTCCATGCAGGGAGCCCGATGTGGGACTCCATCCCTGGTCTCCAGGATCACGCCCTGGGCCGAAGGCAGACGCTCAACCGCTGAGCCACCCAGGCGCCCCTATGCTTCATACACTGACCACATTTCTCTACCAAAATGACGTCTTAACAACCGCGTTGAACACAATGAAGATTTTCTGATTTTTAGCACTATACCTATAGCAAACATCCTTTGAGTACTTTTGTCACAACCAAGTTTCCTACAACAATTTTAAACCAAAGTAGCATTTGTCAGTCAAGATTTTTCAGCCAAGTAAGTTAGCACAAAGCAGATGGCTGAATTGACCTATTGGTTTGCACTTAATTTTAAACTAAGGTATTAGTCTTTACTCAAAACATGGCCATCATTTTCCTCAGAACACCAGAAGCTTTGAGCAAGTTTAATCATCTTTAATCCAATCACTCTGACTAGAGGTTAAGCAGTTTTAAAAGAAGAATTTTGTTATTCTCTTTCAACTGTCCATGATTAAAAGGTTATGTCTTGAGGGTGTGCCTATATGTCTATACCTTTTAGCCAGTTGTACGTGCTTTATACAAAGTTTGTAGCAATGAAGACTGAAATCAAAATTTCTCATTAGTTCTAAGTTGGAAATACTTTTAAAATTTTGACTTGCTTTAAATGAACCATGATGTGAAGAAAGGTCTCGGTGGGATGAACTCCCAACTGCATAAATTTAGAGAATTGCTCTTCATTTGAGCTTATCGTGAAGCTCTCATAATATTCATTTTATTGGACGGATGTCTCTCTTAAGTCTTCATCTATTATTTCCTCAAGTAAATTTAATTGCTCCTTCACATAACCAATTTCAAATTATTTTGACATTCATAGACTTCCTTAATTCTTGTCTCTCAGTTTAATTAAATTCAACATACATATTTCAAACCCACAAGCATTCAACATTATAAGTGAAAAGACTAGAACGCTACATGGACACATGTTCTTGGGATATGAAAAAAGAAATCATCCCATTCTTCAGTGGTTAACCTCCTCCATACCCCAAATTATGGCTTCAACTTTATTTTGGGATACCAGAGTGCAGTGCTTTGGTCAAAATAGTTGCAAGCCATGAGACACAGTGTTGTTGATACTGAAATTGAATTTAAATCTTCCAGGTCCATTTATATGAAATGTTGATTGTTATTAAGGCATACATTTTATAATACGTAGGTATGTCCTTTCTTACCTGACTCAGAATTGTTCCAGTGTTCTAGCTTGTTACTTATTTTAGAGAAAGCATTCCCTTCCTTCTTTGACCTCACCTGGTAGATATGACATGACTTTGTCCTTTCAAGTCCCACACCACCAGTTTTGGGAGAATTATAATGTCTCTGCTTCCTTAGAGCCCCAGTGTTTCAGGAGGTAGATGGGGAGGTGGGGATCAGTAATGAGCAGAGAGATGAGTGAGCCCTGCCAACACAGAGGGTCAGATTTTAATAAAATAAGTATACACATAAGTGTTTATGCAAATCTAGGTAAGTTCTCTGAAAGAACGAATTCTTTAATCCTTTAAAGGATTCTGCACTGTCTTAGACACAGAGGTCAGAACGGGATGCCCAAGCAGTCACATATTTGTGGAGGAATGACATGTGAGGAGGTGTTTACTAAGTCAGCTGTCTTCTTAAATGCTTTCATAAATATTTTCTGAATATTTTCTGAATCAGAGACCTTTGTCTCATTCTGCTTATCGCTACACTTCTTTATTCACCAGGAGCCATACTATTTACTTACATTATTCACCTAGGGACATGGGGAGATTTGCTATCAATACCTTTTAAAGCATGTAGAGCATGTGCCACCCTTATCTGGTTAGTAACGTATGTACAGAAAGTCATTTAAGTTTAGCGAAATATAATCATTTTCTCTCTTTACCTTAACAACTACTGTTGACTTTTAAAAAGTAGTTGTGGGGATCCCTGGGTGGCACAGCGGTTTGGCGCCTGCCTTTGGCCCAGGGCGCCATCCTGGAGATCCGGGATCGAATCCCACATCGGGCTCCCGGTGCATGGAGCCTGCTTCTCCCTCTGCCTGTGTCTCTGCCTCTCTCTCTCTCTGTGACTATCATAAATAAATAAATAAATAAATAAATAAATAAATAAATAAATAAATAAAGTAGTTGTGTGTGTGCATGTGTGTGGTTGTTGTTAAAGTGGCAGATGGTGCAAAATAGAAATGCAATTGATTCATCACACAGTGCCTAAGATTCTATAAAGTGTCTAAGGGCAGGGAAGAGGCCCCAGAGTAAGGTATTGATAATGATACTCATCATTAAGTGATGAATATGCTGGGAACATAGGTATTAACAATTTAAAGTATAGTAATAACTAAATTTATTGAATATGTACTGTGGGCTGGGTATTCTGTGGGCTAAAGATAAATTAAGTATTCTTCACAATAGCATAGAGGTCTGTATGCATTACCCATATCCCCATTGTGTAGAATGGGAACTGAAACATGAAAAGAACAATAATCAAGACCACTGTCACATAGGTAGAGATAAACCCGAAATCCAAGTATTCTGATATTGTAGTACACACTGTTAACTGTTGATGTGTAGCACCCAGTTCATAATTTTACTAATTTGTTAAATTCCCACCTCCTAATTTGGTCCTTTGGTTACTTTTCCCTTAGTAAAAATCAGTGGGGAAAAAAATAGAACTTCCTTTAGGGCAATGGTTTTTGCCCAATATTTTATGGCAAAATATACATAAAGAAGAGATCTATGAATTCCTAGACAAAGATTAGAGATGGCTAAATTATGAGAAATTTTTCATTACATATTTTTTAAATTCAAAAGTAGTCATCTGAACAGCATTTGAAACTATTGAAATTTTTATCATCAAGGATATGTACTTTAGCATTTCAAATAATTTTTTTTTAAGATTTTATTTATTCATTCATGAGATACAAAGAGAGAGAGACAGAGACACAGGCAGAGGGAGAAGCAGGCTTCATGCAGGGAGCCTGACGTGGGACTCAATCCTGGGTCTCCAGGATCAGGCCCTGGGCTGAAGGCTGCGCTAAACCGCTGAGCCACCTGGGCTGCTCAACAAACAACTTTAAAGTCTCAGTGACTGAGATAAATAAACAAAGGTTTATTTATTGCTAATGCTATGTGCCTATATTGGTCAATAAGACTGTATTCTATATCCCCCCTCTCTTAGAGATTCATGCTAATAAAGCTGCTGTCTTCCAAAGATCCTCATCTCTCATTAGGCACATGGGAACATGGTGAATCACCTACAAGTTTTTAAAATGTTTCTACCAGCAAGCAAGACTTGCCACTTTTACATATTTCATTGGCCAAAGGAAATTATACAGCCATTCTTAACTGGAAAATGGAAGAGAGGGGGCAATACAATCCTATGCCCGATGGAAGAACAGTGTGATGATAGTGAACACATTATGATTACCATATAAAATTAGTTTCCTTCAATAGTTTTATCACCTAAAAATGACTTAGGTCTTAATGTAAAGTAGAATCAACAATAATTATGTTTTAGAATTCAGCATAGAAAGGTAATTTCTACATAATATCATCAGCAAAGAAAACAGAGACTAAACTTCTGAAATGAATGATATCCCCTTTTTCACTGGGAGTGTATTTAGTCAAGGAATGATCATAAAGCTATGGTTTATTTTAAATTAATGCATGATTTAAACTATTTGACAGCAAGCACAAGCCAAGAACAGTGCCAATGCCACATACATCACCCAGCCTCTGTTTTATGAACTGATCTGATAGTATCAACATGGTAGAAAAAAGAGAATGGCTATTTATGTTCATCTTTGTCACCTCACCAACATGGACAAAAGTAACATAGGTGCTATTATATATTATTGTAAAAAGTAATATAAACATATAAATCATACTGCATGTTTAAGTTACTGAACATAATTTAAAATGTTAGAATATATCTAATCCATATTTTTAAACCTTTTATTTTGAAATAATTGGAGATTCATATTCCATTGTAAGAAATAATAAAAAGAGTTCCCATGGTCACTTTTATCCAGTTTCCCCCAACACAAACGATTAGAAAATGGGCAAAAGGCATAAAAAGTCATGTCACCATGGAAGATCTACAAATGGCAAATATGTACGTGAGAAGATAATCGACATCACTAGCCATTAGGGAATGCAAATTAAAGCCAAAGTGAGATATCACTACACACCTATCAGAATATTCACTGCAAGTATATAGGAATTTAGTGGTTTTTGTATGTTTATGTTGTATCCTGGGAACTTGATGAACTTATTAACTCTAAGTGTTTTTTTTTTTTTTTGTAATTTCTTAGAATGGTCTGTATAGACCATCACATCATCTGAAAGTAGTACAACTTTCTTCCTAATCTGTATGTCTTTTCTTTTCTTGCCTTATTGCACTGTTAGAGGTTCCAATATTATGTTAAACAGAGGGCTGAGAGTGAACATTCTTGTTGCTGATCTTCAGGGGAAAGCATTCAGTCTTTCATCATAATGTATACATAATATCAGTAAATTTGTCTTCTAGATGTTCTTAATCAAATTGAAAATTTTCACCTCTCTTCCATTTTTTTCTGGGTGTGTTTATCATGAATAGATATTAATTTTTGTCAAATCCTTTTTTCCTACCAAATGATATGATCATTTCATTCTCCTTTAGCCTGTTATAATAGTAGATTGATTTTTGACTGTTGAACCAGCTTTGTACCCCCATAATAAATCCCATTTAGCCATTGTGCATATTTTTTGTATAATCTATTTGCCAGTATTTTGTTTAATATTTTTACATCTATATTCACAAGAACTATTGGTCTATAGTTTTCCTTTTTGGTACTGTCTTTGTTATTGGTATCAAAGTAATGAGTTACAATGTCTTCTCTCTTCTATTTTCTGAAAGAGATAGTGCAGAATTGGTATTAATTCTTCTTTAAATGTTTCGTAGAATTCCTCGGTAAAACCATCTGGTCTGGGAGATTTCTTTTTTTAGTTTGTTTTTTTTTTTAACTTATGAACTCAATTTCTTTAGTACTTGTACAAGTTTGCTTGGACTGCCATAACAATATCACAGACTGGAGACTTAAACAACAGAAATGTATAGTTTCACAGTTCTGGAAGCTGTAAGTTCAAGGTCAAGGGATCAGCAGGTTTGTTTTCTTCTCAGGCCTCTTCCTTGGCTTGCTGATGGCTGCCCTCTTGCTGTGAACTCACATGGTCTTTCCTCTGTGTGTCTGAATTTTCACTTCTTACCAAGACATGGTCTGATTTGATTAGGACCCATCGTAATTGTCACATTTTAACTTAATCATCATTTTAAAGGCCCTGTTTCTAAGTATGATCATATTCTGTATTGCGGTTAGGACTTCAACATATGAATTCTGGGAGGACACCGTTCAGCCCATAACAATATTTTATAGGCTATTCAAATGATCTGTTTCATATTACATGAACTGTGGTAATTTAAGTTTATTGAAGAATTGATTCATTTCATCTAAGTTGTCAAATCTATTTGTGGAGAGTTGCTCATAATATTTCTCTTTGTTCTTATGATGTCTGTACTATCTCTAGTGACATCTGTTCTTTATTCTTGATGTTGGTAAGTTGTGTCTTCTCTCTTCTGTTGGTTTTGACAGAGGTTTGTCAATTTTATTGATCCTTAAAAGACCACATTTTTTCATTGATTTTTCTTTATTGCTTTTCTGTTCTCCATGTCATTGATTTCTGCCTTTGTAATTCTTATTCTCTCCCTTCTGTTTGATTTTGGTTTATTTTTCTCATCTTTTCCTATATTCTTGAGTGGGTATTTATACTGGTTTTAGGTTTTTCCTCTTTCCTACTGTATGCATTTAGTGCTATAAATTTCCCTTTTGGCACTGCCATAGCTCTATTGTACATTTTGATAAGTTGTATTTTCATTTTTAGAAAAGATTTTATTTATTCATTCGTGAGAGACACAGAGAGAAAGAGCAGAGATGTAGGCAGAGGGACAAGCAGGCTCCCTGCAGGGAGCCTGATGCAGGGTTCAGACCCCAGGACCCTGGGATCACGACCTGAGCCAAAGGCAGAAGCCTAACCACTGAACCACCCACGCGCCCCTGTATTTTAATTTTAATCCAATTCAAGTGCTTTTAAAAATTTCTCTTGAGATTTCCTCTAGGTTTGACCTATGGGTTACTTAGAAGCGTGGTGTTTGGTTTCCAAGTATTTGGAGATTTTGTTATTGTTATATCTCTGTGTTTCTGGTCAGAGAATCTTATTTTCTGTATTGTCTGTCTTTTTGTCAGAGAATACACTTTGTGTCATTTTGATTCATTTAAATTTGTTGAGGTTTATTTTATGACCAGAAATGTTGTTTATCTTGGTATATTTTCCATGGGCACATTAAAAGATTGTGTATTCAGCTGTTTGGGGGCAGAATGTTCCATAAATGCCCATTTAGATCCTGTTGGTTGATATTGCTGATGAATTCTTATATATTTTTGCTAATTTTCTGTATAGCTCTCTCTATTGACTGTTGAAAGAATGTGTGAGGTCTCCAATTATAATTGTGGATTAGTCTATTTTTTTTTATTTGTATCAGTTTGACTTTACATATTTTGCAGCTCTGTCATTTGGTATATTTATATTTAGGATTGCTTTGTCTTTTGGTGTGTTGATTCTTTTATCATTCCATAATATCCTCTCTATATCTGGTAGTTTTATTTGCTGGAAGTTGACTATATGTGACATTAACAGACACTCCTTTTTTTCTTTAATTGACGTTTGCATAATATCTCTTTTTATATCCTTTTACTTTCAATCTGCCTGTATTATTATATTTGATTTGAATTCTTTGTACATATAATGTAGTTGCATCATATATTTTATTTTATTTATTTATTTTTTAAAGATTTTATTTATTCATGAGAGAGAGAGAGAGAGAGAGGCTGAGGGAGAAGCAGGCTCCATGCAGGGAACCGACTCGATCCCAAGACTCCAGGATCACGCCCTGGGCTGAAGGCAGGTGCTAAACCATTGAGCCACCCAGAAATCCCATGGGTCATATATTTTAATCCACTCTGCTAATATCTTTTAATTAATGTATTTAGACCATTTACATTTACTATAATTATTGATATGGTAGGTTTATGTCCACCATTATATTTTTTGGTTTCTTTCTCTCCTTTTTTTTTTTTTTTACTTTCTCTGGAGTTTTTTCCTTACCTTTCTGTCAGTTACTTGAGCTTTTATAGAATTCCATTTGTATTCGTCTACAGGGTTTTTAAGTGTATCCCTTTATAGATCTTTTAGTGGTTGCTCTAATTTTATATCATATATGTGTGTGTGTGTATATACATATATAAAAAATGTTTTTGCTGTCTACTGCTGTCATCATTTTATCGATTATAGTGAACCATGGAAACTTTACTTTTTTTACACCCTATTCCTCTCTGCCATTATAGTATAATTGTCAAATATTTCCGTTACATATTTTCCCACAGTGTTAACATTTTTGCTTCAACTGTCAAATATAATTTAGAAAGCTGAATAGGAACAAAGGAGCCCATTTTATCCATATTTTTTCTTTCTTGTTCTAACATAACTTTCTTTTATTGCTTCCTTTTTGTTTTTTTAATATTTGCATTTTTATTTATTTTTTTAAAGATTTTATTTTTTATTTATTCATGAGAGACAGAGAGAGAGAGAGAGGCAGAGACAGAGACAGAGGGAGAAGCACGCTCCATGCAGGGAGCCTGATGTGAGACTCAATCCCAGGACTCCAGGATCATGTCCTGAGCCGAGGACAGATGGTTAATAACCACTGAGCCACCCAGGCATCCTCCTTTTTGTTTTGAAAGCTTCCTTAGCCACTTTTAGAGCAGACTGGCCTCCTGGTGACAAAATATCTTTGATTTCCTTCATCTGATAATGTCTTTATTTCCCCTTCATTCCTGAAGGATATTTTAACTGGATATGGGGTTCTAGGTTGATAAATCTTTTCTTTCCATGTTTGAAAAATGTGCCCATTTTATAATGACCTTCATGGTTTTGTTGAGGTGGCATCTTGATTCATCTTCATTATCTCTTATAGGTAAGTGTCATTTCTCTTTTGTTCTTTTCAAGATTTCTTTCTTACCTTTAGTTTTCATAAATTTGACTATGTCGTATTGGCATGGGTTTCTTTGGGTTTATCTGTTTGGCATTCAGAATTATTTAGTTCTTGAATCTGTAGATTAAGGTCTTTGTCAAACTTGGGAAGTTTTCAGGCATTATTTCTTTGAGTACTTTTTTCAGCTCTGTCCATTTTCTACTTTCTTTCCAGGTTCCCAAGACATGAGTGTTAGATCTTCTGTCATAGTACCATAGTGGACTTGTTTCCTATGACTGCTGTAACAAATTTCCAAAAATGTGTTTACAACACACATTTATTCTTTTACAGCTCTGGAAGTCAGAAGCCAGAAATCACTTCCACTGGGTTAATCAGGGTGTTGATAGGGCTAGTTTCTTCTATAGGTTCCATGGGACAGTTCATTTTCTTGCCTTTTCTAGCTCCTGGAGGCTACCAGTATTTTTTTGACTTCACGATTCCCTTTTCACACCAATTTAATCTCTTCCTTCTATAATCATGTGTCCTACTTTCTTTGCTGTAATCAAATCTCCCTTGACTCTCTCTTTCAAGGGCACTATGATTACATTTAGGGTCCACCTGGGTAGTCCATTATATATTCCTAATCTCAAGCTCTTTAAATTAATCCCATCTATAAAATCATTTTTTGCTTTATAAGCTTCCAGGGATCAGGACCAGACTGAATGTCTTTGGAAGCCATTAATCAGCCTACTGCACACACAGAATCTCTGAGGCTGTGTTCAGACTGGGTTATTCTAATTGTCCTATCATCCAGCTCACAGATTCTTTCTTCTGTCATTTCCATTCTGTTATTGGGATATCTGGTCATTGGGGTTTTTTTTTCTTTCTCTCCTTTTTTTTTTTTTTAGTTCTAAAATTTCCACTTAGTTTTCTTCTAATGTGTTTTTTTGTTTTTTGTTTTGTTTTGTTTTTTGCTGATACTTTCTACTTTTTTGTTTCAAGCATATTCATAATAGCTAATTGGAATATATTTTTTATTATGGCTGCTTTAAAAACTTTATCAGATAATTCTAACATCTGTCATCTCATTGTTGGCATCTATAAATTGTCTTTTTTTTTTTTTTTCATTCAGTTTCTGATTTTCATGGTCCTTGGTGTGATGAATGATTTTCATTTGAAACCTGGCCATATTCTTATTTTGTTAAGAGACTCTGGATCTTATTTAAACATCCTGTTTCAGTTGTCTTCCACTAACATCACCCCAATAGGCAAAATGGGGTTGGTGTCATCTCATCCCTCCCAGATGGGGGGAGAAGTGCAGGTTCCTCACTTGGTCTCCCTTGTCACCTAAGGGGGCTCCACATTACTGAGGGAATTGCAAATTCAAGTTCCCCACTAGATCTTCACTGATATCTCCCTGGTTGGAAATGGTAGAAGTGCCTCTTTTCTGTTCCCTGTGTGCAATCGATAGACAATATGGGGATAAGGAGGTGATCTGATTACTCCCGGGCCATGATGACAGTCCTGACTCTCCACGAGGCCTCCCATGAGAGACCACTCAATGGAGATGGAGAGGGGAGACTTGGTATTGCCAGGTGGGGATAACAGTTCAGCCTCCCCACATGGTCTCCACTGACAACCTAGTAGAGGTAGAAGGTGGAGTCTCATTACCACCTGGTAGGAATGAAAGTCCCAGCTCCATACTTGGCCTCTGTGCCATTACATTGGTGGGAACGAGGAAATATGGGGCTCCTGTACAGCCTGGTGAAGGTGTGGGTCTAGGCTCCCTGCTTAGCCTGTTGGCAAGGTTGTGTAGGGCTACATTCTTTTCTGCCTTAAATGGTTGGAATAAAGCCATTATTATCTAAATATGTTTTGATATATTATGTTGCCCCTTTCTTAGTCCTTTCACTAGGTAAAGCATGATTTTGTTGTCCTCCTTTTTTTTTTTTTTTTTTTAATCTGTGTCTGTTGGCATTTCCAGGTTTCTAGTTTCTTTAAGTCCCATGTCTGGGATACATGGAGCAATACAAAAACCCAAAGAAGTCACCATTGGGGTGACTGTGAGGGCCCTGAGGCACCTAGCTGGTTTGCCTTCTCCCCAACTTTCAGAGTCTTCATATGCTTATTTTATGTATAATGTCAAGGGTTTTAGTGTACCCAGTGGAAGGAATAGGGAAAATTACTTCTATTCCATCTTCATAGAAATCCAATCCACATTTTTTTATGCAAGTGTAAACTGAAAAATATCACTCAACATTGATTCTCAGAGGATGACAGGGGATTACTGCTGCTCTGTTCCTGAATAATAGGCACTTTACGGGTCAGTGGGATGAGGGGGTAGTTGGACAATGATGCAGACAGGAACACAGAACATTCCATCAGTGTGAAGTTTCAGGGACCATACGAAGGTACTTTTACTCTTCCAAATCAGTGCTTTTTCCTCTCCTGGGAAACCATTACTGCAGGCTGTAGCAAGATTGGAAATTTCTACCATTCTCATGGACTGTCTTTGTGGCAGAATTCTATAACTCCACCATCCCAGCCCCTACTGTATTCTAAGTGTCCGTTTTTCCTGGGAACATTATCCATCTGAAATGCTATTTTGAACCAGAAAGTGTGTGGGGAAATGTTGCTAAGCTAAGAAGGAAATAGTGAACACAAAATCCATGTTTAAATTTTGGGAAGCATCTACCAGCAAGCATTCATGTTAATTTATTTTGATGTAAAATTATACATTAAAAATAAATGTATTGATTTTGTCAAGTTGTTTAATCACTGCCTAGTAGATTAAGTACAAGAGATGGGGAATAAGAATTTTCTGCTTGAAACCAATATTAAAAAAAAACATTAAAAATTAAAAAAAGAAAAACACACAAACAAACAAAAAAGAAATCAATATTCAGGGATCCCTGGGTGGCTCAGTGGTTGAGCCCCTGCCTTTGGCTCAGGTCATGACCCCAAGGTCCCGGAATCGAGTCCCACATCAGGCTCCCTGCAGGGAGCCTGCTTCTCCCTCTGCCTGTGTCTCTGCCTCTCTCTGTATCTCTCATGCATAAATAAATAAAATCTTAAAAAACACCAATATTCCAATAGATAACAATTGACAGGGAGGCAATCCCAAAGAACAGCAGTCCAGCAAGATTCTTCCAAAAAACAAATCAAGTTATTGACACTGTCATTTTTTTTAAAGATTTTATGTATTTATTCATGAGAGACAATGAGAGAGAGACAGAGACACAGGCAGAGGGAGAAGCAGTCTCCATGCAAGGAGCCCGATGTGGGACTCGATCCCAGATCCTGGGATCATGGCCTGAGCCAAAGGCAGACGCTCAACCGCTGAGCCACCCAGGTGTCCCTGACACTGTCATTCACCCTGAAGTTCTCACTGTACTAGAGCAATGTTCCTTCAAATGTGGTTCTCAGACGGGTAGTGTTAGCACACCCTTGGAAGTCTCTGGGAATACAAATTTCTAAGAAACTCTGGGGATGGAGCCCAGCAATCTCTTGTAACAGACTTTCCAGGTTCTTCTGATGCACGTGAAGCTAGAAACCACTGTACGAAAGTAACTATTGCAGAGTACACTAAATTTATGCTTTTCATGATTCTCACCTCACCAGTTTAGAGTTTTGGAAAATTTATTTATTATGTTTAACATTTTGTGTGCTTTTTATTTGTAAGTATTTTTAAAGTAAAAATAGCAAAAAACTCAAAAATTTGTTACCCAAGGCAGTCTCTTTAGTTACATGTGCCTTGTTGATTTCCAGAATTATTGTATCCTTAACCCAAATAGTTATAACTGCTCCATGTCTTACTTTTTGGTTGAATCCATAAATTAAGCCATGCCTACACTTCCCTGCCTTTGTTCCCCATAGCTGCCAAGTCATAAATTAATGGATTTTCTTGGCAGTTTTTATGCTTTTTTCTAGAGCTGACACAAGTCATGAAGATATTTGGAGGCAAGGGTGGGGGCGTCTCTGCATCATTTGAAGAAGATGCATTTTAGGAGATCTTGTCACACAATATTGTTAGAGACAGATGCATATGCAGATGTCCAGACTCATCATTGTCATTACCACATCAGTTCTACCATAGGGGATTCACTGTCTACTACAGGCTGGCATTTTTCTCTGGGATCATGTGAGATTAAAGAAAATCTTGACTCTAGGACTATCCTGAGGAAAGAGAAACTGCATCTGGAATAGCAATTTTATAATTGGGGTGTAGTTACAAACCCCAAGATGGGGCAAGACAAAGTCAGTAGGAAGCAAAAGGTTAGAAGTTTTAAAAAATACCTTGTGACTATAATTAAATATAGATAGGCAGATTTGAGAGATTATCCGTGGCTTCTAGTCCTAAATATGGTTCAGTTTTATTTTAAGGACAGTATTGGATTATTTTATTCTTTCAATTAGCAATTCACTAAACATAGAGCATAGATTGTATAAGCGTAGAGAACATAGATTTATAGAAGAGAGATTTGAGTTCATAGATTTTTTTAGAGATTTTATTTATTATTTTTAAAAGATTATTTATTTATTTATTTATTTATTTATTTATTTATGTGAGAGAGAGAGAGAGAGAGAGAGAGAGAGAGAGAGGCAGAGACACAGCAGAGGGAGAAGCAGGCTCCACGCAGGGAGCCTGATGTGGGACTCGATCCCAGGACTCCAGGATCATACCCCGGGCCGAAGGCAGGAGCTAAACCGCTGAGCCACCCAGGCATCCCAGAGTTCATAAATTAGAATTCACTTAGTACCCACCACTTTTGATTGCCAATCTTTTACTTTTTTGATTAGTTATTACATTTTACTATGTATAATTTTTAAGGTTAATGTTTAAACTTTTACAACATAAAGTTTATTTCCATAATACCTTGTATTCCATACATTTTTTTTTAAGATTTTATTTATGTATTCGTGAAAGACACAAAGAGAAAGAGTCAGAGACACAGGCAGAGGGAGGAGCAGCCTCCATGCAAGGAGCCCGACACGGGACTCGATCCCCAGTCTCCAGGACCAGGCCCTGGACTGAAGGCGGTACTAAACTGCTGAGCCACCTGGGCTGCCCTCCATACATCTTTTTGAAGGTGTCCTTGTTCCTGAGTAAACTAGGGGAGTGGCTCACAATTCATCTGCTTTTGATTTAAAATGAGACACATTCTTGGTTCAGAAAACAGTAATCTCTTATCCTTTTAGTAGCCCCACTACCAGTTGTATTATGTTTTCCATTCCTTCTGTTCCCTTTGTGCATCCAATCTGATTATATTTCTCATTTACTTGTGTTGCTTGGGTGTTTAAGTGGTTGTGCTTCTGCAATGTTTTGGGGATAAGACTTCCAAACCTTCATTATGTAGAAGTGTTTGTTAAATACCACCATGTGGACAGGTTGGAGGAACCACTCCTTTAAAAACAGGTTTTTAAATGATGAGGCAGATGTTAGCTCTCACACACTCATCTTTTATAAAATAAGGGCCCCCAGCCCTGGCAATACTAGTCAGATATCTTCTTTCTTAAAGGAACCACTTGGTTGGCTTTTTAAAAATGTAGTAATGAAATCATCACCAGAATGCTTAGGTAAGGCTTAAATATGGAGAAACACGATTCTTGCAGAACCAAAGGGGCTAAGAAAAGGGGGATTCAGAAAGGTAAGAAGTGTAATCATGTCCTGTGTGGGCAGTCAGCCAGATTTTCCCCTATAGTGCTAGCTTCTATTTATAAACACAAAATGTGTCAGGTGATTTTTTTTCCATATGCAGATAAATCCTGCCCCTTCCTTTTAACCTAAACACTGTAAAAGTACTGTTTACCATTAGAATGCATAAAAAATACTTTCTGTATTATGGCGCTTCAGCCCCCTTTTTCTGTGGTGGGTTTTTTTCTTTTTCTCTTTTTTTTCTTAGTGGTTCAAGAATGTTTTTTCTCTTTGCCTTGTTTTTTGGGAACTTGTGACCTAACAGCTGTAAATTAAATGTTCTTTATAAATATCTCTAATACTTTAGAGATGAGGTTGAGTCTTGCTCCGTATCCGTACAGCTTGAATCTTCATATTAGGCAAGGAAAACAAGCGAACCCAAAGCGAGTGGTATTCTATCATCGATCTGCAAAGAACTGGTTATAAAGGCAAATAATCAGCCACAGTAGTTTAAACTGTGATTTAAATAATTTTAAATATTAAACAATAGCCCTGTGATTTCATGTGAATGAGCACATAGGAGAGTTTATGGTTTGGATTTTAGGGTTGAGGTTGATGATTAAGGTAGGAGAAAGTGACACATACCAGTGCTTCACTTCTTTCATAGCCATAATCCTTCTGCCTGGCTGTGAACAGATGATAACCTGTGCCAGCTGTCTTTGTTTTTCCCACCACTTTATTCTCTTCATCTCCTTTGTTTTGTGTTTGTGCATTTGTTTTTTAAAAGTATTTATTTATTTATTTGAGAGATAGCACGAATGGGAGGGGCAGAGGGAGAGGGAGAGAGGAGCTCAAGCTGACTGCACTGAGCATGGAGCCAGATGAGGGGCTTGATCTAATAACCCTGAGATCAGGACCTGAGCCAAAACCACGAGATGGAGGCTCAACTGACTGTGCCACCCAGGTGCCCCTGATTTTGTTGTCTTTGTTATTGTTTTTCTCTTAGCTTTCTTCTTTCTGTACCCTTAGCCAGCATCTAGCTGAGTCGAATGGTCCTATGAAGAGACTCATTGCTGGCACCATAGAACTAGAGACCTGTTAGTCCCTGGCCTGTGCTTCTCCAGACTCTCACCGAGCCTATGACAAGACTGCATTTTCTAGTTTTCCCTCTCTTCCACCAGTCATTCCACATTACTTATTACTCCCTTGGATTCAGTAATTTTATGTTAGTCTGTGGAAGAACTAGCCCTTGTCATAATTCATACTCACCAAACCTTCTGTTTCCCCCTCTGGCTCAATGTGGTTATGAAACTGGCCATTCATTTTTTAGAACTGTTTCTCAAAATGTGTTTCAAGGGCCACCTGCATTGGAATCTTCTGGGGGTGTTTGTTAAAAGGATAGGTATCAAAACTCCATCCTAGACCTGCTGAATCAGAATCTCTTTTTCTGACTTTAGGATGTTAAGGTTAATGCTAATACCAGGAGTTAGTCTGGAATTGGGCTTCATAACCTAGGGTAGCTTTTTATTTTTTATTTTTATTTTTAAAAGGTTATTATTAGAGCACATTATGAGCTGGGGAAGTAGGGAGAGGGAGAGGGAGAAGCAGACTCTCCACTGAGCAGGGAGCCCAACACAATGTGGGGTTGGATCCCAGCACTTTGAGTCCATGGCCTGAGCCTAAGGTAGACGCTTAACCAGTTGAGCCACCCAGGCACCCCTAGGGTAGCTTTTTAAAAATCAGAATGGATACCAGGTGCAAGTTTGTAATTTGAACAGTCTGCTGTGATACTAGCATGTAGTCTATATGAACAACTGGAAAAGAAGCTGTAGAAATCAGAAGGATGGGAAAGAGGTTAGTGTTGACAAAGAAACATTACTTTAGTGCATTCATCAAAGGCCAGAGATTGATCCTCATTTATAAAATCAGAAACTAGATCTTTCTCTCAAGGGCATAGTCACATTAACCAAGCTTATAGAGACTGAGCTATAAATAGAAATGCCATTTTTAGAATTATCATTGTCACTAGGACCTGCATGACTGGGGCATTCTTGTCCTCTAGACAAGGAAGAGTGAAGAAAAATTATCCAGAAGTTTACTCCTTGAATTTGCTGTCAGATTGAGGAAAATTAGTTGAATAAAAATGGTAAAAATACTAAAAAATTACCGTGTGTCAGGAAATCTAAATATTTCATGTTTGTGATTTCATATGCTCCCTCTCAATAGCCCGTTGCAGTGGTATTATTAGCTCTATGTTCTAGATGAGAAGGGCATAAGGGAAAAGACGCTACCAAGTGCTAGAGCTGAAATTCTCAGGCTCTGTGACTAAGTTATTAGTAAAAAGAGAAAGAAACTACTAAATACCTCTAGAATTGCTTAGCCCTTGCCATCTAAGTAGGCAATGAAGTGGGGGAAGAGTAGCTTCCAGTTGATGGAGAAGAAAGGAATATGCCAACCACTGTTTGTATGGATAGGATGCTTTCAAGTAATGAGTAATTACATGAGCAGTCCCCGGGTGGATGAAGAGTAATACCTCTGTCAGACCTTGTGGTTTTATTTAACTGACCTCTCTAATAGTTGTGATTAAGTGACAGATCTACACAATCAGGTTCTGCTCTCAGATTGCCTTTTTTAAAAGATGTATCCCAGCCATATAGAAATAGCTAGCCATAAATATTAATAAGTAGTAATATAGGCATGTTTAAATATAGTAGGCAAGTTTGCATATATCAGCCTTGTGGGTGTCCCCAAGTCCTGAGGTAACCTTGTTTCAGAAAATATGAGTGGAATTGACTAGAACTTCCACAAGCTCCAACTCAAGCATATTTCCTGTTCTTTTGGGAGATTCTCATGGAACTTAGTTCCCCCGTGTCTCTGTTCTGAGTTTCTGCATCAGTTGAATGCCCAGTCACCACTCAGGGTTTTGTCTCCTAAGAACAATGCCAGCTTGCACAAGAGATCACCCTGCTGTATGCTACTCTTGATCCTTTACTCCCCAAAGTATCCATGGCTCCACGATATGTGTTTAGCTCACTGTGTGGTAGGACTTGGACAGTAGAGTTGAGTAGTAGAACAGACATATTGGATACCCCTCATATTAAAACTCCCCCAACCATTTCTGAAAAAAAAGTGATAGTTTGAGTTTTCATCTTATGTTCCAGCATCTCACGAGGTGAGAAATGGATTATTTCTTTTTTTTTTTAATTTTTTTTTCTTTTATTTATTTATGATAGTCACACACACACAGAGAGAGAGAGAGAGAGAGGCAGAGATATAGGCAGAGGGAGAAGCAGGCTCCATGCACCGGGAGCCCGACGTGGGATTCGATCCTGGATCTCCAGGATCGCGCCCTGGGCCAAAGGCAGGCGCCAAACCGCTGCGCCACCCAGGGATCCCAGAAATGGATTATTTCTAAGTGCACATATTCATTTCGAAGTGACAGGTGCACACTAGTAAATCATATTTCTAGCTCTTTTGTTTTCCCCAGTCTATCTGCTCGGAACTATCCATCAGATTCTGATCTACTATTGAAATGTAACCCTTCCGACAGGAAAAGTGAAAGGCCCTCTGATCTATGAAACAAATGTCTGCCACCAACAGTCCCTGAAAAACCTCTCAGCACATACAAATGTTGGTGGATCCTGCAGATGAATAGCAAAGATGCCATGTATGGTCTGGGGGCTGATACTTTGAGACTGCTTTAAGTCAGAGTATAACCCTAGCTCCACACTGGTGGTGGTACCATTCACTGAAAAGTACTGGTAAGAAGTATAAGATCTGCCAAGAGGGGAAACTTTAGGGCTCTAGGTAAGGATGTGTATATCCTTGAATGGACACACCTTTCAATAACAAAACTGAACTAAATTCTTTCCAGTTGTGGAGATGACTAGTATTAGTGTCTAAATAAACATGTTTTGCATCTTGCAGGTTACAGGTTACCTGGTTTTGCATATATGGTGGGGGAAAAAAAAACAGAAATTTTTCACTGTGATGAAAAGTAACCACTGCATTATAGGATACAAGCTAGCAAGCCTGCATAGAAGGATAATTGTTTCACATAATTTTGTGATCTAAAGATTCATGGAAAACTTTAGAATTTGCTTAAGATTAAAAAAAAAAAAAAGAATTTGCTTAAGATTGGTGGCAGAAATAACAACCACATGGTTTTGGATATGTCCGTGCCTTTAGACAGATGTAGTTTTCAGAGCTCAGTCTATTTCTGAGAAGACTTTTGCCTCATATCTGTTACAACTGCCAAGATGTATGGTATTGTAGGCTAGACCTGTTGTACTAAACTCCACCTCTGTGACTCTAGAAAACAGTGGTGGAGATCAAAACAAACTCAGAAGGTAAACACAAAGCTTAACAATAAATATATGCTAATAGTAAATGTGACACCAAATTGTTGCAAAACTTAAGACTATATGGTCAAAGACTGTGTCAGTCTTTACCTATCAATAGAGTAGGAGGAAAATGCTGGAGATCTCAGCCGCAAAAATTGTATCTTTTGTTTAGCAATACCTGGAAAGTTATTGTGGGTCTGTCAGAGGCCATGCTGACAAGTGAATGATTTGCTCTAAGTTCTCATTAGAGAATTTGTCTATCACAAGGTGACATCCCAGCTACCTAGGTGCCTGGAGATTGACTGGAGGAGGGTGAAACTGAACCACACAAGGTGCAGAAGCATCACCCCCTTGTCCTCGGGGAGCTTATATTCTACTTGGGAGATGTAATTAAGAAGAGAAACAATCAGGGGTGCCTGGGTGGCACAGTCAGTTAAGCATCTGCCTTTGGCTCAGGCCCTGACCCTGGGGTCCTGGGATCAAGCCCCACGTTGGGCTCCTCACTCAGCATGGAGTCTGCTCTAGGATTCTGTCTCCTTGTCTGCCCCTCTCCTCTGCTTGTGTGCTCTCTCTCTCCCTCTTTCTCTCTCACAAATAAAATCTTTTTTTAAAAAAAGAATGGAAACAATCAGTGAAACAACATGATATAAAGAAAGGTAAATTTGTTGTGTTGCATGAAATGAGAAATAGGAGAAAGCATGTTGAAATTCCGAGAAGTGGGAAGGTTTTCAGGAAGTATGTGATGTCTCAGTACCTTCCTGGGGTTAGGATCAAGAACTGCATGAAAAAGTGAGTATCACAATAGACTACCACCTGCAGCCCACCTCAGATCCCTGGAAGGCAAACCTAAGCTGGCCTCCCAAGTGTCTAGACTCATGTACAGTGAAAGAGAAGAACACGTAGCAGTAGAAAGATAATAAACACATGCCCCTCCAAGCCACCGCAGGGGTTCATGAATTGTGCTTACCTTTGTTTCTGTAAAGAGGGTAGGAAAGAGGAAAGAATAATATTCTTAATGTGTGCGCAGTGAAATCCAGCTTGCAAAGCCATTTTCCTTCATGGTTTCTCATTTCTTCCTCACATGAGTCCTGTGAATTAGTGATTCCTTAATCCCTGATAGGCTCAGGATTGTGATTTGTCAAAGATCACACAGCTAGTAAACAGCCAAGCAGGAACTTGTGTCTTACCTGAGTGCTCCCAAATTCTGAGTTCTTTGTCCACACCACAGTGTTTGAGTTATAGCTGCTGACAGGAAAGATTTCTCCTGCCTGTAGTGGACTGGGAGAACAGAACAAAAAAATTAAACCTGGTCCATAGTATGCACAGAGTTCTGATTGAACTCCCTTCACCCTGGGTATTTAAGGACCTTACAATGTTACTTTCAGCTCTCACAGGATTTTATTAAGGTAATGGATCAATTTCCATTTTCAAGGAAATCTGTGAGCCTGTGATCTTTGTTCTAATCCCACATCAAGTCAGAGAGGAGTTTGGGGCCTAGGATCTATATATATCATATAAAATAACATATAGGAGATATATATATGACAGTGGTTCAAGGTTTTAGCATGCATCAGAATCATCTGAAGGGCTTTTGAGACCAGATTGCTGAAACAGTTTCTGATTTAGTAGATCTTAGGTAGGGGCCGAGAATTTGCATTTTTAACAAGTTCCCAGGTAATGCTGATGCTGCTGATCTAGGGACCACACTTTTAAGAGCCATCAGTATAACATGTGAGGCCCGTAGTGAACTACACTGATTTATTAAAAATTAATCATTTAAACATCGTTTCTAAGATAGCCTTAAAGAAGAAATGGGGGTGCTAAAGTGTAGCCAAAGAGGGTATGTTTGGCTACACTTTAGCCAAACATGAAATTACACTCTGTGCTGTGTGATAATACCAAGTGTGGGAATTAGGGTAGTAGTGGTATTCATGGGGGGTTGATTACCCTGTAATACTTACAAACTTTGGGGTGTTTACTTAATAATTCTTATTGCTTGATGCCTTTTTAAAATCTTGCTCAAAATATCCCAAAAGAGCTGGCTCATCTCATTCTATCTACCTGCTTCTACCCCGAGTTCAGCTCTAAATAACCCATCCCAAATGGGATTTTTCCACTTACATAGCCATCAGGTTCACTGGCTTTGTTCAACTTGTTAGATGGCCAACACCATGAAGAGAAGACTCAGTCTGTGTTTGGATTATTGGTTGGCTAATTCCGATGGTTTCTAATTGTTGTTCAGGAATTTTGGTTATTGTGCTCCTCCCACTTCAACCTCCTACATGGACCTTTCCTTGAAAAACAACAACAACACTGCAATGTGTAAGGACATCAGTTCCTTGGTCAGTTATTTTAAAACTACTTGCACACACATGGACACAGAACATAGACAAATTAAACTGTTTCTGAAAGTCTGTTACTCTTCCATAACCATAGCCGTATTTGTGAAATAAGCTTTGTCTTTATTTATATAGCATATTGTCCTGTTTACTATAATGGATTATATATGTGTCACCTTTGTTCTCTATTACTTGTGTTTTACTATCATTACCTGTGTGTGTGTGTGCATGTGTGTGTGCGTTTAGGTCTATGTAATTTTGCTACATGTGTAGATGTGTATTATTACCACTACAGTCAACACAGAGAACATTTCCATCACCGGGGTGCCTAGTGCTGCCACACACATTCCCCTTTCCACAGCCCTCTCCTTCCCCAACCCGCAAATATGTTATTCTTTCATTTTGTCATTGCAAATATATAAAAGGAATTGTGCTTTATGTAATCTTTTGAAGTTTTTGTTTTTAAGAAAGTTGGCATAATTTCTTTGAGCTTCTACCAACTTATTACATGTATCCATAATTTGCTCTTTGTTATTGTGGAGTACTATTCCTTGGTATGGGCGTACCACCATGTGTTTTAACCATTCACCTGTCAAAAGGTATCTGTTTCTTTTTTATTTTTCAGTTTTGGCTATTATGAATAAATATGCTATGGGTGTTCACATATAGATGTGTTTGTAAATGTAAGTTTTTGTTTGTCTAGAATAAATGCTCAAGAATGCAATTGGCTAGAAGTTTAGTTTCATAAAAAACTGCCCAGCTCTTTTCTAGAGTGGATTTTGTGTTCTCACCAACACCTTATGAGAAGTTTCTCTGTTTCCTTACCAGCATTTGGCATTATCCTTATGTTTTATTTGAGCCATTCAGATAGGCTTGTAGTGTTTTTGTCTCATTGTGGTTTTAAATAGCATTTCCTGGATGACCAATGATGCCAAACATCCTTCCACGTGCTTATTTGACATCTGCATATCTTCTTTTGTGAAATGTCTCTTCATGTCTTTTGCCCATTTTCTAATTGTTTTTTTTAAAGATTTATTTATTTATATTTATGATAGACACACAGAGAGAGAGAGAAAGAGGCAGAGGAGGGAGAAGCAGGCTCCTTGCCGGGGGCCCGACATGGGACTCGATCCCGGGACTCCAGGATCGTGCCCTGGGCCAAAGGCAGGCGCCAAACCGCTGAGCCCCCCAGGGATCCCCTCTAATTGTTTTTGAATTTACTGTTAAATTTTGAGAGTTCTGTATGCTTTCTGTGTTTTGTATATGTAGCTTTCAAACATTTTCCTTTCATCTGAAGCTTGGGTTTTCATCTTCTTAATTGACTCTTCCATGGAGCAAACAGTTTTAGTCTTGATAAGATCCAGATTATCAATATTTCTTTCTACGGATTGTCCTTTTGGTATCAAGTTTAAGAACTTTTTACCTAGCCCAAGATCCTGAAGATTTTTTCCTGTTTTTTTCCTAAAAGTTTTAAATTTTACTTTATACTTTTTAATTCCAGAATGCATTTTGAGTTCATTTTTGTATAGCATGATTTAGATTGAGGCTGTTGTTTTTGGCTATGAATGTCCAATTACTTTAGCAAATATGCCTTCAGTTTTGACATATATTTTTTTTATTTAACAAGCATTAATGTGAGAGGTTACTATGTGTGAGACACCATTAGGCAGTCTTTACAGGGAAATTCATAGACTTGGTTCCTGAATGATCTTGTAGTTGAGAATGTACATATACAAATATTCTCAAAATTTTAGGTCCAATTATAAGACAAAAGAAAAGGACTTGAAAGAGGAGGATTCAGGGAGAGTAAGTGTAAGCTATTGGTGTAGCTTAAAAGAGAGAGTATTAAAGCAGGGATATAAAGACAGAACAGAGAGAAGGCTAAAGAAATATTTATGAGGAACATTTATCAGAGCCTAGCAGAAGGTAGTTTAGGGAGGAGAAAATGTCAAATGTGTGAATGGTTTGTACAAAAAGAGGAAAAAAAGGAGGTTTGGGTAGAAGAAGTGAATTGGTTTTAAACTTCTTGAGTTTGAAGTAGCCATTGAACATTTAGGTGAAACTGGCCTCGTTATGGTTTTCACATATGAAACTAAGGTTTGTGGATGAATTTCATGGTGGGCAATTTTTGAAAATTGCCAAGAGTTATTTAGAGCTAAGATGCCATAAAGTTAGATTAGACAAAGTCAAATGCAGAAATTGTAGAATTATAAAAAGGAAACTTTATATTTAATGTAAAGGCTGAGGGTTTGGTACATTTTAGGTTAGAATCAGAATGATTCTAACTACAAACTATGTTAGCTCAAGAAGCTTTTGTAATTTTTTAAAAGAGTCCAAGCCTCAGCTTTCTTATCTGTGAAATGGGTGTTTTTGTAAGCCTGCAACTTCTAGGATTGCAGTGAGGACCAAACAAGATGGTCAGCCTAACGTGCTTTATCTATAATGAAGACTTGACATGTGTTAGTTCTTTTTTTTCCTACAAGATATTTTTGAGACCATTTAGAATGTTTTCCAAACTATTAACAAGAACTTTTTTTTTTAAACAAAGTCTTATACAGACCTAGAAAACAGATCAAAGCAAAGCTGTCTGCTTTATATCCAAATTCTCAATTGCAACAACAAGGTGGAAATGTCAGGCTCTTTGCAAATCACCAGTATAGTAAGATAGGTCAATTTAAAGATGAGAAAACTGGTTAGAAGAGATAAAGAAAGTTCTCTCAGGTTACATAATGAAAGCAGACCCTGGTGTAGTCTCCTATTCCATACGCTTCCCAAAATGCCATAGTATCTATGACTCAAGTAGCATTACCTCACATGGATGGCTATGGTTACAGTTCCAAAAGAAACTGGTATCTTAAAGGTTCTGTGAAGTGTAGTGGCAATCCTGTCTCTTGTGGCCTCCAAAGCACCCTTCTGCAAAGTGAGCCTCTTTTTAAGAGGCATGTTTGGATGTATTTAAGAAATGGGCTTTATATACCCACTTTATATGAAACAAGGCCATGATGTTCTTCTATCCTTCTCTCTTAATAGCTAGTGTTGGCAAACATTTCATGTCTTAGAAAGCTTAGAAAGTGTGTCCTGGGGCAGTGGTTTCAGACACGGAGTAACCCAGGGAACATTTCTAAATTGTATATTCTAGGACTCAATCCTGGAAGATTCTGAGTCAGAGAGTCTGAGGTGGATCTTTAGAATCTCATTTTTTTTAAAACTTCCCAGGGGAGGCTGAAATTTAGGGACCATTGCTCTGTGGTGTAGCACAGAACCCCTGGAGTTGCCAATGCTGTTGCTCTGACCATTTCCTTTCTAGATAACTATTGCTTTTGAGCACTCAGTAACATTGCTCAGATCCTCTCTCTAGTTCAGAATTAGAATGTGGTCTGCCCTACCCAAGCCAGCCAATTCCCATTCGTCAAACCTTTCCCTTGAGTTAATAGCTTAGAGGCAAAAATGGTGTCAGCTTGGCAGTAATAACAACAACAACCTAAAAGCCATCACTTTTGGAGCATTTGCTATGTGACAGATGAGTTTTTAGTGTTTTGTCTGTATTTTCTGATGACAGAAGTTTGACCTTTAGACTTTCATTTACAATTGCCTACTCAGTATTTCAAAAAGAACGCTTGATTACTCCCTTCCCTGATAGATGCTCTATCCCAGTCTTCCCTTGGTACATTCCCAACTGTCAGCCAGTTGCTCATGCCCAAATCTATTCTTGCCTCCCATTTCCCAGACCATAATGAATCCATGCCCTCAAAATATACCCCAATCTAACCACTTCTACCCTGCTCCACCTAGAGCCATTCAATCCAAATCACTATTGTTTCCTGTCTACATCATTATAGTAGCTGGATGGCTGGACTACTTTTGCTTTCAGAGATGAAGCAAGAATAATCATATAAAAGTGAAGATCATGGGGATCCCTGGGTGGCTCAGCGATTCAGCGCCTGCCTTTGGCCTGGGGCGTGATCCTGGAGTCCTGGGGTCGAGTCCCGTGTCAGGCTCCCTGCATGGAGCCTGCTTCTCTCTCTGCTGTGTCTCTGCCTCTCTCTCTCTCTCTCTCTCTCTCTCTCTCTATCTGTCTCTCTCTCTCTATCATGAATGAATAAATAAAAAAATAATAAAAGTGAAGATCAGAGTTGTCATTCATTCAGGGGTCTAAAATCTTCAGTTACTTCCTAGCACACTTAGCTAAAAATCAGTGTCCTTACCAAACGTTACCTATAACTTCTACATGATTTGGCTTAGTCTCTTCCCCCAAATTCTTCTTGTATCACTCCATTCCTTGCCCTCCTTACCTTTAATTCATTACTGTTTCCTAAATTAGCTATTTTTTTTTTGCCCACCTCAGTGCATTTATACTTGCTATTCCCTCTTCCAGTATCATGCTTGCCCCAGAGTTTCCCATGGCTAACTGTCTCATTTCACACAGGTATCTATTTAAATAACATTTTTGGTTCTTGGTAAGGCCTTCCCTGCACATTCTTCCTAAAATAGCACTCCTGCCTCTATTCTCTTTCCTGCTTCACTTTTCTTCATAGGTTTTAAACTTCTAATGTTCTGGAATACATATATTTGGTTGGTTGGTTGTCCATCTCTCCAACTAGTGTCAGCTCTGTGAGGGAAGGGATTTCTCTGTGTCTTGTTCACCTTCATATCGTTGGCACCTGGCACATAATATTTGTTGAATGAATGAATGAATGAATGAGTAGGTATAGCTGTTGTTTCCCTCTTGATTCTCCCTTAGCAGTGCCTATGATTCTTATCTCTCAGATGTACATGGAATTCCTGTAAACTTCAATGACATATGTCCTGATCTCTCAATCATTTTTCCAATGATCTTGGTTGCCATTTGTTACCATCCTTTAATATTTATTAAGGACAGAGCCATTCCTAGGACAGTCTTTAAAATACTTCACTATTATCCCCAAAACTAAAGTTTCTAGGCTTTGCCTCCTACCCTTTGCTTCAGCACTTTCAGATTTAGGTTTGAAAGAGAGCTAACTATAAAGAAGGCATGCTATGTTGCATCACCAATGTCCTCATAGACAGGAAAATACTCTATGCACATTTTTTGCCTCTCACCAACCGTTATAGAGCCATATGAGTGAGGGAAATGTACTTTTAGGTGGGCAATAAAAATGCTCACCCTAGGGCCCTTAGGCTAATATTCCTCCTTACTTCTCACACTAAAAATGTATAGATGGATGATTTTCCTCCTCTTTCATGAATGGCTTCTGTATGAGCCATTTGCTACAGGAAGGTTTGCATGTGTTCTATGTTCACTGATGCCTGAAATACTAGTATAGCTCTGCCTTCTTTTTATTCACACTAGGAGCATTTGTTTTATGACATATGAGAGCCAACAAGTGTGGTCAAGTGCAAACAGACCCATATGCAGGTTGGGTGGAAGGGTTCCTTGTGGAAAGCTAACTCTCACCACAGTGCACCCACACACAGACCCTCGGAAGGCTGGCAGCTCTGCTGAAATAGAGTGGGCCAGCTTGCCAGTAGGCACCTTGCTATCAGAGCAGATGGGCCCAAGCAGGGGCAGGCAGCAGAGCACGCATGTCCGTTCTGACCACATGCATATTTATCATTTGTGTCTTTTATTTACAGGAGGCAAATTCTTGAACAGAAAGGCCACACTTAGAGAATAAGAGTCAGGAAGGATGAGCTTTCAGCCTTAATTAAAACATGAGAGAAAAGAAACCAGTGTTTTGATCTCATTTACTAAAGCTTATACATTAACCTGTTACTCCTTAATCCCAAATCACTCATCACTGAAGGGGATGCCCTGTCTTGCTCCAACAGTTTTTCACTTGCAAACTCACTAGGTAGCTTAATCTTTTTTTTTTTTTTTAAGACCAGAGATGTAAGGAGATTCGCTGCATGCAATGAAATTAATTTTACCAACATGTGTTAATAGAAAATAGAAAATAGAATTATTTTCCAGAACCATCTTTCACTTTTTTAGTTGTCTCATTTTAATAAAACATTTGTTTTCCTCCCAAATTAAGATGAGTATAAGGTATTAAGGCTGGCAGGATAAGTGACAATATTTGTATGTTGAAAGTCTTCTTTAATATTACCTGTGGAATGTCTCATTTACCTAAGTAGAAAACTTCAAAGAGAGAAGAATAATTGTGATTACTAAAAATATACAAATCACTTTAGATAATCTATAAACATTGTATCCATTCAAATAGAAGACAAAAACAAAACAAAAAACCCAGAAGGGTCTCTCATAGACACTACATGTAATTCATGGGCATATTAAAATTTTTCACATTTACTTAGCACCTTATACTTCCCACATATATTCACATGTATTATCTCACTTGAGCCACACAATTACCTTGTGACATTAAGTAAAGCCTGTTAGTCTCACTTTGTAGTTGAGGACACTGAGGATTATGGAGATGTAATCACCCAAGTTCAGACTTCAAGATCATGATTGTAACTTTAGTTTGGAGGCTGTTATATAATGAGAAGTTATCTCATGATGGCTTCTAAATTATCATAGTCTTTGCAATGTTGCATTCTACTTTTTACTTTATTAATGAAATCTGGCAGTGGAGACATAAGAATTCATATGTATCAAGTGTCTTGGCCACTGACTGCAAAATCACATTTGACAGCTGCTGGTTGACTTCTACTTATCTTTTTGACAAGTCAAATCTTGTAGAGCTTTGAGTAGGTTACTGAGTTGCCTAGCAGGTATTAAATTTTTGGATAATCATGCTGATGTTTGTGATCTTTGCTCCACTGTATTCTGCATCAGTTTCTCTTACAGATATTAAAACAATGTCACTGCTCTAGGGAGCTGTGGGTTGAGCCATATGGTGCTCTTGTTTTACAAACTCAAATGGTGACCTTTATCCAAAATAACAGCAATAAGTAGAACTCTGTAGTAAATTGCTGTGCTCAGTGGATTCATTGTATGAAAATATGCTTGAAAAAATAAATTTTAATTTTGTACTACTGTGCCTACTTTGAGATTTCTCTCCCCAAACTGGAAATTCTATGTTCTTATTTTGACATGTTACAAACAACATGCCATGATTACTGTTTACATGTACCATTAAAACTTATGGATTTTTGCTTTTGGACCTGAAGCTAATAATGCAATCTTCCAGTCTTGAGAACCAATCAAAACTCTTTTGAAAATCAGCTCACTTAAAGGAACCCAGAAAACCACTCTCTGCATGAAGCTTGGAATATCATGTGACTCCTCTATTATAAATAGCCTGTTCGAAGAGATAGCAGTAAGTTAAATTACAAACTGTTTTCCAAGTAATTGATATCCATTACTGGATTTGGACAGAGTAGAAATTTTCTTTATGGTGGCTGGTGCTCTGGTATGCAAAGATAGAGTGCCCTTTTCTCTTGTCAGTGGCTTGCAGAAAAATTATAGTTTTCAAGACTTTGCAGAGACACGAAAGGATTTTTTCAGAGGTTTATACATTTCTCAGAATGTAAAAGAAAAACTATTCCAGAAAGCTGTGACAGCCAGGCCTTTTGTGTCTGATAGAGGACTCAACTGAATCACTTGTGCCGAGAGCATAGCACTCAAGAACAAGTGAGTTTGGGGCACATAGGAGCCATTCATATCAGATGAATTATAGATTGGAGTGGATGACAGCTAAATTTCAAAAACCCCAAAATTCATTAATTCAGCCATGAGGTCATCAAAAGGGGAAATTAAATTCAACATATACCCAAGTTGACAAATTTTAAAAAAGAAATCTGATTTGATGCCAACTTTGTAGTATACGTGGAAGTCAACATTCTTATGAATACTGAGATATAGAGTTCCTTGTTGCTCAATCCTCAAAGTCTGTGTGAATCTCCAGAGAAAAATAAGCAAAGTAGAAGTGCATAAGTACTATACTCCCTAAAGTATCAGATGATCAGTAGTACAAGCACATCTTGAGCATTGGCTTCCCCTCTCCCACTTCAAACCCCAAATTTGCTGGACAACCAGGACAGAGACATTCCTTTCTGTCCTTCTCTCTCTCTCTCTTTTTCCACTTGCTCAACCTACTCTGGCTTTCTGTCATTTTTACATCTTCAGTTCTTACTTTTGCCCTCTGAGGCTCTTGAAGCAACTCCCATCTGACTCCCAAAGTTCATCAATATCTATCTTACTTTGCTTTTCCAGGTGTAACTCCGCTATTCCTACTTAAAGGAATGTTTAGACTTTTGTTTCATAGGTTTGAAAAAGCATTTTAAGACCAGAGGATCTTCTTTGTCCTTCCAACCTTTTATTAAAAGAAACATATTTAGCAATCATATTGTTCCATAGGAGGCCATCCCACTAGTCAAAGAAAACCACTCCTTTGACACATAGCGGTAGCACTAGAAATAAATAATCCATTAACATGTTTTAATTGATCTAGAAAGAGCCAATAGGTTTTAGTAGAAACCAAAGAGAATGAGATATATAATGATTCCTATGGAATTATATTTGGACATAATGAAAGCAATAGGCAATAGTTAGGAGCAGGGACTATGGACTCACATTGACAGAGCTCGGTCCTAACATCTAACTCTTAACTGTTTGCATGCTCTTGGGAAATTTGCTTTGAAATTTTCACGTGTGAAAATGAGGACAATAATGGTACCTGCTTTGTAGGATTGTCATGAATACATGTGGACTGAATGCAAAATATTGAGAACAGCCCTGGCACATATTAAGCATTCTATTAACTATTACTATTACAATTAAACAACAACAGAAGACTACTATATTCCTATATTTAAATCATCACAAAAAAAAAATCACAGAGGGGAGCCTGGGTGGCTCAGTCGGTTAAGCATCTGACTCTTGGTTTCAGCTCAGATCATGATCTCAGGGTGGTGAGACTGAGCCCTATGCGAGGCTCTGCCCTGCATATGGAGCCTGCTTGAAATTCTGTCTCTCCTTCTCCCTCTGCCTCTCCCTCCACTCATACACGCTTTGTCTCTCTCTCTTAAAAAAAATCATCACATAAATATTTAATATAGGAATATGTAAAATTAGAATTTTGTGTAGTTCAGAGAGTTGATTCAATCCTATGAAAGCAATTTCTGACTATCCCTAGCATATGAAGTTGACCCATCTATTTTATTTCAGGATGCACAATTTGTATCTTTGTCCATTCTTGGAATTTTGATGCTTTCTCAGTGAACAAGAGAAGAAAAACCATTTCTTTAGAGGCTATTTCTTTTCCTGGGTCTACATTTTTGGGCAAAGTTGAAATACATTGTCTTGAAGTATATGTGGCTTTCATCTGCAAGGGGCACCAGGATAATCTGTTGGTCCCACTAAAGAGGAACAGACCCTGGAATTTCAGGCAGGATTTCGTGGAAGACCCTACATGCTTCTCCTGCTATTTTTCTCAGGCTTACTGCATTTTTAAAGGATTGGGCCACCATTTTTTTCTGTTCTCTTCTCTCTCTGCACCTGTCCTTTCTGTAACCCCCCCCCCCCAATTGTAAACACATAGATATGTGCATACATGGGGATGTGGTGGGGATGTGTGTGTGCCTGTTGCCATACTCAGATCTTTCTGCTAAGGGACCAGTAACACTGATTACACGGGAGCTCAAAAGGTCATCTAGTCAGACTCATTCTGTCAAATAGCACTTCCCACAAACCAAGGAGAACTGTCTACTCATCAAGAAATAGATTTCTTATCTTCCTTTTCTCTTGTACAGAAGAGTATTTTTAGGGGTTCACTCAATCAATGCTGCCAACAGTTAATAAAGAGTGGCATCTTAATAGTAGACATTCTAGACACAGACAGAAACCTCAGTGAAAGAAGACAATGTTTCATTTTGTTTTTATTCAAGGCCCTATGCTCCCTACAAAAAAGGTGAAATCATTGAAGTGCAAAACAAGTCTATATTTAGAACGAAGACACACTGTTACTAGTTTCATTTCTCCCATTTCATGGCTTGTAGATTTGATCCATCATTTTTTCAAGTTATTTTTACTCTACACCACAAAAATAAGAGCCTGGAAGAGTAATTCTGCAGAATTAAATGCCTCGTACAAGGTTAGAGAAAAATCACTGGTAAGACAGAGATTGGAACACTCAAGTTTTACTTATTAAACTATTACTTAAATCACCCAGCTATAATAAGTGAGTCTATATACAGCAGATAAGCAAAATTCCAAGCTTTGCTTAAGCCTGTATCAAGCTTAACAAAGTCAAGAATTTGGGAGATTTCTCTGGGAATTCCTTCTTGAAGTTACTGTTGTCCAGTGAAAGTGCTTTTTGTGTCTTTAGCAGAGGATTTGCAAGATGAGTGTGTTCTCTTTTTAGAGTACCTAAGAATATTAATGTACCAGCTATTGTGATTGATTCAGGATTTAATTCTAATTTTTATTTCCTCTTTTAAAGAATCTCCATGCTTGTGTCTTAAAAACCCATATGTTTCTAACACATGGTTGCTATGAAAGCATGCCCTTGAAACCTGGATTTCCTGTACAACTATTATGTGTTGGACAAGACCTTGAAATTAGACAATTGACTGAGTTCAGAGAACTTCTGCCAAATCCATTAGAATCGATTGTCAAAGTTACTTGAAACTGAAGAACATTAGCTTTGTAGCTTGGAGTTGATCCCATTTAAAATTTTTTTAATTTAATTTATTTATTTGAGAGAGAAAAAAAGAGAGCAAGAGTAGAGGGAGGGGCAGAAGGAGAATCAGGCTCCCTGCTGAACACAGAGTCCATGCAGGCTTGATCCCAGGACCCTATGATGGTGACCTGAGCTGAAGTCAGACACCTAACCAACTGAATCAGCCAGGACCCCACCATTTAAAATTTTAGAATTGCCCATCCAGCTGGTAGTGCCTATTTCAAACAGATGAACAATCATGGGCTATTCATAGCAACTCAGACAACAAGGTGTGGCTACAGAATAGAATGTGAGAGTTGTGCTAAAAACAAAAGGACCACCAAATATATTCATACATTCTTTCTGATTTAGATATAACTAAGTAAGTGATTATTTATACTCTGAGTTACTGAAAGAGCTTTAGGTTGAATGCTTTTCTGAGAGAAAAGCAATACCCAGAACTAATGCATTGGCGCCATGTCCCATAATGAGGTCAGTTTTACAGGGTGCAGGACTGGCTAAGTTGTCTAGAGAAAAATATCTCTCCATCATCAGGCTGTACTATGTCTCAACAACCACCAGTTATGTAAGTGCTTCTGTATTTTAAACATGAGCTTATATTTTCTTGAAAATTTAGAAAATAGGGAGATATTGAGACTCTCACAGTTGAAAGTTTAGAGCCATTTTAATAAATTGCTGTATTTCCATGCTTGTTGCCTGTGGCAGAATTTATGTTGATGTATCCAGTACCTAATTCCAACCCTACTCACTCACCTTCTCCTGCTTTATAAGTTGGAAATGTTATAGATTGTCTTTTCTAGTCTCCCTTGTAAGTATGGGTGACAATGTGACACAGCCCTGCCCACTGAGATGCCGGTGGTTGTCCACTGGCTCTGCGTGCTCCCATTCCTTTCATCTTGCTTGGTCGACAGAATTAGTGGAGCCACAGCAGCCATCATGTCACCATGAGGAAAAGGCCCAAAGAATCTGAGAGACATTAAGTCCAACACATTTGAGCAATTGAACCCACACTAATGACTGTCTACTTCTAGAATCTGGGCCACATGAATTTTTAGAATGCTCTCTATTTGCATACATTGATATGCCCTCTGTTCTTTATCCTATTAAATATCACAGTATAACCTCATCATCAGAAGTACTCATCTATTCATTAATTCACTCATTATTTATTAAGTTATAGCATGGCTGAAGTCAGCATACAATATGTCAAAGTAAAATAAAATTTTAATGATGAGAAATAAAAGGCAAAAACAATATAATGGTAGAAAAGTGAAATAACTCCCAAAGAACACAAAACTATGTTTAGTCATTTCAGATATTTTTTTAGAGATTAAACAAAAATTTGAATCCCAACTTGCAGCATCCAGCACAAAGGGGTGAACATGATGAATTATACAATTGAGTGTCTATAAGAGAAAACAAACTGGTTGCTTAGCAGAAGGCTAACTGCCAGTGACTACAAAATGATAGACATTTCGCCTGTGGATAGTCACAAAGTGGTCATTGTGTACTGTAAAGAACAAAATCTTTAACTATTTTCACAGAGTTACATGTTTTATAAGTTTTCTTCCCCTTGGGCTGTCTCTTAATATATGCTGATGTTATCGTGCCAAATTGCACTTTAACAAAAACAACTTTATAAGTCACAAACAACTTTATAAGTCACCATAATGCAATATAAATTCATGATTCTCTCAGAGTTGGGTTTAATCCAGGGCAGAGCTAATAGTATTTAGAAAGATGGGACGTGAGACTGTGTGTGCTTCAGAAAGTCCTTCTTTGCTAGTTTCTCTCAACTAAAGTTTTGGTAGTATTAAGAAACATCAAGTGACACAATATTTTTAATAAACGTCATTATGAGGGCTTTCCTTGATTCCAAGTAGATAGAATGATAGCATGTTCCTTTTACTCTGGGAGATTACGAATGGTGGCAGGAGCTGTAGAGACCCTTCTAAAGTCATGTTACCCTTGGGAAAATACTTGATAGTGCTGATTGGTCCTCTCATTCATGATGGGTAGAGTAAACTGGTCTGCCACCCCACAGTCCTCTGGGGCTGAGCACACTCCCACAGGGGTCAATCCGAGCCTCATACTCAGAGCAAGGAGGTGCACATTTTCATCAGAGCTAATCTGTCTTAATTTGGGATTTAAAGAGTGATGACATTTTAATGAAAATGTTGTCTTTCAGATGGGCCATTACTTAGTCCTCTTGTATTCTTAATCCATCAGTCTGGATATCTCTGACTTTTACTCTCATTCTTTTTCTTTCTCCTTGAAGAAAATGGAAATCATTCAGAAATCATGATGAAACTGTGGTATATTCATCACTTAGGATTCTGTCTCCAATATCACTTCCAGTTTCTTCTCCTGAATACCCTTCCTTTTCTTCAGTTTCCCTGTTTCCATTCCCACCCCAACCCCTATCCCTGATCCCTGTTCTGTTATCGTACATGGAAAAGCAAAATTAGTAATTCTGTGCTACCACAAATAATAATGCTAGCTAAATTATTGGGGCTTTATTGGGTACCAAAATCTTTGCCAAGCAATTTGGCACATACCATGTCATTTAAGCCATGTGACAACACTAGGAAAAAGATGACTACTTTTATCCCAATTTTAATGCTAGAGGAGACTAAAGTCATGCTAAATAGGAGAGTCAGGGTTCAAATTCAAGCTATCTGATCCAGTGCCTTCCGTTCTTAAGCACTCTGCTGTCCTCCTTCTAGAAGCTCAGCTGACAGTGAAAGTATAGAACAAAAGATCTTTGTCCTGGTTACCTAGGGATCAGCAAGGAATGCCTTCTTCTAATCTATCAGCAGCCCCTGGTCGCCTCCCCTCCACCCTGACCTACACTCCCAGAATACAGTCTACAGCATGTATCAAATGTCCAGTTGGACATTTCTGTGATTATTCAATAGCTAGAACATGGGGAATTTATTTTTCTATGCTTTAAAATTATAATGGCTTCTGGAAAACCACTGATGTGAGGTAGAGGTGATTACACAGTCACTTAGATCAAGAGATTAGTCTGAATGGGAACATGGTATTAAAAGTGAAGGACACATAAGAAATATGATTTTGCTGGAAATCTCTTCCTCAGCTTATGAATGGTGTGTTTGACCCTTGGGTATAATTTATGATGCTTTATTGGAGGCATCAAGACCTAACACCAGTGAGACAAGCACAGGAGTGATGGCTAAGAGATGACGATTCTAGTCTAGTTTTCGCTAGCCGTTGAGCTTAAGCCATTATCCAGCTTATAACTTTCTGCCCTTTTTTTCCCCACTATCAACTTCATTCATTGGACTATATTTTATGTAAATTATTCAACTCTGCAAATGCAAACACAAAATATTTAACAATTAAGATTTTGCAGTCAGAAAATTCAAAGCAGTTTGACTATCTCAGTTTCAGTGCAGTTTTTTGAATTAATCTAAAACTCATTCTTAGTTCTCTGTCCAGTCAGGTAAGAAGTCCAAACCATTTCTGACTTTGGGTGTATAGAATTTTTCAGAAGCATTCTGAGAAGCCCCAAAATACAGAAGGGTAATACTATGTTTCCACGTGATTTTTAAATAGCTAAGTGGAAGTTTTTTCCTCATACTGTTAAAAATCCTCTTCCTCAGAGTTGGAGAAAAACAAAACAAAACATGAAAATCTTCAGACAAAAGGTTAACTTCTTTGAATAAAGGGCCTTTCAGAGAAGTGGCCAAAGATCAGAAGAATAAAGATGCCTTCTCAACCGTTTAATTCAGCAAGCATTTACTGAGCAACTCCTAGGTGCTGGTTATTGTAAAAGCCCCTCTGGGAAATGGAAAGATGAATGAGACATGGCACCCACCTTCTTTAATGCCCAATCCAGGGAAAAGAAAAGACTCGTGCATACTTTACTGGAAAACAGGGCAGACTGGAATAAGCACTTATGGAAGTGTGAAGTGATAGAAGGCAGGAGGGGGAAAAATAGGTTCTTTCTGACTAGGGCATTTTAGCAGGCTTCACTGAGGAGGAGGGATCATATAAGCTGTTCTTTGAAAAATGATAAAGGGATAGAAGGATATTCTAGGCTGAAAGAACTAAAGGAGCAAAGAAATGAAAACAAAAGTGCTGGTGCTCCTTTGTGGAACTGAAAAGACAAGTTGACTGGATTGTAGAGAGTAGGAATCTGCTGGAAGATTCACTTGATGCTGCTTTTATGAAGGGCACAAATGCCAGATTGTTTGGAATGCACCATGTACAATAGGAAGCAATTGAAGATGATGATGATGATGATGATGATGATGATGATTTCAGCAATTAACACCTTAAAAGGAAGCCTTTTTTATAATAAATTTATTTTTTATTGGTATTCAATTTACCAACATACATAATAACACCCAGTGCTCATCCCGTCAAGTGCCCCCCTCAGTGCCCGTCACCCATTCACCCCCACCCCCCACCCTCCTCCCCTTCCACCACCCCTAGTTCGTTTCCCAGAGTTAGGAGTCTTTATGTTCTGTCTCCCTTTCTGATATTTCCCACACAATTCTTCTCCCTTCCCTTTTATTCCTTTTCACTATTATTTATATTCCCCAAATGAATGAGAACATATAATGTTTGTCCTTCTCCGATTGACTTACTTCACTCAGCATAATACCCTCTAGTTCCATCCACGTTGAAGCAAATGGTGGGTATTTGTCGTTTCTAATGGCTGAGTAATATTCCATTGTATACATAAACCACATCTTCTTTATCCATTCATCTTTCGATGGACACCGAGGCTCCTTCCACAGTTTGGCTATTGTGGCCATTGCTGCTATAAACATCAGGGTGCAGGTGTCCTAGCGTTTCATTGCATCTGCATCTTTGGGGTAAATCCCCAGCAGTGCAATTGCTGGGTCGTAGGGCAGGTCTATTTTTAACTCTTTGAGGAACCTCCACACAGTTTTCCAGCGTGGCTGCACCAGTGCACATTCCCACCAACAGTCTAAGAGGGTTCCCTTTTCTCTGCATCCTCTCCAATATTTGTGGTTTCCTGCCTTGTTAATTTTTCCCATTCTCACTGGTGTGAGGTGGTATCTCATTGTGGTTTTGATTTGTATTTCCCTGATGGCAAGTGATGCAGAGCATTTTCTCATGTGCATGTTGGCCATGTCTATGTCTTCCTCTGTGAGATTTCTCTTCATGTCTTTTGCCCATTTTGTGATTGGATTGTTTGTTTCTTTGGTGTTGAGTTTAATAAGTTCTTTATAGACTTTGGAAACTAGCCCTTTATCTGATATGTCATTTGCAAATATCTTCTCCCATTCTGTAGGTTGTCTTTTAGTTTTGTTGACTGTATCCTTTGCTGTGCAAAACCTTCTTATCTTGATGAAGTCCCAAAAGTTCATTTTTGCTTTTGTTTCTTTTGCCTTCATGGATGTATCTTGCAAGAAGTTACTGTGGCTGAGTTCAAAAAGGGTGTCACCTGTGTTCTCCTCTAGGACTTTGATGGAATCTTGTCTCACATTTAGATCTTTCATCCATTTTGAGTTTATCTTTGTGTATGGTGAAAGAGAGCGGTCTAGTTTCATTCTTCTGTATGTGGATGTCCAATTTTCCCAGCACCATTTATTGAAGAGACTTTCTTCCAATGGATAGTCTTTCCTCCTTTATCGAATATTAGTTGACCATAAAGTTCAGGGTCCACTTCTGGGTTTTCTATTCTCTTCCATTGATCTATGTGTCTGTTTTAGCGCCAGTACCACACTGTCTTGATGACCACAGCTTTGTAGTACAACCTGAAATCTGGCATTGTGATGCCCCCAGATATGGTTTTCTTTTTTAAAATTCCCCTGGCTATTCGGGGTCTTTTCTGATTCCACACAAATCTTAAAATAATTTGTTCTAAATACCCCTCTCCCTAGTGCCTGGTACAGCCCCTTCCCTAATATCATAGAACCTTATGCATACCGATAAAAATAGTGTAATAGGGATCCCTGGGTGGCGCAGCGGTTAGGTGCCTGCCTTTGGCCCAGGGCGCGATCCTGGAGACCCGGGATCGAATCCCACGTCGGGCTCCCGGGGCATGGAGCCTGCTTCTCCCTCTGCCTATGTCTCTGCCTCTCTCTCTCTCTGTGTGACTATCATAAATAAATTAAAAAAAAAATTAAAAAAAAATAGTGTAATAGTATCACACTGCGTTAAAATTCCCCACTCATTTATCTGTTGCCCTGCTAGGTTATAAGCTCTTTGAGAGCAGGATCCATCTGTTTCTGTATCATCATCATCTGGCTAGTACAATAGGAAACAAATAGTTTTTATTTATATATATTCACGGAATGAACACATGAAAAAAGTAGAAGCCATGTGGTCAGGGTTGTGTTTTAGAAAGAGAAATTTGGTGATCGTGCATAGGATGGATCAAAAAGTGGAGAGTAGTTAGACACAGGGAGAGCTTTGGTGGCTCCCTTGGGAGAAAGAAAGAAGATCCTGAAGCAGGATATTGAGGATGCAATTTGGATAAAATTTGGTGACTTCTTGAGTTTGAGATTAAAGGACAGGGAAAAAGAGGAATGAAAAGGACTTTGAGTTTTGTAGCTTGTATAACAAGGAGTTGAGTATGCCCTTAGCCAGATAAGGAATAGAATAGAAAGAGCAGGTTTTGAGGACACAGAAGAGAGATGATGAATTCTGTTTGGATATGGTGAATCCAAGGGGTATCACATCAATGGCTACTGCAGTGTTAAGTCTCTGTCACTTGTAGAAAGTGAAATCAAAGATAAGCAATGGAATTTAATCATTAAAATAATTGTTTATTTGCCTGTAACATGCCAGATGCTTTTCTAAGCACTTTATACATATATAAACTTATTAAAAGCCTTAAATGATCCAAAAAATTGAGTATTAACTGCCTTTTACAGATGAGGGTTAGAGCCAAGATTAAAATCCATACAGACTAACCTGAGAAGTTGTGTTCTTCACTACTCTATAATATTATAATGCAAGAATAAAGGACATTTTTGTTTGATAAATAATGTGGAAGACTTTGGGAGATGTGTAAAATGATTGGTTTTGGTTCTTCCCAAATCTGGCTATTGAGAATAGACTCAATCTCATTGATCACAAGGCACGGTGCAGAATATGATGATGCCTGCCAAGTGTAGTGGCCTCTGCACCTGCCATCTTCTACACTGATTAAGTATCAGCAATTAACCTCTACTAGGTCTAGAGAGTAGCTCTTGAATGTGTGTAGCTGGGACTAGAAGACAACCATCCATTGATAAGAATGGCTAAAACCATCTTTTAGTATACCCTTCTACAGGAAGGTCTTCAAAGACTTGAATTGCTGTGTTGTAATTTAATGACTCATTGGCAGCACATATATTCTGAAAACTCAGTCCTCTTCTCAAGGGAAAAAAGATACACACAGAAATCATTATAGTGAGAGAGAAATAGAAATCCGAAATATGTATGTGCTATATGCCTAAGCCATACAAGAAACAAAATTTATGTTCGATATGTAAATACCTGACACTTTTCTGCATATTCTATTAAAAGATCTTGATGGAGGCACTTTATGATACAGATGAAAATCTGCTGACAGTTGTTCTAAAAATAAGCCCAGGCTTTAACTGTTCTGTGTTCCTTAAATTTGGTGAGACATTTTTGCTTGGATTCTGCAGGAGCAATTTAAATGGCTCTGAGAAATGAATGAATTTTAAAGAGAATATAGATTTGCTTGGTTATCAGTCTTCTAAGACCTTAACCATTTGAAACTCGTTTTCCTTAGCTCAGAGTGGGAACAGAAGGGACTTCAAAAGCACATCTTTAATAAAGAATTAATTAAATAGTACTTGAAGAGAATATTTTTCTTCTGGAGAAAAATTTCAACTATAAAAGCCTTGTTGAATCACAATGTCTGCCCTAGGTAAGCAAACAAACAAGATGAAGGCCACACCAGATCAACATTTTCCTTGTTACAGCCAAAACGGTAAGACCTGTTAAAATATATTCAGACAGAAGTATAAGGAAAAAATGTTTTATCCCTTCTAAAAGTATTTAAATATTAGAAGAGGCCCAAGAATGGATTGATTCCTTCCTTCTTCCCACCTTCCTTCCGTTCCTCCTCTTTCTGAACATTTGAATGCGTCTTAGGTTGAGATATTGGGGTTGGCACTGGAAGTGCCATAGTGATCAAATCAGTGTTGTTGCAACTCCTTTTTCTCTTCTCCCAATCCACTAAAATTTGCATTCTTGCTGGTGTGCTCAGGAAGTGGAATTTCAACCATCTCCAATGGTTTGATTCAGGTTTTCCATAATAGCTTTTGCATTTTAACCAGTTAGAAGCAACAGTGTTTCCTGTTAGACATTAGGCAAAAAGCTGGCCTTTGTTGTAATCTCAAGTATCAAGTAGATGAAGACTCTCCCAAGATATGTTTCAGTAATTCACCATCCTTAATTGAAAGAGAAAGTAAAAATAATGGTAATTGATTCTCATATCAGTTATGACAAAATAATCAGCATGGTTGTATATGTCAGTGTTTCCAGAATTGACTTTTCCTTTTTTTCCCCCTGATGTCCTTTTATTCTTAAACTTCCTTCATCACTTACCTCTTGGCTGCAAGCAAACCTTAAAGGCTAAGAATTAAACATTACTAGTTAACAAATCAATCACCAAAAGAACTGCTAGCTTCAGAATTGCTGCCTCTGCCCATTCTGTCTTGTCTTATCTGTTCTACCAACCCTGATTCCCTTTCTCCGTGACAGAGGACAGTGTGGTGTTCTAAAAAGGATTACCCAAAGAACTGTTGCTAGTTTTGAGGTTTGATCCAATGTACACCCACTAACTAGCAGTTGATATTTGTCATATCCTTTGGTTCTCAGTTTCTTCATGTGTTAAGTGGTTGCATCGGGTAACTCTGAATTTGCTTCCAGCTTTAAATTCTTCATTCTTTGCCTTACTCTCTGGAGTACGGCAAAAGCTAACCTCCCTGAACCCTGACCCTCATCTTTTGAGTTAAGCGGCCAGTCTGACTTCCCATTTGAGTAACTTCAATTTTTAGTCTGTCAAACCCAAAACCTCCCTTTAAAACAAATGTGTTGTCCTTACACTCTCCTAAAATACAATTCATAGATAATACAACCTTATTTACATACAACTAAAAATATCAATAAAATCCTCTAAGTAAAACATAAAGGAGAAATTCAAGAAAAAGAATTTAGGATAAAATAATATGTATTTCAACATGTGAATGCTCAGCCCTCACTACATAAAAAGCATAGCGAAATATTAAGAGGCTTGCAGCAGCTCATACATAGATGTGATAGGTAGAGGTACAGATTGTGACACATCGATATCGATGCAGACCTATTTGATTGATGACTCAAATAGTGCTAGTGGCATGGTTGTTGGTAGGATGATACAATTTTCTAGAATGCTGAAGAAGACTTAGTAAATTTCGGGGAAGATTACAATGTTCCCTCAAGTCCTATGGCAACTGTGTAACAACTACTTTGTGGGGTTTTTTTAGGTTATAGGCACAGAACATGGTAAATAGGTTTTTCACTTAGATGAATATCCACAGGAACATATAAAGGTCTTGCAAGACTCGAGGCAACTCATGTGAAGTGAGCCAAGTAAGTGTCTTGCAGGATATCAAGCATCCTTGACCTCTGCTTACCACATGGTAAAAAAAGCCACCAACTGCTCTGGAGTAGATGAATAGATTCACTATTTTCTTCAGCAAAATTTCATTGGTTTAGGGCACTTTTCATGATACTGAGCTGCATATTTATTCTCCTTGAGTTTTGACATGAATTTGCTTTGAGCCATCTAAGCTGACAGGAATTTGGCCTCTCTTTTGAGTTCATATGCCCTCAGTGTCTAATATATTAGAGAATCAAAAACACTTGAAGATTAAAAACAAGAAGGAAAGGTGGGGGTATATCCTCCAGTCTTATATAAGCATATATATATATATATATATGCTGTATTAAGACAAAGGCCAACAATAACAACAAAGTAAGTTTTTCAGTTCCAATTGAATGGACTGAAACATTATCATTTATACACCAAAGGGAATATGGAAAGGAAAATACATAGTAATATAGAATTGAGAAAGACATATTGAAAATAGTTGGGCGAAGATACACATTTTGTGGATAGGTAAAGAAAAAACTTTTTTTTTTTCTTAATGGAAGAATAAAGTAGAAGCTTTTGCAGATATGTGCCTTCAGCATTAATAAGAACTACTAACACATAGAGTCAGACACTGTTCAAAATGTGTTACCTATGTTAAATCATCTCATTTTCAGAACAGTTCTCATTTTACAGGTGAGAGGTTATAGGTCATACAAGTAGAAAGGAAGACCTGGGATTTGAACCTAGGTATTCTGGGACCGTACCTGTGTCTTCAACCACTTTTCTGTAATATTGAGGCCTATATGTCAATCAGTTAAAATAGTATTTTAAAATAGCATTTTTGCAGAGGAAATTACTTTATTATGGTAATAATAAAGTACCATAATGTACCACTATGAAAGGTTAAAAATAATGTGAGTAAGAGCATGAAAGGTCAGAACAGTTCTTCGTTGTGAAACACTGTCCCACACACATGGGCAGGAAATCAAGCATCTTCAACTCCTGCCCACGAAATACTGGAATTTTGTATTCTAATTATGCAAACAGCACATGAATGCATTCTCATGATAAAAATTTCAGATACAGAAGTTTACAGAATCAAATCATCTTCACTTCCCTAACAATTCCTCTCTCTTCCTCAAAATAACACACACACACACACACACACACACACACACACACTTTTCTAACAAAATCGACTGTGAAGTACATATTTTTTTTTCTTTTTTGCGCTTCACTTATTCTGGCAATATTTTCATTCCTAAATATATAGATCTATCTAATTTTTAATAGTTGCCTAAATAAACCATAAATATATGCTGGCAATTTGTAAAATCATTCTCCTACTGATTGATAAATTACTTGATTTTAACTTTTTAAACAAAACAAACATGAATTTGTCTTCTTGGACAACCTTCTTCACATTCCTGGCCAACTTTTATATTTTTTTAGAATGGATTCCTAGAAGGGAATTTCACAGATACTACTAACCTTTCCTCTGAAATGGTTTTTTATATTTATCATACTTTTTTGTTGCCTCTTTTATGCCTTTTAAAAAATTGAACAATTTATTCTGGTCTTTCCCTCTAATGATTCTGAAGTTATATATTTATTTATAGTCTAATAATTGCTCACAAATTTACAACACACTTTATGAAGTTAATAATCTTTCATCAAAGTCGAGAGTTAATCAACCTTGCTCTCCCCTTCCCCATAAAAGTCAGAGCACACTTTTTTCATTTTCCTTTTCTGCCCTCTTTACTGGATCCCAACAGTGTGCTCAAGGCATGTGCATTACAAGCCAAGGTTATTGGTAATTCTACAGCAGACCTTTCCTCTGTGTGCTGTACTTTTGTCATTCTTATTTTAATGCATTCATCATATTTGAAGTGTCTAAAATTTTGGAATTTAAATTCATGGAGGCCAATTTCTGGGAACTATAACTTACTTTGTAGAGAGTATGATATTGAAACCTTCTTAGGTTTTTTTCACAAGCATTGCATTCTAAAATATTAAAATTAATAGGACTTTCTTAGATTTATTCTTTTTTAAAAATACTTTTGAGTGGTGTTTATGTGACTTTATTTTCATATTCAGATTCTTATCTTCAGCATTACAAGTTTTCTCTATAAATTGTCAGGCCTACTATGTTCGCAAGAAAGAGTAAGATAACAGAAAATTACAGATAGACCTCATTACCTTAAGAATACATCAGATACTCCTATTTTGAATTAATAGTAACATTAGCATGATGTAAAAATTTGTCTAAGCCCCTTACCTCAAGGAGTTTAAAAACCAACACTTCAAAAATATAAAAGGACATGCTTTTGCCCCAGTAGTCATATGGATTTAAGAAGGTGTAGCTGATAATTAGCAAGTGGTTCTGATAGTTCATGGAACGGTTTGACTTAAGGGAGCAGAGGAGAAAATATCTTTTATTATACTTTCATTTTTCCTCATTTATCCATGCCACTCTGCTATTATAAAAGCAGCTGCCTGACTTAGATTATCTCTCTACCTGAGACTCAACAAAAGCACCTGTACCCTCCTTCTACCTACCCCTCCCATGCCATTTGCTGTTCAACAAAAGAGAACATTTTTAGCTTTGACATATTTGAATGCTTTTATACAGGCAATAGAGATATCGTTGTTATAGCAGAGAGAAGAGGGTAAATTGGTATTTGGGTTTTTATTTATTTAATTTAGTAAATGGATAGTACATATTTCTTATATGGAATTGAAAAAGAAACTCAAATTAAATAATAGCCATACTTGATTATATGATAGAATATTGAATTGTTTCCTGGATATAAGCTAAGAATACAGACAAAAGAGGTGTTACAGTAAAGACTTGGATTTGAGAGAAAAGTGTTTATTTTCACATTATGAGTCCAAAGTAAATTTGAAGAAAATATGTACATAAAACTTGGTACTCAGGAATATTTTATTTGCTAATATTTATAACCACAGTAAAAGTTCTCTTTGGATCAGTAATAGAAGCTATTTGATAAACCTCCTTGACTGAGACTGTGACAGACTTCACTCATGCCATTTTATAACCCTCTTGTGCAAAGGATGCAACCTCAAAATCATTATCACTATGCTATAACCACTATTGATTGATCAGCTGTTATATAGGATAAAAAACCCTTTGCTGTGAATTTATGTTGATTGATATAATAATGAGTAGTATAAAAGAGAACTTGATGGGGCTGAGATTGAATGATGAAGCTCTTCAATACCTGAGATTGGATGAGGTATAACATGAAACTCCAGCACCAAGGCCTAAACATAATTTTCTATCACAAGCTGTTCCTAGGGATTTTTGTGACATAGAAGCAAAGGAAAGACTCGAAACAAATAGGGCTTATGATGAAAAGATGAACTATTTTCATTAGAAATATCCAGTTTTAACTTAATAATAAGAACATGAGTGGAAAGAAAGAGATGAGAGAGGAAAGCTGCAGGTTTAGTTTTTCAAGGAGAAATCTGGCTAGGATAGAGAGAGAGAGAGGGTGTTCAGAGGATTTGAGGAAGTAACTGCCCTCCATATAGAGTATTGCAGATGGCAGTAAAACATAATGCTATATGGCATTCTGTCCTTAAGAGATTGATAGGAATTATTCTTAATACTTCTTTAACTGCCAGACTTTATTTATTTAGACTGCATATTATCTGAACTACAGGTAACCATAGTTATGTGTGGGACACCCTATGGGATTGTTCCTGACCCCAGTAGATCTTTTAATGTACTTATACATCCTCAGAGATTCGGGGGGAAAAAAAGAAGTAGGTGTTTTGGTTGATTTAAGTTAGGAAGTTAGCAATGTATATGCCACTAAAATATGTGGGTAGAAGCGTCATTGCAGGTGCCATCTCTTCTACTCATGTGTAGGTGGTACAAGAAATACTAGTACATGGAAGGCATGGATATTGGTATTTGGTATAATTTCTTAGAGGTTATACAAATAATTCATATCACTTGTGCCCACATTACATTAGTAGAACTTGGTCATGGTTGGCTCTAAGAAAAGCTGAATTTGTGCTAAATTGTAAGTTGGGAAATACAGAAAAAGTATTCAAGATGTAGAGGTAAAAGCACCAACAATCCCAATTTCAGAGATAAACTCAGGTATTCTTTTGGCGTATTTCCTTCCAGGCACTTTATCAAAGCACTTTTTATATACTTCAGATCATTCTTTATAAATATTTCTCTTTCCTAAATAGTTTCACTAATGTGTCATATAATTATTTTTCCATTCTATTAAACTACGTATAAATGTAATTTTATTTATTTATTTTTATTTATTTATTTTATAAATGTAATTTTAAATTAACATCTGATATTATTTTATATGAATATAGTATATTCTAGTAATACATCCTATTGTTCTGTATTTTTTCAGTGTTAAGCATTTATATAAAACTTTCCAAATTAGAGAAAAGACTTAGCTATTATAACAAAGAGACCCCCAAGTTCAGTGAACCAAGTAAGGGGTTTGTTTCTCTGGAGTGTGCCACAATCTAGTGGGAGCTAAGCTGTCTTGGTCTGGTAGGCAGTTCTGACATCCTCAACGTGTCTACTTGTAGACTAAAGACATTCTGGCAATCGCCCAGCTTAGAGGAGGGAGAAGGGTTAAGAAGCACTTGCAATTATTTTAGGGCAAGATTATGAATGGCACACATCACGTCTGCCCACATCACATTAATAAAACTTCTTTGGTCATGCTTGGCTCTAAGAAAAGCTGAATTTGCGCTAAGCACTCATATGTCCACATAAGTTCTATTAGTGTAAGAGGAGGGAAAAAGGATATTGAAAGACATCTAGCAGTTAATTGCATTTTCAAATAGGCTGTTGTGGAAATATCAATACGTTCAGGAAAGAGAAGACAAGTATAAATTGATGCTTGGTTATTTTGAATATTCTCCTACAATGAAATCACTAAAATTCCTGAAAGAAAAGTTCTAAAATGGATTCTATTTTATGCCTCAGTAAATTACTTAAACTGGTATTGATTATTGCCTTAATTAATTACAGGATTATTGCCTCATACCTTGGACTGACTTATAAACTTGATGCTAGTTTCTTAAAGTTAACCTGAAAAAAATGACTACTCTTAGATATCCATTGGAAATTTTATGAACTATGAAGGCAATGGCAGTTCACTGATTTGTTAATTTGGAAAAATTGGAGGCAATCTACATTTACAAGTTCATTTCAAGTAATCTAAGGAAAAGTCAAGAATAAGAGGTACCAGACAGCCTAGTTCAACCTGATTACTTCTATCTTCATGATTGGGATTTCACTTCTGTTAACATAGCTACTATTGCTCTTGGCCTATGGAAGCACTCATATTTGCTGCATCAACCTTGGTTTGGTAGCTACTAGCAATAGTTGTATCATTGTACTTATGGACAATGGAGTTGTATCCAGTTGTGCTTAGGGATACAACCATAGCACATATCATTTTCTTTTAGGGCAGGGTTTTTAAAGATATAAACCTCTGACTAAAGAGATTTAAGAGTGCAATGAATTGGAATGTGTTGTCGACGTTAATTGACAAAGAGTTGCATCTACTTTATGTCATCTTCAAAAAATGTTTTCCTTATTTGAATTACTTTTTTGACTAGTAAAATTAATTGTTGCTATATGCTTTCAGAACTTCTTGCCAACATAGTCACTATATTTTATGAATCCTAAATCAAATGACAAATCTGATAAATATCACTCTGATTTTTGGATGATTATTATGAGAATCCTATGTATTAATATCGAATTGCTTTAAATATTACACTTGGTGAATCATGTTTGTAGAATATAATAATGCATAGAATTGAAGCTATCCAAGAAAATGTGGAATATTTAATTGCTATGTTTTTTTACTTAATTATTTCTCCCTGTATAAACAAATGACATGACAGAGCTCATATAATATAAATAATTTTTAAAAATCATGAACAGAAAAATAGAAAAGTTGAGGAAAGGAAGAGAATAGATCAGATGAGATCGGGCGCATTCAGGGTGGTATGGCTGTAGACAAGGAAGAGAATAGAGCATAAAGATGCAAGCCATGAGATTCTAGATGATGGTTGAAATTAGTATTTGTTTCTAATTTCCTATTGACCACAGTGAAGAAAGAAACATTATTGTTTGTATGATTTCCATTTTGCAAAATGTAGAAAATATGCTGAATCTCCATGGAAAGAGAAGTTTCTTACCTGGAACATAGTCTTATTAGGAACCTGGGACACTCAGATACAGCGAATAGACAGTGATTTTATTAATATCCCTGCAACATATGTATTATCAGATCCATAAAATAATACCTGGTATTATCTTTCAGTAATATTTATATGGCACCAAAGTATGTAACTAAATAAAAGAAGGTCTGTGGGAAGCCAAGATGATATGACCCAAGGATATCCCCTTCTGATAGGCTGCTTTAATCCACAGAGAAGATCTAGGTCATTTAGGCAAAATCTAAACTCTCCACACACACCTAAAAAAAAACCCATAGACTTCATATCCTTCCATAAATACTTCTCTAAACCAGGTTTAAAAAGTGTTGGACAACCAAGAGTTTGAGATCTAATAATGGTCATTGTACATATTTAGCATAATAAATAGTTTCATTAGCCAGATTGTTCCTTGAAGGCAGGGTCTTCATCTTGTACCGAAACTTGTCTGCTGAGTACCTACTAGGCCTGCTCAGGAGTATGACTGGCTTCAATGAAATGAACATTCCTGTGTGTTATGAAAAATAGATTATGCACTATGACATAATATCCTCCAGTGCTGAGAACCAAATGGGACTTTAAAGTATTATAAAATTGTAATCTTTTTTTTTTTTTGCCCTCAAACACCATAGAAATACCTCTATAAAAAGTTTATAGAAACTATGTTTTTTTGAAACAAAATTTCACATATGCCAAACAACACAGTTTCTAAGTCAGGTAATGATATCAATGTGATAAACATTACTTTGATTTTAAGTACTTTCATTTCATGATTTCTTATTATGCTACTCCACTTTAAATCATATAAAGGAAAAAATATATATTTACAAGGACCATGTATTGTATTACTAGCAAAATTTCACATAGTATAATGATGTCAGTATTCAAAATATAGATATTACAAAATATATTTAATTATCCATTCATTTATTCATTCACCAAATATGTTCTGAGCAACCACCCATCATATGATACCACAGTAAACAGACCAGATAAAATCTGATCTCAATTTTGTACTAGTGAAGACCAAATCAAACAAGTAAACAAAATATGTAAACACATGCACACAATGTTTGGGCACTGATAGATTTTTTTAAAGTGGGAGAGGGGGCAGGTAGGTAATAGGATGGAGATTGACCACAGGCACTATGCAGGAAGTAAATAGGAAAAGACTTGCGGTGCAGGGACCTAAGTAAAAAGTGAGAACAAATCATCTGAATTTATGGGAAAAGAGTATTCATGAGGAATCTGTATTTGTGAGAGTTCTTAAAACAAGAAAATGCTTGCATTTTTCAAGAAACAGAAGAGCAGAGTAAACAAGAAGAAAAGAGTGAAAGGAAATGAGCATGGAACAAAGACCATGAGCAAGTTCAGGTAGGACCTCACAGCCATTGTAAGACATTTGGATATTTTCTCAAAGTGATAGGAAACTGTTGAAGAACTGGAACAGTTGATTGACATGATCTGATTAATATTTGGCTATTGTGTGAGAATCGACTTTAGGTTAGGCCATGGGCAGGAGTTGGGGAGAGAGGGCAAAGTGGAGAAAAGGGACCAATTAAAAGTCTGCTTTCAGATTCAAGTGAAAGATGATAGTGGTTTGGTCTAGAGTTGGAGTAACAGAAGCTATGAAAAGTAAAATTCTTAATATATTTTGAATATAAAACTAAATGATTTATTGGTATATATGGCATAGCATATGTAAGAAGGAGAAAAGTCAAATGATTCTTCAAGGTCGGAGTAACTGGGTGATTTTCTGAGATGAAAAAACTGTAGAATGAAGAAACTTAAATGCATATTACTTAGTGAAAGAAGCCAAACTTAAGAGACTACATATTATATGATTTCAACTGTATGACATTCTAGAAAAGGCAAAACTGTGAAGACAGAAAAAAGATCAGTGATTGCCAGGGGTTGGGAGTGAGGAAGAATAAATAGGCAGAGTACAGAAGATTTTTAGGGCAATGAAAATACTTGATACAATATTATAATAATGGGTATATGTCATTAGATCTATGTCCAAACCCATAGGATGCACATCACCAAAAATGAACCATAGTGTAAATTATAGACTTTGAGTGGCTATGATATGTCAGTGTAGATTCATTGATGTAAAAAATGTCCCACTCTGCTGAGGGATGTTGATAATGGGGAACACTATGCTATGTAGGGGCAGGAGGTATATGAGAAACCTCTGTACGTTCAATTTTGTTTTGAATCCAGAACCGCTCTTAGAAAATAAAGTCTTAATTAAGATTTTTTTAAGTAAATATGGATTAACCCACAGAAATCTCATTCAGTAGGTCTACTACAAACATAAAACACAAACAAAATAACATCAATAAATTATTGGAAAAGCTGGATGGCTAGGGAGTTGGTGGGGGGATGTTCAATGTTGAACATACCAAATTAGAAGAACCTATTAGTCATTCAAAGGTGACATTTGGCAGCTATATATACAAACTTAGGTTTCTAGGGGGGTGTATTAGACTAGTTATAAACTTTAGAAATACCTTCCTCTACATGCTATTTAGAGGTAGGATACTTGATGAGATCATCTACTGAGTGAGTGTGCTTAGAGAAGAGAAGGAGCTGATTATGGGATTCCTAGACACACCACACATACATATCATAACCAGGAGCTACACTCAGCAGAGTCTGAGAAGCCAAGAAAAGTGAGAAGGGTACAGAACTAAAGGATGCATTTCACAAGGAAGTATGTGTGCCCAGTGCTGTTTAAAATGTTGGCTATGGTGAAAGCTGGAACTTGACTGTTGAATTTGGGACCACAGAGTTTACCGACAGTTAAGGGTTGTATCAGTAGAGTGTGGAGGTAGAAGTATAATTATAGTGACTTAAAAAGGAAAGGAGCAAATTTGGGGTTATGCTATAGAGTGGAACCAGAAAATGTCAGAGTAGCTGGAGGGGGATATACAATTAGGGATATTTGTGGGGTTTTTTTAGAGGTAGATTTATTACTTATGTTTCTTTGTAAGCTTATAGGAATGATCTCATTGGAGGAAATTTATTTTTAAAGATTTATTTATATTAGAGAGCAGGAGGGGCAGAGGAAGAGGGAGACAGAATCTCAAGTAGATTCCCCGATGAGCATGGAGCCCAACACAGGGCTCAGTCTCATAACCCTGAGATCATGACCTGAGCCAAAATCAAGAGTCAGACATTTACCTGACTGTGCCACCCAGGCGCACCTCAAGAGAAGGAAATCATTAGAAAAGAGAATAATTGCAATAACAAAATCCTGGAGGCAATAAGGGCTGGAATCAACTCCAGTTTGAGGTAGTGATTCCAACAATTTATCCACTATAATGGGAAAGGAAATGAATTATGCAGCTATAGATGCATCTGGGTTGGTAGACTTGGTGATGGAAGAATGAGAATGTTCTTTTCTTCTGGTTTGTATTATTTCACTGGAATAAAAAGCAAATCAGTAACTGAAAGAGAGGGTTGGGGAGAACATGTAGAAGTCTGGATGAGAAAGGATATGGGGTTAGATAGCCTTCCTATGTAGAGGTGACAGTTGGTCAGGGAAAAGGAGCAAGATTGCTGGGCAATATGGAAAGCCCATTCATAGTTATAACTATAGTTTTAAAGGCTAAAATCTTTAGCAAATAAAGGAAGCATAAGAGTAGATACTTGTACCAGGAAAGGTGTTACATGCTATAATCTAAGAGAAAGTGCTTCAAGGAGGTGGATTGGTTTGTTTGTTTTTAAGGAGGAAAGTTAAAGGGCTAAGAAGAAAGAATAAATTGTATATTTGCTGAAGCCTAGGCCCAGACCGAATATATGTGTTCTCACAGGATAAGCATTTTAGTTCAAGAAATGAACTAAGCTTTAAGAAGGTGATCAGAACATTGATAAAAGAGGTTGGTAATATACAAGATTCTGCTGATGATGTACACAAAGGAAGAATCTAGGGCTCACTAAGTAGTAAGAGGTGAGACTAGAAGATGTCCAGGAAAATGTGGAGGAAATCTGTTCTGGAGAAGAGGGATGACAGGAGCCATGGACTTCTGGTGGGGATGAAAGTAAAGAGCTATAAGGTGTGGGGGACATAATCCTGACAGTCAACTAGGGAAAGGGGGTAAGCAATCCTAATTAATGCCTCCTCCTTGAGAATAAATAAATCATAAGAAGTTTGTGGCACAGGGAGACGGAGAATCTAGGGAACAGTGGGGAAGGGGCAGAGGAGGGTGGTGGTTTCATGGGAGTGCCCAGAAATCTGTGGGTCTCCCCTTCAGTCTAGCTGTGAGCACTGTATTATTTGGGCTGCAGGACATGAAGGGGAAGAGAACTTACCAGGAACGTGAAGAAAATTTTTCCAATTTTTAGTTCTATTGATTTCTACTCCTTTCTTTGCGTTATATTTTAGAAAATGTCTTTTGATCATACAAATCTAAAATGCTACAAATTCACTTTTATCATTGTAATTTACCACTGAGAACCCACCATTGAACCCAAACAGTCCAACTTCAAGTTGCTTTGGTGATTTATTGTTAGAGATTTCCAGCTCCCTGAATTGAATCTCATGGAATTCATGAAAATCCGGGAGACACGCATCTCTACAGTGGTAATACATTCTTTCCCATGGACTGTTTTTCTTCTTTCTTTCTTTTTTTTTTAAAAGATTTTATTTATTCATGAGAGACACAGAGAGAGAGGCAGAGACACAGGCAGAGGGAGAAGCAGGCTCCATGCAGGGAGCCTGACGTGGGACTCGATCCTGGGTCTCCAGGATCATGCCCTGGGCTGAAGGCAGTGCTAAACCCCTGAGCCACCTGGGCTGCCCCTGTTTTTCTTCTTTCTGACCAGAATGCTGCTTTGGTTTTATGCCTACTTATTAATGTCTACATAGTAATTCACTTCTGATAAAGTACAATCTGCATTGCAAAGTGTTCTGCTTAACATACCCACCAGTTGAGGCAAAGGTGGAATCTGAGGTGTGTGGATGATTCCTAATGTGAATCATTACTTGATTCAAGTTACTGATTCATTCAAGTTGCTGAAGAAATGTCCATAGACTCTGAAAATTCTGCTTTTCTTCTATAAATAAGTGTGAAATTAAGAATTAAGGTTGGGGAGATATTGTCACTTAAATGAGTGTTAGACTTTGGGGGTTCACATACATATGTCATATTTTTAAATAAAAATGGAAAGGGCACTTGGGTGGCTCAGTTGGTCAAGTGTTCAACTCTTAATTTCAGCCCAGGTCATGATCCTCAAGGTTGTGGGATCAGACCCCACATGGGCTCTGCACTCAGCATGAGTCTACTTGAGATTTTTTCACTCCGCCCCTGCCCCCACTTGCACATGTGGATGCTCTCAATTAATCAATAAAATATTTCAAAAAAATTATAAATGGAAAAGTGGACACAGGGTTACCTACTAATAAAAAGGAAAAACTAACACCTCTATTCACCAACATTTCATTAAAGAATTGGTATTTTCACAATTTAAAAAGTGACTACATTTCACATTATGAGAAACATATCACATTGCCCTCATTTTTTTCTTCTTTCTCTAATGTACTAACAAAAACCTCACCATAAATCTATAACAAGCTGCAGACCAGAGGTAAACTGAATTAGCTGACCTCTTAGCCCTTACAAACATGATATGCCATGATATTATTTAGTGGTATGCAAAATTGTGCATTGGTTCTTTATTACTCACTCTGCTTCATTAAGCCCACTTAGAGTTTCAATAAAATTTCCAGAAATATTATTAGGATTGATATCTTCATGTCTCCGTCTATACTTTCCTTGTTGTAGTATCTTAAGATATTGCTACCAGATCTCATATAGCAGTTCAGACTCTTCAATGTAAATATATATATTTAAAATATAATAATCTGGTAAAAACACTATGGTGATCGTATTGAAAGAAAATGACAAAAAATCATGCATAATTTCTTACTTTAATATTTCCTCTTTAGCATATTTCCTAGTACTTTCGTGAATAGGTTTACATTTTTGCATGTTGTAGCCATAATCTACATGAGCACACCTTTTAGCTCAAAGTATATGTATAATGAGATAGGAAATCCATTGAGTCATAGATACTCAGGTCTCTACAATACAGAAAAGATCTTCAATTTCAACGCCATCAGACACTTGAGTTTTCCTGATAGCCTTATCTCAACGTGCCTAGTGATGAGAAATTCAGTATTTCTCCATGAAACCTATTTTATTATCTGCTACCTATACAATTAATTTTTACTTTTCACAAATATAGCTTCCACATCTTTTTCTTTTTTCTTTTTTCTTTTTCTTTTTTCTGGACTTGCATCACATAGATGAACTCGTTGATTTTTCACATAATGGCTTTTCAACCTCATATATCATTCCTCTTCCCAGCTTGTCTCCAGGCTCAATATTTTCAGATCTTCAGTTTGTATGCTTATCATTTCTATAGGTTTTCAAACCCTCTCATTGGTCTGTATTCTTTCCATGAAATGTCTTCCAACTTGTTGGTTTGACACTGACTCAACATAGGAACGGTTTAACCAGCACTAAATATAATAGAATTAACACTTTACAATTCTGTGTATTGTAATGCAGCATAAGATCTCATTTTATATCCTTTTTTTCCAAGCACATTACACTATGGCTTATGTTGATTTTATATTCAACTGAATATCTTCATATATTTTTCACAATTTTCCACCTGTACATTATTCTATACAGCAAAGTTAGGTAAAATTTGACTCTTCAATTTCCCTCTTTCCAACCTGTAAATATTTAGATCTCCCTGCTGTGGGTCTGTATATCTCCCAGGTTTGTTCCTTCTTCTAATTGGGGTAGTTGTCTTTCATGTCCAGCTATGGATGAACTGACCATGATGGGGTTGAGAGGGAAGGAATATAACATGCCACAAATAGTAGTTCAGTTACCTCCACATTACCAGAGATTCATTCATCAGTGTCATATAGATAAAATATTCCAAACTATTTTTTTTCCTTTCCACACTACTCTTGTTATTTTAAAAATTTTCTGTAATTACCTATGTATGCAGAATTGTGTTAGTGCTATGGGCTATTAAAGTAATTTGTGAACAGATTTATTAGATTCCGCTAAACACTATAATAAACCCACCTTTCTACCAATAATATATGCCACAATTACACATAGTACTGATTTTAATTTTCAATTATTGATATATCAAGACTTAAATTCGAAATCCATTGTGCCTTTATTGACTATATTAATATTTATAAATAGTTCCCATTTAAATTTTATACACACACACACACACACACACACACACAATGTTGAAGAAATTTCTGTTTCTCCCCTTAGAGCTTACAGAGGGGCTCTGTCAGGCTTTGGGAAATTCAGATTAACTTAATCCACTGTGTTTTCCCACCTAGTGGCATTAAGAAATGAAGCCAGTTTGCATTGATCTTTTTTTTCCTTAGCAAGCCCTTCCTGTTCCTCATCACCATCTCTTCCCTGATGAAACTTCATAAAATATCGATTTGATTATGAGATTGTAGTAGAGTCAAAAGTGATCTATTGACCACTTATGTCTGACATAACAAAAATAATAATCTGTGTTATTGATTACTTGGACCACATTTATTGACTGATTATGTTGTAAGTAGTTTTCATGCATTATCTCTCTTAGACCATATGATACCACTTCATCATTACCCCCATGGTGTAGATAACAAAAATGAAACACAGAATGGTCAAGTATGCCCAAGGCCATAGAACTACCAAATGATGGTGCTAGAATTTAAAACTAGATTGAGTCCAGATTCTAAATTTTTAAAAGTATGTCTTCCTAGCATTTCAAAGTCCCATATATGGCCCAGGAATATCTCAAGATGTACAGGACCACAGATTATTACATGGGCAATACATAATTGCTTTGCAAAATTATAATGGTAATAAAGGACTTTCTCTTTAGCAAACAGTATACCCAATATGTGTAAAATAGCATGAGGTTCTAAAGGCAGCTGGAATTCCATAGAGCAATGTCAGCACCTCATGTTTGTTCTTGGCTAGGAAAGCTATCCCAACCAAAGTACTCTATCCAGTACTCTAATTGTAGAGTAATTATACTTGCACCTGTAACTAATTCTTAAGGAAGTGAAACAGCATGGCGAAATCATCCAGAAGAAGAACGAGAGTACTGCTTCTTGCCTTGTGCTCTTATACTGCTTGCCGTAGAACACAGTATATGAAAACACGTGGCACAATGTCTGGAACTTAACAAGCCCTGAGGGAATGTTATTAATTCAATCATAATATTGGTACATTGGACTTGGAAAGTATGGGCAATATAGGACAACAGAATATCCCGCAAAATGAAAACATCACATAAATACTGTGTGTGTACACACCTACAGATACTTGAAAAGTAATACTTGGTTGACCAAAAGTGTTCTTCAACATTATGGCAGAGCCAGTAGACATCTGGGAAAGCATAAAGATTAGAATAAGTAACCTGAGCTGCAGTAATCAGGATGGAAGGATGTGAGGGAAATGGGGCTTTTTTTGTACAAAATTTCAAGACCAGCTGTTAACTTCAAGAGGTGGTTGCAAAGAGTGACAAGTGTGAAAGTGATAGAGTCTCTGACATAAAAAGCCAGCTGGTTTTGTGAGTACAGGAAAATATTAACTGTGCAAAGTAGAAATGAGAATACTTCCTTAAGAGATTGTATAGCTTGATATTTTCTAGCCACTAACCACATGGAAACCATCATCAGGAACATCATTTATAGGTACAAAGATCAGCAGAAGTGAGCAAGAGTGGGAGTTTTTCATGTAAATCATGCTATACTCCAGTTTACATTAATTTAAAAATACATAGCATACGTTAATGTTATCTTGTATATATCCTGTTCTGTTATCATATATATATCCTGTTCCAATTCCATGGTTAAGTAGAAAAGAGTTTTTTTCTATGACCATAGAAGCTCTTTTCTATAACCAAAGTCTGTTGATGTAATTGAGCAGTATTAAGTGGGTTTCAGCAGGCACTATCCATTGAAAGGAGATCATTCAATGTTCAACTACCTAAACAAAATCATATGTGGGAGCTTCCTTTGGTCTTAAAACAGACCTAGAGAGGAAAGTCAAGGAATGCAGTCTCAATGAAATTTTCCATTTAATTGTGAACCTTTTATGGAAAGTTCAAATGCTCAGTTGATATATCAGAATTTTAAATTAGAAGATGTATATATTTATAATTACATCAACAGCAGTGTTTTATTTAGAAAATTAATTGCCATTTTTTCATAGCACTTTTGGAAAGTAGTCAGGTGAAATGGAGATATCCACCTATGCATTCATGAGAAAGTGTCTAGTAGTTGAATGGCCACAGTAATTACTCTAACTCCACCAGGCACAAAGAGAGTTGGGTCTTCAGCGTTGAGGAGGATGCCTGAAGACTTGCAATGGGTAAAACTTGTGGGTAATAAATGCTCAATGTCTAAAAGAGCCTTTAGGATAGTGTCAGAGCACTTAGTACTGACTGGGTTCTCCAGACTTGCAGATGCTGCCTCAGCAAAATGTGGTTGTTGTTGAGTACTGTGATTCTGGCAGGTAGCAGGTACAGTTCAAGGGGAGCCATCCTTCTCCAGCAGGATTCCCTACAAAGTAAGTGAGAAGGCATAGATGCAGAGTCCTGCCACAGGAAGGGAATAGGTAAGTCCTTGGTAGGATACTAAACTTATGATAGAGCTTGTTGAGGGCTAATGGAAAGGGAATATTGTTAAGGAGACAGATAGCCAGTCAGGACCAGGTATCTGATTGGCAGTAGAGGTGATGGTAGTGACATAAGAAGCCCTGCAGTCTGGCTCTCCAGAATGGAAGTCCAGATGAATCTTGAGTCCATTTGGGGTAGAAAGGAAGAACCACTGCACAATGCTACAATGGATGACAAGCATAGCTGTGAACCCAAATTTGTATTCCTGCTAGGATATCCACTCCATAGAAGATTGTTAACAGTTTTAACTATCTTATGTGTTATATTTTTCTTATGTGTTTCCTAACGTGTGATAAACTCAACCAGGTACTATAATAGGTAAAAGCCAAAAAATGCACTAGTTGGTTTTTAAACGTAGAATATATACCCTAAAAAAAAATAGATCTAACCACTTAGTTTCACAGTAGCATGTAAAAACATTGGCATGGCTGGGAGAGTACCTTTATTCTACCCTCCTTGTGTAAACAATATATGTGATAAAATGTCACATATACAGGTTGGAATACTACAGCTTTCCACTATCTGGTAGCCTCAATCCTCAACTCTAGGATTTCCTGAATTTAATTTAATAATACAAAATTTAAGAATTTTTTTTGTTGTAAGTGGCAATAAGTAGTGTTTAGTGCAGTTTATTCAATTCTGTATAAACTTTTTCTTTTGTCTAGTAAGAAAGAGAAAATAATCTTACTGGTTTCTCATACTAGATTGTGGAATAAGGTTAATAGTTCATGGAGTTAGTTTTTTCTGTGTCAACACTATCAGTAAGACCTTAGGCCTTAAGTGTGTAGCCTTCTCAAAGCATTATGTGCAATACATTTATTCAGAGATCACTAATTAAGAATTTACAGATGCTCAGCTCTGTACTACATATTATGGGAAGAATTTTTAAAACACAGTGTTCCTGTCAGTTTGCCACAGAAGCATAAGAAATGCCAGAATGCTTTCAAAAGTTATTGTGAGTGACCAATAAGCAAAAAGTGGGTCTCCCCTGCCCCAGCAATGGGAATAATTCTTCTCAGGTTCTCGTGTTCCCTCCTTCTGGTCTCTGTCTATCCAAGGCATGAATTTCAGTTCATCCTAAGTGAAGATTTGGGTTTATTATTCTGTGACTATGTATCACTGATACTAGCTAATTCACATGGAGATTTGTCCTATATCTAATTTATATGGAGCTCTGTCCTACATAAATTGAGCCCAGATAGCCTAATACTCTATCTTCACCCTAAAGCATTCATGGCTGATCCTATCCAGCACTCTGCTTCAGTCACTGAGACCACTGGCAGTGTCCTAATACATTGGTTTATTTTAGCAAACCAGAGAATAGCTTCCTTTCTTCACATTCAGAGATATCAGGAGCATGTCCTTACTTACCCATCTAGACAAGATCACCACTACCAAACTCAAGATTTCAGTAAACATTGTCAGTTAACTTGTTTTGTAATTCTGAATTAATCATGCCCCTTTCATAGGGGAAGAGCCTCAAAGATTGCCATTGGATTCAGATGACCAAAAGGAGCTAGGATGGTACATGACTTCCAGCGCCACTTATTCTATATTAATAAATATGCCAGTGACACATGAATCACACAGGTTCCATTTCCCAAGAAACTTCAAAACTCAAAACATAATTGATGCATCAAACATTATCTCACAAACATCAAGGGAGCACTAAATCTTTAAAGAAAGCTACAATGATTTTTTGTGAGTAAATTGTATCATTTAGGGAGGGACAGTAGGGGAGGGGAAGTTCAGTCATTACGCAGTAATTACTCGCCCTTATTTCATTGAATTTTCATATGATTATAAATTGGTTATTATGATATTATCTAAAATGATACAGAAGGAATAACCATAACACAAATTACCATATATTGGTAATTTACTACAAATACAGACAATTGTACAAAGAGTAGATTTTTTATAGTAATATTTTGAGAGAAATTTTGTGCCTTTTGTAAATTTGATCATCAGGCCTTGTCACTCATCAGCAAAATAAAAACATATATATTTCAAAAACAGAGGACCTATTTTTATCTCATAATGACAGTTGTTAAATTATTAAATTTCTAACTATACCAGGGAGACTTGGTCAGCCTGTCATCTTCTTGCCTTTACTTTCCCTCTGCTCGCATCAAAAAGAGTTATAAGCAGCAAAAATTGATCTTCCTATGGATTTTGCTCTGAGCTGCAACCAGCCAAGGTATTATTCTATTGTATGTGTCACTGGAGTTGTCCTGGGGGAAGTCTTACACAAGGCAAGAATTACTCTGTGCCCTGAGCTGTATTCATAAGGCCTTACTCAATGAAAATTGCAAGCTGCCTTGATGCAGACAAGTTTATGAAAGACATCGTTATTATTTTTCAAACTACATTGGATTCCTAGAAATGCACCTTACTTTCCCATAAATGACTTGTTTTCACTTTTTTCTTCACCAGAAAACAAAACATTCCTGCCTACATCAACTGTGTCCTTCATTTATAGTTACAAGAGGACAACCTGAACATTTGAAAATCACTTCTAAAAAGACATGGAACTGAGCTCAAATGACAAAAGTTGGGTTACATTGTTTAGAAAAAGACTATTGGATATTATACCTCGACTTTAAGAATATGATTTTGAATGTATCCCAGGTACAATATATGTCTGTATGTATTGGATGAATTTTGATCACAGCAACCAAAGTGTTAACCCAGCCAGTACCTTTCTTGGATGGTTTTGAGATAAATCTAAAATAAACTTAACTAAATATGATTTAACAAAAGATTAAAGAAGTATCATATAAAAATAGTTGAATTTTAAGGAGAGAGTAAATATTTTTGGATGTCGAGGCAGCCTTTTGCCTCCCATTTTCTTGAGGCTTGGGGGATCTATCCTTGGATTAAAAATCAGTGGAGACTTTGATTTTCCTCTTTTAAAGAATGATCTCCATGTCTTCTACTCTGCTTAGATGTATTTCTCCACTATGGATTTATCAATTGGACATTTAATTAAGAAGGGATGGCTTACTTTGCCTGAAAAAACAGGACTGCGACCTCTCTACCTACAGACTTGCCTAAATTCGTGGACTTTGGTTATTCACATAGGTAGAAGAATTACCCAAACAGGGAACCAGCCAGAGCTATGAAGCGAAAGTATCACCATGTTGCCGACTTGGGTCCTTGGGGCTCTCCAAATAATAGAAATTGAGGCAAGAAAGAATTCCAAGCAAGTCTTTTTGGGGAGGCTTATGCTCCAGTACAGGGAAATAGCACAAAGAAAGGGTTCTTTATGCTGGTTTTCTAAAAAAACAAAAAGGCCAGGGAAAGTTTTTAAAGAGACTGAGGTGGGAAAGAAGGAGTGACATCTAAGCCTGTAGAGGTAGGAGAGACACAGAAGGTTGGGTGTGCAGGCACAGTGGACAAAAACCTGCTTAATCGTGCATCACATGTCTCATTAGCATGTTAAATCTCCACCATGGGCATGATTTTTATAAGAGAGAATGTCAGCAAAAGATCAACACTGGCTCTACCCTGGTGCAGACTGGTTTGATACCCTCTTTACCAGTCTCGTAGTCTAATCCCCCTTAGGTAGGCATTCTCCTTTCACATTCCTGCAAGATATGCAACTCAAGGGGCATAGGGTTTCAGCTATGAAGGAATACAGGGTCAGGGTTGAGAGGACTTGAGTCTAATCCCTGCCCTCTCTCAACCAGGTCATCCAAAGAGGGAAGATCTGTCTCTCTTGGATTAAATATTTTTACTTTTTTTTTTTTTTCTTCCCAGTAGGAACAATCTAACTTCAAGAAGACTTGATGGTGATTAACATTATGCAGGGCATTTTATCACCGAAGCATTTTTTTCAGTGTTTAAAAATAAAGAATTAAAAGGAAGATATCAAATGATTTAAAAAGATATCAAACCATGTACTTTGATTTCAAAGAATTTAAAGAAATACTCATTATTTGATCATGCCCATGGCACTTCCCTTCCCTGACATCAAGTTCTGGACTAGACCTAGGTTAATCTCCTGAACTCCCAAGCGTGTAGAGTCCATACTGATATTTGGCTCTACCTCCTGCTTCCCTGAGGGCTTTTACTGACTCCTGAGCAAAAATACCTTCAGACTTTAACAGAGGCATTCTCACGCTGTTAATAGCAGGGAGCTGCCTGAGGATTGTAATTCTCCCTCTGTTCTTTTGAATGACAGGCCAATTAAAACCATTTTGCCTTGGAGGAGCTATTGCCAGATTGGAAACAGGAAGCAAATTCTGGTCCACTTAGATTTTTATATTTGAACTCTTGATTCCTATCGAGTCTCAACAATGATCATGAGGATGATGCTAATGACAATTCTTAACAATCTGATTGCGCTGTGGTGTTTCTTTGAGCCCTGATTCCCACCTTAGTAAGTGGCACCATCTGCCTTCAAATCTCTTCCAAGTCAGAAGCAAATGTGATCTCAGAGCCCCTCCCTGTAGATTTGCCTTCTGATAAATCCTTCAGACTGTTCTCTCTCTGCTCCCACTTCCAGGATAATCACCAGAGCCTGGTCACTTCTTTCTTAGAAGTGCTTGTCTTTACCTGACTATCTGCCCCTCCATGATCTGTCCACACTGGACCCAGAGGGATCTTTCTAGAACATTAGTCTTACACCAGTATCTTCTCTAAATCCAACCATAGAAGGATGCCCAATGGTTTAAGGCAGAACACGAAGAAGCTTCAGTGTAACTCAGAACCCTCTAGGACCTGGACCCATACCTAAGCCTTGAATTTCTCTAGCTTTGTTTGCACTAGCCTAGCTGCAGGGGTGCCTGGAATCAGCACTGCTTATGTTGCTCTGTCCCACAGTTACATCCCACTTATAATTCAGTCCCAACTCAGCCACCTTTTCTTTTGCAAATTTTTTTCTGCCCTCAAAGTGAGTGAGATGCTCCTTCTTTGGGCTCTGTGGTACTCAGTGCACACCTTTGTTCTAGAACGTGTCACAATGTACCTTACTTATTAATATAAGTGACTTACACATTCATTAACATTAGACACCTTTAGGTTGTCATCCAACAACTATTCGTCAATTTTTAATAATATACAAATTATTCTCTGTGATGTCATTCTCAATCAGATGGGGGTCCCCAAGTGTGGGGTGATGGTCTGATGGTCGGGTGGAAGCTAGTAGCGTGGGCTCTAAAATGATTCACCAGAGGCAGAACAAAGGAAATAGAAGTTGATTGAATACGCTGCAAGGGAGCGGTGGACAACAAGGGGAAACTGTGTGCAAGGAGATGGTGGGGCTGTTTTTAAAGGAGAGAGGTGAGGAGGAATGGGGAAATTAGGAATTCTTTTTTGGTAACCATGCCTGGTTGTAAGTAACCCATTTGTTTGTTAGGGCCAATGGGTATGTGCCTGATGGGCCTGTCTGCATTCAGCCAGACTGTTGATGTAGGCTCTTTCTACATTCCACTGCTCAAGGCTGTCTGCCTAAAAGTGGCCTCTACACTCCATACATAAATCTGCCATTCTATTATTTCCAGGTGGGTTTTTTTATTTTCCTGTTAGCTTTCATTGTAGTTATTTCTTTGCCTTTTGCTGATTTTTCTTTATTTGCTTCTATGAACATTATTTCAGAGCCAGATTAGATAAAATCCTTTATTATCTGCAGCAAGTACTGACTTATTACCAATGATAATGACTGTAGTTACTTTGAAAGTTAATTCTTAAAAGGAGTCTCCCAAAGGGTAATGTTGAAACTGATCTGGTGATTGGTATATTTGGCAGATGAATCATAATTTGAAATTGAATGAGTGAATTTGTCTTGATGAATTTTGGTTATTTAAAAAAATGATTTAGAGTAAGTATCTGGTTTCAAATGTTGCCTTTTGCACCTTAGAGGTGTTTAAAAAAAAAAAAAAACAAGCCTAAATTGGAGTCATTTGCCCCTCATGACAGCAGACCAGGACTTAATTACAATTTTAACCTGTCTAAGGAATGTGACCTTATAAAAGTCAATCTGAAATTTCCAGATCAGCACCAGTGAATTAATCTGCATATTAAAAACCCTGCCATTTCCTTCCCCCTAAAAAGGAGATGTCCTAACCTGAAACAATCCTCTCCTTTTTTTTTTTTTGCTAATAACTTCTTTGCCCCAAGCTCCCTAGTCTAAAATAAATGCTTTCATACTGCGCAACTTCTCAGAACTGTACTGTACTTGATAGATGGGATGCTGTCAGATTCATGAATCACTTAATAAAGCCAATTAGAAAAAAAAATAAAGCCAATTAGATCTTCAAATGTACTCAGTTATTTTTTTTTAACAGGTATGTTTATTAGAGGATTGGTTCCCCATCACCCTGTCTGTATTAAAATCAAAGTAGTCTCCGGGAAACGGGTGAACAACCAGAAGCCTTTGCAGAGTATACTTTTTCCTTTTTCTGTTATTCTAGAGTGCCACCTTAGTTGACTTAGGTTTCTGTCTGAAATTAAAAAAGAAAAAAGAAGGAACTTTTTGCCTTCACTGCTATCAAAAACTACAAGGTTCTCTGAATTGATAGGGTGAGGGTGGAGTTTCCCCAGAAATCCTGCAGCCAGCATTTCCCATGTACTGTTTTCCAAAAGTCTCATGAGCTGAGTGTTGCTGTAGATATTAGAAGGGTGATGGGCTGGGTTGGTTGCTTCATTGTGTTATGGTTTGTGGATCTAAAGACAGTGCTAACCTAGATCTTTCTGGCTCACTCAGATGAAGTAACAAGATGCTGGATTATTAGAAAAGAGGCCAGATGTCAAGTTAGTATTTATATCATATCAGGGTGGAGAGCAGATGGATGAGCACATTTGTAAACAGAGTTATCAAAATTATCTAAATTCTTAGATCTAAGAACTGCTATTTGGGATCTATATATGTTTTATTTATTTGTTTAAGATTTTATTTATTTATTCATGAGACACACACACAGAGAGAGAGAGAGAGAGAGAGAGAGAGAGAGAGGCAGAGACACAGGCAGAGGGAGAAGCAGGCTCCATGCAGGGAGGGTCTTGATCCTGGGTCTCCAGGATCACGCTCTGGGCTGAAGACGGCACTAAACCGCTGAGCCACTCGGGCTGCCCTATGTATGTTTTAATATTTAATCCATATGGATTGCATTGCCAAAAAACAAGAAAATTGGTTAATTTGGTTCTAGTTGTGTTTACCTAAAATTTACCAAGATATCAAGTGATTTCAACTCTTTGGGTTCACTGCATTGTCCTTGAGGGATCTTTAGCTTGTTTTCTTTCAAGGTGAAGTAGAAGCCAATATAGCTCTGAATGTATCATTCCCAATCAAAAATAGATGCATCCCTCTAAAATAAAATGTTTCCATTTTGCTATAGTATTATGTTTTATCCTCGTTTCTCCTGGTCACCATATTTATTTTTATGACTTTCAGTTAACTGCACAGCTTTCTTTGCTGACACTGCTTGTATTCTGTATTGTTCAATAGAGTCCCTTCTTGGGCACTGCTTTGAGTCCCATATTAACTCAATTTTTTTTAATCCACACTGCAATGGATCTTTTATTTCCTTTGCTGTGAAATATAAGGCCATCTGTTGAGGCTGGGATGTTATTATTTTTATCATTACTGCGACTAGACTGGACTCCATTCATACTCTCTTGATAGATCTAGCCTGTCAGCCCTCAGAACAAAAGAGTTTTGTTTTAGCTCTCCTATCTTACTGCACAGTGATTGATCATTTCTCACTCAAACTCTTACAGTTGTGAGTCATTCACATGAGGGCACTCGCCTGCTTGCCCCTCTACCCTGCCCATGTGTAGGCCAAGTCAAGTGGTTCTGCCTCCAAACTGTATCCCATAGGAGTTGACCTCTGTACAGCCATATCCACAGCCTTCACTCAAATGCAAGTCACCATCATCTCTTATGTGAACTATTGTAGTATCTTCTACACTGGTCTTACTGTTAAACTAATACACTCTTCATACACAGCCAAAATACCTTCTTATTTTCCCTTTCATTAGAGCTTTTTCATCTGTGCTTGTTGGCATTTCCAGGTTGGCTTCACCATGGCCCAATCTGGGATGTGTGAGCCAGAAAGAAAACACAAAGAACTCTCCACCATATTGTTTCTCAGGCTTTATGATCCCTAGCCAGTGTCTTCTCCTCTCTAGCATTCTTATGTTTGTTTTGTATATAATGGCCAGGGTTTTAAGCCAAACTTAGCAGGAAGAAGAGGGAAAAGCATATCTACTACATCTGGTCTAGACCCAGAAAGTCCAGAATGCCACTGAAATATAAATTACATTGTGTAACTGTCCCAAGTTTAAGCCTTTCATTGGCTTTCATTGCTCTTAGTATGCAGTGTAAAAATATGTCCATCTATAAGCCCCAAAATAACATGATCTTGACCTATCTCTTCAGCAGTTACTTTGTGGCAATTGGTCTCATTCCATTCAGCTGGCCTTTTGTGTCCGTGAATGAGCAAAAGTTCTTTCCTCACTCAGAGTCTTACTCCACTTGTTCTCTTTGTCTCAGCCGTTTGTCATTAATGCTACTCTGCTGGCTCCATTTCAGCCTTCAGTTTAAATACCTCTTTCTTTATAATGTCCTTTCCTAACCATCCTACCTAATCTAATATTATTCTTTTACTTTCTTTATGTTTACATCTTCTTCAGGAATTAATGTGAATCAGATTTTTCTGTTATTACTTTTCATCATTGATGCAAACAGGTTTCCAGCATGTCCATTGACCTCTTGAAGATACATTTAACAAACAGCTCACTTGAAGGATGTTAGTGTATTAGCACCAACCATTTTATAAACAAACACAAAACAAGTCCCTAAGTTATAGATCAATATGGCATCATAGGCAGGGTTGCTAATTTTACTTTGCTTATTTTTGATTTATTGATTAGCATAACTAATATTTACTAAGTGCCTATTGTGTATCAGGCACTATTCTAGCTCCGGCTCTTATGGAGAATATGTTCTAATAGTGGGAGAAAAACAAATAAATATGAGAGAAATATATAATATGCCATGTGATGAGCATAAAAGGGAAACAGTAAGGGAAGAGAAAGTGGCTGGAGCATGCAAGGAATGGGAGAAATATTTTACTAGAGTGGTCAGAAGAGGTCTTTTTGTAATAAGGTGACATTTAAGCAGAGACCTGAATGAAATTGGGAACTATGTCATATAGACATGTATAGGAAGCAAAGGGAATGGTAAGGACATATGTTTTGAAACTGAAATTTATGTGCCATTATTGAGGGGCACCAAGAGATGGGTATAATAGAAGCTTAGCAAGGGAGGAGGCAGCACTAGGAGATGAGATCAGAGGAATAGCCAGTGGAAAACTATTGAAAGAGGTCATTGACAAACTTTGACCATGAGAGATTGCGTGTGCCTCTTACCCATGGCCACCATTAGACCTGGTTAAAATTACTGCCCATTGGAACATGGAAACAGTGTCACCAATAGAAGCAAGCTGATGATGAGATTTATTTCAAAGCATTATTTTGATAGCTTTAAGTTCTAGTAAGAATAATAGATACATGACACCTGTAAAGCCTGAGTTTTACCCAGTTGATTCCACAAAGGCAGAGAGAATGAAGAGAAAGTAAAGATAATTAGGGCAAATTATAAAAAAAGTAATTAGAAATAGTTCTAACAGGAAATGAGCTAATTGTTTTAAAGTTATTTAAAATTCCAAACTCACAGTTGTTTAATTGCTTTCCTATATTGCAGTGTAACTAGTGTAAGCAACTGAATCAAGTTCTGTGGATAAGTGGAAAAAAATAGAAAATTGAAATATTCTGGAAATACCAAAAGGAAATTAAATGTGTACAATCTTTTATTTTTTATTTATTTTTTTAAAGATTTTATTTATTCATGAGAGACACAGAAAGAGAAAGGCAGAAAAATAGGCAGAGGGAGAAGCAGGCTCCCCAAGGGGAGCCCAACGTGGGACTCAGTCCCAGGACTCCGGGATCATGCCCTGAGCCAAAGGCAGATGCTCAACTGCTGAGCCACCCAGGCGTCCCACAATCTTTTTTTTTTTTATTATTGAAACTTAAAAACTACACTTAGTGCATATATATTTGTGTTTTGGAGATATTAGATAAGAACTAATTGTCATGTCTAATGCCATGAAGAGAGTAAGTTGGTGCCCTGTATAGGAGTTACAGAAGGAAGGAAGTAGCCAGTTCCCTCTTTGTAGCTGGATCAATTTCATTCATCCACACAGGCTTATATCATGAAGACCTTTAAATCTGATGTTGACTATGTCTAATTGAAGCAGAAAATAAAGGTTTCATCCTCACTTTTCCTTACTGCACTTCCTCTTGACATCAAAAGTAAGATGAAGTACTTTCTAGAGGTCTTTATTCTATATGTAGTTATTCTCAGAGCTGAACTACTTCCTTTCCTTTGCCTTCCATTTATTCCCTAATTAACTGGAATTAATGTTGCATCTTCTTTATCATTACAAGCACCAAGACCCATAATATATATAGAAAAGTACAAATTATATGTTGCTTGAAAATATTACTTCCCATTTTATAATTATTATCATATACTAGACCATGCTCACCTTAATAAACCACAAGAGATTCCTTCAGTTCACCCTTCTCCTTTTCACTCTTAACTCTTTACAGAGATGGCTCAGGTATTTGAATGCCTTCTTTCCCCCCACAAATCCCACTTTGCCTGACTTATTCCAATTTATCTTTCTGGACTGAAGTTTTAAGTGACCTTTTCCTGTAAACCTTCCTTAATCATCCCTTTTTGGTTAGCACATTAGTGTTCTGCATAATTACATTATGGAATTTAAGATACTGTAATGATTTTATGTCTTCTTTAGGAGATAACAAACTCTTCAGAGTGAGGATTATATCTTAATTTTTCTTATATCCACGGTATGTCACACAATGCCAAGAACATGGGTAGGCATTCTAAATATTTGTTGAGTGATTGTATGAATGCAATCTCAAAACAAGCATTATGCTATTTAACTAAACATAATAATGAGAAAGTTATAGTAAATTCGAAGGTCATGAGGATGTTTACTATTTAGAACTCCCTTTAAATGCATAAGTGCACAAATACATAATAGTGTTACCATAAGTACTTGAAATAAGCCCACATTTGTATTTTACTTAATTATTTTCATGGTCATTTAGATGAGTCTTGGTAACACTGAATATCCTGAATATATAATTCATCTTACTCTTTTATGGTAGTCCTTGAGAATCTACTGCAATTTAAAATTTGAGTAAAATTTCTTGACCATGTATTTTTTCATTAAACACTGACCGTGAATAAGAACAATCAAAAATGTATTTGGCTTAACATATTAAGTTCTGCATTTTAATTTTTCATATATTTGAATGGAATGCTGATTAAAAGCTGCACAATAAATTTGATAGTTATAAGATATACCATTTGATACTGAAGAGGGTGGTCATACCAGCAAAGAGAAAAAAATTATATTTTTCTTCCTCTCTTCACTATGTAGCAACAATTTTGTAAGCACAGATTACAGCAAATATGACAATAACAGATTTTAGCAGCTCTTTCAAAGATGAAATAGGTGTCCCTAAAAATACTGTTTTCCTAACATCCTTAAAAAGAAATTAAGATGAAATTTGAAATACTATCATTGGGATCTTTAGGAATATTATACACGTGCTCAGTACTGAAACCACTGCCCTGGGATATGATTTGCTTGTTTTCTAAAACACATATTATAGTAAAAGATTATACTATCTGGTGTCTTGAAATACTGAAAAAGGAACTTCTTTCTTCTAACTTTGGTATTTGCTGCTTTCCCAATATTATAGCTGAGTCTACCAGGCTTTCTTAACAATGCTACTGAAATCTTAAAATACTTTGATTTCCTCACAAATTAGCGATTTAACTATATAAAAAAGAATCCATTCTTATCATACCTCGTAAATGATAAAAAATATTAAAATTTTGCCACACATAGTTGTCGTGTAAGAGGAAAAGGTTATAGATGGATGTTTTTAGTAACATCATGACTTATAATCCTTATACTGGCAAATTTTGTGCATATTGTGATTTTTATTTAGCAATAAATTTCATTTTTGTAACTATTTTTATCTATTTATACTTGTGCAGGAGAAAATTTAAAATGCTGTATCAGGACACCTATTCAATTATAATAAACTTAAATTAAAAGTTAATTGACGGCATGTATTTTATCTTTCTATTCTCTACATTATCATTACTTGTATTTTAAGGTATTAATATCATTTGGGTTTTTTTTTTCCATACACTAGGGCCTCTGGTAAAGTTATAAGGCTATATCTATGGTGTTTTCTGTAAAACCAGTTTGAAACTATTAGCTGTTGTGCTAGAGGTATACGACACTGATTTATTCAGCAGCTGGTTTTTTTTTTTTTTTTTTTTAAGATTTTATTTATTCATTCATGAGAGACACAGAGAGAGGCAGAGACACAGGCAGAGAGAGTGGCAGGCTCCATGCAGGGAGTCCGATGTGGGACTCGATCCTGGGACTCCAGGACCACGCCCTGGGCCGAAGGCAGGCCCTAAACCGCTGAGCCATCCAGGGGTCCCCCCACAGCAGCTGTTTCTTAAAATAAAAACTATCACAATAGTTCTACTAAAAACTTCTTTAAACTTATACACACAGGCACACACACCAAACACCTCTAATTGAATAAAAGAAAGTAAACTATGTCCATAATTTTATATTTATTACTCTGCACTGAAGTTGCCTTAAATCTACCAAAATTTAGAGACACCAAGCTACATTCAGAAAGTATGAAGGAAAATAAAAAGCCTTCCCTGTTTTTCAAATATGGGTTTATAGTTCTTCAGGAACACCAGACTAGCCCAAGGTTGGTATAATCATTCCACCTCATGCTATTCTTAGATTTCATCATCAGTCAGAAGTTAATAATAGATGTATTATGCCAGCATCCTCCTCCTTGTCTTTCTTCACCATTGCATTCTGTTTTTCTTCACCTTATTGGTAACAGTAGAAGGAAGCAGCTAGATTATAAGGAAAAAGACTTCCTTCTTGAGAGTAATAGGAATTCCGATCTGAGTATCTATGAGTTAGGGAAGTGAAATCTCAAAGTATGGTACCCATGTGTCAACATCAGGATCACCAGGGGCTTGTATTTTAACAAGCCCCCAGGCAATTGTGAGGCTTGTCAAATTTCAAGACTACTGAATAAAAATCTTAAAAAAACAAAAACAAAAAGAGTTACCATGACAATCAGCCATTTGAGATTGCACAGAAAATTCTGTGGTATCTTTGAAGATCTTCTCCAAATTTATTGGCTAAATGCAGAAAAAATTGATATCGTGAAGTATTGTACCCTTGGACATATTGCAAATTAAGAAACAGCATGGTCAAATTCTGAGTATGGGGCACTTAGCTCATGAGTTACAACGTGAAGTATGAGAACTCCAAAGACTGAGGGTTGCACTAAACTGAATAGTACCCCCCAAATTCCTATGCACCTGGAACTCAGAATGTGACCTTATTTGGAAAGAAGGCTTCTGCAGATATAATAGTTAAGATGATATCAGAGTGGATTAGGGTGGATCGTAATCCAGTTCCTGGCATCGCAGTAATGAGGACCTGTAGAGCGACACCACAGAAGAAGTTGTGTGAATGTGAAGGTGGATTGGCGTTTTGCTGCCTCAAGCCAGGGAACACCAAGGAATGGTGGCAGATACCTTTGCTGGGAAAAAGCCATGGACGGATTCTCCTGAGAGCCTCCAGTAGAAGCCAACCCTGCTGACCTTGACTGAGGACTTTAGGCCTCCTGAGCAATGATTGAATAAATGTCTGTTGTTTCAAGCCAACCAGCTTTCGCTCAATTGTCATGGCAGCTGTGGAAAATTAATGCAGGGGACTTATATTTTATGAGTTTATATTTGATGCACATTCTTTGACTTACTCTTAGTCCATAAACATCTTCTTATGAATATGCTCTGTAGGAAGGTTGCTGTGCCCCCTTACCCCCTCCTCCTCTGCTCATCTCCCCATCCTTTCAAAGGATCTTTAAAGAGTCTAGCTTTAGTTGCAAAAGTCATGTTCTTATTTATTGTTAAGAAAAAAAACTCTCCTAGAAGAATATTAAATGTAAAACCCTTTCATTTGTGTATTTTTAGTTAGAAATTATGCTTATTATCTCCCATCCATCTGTCTTTCAGTAAAATTTTCGATTGACATGGATTATGCTTTTTAAGCTGCTTTATACTCATTTGTTCAAATACATACCAAGCCTTTTAATTGGACCATTTTATATGCAAATAACTAATACTATTAAGTATATCTGTGTCTCCTTCTGTTGCTGTTTAGTTGTGTCATAAATGCATTGACCCTCCACAAACAGGGTTAATCAGAGTAGTGTGTGAGTGCAGTGTGTGTGCCTGTGGCGGCTGCCAGCTGTAGATCTGAGATAAAGAAAGAATAGACATTTACCAAGCAGAGCTCTTTGTGTCTTAAAAACAAAACATACATAATTATGAATGATATATTTAGGGAAGCCTGCTTTAAGGAAATGGTTTTGCATTCACTGTACCTTATGTGAATAGCTCCATATGAGCTCCTCTGCTGTGTTTTTCCCCCAAATGACTTAGCAAAACATCTATATTTTAATGTACAAATATATATATATATATATAAAGAGTCATAAAAATTGAAAGGAATATTTAACAACAAAACAGCTTTGATCAAATAATTTAAATGACTTAAAAGATCTATCTTTGAAAAATACTTGTTAAATGTAATAGTTTTAAAAGCACAAAATACTTAAGAGTATGATTCTTCTTGGGCCTTCTTCCATGTTTTATTTTATAGCTCTCATTTCAGAATCTGTTAATTTTCAAGTTTCCCCTAAAACTTTTAACATTCTCAATTTATCAACATGGCTTTCTAGTATTCTCAGTTATATTTTTGAGCTAACATAGAGCTCTCAGAGATAGTTGTCAGATAGCTCCCTCACAATAAGGTCAGTTCCATAGTGGGACACCTGGGTGGCTCAGTGGTTGAGTGTCTGCCTTCAACTCAGGTCATGCTCTTGGAGTCCTGGGATCGAGTCCCACATCGGACTCCCCAAAGGGAGTTTGCTTCTCCCTCTGCCTATGTCTCTGCCTCTCTCCCTCTCTGTGTCTCTCATGAATAAATAAATAGAAATCTTAAAAAAAAAAAAAGATCAGTTCCACATTTTAACAGTTTGAAATTCATGTTAAGGAGGCTGGAGTTTACTTTTAAAAATCAGTATAGGTGATAAATATTTTTGTGTAAAGGAGTAGCTTAAGAAATATTACACTGAATCTGAAGGTATTCATCAAGACTGTTTAGAGAAGAAGATTTATATTTATTACATGTAGATTGATGCTATTTCAATACTAACCAGGCAAACAAAAAATCCTTTGCTTCATTATTTCAACATATCTACCATGTGTGAAGTATTAAGCATTAGCAATAGAAAAGGAATTCAGTCCTACTTTCAAGGAGTAGTAATCTAACAGGGAAGAGGGACAATAACCAGACAAGTATAAATCAACTTAAATATACAGAATTGGACCACTTGGGCTGAGGGGAATTAATAAATGGTACCGTATCCATTTCTAGGGCTGGGTTTTGTTTTTTGTGGTTTTTAAATTTTTTTATTTAAATTTAATTTGCCGGGATCCCTGGGTGGCGCAGCGGTTTGGCGCTTGTCTTTGGCCCAGGGCGCGATCCTGGAGACCCGGGATCGAATCCCACATCAGGCTCCCGGTGCATGGAGCCTGCTTCTCCCTCTGCCTATGTCTCTGCCTCTCTCTCTCTCTGTGACTATCATAAATAAATAAAAATTTAAAAAAAAATAAAATAAAAAATAAATTTAATTTGCCAACATCCAGTAAAACACCCAGTGCTCATCCCATCAAATGTCCTAGTGCTGCTGTTCCAAATTACCACAACTTAGTGGCTTGAAACAGGAGAAATGTAATCTCTTCTGATTCTGGAAGCTAGAAGTCTAAAATCAAATCCCTGCAGGGCCAGGGCCACATTCTCTCTGAAGGCTCTAAAAATGGATCCTTCTTTGCCCCTTCCAGCTTCTGGCCATTCCAGACATGCCTTGGCTTCTGGCTGCATCACTCCCATCTGCCTCCATCTTCATTATGTGTCTGTCTTCTCGTCTCTTGTCCCTTATAAGGTTGTATGTCATTGGATTTCAGACTCATCCTAATCCAGGATGAATTCATCTCAAAGTCTTTAATTTAATTACATATACAAAGACACTTTTCTGAACTAACATTACATTCACAGGTTCTGGGTAGACATATCTTTGGGGAGGAGGGAGCACCATTCAACTAACTACAATACCCAGACGAGATGACTCCATTGCAGAACAGATTTGAAGAGAGAGGGGAGACACATGTGAGTTTTCTTTGAGGCATGGATAGTGTTTCTTTTCTCCTTTTAACACAATGCCTGGCATGTAGTAAGAACTCCATAACTGTGAAATTTGATGAAATACATTTATGAAAATGTTCAGTAGGCAAGTAGGCATACAAGTCTAGAGATCAGGAGAAAGAAATGGGTTGGACAGAGGAATGGATAAGATTACCAAGAGAAGGGACGCCTGGGTGGCTCAGTGTTTGAGCATCTGCCTTTGGCCCAGGGCGTGATCCCAGGGTCCTGGAATTGAGTCCTATGTTGGGCTCCCTGCAGGGAACCTGCTTCACCCTCTGCCTATGTCTCTGCCTCTGTCTCTGTCATGAATAAATAAGTAAAATTATAATTTTATATATATATAAGTTAATTGATATATAAATAAAATTATATTGATATATAAATATATATGATATATAAATAAGTATAAATTGATATATAAATAAAATTATAATTATATATATATATATATATATATATATATATATATATATATAAAAGATTACCAAGAGAATATGTGTGAGAACAGAGAAAAACAAAGCAAGAACCATGAGATAGAGAGTCCATCATTGAGGAAACAGCTTTGGAAAAGACTGAGAAGGAATTGATGGAAAAACAGGAGGGAAACTAGGAGAGAGGGGTAGTATAGGAGACAACAAAAGAATGCATCTTTAAAAAGAAGAAGAGAAAAAAAGTGTCAGGTGACATTAAGCTGTTTAAGTGTTATAAAGCTGGATTTGGGAACTTTGATTTAAGCAATTTTGGAAGCTGGGACACCAGTTTCCAGTAAATTAAAAATTCCAGAAGCTTTGACATTTTTTAAAATGTGCTAATGGACAATGAAACTAAACCAATACATAGGCTTCCCTCCATAACCTCCTATATACATGTTTCAAAAAAGGGATTTGAAAAAATTCTATGCATGGACACATGCCCATGACCTCTCTTCTTTGATCCCAGAGACAGACCGTGCAAGTTGTTATGGATCATTAGAGCCGCTGTGCTAGTGTCTTCCATTCGTAACCTCTCTGCTCATTCCTGGACATCTTATCACATTCACAGTGGGAGAATGCAGTTTCCAAACTGTGATTCTGACTCTGATCTTCCATGTAAAAGAATGTTCTTCAGGCATCCCACTGAATCCACTATAAAACATCAGTCAGGCATACATACCATGGACTCAGAGACCTTCCTGATGAGTAGTGTGAAATATATTCACAATAGAAGGACCCTGCAGCTTTATATGCTAGAGATTTAAAACCATCTATCTTATACTTTGATGCCATCATCAGCTTTTTCCTTTACAATGACATCTGCTGTTATATGAATTTAGTTTTTCTAAGTTACTAACTGAAATACCCTGATAGCTGTAATCTCACCTGTTGGAAGGACACTGAGCAAACTCTACCGTGGCTTATGATCAACATTCCACAAATTTGGCCTTTTCAATTCCATTGACAATTAAAACTATTCCATTGAAATTGAGGAATGGTTGAACATTGTGGTTTCTCTGTGTAACTTAGTATCCCCCACAACATTTTTAAAAAAGATTTTTATTTATTTATTTGAGAGAGAGAGTGCACATGAGCAAGGGGAGGGGCAGAAGGAGAGGGAGAAGCAGGTTCCCCACTGAGATCTTTATCCCAGGAACCTGAGATCCTGACCTGAGCCACTCAGGTGCTCCTCCCCCAAACATTCTTGAAGTAATAACAATAGAAACTATATTGTAGTTTATTTGTGTCAACTAATAAAACTAAATAGGAAAACTAAAAAACAAACAATTTTTTAAGGAGAATAAGTTTGGACATTTTGGATGCTGTCATTTTAAATGATAACTATCAGTAGAAGGCCTTGAATCATTTTCTCTGCTTTATGAATTGAGATTATGGCAGGTGTATTCACTTCAAAAACTAAAAATGAACTTGCCATTACTTAGCTTGACAAACAGAGTCTTAAAATCAGGTAAAACAAAAGAATTTATTTAAAATGAACTCTAACTGTTGACGTATTTTTAGATTGAATATGCGAGAATTTGGATGTGATCCTTAAGGGAATTATTTAAAAATTTGTTTTATACAGATTTCATGTTAGACTTTGTAAAACAGAATTATAAACATATACGTAATAAGAAATTATTAAGTTGGAACATGTACAAAGCCTGCTTATGCTATTTTATTATGCCATTCTGTAATAACTAATAAATATTAAAACCTATAAATTTGGGATTTATATCAACAGGTCAATAGGGAAACATAGCCTTTATCTCTGCCTTTATTATTCTATCTGCTACTTTAATATAAAATTCAATTAAGACATTCTAAGGATTCTTCAACAGAGCATAGAAAAATCCAACAGCATATTTTCTTTTTTTTTTTAAGATTTATTTATTTATTTATGATAGAGAGAGAGAGAGGGTTAGAGAGGGGCAGAGACACAGGAGGAGGGAGAAGCAGGCTCCATGCAGGGAGCCCGACGTGGGACTCGATCCCGGGACTCCAGGATCATGCCCTGGGCCAAAGGCAGGCGCTAAACTGCTGAGCCACCCGGGGATCCCAAACAGCATATTTTCTACTCTTTTAGAATTTATATTCACAAACTACATACATGTGTCTAATTAGAATTTAATAAGCTTTTCACCCAAGAGAGAATTCTGATCTCTGTAAAGCTTTTATCCTTGCCCTACTTATAATGTCACTATCAAGTTCTTTATTCTGCGGGTTTATTTGTTGAAAAGATACAATTATATGTTATTTTCCTGCATGTTATAATTATGCAGTTTTCTTTACATGAATGTTGCTTTCTGGAGGAAATGTTCTTTGTAATGTTAGGAAAGTAAAAAACTATTGTTTCTATAGAAATAGGAATATTCTATATGAGCAATAGATTGAAAAGGGAGACACCTTTAATATGAATCTGTCTTTGTTGTTCAACAAAATGAAGGGTAATTTTACAAAACTAAGGCCAAGAAAAAAAATGAAATACGGGATTTCATAGTTTATCAGAAGTCAGACACTTTTACTGCCAGTAATTCAGCACAGTGTAGCCCCCAAGCCATACTCTACACTGCGGGTGTTTGTGTGTGTGTGTGTGTGTGTGTGTGTGTGTGTGTGTGTACACTCACACAGTGCTATGATTTGTTACAGCAATCTGTCATTACAAATTTGAGAGAGACAGAGAATTACTGTCTCTCAAAATTTACTGCTTGTAAATGATGTTATTTTATAAAGAAAAGGATATTCAGGATTGTAGGTTAAGTAACCTTTTGGTGCTTCTGTTTAGGGCTCATTTCACTTGCCCCAAATTTCCCTTGTGCCACTCATCTTCCCTTCATCTCCAGATCTCCTTCCCTCATCTTTTATCCTTTCATTTTCCCTACTTTTTTCTGTAATCTTAAATTTCTCTATGCATAATCATAAAGGGTCCCATTTATTATTCCTTTTCAAAGTTTTTCTCTGGAAAAACATCATTTATCAAATGCTAATTCATTACTCAAAGATGTTCATAACTGTCAGTCAAGCCTCCTGACTGGCCTGAGAAAACTGGTGTTACTCTTCTGAGTTCATGTCCTCTCCAATACAGAACTTTTGACCCTTAACATGAACTCCAGCCATGAAAAGCCACATACTATGCACCACTTTCCTGTGAAATAGCCCTACAGGATCTAACCTCATTGAATCTACCCCACTGAGAGATTATGTCATATTCATGACTGTACACACACACACACACACACACACACACATTCATGTGTGTAGACGTATGTTAGTTTGTGAAGACAAGCACAACTCAAGAGAAAGCAGAGAAGGAGTTGCACCTGTGAAAGAGGAAATGATTATTGGACTATACTCCCAAAGGAATGCTTGAGAAGGATCTGGAGCACTAGTGAAAGATTAGTCATAGGAAAGAGAGTACTTGTCCTTGGAAACAGAGAAGGAATGACCCAATAAAGGAAAGGGGGCCCTTTCAGGTAAATTAAAAGGGAGTTAGAAGGAATCATGTTGGATGGCATCTATTCCTTAATGAAACAGAAGTCAAGGACGGGACTTCAGTCTTGAGGAGAATAGGAAAAGATACATCTGATACAAATGCATACCTTACTTGTCAGGTTTCTACAGAGAAACAAAACCAATATTGGATGTGTATACATACACAGTGAGATTTTTTTTTTAAGGAATCAGCTCACAGGATTATGGAGACTACCAAGTCTAAAATTTGCAGGGTGGGCAACTCAGGAGGAGTTAATATTGCAATTCAAGGCCAAAGTTTGTCTCCTGTTCATGGAAGGTCAGTATTTATTCTATGAAGGCCTTCAAATGACTGCAGGAGGCTCACCCATATTCTACATTATTCCAAAGCCACCAATTTAAATGTAAATCTTGTTCACAAGAAACACCTTCATAGAAATATCAAAAATAATATTTGGCCAAAGATCTGGGCACTGTAGCCCAGTTGAGTTGACATTTAAGATTAGCTAGCACATATATGTTGCCTTTGCTGCCTAATTCCATGTTCTTCAAGAATCAGTTCTCCCATCTCCTCAGAAAGTCTTCCCATATGTCCATCCTCATAAGGAAGTTTATATCCCTGATTGTAAGTCCCAGACAATACTCCTTTAATGTCTCCCACTGGAACCTAGTCACTGAGCATGGGGATTTTTTTCTATTTTTTTTAAATTTTATTTATTTATTCTTGAGAGACGAAAGAGAGAGAGAGAGAGAGGCAGAGACACAGGCAGAGGGAGAAGCAGGCTCCATGCAGGGAGCCCGATGTAGGACTCGATCCTGGGACTCCAGGATCACACCCTGGGCCGAAGGCAGGCGCTCAACCACTGAGTCACCCAGGGATCCCTCTACTTTTCTATCTTCAGCACCTCAGATATCACCATCTATCTCCTAAGCACTTGATAAAAACTTGACGAATATCTTTCAGTTTACTACATTGTGAACTCACCGAAAACAGGGACAGTCTTAAAATACCTCTGATACTTATTACCTAGCACAAATGAAGAGCTCAATGAAAAAATGCTCCCTAAAGGAATAAATGGATAAATCACTAACCAAATGCTTACTGTGTATTTTTCCTTATCTCTGATAACTTGCATGTTATTCCAATATTGAAAAAAATTTCTGAAGATTTACACAGACTTGGACTGCTATACATGTGGAGAAGTTATACTAGCAACTAGGATTTCAGGTCAGAAAATGCTGGTGTAGGAATCAGACATCAGCAATTTCTAAAGTCCTGCAGGAGATCCCAGTGGTTGGGAATCCCTGTACTAGATACAGATAAAGCAAAGAAGATATTCAGGAAGGTTCAGAATAGAGGGAACCTCTGTGGAAGGCAAGGCCATATGGGGACACCAAAAAAGAGGCGTTGCACAGGTTCCAGAGGAAGAAGGACTCCTACAGAGAAGAGAGGAATATTGACGATGAAGTTATGGGGTGTTTCATAAACACTCTTTGAATATTTACCATGTGCCAGACACCATGCTAAGTGCTATACATGGTTTGCCCCTTGTCTTCCTAACAGCTCTGCAAGGTATATTATGGTAAGTTCTTTTTCCAGTTGAGAAATTGAGGTTTATATAATTTAATTAAGTTCCCAATAGCCTACATGAAGTGGACAGCACAGCAACATTTCAAGCCTCTAATAATCTACTTGCAACGTTTACGTCCTTTCCACCACAACAGTGGTTCTCAACCTTAACTGCACAGTAGAAGCACCCAGATTTATGCCCCACTTAAGATCTGTTCTAGGAGGATCTCTGGGTAGGAGGCCCAAGCACCTATATTTTATTTTAAATCCCACAACGTTTCTAAAGTACTGCCACGATAGAAGACCACTACCACAAACACCATAGATTACCTTGTGTTTTGCCAGGCTTCCCACTGTGGGCTCACAGGTGCTTTCATCCAGAAACAGAGACTAGACTTGATCAGTTTATAAATGGTCTGCCCCCAATTCAGATAAGGGAACCTGAATGGTTACACATTTGCCAGGTAATTCGAGATGCTCTTAATAGGTGTCCACTTTGATGTTAGCAAGAGTTTTATCCCGTTGTTACTTTGAGTTAATAAAAGGATTACACCATGCCGAGTCTCTGACTTTCCACAAAGGGTCGTGCTCACTGCCACTTTGCTTTTGTGGGTTTTATATCACAGCTGATTCTTTATACATCCTACCTCATTCCAAAAATAGTTGGTACTGCTGGGCACACCACACACGCGCGCGCACACACACACACACACATGCCCCACAAATGAATCAGGCCATGGTAGATGTCACGAAGTATTTGTAAAGCTTAATATCAGATTTTCTTCTGTTAATTTTGGGAACACCCAAGTCATTTTTCTTTGTATTATAAAAGCTTGCAGCTAATGTCCATGATCACTACCTTCATGTGAAATAAAATGCATTTGTGCAAGCTCCTGAAATCATGTCAAAATTCAGTCAGGTATGTAGGCAAAACACTAACTTGATAAATTTAGTATCAATCCCAATAAGAAAGATTAGTAGGCAAAAACTATCTTTGATAGTATAGAGCAAGTATTTATTATAATATCTATTTTTTTATAATATAGAGCAGAAGTTCTCTACCCTGGATTCACATTAGAGTCCAGGGAGGACTTTTTAAGCAAATAGGTGCTCAGAACCCACCCCTAGAGATTGATTAAACTGATAGTTGGTCCACTTTGGCTTGGATCTTGTTATTACAAAAGCTCTCTAGGTGATTCAAATCTGCTGTTTTTCTTACCCTCCCCCAAACTTCCACTGTTGTAAAAGATGGGTATTAAATGAGGATATTCTGATTCACATAATTACTCTGATGGTGATGATGATGATGATAGGAGCTCTAATTGAATTTGCCATGTGCTAAGCAACTTTTCCAAGTGTTTAACATATAATAACTCATTCAGTACTCACAGTAGCTATTTTCTGAGATAAATATTATCATCTTTTTGCAGGTGAAAAACAGGTGTAGAGAGATTAAGTAACTCAGTGTGGGACTTGGCAGAGGTAGAATGTGAATTCAGAGTCTGCTCTAGCACTACACACTCTTACAGCTTTAAGTGAGATAATGAAATAACTAGATTATGTCACCCTATCCCTCCCTCCCATCAGGTTCCCTTTTCCTTCTCCTTGATTTTTTTCAGAGTCTAACCTGGTGCAGGTTCACCCATTATTAAGTGATAAGGAAAAGGAGATTTCTCCCCACTGCCCTCAAACTCCCAACACCCATAGTATATGCCTTGTGATAGAACAGCACCAAGTCTTTGAGCTCCAAGGAAATACTACAAGGGGATCCCTGGGTGGCGCAGTGGTTTGGCGCCTGCCTTTGGCCCAGGGCGCGATCCTGGAGACCCGGGATCGAATCCCACATCGGGCTCCCGGTGCATGGAGCCTGCTTCTCCCTTTGCCTGTGTCTCTGCCTCTCTCTCTCTCTCTCTCTCTCTGACTATCATAAATAAATAAAAAATTTTTAAAAAAGGAAATACTACAAGGTTTCCAAGGAAACCTCTTTATTTCTCAATACAAGGGAAAATTTTAGAGCTTTAGAATCATGGAGATATATGATCAGATTTATGTACCTTTATTAATCTTAATAACCTGAGTCATTTAATCTGAGACTCAGTTTCTTAATCTGTGATATGGAAATAATAATGCCTAAAAGGTAGAATTTCAAGGATTAGGCCAAATAACATACATAAAGGTCCTCTGCACATAGTAGGCACTCAACACACATGGGTTGCCCTTCCTTTGATCCTATTCCCATTCCACATATACAGTTAACTTTGCACCTAGCAGCTTTTGTTCAGCTTGTACATTTCTGCTTCCTTTATTCCTTTAACTTCTATGTATGGGGCTACCAGAGCTGTGCATGAAAAAGTCCTGCCAGGTAAAGTAGTAGCTACCTCTGGAACTTTAGGGCTCTGAGAAAAGATATCAGGAATAAAAATGTTTCTTAAAACCTTATAACCAACACTCCATCACTACCAAACCACCCAAATGCCTAAATTTCTCACCTTCAGATATCACTAAGGACCTGCTAGAAGAGACCACATTTGTCTAAATAAGGCATGGGTCATCTTATTTTGTTCACACGTGACTGCATGTTGGCATTCACATGTGCCATACCAGGAATGTGCGTAATGAGAGAAGGCAAAAGACAGGGAGAAGGCAGATTCATTTTTTTAAGCAATAAAATCTTATTTGAGCATACTTCCACTGTAGTCCTAAACTATAGAAAGGAAAGTTTTTGGCAAACTGAAATAGCCTTTAAAGTTCCAAATGTAAAAATAAAAGAAAATAAAGTTCCAAATGTACCTAGTTGCTGTACAGTTCAGGAAAAACGCTTGTTTTCTCTGATGCTGTGGTGGTCTGGTCATCAAGTCATATTTCTACTACTTAAAGAGTACAATAAAATGGAAGTCTTTCTTGTCTGTAAGTATCTGATTTTTCGGGGAGCTTATGTGCCATGGAGTATTTCTCCTCTTTCTCAACTCTTTCCTCCCTGTACAGTTAATTTCCTGTGAGGTTTATTTCATTTTCTTGATATAGTTCAGTTGTTGGTTTCTGGTCAGGTATTTGAACCTCATGTTCAATCTTTGCATTTTCTGATTCTAAAGATGCACAATTGCTTTGAAGAGTATTAATATATGTAAGCTTTTATCTTCTCTAGCTAATTTGTTACATGTATGAGTAATTTTTTCAAAAGTTTTAAGGAAACGTTTGCTTGAGGGCATACATGTGTCTTCAAAGCTTCCCATCTAAGTGGCCTCTAAGATCTGACCCTTTTATTTTATCCAGCTCCTAGTGGCCATCATCCACGTCATCTCCATGACAAATCCATAGTCATCAACTAGTATTCAAACACTGGATCTGGCGATCCTTCTTATACAGAGATTTTTCCAAACACACCTTTGCATTTCAATCTTTTTCCCCATTCTGTCCATTGAGTCACTCATTCTTTCCATCCCTTACTTTCATATGGAAGTAGTTTTAAACTTTCCTAAAGATGGGAAATTTTATCAAAACTTTTCTTCAATAATATCTATAGTTGCATTTTACTCTTCTGGCATAAATTTTAAGATTATTATGGTTTAGGTCACTTGAGATTAGATGGATTCCGATGTATCCTTCAATGACTATACTGTATTCTTCTAATAGCAACCATCACCTTGTCTGGTTCTGGATTGATTTCTTTCCTTCATCTTTCTTTTCTAGCAAGTCTATTTTAATTTCAAAAGGTAAGGCTTGGGCAGCCCCGGTGGCTCAGTGGTTTAGCACCGCCTTCAGCCCAGGGCCTGATCCTGGAGACCCAGGATCAAGTCCCAAGTCAGGCTCCCTATATGGAGCCTGCTTCTCCCTCTGCCTTTGTCTGTGTCTCTGCCTCTCTCTCTCTCTCTCTCCTGTGTCTCAGCCTCTCTCTCTCTCTCTCTCTCTCTCTCTCATGAATAAATAAATACAAAATCTTAAAAAAAAAAAGGTGAGGCTTATTCCATTTTACAATACCTACCTTCATTCTCAGCATTTCAAGTAGCTTTGTTTCAAGTCTGGCCTCCAACAAAAAGGTGTCTAAGGCTTCAAAGTCTTTCTTAAAGAACTAGATCCTGTCATGAATTTCATCTATTTCTTCATCTAGGACACTAAACATTCCATCCAGTTCTTCAGCTCTATGCTTATAAAGCAAGATTTCAGCTATAGAAAATTCAGTGATAGCTGCCCATGCCACCATCTCCCTGAAAATCTCAGAGTCCTGAACCTGGACTCACACCTGCAGGGGGAGTGCTCACAGCTTTGCACATGCCCTCCAGGATAAGCCTGTGGTACAGCCGTTTACCTGTTAGAGTGGCCTCTGTGGCACATTCAGGGCTTCAGGTTGCTAGGGCTCTATTGATCACCCCAAACTGCAGGGAACCCCCACATTCCACTCAGAACTAAATCAGCAACCAACAGTCAAGATGAACCAGTAGGGAGGGGATTAAGAATGTGGATACATTTCATCTCATTTTTGTCTCCGCATGGAACACAAAGTAGGAATATTTGTATGACCTCCAGGGGAAATGAGTGAGGGTGTTTATGGACTCACCGTACCTGTAAACCATAAGTAAACAATCCATGATTTGTCATACCTGTGAACCTTCCAGGGTTGCTGGCTATATGGAAACTCCCCTGTCCATGTCATGTACTAAGGCTGCTTCTTCTGTGTATCCAATTTGGAGGCTAGTCCCAGAGATGCATTCTGCCCTGAGAGGTCTCCCCAAAACACAGCCCATTCCAGTTTATTGCTGGTCAGTAATAGCATGTATGTGTGTTGGGATAAAGAACCTTAAAAGGGTTTCTGCTTGCCTTTAAATAATTATAGATTTATCTTCTCTACTTTTAATTCTGTCAATTTTTCCTTCACAGATATTAAAGCTGTATTTTATTTGTATATCATCATGATGAGTTGTTCCTTTTATTACTATGAAATGCCCCTCCTTGGGGCATAATTCACCTTGCCTTATAGTCTGATGGGTTTGATATGTTTTCATATAGACACACCCACATTTTTATGGCATATCTTTTTGTACTCTTACTTTCAACAAATCTATGTTTTTATATTTAAAGTATATTTCTTTAAAAACCATATAGTTTGGTAGTGCTTTTCTATTCAGTTTGATAATGGAATGGTTATTATATTACATTGGATGTAATGTTAGGTTTAAGTCTACCATATAGGTGTTTGTTTTTAGTTTGGTTCATCTGTTCCTTGTTCTTATGTTCCTTATTTTTGCCTTTTGGGTTAATTAAATTTCTTACTATTACATTTTATTCCCTCTATTTATAGATAGATAGATACCTATATACATAGATGATAATTTTTTAAAAGGTCCTTAATACTTATCCAGATGTTTTACCATTTATTCATTCTACTACTCTCTTCATTCCTGGGTGTGAATCCAGGCTTACATCAAGAATAATTTCCTTTCACCTTGAAAAATTTCCTTTCTCATCTCTTATAGTGCATATCTGCTGAAAATGAATGCTTTCAACTTTTGCCTGTTTTATTTTACTCTCACATTGAAAGATATTTTTCCTGAACAGTGAAAGCCATGTTAACAGGTACTTTCCTTCAGCACTTTGCAGATACTACATTGTCTTATGGCAATCCAGTGTTTTAGATGAAAAGTCAGACATTCTCAAAGTTGTTCCCTGTATGTGCTGTCTTTTTTTTTCCTCTGGTTGCTTTTAAAATTTACTCTTTATCTTTGTTTTTAAGCAGTTTAGTTATAAAATGCCTCACTATATTGCTATTATTACTGATATTTTTTTCTTTCTTTGTTGTTACATTTTTTCCTATTGGGTTTCAGTTAGCTTTTCTCACACGTGGGTTGAAATCCTTCATTTTTGGAAAACACTTGCCTCTTCAAATATTTCTTATGCTCCATTCTCTTTCATAGCCTCTAAGGCTCCAATTATACATGTTAGACCATTTGTATTTTATTACAATCACAGATTTTCTGTTCCATTTTCTTTACTCTTTTTTTTCTCTTGTGTTTCAATTTGGATGATTTTTATTGGCCTGTCTTAAATTTTCTGATCCTTTCTTCTGCTAGGTTCAGTCTGCTATTCTGCCCACTAAATGAATCCTGTGTTTATGGTACCATAATTTTCATTTTTATCATTTCCATTTGGTTCTCTCTTTTTTTCAAGATTTATTTATTAATTTGAGAAAGGGAAAGAGAAGGGGGAGGGGCAGAGGAAGAGGGAGACAAGCAGACTCCCTGCTGAGTGGGGAGCCTGATTTGGGGCTTGATCCCAGAAGCCTGAAAGCATGACCTGAGCTGAAATCAAGAGTCAGATGCTCTCCCTTTCATGAAGATGGCACTGAAGGCGAAGAAGGAAGACCCTGCCCCTCCCAAAGCTGAAGCCAAAGCAAAGGCTTTGAAAGCTAAGAAAGCAGTGCTGAAAAGTGTGCAGAGTCACAAAAAAAGGAAGATCCTCACGTCACCTACATTCTGATGACCCAAGACCCTGTGTCTCTCAAGGCAGCCCAAATATCCTCGAAAGAGCACCCCCAGGAGAAACAAGCTTGATCACTATGCCATCATCAAGTTCCCCCTGACTACTGAGTCAGCCATGAAGAAAATAGAAGACAACATACTTGTTCATTGTGGATGTCGAGGCCAATAAGCACCAGATCAAACAGGCTGTGAAGAAGCTCTATGACATTGATGTGGCCAAGGTCAACACCTTGATCTGGCCTGATGGACAGAAGAAAGCATATGTTCCACTGGCTCCTGACTATGATGCTTTGGATGTTGCCAACAAAATTGGGATCATCTAAACTGAGTCCAGCTGGCTATAAACATAAATATAAAATTTTTCACCATAAAAAATAGAGTCAGATGCTCAACCAACTGAGCCACCCAGGCGCCCCTCCATTTAGTTCTTTTTTACTGTACCTATAGCTCTGCTGAAATTCCCCAACTATTAATGAGTGCTTTCTACTTTTTTCCATTATATATTTTAACATGTTTATCATAGCTTTCCTTTTTTTAAAAAAAAGATTTATTTATTTATTCATGAGAGACACAGAGAAGGAGAGAGAGAGAGAGGCAGAGACACAGGCAAAGAGAGAAGCAGGATCCATACAGGGAGCCCGATGTGGGACTCGATCCCGGGACCCCAGGATCACACTCTGGGTCAAAGGCCGATGCTCAACCACTGAGCCATCCAGGAGTCCCTCATAGCTTTCCTTTAAATCTTTGTCTGCTAAGTTTAATATCTGGGTCATCTGTTGGTCTATTTCTACTGCTTTTTTTTTTTTTTTTAACTTTTATCATGGAGGCATATTTTTCTGCTTCTTCACATGTTCTGTAATTTTTTATTTTATATCAGCCTTCATGGTTTTCATAGCAGTAAATAATATTTATTTTCAGAAAAGGGCTCACTTATTCCTCAGTCACTCCACTACTGTGTGGAGAAGAAGGTGGAAAAAGGGATTGAAATAATCTAATATGTACTAGATCTGAACCCAGCTTTGCTATTGCTTAAATTCAGCTCACTATTGACTTTAGATGTATTGAGGAAGGAAGTAGGACTTTTCTCTTTAGCTAGACTGAACTTGGAAATGCTCCAGAGCATTTGAAGCATAGCCTAATAGGCAACATTCATGAACCCCAGGAAATCTCCGTTTTTCACACTCCAGCTCTCAACTGTCCAGGTCTAAAACTTCTCCCTCTACCATGTTGCCCTGACCTCCAGCCGTTGAAGGGCTGCTGCAGTGAATGGAATGAAGATTTTCTGCACCTTAAGATCTTTGTCAGCTCTCCTGTCCTGCCATAACCTGTCTCAGTTACCCCCAAACACTCAGTGAAAGCCTGCAGGAAATAGTTGTCAGACAAATACAGATTCTTTCTATGATTGGGCTGACTCAAAATTCTAATCTGTGATACAAGCCCACTTGCAGCTGTTAAAAAGTTTGTTAACAGTTGGTCTGATTATTCTTCCACTATCTTCAACTTTCCCCCCAGGGGCTGAAGGTGCTCCTCTTTTCACTGTATCCCTAGGAGTGATTAAAAACAACAACAAACTACGGAATTCTTCTCTCTGAGGAAAGGTTAATCCCATTCTGGAAGTTAATTTATCCAAGTTTCTTTGGGTCTTAGCTTTTTGGTGGGTTATTTCATACCTACTGCTTCTACCTCCTCACAAAAAAATCATCCTTCAGCCACTCCTAAGTCTTTAAAGCATACATACCAGAGGCAGGTCCACCTTGGGGAGGCAGATCTGGAAACAGTCTCAGGGCTGCTTGGCAGAGAACCCCAGGGTCCCAAGCACCCAAAGCACACTGCAGAAGGGAATCATTCATTATTCCTCTAACTCAGAGATCTTTGGGGGAAAGACACAGGCAAAGGACTTGAGCAGCAAGGACCGCTGTAGTATGAGGCCCAGGGCAGGGCCTTCCCCCGTCTCTTGGCTAGGTCAAAAGGTAGTTCTGATGATAACATAATATTTTGGAGCTAGGTGGGAAAACTCCATAAAGAGAAGGCAAATGTGGAAGGCAAATGAAGGTAAGGATGACCTTTGACTCTTTTCCTAGGGCCAAGTCTTATAGCTGTGAAGATAATAGAACTTATATATCTCCTCTCCCAGAATAGAAGGTAGCTTCAATATTGATGGGATACTCTAAAAGAAATAGAGTACAGTATATCTTCTAGAAAGCTAATGTCTCTAGATGGATATATTATAAGGAGTAGAACTAGTGCATAAAATGATTCAAGACAAAGCTTGCCTCCGATAACAAAATACACAAATTTGACCCATATGAGAATGACTATGACAGCTTAACAGGGAAGTGACATTACTGTTAGCTTTTACATTGCCTTCCAACCAAAAGCAAACACAAAATGCTGATATCACTTTAAGGTAATTTTCTTATGTTGGCTGGGTTATGGTTTAATTGATTGTTTAAGCAGAACTTCAACTACAAACAAAATTTATTGTCACTTTTTAACTTACATAGTTTTTGCACATGATGGAATTATTTATAACTATGTAGTTCCTGTATTTATTCCCACAGATATATGATGAAAATCTTAACGTAAGGAACCACAACCTATGTTAGCATAAAAATATAACTATATTTTAATTAAATGTTATACTTCACCATGTCTGATGTAGATAATTGTATACTTTGATAGAATTTAGCTTTCATTTTAGCAGCGTATATTTCATTTAGCTGTGTTGCCTCCCCCCACATACACGCACAAATGTGAATTTGTTAGGATCACTTCAGAGAGGTTGGAGAATTTGTTCCCTTTATAAAGCAGTGCTGAAGAGTGAAGACAGAGAATTGCAGTTGAAATGGTGGATGGAATACATAATTTCACCCTTTCCCTCCCAAAGCCACCCTGTACTGATAGTAAACAAAAAAATGCTAACTGGAATAAAGAAAATGGGAGAACATAGAACAGCAGAGAGCTGTTGACATATGTTTTGGAAAATGGCATGGGAATGGATTAAGAGGTACTTGATTTAGCTGAGCAGCGATGTGGAAACCCAGGTGCCTGCAGAAGAGAGGCCAAGAAGATGCAAACAGGAACGCCCTAGAGAGTCAGGGAAAGCACAAGGAGTGAAGGCAAATGGTATTGCTGAAGCTAGGGGTGAGATGTGGAGCTGAAAACAGGACATGATTGAGATTCTTTTCTTTTTACATTTTTTAATTTAAATTCCATTTGCCAACATATAGTATAACACCCGGTGTTTATCCCATCAAGTGCCCTTCTCAGTGTGTCACCCAGTTACTCCATTCCTATGCCTGCCTCCTCTTCTGCAACCCTTTGTTTGTTTCCCAGAGTTAGGAGTCTCTCATGGTTTGTCTCCCTCTCTAATTTTTCCCACTTAATTACCCTCCTTTCCTTTATAATCCCTTTCACTATTTATTATATTCCATGTATGAGTGAAATCATATGATGATTGTCCTTCTTAACAGCTGGGCTCCCAAATCCCCTTTGCACCTGTGCAGCCTGGCAACCACACTAACCTCCGCAGGAGGTAGGACGTGGGGTGTCTTATTCTCTGTAGTGACTTAATAAGAGAGGCTTTAAACCCAGTGATCTTGGAAATGGTGGTAGGTGGCATCAGATGTAATACCACAATCTGTTAGATTAAGTGGAAATCTGAATGGTCAGTAGTAATAAACTCCCCTCCCCTTCAAATCATCTTACCGAGCTTTGCTTCCAGGACTCTGACAACCAGGCTTGTCCTTCCTGGATGGTACATTGGAACGGGGGCTTCTCTGGAAGATCAGACTACACAGGTTGGGAGAAATCTAGTTACCCTTGAGTGTGTTTCAGTAACAGCTCAGCTTTGTCAGATCACCTTACAGTACTGCCCTAACGTCCATGATGCATTGCGTAAGCAGGTAACTAGGGAATACCAGATGTGGTGGAAGGTCTCTAACAAAAAAGAGACCAAAGCAAACAAACAAGAAACTGAAGGAAACAAAGACTGCAGGGAAGAAATGAAAGCTCAAAAGAATGTATATTCTCATAGATAATAGAAAAGAAATTGTGTCCATGAATCAAAATATGGTCTTTATAAAAGAATGAATAGAGACAAATAGAATTCTTAGAAATCAAACGTATGTTAGCAGAAATAGAATATTCAACAAAAGAGAGAAGAGAAATTATTCTAGAGAGGATTCTAGTGACAGATTAGTGGAAGAGAAAAGATAATAAAATTAGAGGCTCCATTTAAGGGGTCCAGCATACCACTATAAGGAGTTTAGTTTCAGAATAAAATAACAGAGGAGCCAGACTTCAGAAATTGCTTAAGAAATATAATAAAATTTCTGCAAAATTGGAAGATACAAATAAAAGTCCCTCGAGTTGCAAACAGTATCAGTTGGGGGAAATAGGGGGACACACACCAAAATGTACTATGATGAAATATTAGAACACTGGGATAAAGAAGAAATAATAGGGGCACCTCGGTGGCACAGTCGGTTAAGCAACTGACTCTCAGTTTTAGTTCAGGTCATGATTCCAGGGTGATGAGATTGAGTCCCCAAGTATCAGGCTCTGCAGTCAGCTTGGAGTCATCTTAAGATTCTCTTTCTCTCCCTCTGCCCCTCCTTCTCATGCAGTCTCTCTCTTGCTCTCTCTTTCTCTTTCTCTCTCTCTCTCTCTCAAAAATAGATAAATAAAATCTTTCTTAAAAAAAGAAGAGGGACGCCTGGGTGGCTCAGTGGTTGAGCATCTGCCTTTGGCTCATGGCATGATCCCAGAGTCCCAGGATCAAGTCCTGCATCGAACTCCCTGCTTCTCCCTCTTCCTATGTCTCTGCCTCTCTCTCTCTCTCTCTCTCTCTGTGTGTGTGTGTGTGTGTGTGTGTGTATCTCATGAATAAACAAATAAAATATTTTTTAAAAAGAAGAAGAAATAATAAATGGATCAAGAACAGAATGACCTGGGATCCCTGGGTGGCACAGCGGTTTGGCGCCTGCCTTTGGCCCAGGGCGCGATCCTGGAGACCCGGGATCGAATCCCACGTGGGGCTCCCGGTGCATGGAGCCTGCTTCTCCCTCTGCCTGTGTCTCTGCCTCTCTCTCTCTCTCTCTGTATGACTATCGTAAATAAATTTAAAAAAAAATGGTTTAAAAAAAAAAAAAAGAAAAGAATGACCTGAATACAATACTAGAAACTAAAAGACAGTGAAGAAATTCCTTGAAATTTCTGGGGGAAATGTATTTCTAAACAATGAATTCTATATCTAGTCAAGTCAGTAATTAGTGGAAGAAAAGAATAAAGATATTTTCAAGCATTCAAGTTCTCCAAAAATTTATTTGTCCTAAGTGTCATCCTGGGATTGCCCTTTGTAGCTTCCTGAGAAAGACACTCGGGATGGGGCTGGGGGACTGAAAAAAATAACTGACATAATTGTCTATTTTAAGAGGAATGTTACATAATTAATGAGGAGTTTGGAAAAATGTAATGATGGCAAATAAAAGTTAGGCAAACTAAATTATGGCACAGCAACCAATGTCAGAGAAAAAAACAACTGTGTAAAGGAATGGAAATGGAGTCATAAATCCCATGTGGTTTACATGTGAACAATATAATAAGGTAGTGTAAACACCAATTAGTGTTTCACCTAGAATTGTTGTATATCTAAATTGGAAGGCTTAAGGGAAGGAAAGTGTGTGTGTGTGTGTGTGTGTGTGTGTGTGTGTGTGTGTATAAATGAGAGAGGGGGAGGTTGGGAGGGAGACAGATATTGAAAGCACACCTGCTGGAGGAAGTGTACTTAGGAACTAAAGATAAGGATTTAGTAGGAGACCAATAAACAGTATCAACTTTGGAAAAATTTTTAAAAATGTATGAGAGCATCAAGTATCATTTAGGAATATGGAATGATTGTCATATTTAACAGTTAAGAGTTGAAAGTGGTTGCCTCTGGTATTTACAGATGGGGAGGGGTGGAGTGGGATGGGACATTCCTTTAAGCTCTATCATTCTATGTGGCTTTTTAAAATATGTGCATGTATTTTTTAAAATCTATGAAAGTTAGATTTTAAAAAACTGAATGCTATAAGTACTAGAGCTCAGTAGTTTTCAAGCTGTGCTTCCCAGATTCCCAGACATTTCTGCAGGGGATGCCTTATAGAAGAGGGAGCTGGGTCAGCCTCCCACAGGAGCCTCAGCTATAGGACCTTTGCTTTGTCATTGTTAAGTTTCCATGAACTAATTCCTTTGAACAAAGGGTTCTGTAGAAAACACCACCAACAACAACAAACAAGTTTGAAAAACACTGATTAGCCATGTGCATATCTGGAGAAAAACTGCTCCCCAAAAATAAGCTGAATATAATAACTATCCGACTAGATCCAGTTTGGCTATCCCTTGTCATTTTGTTTTACAACACAAAACAGAATTGTCCCATTTCTAACTCTTGATACATCGTAAGCTTGGAGTATGACCAGCTTGTTTGGGTTTCAAATATGGGCTGGACTTAAAATTATTAAATTTTGCACAGGTTTGAAATGGTAACATTAAGTACATGCTTGTTTTGTTCCCAAACCAAACTGAACCCTCACTTCTTTAGAGGCAGCAAGTATGGCATATCCTGCCAAGTACAGTAGGGGTATCTTTCTATCCCGAGGATGACTGAACATTCTAGTTTTGTCTAGGGATGGATATGTTTATGATTGTGCTCTAATTAGGGTTGATTTTGGTCCTACAAGAGAAAAATACCCATGCCTCAGTTTAAAGGAAAAGATACAAATAAAAATCTTTGTTTTTAACATGGAAGATAATCTTTTGTGAACATGACGTATTGATTGTTTCCTGGGCTATCAAGCCTCTCAAAAATCAACCATCCTTCTCTTGGTGAATTTAATTTAGGGAAAAATCATATGCTGAAACTAATGCTACTAAGAAAGCTATTAGTCAATCAATATCTATCTTTCCCCCTCCCTACCCCACATACACAATGTGAAGTGTTATACCTCATCTGTGGACTTCCACTGTTCCTCAATCTAGAATAATTAAAAGTTTCTTTGAAAAATAACTACATATAATTTTATATAAAATAAAACACATAATATAGGTTTATTCATTTTGTATATCATATTCTACATATTTTACATACGTATCTCATTTGAGGTCGGCAGCAATTCTGAAATATGTATTATTATTTTCATTGTAAAGATGAGGACATAGTGACCCTTGGAGTTTGACCTGGCCCAAGTTGCATGGCTGCCAGAGGCCAAGACAAAAGAAATCTATATTTTTGTAGTACCTATCTGCTTGGGCCAAACACCTCTGAATGAATAAAAAGTCTAGTCTTTGTCAAAAGCATTTCTATAACATAAACAGTTCTGAATTACATATATAGAATGATCAACTCATCCTGGTTTGCTGGAGGTTTTCTTGGTTTTAGCACTGAAAATCCTGCATACTGGGAAATCCTTCAGTTCCAGTAAAATGGGTTTGGTTGGTTACTTTACATATAGAGTTGTTCCAGGAGGCTGTAATAGATACCCATCCTGGGAACAGAGAGACAGACAGGAAATGAAATGCAAGTAAAGGACACACTGATCAAGAAGTTTATTTAGATTAGGGTGAAGATGATTTCTTACCCATACCAAAGAAAACCAATTTCAGCAACTACAGTAACACGACAAAACAATTAGCTTTAGCTTCAAAAATGTTTATGTAAGCAAAGATATCTGTAGATCTAAGATCTATGTCAGTGTCATCAAGTGTCCGAAAGACACACAAATTTGACACTACCAGACCTTGAAAAGTAAAGATCTAACTTAAGTGTTTCATGAGAAAAAATCACAATATACACAGCCAGATGTCCTAGGGCCAGACATCCTCAACCTCCCCTCTAAACTTTGTTCATCTCCACGTCTGCCTCATTAAAGTATCTGCTCCCCAGTCCAGCTGACAGACTGGCACCTGCTTCTAGTATGCCAGATTCTATTCCCCACTCTATTCTTTTGGTCTCACTGATTCCTTTCAGATCACTCTTTTTTAAAAGATTTTATGTATTTGAGAGAGAGAGAGAGAGAGAGAGAGAGAAAGAGCACACAAGCAGTGGGAGGGGCAGGCAGAGGGAGAAGCAGACTCCCCATTGAGCAGGGAGCCGGATGTGGGTCTGACCCAAGGACCCTGGGATCATGACCTAAGCTGAAGGCAGACCCTTCACCAAATGAGCCACCCAGGTACCTCAGGATCACTCTTTTTCTTGGGTATTTTCCCTCCATACCCATCTTAAAATTAACATAAGCCCCCTACAGCTTCATCTGTGTCCATGTCCACATTGAAGAGCCTCCTCATTCTCCTTCCACTCCCTCCCCCTCAACAACCCATCTACCATTCAGCAGACCCAAAGAAGAGAAATAGAGATGCCTCTTCACAGGCCAGAAGGAGAATAAAAATGAGGAAAAGCTACAATTATTCATGTTTGAATATTTTGGGGGGGATGTTTTTACCCATAAGTCCTTTTGATAGTCTTTCTTCTAGTCTTTACCTTTCCACCTAATGCCTACAGAAGTTCTAACATAGTAGAAAATCATAATGCATGGACATTTTTATGCCATGATTTTTATTTTTAAAAAAATTTTTTAAAGATTTTATTCACTTATTCATGAGAGACAGAGAGAGAGAGAGAGAGAGAGAGAGGCAGAGACAGGCAGAGGGAGAAGCAGGCTCCATGCAGGGAGCCCAGTGTGGGACTCAATCCTAGGACTCCAGGATCATGCCCTGGGCCAAAGGCAGGTGCTAAACTTCTGAGCCACCCAGGGGTCCCTATATGCCATGATTTTTAACCTAAGCATTAGGTCTTGTCTTCTTGTTGTCATCAGAAGTATCGTTGTTCCCAGCTACTCTACCAAATATGATGTTATCATTAGTATATTTATGACATATGTCCCTTTCCATAATTAGGGCTATTTTCACACCATATGCATGCAAAATGAGTGCCCATTTCATCCAATTTTTTAACTGATTGACATTTAATAATAATATACACAGCATGCTGCTGTTTTGAATCCCTTCCATATTTTTTGTTAGAGACTGTTTTTTAATGTTTTTTTTTAATGTATGGTTTTCTAATTTTTCTTGGGCCATGTCTGTTTTAATTACTTTCAAAAAGAGGGACACTTGGGTGGCTCAGCATTTAAGCACCTGCCTTCAGCCCAGAGCATGATCCTGGAGTCCCAGGATCGAGTCCCACATTAGGCTCCCTGCATGGAACCCGCTTTTCTCTCTGCCTATGTCTCTGCCTCTTTCTATGTCTCTCATGAATAAATAAATAAAGTCTAAAAAAAAACCCTGCAACTTGCAACTTGGGTTCATTAATTTTCCTTAGGGAAAAAAAAAACTATTCGCCACCCCCGCCCCAGTGCATTTTTGTATAGTTGTCTTGGTCCATTCAAACTCTTATTACAATATACCATTGACTGGGTGGCTTATATACAATAGGAATTGATCTCTCACAGTCTGAAAGCTGGAAGTCCAATATCAAGACACTAACGGATTCAATGTCTGGTGAAGGCCTACTTCCTGGTTCGCAGAGGGCCGTCTTTTTGCTGTGTTCTCACATGGCATAAGGGACAAAGGAGCTCTCTGGAGGTCTCGCTTGAAGGGCACTAATTCCATTAACGAGGGCACCACCCTCAGGACCTAATCAACTTCCAAAAGCCCCACTTCCTAATGCCATCATATTGTAGATTATGTTTCAATATATGGATTTTGGGGGGACACAAATATTCAATATATAGTAAGTAGTGTCTATTTTCTAAAAAAAAAAAAAAGTATGCAAAAGAACAAAAAAAAATCATTGGCAAATCCATTATCCTGATAATTTGCCTATTCTAGTCTCTTAAGGATGCTAACAAGGAAAAAAATATCAGGAATCACTTGTTATTCAATGACCAGATTCTTCATACACATGATGTGTATCAGATCAACTAAGATCTATGTTTGAACACCTTACTCACTCACCTCAATAAGGATCCTGCTATCAGCATTTGCCATCCACAGAACTGTGCTAATACAGTCTATTTCTGGAGAATGAAGCACAGATTAACTGCTTGTTCATGATAAATCAAGGGTATTTGATTTGCCTGTTACATGCCCAGTTTTCTTTGGAAGCAAGCCCTGCAAGCTATTTTTCTGATCAAATCCTAACTCTCATGTTAGTGCTTATGAAAGAGAAAAATAACATTTACTCATGATAAGACTGAATTCTATCAATTATAAATCTTATCAATTACCTTGTGAAGGTTAGGCAGAAAAGAAAAGCAAAAAATTCCCATTGTGCTCACTCAACCTCGAGGTTGGACTCATGCAGACTGTTCTAGAATATCCATGATTGGCACAGCTTAAATATAAGGGAAGATAAGGTTGTTAACCCAAGAAGATATCTGATTGATAAATATCATATTTATAAGGAATGGCTAGTAACAATTCAATAAGGAAATTTTTTTACAATTCACTAGCTAGTATGAAATATTAGAAGGACCCAACATTTCCTTTTTTCTCTATTTTTCTTAGAAGCTAACAAGCTCAGCAGGAATGATCTTAGCAATATTTTCCATGTTGGTGTTTAGAGCTAATCGCTCACACAGACACAAAATTTATGATTTTCTTTTCCTTCAGTAAAGGTACTCAGTACCTAATATAACTTCCATATAATCTTTTGGTTAGTGGCTTGAAAAGAGATAATTTTCCCCCAAAACCTTTAAGATAGATACACAGTGAGCCAACACATAACCATTTTCCATAAGTTGAAATATATACTTTTACATAAACAGTTATTCAGTTTCAAAAAACATTTCTTGAGCACAGTTACATGCTAGTGTTCACTCAGAGATAAAACATAGGCAAATAGTGTGGCTGAATGTGAACCAGATGGCCTACCACCAATCCTGACTCTTATCTTAGTCCACATGTGTTTTGACACCATCCATTAGCCTTGGGGAGGAGTGTTTTGATACAGAGAAGACACATGGGGACAGGGACATGTGCTCTCTGGGTGAGTGATTATTGTTTTCTATTTATTTCTGAAGTCATCTGGATATGCCTACTTAGCATTGCACATCACTTGAAATGTCCTTAAGACAATCAGCTTCGGGAATAAGACTAAGGAAAGTTTCTTCCTCCTCTACCAACTTCTTTTATTTTTTTTTAAAGGACATCTAGTAACAATTTAGGGAGTGAGCAAGCTGGTAGGAGGCCAGTCTGTATTGGGCATCAAAATATCCCCAAAGTAAATTAAGAAACACTGATGCCAGTTGATCAAATGTTCACTCATGGTTCCCAAACATGGTCTTGTTCAGATGTGGTACAAGATCACCTAGAACAGAAAATGTAAAACCAACCACGAACAAACAATGTGAAAGCCTTCTTAGTTGGAGTCAACCTTTTGCTGTTGAATATTTCTGAGATGTCTGTACAAGTTGCAAGGAGCAGCTGCAACCACACCGCAACCCTGAGCCCCGCCAGCTGACAGTTGCCCAGAGTTGGCAGCCACAGCCAGATGAAATTTGGAAAGCCAAAATGTGTGGGGTTGTAGCTTGTCTGATTGCTGAAATTATAAAACCTTTATCAGGTCCTTTAAGAAGTTGTCTGGTCCATAAAATGGCATACAATAAATTCACTATTTTAAACACAGAGAGGTAGGTCATCTGCAGCAGCAACAGCAAATCTTTTGGCCCCTGTAACTAGAAAGTAAATATTAAACACAAGTTTATTAGTAGTAACTTGAAGGGACTGTACACTATTAATCCTTGTCCAACCCTATTTGAGGAAACGTATCTTTTTCTCATTTCCATTCACTCAGGCTTTGTTCATGTGTGTGTGTGCATGTAGTTCTCACCAGTTTGCAAGACAATCCTGGAAAAGGAGACTTGACAGGGAGATAGAAATGTTTTTTTGCACCCTCTTCTCTTGCTGTCTGCAATATAAAATATAGGATAATTGAAATCAGTTTTTCCACAATTCTTCTGAACAAGGTTTTCTTTCACAGAAAAGCCACAGATTGAACAGCTGCGCTCCAGAATACTGTCAAGCAGGCAGCGTGACTGTTTCTTCCCCGAATGGGTCCCAACTCATTTACTAATAAGGAAATTCAACTTTTAACACATGATTTGCCATTTCACTTTTTACTGCACGCAGAGCCATTTTGGGTAAAATGATATGTAGATATTAAAACTGAAATGCTATGGCGACATCAAAGATATATGTAATGCCCCCAAATATTCACTCCATTCTCCTCAAAGTTATGAAAAAAAAAATCTAGGAAACTTACTCGCTTGTACTATGTGTACCTGGGGAAGTTTTTCATGCAGAGCAACAGAACAAAACTTGAGCTGCTTTGCTTTCTGCTTCCAGGAATGCCAGTCAGAGAACATTCTTTTTCAGACAGCCAAGTTTGGAAGTCAGTTGGTTTCTGGCAGTAAGAAGGGGGAGGGGATGGCAGGAGGGAAAGCACAGTGAGTCCTCAGGCTGATCTTAAGCTTCCAAGTGTTTCCGTAATAGCCATCAATGAAAGCATCTCCTTTTACCCACGCAGAGACAGGTAAAAAGACAGCTGAGTAAATGGGCATTCGATGTAGCAGCAGCGGAAGCTCAGTCAGAGGAAGGAGGGGGGTGGAGGGAGGGCGTTTGAAAGCCTGCCATTGGTGAGCTTACCAAAGGCATCTGCCAGTGGGACTTCAACGGAATGTGAAACCAAATCATTTTCAAGTTAAAGATAGACACAGTATACAGGATCTAGAAGCTGGATTTTAAACTCCTATCACTCCCTAGAATTTCAGAGAGTTCTGTTATGATCTCTGTAGTAATTAACAATTTAGTCAAAGTTCGTTTTTCAAGTGTCTGTGCTAAGAATTCATGTATGGTCTCGATGTCCTGGAATTAAAAGGATTTAGGAGCTCATGGTGTACATACTCTAGGGTAAGTGAAAAGATTGGTTTTAAGGCTCATCGCTTCTCTGAGAAGGTTAATGTTGAATTTTTCTTTGTATCTGTGTAAATGAAAAAGTGATCATGAAGATTTTTCCAAGACTGTGACTTTCTTACCTTTCTTGAGATAGTTGGCGTGTTACAAGTTATGCAGCAGAAAGAAAGAGTATTTCAGCTTTGTTTTGAAATTTATCTTGCATGTCTGTCACTTCAGTTTTGCTTTATTACCCTTACTTGACATTTCCCTCCATTAACTCCTTAAACACCCTGCAGTTATTGAGTTACAATGTCCATAGTTCTGTGTCGACACCCAGTGAATGCTACTTGTGTTTATGATGTCATTGGATGCAATGTTTTATTGTGAGATGGAGAGATTTCCTTGCATGGCACCATGACACTTCCTAATTTAAAAAATGAAAAAGGAAAATAAATAAAAGAAGGGGAAAAAAGGTTACCCAAAGGTGAGATGAAGTGTGTAAGGAACCTTTAGAAAAAAAAGAGAGAGAGAGAGAAATAAGCAGTTTTCCATTGAAGAGAACAATTTATTAATAGAAGTTATTTTTTGGTGTCGCCTCATTAATTCCAAGCAGGTTCTCTTCCTCCAAAAAAGCTGATATTTGCTAAGTGAATGGAGGCGTTCTGATTATATGGAGCTTGAGAGTGGAGGAGGGAGAGTGGTCTAATTTGCTATTTCCACGCTGTGTTTTAAGGATTTCAAACTTCTTTCTTTAAAAGAAAGAATGACAAACTTCAGTTCTCTTCATGTTTTGACCATGTATAGGTTTTGTTTCTTATTTTGTCGAATGACCTCTCAGCTCTGCTCTTAGAGACAGCTTTCCCAAACTTGCACAGCATTCCTTCTGAATAAATACTGTCCATAATAGTCACAGAGGACATGGTGTGAATTGGAAATTCTACTTTATATGGGGAAAATGAATCTGCTGACGTTCTTATCACAGTGTGGGGCTGAACAGTTAGTTGTTAAACGTAACTGGATGGATTTTGCTCTGTCAGACCAGATTCTAATGAACTAAGTCAGCTAAACTAAGTACAAACGATGAATGACTTAACACGGATCTTTCAATTTTGATAAGAATAAATAATATCGTGTGTTACTCTTCTAAAATGATAACTGGGCATCATATTGGTAGAATCATTTGATTTTACAACTACCAAATAATCTAGCAAGACCAAAACAAAATGTGAAGTTGACAGGGCTCAGTTTTGACGCTCCTACCCTCCTTTCTCTGCCCACTTTCTCCCCCCTTCCAGTCCTCCTCCACCTTCCGGGCCTCTGATGAATGTCACTGCTCAGTATTCTTCTTTTTTCTTGCAGTCAAGACCCACTTTCCGGAAAGTTGCAGTGAATTTTCATTTCATTTCTCCACAAGCGGATGGTACCTTTGTAAATTTTCCCTGGTGACATTGACTCCTCTTCCCCTTGCTTCACCCAGCTGAATCCTGACCTGTTGATAGTAGGAGTGAGCCTGGCAGAAATCATAGGTGTTTCCAAGAAATTTGTGAGTGGGAGCTGGTGTGTGCCCACCATACACACATGTATGCACAAAAACACTTCATGGTGGCCTTATCTTTTACTCAACTAATATATTTCTGATTGAATCATACATATAAATATATAAATAAATAAAATAAATTATAATTTATATAAATATATAAATAAATTTTATAAGTTTATATATAAGTATATATAAATAAATTATGTCATATAAATACATAAATAAAATTATAACAGACTTTTCAGCATAGGGTTTTGTTTTTTTTCAGTGTGTCAAAAGAAAGCCAAAAAAGAACACAAAACTTTAAATTCTAAAATGTGAGAATTTTAAACCATGAGGCAAAATAGTGTTGATAGAGAGGATGAATATTACTCTGCTATTCTCATGTCACTTATAGTTTCTAGTCTCTTGCTGAAATCTGTCAAGGTTGGGCTTTATTTCATTGAATGTAGTACATGTAGTTTTATAATATATGTTTGCTCATCCTAGTATCTCAAGTGTTACTGGATTTGTTTCTATTATTATTTTTCCTGCCAGGTCTTACTCATGGTGTCATATTTTCTTGGTTGCTTAGATATCTTTGACTATCTGTTGGAAAATGTATTTTAAAAATCACTTGTAAGAATAAATTGAGACCTAGTGGTGATGACATTTTCCTCCAGAGAGGACTTTGGTTTGCTTCTACCAGGCACCTGGGGGCAATATCAGCCCAGAATTTATCTTTGTCAAAGTCCAACACCTAAGGTTTCCTGAATCACCCCTGTGTAAAAAGCAAGGCTGCAAATCTGTGTGAGGAATCATTTATTTGGGGTTCACTCCTACCCTGAAGGAAGATACAGCCTTTTGAGGTCCCAAGTTAAAGTTGTGTTAGGTAATTAATACTCTCACCTGTGGATCATGGGCTTTGTCATTCCCACAAAACCTGTAAGGCTACCCAAAGTGCAGCTGGTTTCACAGATTTTTGTTCCTGATACTTATATGCCCAAGGGCAAAAGCTTTCAAAGATCATCTTCCTCTCCAGAGTTCTGGTCGTCCAAATTTCTGAGTGTGAAAACCTCGCTATCTTATTAGCTCTTTGCTGTTTTTATATTTTCAATAACTTTAGTTAATAAGAGTGTTAGTCCAAATTATCTCATTACTGGTCCTAAGAATGGAAATTCACTCTACTGCTTTTATAGTCATTTTTTTTATACTCATGCTAGAGAAGATATTAGGCAGTCTGCTAACATCATTGATGATTTTGGGTAGTTTTTCTGATTTGTAGTTTTCGTTGTGGACTTTTGGAGAAATTTTCAAATGCATGGGGGATTCACATTTCCCAACCTTATTTGAGCTGTCAACAATATTTAGCAGTCCTTTTATTTGTCCCTAGCTGGCCCCTTTCCTTAGTTATCTCTTCAGTCTCTCTAATCCACCCTACCACCATCACTGTCAGCTGTTGACCTTGACTCCTCTTGCTTTCTCTGGGCCTTTATTCAAGTATCTATACATTTAAAAAATTATCTTAAATAAATTCCTTTCTTTCCATTCTCCTTGCAACTGCTCTATTTCAGTTCTTCATCATCTAACTTGGGTATTACAATGGTCTCCCAGGTGTTCTGCATTTAGAGTCTACCCCCCCCAACACATCTCCCACCCTAGGACCAACACGCCTATCTTCTCAAAATCATAGACATGAATGGATTGCCCCCTTACTTAAAAATCCCTAGTAATTCACCATTTCCTTCAAAATAAATTCCTTAATATGTCTTAAAGGCCTATCACAAAGCCTCAACCTATTTGTCTAACACCATCTCCACTACTTCACTGGTTATCACCAGCACTTTAATCACACATAATTTCTGCCTCCAGAATATTCCATACACTATAGTATCTCTGTGCTAGTCTACCTACCTGCCCCCCCACCCCAAACACCCAATGTTCATCTCCTTGTGGATAAATTCTGCTTTTTCAAGGTTGACCTCGTTCGTAAGTCACCTTCCTTGTACTTTCTTTACTTGTATAGTTCACCCGCTATTCTGGGAACCTCTGATGGCAGGGACTGTGTCTTGCTCATTTTTGTATCTCAGTAACTAACAAATAGAAACTATTTAATTTGAGTTTAAGGAAATGAACAAACAACTATTATGAGGAAGTTTTTTTTTTTTTTACAATTCCTATTCACTTTATTCTTTTTCATTGTAAACATCATTATTCTTTTGACCTCAGACTCTTTTTCTAGAATTGTGATCATTAGTGTTCCTCTATGTCAAGGAAAGCCAGTTAAAAATGCATGTTTGAAAAAAAATGTTTGTTTGGTTATTGCATTTCTGCAGGGGAAGAGGCTATCCATTTCCATTTTTGCCAAATGAGATTCCATAACATCATTGTGATGACGAGAGAGATCATAGAAATTTAAGTGTGATAAATTACCTGTATATTGTCAGAAAGATTCACAATAAAAAGGAAAGTCACAGAGTTAGAAAACACATGTTTCAACAAATCTAGCCCATTGCTGGGTAACACCAATAGGAAAAGTTAACCTGACACAACTAGATTAAAATAATCTCACTGCACACAGCCTGAATCTGAACCATTGGAAAACGCTGGATTGTTTTTCAGATCAGTGTGGTGCCAGAAGGAAAGCAGTTGATTGCTTATGTGATATGACATTGTCACCCTAAATCTTAAAGGTGGCTGAAAATCTTCATTAGAAAACTTTAAGGACTTAAATGTTAATCTCAATTTGCTATGCTGAATTTAAACAACAACAACAACAACACTGCATTTAATTATTGAAAATTGAATATAGTTAGTGGGAACTAGAGAGAGAGGAAGTATGGCTTATTGATCTCAGGATGTTTAACTAATTTCATATTCCTCAGACCATTTATAAATTTGTCACACATTTGCTATATGCCATTGACATGCCAACACCTGAGATTTAGAAAAATAAGAAACTTGGATTATATTTTTTCTTATATAGGGCTTTCCTACCTCCACAAAGGAAAAAGCCCTTGTATGAATGCAGTCAAAAAATATTGTAAATATAAATAAATAAATAAATAAATAAATAAATAAATAAATATTATTTTAAATAAAAATCTTTGAATCTAATCAAATGTTCAAAGTCAATGTCTAGGTGAGAACCCAGATTTCTCTATCACAAAATATGAAAATATAATATTATAGACATTTTCTTTTTTGCCTCATCAGTAAAAAACAAGTAAGACTAGCTGTTGAAAACTGGCTGATTTCAATCATAGCTTTCAAGTAGCTGAGCTAATTTGTCTTATTAATTCAATAAATCTCTACCAAGCTCCTAACTTCTGCCTTAACTGTGCCATATTAAGAAATTATCTAGTCCCCTTCACTGGACACTGACCCTGGATTATGTCATGTGAAAACAATGGATATAATTTAAAAATTCCCTTATACTTTCTCTAATTTGTATTCTTAACTTATTTGTATGGCTAATCTCCATACTTGTTAAAAAGTCACTCTGCCTTTCTTCAACAGTAAGTATTTTCCTCTCAGAAGGGTAAGTTTTAGGAGTCTTGGGGTTAGTTTCATTTTTTTAAAATCTATATTTAGCAGATGTTCTCTTACAGAATGGTTTAGAGACCTAAACAAATTATAGATTAAAAAAGAGTTATTTGGAACATGCCTTTTTATCACTGTGTTGTACCTTAATATAAAATATAAGTACATTTATTTGCATAAATAAAGTTGGACTTTGCATTCTTGCAAGATAAATATGGTGTGAAGATGACTCAGAGACAGCCTGAGTCATGAAAGCTTTGTAAAGCTTCGTGTATTTTAAAGAAAGCAATGATTATTTTTACTATTTTTCTTTTTTAGCCTTACTTTGCTTTTTGTACCTCATTCCTATGTAATGTAGTAGCACTTAGATTTATGAGTGCTGAAAGGATGAATTCACTGAGTTAATCATAGTTGAAGAATACAGATGCCTTTACTAATTGTATTAAGAGATGTCGATTAATTTTGGATGAAATCTATCTTCTAATGCATCTGAACTTCCGAGTCCTAGACTGTTCATTGTTACACATTCATAGCAACATATTTACTCATCAAAAGATGTTGTTTTTAGCACTTCAAATAAGTGTAACAACTCTCTTCTAAACCACATGCATCCAATGTTTTATACTATTTGGTAGGTAAGAGACATATGTTATTTTCTTTTATATACAATAAAGCTAAGATGCAGACATAGGAAGTGCTCCAGATATACTACATGTGGTTTCCTGAGGTGACAAACAACTCCTAAATCCCATTGGCTTATAAAAGCCAAGGTTTTCTTCCTCCTCATTCAAATTATCTACCACTGGCGGGTGCTGGGGGGGGGGGCTGCAGGCCTTTCTCCACATAGTTGCTTTCCCCTGGAATTGACGCGTGTTCCTTGGCCAAAGCATTCTGTGTGGTCACACCTCGCTTCAGTTGAGTGAGGAATACAATTCTGCCACATGCCTGAAAAGAGAAAGCTGGAATTTTTATGAAGACTTCTAATAAATTCTGTGCTAATGGATGATGATAGGTGGTGCCAAACCTCCAGAAGAACAAAGATCTAGACTCAGATCTTAGGCAGTATTTCCCTCCTTATCTGCAGTTTAGCGTTCTGTGATTTTAATTACCTGTGGTCAACCGGGATTGGCAAGCAGGTGATCTTCCTTCCAACAAATGGTCAGAAGATAGCCTGTCCCTGTGTCTCATGCCTGTGTCACTCACTACATTTCCTGGCGCAGGCATTTTATTGTCTCACATCATTACAAGAAGAAGCATGAGTACAGTACAATAAGATATTTTGAGAGAGAGAAACCACATTTACATAACATGATACAGTATGTTGTTTAAAGTGTTCTATTTCATTATTTTTTTAAGATTTATTTATTTTATTTGAGAGAGAGAGAGCATGAGTGGGAGGGGCAGAGGGAGAGGGAAAGAATTCCAAGCAGACTCCTATTGAGCATAAGCCCAACATGGGGCTTGATCTCACAATCATGGGATCAGGACCTGAGCCGAAACCAAGAGTTGGATGCTTAACTGTGACACCCAGGCACCCCTGTTCTATTTTATTATCAGTTATTGTTGCTAATCTCTTACTTTGCCTACTTTATAAGCTAAAGTATATTACAGGTGTATATGTATAGGAAAAAAACATAGTAGATCAAGGGTTCAGTACTGTCTGCAGTTTGAGCCATCCAGTAAGGATCTTAGACGGTATTCCCACGGATAATGGGGGACTGTATTCCCATGGATAAAGGGGGACTCCTTGTGAACAGGTGCCCTGGCAGTTTGTAGACAATTGCCTACTATCTGATTCTATTGTTTTTTCATCTTTTTTCGTCCTTTGATGCTCATCCCCACTAAGGCTTTTGGCTCTCTAAATCTTTGCTGTTTCCTGAGCAACTGTGACCTTTCCTGTCAGTGCTTTTCCAATCCTTAGGAATCCTAACATTTACCTGCCTTTACATTTATCTCTCAGGAAGTCCTGCCCATAAACAGCCTTGGGAAGAGAAAAGAGCCTCTGCTAGGGCAATTCCTTTAAATTGTAGAGACCAAAAAGTGAAACATTACTTCTACACTTTCCCATCTTTAAGAACTGATCACGCGTAGCAAATTAATGGAGAAAAATGCAGTGGAGTATAATCCATTACAGCCCCAGCCCCCAGTATTTCCAAGAGGCAAAATAAAAGGACTATGGTTAGGGAAAATGCCCCCAGAAGAATGGTGATCTATATTACATATTAGAAATGCATCATTTTGAGTAGGATTTATGCCACTCTGATACTCTATTTTTTTTGTTTTGCATTTAGTTTTAAGCACTAACAAGGCAAAACTGAAGAATTCAAAGATTAATGAGATGCTTGAAAATTGGAAAATTATTAAGCCAGTATTTTAAGGCCTTTGGATTTTATTTTATTTTTATTTTTTAATTTTTTAAAAATATTTTATTTATTTATTCGTAAAAGACACAGAGGAGAGAGAAAGAGGCAGAGACACAGGCAGAGGGAGAAGCAGGCTCCATGCAAGGAGCCCAATGTGAGACTTGAACCCAAGAATCCAGGATCATGCCCTGAGCCAAAGGCAGGCGTTCAACTGCTGAGCCACTCAGGCGTTGCGGCCTTTGGATTTTAATTTAAATCAGCAAATCCAATTTATGTTCTTGGAAACAGTAATTTTAGGAAATGCTATATGCAAAAAGAAAAAAAAAAAGATGAGTATTCTGGGTCAAGTGAATTTGGAAAATGCTGTATACCATATCTCTTTCTTGGAGATTTAGGGGAACCTCAGCATTAGGGGGTTCTTAAAGTCTGATTTTTTTTCAACCTAATGTTTTAACACACTTGGTCAATTCTTGTTTAAATCAACCCTTGTTCATTGTATTAATAATTAAAAGTGATAATCTGGCAGCTCATGTAATATTTTAGAACGTAAAGATGAGAATTTTAAAGGACTTTCAAATATCTTTACTATTGGGTACTTTGTATTCTCCTGATAATGCCATTGATTTTAAGTACCAACAGAAATTAAATTTTGAACCAAAAGGGCATCCAGTAGTATTTTTTTTAACTTTAGTCAGCATATAATTTGTGATGCAACCACAAATAAAGAGATTGGCTGTATTCATCAGAATCCAGAACTCCACAAGGATTTTACCTATTTCATTCAAATATCTAAAACTGTTATTCCATTTTAGAATGTGACTACACACTATTAATTTCTAAGACTTAGTTATCCTTTCTTTATGAAGACCTCGTGAAGAGAAATCTTCAACATTTGTTTCTTGATTTTTTGTTGTTGTTGTTCACCTCCTTTAAGTTTAAAAACTTTAACGCTTAAAAGGAAAAGGAAAGGGATGCCTGGGTGGCTCACTGGTTGAGCATCTGCCTTTGGCTCAGGGCATGATCCTACGGCCCGGGATTGAATCCCGCATAGGGCTCCTTGCAGGGAGTCTGCTCCTCCCTCTGCCTCTCATGAATAAATAAATAAAATCTTAAAAAAAAAAGGAAAAGGAAATTGTTGGGTTTCAAAAGATGCTCTATGAAAGTTACCAGCTATGGAAATTTTTTGGTGCAAGAAGGGTAATAGACTAACACAAACAAAATGTCTATTTTTTTAGAACATTATATTCAGCTAAGTGCTGTGACTGCTTAAAATAAACGAATGCTCCATGAACTTTTAAACTATCAGGAATTCTAGTAAAAAAATAATTCTAGATATGAGTTTTACTGATTGGTTATCAGAGTGTTCAGGTGTGACAGGGAGCATGTGTCCTTTCATCACCTCATTTACTCCTGTAATATTCTGCTTTTTATTTATCAACATTTCAACTCTCCTCCTAACATTTTAGAAGTGTTAATTTTTTGTCAGTACATTTTTTTTAAAAAAAGAAAATTACTTGGGAAATATACCTTCTCTTTGTATCATACAAAGAAAAATCATTCAATCCAAAGTGTGAGTAGCATCAATTCCTGGCCCACATTTCTCCCTTGGTTTATTTTTGTTTATATTTTCCCCTGGGGTTTTAATGAGATTCAGAAACCATAATGATGTCAGCAACACCTCTAAAAATCCATTGCAGGGGAATCTGAAGATCTCTTCTCAATTCTGCAGGGCTGCTCCTTTGCAACTCTCTGAATAGCCACAAAGCAGAACATTCTATTGTTTGCCAAATTACAAAGTCAATTATATCTACATTCTGAAACTGCCTAGCACCTAAAACATTTGGAATGCTGAAAAATATCCTGTGTAACCATTTGCCAGACGCCAGAACATAAATCTAAATTACTTAGATTTACAGTATTATAATCTCTCCTTTAAAATGACATGAGGGAAGTGTTTAACTTAATGAGGCAAAGGATCCTGGTGTGCAAGTTACATTACATTTTTCATTGCACAAGGGTAAATTATTGCTTCAGTCTCCTAAATGGTACCCCAGTGGCCTCAAAGACACAATGTAGCTTCCAGAAATGCCCATTTTTGTCTTAGGCAATAACTTACTTCATGAGAGCATGCTTTCTGAGAATTGCCCATAACATTTCTTGCAGTAGGCTGAATTTCTTGAAGGTCATTCATAGACACTAGCTGAACTTGACTTTTTTTTTTTTAACTTAGGAACACTGAAGTGTAAGTCTTTAGACATCATCATACAAAAGGGAAACCAATGAACATTTCTGTTCTAAACCATTTAGAAAACATTCTAAGAAATAAAAGGCTGTGATTTTTTTTTTTTTAGTGTTTCTCGTCTGATTTTGCTAACTTTTTGAAATAAATAAGCGCAGGTCTATTGGGGTGGTCTATAAAGATTTTGGGCTATAATAATTAAGTATATTATTCTGTATTTGCGAAAAGAATCTTAATCCTCTATTGAACACCATATGTATGAATCTAAATGTGTGCGGGCTTTTTTAAAGCAAGCTTTACTTTCTAATAAGGTAATACAGGATTTAATTAAAACAAAACAAAATACCCTTACCATTCAGTGCTGCAGCATTTGGGTAAATGTTAAAGCTTGACAATTTTCAAGGCAGAGACATTACTCCAGGCTTTCTGCCAAACCATTCCTGGTAATCTGATGACAAGAGACGAAGTAAAGGAAAGTGCTGCTGCCTGGCTTAGTTAGATATGCATTTGCTAAAAGAGAAGCCAGCACATTTCTTAGGTAAACCATCAAAATTACAATTTAGAAACACACACACACACATCTACACACACACACTATGCTTTTACAAGTCTAAGAATATACACATTAAAATACAATTCTGTGCTTAAGGGGAGCACAGAAGTAGCAGACACAGCTAGGGTTGACTAGATCCTTTCTTTATCTTTATCTTGAGTGGTTTTAATATACAACCGCATTTCTTTCAATAGCTGCCATGGAAGGAATTAAATTACTCATATCTGGACAAGATTCAGATTTGCCCTTACATGGTTACATTCTAGAAACTACTCAAAATCTCTCATTGATAAATGAGTGGATTGAGCCACTATATTCTGTGGTTTATTTAAATGGTATGGGTAAACATGTGTTTTCCTGTACTGCTAAAAGGAAATTCAATGTAATAGTGTTATCAGAAAATAATCAGTGCACGCATTTTTATGGCAGCAAGACTGTTGGAAATGTTTTAAGCTCTTTGGAGGGAGGGATATTGAATCAATGACTGTATTTGCATATACTGTTTTGGCCACTGGAGGGCTCTCAGATTTTTTTACTTGAATGCATTAGAACTCTATTTGATATAACTGCAATTTCAGTAAAAGAAATTTAAACATTGGCACTATAAAGTCTATATAGCCTCCCGCCCCATAATTTGGTAGCTATTTTCTAAGTACAAAATGAAAGAAAAATTGGATTTAGTTTACTGTATCCTGTCACTCTTTCACAACAACAACAAAAAAATCACAATAAAAGAGAAATGAACCATGTGCTTTTTTTAAACAATCATGTCATAATCAAGACTCATGTCAAAATTTCATGATCCATAACCTGTGTATTAGAGTAAGACATTCCTGTATTTGATGTTTTAAATGACCTACACCTTGCCAAGTCCCTGTCTTTAAGGAGTGCCCTAGGAAGACAGGTACATATGGTGCCAGTTTCCTCATAATGTAGGAAACGATAGAGTGTTCAGAGAGGTCCTGAAAGAGGTGACAGCAATATTGGATCTTGATAGTTAAGTGGAAGTTACCTAGATGAAGAAAGATGGGAAAGCATTCAAGATTGAAAAACTAGCATGAGCAAAGACAGGAAACAGGTGCGTAGAGGAGCGTTCAACTATTTGGTGTTCTAGAGTTTGATGATACAGTGAAAGAAGGTGAGTTTGGAGAGGTCAGTGGGTACCCAGATAAGGAAGGCCTTTATGTCATTCCAAGGTTTATTTGTTTTTTTCTCCATTTCTTAGAGCATTTAGTGCTTCTGAAATCCAAACCCCTTCCCCAAAGGTAGGTAGATAGGTAGGTAGGTAGGTGAATGAATGAATGAATGAATGAATGGCACCTGAGTGGTTGAGTGGCCTATGGCTCAGGTCGTGATCCTGAGGTTTTGGGATGAGTCCTGCATTAGGCTCCCTACAGGGACCCTGCTTCTCTCTCTGCCTATGTCTCTGCCTCTCTGTGTCTCCCATGAATAAATAAATAAAATATTTAATAAATAAATAAATAAATAAATAAATAAATAGAAAAAATAAAAAGAATAAATACATACTCACAGGAGGATATAGAGCCAGAGTTCAAAATGGTCTGGCATGTATATCAAGTTCTTTGAATTCTTGTGTATTTGTATTTTGCTCCTAAGAAACCTCTGTTTCATTTGGTATCAAAGTCTTTTTCTCCAAATTGAGAAATGCACCATGTCTATTCAATTGTTTCTCATTCTCCCACCACATTAATGGTCTGCCTTAGAGCTTCCTTTGACTACAAATTGTCTTCGTTTGAGAGCACAGCTCTAGGTACTAAGGGTTACAAGAAATTGATCACCCTGGATGATGATTTTAAATATGGCAAGAATGAAGGCAGAGAAGAGAGAGAATATTGCAATAGTCTTCTCATAATAGCTACTTAGATGGAATATTATTTTCACCACCGGGGTGGAGAGGTTTTCCATATTGTTTTTAGATTAATTTGTTACAAGCCAAATATTCTCTAACCTTGTTCCCAAATGGACATTTTAAGCAAAGCTTATATATATAAAAAAAAAAACTCACTTCATCATCTTCTCATAATTTCAACTCTTCTGAAATATTGCAAATGCCTACTAAAAGAGATGGGAAAAACGCTTGTCACTGTAGGCAGCACTCTTAGCACAGAGGTGTTTGTCCTAAAGTGTCCCTCCTATCTCTTCTCATGGCCGTAAGACATCTTGTAGCAATCTTCTTTAAGCACTCAAACTTTGGAGTCCTACTGGACATTTCGTCACCAACACACAGCATCAATAAGCCAGAAGATACAGAAGTGCATAGATCAACTAGGAGAAAGGCTAAAGAGGTACCATTTTGATACTCGATGAGGGAAGATTATTTTTAGGTGGCTCTGTTTAATAAATAATGAAGCGCAAGATGGAGGACCATAGCAATGTAAATCTGAAACTGTCTATGACTCTAAAACCCTGTGATTTGAATCATAAGTGACCATGAGCCAAGTAGGGGAAACCCAGAATGCATCCCCAATCTGTGATGGAGCTACCCAAGCATGCTCTTTTGACAGAGTCAATTGCAGTTTCAAATTTTAAAAAAGAGCTATGCCATATCCTCCTCATTTGATAGATCTAATAACTGGATTGGTATTTAGGTGAATTGGAGACATGCTCATCTATCCAACCCTACAGAAATATAGGCAGCCTGAGCTATGAAGATGGTATGATTTTTTTCTCTCACAATCAGAAGTGGCCTTTACAAATTGCTACCAGGAAGAAAGACTTTACATTAGCAACACTAAAAATGAAATACACATCCTCTAATATTCAAATGAACAATACTAAGTAGCCCTACTAGGTCAGTTGACGCATCTACACTTTAGGAGGGCACATCAGTATGTCTTTCTACTCAGATACTCAGTTATCTAACAAAAGTATTTCTTGTATTCTTTTGTGAATTCAGGCAGTGTAATTGTGGGAACTACTTATAAAAATTTCTAGGCCCAAATTGTTTCTTTCATGCTTTCTGGGACTTAGGAAACCACAAGATCAGATGGAGAACTTCTTTCTTCTTTTTTGAAAGAGAGTTTATCCATCTCTTTGTATATTAGAGTGACCCATCTCTATGTGAGAATATAAGTCAGGCTTCTTAAATTTTCCAATAGAATGTCAGCTCTGCTGCCTTTTCCCCTGCTGTTTAAACATACAGATCTTTCTTCAATCAACCACACAGAATATCGGCACTTTAGGCAGCTGCCAAAAGATTTAACCTTGAACTGACTGTGCTAAGAGTAAATGCCGAGACATCTCTAAGTGCTGTAGTAAGTTGGATCACATATCCTGAGCTCATTGTCTTCATTCTTTCCTTGCCCCACCACACATATAACATCATTACTGGGTAAGTATTTAATTTTGTGCTCTTGGCCACTGTTTACCATACTGCATGACACTTTGGGAAAATAAAGAAATATTTAACTTTGAACAACTCCAGTAATATTGTGCTAAATATTGCTTGATAGCTTCAGAATAAGGAGCTCTACCACAAAGCGCTCACAAGAATTTGTGCCAAGAAAAAGTTTCTCTCTCAAGATAAACTTGGAAGCTTTCTTTATTGTACAAGGAAAACTATATAAGCTCTCCATTTCCTTTTTGTGTGTGTGTGGCTGTCTAGATTCCAAAAGCTGAAATGAATGCTCAGTTGTATTAAAAATCTAATTTTCAGTGCTTAGTATAATAATTGTTGTCTTGAAAATTTGTTTCTAATTGTACCTTAGCTTAATTGTAACAAAGCTCAATTTACTTCCTCTTTCATAATAAAATTCATCTCTATCATTAGGGTGTAATTCATACTTCCCCCACGTGAGATCTCTGAGGTCGGTGACACTGCCTCATGCTCCACTGTTTCTCATCATTGAGCAGACAATAGTATTTGTTAACATTACTTTGCATAGTCTTGTATGTTTTTAATAATGAGATACTCCATTCTGAAAATAGGAAGTAAAATTTTAAGCCAGCAGGAATGACTAACAAGGCTTTTCAGAAAAATGAATAAATAAAAACAGTAACATTTCTTAGGGGCATCTGACACCCATTTTCTCCAAAAAGCTTGGTGACAGATTTCTATCCCCACTCCAGTTTTGTGCAGAGTCTGTATTTATTCTTATCAGTCAGGTCACATTTTATTTTGTTATTGAGTTTTATTTTCAGCAAGTTTTAACTTTCTTGGAGTTTTGCATCAGAGGGCTCTTGACAGAATAAACAATAAGGTCATGCTTGATTACAATGGGCTTATGTCATCAGTTTGTCTTATTCTAGCAACCAAGGCTATTCAAATACGTGAGGAGACTTCTATAGGCTAAGGAAGATCGCAGCTGTGAGGCTGTCTTTATGAGAACAGGGATGAGCTGACTAGTCATCATTCCTACGGGCTGGTGTTTCCCTCATGGACATCTTTGAGATCTAGGAGTATGAAGCTGGAGTGAAGAAGTAACTGTCAAAGACGAAAACCAATCCAGTCTAATTGACGGTTTGAAACCCAGGTCTCTTCGTTTATAATCCAGAACTCTTTCAGATACTCCTCAGATGTGCCTCATAAGATCTCTGAAACAATGTGTTAAGAAAAAAAAGGGGGGGGGGTGACTCAGCATTTCTTCATTGTTGAGATGACCACACTATTTGGGAGTGTGGAGTGTAGAGCACTTTTGGGGACGTGGAGTATAATCAATTGTCTCTCATATGCCAGTGGAACAGTTTGCTTTGAGGTACATGTAAAAAAATGGATAGATGCATAGGAATGGAGATGGTGGAAGGATATCATGAATAGTAATGCCCACTCAAAAAGGAAATAGTTGGGATCCCTGGGTGGCGCAGCGGTTTGGCGCCTGCCTTTGGCCCAGGGCGCGATCCTGGAGACCAGGGATCGAGTCCCACGTCGGGCTCCCGGTGCATGGAGCCTGCTTCTCCCTCCGCCTGTGTCTCTGCCTCTCTCTCTCTCTCTCTGTAACTATCATAAATAAATAAAAATTTTAAAAAAAATTAAAAAAAAAAAGGAAATAGTTGAGAAACTATGGTAAATCTGCTCAATAGAATGTTATGCGGTCTTCTATGCATTTAAGCTTGCTGTACATTTCTTTCATGAACTGAATCAGATATCTTTCTGTTAACTGTCTGATGTTGAGTTATCTTAACTTTTTAATTCTTGTCTGCTAAATGAGGATAATAATAGAGCTACCTTCTGGGATTTTTGAGAGGATTCCATGAGATAACCCATGTAAAAAAATTAATGAGCTCAGCATATTGCACATGGTAGAATTATACCTATGAAACATCTTTATGATTGGGAAAATACTAATGTCCTAATGTAACAATAAAGAGGACATGAAATTGTGCAGTTATCATAATTATGTAAGTACACTGATTTTCAAAAGCCTAGAAAGAGACATTAATTTCAGAGATCTTTGTATCTTGAGATACAGCAGATTATTTTCTTCTTTGTAATCTCCTATATTACACAAATTTTCTACAAAGCACACACAAAATATACTTAGGGAAATATAAAACTCATAAAAATAAACGTCAACCTGCTAAAATTCCTTCTTTTGGCTCTTAACAGATTCTTAGAGGGAACTGGAATGTCTTTATTTGCTAACCAACATTTACTTACTAGTGTACATGTCATATATATTAAGGAAATAGTGTCATTCGATTCTAGTCCAAATCCTTTCTAGCCTTATAAACAAGTTCATTCATCTCTAATGAAAATTGAGCAAGTAGAGAGTGATGTAGTCCTGTTCTCTGAAATTTCCTCCAGCCTCAGGTGTTGAGACCTATAAATCTTGATTCGTAGGGGCTCATTTCTTTCCCCAGAACCTGTGTCATTCTTTTAGCAGAGAAAAAGCTCAAAAGAATGATGTATTCTTGAAAGATGTGGGGGTGTGCAACTGTAGTAATGTGGCACTCCAGCCATATTCTACAGCACCTCGTCACTGCAGCAATAAAAAGAGCCAGGGAGAATCTTCTTTGCTCGTGCTCTGATTAGCTCTATTGAGGAGCAATAAACAAGGAAAGGTTGTTGTCGTTAATTTGCAGCACTTATACTCATCAGTAAACGTTATTACTCTTTGACATTTTCAGTGCTGCTCAGCTTACCTGTAAACATTCCCCCACCGGTATGCCTTGCTCTTACCTTATAATTATGAAACACTATGTGTATTAATCTAAATGAAGATATTATACCCATGAGAATTAATCATGACTGGGAGAGCTCTCGGTACATCAATCAATTATAATGAGTCAGCCTTCGTGCTATATTCTTATTGCTTTTAAAAACAAGTACACATAATTTTATGAGAATTTACTCCTCTGCACACCTCTCCCACCTCTTTGATAACACAGTTTTCTGATATTATACTGGATTCAGAGAAGCTCATCTCTGGACTGAATCACCAAGTTCTAGAGCTGGGAGAGACTTAGACACACAGCTAGTGACTGATTCCCTCTGTTAGTTTTATGGAATAGGAGACCATAGCCTGGAGAGATTAACGTTGTCCAAGAATACAAGAGTTAATAGTAGAACCCAGTCCAATTCTGTTGTTACATCTTGGAGCCTTTTAAAAATCCATGGCAACTATTCTTATAATAATAATTTGCCAGCCTAAGCTACTTTTTTCTATAAAGTTCACCCTGCTTTGGAATATTTGTTGGCAATAGCATGTATTCATTTTTGATGAGGAAAAAACTAGGGAAGAAGGATTAAAAACTAGTTTGTAAAGCATTTTAAATCAATGGTGACCACAAATCACTGTTTTATTCAAACAGCATCAGATACATCTCTTTACATAGAGCAGGCAAATGGAAGTATGTCCTTCAAAGGCTGGAGCAGATAGGTCATAATTCTTTAACTAGCAGTATAATCCTCTTGGTTTCTCGGTAATTTTTAAATTATTTCTTTCTGCCTATGTCACTTTGGAAGGGCTTAGAACAAACCATTCAATTAGGAAGTAATATTGTGATGTTTTCAAGGGCTTTGTGCTGTGGGTAATGAGGAAACTTCAAATGAGCGTCATGTTGAGACATAAAAATGTAATTATTTGGCATCTTTACTTAGCATTTTTCACTTTCATAAAATCATTGGTAAAAATCTGTATTTTTTTTCAAATTCCTGTTTGCATTCATTCACCATCTACTTTGGTCACCAGCCATGTACCAATTACTGTATGATGTCTGTGGATACAATCTCTGTCCTCAGGGAGTTCAGAGTGTAGAGGAAAAACATATACACAAGCAAATTGTCGTGATTTCATGTGACAGATGCCACAACATAAGCCCCAATAGGCACAATAGAGAGGGCAGAGCATTAATAAGGGGAAAGATAAATGAGCCGAAACTTGAAAGGTGATTCCAAGTTTGACAGGCAGGTTTAAGAGGAGGGGATGCACAATGCAAATGCAAAATAATACTCTAGAAGGAGCAAAGATTACTTAAGTATTGGAGGAGTAGGAGATTATTATATTTATAGGTAACTGAAAATGATTTAGTATTGCTAAAGCATATAATGTGTTACAATATGTGGTACACAGTAAGACTGAATAGATAGGTAGATGTATCATAGAAGGTTTTTCAGACTATGTTAAAGAGGTTAAAATTTATACTGAGGCAATGAGAAACCATTCAAGAATTAAGATCAAGCAATTGCATAGTCAATTTCACTGTTAGAAAAATCACTCTTGCCACACTCTGTAAGAAAGGTTGGAGGGCAAGGATCCCCTATCCAGGAAAAATAGCAAAGAGGCAATATACTACAAATCCCAAGCAAGAATCATTAGACCCCAATGATCTAAGGAAGTCACACTGTTAGTAATAGTGAGAAAGAAAAAGGAGGATAAATCCAAGCAATATTTCAGAAATAGAATCGACATGATTTAGAAATTGAGCAGGAGGCCAGAAGGAAAAGTGAGATATCAAGGGGAGAGGTTGACATATGGGAAGGATAAACACAGTGGCTTTGGACATTTTGATAGGAAGCCTTTGTGGGATATCCATGTAAAGATTCCAGTAGGCAGTTGGATAAATTGGAAATGTCTTGTGTAGAGGTATTGATTTAAAAGTCATTTGAAAAAAAAAAGTCATTTGTATATAAGTGGTTAAAGCTATGAAAAAATGTGACTTATCCCAAGGAGATGTATACTAAATGGAAAAGAAGGCTGAGAGCCCAGTGAACACGTTGGGTTGAGGAAGAAGAAGAGCATCTTTAAGAGACCCTGGGAAGCATTAGCCAGAGTGACATCAACAAAATGGTGATCTCAAAAAAAAAAAAATGGTGATCTCCATCCCCAACAGAGATAATTACTCAGCTCTCCATAAAGAAAATCAACCCTAAGGAGTTCTAGAGTCCACTTAAGAAACTTTAGCAACACAGTGGAACAAAAAACCTGAGAATAATCACACGAAAAGGAAAGAAGATAACTTCATTTTGTCTGTATCATCCTAACCCTAAGCCAGTTTTGCTCAGCACTGAGAGGGAACTCCCCAGTTGGAATGAGGCCCCTCACTGGGAATGGAAGCATGTGTAGGTGGCCACCTTTTAGAGAGGGTGGCCAAATAGGAACCCAAATTAAAGGACTTTTTTTTTTAAATATCACTTTTACACAGGACAGACCTGAAAATGTTTGAATTGCTTATATAAAAAAAGTTCATGAAAATAGATCATTTGAAGACGCATAGAAGAAATGGGGAATTGATAGAGTCAAGTTCCATAATAGGCTTAAGAGGGGAACCCAGAGAACAGATATTTGTGGGCAATATAGCTCACATATTACAAACCAGGATCAGCATTGTTGTTGTGTTTAGCCTATGATTTTGTAAAAATTATGATTAAAAAGAAAACTGATATGGACTGATTAAATTGTTTTGGGAACTATTTTCATGAAAATATCATTTTAAAAAAACCCTTCAGCTATATATTGCAAATTTCAGATGCTTTTATTTCTTGATCAAGGAAAGATAGGCAGATACAATGCTAGCCTTTGTCCAGAAAAATGTCCTGCTCTCACTTCCACAAATGATCACACTGTGTTTGACACAAGATTTCTTAAAGATCACTATGTATTATAACAATATATATATTCAGCAGAAAACCTTTACAGAAAGAAATAAGTTACATGGGAAATGGCATTGCATCCCTAAGAAAGGAATTGAACTGGCCTACAAAAACATTGCAGCAGACTCATGTTTTCAATGAGTGTATTTTATCATCAGAAGAACAACTTGAATTGTTATCAACAAGCCACACTGGTCTAATCAAAATGCCAGTTTGATATATATGACAGGGGTAACATCAGACTCTCTTGAAAATATGAAAGATTTTTCTTCTTAAAAAATACCATAGGATAAAAAACATGGCCATGTGTTCAGACCCATGACAGGACCACCACAGGCCAGAACTCCTAGGGGCACCATTTATACAGAATACAATGGAGCCGCACAACAGAATAACCCTGCCAGTGTAGGATCAAGGACCAACAGATTCAGTCCTCCCCCAAAAGAGGAACAAAAATCTGATTTGGGAACCAGAATCTGAGCCTCAAGTAAGACCAGACAGACAGACTTTGCAGGCCTTTGATTTTGCAGGAGGTGCAATAACATCAGAAACAAATGAAAGGGAACTCCATTCATACCATATATTCCTTAGAGATGGATTTTTAGAGATTTTTCTGGTGGATAGAATTGTCTTTTCTAACAAAATGTATATTATAACTATTTTGTTCTTGTTTGCACAGAGGCCTTTACTTTATCTTTCTGGATCCTCTGCTTCTCTATTCAGTTTTTACTAATTAGTCTTAGGAGCTCAAGGGCATCATTTTAGAACATTCTAATCTAGAACTAGTAACTGCAGTTCAAGTAAAAGAACACAAAGGGACTAAGGCAAGGCTTTTATATCCTTAAGTTAGTTCATCCATTTATTCAACAAATATTTCTGAGCACCTGTTATGTGGCAAGCAGTGTGCTGTGTACTCGCCATGGGCCAGGCCAAGAGACTAGGAGAAGGCTAATGGTCCAAGGGATAGGGCACATGCCACGAGAGAGTTATTATGTGTAGCAAGAAATGCAGGCACATCACTGAATGAGGCATCAATGTGTTTTCTGAAAGTTGCATTTTTAAAGCCATAATTCTTCCAAATGTGTTGAAAATTGTCCTCAGAAGCTATTTTAACTTTACACGGATGCAGCGCTTTTATAACAGGAAAATGTTCATATTTTCAGCTCGAGTTCTTAAGTGGGGAAAACATGACAGATGCTTTTGCTAAGCCTAAGAGATTGATTTGAACTGAATTTTAATTAAAATTATTCAAAGAACTGGTGAAAAGCTTTCTCATGACTGCCTGAGACCTTCAAAAGTTCTGCCCTCTCCAACAAAAGACATGGTGTCATACTTGAATCAAGATAGCAACAAAAAAAGAGACTACTCAGTTATCGATTGGTTATGTCATGAGGTTTTACTGAACGTTGTAATGAAAAGATTATTTTACTTTGCCAATTACAGAGATATTATAAAGATACTAAAGTCAAGAAATTAGCAATGATGTAAAATCTCTGCTGAGAACAGCATTAACACATTGATTTATGGACATTTCTATAAAAAATTACCTATTATGTGCAATATCTATCTTTCATATAGAAAATACCTCTTAAAGAATGATGGTCTGGGGGACGCCTGGGTGGCTCAGTGGTTGAAGGTCTGCCTTCGGCTCAGGTCATGATCCCAGGGTCCTGAGATTGAGTCCCACATCGGGCTTCCTGCATGGAGCCTGCTTCTCCCTCTGCCTATGTCTCTGCCTCTCTTTCTGTGTCTCTCATGGATAAATAAATAAAATCTTTAAAAAAAAAAAAAAAAAAAGAATGATGGTCTGGGTGCCTGGGTGGCTCAGTAGGTTAAGCATCTGCCTTCTGTTCGGGTCATGATTCCGGGTCCTGGGATCAAGCCCCATGCTGGGCTGCCTGCTCAGTGGGGTTCTACTTGTCCCTCTCCCTCTACCCTTGCTCCCCACTCATGCTCTGTCTCTTATACTCTCTAAAATAAATAAAATCTAAAAAAAAAAAAAAAAGATGATGGTCTGACAACACACTGATTACTTATATTTAAATTTAGCCTTTAACATTATTTTTGAATAAGTGAGGTAGGAAAGCATCAAACTGTTATTTTCTTCTCACATGCCAAATGTCAACATCATTTCTTCAAGCCTAATCATTTTTAACCATAGACGTGTTTGTTCCTCAAAGAGAGGACTAAAGGGAATGGTACCATGTGAAACAAAGTTGAAATTTAATGGAAACTTAATTAGCCACCACTGTTAAATTCTTTTTATTAACAGTGCTATGGCTCAGGTATTTTGAGAGATACAAAGATGAATTGGGTTTGTAGCTCATCCTCAGCTCGATATACAGTGGAAAGCAGCTGTGATCATTGCTTTTGTAGCTGAAGAAACAGCATCCAGGCCAAAATTGCTGCAAGGAGCAGAGAAATTAATCCCATTGGGAAAACCTTCTAAGTGGCATATGCCAAGTAGAGCAATAGGTGCACCAGGGAGCAACAGTGCAAAGAGATGGACAGCAGGGCCCTTTCCTTCAGTGTATCCTCTTCTTGGGGAGCTAAGGCCAATACATACAATAGAGGACTGTATAAATAGAGAAAATAAAATGTACAATTATGTACAAAAGAACAAAAAGCCTCCCATCCAAAAGTAAAGCCTCTGAACATTCAATAGAGGGAGAAATTGGAATTGCCTAGAGAGCTTGAACGATGTCTGCAGAAGATAAACCAGGAGATGGGCGGGGAAGTGCTGGAAGTATTGGTAGAAGCTGCAGAAGGGAAAACCAGAAATGATGAAAACAAAGACCTACCTCAGACTGTTCCATGCATGACCTTCAGAGACTGACCTGGCTGAAGCAGAAGGCTCATGTTGGGGAGCACTAGAAAAACAGAGTGGATGCCTAAGGAAGGGCCGGGTGGGGTTACACCACGAACTCCACCAGATGAGGAATCCCGACTTGATCTGATAGGAACAGGAAATTTTTGTCATTTGTCCAGCAGCCTGGTGACACATAGAAAGCGGCTAGAAAGACACACTAGAAAGATTAGCCTGGCAGTTATTGCTTTTCTGAAGAATTGTTTTATATAAAGTTCCTCTAAGCAGTTTGGAATCTGTAAAACATTAGACAGACGTACAATGTTATTACCTTAGACGCATACAGAAAAGTAATGAGTGTGTATATAATCCTAACACTTGCAGAAAGTGTTCTCTAGAATCTTGCAACTGACAGACTTAGAAGAAAGCATTTAGCTAGCCTGTTCTACTTCTATAAAGGAGTCTATGAAAAACAGATATAATGGATTAGGCATTTGTTCAAATGACATGAGAGAAACAGAAAGGAAATGTTACATTAAAAAAAAGAAGATTTATGTCCAAAAGGACCTATCTCATGTATTTTAGGAAACTTTAGAAGGTGTCCTGGGGTTGTGGGGAAAAAAAAAAACAAAAAACAAAAAACCCAGCACCATCCTTTGATAAAATTTTTTTTTAAGATTTTATTTATTTATTCATGAGAGATACAGAGAGGCAGAGACAGGCAGAGGGAGAAGCAGGCTCCATGCAGGGAGCCCGATGTGGGACCCGATCCCAGGACACTGTGATCACGCCCTGAGCCAAAGGCAGATGCTCAAGCACTGAGCCACTCAGGGGTCCCCATAAAAAAATTTTAAGGGAGAAGTATCTTTGGGAATTTACAAACTGGTTGTCTCAACTCTTAACACCAGAGAGGAGAAGGCTCCACAGGTGGCCAGCAACCAGCAGAGCACTTACTGTAGGTAGTAATCAAGACCAAAAGAGAAAATCAGGGCAGATCAATTCAATTTCCACGCAGGAAACAGAAATAAATCTTAGTGATAAGCGGGTTATAATGTAGCTGATTTTCCGAAGACTTTGCTGTAGTTGACATCCTTTTTATTTATTTTATTTTTTTAATATTTTATTTATTCATGAGAAATGCAGAGAGAAAAGCCAAGACTTAGGCAGAGGGAAAAGCAGGCTCCCCTCAGGGAGCCTGATGCGGAACTCGATCCCAGGACTCCAGGATCATGACCTGAGCCACAGGCAGACACTCAACCACTGAGCCATCCAGGTGCCCTGGCATGCTTTTGTAGTAAGCTGCACAGGTATAGTCCATGAGTCTTCCATGTGGCCGTAGCTGATGAGGGTTTATATTCAGATATTACTTACTGATTAAAGATCTCACCATTCAAATGAAAACATTTTTGTGTAGCTGATAAACTCAGTGGTCAAAAGTTGGTGCTAATGATGTCAAAGTATTGGACTTGCCCTTCCAAATGTTCTCTCTTTTTGTCCTAGAGTCACTTAGCAGCTTGGCTCCCTCCTTCTCACTGAATCACAATCCATGTTTCATGGGAGGAGCTAGACATAAATGGTAGAACAGAATAAATCCATCATCATACTAGAAGAAAAAATAAAAAACCCTTCAATCCTGCTTGGGCACAAGTCTGTAAAGCACAGTTGAGACTAACAGTCAAAAAAACCTATTGATTCATTCAAAATACCTACTACATCAAGAAAGCTGATGGTTTAACTGGAACGTTTTTTCAGTTAGTCAGAACAGTTTACCCTAATTTACCATTGAAACCCAGGGATACTTGTGTGAGCACAAACGACAGCTGGGAAGCCAATCATCATACCAGGTAGTACTTGTGCCAGTCGTATTTGCCTTCTCTTGTCCCACTGCTGAAATTTTCACTTCTCTCTTCCTCCCAGGAGAGCTCACTCTTCCCAGTTCCTGACAGCTCCTTCTTAATCCACCCCTTCCAGGTCCCTGGTTTCTAGAGCATATTTATGCCCTGTTGCCTCCTCTTAGCTCATGCCTACATAGCACTTAAGATCTGAAATTTAGGTCTACAAATACCAATATGTCTGAGAGATCAGAAAGGAGCATGGCATCTGCACAAGCCTCTTCAGTGCCTGTAGACGGTTCGCGTTATGCCCTGGTGCATGTTCTCTGGCCCATGTGTCTCAGAAGTATGGTGCCTCACCTGGGCTTCCCATACCTAGGAAGGTAGGATGCCAAATTTTACATGTACCAATGTACCTGTGCTTATTGAAAGTTCCACCCACAGTCCGGCCCCTCTCTTTTAGATGAGTGTTCAGCCTGGGCAAAATGTGAAAGGTTTTCCTTAAATTCTTCATTCTGTTTCTGCATTACTAATGGCTTTCCCATTCTACTAGTACTTCTTCTAAAATTAGCCACTTTAAGGAATTTCTTTGTGCACCTTCTGTCTGACCATCTCTTATTTCTAAAAGTATGAATTGTAATATTGAAGAATAATCAAGTTTTCTACAATAGCTATTAAATGCTCAGGTGTTTCTTTAGGTTATTTCTCAAGCTTTAATAAAAGGCATATAAAATTCTTCTTATGTATTCCTTTGCTGCTAACCATAATCTTATTTTTAATAAAATGGTAAGTTAAAGGCAGAAAAGAGCTCTGCACCAAATGAATTCTGCTGAAGTGTTTGTAAGTGTTTTGGTAAAGGATTCATATATTCGGGTGACATAGTGATTTCTTTTGATCCTCTTTTGCCATAAGGATCTTTAGACATGACATGCAATTTTATAAAGAAAGCTAGCCATCAGGTTAGTGATCCATTTATGAAGAAAGGTTCATTTCCCTTGGCCTCTCCTTATAAAATGTTCAAATTGCATTATGTTCTTTGAGATTTTTTTCCCCATTGATCCAGATAAATCTTGCTTGATGCCTTTTCAAAGAACTGCTTATCAGAGAATTTTTAGTAACCTTTTGGCATTTCAAAATTGCATATTCCCTGGATAACAGTTTTATTTGTTGTAATTATAAAGCTTCAAAGTTCCTAAAGATATAGCTAATGCAGAAAGACAGCTGTGTGAAGTATTATTGGCTGCCTTGATGTCTTTCAAGCTCTGTACTGTCCCTTTTTTTTTATATATGAACCTGCTTGTCACACTTGGTAAGCTTATCTTTTCAAACTGGTTGAGACACTTTATACCTACCAGATTCATAATCTATCAATTACTTAAAATGTATGATATTCATAATACAGTGTTTCTTCGGTGGAATAATGTTAATAATTTCATCTAGCACCTTTCTTCTTAGTAGTATAAATAATTCCATGTTTTTATGGCTAATCAAATGTTTTACTGAATTATGAAATGTCATCTCTCATGTAAAATATTTTAACAATAAAACAGTTCTCTCCTATATTTACACAAGCTCTTTTAGCTTCTTAATTACTAAAGAACAATTCAGTTCTCATCATAACTCAATTTTAGTTTCAACTAAAGCACAAGAATCTTACTGTATTGTTTATATTAAGAAATAACTCAGATTTTCTCTGGTGCCTGAATGATTTTCTTAGTATAAACTGCTTCGGAAGCTCCTTCCACTAAAGCAATACCTAGAAAAATGTAATCTATCTGACTGACTTGATAGAGTTTACCTAAGTACATGAACTAAGAGTCAGGAAGTAGGTTTGGGACTTAGGAGTTCAGAACTGGTGTTATTCTTATCCTTTTATTATCCCTTGTGCAGATTCTTGATGAGTGCAACCCTGTCAGCCCTACTGTTGGAATTCTTTCAATGTGCCACCTGTCCTCCTAGGCTCAGAGTTCTTCAGAAAAATAGTCAAGTGTGGTCTTAGTGAAATAATTCCAGGAAAACCTAAGATGCCCCATTCAGCTGGGCTTCTGAGACTAGTGCCATTGAAAACCTGCAGCCTCCTCTCAGTCCTCCTTGTTCTCCACCTGTTACCTTGGGTCAACCACAGTCCAACATATAAACCCCTCTAGTCCTTCTCTCTCCTGACTCCTGTCACCAGACAATCCTGAGCTACTTCTTTCTTCCGCCTTTAGTTCTCTCTGCCTCCACTGATCACTTCGTCTCCTTACGTGTTGAAGAATTTAGAAGCCAATACAGAGTAACTTCTACAATCCAGCAACTGCCCTCTTCTTAAGTGATTTCACATCTGGGTGGGTGATTCATGAAAACTATAGCCTCCTAGAGCCTTGGCCTTCTGAACTCCTTCTGTCTTCTCTGCCCTACTCCACACACTCCAATGCCTCAGTTGCCAACTGTATGCAATACGTAATAATACTATTCTGTAATAAACATATGCTAGAGCTGCTGTGCGGCTAGTCATGGGTAAGAAAGTGAAGAGCTTCTTGAAATGGAAATTCACATAAAAGAATTTAAGAGGAGAGTCATAGCAAAGAAACCAGTGAAAAGCCAATTTTATTTGCAGCAAAGTTCTTAGGAACCTGAATTGAGGCAGTAGCATTGGAGTGGACAATGTCAGTTTTCAGACACCTGAGTCAGAATTATCTCAATACCAAATTCTGAGATAAGAATTTGGTATTGAGATAAGAAGTGGTAGAATTTAGTTACCCTGGGGATTTAGAGAGAAGCAGGGAGTGGAGGCTGATTTCCAAAGTATCTAGTGTGGGAGACTAATTTGATCATACAGTAGCTCTTTTAATGGAGCTGGAGAATGGAACAGTAGAGTAATTTTAGGGATTTCTAAGTCCGTCGATCCATGCAGAAAAAGAAGGTATATGTTTGGAGTTCATAAGAGGGGTCAGAGTAGAAGCTAAAGCTTGTGAAATCATCAGCATACAAATGTAATTGAAGTTATCAAAATAGATGAAACTACCCAGGGAGAAGGTATGGAATTATGGGAAACAAGGGGTTCTTAAGAATACCAACACTGTACGACTGGCTAGGAGACCAAGTATCATAGGGCCAGAGAAGTAGGGAATGTTTACGACTTAAAAATGTTGAAAACAATAATAATGATTCAGGAAACTTTGCCAAATATTTTATATACATTTATATCATGGTGATTTAGAGCGCAGACAAGTGCTTGGGTTCAAATCACAACTCTGTCATTTATTAGCTATGGCCATTGGCATGTTTCATTAGGATAATAATAGCACCAACCTTATGGGGTTGGTATGAAGGCTAAAAGGGATGAGCAGCACCAGACTCATAGAAAGCCCTATATAAGGGTTAACGGTTATTTTTGTTATTATAGTTTTATTTAACCTTTACAATAACTCTATGAGGAGGTATGATTATCCCCATTTTTTTCCAATGGAGGAAATTGAAATTCAAAATATTGCATAAGTTACTGAAAATTAGTTCAGAGCTGGGTTTTTTTTTTTTTTTAAGATTTTATCTATTTGAGAGACAGTGACAGAGGTAGTACAAGTGGGGAGAAGAAGGAGAAGCATGCTCCCTGCTTAGCAGGGAGCCTGATGTGGAGCTCAGTCCCAGGACTAGGATCATGCCCTGAGCCAAAGGCAGATAGATGCTTAACTGACTGAGCCACCCAGGTGCCCCTGAAGCTGGGTTTTTGAATGAGGTTTGCCTGACTATGAAGCCCATCTATTTAATTGACAAGAAGAGATGTTGCAGAAAAAAAAAAAAAGGAAGCAATTTTAAGAAGCAGAGAATGACTAATGGTGTTAGATGCAACAGAGTTGTTGTGTAGCTTATGCATAGGCCCCATTCCTTTGATTCATCTGGGTGGGCAGCCGCAACAGAGATTTTGATGGGGTACCATACTATCAAGATTGGACACAAACATGCAAATTTTACCGCTTGTATAATTTATGTTCCTAACCTGAGCTTTGTACTGAAAACTCCCATGTGCAGACTTGGTCATCACCCAAGAGTGACGGTGCCTGGAAGAGCTCACAGGCATGATTTCCTGTTACGTCAACGCAGTAGGCACTTGGGTTATCCTCACATTTAGTCAGCTGTACTCCTACTGGGAGCTTCACATGTCATTTGTTTTAATATCTGACTCACTTGAATTTGAAATCTGTGACCATTGAATCACATTGTTTTTAAACACATTTCATGGATCCATTGGATTTCGGTCTTTTGCTTACTGCTTTGCACTATCATAACAAACTTTATTTAATCAACATTGTCTTGTGTGTCTCATAAAATTTTCAATATAATATGCTTTTAATTAAAGAAAATAGAATTTATGTAAACTTCACAGTAAGGATTTATAAATCTCTTGGCATCAGAAAGAGATTACTTGGCATTATGCTTTTCCTTTTTGCTCATGTTGTGGCACAGACATAAATGGCTTCTATAGTTGGGACATTTTGTGTCAACTTTTCTGTACCAGTCCATGAAGCTTACTTTCCCTTTGTTAATGATGATTTAAGGGGAAGATTATTTAGAAAGCAAGCCAAATGGTTCCTATTGCATCTCAGCTCTTTCTAGCAGGATAGCTACAAACTATAAGGCTAAGCTCTATTGTAGATTTCTACATAACTCTGGGCATGGTGCCTTATTTAACAGTTCCCTAGTGTTATTTTGGAAAAGTCCTCTGCAGAAAATGCCAGAACTCAGCTTGAACTCTTGTCCCCTGTCAGGGAGAATCTTTCTATCAGCGGGATTTCTCAGCTGTTTCAAAAATCATTCAGCACTTTACTAGTAAGTTTTGTTCCTGTGGAATATGCCAACTGTAGCTTACCCTAATTGTTCATCCTAAGAGCTTTAGAAGCAAAGTATGTTATCAGGAAATCTCAGCTTTGCTACATTTTTACATAGAAATCTTAATTTTAATTCATTTGAGGTTTTCCACTGTTTTTCCACTCCTCATTTAGATCATATGAAAGCTTACTTTCAAGAAGCAAGAAAGTCTCAGGACGCCTGTGTGGCTCAGTTGATTAAGCATCTGACTCTTGGTTTCGACTCAAGTCATGATCTTGGGTTTGTGAATTGAAGCCTGGCATTGGGCTCCCTGTTCAGCAGAGAGTCTGCTTCTCTCTCTCTCTCTCTCTCTCTCTCTCTCTCTCTCCCTCCCTCTTTCTGTCTCTCTCTCTCATTCTCTCTCTTTCTCAAATAAATAAATCTTTAGAAAAAGAAAAAAGAAGCAAGAAAAGTCTCAAGTATACTACCTAACCTTACACTTGATGGAGCTAGAAAGGAATAGCAAATCAAGCTTTCATTATAATCAATCAAATGAGATTCTCTTTTTCCTTTAAAGATAGTCTCACCTGTAATCAATAACAATAATCTAAATTAAGAGTTAGTATTTGTGCCATTGTATACTGGATACTCCTTTGTTTTTATTTCATATTATCCCCACTACAGTTCACAAAACTGAGACAAAGGTTAGGAGATTTCTATGTTAATTATTAGTAAAACCAATCTTCAAACCCAGCTAGTTGCACTCCAGAGCCTGAACACATAATCATTTCCCATATTTGATGAATGAGGAATATCCAGAATATTAAGCTATATACCTCATTTATGATAAAACAATGGTAAGTATTCTAATATCTGGATTAAGACAGTTCTCTACATACATGTTGTATTCCAAGCTAACTTCCACTACAAGTTAATTATTTAGAGTTTGGAATATAATGCTAGATAGGGCTGGTGCTCTGACCAGCTACAAAATCCTATTTAAACTCTGAAATAGTTGAAATGCAATGTATTTATAATAACCAATGTGGAATGCCAGAAATCAAGGAAAATATAAAACAACAAGAAACTTTAAAAAGAAATCTTGAGTACCATTGCTTGGATAGGTGTTAACTTTATTTATAAAATGAAGTATAAAGCTCTTTTACAGAAGAAAAGGGACTGAATCAGACACATTACAAAGCATAATATTTGATGAAGTGGAAAAGTTGTAAGCTGAGAAACGGAAAAGGAGGCCAGCGGGACAGGAGAAGGGAGAGCTGGTATGCAGAAAAAATTTTGAATACATGCATTATAAACAGGTCATTAACTCAAAGGGCTCCATAAATGCTAAACAGAACATGTTTTGTGAAGAAATACACACACACACCTGCCACATTTCTACTTCCCTGACTACCCATCATTATATTAATAAAAGAACTGGACTGGCCCCAAAGACACTCCTACCTGAAGGTCTGTAGATTCAGACTGGTTTCCTACATTTCCAGCTTAGGGAGAAAAGAGAATAAATGGGAAAACGGAAACTGCCTTTCTTAAAAATCCAACCAAAAGTAGTTGAGCATCATCAAAATTGGTTTTGTTGGGTTTAAATACAGAGTAATATCAATTCAATTGATTAAGATAACTTATGCAAATTCCATAATAGATTGTGTGGCACATAGTAGATATCCAACAAATGGTAGTTAATAGTCTTACCAGGGAAAACTAACATCCAAACAAAAAGGAAAAAGAAAGATAGTGCCTATCTATTTAGTGTATTTCAAGCCACTTTTCATATTTGAGGTTGAGATTTGGACAACACAGCCTCCAGAGACTTTTCCCTTTCATTCTTTGTGGTTGTGTCTTTCATCACTTTTTTCTAAAATATTTACTTCCTGTCCATTTCATTTCAGTACATTAGCTATTCATGAACTTTCAAGCCTCAGAGCCTCTTTATGCTCTTAAAAATTATTGGGAACTCCAAAGAGCTTTTGTTGGTGCAGCGTAATATCTAATATTATGTAAATTGGAAATTAAAACTAAGAAATTTTAAGTGTTTTATTTATTAATTCAATCCATAATAACAGTTTACATATTAACATAAATAATATTTTTTATTTTTAAAATAACTAATTTATTAGGGTCCTGGGTGGCTCAGTGGGTTAAGCATCTGCTTTGGCTTAGGTCATGATCCCAGGGTCCTGGGATTAAGCCTCAAGTCTGGATCCCTGCTCAGCAGGGATCCTGCTTCTCCCTCTCTCTCTGCTCCTTCCCTCCACTTGTGCTCACTCTCTCTCTCTCAAATAAATAAACACATAAATCTAAGAAAAACACCTAATTTATCCACAAAAAAGTAATTAGAAAAGTGGCATGGTTTTACATTTTTGCAAATATCTTGAATATCTGTCTTAATAAAGGAAGTGGAATTCTAGTATCTGCCTTTGCATTTAATCTATTATAATATATTGTTTTTGTTGAGCATATGAAGAAAATCAAGACTCACTCAGATATGTACTTGGAAAAGGCTAGAGATTTTTCATAGTTTTTTCAGATAAATGTGGATATTCTTTGATATGACATCTAAACTCAACAAGTAGAGTTGTTTTTTAAAAGTGAGTTGCATTGTAGAACCATAAACCATATCAGTAAACTTGGCATAATCCATTACATTAAAATCTGTTATCTGTATCATCCTTTATATAGACTTTTTACCTTTGTATGATATTATAACATCATACATTGGTCATTTGGGAAATAGTGGTTTACTGAGCCTTCAAATATTGGCTCAAATATTGGCTATCCAAATATTTACATCACTTTACAATAACAAAAAGAAAATTACTTTTCTTAATATCATCATCATTCTCATCAGAAAAGTCTTTTAGGAAGCTATCATACTCATGGCAGCAGATACAAGCTTTCCAAAATTCTAATTCTTGCTTGAAAGTTCTGATTTTATCATTAGCAACAAATACTGTTATTTGTTTTACTTGAAATGACAGCTCACTGTGTTCATTTTTGTGAAATACCCAAGCCTGGATAGCCATAGTTTGCCCATCGGTCTTTCTCTCACTTTAAATTATGTTCTGTGAAAAAGCTGAGAAGCCAGCTCACAGAAAGTTGCACAAGTGCTTTGCGCACACACAGACACACACTCTTTGGTGTGCAGCAAAAGGACTTGATGTGTATTTCCTATTTTATAACACAGAATTTTTAAAAATATTTTATTTGAAAGAGAGGGAGAGACAGAGCATGAGCGGGGTGGAGGGGCAGAGGGAGAGGGAGAAGCAGACTCCCCACTGAGCAGGTAGTCCTTTGTGGGGCTCCATCCCAGGACTCTGGGATCATGACCTGAGCCGAAGGCAGATGCTTCACCAACTGAGCCTCCTAGATGCCCCTCATCACACAAAATTTTGAGAACATGTCTTTGAGGGTTGAGATTTAATAAAATCAATAATTAATCATTTTGACTGTTGCATCAAGGACAGTCAGTGAAGTAAATGCTTTTTAAACTGCATTTAAAACTACTAGTACAGTCTGATGTAATTCCCTTGATTCTTGCTGAGGTCCTGCAAGTTTTACTCACTGTCACTCTTGCACCAGCAGTGCAAACAACAGTATGATAAGTAAAGCATGTAACAGATCTGTATTATTATGAACATAGTATTGATCTTATGGGTGCCCTGAAAGAGTCTTGGAGACCCCCAGGACCTGTGGACCACACTTTGAGGAATGCTACTATGCAAAATACCTCTTTCTAAGCTTATTTTGTTTTGTCTTATTTTAAAGCATCTCCTTCTTCACCCACAGCTTTTATGTCAATTATAGAATCCAAAGTCATGACTGTCATAAGAATATGCAATTGTCAGCCAAACTACAGAAGACTGGTGTTGATAAAATGAATGTAGTAATTTGTTTGATGATGGCTTTGAAATGCTGTAGGAGAAATTGATGTTCAGTGGATAGGTAATAGGAGACATTGTCATTGATCCCAACTTCCAGGTCATGTCTTCTGACTTCAGCCCAGAAAAGAGAGATGAAAATATTTGGCGCCTGCTGGCTATTTAGTGGCCTCCAAGAAGGCTGGAGCTTTAAATAAATAAATTTCATATTTACTTATGCAATGCCCTGCTTCCTTAATTGCTGATATTTGCCTCCTAAATTGTTCCCAGAGGAAGAAAAGGAATGAATTATATCCTAATATTATGTCAAGAGTAAGGTATGCTTTCAGCCTCAAGCTTACTTGTCTCTTAGCTTGTCACCATTGCTATTAGGGGCAGATTCTTCTATTTACTTTTAGCAACCAGGATTTAATTAAGTGCAGTTCACTGGCCCCCTTCAGCAGCTCTTATCAGATCCTTCCGAACTGTAAAACCACCACTGTTGCCTAAAAAATGCTGCCCATTCAGGGGGAAATTACAGGAAAAAAAATAATGTATTTTCACCCTAGAATCAGAAGGAAAAGGAAGGGAGTGCCTGGGTGGCTCAGTCAGTCAAGCACCTGCTTTCAGCTCAGGTCATGATCTCAGGGTCCTGAGGTCCAGCCCCACTTAGGTTCCCTGCTCAGTGGGGAGCCTGCTTCTCTCTCTCCCTCTGCCCCTCCACCTGCTGGTGGGCTCTCTCTCTGTCTCTCTCTCTCAAATAAATAAATAAAATCTTTCTAAAAAGGGAAGGAAGGAAAAGGGAATACTCCAAAAGGAGAACATATACAAAGGGGTGAACTTCTTACATGTGTAAATACGGTAAATTAGTTTACAAAAGTGGCATTCCATTTGGCTCTCAGATACCATGAGTCCAAAGAGATGAGTAGATCTGAGTCTCTAATGCACAGAGCCCCCTGTCCAGTGGCTGGTGGTGTTTCCTCTGAACATTACAGCATGGGGGCTCCACCACCTGTTGTTTACAGGTCCGGACAGAGGTCTCTGGCACAGGTAGACTCCAATGATTCAGAATCATAGAAATTAACTTCTAAACCACAAAGTAGTTTATTAAATTTTATACTGAGAGATGTAAGTGCTCCGAGGATATTCACATGGGCTAAGTGCCCATTCTTTGCCAGTAGGTGGGACCTAATAGGATTAAATCAGTTTAAAGGAAATTAGCTGGATCATTCAAATATTTGAGAGCATTGAACTAAGCATACATCTCAACAGCAAAAAAATAAATTCCCATCAGCATCTTCTTCACATGGATTGGTCATTGTCATTTTTGACTGGGCTGCTCCTTGTGATACAGTGGAGAGAGCAGGGATTGCCCCTCATCAGTCAGGTCTCAGGCATCTTAATACCACTTCTTACTGCTCTCTGTTCTTTGCTTAGTTACTTAGCTAAGGATTAGCCCTTGGGATTAAATGAGGTAATGGATATGGAACACAAAAATTGCCTAGAATATGATAGGACAGCAGTAAATATTATTAATTCCCTTTCTGACTGTTGCTTTGCAGTGCGTCCATTGCTGACTCCCCCTGCAGTTCTCATTAACACTTTATGCCTTTATATCTGATAAGACGCTAAGTGAAGTTATAGTCAGTCATGTAAACAATAGCTAATATTTACTGAGGGCTCACTGTGTACTAGGCATTACATTTACTAAACCATTTTAATACATTATCTCATTTATTCCTGTAGCAACTCTATGACTAGTGCTGTAATTATTCCCATGTTACAGATGGGAAAACTGAGACACTAGGCTTAGCTAATTTACTAGCCTGAACATGGTGAAACTGAGATTGGAATCCAGACAGTTTGGCTCCCTAAGTTTTTAGACAGTATTCTACATTAATACTCAAGTGAGACTTGCCTGGGCACCATTCTTTATCTTCATCACACACCCCGGCTCAGTTCATTATGTGTTGATTTATAGTTTAATTCTCAGAGGACATCCTAGCTCCTACTTTTCTATATTCTTGGTGGAGGCACCCACCATCATCTTAATTTGTAAGCTATTATGTTAACTGAATTTGTAAGTATATGAAAATGTGGTACTTGTGCCCACAATAAAAACAAGCTCATTCCCTTATGTGGAATAATCGGATTGAACAATTTTTCCTGATATTTATTCATATTTTTAGTAAGAATCTGCCTATCACCTACCAATCTCCAGACATTGTTCTAGGAACTGGAAATATAGCCTGGACCAGAGATTCTCAACCTGGACATACTGACATTTTGACAAATACTTCCTTGTTGTACGGCCTGTCCTGTGCATTGTAAGATGTTTAGCAGCAGGCTATCATCCACCACATGATGCCAGTAGTATCACCCATGCCCAGTCGTGACAACCAAAAATGTCTCCAGACGTTGCCAAATGTCCCGTGGAGAAAGGCAGCAAAATCACTGCTGGTTGAAACTCACTGGCCTCATCCTTCCTTTCGTGAAGCTTACATATGATTGGGCTTAAAAAGAAAGAGAGAGAGGAGAGAGAGAGAGAGAGAGAGAGAATAGTATAATTTCAGGTAACATCAAAGTGAAGTGATAGAGAATGATAGAGGAAAGACCTATATAAATAAGGTAGACAGGACCTCACTGTCAAACTCTCCTCATGCCCCAAATCACTGCTGAAAGAGCACCCCCTCTGATTGGTACATGACATACTAATGCAAAAACTCCAGCAGAAGCCTTCATGGGCCTACTTGAGTTGCAATAATTCATGCTCAAGCTGTAAACATGACCTCCTTGACCTACTCCAGCTTTCAAAAGCAAAGAAATACAAGCTAAATTGAAGTCAGCATAGGTGGGGGCCCTCGAGGTCTCCTTGTTCCCACTCGGCTACCCCGTGGCCTCGCCTCAACACTGCTCTGCACTCGGGGATGAAGAGCAGAGTGCAAGGTATGCCAACAGGCCAGCAAACACCAACAGCACAACTTGTGACAGCACCGGCCCCACTCCCCCTGCCTCCAAAAGCATGCTGGCCCTGTGGAGACTTGAAAACAAATTACCACTGAAGGTATAAATGGTACTTTTAAAAATTCCAAAATAAGCTTTTGGTACAAATTTCTGCTGGTCTCAGTTGCAAACCCTGTCAGAAACTGCTATTAACTGCAGCTGGGGGACAGTCCAAGATAATAATCCTTTTTATCTTTTCATATTATCAGCACCATGTCGTGAGCAGTTCCTTTCTATTTGTACCTTGCAGACAGTTTTCTTACTTCCCAACAGAGATAGCTCCTTGCTCGTAGGTCCCTCAGCCTGGTTGTGACTCCCTTTCTCAATCCTGTCAGGCAGAAATACAGGCATATACAGCTTCAGTATGTAGGCAACTGTCCTGGTTTTATTCTGTGTCAGTGCCCCAGATCCAGTGGCTGATCCCACCCTCTCTCTCTATTTCCTTGAGGACTGTGATCTCACCCAGAACCTGTGATGAGGACCCCTTCCACCAATCTAGACATTTGTTCATTTCTTTGTTTGCTCATTCATCCTATAAACACTTATCAAGGGATCCCTGGGTGGCGCAGCGGTTTGGCGCCTGCCTTTGGCCCGGGGCGCGATCTTGGAGACCCGGGATCGAATCCCACGTCGGGCTCCCGGTGCATGGAGCCTGCTTCTCCCTCTGCCTATGTCTCTGCTTCTCTCTCTCTCACTGTGTGCCTATCATAAATAAATAAAATTTAAAAAAAAAATTAAAAAAAAAAAACACTTATCAAATGCTGCTATAATTCCGGTCACATGCTAAGTACAAGTACCCAACCCTTCATCCTCCTACCAATCTTTCTGGACCTCTTGCTTACTGCCAGATTCTCTGGGTGCTATGCTTTGTCCAGCTGCCGAGAATATCTCCCTAAGCCCAGGCTGATTGTTTGCTTCATCTGTACAAATCAGGCCAGAGTTTACATTCCTTCCAGCCCTCCCCTAGTCATAACTGGCTACTATCTATTTTTGTATTAAAATTTCAAAATTTATTCTTAAAACCAGAGTTTATTTTTTCTGCTATGGACTTCTGGCTGCTTTTTTTGCTGCATGCAAAGGACTGGTTTGGGATTTTTAATTTTGTGTTTTGTTTGGGGTTTTGTTTTGTTTTGTTTTCTTTTAAGGAAGGGATTTGAAAATATATTAGGCACCATTATCCTCCCAGCCTAGAGGATAAAAGTCAATAATCAAATCATTGATGAGGTAATATATAATAAATGTTGCTAGTATAAATAAATATTAAAATAAAACCTCAAATATTTCTAGAACCCAGAGGAGATAATATGTGAACCTAAGCCAATGACAATAAGACTTGGAACTACCAAATCAGAGAATCTGTGAGACCTACAGAAACTTCCTAGTCATGTATCAATTCCATGTCTAAAAACAAATATAATTATTAATTGTGATAATTAACATTTATTGAATAATTTGTGTACCCTGTGGTGAGTGAGGCACCTGATTAATACAGTTTAATCCTGGGGACACCTCGGTAGCTCAATGATTGTCTGCCTTTGGCTCAGGGTGTGATCCCAGGTCAGAGATTGAGTCCCACATCGGGCTCTCTGCAAGGAGCCTGCTTCTCCCTCTGTATATGACTCTGCTTCTCTCTCTGTGTGTCTCATGAATAAATAAATAAAAATCTTTTTAAAGAAAAATTACAGTTTAATCCTGGAAAATTACCCTCTCAGGTGCCTGGAGCTCATCCCTGACCAGCACAGCCCAGGGTGTTCTATTGGAACTCTGAATGCATTCTTCAGTTTATTATGTCCAGACCTTCCCTCTGCCATGCAGCTTCATCACATATCTCTTGAGTTTTCTCTTCTCCGTATGGAACTTTACTAATAATCATTTAACCAGTCCAGCCTCTAATAGTTTGGATTTTTTTTTAAGATTTTATTTATTTATTCATGAGAGACACACAGAGAGAGAGGCAGAGACACAGGCAGAGGGAGAAGCAGGCTCCATACAGGGAGCCGACGTGGGACTCGATCCCAGGTCCCCAGGACCACGCCCTGGGCTGAAGGCGGCACTAAACCGCCGAGCCACATGGGCTGCCCTGGAATTCTTTTTGAGAGAGACTCCCCTAGTCTCTGACTCAACCCTCTCCCTCCCATCAGATATCAGCGCTTGTAAAAGTGTGGCCCCAGATGACCAAATACTGTGCTTCAGGTATGAATAGAGCTGAGGGATTCCAATGAAGGTCTCACCACATTCTCTCCACAGCCACAAAGTCTGTGAGGAGCTAGAGGCATTCTGGGGATCCTCTGGAACATCCTACAGCAAAAACAAAAGTGGCCTCAGAACAAAAAGGATGAAGGCAATTGGCATAGCACTGGGGTCCCCATTAGTGGTTCCCCAAATAGAAGCTGAGTGTCTCCAGGCAACTCCCACCCTCTATGTTAATATGCCCTGGGGCGGGATCCCTGGGTGGCGCAGCGGTTTGGCGCCTGCCTTTGGCCCAGGGCGCGATCCTGGAGACCCGGGATCGAATCCCACGTCGGGCTCCCGGTGCATGGAGCCTGTTTCTCCCTCTGCCTGTGTCTCTGCCTCTCTCTCTCTCTCTCTGTGTGACTATCATAAAAAAAAAAAAAAAAAAAAAAAAAAAAAAAAATATGCCCTGGGGCTCTGAGAAAGCCTACTGGTTTGAGAATGAGCACCTTTTCTTCACTATTTAAAACTCTTGAATGCCATTCAAGTACACAGTCTTGCCACCTTAGTAGAGGGAGCACAGTCTCTTGACAGGAAAATAGCTTGCACATTCCACTTTACTTTAGGCTGGCTTTCCTGGGGAATCATGTTGCCTTGGCTCCAGTACTAAGTCTCTCTGCTTCAAACCCTCCCAGAAATGTCGCAGCAGTGCTGACCTGTCCCAAGTTGTTGAACACTAACCTGGAATCCATGCCAGTAACTAGCATGCCATACCTCAGCAACAGGCTGTTACAAATATCTCTGGATATTAGGTTGGGCTGGAGCCTGTGACTAGGAAAAAAAAAGGAATTCAGTGCCTATTTCTGGTAACATTCTTTTAACTTGGAGGCACTGCCAGTGTTCAGTGGGTAGAATGAATATGTAACTTAAAAGCAGGGTGCCAAGATGTGTCATGGTGCTTAGCCTCTCTGGGCCTCCTTTATGTTTACCACTGGTGCTTTTAACCACAATCAGAACCCATGGTTTCTCATCATGGTAGTAAAACATGCACCCCAAGCATTTTGAAATATCAATATTAGAAGAATACATAATGTTAGTTTTAATTTTCAAAATTAACTTTCATTAAAAAGTATGGAGATAAAGAATACCGCCACCACCACCACCCCCTGGTGCAAAAAAAAAAAAAAAAAGGCCACAAAAATGTATGTGATTTGCATTAGCACAGTCTTATTTTAGGACAAGAATCATTCTTAAATGGCAGGAGCCCATCCAGAGCTCCTGAGTTTAAATACAGCATGACAAAAGACCTATCAATAATGTGCTAATTAGCCTAGTTGTAATTTACCTTCATTTCCACACATTTCAGTCTTTAATGAGATCTATTTATTCTTTATTATTCTCTTCAGAAGTTTGGAGGATATACTCACTGGGTGAATCTGAAATGTTGGCAACAATATCACCAAGAGCCACAGTTTCAATAAATAGACTGTTGGCCAGAAGATCCTGACCACTATCCCAAATTTGTCCTTAAATATATTTTAGATTAAATGATAGAGGTTATATTTTTTAAAATCTAGAATTGTGTTTTCTGCTCTACATTTTAGGGATAGTTGCCATTATGAAATCTGAATAAAATTATTATTATTATATAATCCACAGCAATCAGATTGTTTATTCCCCAATTACATAATTTATCAAATTCCCAGACATCATCAAGCATCATCTTTATATACCTATAAAAATTGTGAACTCCTTATAACCCAAACTTAAATTACGAGAACAAAACTCTACACTCACCAAATAGCACGTCTTTCAAAAAAAAAAAAATAGCACGTCTTTCTTCGACTTGCATATTAGGTTGTTTTCTCTAAATTATCTATCATTATTAAAATGGCCAATCTGATTATGGGGGATAGCAAAAAACAGGAATAACACAGATATTTGAAGTCCACAAATAAACCCAACCCCATTTGAGTGAGTAGTTTCAGCCTTCCCTTGATAGATCTTAGTCCATTTATATCCATTTATTGTCTTTTTCACCCTCTAGTGGAGTTCTTAATAAGCAGTGGAAATACATACAGAGAGTGAAATGACATAAAAATAAAGGAGACGGAGAGTCCACAAAGCCACAAAGTTGATGATTCCTGGGGCGTGGAGCAGCTGACTGTATTATTACCAAGAGGACATTTTTGTGGACGTTAATTATTTATGACTATATATGATCTTTGTATTAATTGACATATGTACAGCATACAATTACATGGCAGCTAATAAAGTAAGTCTTTAAAGATTTCAACTTAAACACGGTCATCATTTCAAAGACTTTGTGGAATGACAAGCTTTGAAATTTATCTTGAATTCTTCAGAGGAGCTAAAATCTCTCCCAGGATGTGAAGTCAAACATCTCTAACTTTATTTTCAAGTTACAGGTTTGATATTAATCTCTGATTTGTGTGCTTGTGATCATCAGGAATAATGTAGGAATGAAAACTTTGGCACCTCACTTTATAATCTAAAGAGAACATTACTGATGTTCTACAAAAATTTTGAGCAGAAGAAAATCCCAATTTGCAGTTCACATCAACCCGTCTTTTTGCTTCAGCCTAATATGGATATAAAATGTATCTGGCATTAGTGTTTCCTAGGGTTGCTGCAGCTGCCAGAATGTTCAGACCTTTGCACAATGAATCCTTTATTACAGTAAATATAAAAAGACATAAGATTCTAAACAGCTCATCACATTCCTTCTAATGTTCTTGTACTCAAGAACGTATTTTAATATATAGAAGTATTTGAATTTATTTTCAAAATGGTAAATTCATTCTTTTAGTTGTTGCCCTTTAAGAGTTTTGAGTGCACGTGTGTGAGACTGTAAACTGGATGTATTCATTATGATCACTTTCACACTAGAAGAAAATTCAATCTTTCCCCAAGTTTCTCAGCTTGTTTATTGCATAGCTTTTGACATAATGTAGGAGTTGTCATCTTCTTAGAAACAGAGATTAGCATAAAGCTGGGCTATAGTCTGTAGATTTTGATTCTGGAAGACCTTTGGAGATTTTTACATTATGTGAAGGACTTAATTAAATGAATGATGTGATTTTAAATGTGTTTATGACCCTCAATGTTAACCACTCACAGTAAACCCATAATATACTAAGATATTGCTCTTTGCTGTTAGTAAAATTTGCATATAGTTTTTGAGCCTATTCATGAAGCTGGCAAAGGTTGAGAGTGTTATTAATTCTACCCTGTGGTGTGGGTAGGTAATTGAGAATTACATTGACTGAGAGAAGAGGAAGATTACTTTAGGCTTTGTTAAAGGGATATTAACTTTAGTAATACAGCCAGCCCTTTCCATTCTAGATATCTCTGTTTATAAAATAGTCTGCAAATATGTATCTCTGTATTTAGAAGGAAATAACAGATCTCAATAAGAGATCAGATGTATGGAGGGTATGTGGAGTGTGGAGAAGTTGCATCAACACCAACGATGAAGACAGGTTCCTAGACCAGAACTTTGAAGAAGGACATATGATAAATGTTATTGGAATAAATGCAGAGTCTCTTTAGTTTCCTGCAGCATCTTTTCTGAAAGGTTGGAAGGGGGTAAGAAACAAATAATTTGGGTGCTCCCTTAGTTGACTTTAGAAGCTGGCTAACATCATTTTCCTTTTGTTAACTCACTTTGTTGTCTTGTAACTATTTTGTGTAATAGTGCATCTCATTTATTAATATATCCTCTGGACACAATTCCCTCTACTCCCTTAATCTAACACAGAGATCAAGAAACAGAGAGATTCATAACATCCCAGAAATCCCAGCCCTTCCTATTTACGGTTTTAGCTGGATAGGGTATGATAATTTTAAATGTACTGACTGGAAATGTATTTGCTTGTTTGGCCTTTGTTGTTGTTTTGAGGAATGTCTGATTATGCTTCCTAATTTTTCAGCCACCCTTACCCTTTAATACAATATCTTAAAAGGTCATGGTATCAGTCACCTTAGAATGACCCAAATAGCAATAAAACACTCTTCATGAGATGATGAAAAAATCACAGTGACGGACTAGACACATTTATTAAATTCCTACCTTATTTGTCTATATCAAACTCAAAATGTATTTATGCTTAGGATTACTAATAAACTGGTGTTTTAGATTTAAGCATTTTTGATTCTACATAAAATTAAAAGGATATGGCTCATAAAAATAACAAAAGAATACCATATTTTGTGCTTTATTGTGAAAAAAGTGTAGCTTATGTCCAGAATTATGTGTACATAATATCCAAAAGTCAGTTTGAGCTATTAAGCAAATTAATTTACTAGAGTAAATAATCACCAGTTTTAATTTTTAACCACTCAATTCACCACAAGTCAATGTCTTTTATCTTGGGACAAAACATCAATTTTGGATTTTTATTTTATAAGAAATATGACATCAGAAGTGTCAAATTTCATGCTACATTTTTTAAAGCATAGATCACATATTCAAATTATTGCTCTTAATATTGGACATTGACTTGGCATTGACAATTTTTATGCTCAAGAGGTTTACAGAATTGTGAGAGGCATTAAAAAAGGACCATCTATGATCTTCGTTTGACTTGAATACAAGGGTAACTGTCCAGTGGCCCTCTTTAGGAAATACGCCAGGATTCAAAATGGGATAACGCACAGTAGCCACTTTGGCTAATGTCCCTAAATGCTAATGTTTGTAGAAGAGCCAAATGTATAACAAATAATAGGTAATAATATTTGCTATTATTATAAATCCCCCAAATTTCTGTTTCATGCACCAATCTCAGGTGACCTTTCTTGGTCAGTAGGTGGCTTTCCTCCATTTTGTGATTCAGAGAACTGGTTCCATTTCATCCTCTTAAACTACAGAGTCCTCTGGTCCAGCCAGCAGTAGAAAGAGTATAGATCAGCACTCGTGGAAGCTTTATAGAGGCAGGCCTGGAAGTGGCTCACATATCATTGGCTACTTCACTGCAAGGAAATCTGGGAAATGTAGTATAGCTGCATTTCCAGGGTAGAAGAGAATACTAGTGGTCTTTGCCGCCCTCACTATTTCATATGTTCCTAAAAATGAAGGAGAGCACTACTAGGGACTGGCTTCTGGGGCTAGCTTTGTCACTAAGGAATTATAGAAATTTTATTAGGTTCTAGCCTCTTTACTTTTTGTATTATTTGGTCTCATAGAACTCACGATCCTAAAGAAAAGACAAACATCAAATAAACACACAAATAAAGGTACAGCAACACATTAATATAGGTTCCATGAGAGCATGGACCATGGCTCTCTAGCACTTAAAGCAATACTTGGTGCATAGTTGGTGCTGAGCGATAATTGTTGAATGAGCGTGTGCCTAAAGGCATGAATGAATGCATGAAAATATATGATGGAAAAAGAATAGGTGCTGTGAAAAAAAGGAATAGGGAAATCGAAATTCATTTGGGCAATCAGGAAAGGTGTCTTTCTGAGGAAGTAACATTGATGTTGAAACCTGAAGGATGAGTAAGTTAGCAGAGTTGAGTGATAGAATTTTGCAAGCAGAGAAACACTAGGTTCAAAAGATCTGAGTTGGGAAGAGATTGATACATTTCACAACTGCAAGAAGGCTGTGACAGGAACCCACAGGGGCTGGGTGGTCATGGTGGAGATCAGGCTAAAAAAGTAGGCAAGAGCTATCCCCGGAAAGGATTCTACAGTATGTTCAGCCTTTTGGTCTTTCCTGCAAGGACAATGGAAAGCCAGGGAAAAGTATAAAGAAGGATAAGGGATGATGTGATCATATTTTCATTTTAAAATATCACTCTAGTTTTCTCTGAAGAACGGGTTGAAGTGGGGTAAGAGTAGAAGCAGAGAGACTAGTTAGGAGATTATAGTGAATAATCCAAATGAGATGACTTAACCAGAACAGTGGTTTTGAACAAGGTAGAGGCATAAGAAATGGAGGGACTTGAAATACATTGTTGTAGGTAAAGGGAAATTGGAGCAGATGGAGACATTCAGTAATAGAATCCTTTGGGTCTGTACTGTGTTACTCTTTTCTTTGGGATCTTTGTCATCACAGTGACAATGATGCCACTAGACACAAGACATTTAGTGTTGCTTCCTTCAGATTTCTTTAAAAGATTTGTCCCAACTCTGAAGATGTGCTCGAAGATCAGTCAAATAACAAGCATTTAAATTTACCTAGATTCTTGGGGCTCTTCAAAATTTGCTCCAGATGATGTTGTAATTCTGTTTCTCTTTGTCTTCAAGAAATTAATTAGATAAATTGCATAATTACAGTAGAGGGTTGTATTTATATGTTAGTATGTTATAAGTAAATGTATCTTATTTTTAGTGTTGAAATATTTTACCCATAAAATTTTTTTTTAAAGAAAGGTAAATTTGGACCATCTTTGATATCTTCTTAATATGGTACTGTTGTTTCTGTTTTAATTTTTCAATTTCATGTTTTAGGAAGTAATCCACATATTGTAACAGTATTAAAACTTTATCCTTGAAGCCAGTGTTCTACTATTTCAGAGTTAGTTGTAATGGTTCAGGCCTTTATTAGAATTTCTTTAGAGATAAGAACACTCTGTACTGAGGGCTGGAAATTTGATGCTCTTGAATTCCATTCTGCTCACCTCCCTCTGCCCATTCGTGCTTGGCTTGCAAATGTATCTCTGTCTGCATTTCTCATCTTGAAAATGGACATCATAGTGATTTCCCAGAGGTGTTTGAAGGGCTATCCTAGTGTTTATCAATCAGCTTTTAAGGTGATATGGCTAAAGGGATATTATGATCTTGGAAATTGATGTGTCTATGAAATGGCTGCTACACACAAGTAAGAATTCTGTGAAGCCCTGGCAGATTTCCTGCAGGGACATTTTACCCACAATCAGTGAAATACATCTAGGAAGTTCCCTCCCTCATTTTAAAGATAGAGCTTCATTTCTGGGGCTCCTCTGGCAAGTGACATTAACATGTGTTGAGTGTTGTTTCCATTTTAAACAGTTTATTTGAATAACTCTCATCCAAAATGTGCTATTTTGAGTGGATAAAATTCTTTGGTGGCCTATTGATCTCTGGAGAGAAAAACTGGAGGGGCAGGTATGATTTTTATGAAGAAATTTTGGGGTTGTTTCTGCCAAGCACATTGATGTTTATAACCTTATTTTTTCATTTCATGTCCAGTGTGATATTACTCACTTTCTCTTTGACATAGGCTCCATTCTGTTTAAAAACATTTTTCAAAAACCTTTAAAGTCATTTCTTTGTTTTGCCGCATTCTCTCCTGTCATGTAGCCAGCCACTTCACTGCAAAATGATGTTATACATGATCCAATGAGATTTCACTTTGTTGTCCTGGTTTTAGTTTGTATATGGAAGTAGGATAGGAATATAAAAACGGCATAAAAGTGTGCCTTTCAGATTCCATGGTGTTCCTTGTTATTCCAGGCAGGTATTTGCATACCTCACTTATCTCAAAACTGATACTTCTTCCCATACAAAAACAAAACAAAACAAAACAAAGAGCCCCGAACTCAAAGTTTTAGATAAAGTCAATTACACAGGAGAACTTGAAAGCCAAAGGAGTCATACTTTTTTTTTTCCTTTTTTTTTTTTTTTTTTTTTTTTTTTAAGATTCCCCATTGCTTAGATCAGCCAAGCAGATCACTGGTTACGCTGCTTTCTGGCATCTGGCACAGAAAATGGAAACCCTCATGTTCTAACAGCAAAGTGTTTAAAGAGAAAAAGTTGACCTTCCAAGCATCTGGATTTACTGCCAAAGCACTAAAAATGAATTATAAAGCAGAAAAAGTATGAGTCAGGTGAACTCTCCATTCTACCCTAAGGGCAAAATTCTAGTTATGTGAATCAACTAAAAACAATGAAAACGGGAGGGGTGTATGTGTGTATGTGTGTGTGTGTGTTGTTTTCCCTGCTTGTACATACCTACTTTACTCCTATTCTCCCCTTGGGACACAGTCTTTTTATAGTAATGATGGTAATTAGACCCCTTCCTTTTTAGATGCTCTTAATCATCTTTTGGATTTGAACCCAATGTCTCTACCTCAAAATAGAATGAAATTTGGGTTCTTAGCTTGTGGCACGCCTCATCACTCTTAGTACTTGATGAAGGTTTATTGACCTTAGGGATAGACACAATACTAGGCATATATGGAAAAAGCTGCTATAATTGAGTATTTATGAATATCTGTTTAATGTCAGTAAAGAACATAACATTAGTACATTGCATTAGACTCTTGGTCCTGTTAAAAATGTATTTTTTCCTATTATGATGGCACCAGGAAATGTGTTATGGAATAATATAGTTATTCTCCTTACTGTCAGATTAAGAATTTGCCTCTAAATCCCAATGTCCAATAGTAATTCATTACAGTTCTGTGACTCATGAGTCATTTGAAAGTTTAAATATTATTTTCTATTTTCAACCTAGTCTTAGTAATGTTAGTAGTACATGCTTTTATGGATCTTCAACTTACCTCTTTGAAATTTTAGTGAATTTCCTGTAGATATGTCTGTTGTCATCTTTTCCAGACCATTCAAAGCTTTAGAGACTGCACATCTTCTTTCGAATACTCCATATTTTTTTAGTCTGTCTTTATACAGACTATTCCCTTCAGATATTTCATATATATCTTGTGAGTTGTGGTAGCCAAAACCACAAATGGTATTTAAGGTTGAGACACAATGTTTTTGCAAGTAGGTCAGGTTTTATTTATATGCAATTATATGTATGATTTCATTTTCTTATAAGCAGTATCTTCCTCATAATATTATGTGAGGATTAAATGACATAATTCTTGGAAAGCAATTAGCACAGAACGTGGCATGGTAGACACTCAATAAATGTCCGCAATTGTTACTATTTAATTTGTATAACATTTTCACCACCATTTCACACCATTGCCAACCACTTTCCTTTTTTTTAAATCCTGAGTTCCTCTTACTCATTAACAGAGGGTCTGATCAACATTCCTAATACCATCTCTAGTCTTGTTTGTTTTATTCATTCAACAAATGCATTTCCTAAGTATTCTAGGAATTAAGCCAAGTACTAGGGATATGGCAAGGCCTCTACATTCAGAGAGTCTACCACAAATGAGGAGATTACTAGTTAAAGGGAATCCCAGGGAAATACAGTGAACTGTACAGACTCAGTGGGAGAACATAGAAGGGGGAGCTAACCTAGTACAGAGGGTAGGTAGGCTTCCTAGAAGAAGTGATGTTAAAGCTGAGACCTGGAGGTAAGTAGGAGTCAGCCAGACAGAGGGTATAGAAGGACAAACATGGAACAATTACCAGAAGGACTAGATGAGATCAAGTGCGTTCAGGGTGGTATGGCAGTAGATTTCAGGATGTGTGATACTTGGAAGTGAGACAAAATGCTGTTTATTGAGGAACTGAATCAAAATCCAGGCTGGAGGTGTGGGCAGGCACCAGATCTCAGAAAGCCTTGGGAATCATGTCAAGCAGTATTGTCTCCATGCTACAGTAGCTGTAAAACCAACACTGGCTCCTCTTCATCCATCTAATACCAATCCAACCTGCTTAACCCCCTCCACCTTCTCAAGTACCCTTCCTCTCATTCCCCCACATGACCCTACATGCCCATGAGTTTGCTCATTTCCTCCACTGGAATGTCCTTCCTTAAGGCCTGCAGTTCAACTGGGGAAGCATTTGTTCAGTAACTGGTGTGTGCTAGGCATCATGAGCCTTCATCCCTCCAACGTCTTTCATTCATTCAGGCTACAAGTGTTTTTTAAGCACCAACATGGAGAAGGAGGTGTGCTACTTTTAAGTGACATTTCTTCAGAGAAGAGCCTAGGCATCTCAATTGGAATAATCTCTTCCATTTTTCTTCATCCTTTGAAATCCTAATATCCTAAATAAATCTCTCCCCTGGCTTTACCACTTTTGATATTGAGTTCCAGCTAGCTATATCATGAGTCTGAAACCTCTACAAGATCTCTGTGTAATAGGGGACAGAGTCCAGGCCCAGTGTATCATTGTAGTTTCCACAGCTCCCAACTGGGCATGAGTCCAGGAGCTGCAGTGTTCATAATAAATATATAAATGAGTGAATTTTCTGAAAATAGATCTTTAAAAAAACCTTCTTTTGGTACTTCCTTTTTTTTATTTTTTTTTATTTTTTTTCTTTGGGTACTTCCTAATGACCCACATTGCCAAACACAGCAGTTAAATTATTATTATTTTTGTTTTAGTTAAATTATTTTTTTTCAAAGTATATTCTCCAAAATATTGTCGTTTTCTATGAAATTCCAAGATTTACATAAAAATCTCATGAGTGAATAAGATCTTATTAAGGGGGATCCCTGAGTGGCGCAGTGGGTCTGGCGCCTGCCTTCAGCCTGGGGCATGGTCCTAGAGTCCTGGGATCCAGTCCTACGTCGGGCTCCCTGCATGGAGCCTGCTTCTCCTTCTGCCTGTGTCTCTGCCTCTCTCGCTCTTTCTCTGTGTCTCTCATGAATGGATAAATAAAATCTTAAAAAAAAAAAAAAAGATCTTATTAAGGATTACACATCTGAAGTACATGAAACCGTATCACCTCCTTTACTGTCAGCTCTGTACTATGCATTTACTATGCTTTTTGTGTATTCTTATTATCATGGCAAATCAGAAAAGAAGAAAAATGAGTAGACTTCCACCTGTTGATTGCTAAAAATAAAATTCTGCCTCGCCCTTAGCTTTCCCATTTTACAACGCTCGGCATGAATTTACAGCTAACGTTTTTTGTGGTTGCTACTGCATTTCCTAGGCACACCGATAGTACTTTTGGCAGGCTCTGTGATTCACAGTGGATACTAGAGTTGAATCCTGATTGGCACCACAGTGAATACTAGAGTTGAGGCTTAATTCTCTCCAGTGTATTCATGGTCTATTTGAATAAAAGGATGAGGAAAAACCACTTCACCCTAGGGAATTTTTAAATACCACTGAAAAATCTGTGCTGAAATAGCAGGCAGTTTTAAACTTGAGACCCACGATACATGTCTTCAGATATACTGCCCACACCAGCCTGCTGGCACCTACCCATGCTTGCTAAATGCTGTCTGAGCTTTATTTGAAACTGCATGAAATGCTTTAAGGACTTTCCTTGTTAGCGATCAGGCCATTTCAGATAACCTACTAAAGTGAACATTCAGAGTATTCTCCGGAGGGAAAGTTTTAGGGAGGGTGGTGGCTTACCAATGAACAGTGGATTTAGTGATACGCTTGCAGTCTCACTCATTTATGTGGTCACCACACTCAATTTTCTTTTCTCTGGACAGCAATCTTTCAGCTGGATTGGTGATACTCTCAAATAGCTGATACAATAGAGCTGTTGCTGATTGACAGGGAGGAGATTTTCACTTAAGAAATGACACTTTGAGGGACACTTGGGTGGCTCAGTGGTTGAGTGTCTGCCTTCAGCTCAGGGCATGATCCTGGGGTCCCAGGATCGAGTCCCACATCGGGCTCCTTGTGGGGAGCCTGCTTCTTCCTGTGCCTATGTCTCAGTCTCTGTTTCTCTCCTGTGTGTGTCTCTCATGAATAAATAAATAAAATCTCTTAAAAAAAAAAAGAAATGACACTTTGGGAATGTCTCATCTCCCACTTCTATCTAGCGACTTCCTATCCCTCACCCTCTTTCATAATCCCAGCACAGTTACCAGTTATTGAGTGATAGCTGTGTGCCAGGTGCAATACACTCAATATCTAAACCAATCTTCCAGATTATTCTAGGTCAGCACTGTTATTATCCTTACCTTCAAGATGAGAAGATACCTTTAGAGAAAATAAGTAACAGCTATAATTCCATGCTCTTGATCACTAAGCTGTACTCCAGCATCTCACTCTTACAAACTCAGAGCACATGCATTAACTGCAATACTGGCTAGGACAAAACTTAATTGTGAAAGTTAACCTCTTGGACACATTGGGAGAACAAGCCTCATTCATACTCTGAACCAAAAATTTCGGAGATTTTAGAATTTATCTTCCAAGTAGGATAATTTTCCATGTCTCTATTTTGAAAGGTAACTATAAAAATCCAAAAGAACAAATAATACATAGCCATAACAATATTAAGATATTCTTTTGCTAATACATACTTTTTCCCCAGAACCCTGGAACATCCTAAGATATTCTATTATTCAGCCAGGCAAAAGAGAAAACCCCAATCCCAGTAGGCAGGCAAGTAAAGTTGTGGGCTTAGAGGTGGTCTTCACTCTGCCCTCAGTCTTTTCTGGGTCGATTATTGGAAATCATTACCTCCTTCTCTCCTATGCAATTGGTGTTACTTTGGAGTGAAAGGAACACGAACATCACCCTATCAAAATGCAAGTCATTCCCACCCACCAGCACCTCTTCTCCCCTCCTTCACACCACCATTTCCCTGCTTGAAGATGCTCAGAATCCTACTGGCTTAACTTTATCTGGTAAAGGCCAGCATGGTTAAAGGCATAGCTATGCAGACAAGTGTTTTTGAGCATTATGTTCATCTTTGTTAACTATTATTAAATAAGAAGGAAGATCTCTTAGGTATATTAGCATACTGTTGTACCCTTGGCCCATTCAGCGGTCAATTTCCTTACGTGTTTTCACTTTTTATCACAGAAAATTTATAGGCACTAATATCTAAAAATATCCAAAGGGTCACTACCCAGGTTAAATTATATTCTCTTTTCTATAAGTACTTAAGTTTACTATTAAAAATTAATGATACATTTTCTTAGAAGCTAGATTGCCCAAATGTTATTCTAATCAAAGAGCTTGATGCATTTGAGTACAATAAAACTCATTTTGTTGAAGTGTGAATGGGCCGGTCTTTCCAGGAGCCTCACAGTTTTGCTATGGAGTAGGACAGACTCTTTGAAGAAAAAGTCAATATTCATACACCCAGAGAAATTAAGTCATCCTTCTAACTCACTCTCAAACCTATCAACTATGAGAGAGGTGTTACACATATATACATGTACACACATACATGTGTGTTTATACACACATGCAGAGTAGTATTTAATTGCCACTAGTTCTCTTACTGTAGATAAAAGAATTGAGCTTTGGGAATGGATTTATGTTCTTGGCAGTAATTCTGTGGTTTGGGAAATCCCATTATAGGACAGCTTATCTCATTATTGAATTTTAACACAGTTTATAAGTTCCTTTTATGAAGTTTTAGTTACAAGTTCCTCTTATTTCTTTCATTAGACATACCTCAGCCATGATTTTATTTTCAATTTTAGTGTTGCAGAGCACCAGCAGTAAGCAGACTGTCAATCCTAGAAAAGGTGAAGTAAGCCATTCATTCATTAATGCAATTTATCTTAGTGAAACCAGTAAAGACTGTATAGTTTGGATTTTTATATCTGCACATTGTCCTGCTAAAAATCATGTTTGGAGGCTCCTTTCACTTTAAATGTCTAACAATTGTGTCATTTTTTTTCTGTTAAATGGGATGGGGTGCTAAAAGGACTTGAGATGAACTGCTAGTTGCCCCTAACCCCTTTTCTTCCTAAACTTCCAGGTGAGAGAGCAATCCAAAGGTGCTTTTTACTCTTATATTGAAGTCTCTCAAGCCTGTCAGATTCCCCCAAATCACACTTTACAGACATGAGGGCCTTCAGTAGTGTGTGTGTGTGTGTGTGTGTGTGTGTGTGTGTCTTCCTTTGATTTCTCTGAAGAAGTTTCATTAATAACCCATAAATTCTTGGAATATATAGGATTCCTTATATCTATATTTCTTAGTAATAAAATCTAAAATAAAGAGAAGAGAAAAACTCTGATTTCCAGCTGTTGAAATGTTTTGTTCAGTACTGCAATGCAGTCATCTAAAAATTGAGTGTCATTAAGTCAGTCTATTTTATGTCATCTTTCATATTTGCATATTCTTATTCAACATCTTTTTAGTCCCAACCATTGGAATCAGATAATATAAGAGTGCTATTCTGCAAATGCTATAAGCCTGTTCTAGCTTACCTACACTTTTCTTGCTTTCATATATTTCCCAAATATAGGCACCTTTTTATTGCTCAGAAACACTTGTCAAGAATTTAAATTAAAAAAAAAACTAGTCAAGAAGCAAAATGTGGTATAAATCAATTTCCTGTCACTGTCCAAACTGAAAAGATTAAAAAAAATTACCTCAAAGAATGGTAAAAGTGTTTTTTTAGTTTTCATCCCTTATGAAAATGTTCACATTGTAACACTCAATGGATCACTCATTCTTTTTTTAAATGAGAAACCATATATATGAAAGATGATTAAAATGCAAACCTGTTTATTTTTCTTTAAATAGTTCCATGACTTTAAATGAATACACTCAATTTCATATATATCCATTTAGAAAAGGAAGAATACTAGAAAGAGATTTGAGGGGAGAATGATGAGCCACTTTCTAATAGAAGTCTCCCCACAGAGACCTGAATATCTGAATTTGAAGGACAAGATTAAGGTTATTTATTTGAGAAGGAGGGAAGATATTGCAGAGCTCTAATGAAGAAACATTTAAGAGACCTCACCTTTTCTTCCACCAGCTCAGGAGCCAGGAACACCTTTTTATTGCCAGAATACACCATTTATGTGCTATCATTCAGAATGGTCTAGACACCATTAATGAAATCTCTGCTCAGCTGTTTGTTTTCCAGCTGTGTTCATAAAAATTCAAGTTAATAGTTAAAATGGATAAAAAGAAAAATTTAAGGATAAGACATAGGTGAGTATGGTACCCCAAATTAGCATCTGTTCAACGCCAGGACTCCAAAGTCCTCCAAGAGGTTGAGGCTAAGAAAAGATGAACTAAGCCAGGTGATGGAATGGATTCAAGTTCTGAAGCTGGAAAGAATAGAATAGAGAAGCAGGTACAGGAGAAAGGCTGCTAGGAACCTCTCAATACTGCCAGAATTCGGGAATAACTATGACCGGAGACAAACCATACTCAAAAACACAGGAACCACATCCAGACAAATATAGATAGTACAATTTTTCACTGTCTAATTTAAGTAGCCAAATTAGAGTCTAGATTTTGCTTTTATCAAAATTCTTATTAAATAAAAGTTTTAGCTCAATGTGGTACAGTACAATTTTGACCATCACAGTCAAACCATTCTTGAGAGTATCCAAGTCTAAAACATTAAAAATTCAGGAAGCAACATCAATTCATTTCTACAGAGCTCATTTTGTTCTTAAGAGTGGTAAAAGACAGACATTTCTCAGATCTTCAGCAGTGCCCTTTCATTCTTATTAAGGAGGCCAGACTTAAATGAACTACAACAAATGCCCTTTCACCCTTAGACCCAAAGTGGAGGTCGATTGGCAGTTCAGGGTAAGATGTCTTTTGGTGCTAAGGCCTATTTTGTACCCATTCTTCAGCATAGAGCACTGGGATCTCCAATATCAGCACCACCAATGCAATTATAAAGACTATGTTTTTCGAATGGCTCACTACCCTGGCCCCCCTTTTTCTCCCTTCGTGTGTGTCTGTGTGTGTGTGTGTGTGAAAGAAAGAAAAAGAGATAGAGAGAGAGAGAGGAGAGATACTAGAAGGAGATGATATCAAATTTCTTCTGAAGCAGCACTGGCCAATGGAAATATAATGCCAGCCACATACATAATTTAAAATTTTCTAGTAACCACATTAAAAAATAAAAACAGGCGAAATTAATTCAAATGTATTCTGCTTAATCTAATATATCAAAAATATCATTTCAACATAATCAATAATCAATATTGAAAGGATACTGGTAAGATACGATTCATTCACGTCTCATACTGTGTATTTAAAATCCATTGTATGTTTTACATTTCACAGTATATCTCAATTTGGATTAGGCACATTTCAACTAAAATAGCCACATGTGGCCAGTAGCTATTAGACTGGACAGCCCGGATCTAAAACATGACTCCCTCTTCGTCAACAATATCCCATTTGAAATGCCTCACTTCTGATATTGCAACTCTCTATCTGAATATGTTTTCCTTTATGGAAGAAAGAAATCCCTATGTATAAATATTTTAATCCAGATTCTAACACAGACACACATACATGAACACATACACAAACTAACATCTGAGTTTTAATGACCTATTCCAACTTCCTTCTACAGAAGTATAAAAAATAAACTATTTCCTCTCTCCAGTGCTTTCTGAGGGAGCATGTGTGCCTATTATCTTGCACATTAATGGGTTACCGTATTTAGTGTTGTCAGAGCTGCTGACTCATTGCCTGTGAAAGGCTCTGCTGCCCATGGTGATTGTTGGACAGAATGCCAATAGCGCCTGCCTACAGCTTCTGAAAAGCTGACCTTGTAACAACATCCACATTCTTTTGGTTGGTTTTGCTGACATACTCTCAACTCAAAAACTGTTTTTAAAACAAAAGTATAATGAAGTATTGAGCTTCTAAAAGCAATTGTACTTCAGTTCATTAAATTATCTGAGTGTGTCAAGGAGGGCAAAACAGCAAGGAAATGAGTCTTCAGAGGGAATCATCCTTGAAAGCTGACATTTGAACTACAGGCATATAATTCTTGGGAATGGTGTTCTAAAACAACATGGGTATCCAAATGAAACAAGGCTGTCGCGGGATATGTTTTACAACTTTCTCAAGAATCTTTATTAGCTCTTTACTATTGACCTATTTAACATTCTATTTAATTTTTTTTAGAATTGCACAATGTATCCCATTATCCACCCTAAGAATGTTCTCCTCAGGTTAAGTTTCTAAACAAAGGGATATAAGATATTCTCCATTAATTAATAAGGACTACGCTACTATTAAATACTTAAAACAGGGATCAAATTAGCCAGATTCTCCTCTGGCTAGTGGGTAAGGTGATCCTTTACACTAGACTCATCTATTCATGTCTATACAGTCTAATCTGCACCAACATTAAAATTACTATAAGATTCACATCTCACACGGAATAGCCAGAATCAGCTTTGCTGATTTTAATGAGTTTCCCATGTGAACTGTGTTCAGCTAGTTGTTTTGGCACTTTCTCACCACTGGAGGGAGATCAAGGCTCCTCTCTATCTTCTGTTTCCACCTCTGAACCCTCAATGAGTAGTGATGGAAGTGAGTCAAATACCAAGTTTATTGGCCCATGAGGTGGAAGAGAAATATAATTGTATCTTAGGAGAAACCTAAAATTTGGCAGCTTGCAAACCCTGCAAACATTATTTGTTTGTCCTATCCAGTTTGAGGCAACATTTTATAAATTTGAATATTTAATGTAAAAATCCAGATTTCCATCCTGAACGTGAAAATAGGACATTGTAGCTATTGTGGATCCATGCTTCTACGTGGTACAGCCAGAGGGAGGTACTGTCCTTATATAGGGAACACAGTCTTCACTTCAACTCCATCACTACCACTCTTTTATTTTTCCCAACACTGAAACCAAATATCATGTATAAATAAGCTTGCATCGTTGTCTTCTTGTTGTAAACAGCTTTGCCCTTTGGGTTTTTTTTTTAACTCAGGTCACTATCAAAAGTGGTAAAAAAAAATAGACCAAGTGAATCTCTTATAATTTCAAGGAAAGTAAGAGAGAGCATATTTCTCTGAGGTAGTACAAAATATACATAGAGATAAAATATGCAGGCACACTGTGCCTGGGTCTCTTTGCCTTATACCCACCTATTCCCCATTTCTATCAGTTATATGGGGCTGTCAGCTTAGAGTTTTCCAGTACTCAGTCTCTGCCAAATTACTGTTTGTGAGAGTACAAGATCCACATGCACTTGTGCACACATATGCACTCATGCACGCGCGTGCGCGAGCGCACAGACATACAAACAAACACACACATTCCTTGCCCTTTGTTGAAGCAAGTACCCGCTTGTTCCCTTTTCTCTTTAGTGTCTATTTTCCTTGAATTCAGTTTTCTCCACAAAGTGGTAAAATCTAAAGGACTGAGATTTTGGCAAGGGTATAAACATTCTAGGAAAGATTTCTCAAGTGTTTAGTCTCAGTCTTAGGCAAAAGGGGTCTTTTTAACACCTTGTGATCTAGCTTTCTGATCATAGTGTAAAGCATTGGCAATATCTGCTTCCCACATATGATAAGGGATTGGTGGATCGTGGGTTTCAGTCAAAAGACCATCTCTCATTTATCACCACGGACTCCAAGAAATATCTCTCATGACTAACTACACAAGGATTTGCAAAACCAGTATATGAAGGACAAATCTTTGCACTCAATATAGGGAAAAAGAAACATATCTGCATGCAGTTTGTACCCACAGAGGAAATGTAGAAATAAAGTTGGATTGGCATAGCATAAACAAATTCCAGCAAGTACAGCAGATATTCTGATTTACTCACTTCATTGCTTCTTGATCTTAAAAAAAGTAGTAATAGGGGTCCCTGGGGGGATCAGTCAATTAAGTGTCTGACTTCAGCTCAGGTAGTAATCTCAGAGTCTTGGGATGGAGCCCTACATCAGGCTCCCTGCTCAGCGGGGAGTCTGCTTGTCCCCCCTCCCTCTGCCCCTCAGCTCATGCTTTCTCTCAAATAAATGAATAAAGTATTTTTAAGTGGTACTATAAATATTAGTAATCATAGTCAATATCTATTGCATTTACTATGTGTCAGGTGCTGTACTAAGTGATCTCCTTTAATCTTTGGATTACCCTGTGAGGTAAGATCCATTATTCCTGTTTTAGAAGTGTAGCACATGGGGCTTGGTGGTTATGCAACTTGCCCAATATCACAGAGATTCAGTCTGTCCATAATCACAGAGCCTTTACTCAACCTCCTTACTATATTCCCTTCCTTCTAGGGCAATGGTTCTCAGAGTGAGGTCCCCAAGACACCTTTAAGGAACCCTTGAGGTCAAACTACTTTAGTAATAATTCTAACGTGTTATTTGCTCTTTTTACCTTGTGGACATTTGCACTGATGATGTAGAAGTAATGGTGGGTAAAACTGACTGTAACCTTATTACAACCAAGGCAGTTGTACCAGCATGTCCTGGTAGTAATTATATTCTTCAGTGCCATGCATTTACAGTAAAAAAACAAAGCAAGCAAATGTTAGCAACAACAACAAAAATCTAATTAAATCCTGAAACTCAAATACACATCTTTTTAATATTCTGTTTGAGGATGTGGGAAGTGTGCATAAAGTTCTCAAAATATTCTAAGAGACAATGATTGCCTACAAGTAAAATTGCTTGGTGTGCAAACTGAACTAGCCACTTCTTTCATAGAACAACGTGTTTACTCGAAAGAACAACTGGCAGACAAACTATGGTTATTCAGACATGGCATTTGGCAATGTTTTCCTTGAAAATGAATGAAGTGAGCCTGTCACTTCGGAGAAAACTAACAGTGTTTTCTGACAATGATAAAATTCAAACTTTGAAGTAAAAATTAGAATTTTGGAAAGCTTGCACCTGCCACTGTGATCTTGACAGCTTCCCAATACCTAAAAGCCTTTTCTGATGAGATTGATGGGGATATTAACAAATAAGACTTTTTATCATTGAAAATGAAGAGCATCAACATTTGGAAGATCTGGATAACTCAGTGAGCCAATACTTCCCAAATAGACAATGCTATGAGACCATAAAGGAGTAAAAAAATCTGTACAAATTCTGCGACAGATAATGAATGTTAATGTCATGAATTATGCAAGGTTCACTGATATGGCTCAGTTTCCACACTGCAACCCACCTTTAAGAAACAAGTACTCGCTGAGTTTCAGTGTCATATCAAAGAAAAATATCCACAGTCATCTGAAAAACTATCAAATACTACTTTTGCAAACTGTGTATCTGTAATTTTGGAGTTTCCTCATGTTCTTCAACCGAAACAACTTATTGCCATAGGTTAAATACAGAGGCAGGTTTCTGCTATCTTCTTTCAGCCAAACATCAAAGAGATTTCCTGAAATATAAAACCATGCCATACTTCTCACTATATTTTTTGTTTGGAAAATATTACTATTTTATTAAAAATAGGTGTTATTTGTTATATCTAATGGGTTTATCATTGTTATGTCAATAAAGCTATAAAGATCTTTTAAAAAAATCTTTTAAAAAGTTTTTTTTAAAGATATTTATATATTAATTCATGAGAGACACAGACTGAGAGAGAGAGAGGCAGAGACATAGGCAGAGGGAGAAGCAGGCTCCATGCAGGGAGCCTGATGCGGGACTTGATCCTGGGACTCCAGGATCATGCCCTGGGCTGAAGGCAGGCACTAAACCACTGAACCACCCAGGGATCCCCTATAAATAAATATCTTTAAGTCAATAAATGAATATTCTTTTTTTTAAATAAATGAATATTCTTTTTTTTTTTTTAATTAATTTTTATTGGTGTTCAAATGAATATTCTTAAGTCAATTTCTAATAGGTAAATATTGATAGACCTAACACATATAAACAAAAGCTCTTGGGGTTTTCAAAACAAAATGAGGAACTGTGATGTGGAGTATCCTTTTTTTTTTTAACACTTCAAAGTGGCATGGCACTTTACTCATATTGAATTAAATGCTATATCTTTTATCTTCATTTTTACAGAAGATATTCATCCCTTCTAAGTCAGATGAAAATAGGAGTCAGGTTCTCAGTAGCCCTCAGGTGGCCACTAAGCATATGGCATATTTAAGGCCATCAGTCAAGGAAGAAATAATCACTGAAGGACAAAGCCTGAACATTCATTCCCAGAATCAGATCTTTCTCTCTCTTTATGATTTCCAGAAAAAAAATGTATTTCTTTGTCTATGAAAAGACCCATCCAGATTATTCACATAAATATTTGTTTCTGGGGAAACAAGATGTACAAGAAATATTACAAGCAAATAAATAAATAAGAATCTAGTTTTCCTGCCAGAGAGTTTGTCACTGGAATTGCATCCAAATAGCTCTGCATTTGCATACCTATTGTTTTATAAGCATGAGCTTTATGCTAGGTTTTGTGCATATTAGAGAAGAGTGATATGTTTTTAAAATGTGGAATTCCATGTGCTTAATACAAAAAATTAATTCAGGCTATTTGTGGGAGGTTTGGTACTCTGCATACAAACATTGATGCCCCAACCCAGCCCCTCCTTTTTTAAGGTCACTAAGGTAACTGGCTAAGGTCCTAGAAAATCTTTCCTTAATTTTGCGGTTTTTTTCCCCTTCTATCCAGTTTCACTTCTTTCCTTCTTCCTTTCTTTCTTTCGTTTTTCCTTCCTTCCTTCCTTCCTTCCTTCCTTCCTTCCTTCCTTCCTTCCTTCTTTCCTTCCTTCCTTCCTTCCTTCCTCCCTCCCTCCCTCCCTTCCTTCCTTCTTTTCTATTTGTTTTGATCTTTAACATCATGGTAAAATCAAACAGGCACATTTACATCAGATCACATTGTATCATTAATCTCTTAGAATTGTGCAGTGCTTTAACAAATGAAGGAACACAAAATCTGAGTGAGACACTGTTGGTCACGTATTCTTGGGAAGATTCCAGTAGAATCTATACCTGCATGTGGCTAATTAAAAGTTATCTTCTTAGAAATTAATTGAATTCATCTTTGGCACATTTTGATTCAACTCTCCAAGTTTAATTTAATTCTCTTTTGACCAAACTGGCAGGTACACTGTGATGCAAGAGACAAAAGACAGATCTTGGGTAAATACTTTTTTCCTGGGCAGCAAAAAATATGTTAATATTTATGCCCTACTTGGAATTAATTTCAACATGGAGAGTTTAAAGGTTTAATGACTTTAATAGTCATCACTATGGAGTGCTTGTTGCCTATACTCTGTTTTAGTTGCATGTTCTACTTAATTCATAAAATGAGGTTTTCATCTAGGAAAACTGGAGATACTTAAGTTTAATGATTGTTTGTCTAAGTAAAGAAGACATTCATTGGTTTTAAAAAGGTAAAATATGAGATAATCACTCTCTTTAAACCTGTATTCTTGGAAAATGACTTCTCTTTATCTGATATTGTGGAACATGGGCTTTGTGCAACAGTGGTTTCCATAACAAAATAAGCACTACTTAGGATGATCTACTGCCTTACCCTGAAATGTAGCAGAAACGTGGTTGGTGTGAATGTGAGTGTGTTCAAGTGCTGGAAGAGACTAAAGAATCATTTAGTGACTACAGATGTCCCATATCTTCATATATGTCATATCCTTTAATTAGTAAGCTTGATAAAATAATCTCATAGGCAAAAAAGGGGAAGTATTGGCTGGCCCAGCATATTAAGTATCCGACTCTTGATTTTGGCTCAGATCAGGATCTCAGGGTCATGAGATTGAGCCCTACGTTGGGCTCCACACACAGTGCAGAGTCTACTTAGAGATTTTCTCTCTCCTTCTCCCTGCTGAGTGGGGAGCCCAATGTGGGGCTAGTTCCTAGGACTGTAGGATCATGACCTGAGCCAAAGGCAGACACTTAACCAATTGAGCCACCCAGGTGCCCCTAAATAAATAAATCTTTTTTTAAATGTAGGGGGAGTATTTATGCTGAATATGTATAGATCACTAATAGAATACAAAAAGTAAAACAAACAAAAAACTTTAAACAAAATTATAGTTTATAATCCATCAATTTCATTAAAAATTATGTGTGTATATATGTGTGCGTAAATACATATGTGTGTGTATGTATATGTGTATATATATATATATATATATATATATATATGGAAGTAAATGTATAAAATCTTTACAGGGATTGCTTCCAGAAAGTGTAATGTGGGTGACATTAACTTTCTCTATAATGTACTATATTCTCCACATTTCCTAAAAAGAAAGTTACTTTGATTACCAAAATAATTTTGTAAGTTTCCAGCCTCATCTCTTGATCCATTTTTATCAAACTTGTTTGTTCATAAATACCAGCATATTGCTAATTTTTTTTATATTTCTTATTTATTCTTATTTATTATCTGTGGCCCACAAGTGAGTTCTTAATGGTTGAACCCCTCTTTGAGGAGCACAGGCCAGGTGCAGTGCAAGTCACTAAACATACAGGGTGGGGGATGTCTTTTTAAAAGCCAAATATCTGGTAAACAACTGCCTTATCCTTACAGTAAGATGTAATGGAAAGAAACACAAAGGCATTCCCTCTGGAAAAAAAAAATCCACCCATAAAACAAAACTGAGAAATTCTTTATAAGCCACCTTCTTCCTTCTGAGCCCCTTTAAAACAGTTGACTGAATAGCCAGCTGAACTGATGCTGACAGGCAAGTCACCATAGTTTTTCCTTAAGAGTTCCTGAATGTTGGCAGGCCTCTGGCTTTACAGTGTAAAAAATTCTGCATTCACTGCTGAATGTATATGTCCATTCCTTCTGACAGCTATTTTGTCCAAATGTTGTGGTTCTCTCTGCTGTATCTTACTCTAGCCTGAGTGATGAAGTATGATGTTTTATCCTTGTCTAGTGGTGAAATATTGGGAGGGAAACTGAACACCCTGCTGCTTGCTGTCTTACAGTTGCTCAAACATTCTCTCGAGGTCTTCTGACATGTTACAGGGAATAAGAATGAAGGTAACTGAGAAGCAACAGCATGGCAGGGACTCTATTTTCCCTGCATAGGTACCTATGCATTTTTGAATTGTGAAGGTAGCCCATGTGTCTGCCATATTAGGCTGTAATCTGAGGGATGGAAATGACAAGCATGTGACTCCCTCTGAAATTAGATTAATTTCCTTATTTGGACAGACTTAAAACCTTCATAGGGACAAATGCAGCCAGTCTGAATAGGGTTTCCTTTGGTGGGAGGAGTCCACCAGGCTACGTGATCTTGCCCTTCTGTGATGGAGCCACACTGGGTCTGAACAGCTAAACTGTCCCAGTGCCACAGCCTCTTTATCCTAAGAGCTTGAAGCAACGTTCTATTATGCCCTTAATAGGAAATATGTACAAACAGCCAAGACCTGCCTGGTTCTCCAGCTGAACTCTTGTGTCAACAAGAACAAATCCTTAGAATAGGGAGGGTGCCCAAGTGTCCCTGAGCGCTATCCTCTCTCCAGCTTCAAAGCATCCAGAAAGGCCTCTTTCCCAACAGTGTTCTCCCTGACTCTGACCTACTATCATTGTGTTTGGGGTGATTCTCAAACTAGTCCAAGGATCACTATCCCACATCCATCTTAGTGCCAATTCCTAAGGCACATTGACATTCGTAGGCTGGTAAGTATATGATCTGAGTAAGTGTATACCACAAACCCATGTAGGAACCAAGTAAGATAATGCTGAGCTTCCTGTTTGCTAATTGTTACACCACCAGTCATTTCCTCATACAAACATTTAACAAAAAGAATTTTTCATCATGAAAGATGACAGGTTAAAGATGAGGAGGAAATAAACAAGACAGCCCTTGGCCTCAGGCTGCTTATGTTCTTACAGAGAGATAAGAAAATCCCTGGCAGTTTTACATGGTCACGTGAGCTATAAGGCATGATTCAAAGGCTGGTGTGAAACATCAAGGTCTGGGGGTGGAGGGCATCTAAGAACAGAGCTGGGAGGTGTAGGAAGGAGCTCAATGTGGTCTATAGAGTTGAAGGAAGCTTCAAGAAGGGGAATTAGGCTTACCTGGGGCAACTTCAGAGGTCTGGATGGGACCAGTAGCAAACTTACAGAAAGATATTGGGAACTGAGAGGGACTTTAACCATCTAGACCAGGGTCTGGATGGTTCTAATGGCACTACTATCATTTGGACTGGATAATTATTTTATTATTGTTGAGGCTGTCCTTTACTTTATACGACGTTCAGTGGCATCCCTGGCCTCTACCTCCTAGATGCCAGTTGCATCTACTTTCCCTCCACAACAAAGACACCTCCAGACATTACCAAATTTCCTGGGGTGGTCCAAGGTCACCCTGGGATTGAGCACCATTGGTCTAGACCAATACTCAGTTTACTATGAGAACACTGAAACCCAGTTAACAGTAAATCACTTGCCCAATAGTTAGTATAGAGACAAAAATAAAACCCCAACTTATGATCATAGTTCAGTCCTCTTTCTACACCAGAAGATGCTGCACCTTTCAGAATTGTTTTCCTTCCCCTTCCAGCATCTTCTTTGTTGTTGAGGATCTGCTGATGCTGTGTCTGCAGAAGAGGGTTGGCCAGAACCCTAAGCTCAGCCTCAGCACTGGCATGGGAACCTAGTGTTTGTGAATGTGACAACAAAGAGTCACTCAGAAGCAAAACAGAACCTGTTTCAGTTGTTGAGAAATTATTTGGACAACTAGATATTGTTTCTCAAGAGTCTTTCATCATTCTCTGCCAAAAACTTTTAGTGGCCCCTACAATTTAAGCCAACTGGCAATGTCAAACACCAGAAAAGACCAAGTGTCATATGTTTCTGAATACAGTATGGCTCTCCATCTTTGCATTTCCCTGGAGCACCCTCTATAAGTCCATGGTCATCATCACCTGCAGCTGCTTCTCATACTACAGAAGACCCCCTACCACCTAAAAGTGATCTGAAAGTGGGCTCCATCCTAGCCTCTGATATCTAGTAGGTTAGACTCCTAGCACTGTAGTCTCCCAAACATAAAAAAGAAAAGACTACCAAATAAATATTGGAGAGCGCCATCCTCAATCTGCCTTTGAACTTGTAGACTATCTTTTTCCTACATAACTATGAAAGTAGATAAAATACTTACTTGGGTTCTCTACTTTTTCAATTTGAATAAAGGCCTTTGAATTCTTTTTTCTTTAAGATTTTATTTATTTATTCATGAGAGAGAGAGAGAGAGAGAGAGAGAGAGAGAGGCAGAAACATAGGCAGAGGGGAAGCAGGCTCCCTGCGGGGAGCGTGATATAGGACTTGATCCCCCGGGATCATGACCTGAGCCAACAGCAGACGCTCAACTACTGAGCTGCCCATATGTCCCAACCTTTGAATTCTTCCAACTGTGATGAAATTGTTTCCAGCATGGTGAAAACTGATAGAAGTAAGAAAGAGGAAATTGGATCAAATATTTATAAGAAAAGAGATATGTAAATTTGTATGTATTATTCATGCATTAAATAGTACTGAAGGCCTACTATGTGTCAGGCAGTGTTCTGAGCAGCAGGGATATAGTAGTGAACAAAATTACTGCCTTTGTGGAGCTTATATTCTAATGTGAAGTGACAAAGAATGAATAAAGAAATAATGGAAGTGCCATGCAGGAGAATATATCAGAATGAGCAGTAGAGAATGAGAAAGGAGTACTATTTTAGGTGGGAAGATCAGTAAGGGCATAATTATGGACAAAATGTGATTATTAACTCCACTCCAGTCTAATATCAGGCTAGCTTCTATATAATCTCAGTTGAGAGTGCCCACTCATGCCACCCTTGTGTAATGAATACATGCCCTTGACCAAATCCCACCACCACAAGTGATTATTGAGCCTCAGTTAGATTGATACCATTAGTTTGAAAATTACTCTTTTCTTAGGTGACCCATTCTATTTTTGTGTGCTCTGTTTTGAGGAGTTTATTTTATTAAGTAAAAAATCTGCCTCCTGCCACATCTACCCAACCATATCTAAAACAGAGCACCCCAAATGACCAAAATATTCCTTTCTCTTGTGGTAAGATATTGACTCCTACCTCCAATCAGACAGTGACTGGGAGCTTTTCAGGGAGCTGGAAAAAAAGGGACAGTATTTAATTTTATCTCATGATGTTAAATTTTAATTTCTAGTCACAAGTCATTCAAACAAGAACTTTGTAGCTGATGTAGAATTTAAATAAGACTTTGAAGAGAGGAAGGTATTGTTTTTTATTCCCACTCAGTGTTCATGTGAGACTTTTGCTTTGCCAGTGTCCAGTGGGCTACAGCAAGAGGAGAGAGTAGGATGGATGCCTTTAATTCAATGGCACTTTGGGAGACTATCACCCTGCGGCTCAGAGTAGAAAGAATTATAGAAACTCAGCTCTGTGTACTCTGGAGTAGTCACAGGGCAGAGAATCCAGGCTGGGTAGGGAGAGAGCTACTTCCAGATTCGACATCTGCTTTTGATCACTGCCTGTGACATACAAGCTGAATAAGGGCCACTGTTGGTGGAGAAGGAATAGCAAACATGGAAGCTAGCTTACAATCAAGGTATCACTCAGGTTGCAACTTTTATTGAAGTCATAGATCTAGTCAAGTCATGCAACCTGAGCCAACCCATGGGGTACTTTAACACAGCATATCCATCTGAACGTCGTCTCCCTCATTGTCTCTTACAGTCTGAGATAACCCAGGAACCTAGAAATAAGACAAAAATGCAAAACATTTTCCCCCAAATTGCCAGGTAGAAGAGCAAACACCAGCAGCATGATCCTAAGAGGTCCCCAAGCCAAAACCAAAGGATTTCTTGAGTGACTCTCTATTGCAGATACAGCTAGAAGTCAATTTCTCTATGTGTGTAATATACATTATATAGTCTTATATAGAAGTATATAAGATTGTGTGATATTTCCATTTTATTTCCTGATGTGGGGGCTCAGAGAGCTGCATTCATGAGGAAGAGAGAATATTTTTAAGATATAACTTATTCCCAGATGCATAGCTCTAATTTACCTGAACTCTCAATTTGAAAAGAAAAAAAGGAGCATGTACTTTAAGAAAACAAAAAATGTTTGAAAGTACTACTGTTGTGGGCAGCCTGGGTGGCTCAGCAGTTTAGCGCCACCTTCAGCCCAGGGCATGATCCTGGAGACCGGGGATCGAGTCCCACGTCGGGCTCCCTGCATGGAGCCTGCTTCTCCCTCTGCCTGTGTCTCTGCCTCTCTCTCTCTCTCTCTCTCTCTCTCTTTCTCTGTGTGTGTGTGTGTGTGTGTGTGTGTTTCTCATGAATAAATTTTTTAAAAATCTTTAAAAAAGAAGAAAGTACAACTGTTGTAATAATACATTTAATTCAAAGAATACCAAATACATGTATGTACCTAGAATCCAAGTATGGGGAAAGATGGCTGGGTTCTAAGGTGACACAGAACAAGGGTTAATTATGTAGTGAAAATGTCTTTAACTCCTGTGAAATAAATCTCCCACAATAATGAACATATCTAAAAACTTGATTTAGAACAAGAGGGAGTTATTGTATAGAACTTTCCCTAGGAACCTAAAATCACAGGTTGCCAGAAGCCAGGAGAGCTAAAATAGTTACTGTAATTCTTTTCGATAACCAGGGTTGAAGAAGTCAGTGGTCAGGGGAAGTGGAGGTGTGGAGCTGGAGACAAGATGGCACCTTTCTCCCATCCAGGGTGTAGAGCTGGGCTCCCATACCTTCCTTTTCTACCCCTGCAGCCATCAGACCCCTTCTCCCCTTTATTTTCTATGATCCCTTCCCATTGTTTTCCTTCATCTTAACATGGGATTTCCTGAGCTTCAGCTCCCTGCTGCTACAGGCTCTCCAGCACTTAAGGTGTAACATCCAGTCTGTGTGTTGGTAAGGAGGGGAAGAGGCAAGGGAAGGATGAGAAAGATTGGTAGGAAAGACTAGCAATGGCAGATGGTGAGTGAGTGCCTGGGTCACCACTGGGGAATCTGCTGGAAAGTGCCATCTAGAACCTCTCTCTTCCACTTCTTATCTGTGAGTTTTCCCAGAAGGCAAAAGATTAGAAAATCATTCAGCTTTGTTAAGAAACATTAACAGGCAATTTTACAAACTATTTATTATTTATGTTATTACTACATAACATCATAAATCATACAAATCATTGAATAATGTCAGGTTGCCTCTGGGGTAGTCTGCTCTTGTAGGATATCTACCTATGATTGCTCAGGCTTAAATCATTAGAGGAAATGCTGGTCTAACCTAACTCTAACCTCAGCTGTAATTTCCTTGGCTTTGGTAGAAATTATGGTAACACAATATTCCAGAAAATTACCTACTTGCAAAACACAGGAGATTCCATATTTTCCCATTTCTGGGTTTTTAATCAACTAAAAATAAAGAGGTATGTCAGGAGCCCAAGGTTCAAGGCCACTGTCTGTTACCAACCAGGTGCTTAATCTTGGACAGTCACCTCACCTGCCTGGGCCTCACCATACTCACCCATACAGTGACTTCTGGCACAAACATCCATTTTTATAAACATTTCTTATAGTAAATGAAAATAAAGGCTTTTAGGTGAATATTAGAAATTCAACTAAAGGGATTATTAGTATATGAGGGGATTTGTAATATACCATATGTTCTCGATCTGCCCATTTTGGCTTCCTATTTCTGTAATAAACGTGTAAGTGTAAGTTGCTTAGCTAAATAAAAGTATACTTTCTCATTGCAGATAAATAAAATTTACCTATCCCTGGATGAAGTGCTTGGGAAGCCTCTAAATGCCATAGTCAACTGCCATTTCAAAGAAGAGAAAATAGATGGTTTTGGAAAGTTCATGCTGTTTCTTCATTGAATTTTAGGTGAGTGTATCTAAAACAAAGAATTTAAGATGGACTTTGCCCTATTTCCTCTTAAAAGTGCTTCTCTCCTTTGCATGAAAAGAAAATGGGGTTAAATGTTATCAATGTTCTGTACTTCTAGTGGGGGTGCCACACAGTGAAAGACTTAGTTTTTACGTGCCTTTTGTGATTTTGTGTCAAATCACCTGGAGTATGAGGTATGACATACAGACACCCTGAAATTCTTCCTCGTTTCTATTAAGCAAATGCCATAGTACTTCATTCTATTCTAAAGGTCATCTAATTTTTTAAATATATAAAAGTATTTAGCATCAGAGTAATAAGCCAGAATGAGACAAAACTATGTTTTCATGGCATAAACTGGAGGAAAATTTGATGGTGGTAATGACAGTTTAATCATTAACAAGTCTATGTGTGCCACACAAGGCTAACATTTCAAAGGCTGCCCATGGGGAGATTTTATACTGCTTAAATTAAAGTAGGACATGGTTTAGGTTAGGTGTGGTTTTTAAACTGCCATGTATGATTAAGCACACACACATCAAGCTTTGTTTTGCTTGGCCATAATGGATAAATATTTTTTACATCATCATCCATAATTACCCTTCCATGCTACAAAAGACATAAGCCTACAAATTGGTGCTTTACTGTTCGTTCGCAATATGCCATTGTCACTCCTCAGCAGAATAGAAAGGTATGGAGGAAATTGAGTGGTCTTGTGCAGGAAATTGTGTGGCTTTCCCCCCTCCTCTTGAGTCCAGTTTTCAAAGTGTGGTTTTATTATCTACTTTGAAGAACGATGATTTCCATCAGAATAAACCTCTGTTCACAATTCTGAATAAAACAATGCAACTGACATAGCATTGACCGCTTTCTACATCTAATGCAGAAGACGCCAGTGCTTCCTTTATACTTTTATTAACTTCAAAGTGAAGATGCTCGTTCCATCATAATCTTTGGGGTGTGTAAATTTGGTTTATTGAGATTGTATGTGGAACTAAAATGGTGATTTCATCTATTTACAAGATGTTTGGTGAACACAGTTACAGGCGCTAAACTTAGAGCCCTTAAAAAATATCAGTAAATCAATTTGCCCTAGTTTTCTAGGGCAAATTGCCCTTCATTTTCAATTTGCCCTTCATTTTCTGGAGGAGAAAATGAAGGTGAGAAACGTATTTACTTAACTCTATTTTCCAGTTCTGCTGGTCTGTGCCAGTGTTTACCTTCTTGTCCATTCCTTGCTCTGCTCCTACTCTACTGGTTCCTTGGGGACTGACCCCTCTGGACTATACTTCCACCTCTGCCCCCAAGACTCACCTCATTGTTCCCACTTTCCCTCAGTAACCTTGAACTCTGAGCTCCAGTAATATCACCTCTTCCCTTTCTCCCGTTAGATGTGTGGGTGGTCATGCCTTTGGCTTCCTGCTGCTGTTATCTCGGAGTTGATCCCCTGCTTAACTCTCAATTCTTCCATCATCCCTGCAACTGTTTCTCTAGATTAAATTCCATTTGTTTTAAATACTTAGGGTATTTTCTCTTTTCTTGGTTACATTCTCATTGGCCAAACAGTCCTTCATTAATTTCTCCCTAAACTATTAGACAAAAAGAAGTGAACAGGGATTACTTGTGTCTTCCAAGGAGAATGATTCTCAGGATATGCATTTCAGGTTAAATGTAAAGTTTGATTTTTCTACACCAGAAAAAATTTAATATATATAATATATTTAAGGCTATATTCTAAGCTGTGTGTAGAAGCATTAGCATTAATTTGTTGCTATTAACAAAATCCTTGTCATATTCTTATTTTGTATATCAAGTTAATAGGAAGATTTTTAAATTCTCAGATATGGGGGTATCTGGGCGGCTCAGTCAGTTAAGCGGCTGCCTTTGGCTCAGGTCATGATCCCCGGGTCCCAGGATGGAGCACTGCATCTGGCTCTCTCCTCATCAGAGTCTGCTTCTGCCCCTCCCCCCCTGCCCATTCTCTCTCCTTCTTTCTCTCTCTCTCTCAAAATGAATAAATAAAATCTTTTTTAAAGTCTCAGATATGTACCAAATATGATTGTTACTTTTTAAATACATTTCACAGAGTATAGATAAGAACTGCTTCGTAGGGACTCATTCCCATTACTGCATTCACATTTCAGTCTGGAGCTTCAGATCTGTCTGATTATGGATCTGACCTCTCTCTTTCAGTAACAGTTGTTTGCTGCTTGAAGATGGCCTATGATCTGATCTGCTCACATTTCCTTTAATAAATACGGGCTCTATTAGAAAGCTAAGTGATCAGATGCCACTTTGTGTCTGTCTCTTCTGGGCAGGTAAACAATTCACCACTATCTCAATGATCCCACTGAGGGCTTCCTTGCTATATTCAAATAGCTTTTCATAAAATCACTTGGTTATTTTAGATGCGAGTACCTTGCTTTTTTCATTTCTTTCTCATTTATTTATGTAGACATTTTCCCTTTCAATCTTTTCTCAGAGGTTATCGTGACTGTTCATCTGTCCATTATAATGTATTGTGTATACATTCAAGAGGACACGGTGTCCCTCCTCTCAACAGTTTTCGTCTATTCAAACAATGTTAATGTTAAATCTGCAATGCCTAATTGAGAATCCTTTCAGACAAGGTGAAAATGCCATCACAAGCAGAATTACTTAGATCCCTTGGTAACCCAAAATTGAGACACACAGGGATGAATAGCTTTATGGTGTGGTTTAAGATGCAGTGAATCACTGATGTTCTCAAAACGAACCTTCCTTAGGTTTGATAACAGCACTGAAAATTCTAATAATTAACATTTCTCTCCAGCTTAGGGAAATAAGGCTTTATAAAGTCATATTTTAAAAAAATACTCTCAGGGAAGGAAATGCATCCATTAATAATACATACTACATCACACACAAGTCTAATGAAGTAACAAGCCAGAGACTCCTGAGGGAGTGGTATGTACACTCAGCTTCTGAGGGTGTGGTACACATAAGTAGGAGGGGACTACTGAGCTAATCTCACTAAGTTCGTATGTTGCCAGGTGGGTCAAGGGAAACATGCCATAAAAGATAGCTGGGGATGAATGGATCTTAATGTCATATTGGAGGAAGGGTAGGCAGAGTGGAGGTATTAGTCCTTACATTGATGAGCAGCACTGTAAATGGAGATTTTAAATCTGTGGGGCCCAAATAGTTCAGGAAAGTGCTTTAAACAAGACGTAGTCAGTAGTATTTCTGCTGAACCACAAAGTATGATATTGGAAAAAATCAAATATGTTTAAAGGCAGAAATCATCTGTAATCCATCTCAGTATTCCTGGAAATTGGCCCAATCCTTGGTTCACTGTAGATAATTTCTAAATAAATGGTTGTTGAATAAAGACTAAGGCCCAAAGCAATGATAGCTAATGCTTACTGCATTCTTCTTTTCTGCCAAACACTATTCTTATAGACATATACTTAAAAAATAGAGAGAGAGACATACACTTCATTTCATGCTTAAACAATTCTATAACATAGGTAGTATTATATCTCCTTATTTGAAAGATAAGGAAACTTGGGCTCAGGGAGATTAAATCATCTGCCTCAAGTTAAATTGGGGGTAAAAATTCAAATCCAGACAGTCTGGCTTCAGACCCTGTGCACTTAATTATTATGTTCACTCTCTCTCATGTAATATAATTATCAAGTAACTTTAAAACACAGAAGCAACATCTTTTATTATTAAAAACCTTATATCATTTCAGAACATGCCTTTATTAAGAGCTCTCACCCTACTCTTGAATGGCCTCACTTTGAACCATAGATTCCCTCTTTTCAGTGTTCCTATTCTCCTTTTGTTGTAAAACATGACCATCTAGGGGCTCCTGGGTGGCTCATTCAGTTAAGCATCTGCATTCAGCTCACATCATGATCTCTAGGTCCTGGGATTAAGCCCCACAAAGGGCTCTCTACTCAGTGGGGAGTCTGCTTCTTCCTCTGCCTCTACCGTCCCCCCTGCTTGTGTTCTCTCTCTTGCTCACTTTCTCTCTCAAATAAATAAATAAAATCTTTAAAAACAAAAAAACAAAAAAAAGTGGCACCTGGGTGACTCAGTGGTTGAGCACCTGCCTTTGGCTCAGGTCGTGATCCCAGGGTCCTGAGATCGAGTCCTGCATCAGGCTCTCCACAGGGAGGCTGCTTCTCCCTCTGCCTATGTCTCTGCTTCTCTCTCTGTGTCTCTCATGAATAAATAAATAAATAAATAATATTTTAAATAAATAAAACAAAACATGACTGTCTAAATCAACTTCCTAATTTACATTCAAGTCTCATTATTCCTATGCTTTAATTGCTCAATCTGAAATTCATATTTTAAAAATCCTATACCTCCTTTTATTTCGTTTGCTCCATTTAAGAATGTGTAATTTAAAGCAGCGAATTACTTGACCTCTCTGAGCCTTAGATCCTTACCTAAAAACTTTTGTATAATTTGTCATGAAGGCTAGAAAATAATATCCATAAAACAAGAAGGCACAGTTCCTGATACATAGCAGGTGCCCAATGAACAGTAGCCAATATGATCTAATTACCCTGGGCCACTTCAATCTCAAAGCCAGTGCTGGCTGCATCATCACCTGCAGAACAAAATCTGTCTCATGTATTCCTTAGCAGGTAATAATACAGGCACAACAGACCTCTTCAGTTTCAGAACCTACCTTTGCTCCTCATCAGTTGATCTTTGCTAGCATAGGAATCATCTAATCTACATTCTCTAAACCATACTGTTTGTGCATTTACTTTTACTGACACTGATTTTTCTGCCTGGACTCTCCTACCATTCATACTCCTCTCCAAAGCTGCCTCACCCATATGCACATAGGCACTCTCCAGTGACTGGCAATATCCCAGTCATGCTTCAAGATCCATCACAGCTGTTGCTGCTACCAAATGACTTTCAGTGAAGTCATTAATGACCTCTCCTGGGTCAACGGTTATCATCAGTCTTTCTCTGAGTTCACATAGCCCTTTGGGCCATTACCAGGAGATCAGCAACAATTATAGACAATAGAAAGAAAAGGGATCTCATTCAATCTCTCACAGCCTCATGCCACTTCCCACGTTGTCTTCCCTTTAAAATTTTCATTAAGAACAAATGCCAAGTCTTTTCTTTAACTTTGAATCCCCTGAACCAAGCTCACAGTAGTCTCCTCTTTTTTTGGTTTTGAATGAAGTGTGGAGGGTCATATTTTGAGATATGCTTGAGTGCTTCCAGTGTGGTGAAGATCATAGCACTTCTTCCAGCATTACAAGCTCCCTTAGGGAACAGGAGACCTCACAGAGGGGATCTAGTGCCACTGTGCCAAGCACCAAAGCAGATGCTCCATAAATATTATCCTATTTAATTTTTATAATATCCTTGCAAATTAGCTATGGTTTCTGTCCTTATTCCGATAAGAAAACTAGGGTCTCAAGAGCGTAGGTAACTTGCCAATGTCACATTTCTGCTAAGTGGCAGGATGAGCGTGTGAAGTCCTATCTTTCCACTGCAGCAAACTGCCTCACTGAAAGAGCTTTCCAATTTAATCCTAGAAGAAGAATATGTATGTAAGATAATGCTAAAATTTTCCATTTAAAATATTTCCTGAGGAGTAAGCTATTTATAAGTCTACAGATCTTTTTTTCTCATTGGCAAATAAGTTTATGTTTAGGCTGATGCTAAAATTAGCACTATTTCTGTTCAACAAGAGTTTAAAAGATACAGCACCTTGTGGTTCTGAGACTATTTATGCAAAAACCTCATGTACTGTTGTGAGCATAAGCTTGGAAATGATGTCTAACACTGTCGATTGGTAGAATTTTAGGGCTATCCATTATGCAGAATCACCGCTAATGCTGGGGCTCTTGAAGGCAAGGATTTCTGTCTCCTTTTCTTTTTTTTTCTCCTTAAGAATATATATGAAGTGAATATTTATAACTAATTATAAAAAGTTTGTTTGGGATGCAAAATAAAAAAATTTCTGTAGACATGACACTGTTAGCCCTCCTTAAAAGAGTACATAAATGTGTTCTGAATTTTTCTAAAAATCACGCTATTCAAATATCATGTATAAGAATAATAACTGCCATGAATAAAACTCAAAATTTGCAAAAACCAATATCTGGCTTCATTTTAATTGCAAAAATCCGTATCCATACAGAAGGGTTTCTTCAACTGATGAAAAGTCCTGATGATGCTTAGGCCACATTTGTACCTATAATGACCATTCACTCATTTATTCTTTAAATATATAACACATCTCTTATACTCCCTGGCTCTGTGTTAGGCACCTGGGAGCCTGAGATAAATAAGGCATAATTATTTCAGATAGCATCCTACTTTGATTTGCCATAGATTATGTCTTAGAATCATAGGATTTAAGCATCAGAAAGGATATTTCAGATTATTTAACCTAGACCCCTGTGTTAGTTCATTCAAGCGTCTATAACAAAATACCAGAGACTGGGTAGCTTATAAAGAACGGATATTAATTTCTCATAGTTCTTCAGGCTGAGAAGTACAAGATCAAGGCACCAGCATGGTCACATTCTGGTGAGGACCCATTTCCTGGTTTGAAGCAAACACTTGCTCTCTGTATCCTCACATGTAAAAGGGGCTAGGCAGCTTTGTCAGGCCTCCTTTATAAAAGCACTAATCCTATTCATGAGGGCTCCATCCTCATGACCTAATCAACCCCAGAGTTCCCAAATTCTGATACATCACATTGGGCATTAGGACTTCAACATTTGAACTTCAGGGCAGACATTGAGGCCATAGCAACTCTTAATTTTATATTTGAGGATGTGGAGGCCGAGAGATTAAGTACTACCTCTAAAATTAACAGCAAAGTCACAACTAGGACCTGTATGAATCTCCTACCACCTAACTCCTGTCCATCCTACAACACACTAGCCAGTATTACTATATTTGTGATCTAACTTTCCTCCAAGAGAACTTTCTACATGTAAGGAAAGACTAAGAAATTGATTTGGGTTTTATTTACAATACAAAGAAGTAGATTTACTATTCATCAAGTACTTTAGAGAACTACCAGGAGCAGCTTTGCTAGGTGTTGGATATACAGCTGAGCAAAATCCAAAACGCCTTCCTAGCTCACATCCTGCTTATTGTCGGGTACGCGCATGTATGAAACCCCAGCATAAAAGCCACAAACTGCCCTTTAATGGGAATAACAAAATAGTCCAGGTGCTGACAGGCATAATGTGATGCTAAAAATGGCAACTAGTGTGACTGTAACATACTCGTTTCTTTAAAAAAGAAATGTAAAATAGGAAAATCTATAAATGCCCCATATATTAAAACAAAAAGATACAGCCCTGTGCCTTTGGTCTACTGCTTTGGATAACTTGTTACTATTCCAGAGTGAAAAAGAATTTAAAAAATATGAGTAGCATATGTACACTGCAGTGCCTATCTTTGAGTAAAATAAACATATAGTAGCTTAGAAAAAATAAGACTTCTATTCATTGCCCCAGGTTAGGTCCCTGCCTGTTCTCTTTTGTCTGTCGATTTCCCGTTAGTGTCCCAGAAGAGTTTGCAGGATGCTATTTACCTTTATGTAAGTATGATTTTTTAAAACTGTGATCATCATGAGAATGGATGGAACAATGCTTTCCTATCGAAAACTGAGGATTATGATGTGTTTACAAAAGTTAATCACAACGTGCTTTAATGCTAGTGCATTCATATGGGTGACAATTTACTGTTTTAACTTGAATCTCCACCATCAATTGATTTTTGTAACTTTCAAAACCTGACTTTTAAATCCGTACAGTTTATTTTAGCAAAATCTTATACCGTGAATCTGATAGTTTCAAATGATCAAAATAGATGAATACCTTAGCTCTCTTTCCTATCATTCTTTACAATTCTGTAACAGTGGGCTGGAAATTTTTCTGTTTGTGTGTGTATGATACGTGTTCAGTCTCAAATAAATCCTTGCCATAGTTGTTCTTCCAGGTCTAGCTGCAGAGATGAGTAAGGTGGCTGTCTTTTTCTAAGAGTGTTCTTATTTTTATACCATCCCTTCCTGATGCATACGAACAACCCTAGTATCACATGGCTTCTCTTCTGAAGTTGAATTTCTTCCCAGAGTAGTAGCATCCGGCAGAAGGCACATTTGGAGATAAAAAAGCCTCATCATGTTCCAGAGAAGGCTACATTCTTCCCATTCAGCCGCTGTAAATGAGCCTTTTATGACCTCAATTCAGTGAAGTTCCGTTTTATACCGGCACACATAGAGCCCCGCTGGGTTCACATACCCTCCTACATGGCCAACAGTGCCACCAGAGTAACACCAAGCATGCCACCACCCGAATCTCTGGCACATTCCCACAGCACTTTGAATTCTCTTTAGCAGGAAACATTTTCAGACATTAAGTACAGTGGTAAAACTACCCTAATATAAACACCTTTCCATGCTCCCCTGGGCTTTCCCTCCCCACCATCCAAAGAGCTAAAAGGGCCTAAGAAGCAGGGCTTGTAAATTCCCATCCTAAACACAGTTCTGAACAGGACTTCCTCCATCTGATCAAAAGGATTCCTTTGAGGTTTTCCATATCCTCCAGCTCTGAGGCTATTGTGTACACGGTTGCACCTGTAAGCGTGAAGGCTTGTCACTAAAGTGTTATTCATCCACTTTCTGAAAAATAGTGAGGTCCCCCACGTTTACCTAATAATAAAGATAATAGTCTAGTTCAGCTCATGATTGCCTTCTCATTAAAATATTCAGACCCTTTCCATACTCACACGTAGAGTTCATGCTTAATGTATACTAAAGGCAGTAAGCTGTGGTTGCCTAGTAACCAGTGGAGGTGTGTCCAAGAGGCTGAAGAACATAAATGAATAACTGAAACATTAACATTAGTTTCAGCTGGGTGACCTAAGCCTTAATTCAGCACCAGCCATTTCAGACGTTTCTAATGGGCTGGTGAAACAGTAGCTTTCTCAGAAGTAGCTCATTAAATCATAAGAATGAGAATTAGCGTTTAATATAATGTTCTTCTCGATGGTCTGATCGGGGACAAGCGAATGACTGAAAAAGCAACAAGACCAGATCCTAACATCTTTGATATGCTTTCTACAGAATGAAATGTCTGCTAAGACTCACGCTCTCAGCTTTTTCCAAATGCTTATGAATTTGTTTGATCAGTTTGGGGGGGGGGATATTTCAGTCTTTTTATTTTAAGATATATTTATTTATTTGAGAGAGACGGTTCATGTGTGCACATGCTCACAAGGAGGAAGAGGCACAGAAGGAGAGGGAGAGAGAGAATCTCAAGTAGACACTACACTGAGCATCTAGCCTGACATGGGGCTCAATCCATGACCCTGAGATCATGACCTGAGCTGAAATCAAGAGTTGGACGCTTACCTGACTGAGGCACCCAGGCACCTCTTTCACTCTTTATTCAAGCCTCTAACAGTATTACCTTTTTCAAGTTGAGTTTTTAAGGATTCTGAAACATTTATCTCCCTTTTAAAACTCATTGTTTTAAAAAGCAATGTAGAAGCAAAAGAAAATTGTGTAGAGTAAGAGCACATTTAGCTGGATGGTGAAATCAACCCACCAAATAAAAAACTCCTGCCTTATACCTTCTGAAGAAAACACTGCCCACAATCCAAAGTGCATCCATATGATGCCATTCTGTTCTAACTGGGCTACCTAAATATTAAAATTTTTACAGTGTGCCCTTTATATCATACTTTGTGAAGGACAAGTTAGTTATCCTTCCTGAATCAATGAAGATTTGGCAGATCTGGTGTCATTTGGATAGAAGGAACTAAAACAGAACTCTTCCTTGTGCCGCTTTAAAATAACAACCCTTGGGTGCCTGGGTGGCTCAGTTGGTTAAGCATCTGCGTTTGGCACAGGTCATGATCTCCAGGTCCTGGAATCGAGCTCCGCATCAAGCTCTCTGCTCAAAGGGAGTCTGCTTCTCCCTCTCCCTCTGCCCCTCCACCCCACTTATGCTTGCTTGCTCTTTCTCTCTCTCTCGCAAATAAATAAAAGCTAAAAAACAAAACAAAACAAAAAAAAACACTCAGGCTAGTTTAACAAAATAGGAATGGTTAGGCTTAAAATAAGGGTAGATTCAGAAGTTCAAACGTTATGCTCGGCACCTTGTTTCTTTCCCCTTTCTCAGCTCTCTTTTCCTCTGGTGCTGAAGTAATACTTAAGGAGGCTCCATCAATGCAATGATGAAGAAAGCCACCAGCAACTCTCACCATACAAAATCTACCCAGCCACAGATCACAGGGAAAGAGTTTAGCTCTGTATCCTACAGAACTTTGGCACTGCTTCTGTGCTTAGTTCTAGATAACTTCAGTATACGCATGGATGATCCAATCAACACCTTCCTCATATCCAGAAATAAATCCCTCCATTTGACCTCAACCATCTACTTCTTTGAAGCATGTCTACCATCAGAAAAACAAGCAAGATATCTCCCTCTCCAAACACTACTTTCTACCCTTCTGGATCTTTTGTTCTGATCTCCACACTTTGTGTTCAGTATAGAAGCTTTTTGTCCTAGTTCTTTCTCCCTGTCAAATAACTACCTCTTGTCCTTAGTTCCTTCCTTGCCTAGTTAGATTCCATGGTCCCTTTCCTTTTATGTACCTTCAACTCTCTTGCATGTCTTTCCTCCCATCATATTCACCAGGCAATAGCAAACCAAGTAGATGAACCCTCACTTATCCATACCTTTTTGGCTGAGCTTTGTAAAAAAAAAAGTCACACAACTAAGCATGCTAGACTCATGCTAGACTCATGTACACTACATCAGATGTGCTTGCAATACTCTCTCTATAATCAGCTCATTCTCCTCATCTACACAAGGACTCGCTCATTACTTCTCCCCTCGCATCGAAATTCTTCTACACATTCCTCATTCTGAGCTAGCAACCTTGCTTCTTACTTCATTGAGATGATAGAAGCCACTGGATAGGAACTCCCTCTTTCCATGCCCAAATGTACACATATACCCTCATCTACACCCTTCTTCCCTCATCTTGTCACAAGAGAGGCAATTTCTCCACATGTGCTCCGTATCTAGTCCGCTTTTACCCTCTTAGGGCTGTGCACATGCCATCAACCATTTTCTTTCCCATATCATCAGTCTCTCTGACTTTAATGGACCACTCTTCTCAGCATGTATTTTCTACAGTCTCCTATATTTGAAGTATTCCCTTGATTTCATGTTTCCTTTAACTTACTGCCCGACCTCTGCTCCCCTACAAATCCAATTTTCTCAAAAAAATTTTTTTGCTTACCCAGTCTGACTCTACTTCCTTACCTCCTATTTTTCTGTCCCTCACCATTCCATGGAAAGGTTTTTTTATGGTTTTATTTATTCATTCATGAGAAACATACAGAGAGAAGCAGAGACATAAGCAGGCCCCTGCGAGGAGCCCAATGCGGGACTCGATCCCAGGACCCCAAGATCACAACCTGAACTGAAGGCAGATGCTCAACCACTGAGCCATCCAGGTGGCCTTTCATGAAAAAGGTTTTTATTAAGATGGTCATTATCACCATATTCTAAAATAAATGAATGCTTTTCCCATTCTCATCTTACTCAACCTCTCAGCAGCTTTCAATTCAAAGGCCACCCCTTCCTTCCTGAAAAACTCCCATTTAGCTTCCATAGAAACATACAAGAATTTCTTCTTACCTCCCTGACCTTCTCTGTCTTGGAGAGGAGTCTTGGGTGCACTTCTCCACATATGTTCTCCTTTTCCCATGGCTTTAAAAAATTCTCATGTACCTCCAGCTCTAACCTGTACATCTCTATTTTGAGCCCTATCTTTCGGGCTCCAGGCATATAGAGACACAGCCTATGTGACATAACTGCCTGACTCAGAGACATTTAAATTCAATACTTTGCCTTGTCCCATGTTGCATTCCCTCAACATGCTCCTGCAGCCAGCTTCTGCACTGTAGTAAATGGCACCTCCATTTACTACTGAGGATTTTTCTTTACCTTCTATTCTTATTCATTCTCCCTCATTCAGTTTATGACTCAGTCCTGTCAATTCAGTCTCCAAAATATATTTCAAATGTACGCATTTCTCACTGTCTCCATTGTCAGCTTTTTAGTTCAGAAGTAACACCTGGCCCTCAGACAGTTTTTTTTTTTAAGATTTTATTTATTTGTTAATGAGAGACACAGAGAGAGAGGCAGAGACATAGGCAGAGGGAGAGGCAGAGGTCCTAATCCCAGGACCCTGGGATCACAACCTGAGCCGAAGGTAGACGCTCAACTGCTGAGCCACCTAGGTGCCTGTCCCAGACTGGTTGCTCTTTAAAAACACTTGTCCCTCTTCTGTCCATTCTCCACACTATAGCCAGGACACTCTTTTAAAAATAAAAGTTGGATTATGGGGCAGCCCGGGTGGCTCAGCAGTTTAGCACCACCTTCAGCCCAGGGTGTGATCCTGGAGACCCAGGATCAAGTTCCACCTCGGGCTCCCTGAGTGGAGCCTGTTTCTCCCCCTGCCTGTGTCTGTGCCTCTCTCTGTGTCTCTAATGAATAAATAAAAATCTTTTTTTAAAAAGTTGGATTGTGTCACTATTAGATTTTAAATCCTTAAAAACTTTCCTACTGTATTTAGGAGAAATTTTAGAGTCCTTCCAAAGCCCTATTCTGCCAACTTTTCCATGCCATGACCCTTGACTCTTTATGCATATTATAACCACACAGTTCTTCTAGTGTTCCTTGAAAACATCATGCTCTTTCCCTCTCAGGGATCTCACACATGTTCTTCCCTTTGCCTAAAGACTCCTCCCCATTCTGCACAGGTACCATCTCAAATATCACTTTCTCAGAGAGCATTTTTTTAATTCATACCCCATTCCAAGAGTGGACACAGACTTAATTACTCGCTGGATGCTTAGAGCAATTCTCAAAGCTTTTTCAACATCTTGATGATGATAACAGAGATACCATAAGTCAGAATCCCAAAATTAGTCATCAGCATCATTATTCCTTGGGCCATAGTCATACTCTTCAGAAGGGATCCCATATTGGTCATTTCCTCCTGGCCACCATATTTTAGAAACTGCTTCCCCTACAGATAGGAATTCCCTATGACTTGGACCTAGTTCGCTGTGTCCAGAACTTCTGCACCCATTCTCCCTTGATCTAGGCCCCAGATCCTTACTCATTCCAGTTAATAACTTACAGTTCTCCACCTATGCCACCCATAATGAAGGGACCGTTTTTCTCTGTTACATGGAGTGGCTTAATTTCTCTTCCTTCATCAATTTCTTGCAGACTAGTTTATATATAAACAGTAGGCCCATTAAAGTTTATTCCAAAAAAAGAAAGTTCTTCAAAGATGGTCATGAAGACTCTAACCTCCTTTAGAATATGGAAAATGCTGCAGTTTTAAAAGTAACCATCCATTTTATTTTATTTCTCATTTTTGTATTTTTATTTACATTTTTATCATTCTTGAAGTATTTTTCTGTTTTTTTAATTTATTAAATTTTTTATTTTAATTCCAGCAGTTAATGTACAGTATTAAATTCATTTCCAGTATACAGTACAGTGATTCAATAATTCTATACATGGCTTAGTGCTCATCATAAGTATACTCTTCAATCTCCATCACCTATTTCACCCATTCAACAATTCATTTTAAAATTAAGCTACATAGTTACTTGGAGACAGATATGAATCAGTAAATACAAAAATATCAATTGTAGCTGGTAGGGTTATAAGTGATTAGAAAATATTTTTGGTTACTTTCATTTTTTAAGTGGTCTACAGTGTTTCTCAAAGATATTGTAAGTCCTAAATAGATAAAACAAATAGTGTTTGTATATTGTATATAATGGCTACAAGTATCATAGTGTGGGTGGGCGATCCAAGCCACAGGATCTGATGTATGACCTAAAGTTTCTGTCTTCTCAGTGTGTGTGTATAGAAACATGTAATTGTGTCTCCATTGGGATATAAAGTGTCTTTACGTGTATAACAAACATGAGTGGCTAACATCCTCCAAAAACGCTATTCATCTGTGATGAACAAAGTAGAAGCTAATGCCTCTCTGCCTCATATTACTTACATGCCATGGTTTTGATATTATGCCAGGAGTCCTTTCTGATGTCTCACCTGGCAAACACAAAGTGTGGTGCCTTCAGTAAAAAATGAAGAACACCTGCTCACCAATATTTATGCGCAGATAGCCTTTCAAACGCCTAAGTGCCTCCCTCACAGACTTCTAAGCTACTTCCCTTCCTGTTCATTGTTCACCATTGTGCAATGGTTTCTCCAGTTTCTCCATTTCACATGTCACTGTGAGGCTTTAAACAGAACGCCATGGCCTGTTGGAGAATTGACCAGTATGAAGTAGGGAGCATGACTAATAGCTCCCAGATTGACTCCAGTGAACTCCCTAGCGCCACCTACAGGACCCTCTGAAATGTCAGCTAGATGATCTCTGCTAAAGGAGTGTTTACCACCAGAGACACCCAGAAGGGTCCCAAGTGCTCTGTATCTTTATATTATGGGTCAATTTATATAAAATGTGTTTAATTATCAAATATACCATTTTCATTCATTCCAACAGTGGAATTCATTTAAGTATAAAGAATGACACATCAGACATTGGTTTATCACTTGTCTTAACTTATTCAACTTTCTCAGTTGTGCATTTCTTCAGTATACTGATACCTCCTGTGTAGTTTTGCTGTGTGTTCTCTTTAACTACATATGCTTCTTTCTTGAATTTTCCCCCCTAAATCACCTTATATCTTTTTCCAGCTGTTCAATCTGTGTTTTCCCTTAATAATTTCTTCTTTTATAGTCTTGCCTTTAATCATTCTCCTAACTTGCTTAATTTTATAATACCCTTTATTTTTATCAAAGTTGGCATCAATAATTAACTTTGAGTGCCTACAGGGTGCATTACACGGCACTTGCTTCTTAAATCTCTCCATCTCACGTACAATATATACACACATATTACTGGAGAAGCAGCTACTACCCCTCCTCTCCCTTCACCTTGCCACCAACTACTTAATTACTTATCCTTTCTCAGGAGTACATTACAGCGGAAGGGAGAAATTCAGTAGCTTTTATCACTCCTACATCTAATCTTGGTCACTGAATATGCCCTTAGGGTACATCAGGCATCCCTCCATAGAGCTTTAGCTTGTCTACTGTGCAAACATAGTCCAACTATTCAAACACAAAGGAAAAGAATCTGGGAAAACACACGTAACATCCCAAAAAAACTGCTTTCCAATTTTGGGGCACACTGAATGGATGATTTCCCCCAGTAATGTTCTGCTTAAGCTGACCTAATTAAATTATCTATCTACTCTCAAGTCACTTAATTATATTTTCTCATACATTATATCTACAGCTATATTTTCCTTATCCATATTTCTTTATCCATATTTCTATTCATATTTCATACATTATATCTACAGCTATATTTTCTTTATCCATATTTCTTTATCTATATTTCTATTCATATTTCATACATTATATCTACAGCTACATTTTCTTTATCCATATTTCTTTATCCATATTCTTATCTCCCCATCTAGGTTGTAGGCTATTTATATTTCTTTGCTATACAATATGTGATTCTGGAAGACACTTAATTAAAGTTTATGAATTAGAATTAGAATAAGTCATCTTATTTTAGAATAAGTCACATGGAAAAGACCGAGAAATAATAATCTCTGTGTACTATGTATTCAGACTAAGAAAATGAATAATTTCAAGAGTGAGTTCTCAGGAATATACCTGTTTCCTTGACTTTATGGGTAGACTTGATTTTCAGAAATGTTCTCCCCTTTTCCCTCTGAGAAAGAATATATTCTGTCAAATGAAAACATCGTTGTGGCTGTGCAAACACACCTGGGTTTGTAGAATATGGGATTGTCACAGAGGGTGACCAGATAAGTACTTATGCCCCTACCTCCACAAGTTACCTAACAGTCTGCCACTCAAATCCCACAGATCTTCTGTTTTTCCAACAGAATCCAAGCACATAAGAGAACTTGGAGTCTATCAAAGAGCTCTGCCTAATTTTATATCAATTTAAACTCACTAAATTTATGAGCATCTTGACCTCTCAACTCTCTTGGAATCTTCTTCCATTTTGTTCCTCTCAGGATAGATTTTTGACCTGAGAGAATATATGCTGTAGAGATGCTGCCATGTGGATCGTCTCTGACCAAAAAATAAAAAATAAAACTGTGTCACCCCCATCCAAGCTACTCTCATCCCTGCCTTATGGAGTTTCACAGAAGATACCAAACCAGAACTGGGAAGAAGCACTCCAGAGATGAATTGCCATTTAGAGTCAGCAGGGTGAAATGACAGAAAGCTAAGTGGACTCACAAAGAACCCCAATCTGTGTTCTTGCCCTAGAAAAATTCATGGCAGGACTTTGAGCCAATTATTTCGCCTCAGTTTCCTTGTCAATAAAATGAAATCTTACACTCAACTATAGGGATGCGTCTTCCAACTCTAAAGTTCTATGCTTAAAAAAGAAATAAATAAAATTCTATGCTTAGATTTTCTAACTTACACCCCATAACTCCCCCTATTGCACAGGTACCTATTCTAAGAAAATAACCCAAGATAAAACCAAAAATTTATATACAAGGATATATCATTTATAGAAAGAAACCTGGAAAGACTAAGTATATATTTAACAATGAGAGGTGGGTAGGTGAATTCTAATACATTCAAATAGTGGTATTGTATGCAACTATTAAAAATATTTTCAAGGAACCTGTAATATCATGGTGTTTTTATTTTACATGTCTTTCTTTAAGCAGGAGAAAACTTAGTCAAAATCATCCAGGATTTTTAGCATATAAAATTAAGAAATATATCAAAATGTCGATATTGGTTACCTCTGGTAGTTAAATTATGTGTGCTTTTAATATTATTTCATAAATCTTTCTATATTTTTCAATTTCTCTACATTGGCCTTGTGATATTACCTTTCAGTGAGAAAATGAGTGTGTGGTGTGACTTTTTATTATTAAGTTTCGGTGTGTTTTGCACTAAGGAAGAATCCAGAATATAACTGTATAATTATGAAATTTGAAGAGATGAAAAATCCAAAAGCAGGAATTTGAGAATAAATTTCCATATGAGAACAGGATAAAATGATTCGGGGTTCACAGTAAGTTATTCGTACAGTGTATAGCCATGGATTTCACAGTGCTACTTCGAAACACATGCTTATTTATAGCACTGTTAATACAGTTCGAAAGAGAAGTGCATGTTTTGAAAACATCTTAAGGGTAAAACAGAATATCTTGATAGTGAGTTATATAAACTGAGATGCCTTGGAATAGCCTTGTTCTTTCATAAGAAATTTTCATGAGTAGAATAGATACTAATCCGATTAATATTTTTTAGGTCAGCTGCTCAAAGCAGCCCAAGAAACTATGCGCCTGCAGAAATTGTTCAATAGATCACAATCTTTTTGTTGTTGCTGTGAACAAGTTCTCTTATTTGATTTAAACTAGTACCCTAACAATAAAGCTCTTTGTGGTTATTAAAAAAATAAGTAACAATTTTAAAACATGACCTGAAAAAAATAGACTTTGCAGAGGTTCAAAATGTTTTGTCTTGTTTTAATTTCACTGACATGAGCAGCCAGTTTTTTTTAGTAGCCAGGCTGCTTAATTCAAGGGTGGGACCTCTGAGCCTGTGCTATTACCTTGAGTTTGTGGGACTTTAGGTGCTCTCATGTCTGGAAGAAAGAGCCATGAAGCAAAGGACGTTGTAAGTTCTTTCTCAGGTCTGTGGGTCCCAGGCTTGGCATATCTCCCTGGGTGCATTCTAAAGCAGTCTGTCTCAAAAACTGTTTCATCCTAGGTGATTAGGTTCTTTGTATGAAATTAAGCGGGTCACACCAGCATAGAATCTGTTAGAAATTTTGCTCACACTGAGCAAGAAGTGAATCTTAACATTTGCAAAAGGGAATTTGAGACTTTGTGAAACCAAATATATTGACATCATATTTCCCTACTGCTTAAGAGAGAGAATCAAATAAGTTGCTTAACATCTGACGAAGTATGTTTACTAATCATAGTTATGCTCTAGGAGTAGTAGACATTAACTAGGTAAATGACAGTCTCTTCAGTTTATAAAACAAGGAACAGTGAGATGCATAACCCATCTGTAGGAGGAAAAAGACACAAAGTAAGGAAGCCTAAAGAAATGAATATGAGCAGTGAAAGAGTGTCTATTCAGCCAGCCACATATGAGAGTAATTATGAATTATTCAAATTGTGGTTCTATTCCTCTTTCCTTCATCAACTGTCCTGAAGAGGATTAAGAGGCTCTGACTTTTCAGCGTATATGCTTCTTGCCTTTTTGCCTGTTCTGCCTCAGTTTCACGCTTTATAGGACTGTGTCATCATGAGTCACAGCACTGAAGGATTTTTCGGAGTTGTAGCAATGCCAAAACTATTTTAATAATCTCTACTGATCTGTTGTAGGGCTTTTTTTATGATAGAGAAATCTTACAGTGCACAACATTTATTTTATTCCTTTTTGCAACTTTCTACCATGAAAGTTTTTTCTCCATCACAGGTTTCTGTTTTGTTGTTGTTGTTGTTGTTGTTGTTTTAACCCCTGGCTGCTTTGCACTATAAGGCTTCAAAGGGATATTAATGCTCATTTTCCTTTGCAATTGGCTTGGGTGTATGGTAATTTCCTGAGTTAGATGACTGTGGAAAAAAGCAACTAAAAGTCTGTAGTGGTGAGCCCTTTACAGCCCTTGTTGCTGATCAAGGTGACCTTTCAAAGCCTGCTGTTAAACCAATCCTGATAAATTGCAAAAATGTGATCTTTGTACATAATTTCTATTCTGAGGTTCTTTATGATGACAATTCTTGATATCCTATTTTAATTGGAAAAAAAAAAACCCTGCTACTACGTAACAGAGACCACTTCTTGAAAATTCGATATAAATATCCAAATGAACTGCTTTACTTCATGTTTTTCATACTAAAAAGATCTTTTTAATCTACTACCAACTTTAATACTCTTTTCACAGTCCATTTCACACTGGGAATATGTAAAACCTTTTGACTGGTCATCTCCTCTAGATGGTTTGTAAGTGGAAGCAAGCAATCCTGGCTAGTTGCCTGAAGTGGTCACCATATGAATGGTCACTACTCATATTATGAAGTATATAATTGAAAAATGTGTATGTGGTTGGAAATGACAGTTTTATCAGCAAGGGAAAGTCAGGTGTCAATGAGCTTTCTTATTGTCCCTATTGTTCAAAATTCATAAACAGTTTTGTGAAATAACACTAGCATAATTTATTGAGCACTTACTATGTTTCAAGTTCAGTGTTTGGCATTTGCCTTGGGCTATCCCATTTAATCCTTTTTCATAACTCTTTAAAGTAGAAATTTTACAAAAGAGTAAGCCAGGTTTATTTTTTTTTAATTTTATTTATTTATTTATTCATTCATGAGAGACAGAGAGAGAGAGAGAGAGGCAGAGAGAGAAGCAGGCTCCATGCAGGGAGCCTGACGTGGGATTCGATCCTGGGACTCCAGGATCACGCCCTGGGCCAAAGGCAGGCGCTAAACCACTGAGCCACCCAGGGATCCCAATAACCCAGGTTTAGAGAGGTTAAATGATATATCCAAGATCACAAAGCCAGTCTGGTAGGAGCTGGATTTCAAACCCACATCGGGGTAACTCCATGGTTGCTCCCCTTAAGAGCTACTCTTGCCTGCCTCCCTTTGCAGCGTGGAATAATAAGGAAGAGCCTGTGCAAACCCCTCAGGGGTTGGACATAATCCCAGAGGAGCTGAGCTTTCCTCCACTGTGCTGACATAAAGCATTCATTCCCTGTTTCATCCATTCAGGAAATAGCCACTGAGCCCTACGTTATGCCAAGCCCTTTGCTCATTACATGGTATGGAAAGATGAATAAGACCACATTCCCCTTCCTGAGAGAGTCCATGTCTAAAGAGAGAAAAGAGATATGCAATAAAACTATGATGAAATATGAGCTAAATTTGGAAAGTAAGCAAAGCTGTGGACACGGGGGAGTGGCAGGCAGTGTGAGACCCGAGGGACAGAGTTGCTGCTGGCTGGAAGACAGAGAGCAGCTGCTGTGAAGGATGTCCCCAGTGGGAAGGAGGGACCACAGCTGACTTGAGATGAAGACTGTCACCCAGGCCTCCCACCAGGCTTCCTTAAAGGACCAGGAATAAATTGAATCTGGCTGCTTAAATTGTGATCACATACCCAAGGGTTTGGGGGTCCCAGGATTCTTCAGAGTTGCTGTTGTCTCAACTCCAAACTCCTACTCTTAATATAGAGCCCCCAAGTATGATTTGGTTGATTCTACTGGGCTGTGTCATCACAGATCCAAATCTATGATCACTTGAAATAAGACCGAGACTTCATCTGTTTAAATAATGGTTAAACACAGGGTATGATGAAAAGAAAATGAAGAATTTTACCTCCCACCTCTGAGCTGTGATTAGAAGTCTGCTCTAGGAAAATACTTTGAGACTGGCCCTACATACACTGGTGTAGTGTTTTCAGCATCCATGGTGACTGAATTATTTAACTTTTATATATATATATATATATATATATATATATATATATATATATATGAGCTCTGAGATCATTGCTGCATTTTCTATTGAGTTAGTAGCTGACATCTAAATATACTTGGCTGGAAGACGTAGCAGCTAATGATCAATATTTTGAGGGATTAGTGGCAACCTAAAAATGCATATAGTTATTTCGTTTGTTTAAATGCTTTGGGGACCTTTTATTTCTCGTACCTCTGCTATTCGTTTTTCTCTTTTTTTTTTTCCCCCTTGTTCACAAAGTTGAGTCAGCACCAGAAGCATATTCAAATTAGACTTGTCATACAGGGGGGAAAAAAACTCTGACTTTGTCAGGGTGGGTGGAGGGGAAAAAGGCAACTTTTTGTCAGTCTTTTGTATTTCAGCAGCTGGATTCATTGCTACCATGGCAACGGACCACATGATGAGGTGTATTAGATTGCTGTGTGTTGAGCACAAGGGGAAGAATGAACACAGCGTTTTATTGAAGTTAAAGGTTGCTTTGGAGTTTCTTCTGTGGAAATGTGCACGGTCAAATACTATAGCTCTCAGCATATGTAGTACTTTAGGGGAAGAATTAGGGGCATGTTGGTGCATTTCACTACAAAACCAGGTAAGGCACAACTGAATCTATGAAACTGAACTCTTCTGTTGCAGGAGTATAACTTGCTGGGTGGAATTTCCTCGGCACCCCCACCCCCAGCCCTCCATGGGCACAGGACAAATTTCTCTCCCTCCACCCCAGCTCCTTCCTGTCTGATTTCACCCTTTATTATTTGAAAGTCTAAAGCCTTGTGAATTTTTATGTCTTCGGTATTGTGTGTGAGGGTGTCTGTGCAACTAAAACAAAGAAAACTAGAAAGAAGTAATAAGAATGCAGTGATTCGTGTCTGCAAGTAAAAGTGAGCTTCCTTCCTTGTTTTGATCTTTGAAAATGGTCTGCTGCTCTTACAGGACACCTGGTCAGCGGCATGGGTCCCGAGCGTTGGTCTCTTTGACTAAATTAAGCAGCAGGGCAAAAATCCTCCCTCGTGCCACTCGGGGTGTTTATTGTATCTGCGCATTTATTCCTCTTGCATCATATACCTGCCAGCCTCACCTCGCACGAGTAGTTGGGTTTTGGCTACGATTTTTACAACCTATTTTATTTCCATTAGTATTCTGTTCTTTCAGGCATTGTGGTTCTGTGTGCTTCAGGGGATTTAAAAATAGAAGTAAATACAATGCTAGGGTTAGTATAAAATGAACTCTTGTTTAGGGCTGGGGAGAGCCAAATGTAAACAATGCAGAGTGGTGTAGGGAAGCATCAACTCTCCAGTGCAGAAGACTCCTGTGCCTTTTCCTTGGCCTGCTAGCAGCTTGCTTCAAAAAAGAGGTGGCTTTGATATGCAGAGAGCAAGTTAGAGGAGAAAATTTCTTGAGTAATACCTTAATGTTGCTTCCTTCTTTGTGGATTCTACTGATGTTTGATGTTCATCCTTTTTTTTTTTTTTTTTTAGTCTGGGGCTCACCCAGCTAACTTCTTTCCACTTAGAACAAAGTTGTCCTTGCAGCTTAGAGACAAAGCCCAGCTAACACAGGAGCGGAGCCCCCACACCGTTGCTCCAGTGGATTCACTCTCCCCCTGGAGTGTTTTCATCAGAGAAAGTCTTTTGAAAACATTTCCCTAGCTAAAAATCAGTTATTTGCCACTCACTGGCAGCGATTTGGATAAGAGCCAAGCAAATGATCTCAAGTTTGGTTCATATATCACTCTTTCTTCAAAAAGATAAACAGATTTTGTTAAATCCACTTAACGCTCTGTGATTTTCATTGCTGTTTCCTTAGTCTCTCTAGTTTTCATATGTCTGGGTCATCTTCTAAATTTGAGCAAGGAGTTATAATCATTTTTCAAAATAATTTTTTTGCCACGACTGCAAATAAAGGGGACTGTTTCCATGATGACAAATGCCCAAAGCATTATAGTAACACTGAACGTGAGTAAAATGCCCATGCTGTTTCTGAAATCATTCTTTCCTTTTACCCTTTGTTGTTTGGAATATAGAATAAGCTATGAGCATCAACTCTGAAACATCAAGTATTTTCACAAGCATAAGTTGTTATTAGCTAAGAATAGGAAGTTCCCAAGAAGGAGTGAAAGATGGTACCTGGTAAAATATTTTATTTTATTTTTTTAAAGATTTTTATTTATTTATTCATGATAGACCTAGAGAGAGAGAGAGAGAGAGAGAGAGAGAGAGGCAGAGACACAGGCAGAAGGAGAAGCAGGCTCCATGCCAGGAGCTGGATGTGGGACTCGATCCCGGGACTCCAGGATCACGCCCTGGGCCAAAGGCAGGTGCCAAACTGCTGAGCCACCCAGGGATCCCCTGGTAAAATATTTTAAAGTGTGAAATTCTCAGTACTGACAATATCTGAGGTAGAAAGGTATTTATCAAAGGAAAAATAAAGGAGGGAGGGAGGGAAAGAAGGAAGAGTCAGACACAGAGAACACAAGAAAGGTGCAAAGGTAGAGAACAAACATGTAAATATCTCCGTTGCCAGCAGCATGGAATGGTTTGTCTCTCTCTCCGTATAAATGAAGAGAGGGAGTAGGGTAGATGAAGTGGATTTACTGAAAAGTAGTAGTATTCCACTATTCCATGTTCAAAGTACTTAATCAGACCTAGATCCATTCTATAATTGGAATGAAAACAAATTCCTGTTGTTTCAGTTCCTATAGTTCTTATTGCCTCAGTCCTTGCTGTTGTGGGCTAAGATATCACCCAGCAGAGACGTCAGAGTGAGGTATGTGTAAAAAACAATATGCATCCAAATTTCTGTGATCTTTATACACCTGACAGTGGGCCATATGTATATGTCCATTTCTCAGGTCATCATAACTGAGAGGTCCATAAGATGGAAACCCCTTTTAAATTTTATTTTTTAATAATAACTATATGTTTAAGTTCTACAACATGATGATTTGATACGCACAGATACATAGTGAAATGATTACTACAGTCAAGCTAATTAACATATCTTTCCTCATATAGTTGCTACTTCCTGGTGTGTGATGAGAGTATTTGAAATCTACCCTCAGCACATTTCCAGTATGCAAAAAGATAGTGTTATTACCTATAGTCATTATGCTATACATTAGCTGTCTACACTTGTTCATCCTACATAACTGCAACTTTGTACATGCTGACCAACATCCTCTCATTTCCCCCACCTCCTCATGGCTGGTAACCACCATCCTACTCTCTGCTTCAATGTATTCAAATTTTCTAGATTCCACATATAAGTGAGAATATGCAGTATTTTTCTTTCTGTGTCTGGCTTATTTCACTTAGTAAAAAGTCTTCTCTTCTTGGTTCATTCATGTTGTTGCAAATGGCAGGATCTCCTTTATAAATACTCCTTTGTCTGTATATATCACAATGTATTTATCCACTCATATGTTGATGATACACCATTTCCATATCTTATTATTGTGAATAATGTTACAATGAACATGGGATTGCAGATATCTCTTCCATGTACTTATCTAAATTTCTTTGTGGTTATACTCAGAAAAGAGATTGCTGGATCATATGGTAGTTGTATTTTTAGTTTTTTGAGAAACCTCCACACTCTTTCCCATAATGGTTATATGAACGTTTCTTTTCTAGTTGTTTTGATACTTACATTTTTAAGATACAAAATGATTTTTGATATGCTTGTTTTAAATTAGAAATGTTGCCAAGGTGTTTTAATGGAGTCATATTTTTGCCAGTGTTTCTTTAAATCATGCTTTATTGTTCATTTTGAATGATTGATAGTGTTTCTTAACATTTTAGCTTTAATTTCTAGAGCTCCCTAACATCTCAGACAAACAGCTAATTATCTGCAAACATTTACCCCTATTAAGGAGATAGATGTTCAACAGAGTCATGATAAAGAAGAATTGTAGTGACTATTATAGCTTCTTCAATAAAATTAATGGTAACTGTTAAACCCCAAGATAATATTGCTAAAGTAAAGCTCAAACCAATAATGATGACTCAGTATCCGCTAGATATTACATTTTTAGGTATTGCTATTTTTAAACCTATGATTTCACTAAAGTGGATTTTATTCTTGACAACCATGTGATTTTTTGCATGAAAAAAATTGGACTTTAAAAAATATTCTTAAATGTTTCATATAAAAAAGCAATGGCATCATAATCATGATGACAATGGCAATAATGATTAATTCAGAGAATAAGATAGACTTTATTAGAAAGCTCTAAGCTCTGTATGTAGTAAAAGGCCAATGTTTTAAAAAACAAAGAAGTAGAAATTTCTAACGGGTGGTTTTATTCTCAGATATTTACTTTCAAATGTAATTAATTCTATTAATAACATTTAGAAATCATTAACAGTAGGTGTGTCTGTTATGTTCTTATCAGAGCTTATTATAAAGGATGTTGACTTTGTTCAATAAGCAATAGAGGCTTTCATCAATAATGATTAAACTCATCAATAATTCTGCGGTGTGGAGACCAGTATCTGATAGTAAAAGAGTAAACTCGTTGCTAGTAATGAACAATATGCTACATTTTTAATATCAAAAGAGGAAAAATCAACTGGTTCCACTCTCATAATGATGTTAGCCTAATAAATTTTAAAGTGATATTATTATAGTAATTCCCTACTACCTGGCATGCATACTATGAAATATTCACTATTGACACTATTTTAATCTTTTAATCATCTTTTTAAATTCTAAATTATATTTTTAATTTTTTTTTGAAAGAAAGAGATGGCATGAGCAGGGAGGGCTAGAGGGGGAAGGAAAGAGAGAATCTCAAGCAGACTCCCCAGTGTGTGTGGAGCCTGATGTGGGGCTCGATCTCATGAACCTAAGATCATGACCTGAGCCAAAATCATGAGTCGTCTACTTAACCAAGTAAGCCACCCAGGCACCTTCTTCTATTACTTGTTTTAAAACAATGTTATATATCTGAAGCCTATTGACTTGGGTTTATTTGAAGAAAATTATATTCAGAAAAATCACTTGCCTCCACCTATCCTCACATGAAAGAAAATATTGTATGGATTGACAATTCCAATATATAATGTAGATCCATCAAAGTAGTACAAGAAAATACAGAACTTGAAATATAAAAGCATGCTTTCAAAGGCAGAAACAACAAAGGAATGGTTACAGGAAATGTTATTATACACCTGCATAGCTCCCAGCATTATCAACATGACTCACCAGAATTGTACATTTTTTACCAAGGATGAGCCTAACAATGATACATCATAATCACCCAAAGATCATAGTTTACCTCATGGTTCACTCGTGGCATTGTCCATTCTATGGGGTCTGGACAAATGTATAATGTTATCTATCCATTATTATAATACCACACAGAGTATTGTCACTGTCATAAAAATCCTTTGTGCTCTGCCTTTTTTCTCTCCCTTCTCCACCCTCTCTCCTGGAAACCACTGATCTTTTTATTGTCTCCATAGTTTTGCCTTTTTCCAGAATATCATATAGTTGGAATCATTCATAGCCTTCTCAGATTGGCTTCCTCTACTTAGGAATATGCATTTAAGGTTCCTTCTTCTCTTGTCATGTCTTGATAGCTCATTTCTTTTTTGCACTGAATAATATGACATTGTCTTGACGTATCACAGTTTATTTCATCATTCACCTACTGAAGGATATCTTGGTTGCTTCCAGGTTTGGGCAATTGTGATTAAACTGCTATAATCATCCATGTGCAGGGTTTTGTGTAGACATAAGTTTTCAGCTCCTTTGAGAAGTAACAAAGAGTATGACTGCTGGGTCATGTGGTAAGAGTATGTTTAGTTTTGTAAGAAACTTCCACACTGTCTTCTTAAAGGGTTGTACCATTTTGAATTCCCACCAGCAATGAATGACTACTCCTGTTAGTGCATACCTCACCAGTATTTGGTGTTGTTAATGTTCTGGGCTTTGAGCATTCTAATAGTTGTATAGTGGTATCGCATTGTTGTCTTGATTTGCCTTTCTCTAGTGGCATATGATATATAAATCTTTTCATATGCCTATTTGCCATCTGCATATCTTTTTTTGGTAAAGTGCCCATATTTTAATTGGGTTGTTTGTTTTTTTATTGTTGAGTTTAACAGTTCTTTGTATATTTTTGATAACAGTCCTTTATCTGATGTATCTTTTGAAAATTTATTCACCCAGTCTGTAGCTTGTCTTCTCATTCTCTTGATCCTGTGTTTCACAGAGCAGAAGTTTTTAATTTTAATGAAGCCTAGCTTATGAATTATTTCTGTCATGGATTGTGCCTTTGGTGTTGTATTCACTAATTATTTTTAAAATACCTACAAATTAAACAAACTTCATTTTGATCCTTAGCAAATATTTTTAAAAGGGAGAAGCAGGGATGAGGAAAGGGAGATTATACCCAAAGTTAGGGAGGGTGTGGAAAATTAGAGCTCACATATGATGCTATTGAGAGTACAAATTGATACTTTTAGAGGGCGTAGGGTCAACATGACAATGTGTTTAAAAAGGGGCACCTGGGTGGCTCAGTGGTTAAGTGTCTGCCTTCAGCTCAGATGGTGATCCTGGGGTCCTAGGATCAGGTCCCGCATCAGGCTCTCCACAGGGAGCCTGCTTTTCCCTCTGCTTAGGTGTCTGCCTCTCTCTGTGTGTCTCTCATTAATAAATAAAATCTTTTAAAAATAAATAAAGGCTTTAAAATTATGTACCCAACAATTCTACTACAAGGAAAATACCCTAACAAAACAGTCAAACATATATATAAAGAGAGAGAGAGAGAGTTTTTCATTGTTGTGGTGTTTGTGTGTAAACAAGGCAGCCATTCTGAAGAAAGAAGTCTGAGAAATGGAACAAACACACCAGCTTATATTTCTGCTCTAATAGCTATAAGCTATAAGAAGTCAGAGATATGGCTATATGCTTATTAAACCATTCCACTTCTCTACTCTTTAGCTAAAACATGAATAGGCAGCATGGTATAGAGAAAAGGGCCTTGGTTGGCTATAGACTCAGAATGCTGATTGCTGCTATGAACTAGCTGTATTCATATAAATATAGAAATATAAAAAATCCTCATGTTAGAGAGTAGAAAATAAAACATCTGTGGATCCCCTTACCTGCTTATTTGCATTTTTCTTAACAACTGATCTTGCAAATAAAAAGTCCCGTATCAAGTGGAAGAGGGTAGGGTATATTTTTATAATTTCACTGAAAGGAAATGCCAGATGGTAAAACCTAGAATGCCTTGGCTTTGATAGAAAGATGGTAAAATATTTTGGATAGGCTATACTTCCCAATTATCATTGTTTGAAATTGGCTCAAAAGAAATTTCTGCTTACATAAAGATAAACAGAGGATAATTGGTTTTGAATGCAAACTAGCCTTTAGGTATAGTGAAGAGGGCAGAGATCTAGAGCAGTGTTGTTCTATAGAACCTTCCATGGTGGGGCCCCGGTGTGGCTCAGTCAGTTAAGCATCTGACTCTTGATATCAGTTCAAGTCATGATCTCAGTGTCATGGGATTGACCCCCAAGTCAAGCCCTGGGTTAGGCTCCCCACTCAGTAAGGAGTTTGCTTGAGGATCCTCTCTCCCTTCCCCTCTCCTTCTGCCCCTCCCTCCACACATATGCTCTCTCTCTCTCTCTCTCTCTCTCTCTCTCTCATTATTTGAGATTTATTTATTTATTATAAATAAATCTTTAAAAAAGGACCTTCCATGGTGCTAAATATGTTCTATGTCTGTGCTGTCCAATGGTAACTACTAATCCCCTATAGCTGTTAGACACTCAAAGTATGACTAGTGTGACTGAAGTACTGTATTTCTAATTTTATTTAATGCTAAGTCATTTAAGTTAAAATAGCCATCTATGACTAGCACTGTCTTACTGGACAGTATGGCTCTAGAATTAAGCACAATAGGGATGCCTGGTTAGTTCAGTGGTTGAGTGTCTGCCTTTGGCTCAGGTCGTCATCTTCTGGTCCTGGGATTGAGTTATCCCTCTGCCTATGTTTCTGCCTCTCTCTGTGTGTCTCTCATGAATAAATAAATTTTTAAAAAATCTTTTAAAAAGTAAAATTAAGCACAACAAATCGGGTCTTTTATTTAATGTGGGGATTCATTTCAACATCTCTGATGATTAAGAGTGATATAGGACAAGAAGGTTAATATTCTTTGTGAAATATCCCTTTCCTCCAAAGAAATACTTAACAGGGAGATCATTTGATTCTATGACTGTAAGTTCACAATTGTTCAGAAAAGTCTTGGTCTCAAATATTCTTTAGCCTTACTCAGGAATTCTAATGTTCACTCATTTTTCATTTATCAAGTAGAAGACACTTAAGTTGAATTTATGTCTCAATGTAAAAAAAAAAATGTACCTTGTTTTCCTTTATTCTCACATTACTACCACCCTCACAACACTTCTGACAACAGATTGTGGATTTTCCACACCAAACAATTCTAACTAACTGCCTGGAGTTTCTGTTAGATCCCACAGGTTAAAGACTCAGTCTCACAAGACTGTCTGCCCCACTCCACTCAGATGCCAGTTGTAAGTCCAGGTTATCTATCTCCTGAGCTTCTAACCGATTGGCTATAAATCAGAGGTTTCCACTACCCCCTCCTCAGGTTCAGTCATTTGTTAGAATAGTTCACAGAACTCAAGGAAACACTTACCTATGGTTGCTGTTTTATTGTATAACAGAGACTCTGAAAAAAGATACCAATGAACAACCAGATGAACAGATACACAGGACAAATTTCGGAAGAGTTCTGAGTGCAGGCACTCCTGTCCCTGTAGAGTTGGGGTGCACCACTGTCCTGTCACATGGATGTGTTCCAACCCAGAGGCTCTCCAAACCTCATACTTTGGGGATTTTTATGGAGAATTCATCTGTTTGCATAATCATTAATCATTCTCCCTAGAAGATGCGAATGGTGTTGAAAGTTCCAAGCTTCTGGTCATGGCTTGGTCTTTCTGGTGACCAGCCCCATCCCAAAGCTATCCAGGAGCACACCAAGAGTCACCCTTAGAACAAAGACATTCCAATCACCTAGAAAACTCCAAAGTATTTAGGAGCTCTGTATCAGGAGCCAGGGAGAAAGACCAAATATATTAGAACAAAAGATGCACCTAATGTTCTTATCACCTAGGAAATTATAAGAGTTTTAGGAGCTCTGTGCCAGGACCCAGGGATAGAGACAATATATATTTTCTACTATTTCACAATCAGACACTATACTTGACATTGAAAACATAATGACAGTCCAGAATCCCTAGATACAAAGTTTCCTTGGAATACGATTAGGAATCATATGATACAGACCAGATGTTACAGAGAAGGGGTGAGAAAATGGTTTATGTAGAAAAAAGCATTGGGATAAACTTTAAAAATAGTAAGCATTAAATAGGAGACCGGGGAAAAGAAGATCTGTAGAGAGGGAACAGTTGGGAAAAATCAGGGAAAGGTGAGAATCAGAAATCTCTGAAAATGTAAGCTAGTCATGAAAATGTAAAAAGAATAGAACTCAGAAAGTGTTCAGGAACCAGATCATTACCACCACCATCATCATCACCACCACTGTCACCACCGTCATCATTACATCATCATCTCCACCACTGCCTTCATCACTATCATCATCACATCATTGTCACCGCCACCATCATCACTGCAGTTGCAGTAGCCACATGCTGGTCACTTTGCATTAGACCAAGCATTTTTCATGCATTACTTAATTCTTGCTAGAACTCTATGAAGCAAATACTGCCCTAATTTATTGATGAGAAAACTGCACTGCCAATAAGTAATTGCCACACTCGGATGTCAGGCCAGAGGCAGCCCTGTTAAACCACACTCAGTTTCCACTTTTGCTGAGTATTCTCATCTCCTATGGAATTTAAACAGCTTTACCCTGAATACTCTGGGAAATCATCTGAGAAAAATCATAAGCAGCAATGTAGAAAATAGAGCACATTTAGAAAGGTCAAAACACAGTTCCCTTTATCATTGTAGAAGCAAGTCTTCTAAATGAATTTCTGATTTGAGTAGATTATTATTCTCCTGCCTTTGCCCATTGAGGTGGATTTTTTTTTTTTATCACTTGGCAGTATATCCTGGTTCATTTATGATTGGAAGATAATAGAAGGTGTTACTTCCAGCATCGGGGCCTCCACTGTTTTCCGAGAAGTTACTTTCAATTTCTTCCAAAGTCTTATGATCAGTGTGGTTGGAAAAGAACGTTGGGAAATGCAGAGTAAGGTGGAGGAGGTGAAATGTTGTCTTGACAGTAAAGAACTGAAAGAAGGATAAGGATATTGCCCAAGGGGATCCACAGTAGTCTGGCTCTCAGGAGGACCAACCAAAGAGGATCAGGAGGGAATAGCAGAGAAGAGCAATGTACTGACCATGTGGTTCTTTCCAGTATGTTGGATGGCAGTGGAAAACCCAAACATACAAGAGGACACACAGAAGACATCATAGGAGAGTTCTATGCAGAGAAAGCACAAGCAAGGGGAGGGACAAGGGAGAGAGAGAAGCAGACTCCTCGAAGAGCAGTGGGCCCAACACGGGGCTCGGTCCCAGGACCCCAACATCATGATCTGAGTCAAAGGCAGATGCTTAACCAACTGAGCCACTTGGTTTACTCTTTTAAGTTAATGAATCCTCATTTAAAGAATAATACTTAGCCCATAGAAATCACTGAATACACATAGTTATTATCTCTGTTAATCATTACAACCCCATGAGCCTTTTATCATATATCATCTCTAGATTATGCACAAAGAAATCAGGACAGAGAAGTTAACTAATATCCACAAGGCTTACAGTTAATAAGAGCTGTAGTTAGTGGGCTTAACCACTATGCCATCTTGCCTACTCTTAATCTACGTAAAGTCTATTATAGGTAAAGGGATTTTATTTATAACATGCTTACAGAGTACCTGACAGGTAGTAATTCTGACATATATAATACCTGACATATGTAATAAGACTTAGAAGATGTTATATTTATATCATCCCCACTGCTCAGAGATAATAAGATTGTTAGGGCAGCTTTGGCTTTATTCTCACATAAGTTTGAGTAAAGCTTTGTTTATGAGCATGCCCATTATAAATTGGAGGAATCCTCTTTCTACCCAAATATTATCAATCAGTTTGACTGGCACTTGAAGTTTTCACCTCAAAGAATGTGCCTCGTAGAAGTGTTCCATATACACAACTATAAAACTCTGCCCTTTTGACAGAGAATGATTGCAGCTAATGGTCCTAATGCAAGCAAGTGAAATTCCCTTCCATGCTTGACATTTGCATAATATGTCAATTTGTTCATTGCGGTCTGACATTTTCATAACCTAAAGGAGTTAGAGGCTGGTAGCCAGGAAAAGGAATCAGGCCAGAGCCTGGAAAGGCGTAGTCATAAGGGAATGGATTGGTAATAAAGTCCTCAAGGTCACACAGGTGGTTCCAGGCAGGCCCCAACCAGACCCTAGAACAAAGCCAGACACAAACTTAGGTTCTGATTTGTTTTCCCTTTAACATGACTTAGTTGGGGGCAGGTGGACTGTCATCCTCTGTCCAGAAATCACTTAGCGGAAAAGAAGGTGGCTTGCAATCTAACTGAAGTAAGAATGTCAACAGATGCAGAATTGAAGATAATTTCCGTTTTAGATACAGGCTGTGAAAGAACAGCCCTGTTCCTGGAATTCCTGGAGAGAATGGTACTGCTGTGGATGGTGCATGAGAACTGGGCAAAGGAGGTCTGAGAACACCTAAGTCAGGATGGCAGAAATGAGAGGACTCTGGGAGAAGTCAGAGCGCAGCAGAGAATGAGCAGGGGAAAACCTCAGGAAGGGTGACCAGCAGCTGCCTTGTCTTCTGCACCTGTCACTCCTATCCAGCTCCCTTTGTCTTTATCTATGACATCAGGGTTTTAGCCAATGATGTCACGGGGCAAGTGTGTGAGGTACTACCCCCAATAAGAAGATGAGGAAGGAGACCAGCAGACTTCCCTCCTCTCTGCTACATAGGGCAAGGCAGGCTGAGGAATGAGGTGGGAAGATCTACCTTTAGATATTTACCCTCAGCTATGCAACCCTCATCTCAGATGGCTACTTCTCCATGAGCTTAAATTTAGGCCATAGTTTCTATGAATACTTAGGGAATATGTTGATAATGTTATGATTCACAGGGTTTCCAAAGTAATCTCTGCAAATATTATGTGTCCTTTATTATCTGGAGAAGTAATAAGCTTTTATTAACCATAATAACTAACATGTGTATGTGATTTACTGTTCGTGAAGTATTTCGGTTGCATTATATTTGAATCTCCTAATAACCTTCCAAGGGAGATGACATCATCATCTCCTTTTTAAGATGAATGAATTTCTTGGAGCTACTGAGTTAGCCAGCAAAGCATAGATTTTTAATTTACTGATTTACTAACACAGGCTCTTCACTCAAAGTTCCTCTCACCTTCAGAAGTAAAAATCTCCTCACTGACTGCAATTTGCCTTTAAAAGACTGCTATTACAAATAAAGAGCTCTTGCATTTATTCAGATTATTCAGATTGAATCCTCTTTTTTCTTAATACTTCAAGGTACTTTATGTACACAGTAGGTATTTAATAAGTGTTAACTGCTTGGTTATTGTCTCTTTATACTCCTCAAAAGTAATCACGCTGATACGAATACATTTGATTAAAAAATCATTTTGGAGTAAAGAGAATAGTCAGAAGTTGTAATTCCCAACGTGGGAAACTAATGAGAATACAAATGAGAAGCAATTCTTTTTAGTTTAAGAAAAGGCTGTAACCTCCAATGTCTGAGTGGATTTAAAATCGTTTAGATGGCCAAAACCAGAAGGCAACAAGGCAGATGCTTTATGCCTATGTAAAACTGATAAAAGGCAGTTCTTATGAGCCTCCAAACTAGTCTCTCCCATACGCACCCAACAACCAAACAATACACAATTTTATCTTACCAGTATAGTGTCCCATTCTATTCCTAGGTGTGTGTTTTGCCTTTGTATTACATAATCTTCTTTACAACCCTCCTTTACCCAACACTGCTCGTGGGTTTAGCTATCTTTCTTGTCTCCCAAAGATATCAAAAATACTCTCCCCCCTGGCTAATTCCCTGTGAGAACCGATGTTATGGTCTCAACAGGACAAACAAAGCCCATGGAGGAGGGGGACGGGCAGGGGTCGGGGGGTGGGAAATGCTTGTCAGCAACAGGTGTTTCCAATTTGGCTACGCTGACATTCCTTACTTCATCAAGTATTGCTTCTATTTGGGCTTCCTTCTGCTTATACTTTTCCTTAAAACATAAAAAAAAGCCATTTTGAGTCACAACATTTATTACTTTTGGTGTTTAAAATTGTATTAAGGGCAGCCTCGGTGGTGCAGCGGTTTAGCGTGGCCTGCAGCCCAGGGCATGATCCTGGAGACCCTGGAGACCCTGGATCAAGTCCCACGTTGGGCTTTTTGCATGGAGCCTGCTTCTCCCTCTGCCTGTGTCTCTGCCTCTCTCTCTCCCTCTGTGTCTCTATGAATAAATAAATAAAATCTTTAAAGAAAAACTGTACTAAAATAATCCTTTGGGTTTAAATGTTCTCTTCTGACAGTAATGCTAAGATCTGAGACTTGTTCAGGATTAGGGTTAGGCAAGAAGAGAATTAAGATGAAGGGCTGCTTTTCTTACCAGCTATTAAATATATTATAAAGCCGTAATTATAATTAAGTTGAACTATAATTAAAGAGGGTGTTGACATAGAGGAAACCCTGGGGTATAAACAAATACTAGCATATGTATTAATATGTGCTAGACAAGGCAGTACATATCAATAAGGAAGATTATTATTATGCAGTAAGTCATGGGGAAGGAGAAGGTCTTGATTCATACTACAAAAGAAATTCCAACTAGATTAGATTTAAATACTTACAATAAATCAAACTATGGGAATTAGAAAAAATAGAGAGGAATTTTTAAAACAGCTTTATCGAGATATAATTGGCAATCAACCACTATTGACAGTGTATGATATAGTATGTTTTGACATAATGTGTATACCCTTTAAAACATCTCTAAATCCTAGTAGTGAGCATTTCTTTCATCCCCAGAATTTCCTCATGCCCCACAGTGATGCCACCCTCTCATACGTTCCCCATTCCCAAGCAACCACAGACCCACTATTGATTACCATAAATTACTTCGTATTTTCTAGAGTCTTCTATACAGAATCATACAGAGCATACTTATTTTGTCTAGTTTCTTTCATTCAGCATAATTATTTTCAGTTTCAACCATGCTGTTGCATGAATCAATAATGTGTTCATTTTTATTGCTGTGTTGTTTATCCATTAATCTGTTGATGGACATCGGGGTTGTCTCCAGTGTTTGACTATTACAAATAAAGCCACTATGAACATTCATGTTAGAAGCTTTAAATATATTTTTTCTTTCCTTTTGAGTAAATACCTGGAGGATTTTTAAATGATCTGTGAAAAGAAAGGGCCTTGTAAGTGTAAAAATGGGGGTCCACGTTGGAAAAAAAATTCTATTTGACAGCATTAACATTTTTAACTTCTTCACATAAAAAAATGCCATTAACAAAATTCTAGGTTAAATGAGAGTCAAGGAAAATATAGAAGGGATAGCTCACAGTGGTAAGAACTTGCTAGGGGCAAGGCATCAAAAACTGTGTTTGCTGTGTCAGTTGTATCACTGCCTTCAACAGTCCTGAAAGGTGGATTGTTATCCCAGGTTAAGGCACTCTAGGTCTTAACCCAGGTTCTATGCTGCCTCCCTGTGTGGAGACAGAGCATATGTTGCCCGCAGATGGCATGCTTGTCAGGAGAAGCCCAGCGACCTAATGCAGAGAAGTGTATGTGAAACATAAGAGAAACAATTAATAAAATGCATGTCTAGGCCACATATGTGATATCATAGGTCAATAGCCTTAATATAAGGAACTTATGCAAAGGCTATAGGAAAATACTAAGAAATAAAATGAGAATGAGACGTAAATAGGTAGTTCACAACTAAGGGAAAATATATTGAAGTTTACTTTTAATCAAAGGAATTAAAACATTGCTGGAACACCTTTCAAAGTAGAAAATATTTTTAGTTATTTTGCTGTTGGGTCGTTTTGCTTTGATAGTGGCAATATGTGATGTTAGTGAGGTTGGAAGACATTCTCACACTTTGTTGGTGGGAGTCAAAATTAATACAGTAATTCTGGAAAGCAATTTGACAATATCAATAAGGATCAATGACTTTGAAAGTAATTGCACCATTTGATTAAAATTTCCTCTTTGGAATCACATAAGGAAATAATGTGAAATGCATACAAAGATTTATGTACAGACATCTCTCTTTTTTAGCATACGAATAGCAGTGAAAAGTTGAAAATACCTAGTAACAGGAAAATGAGCAGCTAAAGTCATTCTGTAGATAAGTAATCCTATGCAGTTACCAAAGGGGTGTTTATCAAGCTATTTCATAAATTATTAGGAGTGGAACTTACTACAAATTTTCTGGAGAGCAGTTTGATAATACTTTTAGTTGACGTAAAATACTTATGAGCATTGACTTAGTAATTCTGCTTTTCAGATTGTCTAAAGTGGAAATACTTTTGCACAAAAATTTGTAAGGATATTAATCACAGTATTATTTAAAATAATAATTTTTTAAAACAACTAAATGCCCAACAATGGATAAATTATTCAATAAATTCAATAGATTATTTAATAAATTAAATTATGGCACATTCATATAATGAAACCATTTAAAATGTCTTACAGTGAGAGAGAATATACCTTTTAATAAAATATCATCTACCGTTGAATCCTGATATTGAAATTAAAAAATAAAGAAAGAAAAAATGAATAAATAAAGATAAAGAAGAAAAATATCAGTAATGATTAATCTATGGGTAATACATTGATTTTTGTCTTTACTTCCATTGTGTTTTCTAAGCTTTCTTCAGTGGATATATATACTGCTTTCACATCACTATGATATAAATTAGGTTATAGAGGCAGAGTATGAAATTGAATACTCAATCTCAATGCAGCCATGTACAGAAAAGAGGCAAGAAGGGTATCAATCAAAACATTAAAAGTATGGTTTTTGTTATCTTTTCTGTAATTTTTGAAATTTTTCTAAATAGTAAGGAATCAGGGCAAAAACTATTTTGAGAAAGAGAGAGAAAACACAAGACCCTCCTTTAATTTGAGAAAAACAATGCATGAGAACAGAAGAGCATTGTAGTGGGCTCATCCTACTGCAGGGGCAAGATATACCTCTCCAACCAGTTTAAAAGGATGAAGTGGTTGCTGTAAATAACTTCAGACTTTAGACTCCGGAGACCCAGAGGACATCCTCAAAGTGCTACCCTTTCCTCTTTCTGGACTCTGCTACTCTCTGCTTAACTTTATTCTGGGTGAGGGGGCACCTGGGTGGCTCAGAGGTTGAGCATCTGCCTTTGGCTCAGGTTATGATCCCAGGGTCCAGGGATCGAGGCCCACATCAGGCTCCCCAGAGGGAGCCTGCTTCTCCCTCTGCCTATGTCGCTGCCTCTCTCTCTGTCTCTCATGAATAAATAAATTAAATATTTTTAAAAAAATAAATAAAGGGGCACCTGGGTGTCACCATGGTCGGGTGGGGGCCAGGGAATGGAGTATTCTACTTCTCTGTTTGAAGGGAAACAAAGTCAGCCTCACAGCAAACACATAAAATAGATGATAAGAGAGGTTACAGGAGTAAAGATGGGAAGGCAATGTTGGAAGGACAATGTGACAGATGTCAATGACAAAGTAGAAGGTACGGTGCCAGGCATTTGACAAAATTACCTCATTCAGTCCTCACAGAATTACAGCAGGTAAATTTCAAAGGAAACTGAGGGTAAGTGAAACTTCAGTGTTTCACCCCAAAACAGGCTGGTAGAACATGGCAGTGAGGAGATTTGAACTAAGGTGTGTCCAAATCCATAGCCAAACCTCCCCTCCCAAATGTTTGTCTTTCTTAAGCTCCACAGCTGCTTCCTCTAACGTGGAGGAACAGAGACCCTCTGTGTTGGCTTCATGTGGGAAATGGCAAGGGGGCAAGCAAAAGCTTTAACCTTCTGAAGGAAACGTCTAGGCGGCTGCCTCTCTCTGCTCTAAGAAGAGCTAACACAGAGAATAATAATATATCAGAGTGGGTGCCGTAGGTAAAGTATTGGATATTTTCCTGACACTAAAAGCAGCTGTGGGATTCATAGACATTAAAAGATTTTCACATTCCAATTTTTACTTTTTCCAAGAAAGTTGGGCTTATTCCATGTTGGCATTCAAAGAGTATTTTCCACAATATCCTAGGCACTCTCAAAGATATAAAAGTAAACATCATCTAAATGAGGACACAGAGACAAGAGATGGGAAATTCAAGGTGGAAAGACATAAATGGCAACCTGGGATAAATGGCCCTTGTAGGTCTGGCAGTTCCCCAACCAAAGCAGACAATCTAAAAGGAACCTAAGTTTATTTATACCTGCTGAGAATTTACTCTACCTAGTGATTAAACCTCCAGGACACACCAGCTAAGTTTAGTGGAGCTTTAAGAACTCGGGCTTTGCATTTCCTTAACCTTCTTGCTTCCTGTCCTTGGTTCTGCATGAAAAAACTCATCTCCTCACAGTTCCAAGAAATAATTCCAAAAATAAATGTAGGCATTTGCTTTAACCAGGACATTATGTCCCCAGTTTTCTTTCCAAAGCCTACAGGATGTACACGTTGCTCTTGAGGTCTGTCCACAAGCACAGCAAATGCAAGTTCTACATTTGCTCCCCAGCTGAGTGTCTGTGCTTGGCAAAGCTGCACACAGCAGATAATACCCATGAAGGAACAGCTGGATGAGTGATTTATACTGAAAAAACAAAACAAAACAAAACTAGCAAACCCTTGGGATTTATTTAGCACAATATATTTAGTTGTTCATTCAGAAGTAAAATTCCATACATTAAGTAATGTATGTAAAAGTACTTTGTTAAGCATTAAAGAGGCACACAATTGCTGGGGATTCTGACATGAGACTCATTAGCCATTACTTCAGTCAGTGTGGAGCTAATTCCCTACAGACTCATAGCGGGGGGAGAAATACTGTCTTATGGCCCCTGGGGTCCTTCTCACCAAAACTGAGGAAACACGACAAAGCTGGAAAAGCACAGACCTTGAAGTCAGATTTAGATTCAAATGTAATTTTTACACAGTTACTAGCTAGGGAGCTCTCTGGGTCCATATGCCCTCATTTGGATAATCCAGTTATCAACTGGAACTTCCTACCTGCCTTAGGGAGTCAGATAAAGTTGGTGTGCACCAATTAGAAAGTGTAAACCCTTCCCACAACCTTTGGGAATTCTTGGGAATTACTGTCCTTTAACCTATTATTCATCTGGCTCCAATAGTACACAAGCCATATTCTCTTTTCTCCTTTTCTCAGATTGCAAGTGAAACTCTACCCCCTTGCCAGTATCCAGAAAGAATCCACTCAATACTGACATGTCTAGGAACTTCACTGAAGGTTATGGGGTTGGCAAGGACTGGTAGACCTGGGGAATGTAGGAGGTGGGGGCACACAGCCATTTTCATCTCTCTACCAATGTCATCTTACTTTTCCTCTTCTTTTCTGCTCCTCATACATGACTCCAGATTGTTTCTTAGGAACTACAAATATTTTTCCTCTTGCTATACAGAGAAATTTAGCTCTCTTATGTTCTTGTTCCAAACCTTCATACTCAAAATGCATCAAGATGCTAACAGAACAATGGGGTTTCCAATGGCTTTTTCAGGAGGTAGTCAAGGTTATAAATAGAAAAAAAAAAGAAGTTTTCCATCATATTTTTTTAAAAAGTGTAATAATAATAATAATAATACCTACCTTGATACTTTGCAAGATTTGTGTGAGTTTATATAGAAGGGATGAAAATCCTTTGCACATAGTAAGTTCATAATAAATACTGCTGCTGAGCATGATGATTCTGTATTAGGTAGCCAGTGTTTGCAGGAATTGTACTTCTCTGGGTATCACTTATCACAATTGTAGTGAATTATTTTTGCAATCATATTTTCATGTCTGTCTCCCCCATATGCTGTAAGTTTCCTGAAGGCAGAAACTATTTCTGTCTTGTTTACCACTGTGTCACCAATGACTCATACAGTGCCTGGCCCACATATTTAACTCTTCATTGCATTAATAAATAGATGAATGAATAAATGGAGAGATATTAGGTGTGGAGGATTTTTCTCTTTCTTTAGAGTTAGTGACTTCATAGGAAGAAGTGCTAGGGCAGGTGAGAGATGGTGAAGTCACGAAAGACATTCTCCAAGTGGTTTTTTTTTTTTTTCCTCCAAGTGTTTTAAGCTCTTGAAGAGTTTGGGAAAGATTAGTAGAGCCCCAGCTTCTCCATTCACCCCTGTTTCTCTGCATTTTCTGCTCTCTCCACCGGATTAGCCTCCTACATATTCCAATGGGTTTTATCAGTCTCCCTAAAGCTTAAAAAAAAAGACAATAGAATATTTGTTTGCTTACCTCTACACTGTTTCACTAACACAAACTGTGACCATTAGGCTTTTGGACTATTCCAAGAAAATCTATCTTACCCATAATTTATGGGAAATACCTACATTTTCCCCCAATATTTTCCCATGGTACATATTCCACTTTTTAGTTACCTTGTTGGATCACCTAATAATCTAACTTTAATGTTATAACATATTCTGAACAGGAAAATGTACTGTAATGAAACTTGTAAATTAACTTTAGGAGTGTAACTCATTCCTGGACTGCAGAGTTGGCTTTATGTGCAGGGACTACATAGTGCAAAGCAAAGACACGGGATTTACAGTCACCCTCTTCTGTGGGCCTCCTCTTCTCATCTGACAGTGAGGAGTCTGGGCTAAACAAATGGGTTTTCAACAGTAGCAAAGGATAGGAGCCTAAGTGGGCTGGGTTCAGCCCTCTTTTCCCTGCCAGAGCAACTGTTATTTTAACTTTTTTTAGATGCTTGGCTCCAGTTAAGGAATTAATTTGAAGAAAAGATTCCATGGCAAAAATTAAAATCAGCAAACTGGAAGAGACTCTTCTATAATCCAAAGAAAATTAAATCACCTAACAAATGTTTTCTGAGTCTAGGGTGCTGTTTCAGTGGGATTGTCAGATAAAATATAGGATGCGAAATTGAATTTCAATTTCAGGAACAATGAATAATTTTGTAGTATTAGTATGTCCTATATTCAAGTCACACACAAAATCTGACAACCTTATAATATGCTAGGCACTTTAAGAGTTGGGGTCGAGGGACGCCTGGGTGGCTCAGTGGTTGAACATCTGCCTTCGACTCAGGGTGTGATCCTGGGGTCCGGGATCGAGTCCCACATCGGGCTCCCTGCATGGAACCTACTTCTCCCTCTTCCTGTGTCTCTGCCTCTCTCTCTGTGTGTCTCTCATGAATAAATAAATAAAATCTTTAAAAAAAAAAAAGAGTGAGGGACAAGCGTCATATACCAAGAAGAGCACAAAGACATGATAAAAGGAGTTAAATGTGTTGCTGTAGATTTTATTATTATCATTATTATTATATAGAGTCCGGGGATCCCTGGGTGGCGGATCGGTTTGGCACCTGCCTTTGGCCCAGGGCGCGATCCTGGAGACCTGGGATCGAATCCCACATCGGGCTCCAAGTGCATGGAGCCTGCTCCTCCCTCTGCCTATGTCTCTGCCTCTCTGTCTCTCTCTGTGACTATCATAAATAAATAAAAATTAAAAAAAAATTTATTATATAGAGTCCTCACCCCACCCCATCCCCAAAGACTATTTCCTATGCCCTTACTACTTCTGAAATTTATTGCTCATTTAAAAATTGAAATTGATGGAAAAATAGTGCTTAATATACAGAATTTAACTTTACAGCAAATATACTCAGAAGACATCTATGCCATGGAGTTGGAAATTATACTTCAATACCCTGCATTAAAAATAACCTCTGTGGTTCTAGAAATGACAGAATCTGGGGAATAATTCTCTACCTGTTCCTCATATGATTTGTTCTTCCTACCGTACTGCATGTCCTCAGTTTTGTCTAGAAGGGCATGAGATGCCATGAGGCAACACTTGTCATATTCTTTGGCCCAGGAAGCAGTTAGCTCCATTCAAAATGGGAGAGTGGTAAAAATTATTTTGTATTCAGTTTTAAACTCCTGTTTAGTGAAAGTATCAGTATTTGGAGGGTATTTGGTGTCTTTGGAGATACTCAGAGTTAACCAAAATTGACCATTTGGGGCTTGCCTGAAATGGGACTGTTTGTTTCTGACGTATATAAAGACTATCTTAATCATCAAAGAAAGAACTAGTTTATATTGAGGAGGGGACCTGAGTCAAATTGTACCTATGAAAATTGTTATCTAAGTTCTCATCCACAGACCGCCTATAGTTTAAAAGTTAAAATGATACATAAGTGTGCAAAATTATTTTGTGAGATATTCACAAAACTTCACTTATTTAGGTGAAATCTTCATTATTCCTTCTCAGGTAGTCTGTTCTTCTTTACCACATCTCCCCACGTCTTAAAAAATATATTTGAAGCCATATGAATAGAAGCGAACAGTTTCTCCTATTTCATTTGTAAGCAGTTTCTCTTAGCAATGACTGAGCCACGTATGCATTGGAACTCCCTCTGAACAGTGTATACAACCAACAGCTGCTCTGAGAGGGGAAAAACCCTCAGAGTCCCACCACCGAACCTTCCAATTCCAGTCTTCCAAGACTTTTTCATTTCCCCCCTTCTCCAATTCATCCTGTACCTACACTGTCAGACTAATTTTTCATCATTACTGTTTGCATTTTTTTAACTCCTGTACACAGAAATCTAGTGGCTTCTCGTCTCCTCCTCTGTACAATGGAAGCCACCCGATGGCCTGCAGCCAATGTAATCATCCTCCTTGGCTTCACTCATTCCTTCTAGGCACTAGTGGTATAATGAACATCACTGAGATGCTGCATGCCCTTCATGAAACTGACAGTCTTATGAGTGATACAGACCCCAAAAAACCAATTTCATAAAGTATTCTATGGCTATAATTTTGATAACTGTTATAAAAGTAAATTATGAGGGCATTATGAAAGCAGAGAGCTAGAGTGTGTTAGTGGAAATTAGGAAAGGCTGCCCTAGGGTGGTGATGCTAATGGGCTGGCCAGGTTTGGGGCTGAGAGCAGTTGGGATGTGCACTGGGAAAAGAGAAGAGAATATTCCAGGCAAAGGAACGGAAGGCCCAGAGCCATGTGTGACTGCTGTGCAGTGAGTGAACAGAGTGACATGTGTCAACAGTGAACCTAGGAGCCCAATTGCTCGAACCTGCAAAGACATTTTAAGGATTTGGATTTTAAATTAAAGGCAGTGGGAAGCCCAACCTGCATTTACGTGCTGGTCGTCTGAATGCATCTTAGTTGACTACGGAGGCCATTAGATAAAAAAGGCATGGCTCCTAAATAAGCTCATATAATCACAACCTGCCATAATAAAGCATGACATCCAAACCAAGAAAGGCAGCCACAGTACAGCCTCCACTAGTGAGACTACCCCAGGGACTCCAGAAATAAAACAACGTAGTATGTCTATTTGTTTTATTTTATTTTTATTTATTATTTATGATAGTCACAGAGAAAGAGAGAGAGAGAGAGGCAGAGACATAGGCAGAGGGAGAAGCAGGCTCCATGCACCGGGAGCCCGATGTGGGATTCGATCCCGGGTCTCCAGGATCACGCGCTGGGCCAAAGGCAGGCGCCAAACCGCTGCGCCACTCAGGGATCCCTGTCTATTTGTTTTAAAACAAAGGTGTCCGTATTGGTTGTTTGCCCCTCACATGGTTTACTAACAATCCAGATTGCTGAGTAAACTAAGCCAAGCCTGGACACCTTGACCTCTTCATTCCCTCCTTCTACCTGCTGTCCCTGACCTGATGCACCCCTTCTTCTACTCTTAGGAGTCCACTGTGTCTGTAAGAGGAGAGTATTTGACAGTAAGAAACGTTGATCTAATTGTAATGTCTTTTTCCCACGCCCCTTCTAGCTGATGTCTCCTGCAGAGTTCACGGTCCTGGTTCTGAGAGTCAAGAGCCATGAGCACCACATTAATGGAGGATTGGCATTGAATGCTGTGCTAGAAAAAGTTGCCAAGAGCATGTTGCAAATAACTCTTGACAACTTTTGCAGAGGAAAACTGCGTAATTAGCTTAAACTTTTTAAACTAAAAAAACACCTGACTGATTCTGTGTAATTAGGATATAAGCAGGCACCATATTAAAAAAATAAGCACACTGGTCATACTGTAAGTGACATATTTAAAAGCTAAAAATGACCATCTTTTTTATTTTTCTTTTTGTTTGGAGGTGAGAGGGTTAGTCAATTTCTATTCTTCACCATCACAACTAGTCTTCCCCCTACACACCTCCAGAAAATATTGGCATAATCCTAAATTTGGGATGAACAAAGGCATACCAAACTTCAAAAGGCTGTCATTTCAAGGACTTACTAACGTGGCTGCTTTGCAGACTATTAATGGACCTTGGAGAACAATAACTCAAGTTTAAAGCATTTTCAGGCATATGGTTCCATAGGGCAATGACTTGCCTGCTTGAGAAGACTTCTGCAGGTCCTTATGATTATAACAACCACTTGTGAACTCCAAGGTTCTCATTCTTTACTCGCTCAGCCCCATCCCTAACACCTCATATTCATTTCTTGATAAAAGTTCTCTAGAGCATTTGACTCTAGTGGCACTGCCTCCAAGAAATAGATCAGTAAATCATAAAAGAGGAAAAGTGTCATTGACTTGTAAAGGCAGTATTACATGATTTATATACTGAAAAGCATCTCTAACCAGGACCCAAGAATTTAAACTTTTTGATTTTGCTACTTCACCATGCAGCCTTAAACTTGCCGCCTGATTTCTGAGTGTCATTGTTCTCACCAAGTGACACCACAGAGTTGGGAAACAGTTATTACCGACATATTACAAATAGGAAAATAATGACAAGGAGCTTCTTGATCTGGTTCCTTTATTTACAAACCATTTTTTTTTTCTGGCCCCTGAAACGTTATTAAGGCTCTGTACTTTTTGAAATGCCTTGACTTGATGTTACTGTGTAAGAATGGGACTGATTCATGTTTCTTTTTTTTTTTTTAAATTAATTTTTATTGGTGTTCAATTTACCAACATACAGAAAAACACCCAGTGCTCATCCCGTCAAGTGTCCACCTCAGTGCCCGTCACCCATTCCCCTCCAACACCCGCCCTCCTCCCCCCTTCCACCACCCCTAGTTCGTTTCCCCGAGTTAGGAGTCTTTATGTTCTGTCTCCCTTCCTGATATTTCCCAACATTTCTTCTCCCTTCCTTTATATTCCCTTTCACTATTATTTATATTCCCCAAATGAATGAGAACATACACTGTTTGTCCTTCTCCGATTGACTTATTTCACTCAGCATAATACCCTCCAGTTCCATCCACGTTGAAGCAAATGGTGGGTATTTGTCGTTTCTAATCGCTGAGTAATATTCCATTGTATACATAAACCACATCTTCTTTATCCATTCATCTTTCGATGGACACCGAGGCTCCTTCCACAGTTTGGCTATTGTGGCCATTGCTGATAGAAACATCGGGGTGCAGGTGTCCCGACGTTTCGTTGCATCTGAATCTTTGGGGTAAATCCCCAACAGTGCAATTGCTGGGTCGTAGGGCAGGTCTATTTTTAACTCTTTGAGGAGACTCAACACCAAAGAAACAAACAATCCAATCATGAAATGGGCAAAAGACATGATTCATGTTTCAAGCTCAATGAGACAACAGCTCACAGATGGAAGGGAGCCTCACTATGTGGGCTCAAAGGATACTGTTGGTCACATATAGCTAATATCGATGTCCCAGAATCCCTTTCGACAGTTTTTTTTGGAGCTTTTAAAGAACAGTTTTTCAGTAGTTACTTCTCTCAGAACCTAATCATTTCCAGGTAGTAGTTTAGACTCATTAAGTCTTTGAAGTCACTAACGTGCTATTAAATGCATCACTACTCTGGTGCATTAAATGACAGTGAAATAGTAGGCACTAGTCTGTGTGGCCAGACTGGCAGGAAATGGCTTGAGTACCCCTCCGCCAAAGCCTTTATTTAAAAAGGAACTGCTTGTTCAGTCTTGGATGCAGAGCTTGCCGCTTATTACCCTTTGTTATGTTCTCACAAGGTCCAGGGACACTTGTTTCCATAAATGTAGACACTGAAGCATGAATCTGGAACACTTGCTTTCAGTATTCACAGATTCACAGAACAGACATATACTGATGCATCACAAGAATGACTTTTACAATCTCAAAAGCATATCCACAGTGACATTGATGCTATTTGGCTAAAAGTGTTTTGTGCTATAGCTCTTACTTTGTATCACTGTGACTGATTCTAGTTGTGTATCCATGGAAGTAGGGGTAGTTTGAAGTATGGACACCATTGAGTCAGAGATATGGGGTGTTTGTGCATGTGTGTGTATGTGTGTGGTCTTTTTTGTTTGTGCGTGTGTGTGTGTGTGTGTGTGGCCATTTACCAGTTAACATGGGGGTTTATGATTCAATAATTAACTTTGTTTTCTGGTTCTCCAGGCAGATTAATTTTCTACATAATTGTATTGTACATCACTTTGTCCTTTATATTGTGGTAAAAATAACATAACATAATAAGAAGATGTGATCTTTTAATAGAGTAAATGCATTTCATTGTGGTATAGGCTTTTGGGGATCATAAAGTTCCCAGCAGCAGGCACCTCATTTGCAGACCCTTTAGTTAGCTAGAAACTCCTATGTTTCAAAATATTATATCAATTAAAAGCAGGATGTTCTCCTATCCAGATGATTTCTGATCTGTAGTAGATCGGAGTTCTAATAATTCTTATATTGTGATAGTCAGATATGTGATCTCATATCTTAATAATCTGAAAGTATTCTTTACTAGATTTACCTCTATTAAATTTGACCATGTTAATTAAGCAATCAGAGCTAATTTAGTTTGTTGATATAGATGGGATCAGAGTGTAGCCTAATTAATTCTTATCATTAAGCCACTGAGATTGAAAGAGCTTGTATCAATGATAACTTTGTGTCCAGAAATTCCACCACTAACTCTCTGGAGTGGAATATTCCTAGAGCATAGTTGATATAGCGACTCCTGTAGGACCATCTAGATTTGTTCAAGAATTACTGAGGGATAAAGCACCCAAATTTGAGTTTTTGCTTCATGATGGTGTTTAACAGATGCCAAATGAATGTTGGTCAGATGTATATGGCAATAGGATGAAGAAGCTAAAAACTTGGGAGGACAGCCAGGTAGATTACCTGGGTATAAATTTTAGCTTTTAAAAATCTCTAACCCTCATCTCTTTTCTCATCTGTAAAATAGGAATGATAACACCTCCAGATCTGAGTATTAAATAAGATCATAAACATTAAGCAGGAACATAGGAGGTCTCAATAAATTAATGAATGCTATTTGGGAGCAAGCCGAGTCTAAGGATGAATAGGTTGGTCATGCAGCATGATGGTCAAGTATAGAGCTCCTGGAGAGACTTGTAAAATGCCACTACTGGTTCTGTGGCTACCAGTATTGTGATCTTGTGGAAGTTTCTTAACCATTCAATCTGGATTAGTGTTCTATTGCTGCTATAACAAATTATCACAGATTTATGGCTTAAAACAACACACAAGTCCAAAACGGGTCTGACTGTGCTAAAATTGGGTGTTGGCAAGGTTGCTTTCCTTCTGGAAGTCCTAGAGGAGAATTCATTTCCTTGCCTTTTCCAGCTTCCAGAGGCCACCTGCATTCCTTGGTTTGTGGGCCTTACCTACATCTCCAAAGTGTGTCTTTCCTTTATAAGGACTCATAATTACATTGGGCCCACGCACATAACCCAAGATAATCTCCTTATCTCAAAATTAATTTGATCACATCTGCAAAGTCCTTTTTGCTATGTGAGGTAACATATTCACAAATCTGGAGATTGGGATGTGTGCATCCTTGGGAGGCCATTATTTTGTCTACCTCTTCAGCCATGGTTTTCTCCTCTATAAAACAGGGAAGTGTAATATGACCTATCTCAGAGTTAGGATGAGAAATAAATAGGACAATGCATATAAAGTGCTTATAATTCAGAGCCTCCCTACACATGGGAAGTATTTCATACATGCTAACTATTATTGTTATTATTCTCCGTGAACGAATCTCATAGTCCCTTCCTGCTACATAACCCAAGCATTCATGTCTCCGCCTCAACAAAATGATCCAGAAGGCCTGGATGATTCAAGACTGAGAAAGAAGGCGCCTTCCCACCAGCTATTCTTCCCCACTAAAATTCTTGGCAACCACCAACTTAGAGCCATGGTTCTCTCAAGAAACAGAGATTTCTTCCAGTCATCCCTTAATTTCAGACAAATTCTCTTCAAAGGAAGGGACATAACGGGGAGGCTTATAATTCATAGAAACAGATCCAGTGGCAAGAAATAAGGGCTGCCTCTGTTTCTTCTCTTTCCATTCTCTACTCTTGTCATGCCAGTAAGCCCTCGTCTCAGGGAAAGGACCATGGTGTGCAGAATGCCATTGTTTACTGCCGAGGATCTTGCAGCCATAACTTCTGGCAGCTCATACACTCTGCCTGTTTCTTTTCCATGTGGCCTATTTAATTTTGGCATGTGCATGTATTAACCCCATATACTTGGCTGTGACTCTACTGAATAGCAATCATCAGAGTCCCTACAATGTCATTGCCATTTTCTGAGTTGTTTTATATTGTATCAGCCTGAGATATTTTCCACTGAGAGAATCTGAGTAGAGAAAGGAAAAAATAGCACAATATTAATTAATTTAATATTTAACTATGGGTTAGCCTCCATTCTACTTTTTAAAAAAGGTTTATTTATTCATGAGAGACACAGAGAGGGAGAGAGAGGGAGAGACACAGGCAGAGGAAAAAGGCTTCCATGCAGGGAGCCTGACGTCGGACTCGATCCCAGGTCTCCAGGATCACGCCCTGGACTGAAGGTGGCGCTAAACCGCTGAGCCACCCGGGCTGCCCTCCATTCTACTTTTTACTGACACGTTGCACTAGACTGAAAAGTTGTTAAATGTAGATTCCCTTACTCCTTGTTTTGTTGTTGTTTTTTTTAAAGATTTTATTTATTTATTCATGAGAGACACAGAGAGAGAGGCAGAGCCATAGGCAGAGGGAGAAGCAGGCTCCTCACAGGCAACCTGATGTGGGACTCCATCCCAGACCCCCGGATCATGACCTGAGGCAAAGGCAGATGTTCCACCACTGAGCCACCCAGGTGCTCTTTACTCCTCATTTTAAATGAGAACAAAATAGTTTCTTTGATGATCTAGGATTCTTGAAAATTGCCCTTTGAAAATATTTGTCCTGGCATAAATACATTTTGAGAAACATATAGGAGAATTAGTAAGGAGGAAGGGAACTTTAATTTAATAGACACTCTCTTTCATCTTTTCATATCCTCCATGGACTGTATTTGGAACCCTGTGTTCTTTTCATGCTTTGTTATTGGTTTTGAATCTGTTAAAAGATAGTAGTGGTTATATTGATATCTTCCTGCCTGCCTATCTTAGTGCCTTCCCCCCATTTGCCTTCCCATCATCTTTATCTCAAAAGACAGTTGGAGCACCTGGGTGGCTCACTTGGTTAAGTGTTTGACTCTTGATTTCAGCCCAGGTCATGGTCTCGGGGTCATAATCTCAGGATCATGAAATTGAGTCCCACTTCGGGCTCCATGCTGGGCACAGAACCTGCTTAAGATTCTCTCTCCCCCTCTCCCTTTGCTCCTCCTTCCCCACCCCCCTAAAAAAGAAGAAGCCAACCAAATTAGTTATACCAAGGTGAACTTTCTGATTCTCTCAGGGAAATTTGCAATTTAATATTCCCAGCTTTATTGAGGTGTAATTGACAAAACTGTAACATATGTAAAGGGTACAACATGATTTGATATACCTATACATTTTGAAATAATTCTCCCAAGCAAGTTACTTAACCCATTCATCACCTCAAGTACCTACCTTCTTTTTTGATGGGCAAGCCTAAGATTTACTCTCATAGCAAAGTTCAAGTTTAAATTTCATTATTACTTACTACAATCATCACGCCATACATTTGATCTGCAGAACTTATTCACCATATAACATTCTTTTTTTCTTTTCCCAGCGATTCTTGCTTGGTCCTTCTTTCTCAAGTTTAAGAACTGTCTGTTTTGTTGGTCTGGGTCGTATTCCCTAATACACATAGAAATGTAGAAAGTGAATAATGGAGCAGCGTTAAGGAAAGGAAAAGAAAGGGCAAAAGGAGGATCCAGGAAAGAGGGAATAAAATGCAAAGAGAGGTGGAGAAAGAACTTGAAGCAGAGAGTGCAGAGGACCTATGTGCTTCAGACTTGTAGGTCTCTTTCCTTAGAGGAATCATGCCAGCACACAACCCCTTACCACCATCCCACCCAGCTCCTCTTGGCATCTTCTAATGCATGTCTTCAACAATGCTTTAGCCTAGTTCATGTATGTGTGTGTACGAATGTCCCACCACGCCCATCCTCAGGGAAAAAGGAGAAGTTCCCTTGAGTCTTACTTTATACAATGCTGTTTTGGTCTTAAGAAGCCCAGTGGACTCTGTAGTCAGATGTGTCCGGTTGGAAACTCTAAATTGGTCATTTAGGCAATTACTTAATTCTTCTGAAGTCCACAGATAAATTGGTGGTGTCCACAGTAAAATGGGAATAACAATATCAACATATGCTGTTCTTATAAGAACTGAATGAGAAAACTCCTGCATAATGCTTGGTATAGGGCAAGCTTTTTTGTAAAATGGTAATAGTTTTAAATAGCATTATGGTAGTTATTCTTTTCATCTTATTATTACTACTTCTTCTCCCAGAAAAAGTCTGATTTTTCTTGTCCTATTGCAGAAAACAACTTTTTTCCCTGACTGTGCCTTTTCTACCTCTCCACACAAAACACTCCTTAACCCTAAAAAAATAAAAAATGGACATTATAAAGCACACAAGCCTCCCTGGCTTATATCTCAATGCTCAATGCCATGTCCTACACTTATTCTCACTTTGTTTTTCCAAGTTCTTCTCCTGGAAGTCATATTTCCAGAAGTCTAGACAACAATTGGCCCGTGAATTAATAGCTGCCTCAGTTTTTCTTTCCCCTTAATGCATTAGAATGGGACAAGGGGGAACCTATCTCTTTCCACTACTCTTTTTAAGATCCTTCAAAACAAAGAAGAGTTAGAATCCTTTCAAGCACCAGGAATTACACCATAAGGTCCTAAAGCACTTCGGATTTATCAGATGCAAGTTTCTGCCTGATGTGATAAGTGTGTAGACCAAAGTGCTCTGGTTTCTACCATGTGAGGAGCCCATCACTGCCTTCTCCTTGACATCTTTCCCTTTTGTCTGACCTTAAAGGGTCTGGTCTCCATGAGCCTTCTTGCACTCTCTCCCTGGGCAGTTGATTTGCAGATATGCCCATTGTGACTGGCCAACAGTTGGTGCTCCCTATAAAACAAATCTACCTTTGATTCTCACTAATCCTGGCCTTCTTGCCCTAAACCAGGCCACATAAGCAACTACACTTCCTTTATTTGCATATCCGTGTACATATGTAAACGTTTTGGTGGGGTGAGGGTCCTTAACCTTTTATCAAAACATTAAAAGGACCTAAATCTTAGCTCTGAACTGGACAGCATTGCACTGCTTAATCAGCTAATACATCCTATCATTTGGAAGCCTCATTATTGAGAAACTGAAGTGAACTCAGTCACTTGAACAAAATTTGGAATTACAATCTTAAAATTTTTCAAAATATTTTGCTTTTATAAATGTCTCTGTAATATATATACAACATAATCTCACTATAATAAGCGGTTCTCATAAATTAAGTTACAAAAATGAGGGTTGTCCTGGTGTAAGATTAATGAAAAATAATCAGTCTTCTACTTCTGGGGGGAGAGAACTTTTCATTTATTTGTTTTCAAGTATTAGACATATAGGAAAAAGAAACAGACCTATGTTTATGAACAGTGACATCTTACACTGAATTGAGAAAGTTCCAGATGATCAGAAGGCAGCCATTTCCTAACACCTGTCTCCCAGAAGTTAAGAATTTAGCCATCCCAGTAAGAGGACAAAGAAACCTCACTCTCTAGTGTTAGGGACAACCATAGTTCCACCATGACCAAGTGCCCTATACTCATTATTCCTCTTGAGAAATATTGATACACACACATACACACACACATACAAAACCATTGTCCCAAAGGCATATCATATTGAATAAAATGTAGTTCTCTGAAAAATCTTGGGTCCTAGTGCAGTGCTGGAAGCATCAGTATAAACAACCCCCTCCTGATAGTGATCTCACCTTAGGAGAGGTCCTTTTATTTATTTATTTATTTTCTTTTTTAGGAGAAGTCCTTTTAATTGAGCTCCCAGACAGGGCTCTCTGGTCCTTCAGGGACATTCTAATAACTTCAAACCCCATGTTACAGAATTCAAATATTCATTATCTTCCTTCCAAAAGTTTCTTTTTTACCCCCACCAAGTTGCTACCAGCCTTGCTCTGCAATCTTTAAGCCATTACTTACTAAGAAGGAGGAGGCGAGGGTGATAGCAGTTGCTAATGGGCAGGACTCCTAGCCTTTTACCAAGCCAAATGAAAACAAACAAAACCAAATGTCTTTAAACATCGGGTACACTCTTACCCCAGAACAGTAGGTTCCTTCCTGACTTGACAGTACCGCTAAGAGTAGTTCTTCCCAGAACAAAAATGGTTTTCTCAACTTTTTAATGGCATTTCCTCTTCCTTAAAGTTTGCCTCATTAGGTGCCCAATATCATTGTATGTAAATGTTTATATTTATATTCCCCAAAGAATTAATTATCTTCTCCTGGGCTCAAAGTACATTTTAAAGAGGGTCTTACAAACAAGAGAAACATTACAAGGCAACGTAAGAATTCCAACCTGATGTTCTGTGAAGAGGTTCATGGTCAAACTCAACAAGTATTATATTTCTAACTCAAACATGGCTATATATGAGGAGTGCCTCTGGGGCTCTTACAAACATGAATGCTCAGTTCCAACCCCAGATTCAATAGATCCAAGTGTTTGCGTTTTTCCAAGGTCTTCAGGCTAGTGTGATGGGCAGCCACAGCCAAGAACTACTATAGTTGGCACTTTGGAGAGGAGATCAAAATCCCTAATAACGCTGGTCATTATACTAAAGTAGTGAGCTCATAGTTCTGGCCCCCCAATCACAAGACCCAAGTTCCAAGAGCAGAAGATGATATTCAAAGTAAAAGAAATCTGAAACCCATTATAGCCATTTATTTTAGTAACAGCATTTTCCTACTTGCAGGAGCTCATCTTGATAAAGGACTGAGAAGTAAAAGCAAGTGCAATTATCCTTTGCCTCAGGAAAGAGCTCTGAATACTTTTTTATTATATTGCCAAAGATGAGGCTGAGAATGTAAATCTGAGAAAGTCCTATCAGAGGCCTCTTTCATTAACAGAAATGGAAACAGGCATTTATATGCCACCAATAAATCAATTAAAGGAGGAAAGGAGCTTGAAATGGCCTTCCCTACAGTTATTAACTTGGGGGATTGCAAGGCTGGGTGATTGGTGAACCCAGCACCCTCCTGTCATCCAACGTGGAGCAAAGCAAAGGAAAATAAGGCCTGGAAACAGTCTTATCATCTAAACACAAAGAAAAAAAATAAAAAATAAAAATAAAAAAATAAACACAAAGTCTGCAGGTCTTGAGTGTTTGCTCAAGTGGAGCAGAGGCAAAGCAGAGCCAGACGTTTTTAAAAACATTGTCAGCTTTTGTGGACTTAAAACATGAGAGTGTGAACCAACGTGTGACTTGGTGTGTTTCTACGTATCTGGATTTCCATCAGTCCAAACGACTGGGAACCATTTCCATCTCCATGATTATTTCCAGTATAACAATGTTTTAGAATAGGAGTTCCGTTAGGGAGTATGTATTACACCAAATTACTATTATCATTTGGAATAATTTGTTTCTCCTTCTAAACCACGAGCTTCTTAAAAGCAAGGATCATGTCTTATTCATCTTTGTATCTTGAGAAACTAGCAGAGGATCTGACAAATTATAGCTGCCTTATAAAGGACTCTCCCCTGCAGTTTGAGAGCACTGTGGACCCTTCCCCTCCATCTCCTTCTGGCCTGCCAATCACCTAGTTCTATCAACTTATTTTCATTACTAGTTGCAGGAAATCTTAATTTGTATTCAACAGTGGCAGCTGGAGGAAGATTACTAGTGATTAGAATTCATACCAGCCTAGGAATTTAAAAAGTAAAAGCCAAAAGAAAAAAAAAAAAAAAGGACGAAATGTGTTTTGGGGAAACTTTTTTTTTACCTGCCTGAGTCTCAAGCTCTTTGGCTCTTTGGCTGTAATTTAGGAATAATCATGTCTCTCCAAGCTCCTCACAAGGTTGTCAGGGGAAAAGCATTTTATAATCTTCAGAAAGTTATACAAATGTAAGACACCATCGGTGTAATATTTTACGTTTAAAACTTCTTATGTCATGTGGCATAGAAATGTGTGTCTAGTATGGGCGATGTTGGATTAAAGAAGTGTCATGAAGGAAGTAACTCAAGAATGTGATATTTCAATGTGAACTTGTTCTCACCATGCCAAAATACAATTCACATTTCTTCTAACACTACGTGCCCTGTATTTGGATTTATTCTTTATTTCTTGCTGGTTCCCACACTATTCTTCTCTGTTATTTCATTTGTCCCCCATAAATGGGGGCAGAAAGCAGGAGCCCTCCTGGTCCAGTTTTGTGGCCCTCTTTTGGCCAATATTGGAAGAAGGTGACTTGAGGAACTCACTTTCTATGAAGTCATTACTGCAGCAGAATGTTTGCTCCAACGTGTGAAATGGTGTGGGAGGGCAAAGGCTGAATTCTTCTCCCCCACCATTCTTCATGTGGACTGCAGATCATGTGCCCTGACTCTCAAATCAATCCTTTAGCATAAGATATGGTATTCTTGCTCCGGAATCATGAAAGTATCTGTCAAACTGGACTCTTCTCTTAATCATGTGTGCCCATCCTCTAACCTCCTACCTACCCGATCTTTTGGAGTCATCTTGGCAAAACCTATATCTGTATACATCAGTTCCCTATTTAACCGTGGGTGGCATCCAGTCTTCTACAGGGAAGCCCTATACTGCCTAGACATGAAGAATAGACCTTCTAGATCTGATGTCTCTCCTGGCATCTCATACTTGCCCTCAGCAATGCTGAACCATTCGCAGTTCCCATATATTCTTGTTAAAGCTCCCTGGTTTTTTCATGATTACCTCTAATGCTGATTATCCTTTCTTCACCCATTTCTATCTGGAAAATTCTTGTTTGTCCTTTAAAACTCTGTCCCAGAGTCACCTTTTGATGCCTCCTTCAGATTTACCAGAAGTAAACTACTATATTTAGTAATACATATTTTTATTATTGTATATATTACACCAAATTACTATTATCATTTGGAATAAATTGTTTCTCCTTCTAAACCACAAGCTTCTTAAAAGCAAGGATCATGTCTTATTCATCTTTGGATCTTGAGAAACTAGCAGAGGATCTGACAAATTATAGCTGCCTTATAAATATTTCTTAAGTAAATGAAATGGATAGATTCTCATAAATGAAAACAACACACACCGTGTTTAATTCATGGGACTGAACCCTAGTAAAGGAAATGTCTTAATGGGGCTCATCACTTATTTATCACCTGTTAGTTCCTTTTGCTATTTGACATTTATGCAATCTGGTAAATTCTGAGGTTGTAAGCATCTTGTCTACATGAGGGAGTAAAAGAAACCAGATTAGGCCTGTTGGTGAGCCACACACCTTGTGACATTAGTATTGTCACAGATGGGTTCTTTTCCCCTTCATCTCCTCCATATGACTTTGGGCAGCTGTTGTTATACTGAAATTCATGAAAAGCAGAGCTTCGTGACAATTTCAGAAGCAAAATTGCTCTCTGCAAAAACCCTCCCTCCTTCCCCTACTGAAAGTTTTGCTCTTCCTTCTAAGAAGAAACTCAAGCATTATGTATCTCAAGTCCCACTGATCAGAGTTAAATTGGAATCTAAGGAGTCCACAGTAGTGCTCCTTGCCTGTTTGATTCATGAGCTGACTCTGTCCATAAGTCCCTCTGTTAAATCTGTATAAACAGTAAAACTAGCATGCCTTCCTTTTTTTTTACCATTATGACTGTGATCAATGGGTAATAAATACATATTCTCAATTTTATCTAATAGTGCTGCTTCCAGGAAACTTTAGGGGTAAAATGAGAAATGTGTTATTTTCCTTTTATATTTGTAATTATATTTCATGCTTTCTATTATTTTACACTACTGAGTTTTTCCTTCATGATCTTCTAAGGTACACATTTTACTTAGAAGTGAGAATTAATTCCTATTATTTAACTAATGATGGTTCTTTTATGAGTTAATTAATCACGAAATGATGATGAATAGACCAAACGGTGACATCAGGGTAGTTTGCATCTATTTTAACTTCTGCTTCATAGGACAAGATTTTGCTTTAAAATGTATGGTCCTAGATTATAATAGATATAAATTAGTCTCCCTCATTTCAAATAATTAATTTCTGAAACGAGTGAGGTCTGATTTGAACTCTTCTGTGAGTCAGTTTTTGGAAATATAATTGAAAGTCCATTTCGTGGGAGAGCAAACTTAGCTCTTACTGTTCTTTCCTCAATTTTTTTTGTTTCATTCATTTTTTTTCAATAATTACTAACTGGACATATCATTGCTGATTGGATTTTGCTAGGCACTGTAAAGAACTTAAAATGTTTGAAGTTACTGCCCTCAAAAACCTTACAGAGAGACACACAAAAAGTTGACTAGAAAAGAAGTGTCACAAACAGTACCGATTGAGGGTACAGGCAGTGAGCACTGTGGGTTTGGAGGCCAGTCTTTCCTTCCCTGACATTTTCAATCAGAGCTTTCCAGCCTGCCATCCTTTGTGATTTATTTTTAACAGTTCTTTTCAACTCATTCCAACATACAGACAGATGTAGGAATGTATCACTGGTTCTTTCCCTTATCTATTGCTTCGACTCTACTTCTAAGCTCTTGAAATAAAAATTGGAAGCTGTATCCAGACTATTTTGTGAATGTCAGAGTATCATCTACCACTTCCTCTGGAGTAAAGGCGATGTGGTTCTGTGAATCAGGAGGGGTGTGTTTTTCTCCAGATCTCTGTATTTCAACCATACCTGCACATTTAAAATCATAAAAAGAAACTTGACTACGTTCAGCAGTGAATTGTTACCAAATTGAAGACACTTCATTAATAACTCTACTCTTTTCCAGTTGTTATTTAGGCCAGACTCTGGGTTCCCATCGTGAATGGGAACACAGTCTTCCCTTAACTATGTAAACCAAGGCTGTCCCATGCCCTTCTTTCCCTTCCTGGCAGTAGGCAAATAATCCTTCATTCATAGAAACAACAAGTGAGGCTCTTTGACGAGAATAACTGGCATCACATTGCTTTTCACCACCAGTATTTTCTTTTACCCTTAGGTGAGTTATTTTGTATACAGCTCCATTATCTTTTGAGCTGTCTTCTGCAAGCTAGTTCTACTAAATTTACCCTCAGGTTGTCAATGTCTCTCATACTCACAAATCTTTCCACTTCTGTGGCTATAATTACTCCATTGTGGTTTCACAGCTTCTCTGCTTTTGTATCTCCCTGACTAGAGTGTAAGCACCTTGTGGCTAGGAACTGTGACTTCATAATTTTTGCACACCTAGAACTTACCATGGTTCCTGGAGTCTAGAAGGCACTCAATAAAGATTTGTGAGGTGACTTTTCAGCATTGAGAGAAAGGGATAGTGAGCTGTGGAGGCTCAGAGGAAAGGCACCAAACCCAGCCGATCATAGAGTTAAGGAGGATTTCCCAGGGAGATCCACCTAAACTAAGCTGAAGGGTTACTGCCAGTTAGCTAGACTCAGGGAGAGGGGAATCTGGACCATAAAGTAGCATAGGCAGGGGATCCCTGGGTGGCTCAGCAGTTTAGCGCCTGCCTTCGGCCCAGGGCGTGGTCCTGGAGTCCCAGGATTGAGTCCTACATCGGGGTCCCTGCATGGAGCCTGCTTCTTCCTCTGCCTGTGTCTCTGCCTCTCTCTGTATGTCTCTCATGAATAAGTAAATAAAATCTTTAAAAAACAAAAAACAAAAAAACAAAAAGCATAGACAGAGAACCATATTTGAGAAAGAGCAGAGTCCATCAAAAGACAGGCAGGAAGATCAGCTATGCCTTCTGTTTATCACACCTGAGAATCAAAACACGGTGGTATGTGGTATATGTACATGCGTGTAATGAGAGAGGAAACTTTAGTTTAGTTTTTTTTTTTTTTTTTAAGTTTAATTAGGAGTACCTGAGTGGCTCAGTGGTTGAGCATCTGCCTTCAGCTCAGGTCATGATCCCAGGGTCCTGGGATCAAGTCCCACATCAGCCACCCCCACCCCTACCCCTCCCGCAGGGAGCCTGCTTCTCCCTCTGCCTATGTCTCTGCCTCTCTCTATCTGTTTCTCTCATGAATAAATAACTAAATAAAATTCTTTAAATAAATAAATAAATGTTTATTTAGATATAATAAAAAATTGACTCCATCCACCTATAAAACCCTTAATATGAGCCCAAAGTCCTCTATCACTCTAGAGAACATTTTCAATAAATTTCTCATTATCTTCTTTCTCCTCAAGTCAGATTTAAATTTTTTTAAATATTTTTTTATTGCTTTATCTGTTGGCATTTTCATAGCACTTTTTAAATGGTTACTGCAGACAGTACTATGGTTAAGTAGAAAGATGTGAACCTAACCACTTTGCATGAAATTATTATGTATAGAAAACTGTTGCAGATTCCAAACACTTAAAGGTCAATATTTAGAAAATAACCTGCATCTAAACTAGGGTTTTGAGTACACAGCGATAACCTGCAGCAGAATATGGCAGAAGGCAAACTGGTCTTGGGGGTCCAAGGTTTACACCATTCACTTTACTAAGTCTCACAAGACTCTCTATCTCATCATTTGTTTAATGGAATCCATAATATCTGCTCTATGTTCTTTGTAGGTATTCCCAAAATTGAAAGAGAAACTATATGTGAAATGAACCACCTAACAACAGATGGTGGATGGTTGTATTCAGTTTGGCACAAGGTCATCTGCTATTGTAGTTATTTTTATGTTAGAAAATAAAAATTTTATACTCCCTCCAACAATTACAACAACATTGTGTATGAAAAATATGTATGGCAATTTAATAGTGAAAGTAAAGCTATACTTTCTAAATACACAGTTTTAAATAGTTTGTCTATGTTTGTGGCATAACTACAGCAAGTGTGTTAACATAGAAATGGCTGTTTGCCTCATTAGCATGAGGGTAATAACATTGTAACCATTTTGCCTCCTAGAATGATTGAAGATAGTGGGAAAAGAGGAAATACCATGGCAGAAAGAAGACAGCTGTTTGCAGAGATGAGTAAGTATGGAACTTCTCAGGAACACCCTATAGTTTCCATTGAATACTCACAGAAAGACTGGAAGTATCTACTTAATCCTTATGGCATTTGTCCTTTTCCTTAAAATCCTAAATTCCTTGTATAAAATTCACATTTGGGCAATTTTGCTTCCTATTGGGTAAGAGTGAAGTTAGTGAATCATCATAATTTATTACTAGATTGTATATTTTCTATGAAAGAAAAAATTTTCACGAAGCCAAGTATATATGTACACATGGACACTTGGTAAACACTATTTAGTGTTGGCACTAACACAGTCTCCTGCATTTTAAAATCCGTGTTCACGTTCCCACAATATTGCTGTCTGGCACACTCATATATGCCATATATCCGGCATTAGATATAGTTTGTGAAATGACTTTTGGACTTTATGGAGAGGGGTAGAGTCTGTCCCACAAACTCGTTTCTAAAAAGTGAAAAGGAAAATAAAGAGTTTGGAGGTAGAACATCTGGGTGGCTCAGTCAGTTAAGCAACAGACTCTTTGTTTCAGCTCAGGTCATGATCTTAGGATCTTGGGATAGAGCGCTGAGTAGGGCAGGAAGTTAGCTTGAGATTCTCTCTCTCACCCTCCCTCTGCTCCTCCCCCACACTCACAAGCATGCTCTCTCTCTAAAATAAATAAATAATTTTTTTTTTTAAAGAGCTTGGAAGTGACCTCTACATGAGGGAAACCAAACTAAGGTTATATTTACTCACCTCAGTGAAGAATCCATTAAATAAAGATATTGATTTATGTAAATGCCAGATTGCCATATAATTAATTGGTTGGTAGTGTCTCCATTACAGACTATTATTTCATTCTTTCTTTTTAGCAAGAAAGAGAGTATGTGTAAGCAGGGGAGGTGGGGCAGAGGAGAGGCAGAGAGAAACTTAAGCAGGCTCCTCACTCAGCACAGAACCTGACACAGGGCTTGATCTCACCACCCTGAGATCATGACCTGAACCAAAATTAAGAGTTCGTTGATTAACAGCTTAACCGACTAAGCCACCCTTGCATCCCACAGACCATCATTTCTTATTCATAAGGAAGAAGAATTTGACATGGTGGGGGGCACACATCTCAAATTCAGTGTTATAAAGAAAAAAGTACAATTCTCTTATTGTCTTTTTATCTCTCCTTCCTTGCATAAGGAATGAAGATGAGCAGAAGGGAGTTGTAATCCTTTCTCTCTGAGAAGGCAGTAGACAAAATTAGATTTCTACCGGAGACTGGAACTGATTTGGCAAGAATGAGGGTTGGGAGCAGATAAAGGAAAGTCCCAGATAATAAGATTCATATTTCCCTTTATCATGTCCCAGTAATCTGGAGGCACCACGACAGCTTCAGAACTAACAAAAAGGAAAGAAAATTAAAATTGACGTGAGGAATCTCAATCATGCTTCTTGCTTTTTCCACTTTCAGAGACATGTCTAAAGTGCCTCAGAGAGTTGCAACCATGACCTTCCAATTTCCTAGGCCGTGTTTGGCCCTATATCTTCACTTCTCCCAGCATGGCCAGCCACCTGGAATTGTGACCTTTGTTGATACATATCTATCAGAGGAAGGAACCTAGTTACCTCTGCCCATCTCAACAAAATGCAAGACCACAGATTCTTAGACTAAAAGTCAGGAGCCCCATACATCATGGGCCAGTGTTTTGTCAGGAAAAGAAAAATATATTGCTATTTAACATAACAAAGCACTAAAGTCTTGGGGGGATTTGAATTTATCATTGTTACATTAAAGATATATCAGCCAATGCACTGCACGAATTACGAAAGTGTGCTTTGTTAATGATTTTGTAAATATTTGTCCAAATCTAAGTACACTGTCCCAGTTCTTCTGCACCTGCTGTGATCCTTGGCACAGACAAATACGTAAGTTGCAAATGCCTTCCGAGTTAGAGTTGTCCAAATCAAAGGATGATTGACATAAGTTTTATAGCCACAGAAACAGAAAACCTCCACGTTTTTCAAAGGAGAGAGACATAGGAAAATTGTGCATTTGTTTCCCACTTTGTAACTTTATCTTCATAGAAACTTCTCAGGGATGTCATGCATTTATTGAATCATTTCATGAGTTCTTCTGATTAGTGTGATCAGAATAGTCAAGCAAGCCACACAAACGTGTGTCTTTCTTCCTTGGGTGTGCTAAATAATAGACTCAGATGTTGGCCCCAAAGAGGAAAGCACGTCTGACCTTAACAATGCTCTAGTGAACATCATCATCTCTAGATTGACACTAAGGAGGGCATGTCCACAGTAAGTGGAATTCTGCCAGATAAGACAACTGGCTGATTGCAAAAGGAAGAATTGATGTTGTTAGGTAGACTGTCATACAAAAAAGAGAAGTGATCTCATTGAAAATGTGTTAAATAGTTGAAAAACATATGGGTTACCTCAGCAGCTCTATCAGCAGGACACCAAAAACAAAAAACAAAAAAACAAACAAAAAAAAAAAACCCCAAGGAAACTATAAAGAAAGATTGACATCAGGCCTTGGAAAGTAAGTTACCCCAGGATTCTGTGAGGGAGCTTAAAAAAAAGAGGCGGAGGAAATTAAAAACCTGGTCAGCTAAGTATTTTCTAGAAACAACTTTTTTTAAACAGCAAATGAAAGTGCCAAAGAGATCCTTTGTTTTGGCAATTACAAATGTCAAAGAAAAATTGCCTGTGAAGGAGTTAAGGCAGGGAAGACTTTATTCAAGATTATTGAAATGCAGTCAAGACCTAGTGCAAGAGAAAAGAGAGATTGGACTCAGCTCCTGTGGAAGGCAGGAGGGTTTTTAAGTACTGAGGTGAGCTACTGCAAAAATCCTGCTAATTGTCCCCATTAGAAAGTTAGGCTTCTACCCTTCAACAGAGAATTGGAGATCTCCTTCAATGATTGCGCTTCAATAGTTTGGCTCCCATGTCCTTAAGAAAGATATTCCTGAAAAAAAATAAAAATAGGGATCCCTGGGTGGCGCAGCGGTTTGGTGCCTGCCTTTGGCCCAGGGCACGATCCTGGAGACCCGGGATCGAATCCCATGTCGGGCTCCCAGTGCATGGAGTCTGCTTCTCTCTCTGCCTCTCTCTCTCTCTCTCTCTCTGTGTGTGTGTGTGTGTGTGTGTGTGTATGACTATCATAAATAAATAAAAATTTAAAAATAAATAAATAAATAAATAAAAATTTAAAAAGAAAGAAAGAAATATGATAGATAGATAGATAGATAGATAGATAGATAGATAGATAGATAGATATTCCTGGGCTGTAAAACTGGCAAGAGGCTGGGAGATTACTTCTCAACAAGGCAGACAAAGAATTTACAATGAAAAGTTCTCTGAAGTAAAAGCTCCAAGGAAAGGAGGTTGGAAGCCTAGGGTCAGGAAGAAACCCATCTGAAGTTTGGTCAGGCTGAGGGGAATGTTAAGGCATCTTGGCCTTACAAAGGCTAAAGAATATAGGACACAAAGAGAATAATAATTGATAAGAACTTTAGGCAAATTCAGGTGATTACAGCATTCATCTGCATTAAATGTCTGCTCTGAGCTCATAACCACAAGCAGCAGAAGCAAAAAGAAATGGTAAAGAAATAGAATTAAGGGTAGAAAGGACTCACAAATAAGAAAAGAAAAAAAAAAGACTAGCCTTATGTTAAAACAAAATAAATCACTAACTCTGTGGTCACCAACTTTGATTAAAGAAATTCTAGACAAGTTGCCCTTAACCAAAAAAAAATCCCTTCAGGATAATGCCTTAATTATCCCTTTATTTAGTACCTTAGATTAAAACTGAAAGACTAGTTAAATGCAGATGTCATCCTCATCTTGGCTTTTCAGCCATCAAATAAGTTTATCAGCTCAGATAAATTTATCAGATTGTCTTTTAGCAGAATAAATTGTTTGTTCTTGGAATCAAATCACCTCTGTTTTTCTACTCTGAGAGGACATCTCTCTGCCTTATATAACACTTACTTATGAACGTGTCACTCACTGTCCTGAACATCTCCTAGGGACAAACCATAGACCTTTACATTCAAATCCATTCACCTTAGGTGCTGAATAAATGTTGGTTTAAAAGTCTACAGTGCACACGAGAGGTAGGTTTTAATCAGAGGAGAGTGATTGAAAAACGTTCTTTCAGAATATGGAAGGCTATCTGCTGAGATAAAGAAGGGCCTGAAGAGAAATCAGTGATACCCCTGGCCTCTAAGCAGAGAAGGGACAGAAAATCAAAGAGAGGCAAACATACATACTCAACAAACACGTGAGTTGCTCAAGGGCAGATAGTTCTTTAGAAAGTTAACTACAGTCCACATGTGGATAGTCCGAATGAAACCGAGAGCATGATTTTGCAATGCAAGCTGTGGCTTTTTGGAAAATTGATTACAAAAATTCAGAAAAATGCCATGAATAAGCCTGCTACCATGAGCCCACCACACACTATAGTCCATGGTGGATACAGTGATTATTTTCACTTGCTACTTCCTTTCTCTTGCTCCTCAGCCTCTTTAAGATGTTAGTACCATAGGTCACCATCCTAGAAATACTCTCCAATGTCACCACTCTTGTCTGGTCTTTGCTTTTTTTGACCCCTCTACTTCTCTTTTTTCTGTCTCTTCACACCTTCCAGACACCCTGAAGCCAGATTTTACCAAAGTTTTGTTCCTGATCAATTCTCTCCACTTATAACTTTACTTTCTCTCAAGGCTTCGCCACTATTGTTATGGCTCACAAGTTTCAAAGACTCCTTCAAAACCACATCCCATATTCTCATAAACCAGCTTATCCAGAAAAATCAGTATATAAACTCAGTGTCCCTTCTAGCCTTGGCTCCTCACTGTCAAGGTTTCTACTAATGAAGCGGCTTGAGGTGGGCTCACCATTAATTCCACTAAGTGCCCCTGCGTATATGCACAGTCTCCTCTTGGAAAGATATTCCCAGTTTTGGCCCAGTGAAGACAAATTGCTACATTTTATATGTTTGTGAATAATTCTTGGAATGTATTCCATAGTCAGGAGTTCTATATCTGGTATATCCAACATCAGCATCATCCAACTGCAACTGATATCTCCATTTAGACATCCTACAAGCACCCCAGTCTCTGTAAGCCCAAAACTGAACTCTTCATTCACCCACCTATAAACCTGTTCCTCCCTATTTGTACCTTAGCCCAGTGAGGCCTCCCCATTCTCACTGAGTGTCCTAGGCAGAAATTTGAGCATTATCCTTGACCCCCGAGCCCCTTTACCTCTCTCTCTCTCTCTCTCTCTCTCTCACACACACACACACACACACAGATCCAGGAAATCAGCAAGCATGGAAGAGTTCAGACACAAAGTCTGTAGGCTTTATCTTTATTCTGTAAATATTTGTTGGTGCATTTGAAAAATAAATGAGACATTTAATTACCCGAATGACTATATCAAAGGCTTTATAATAAGCTATCAAAACATGAAAGGCAAAATATACATGAATTGTGTGAAACTATTCAGAACGTAATAAAACAAAAGCTAAAAATTAGATAAGATTGGTTGGTTGGATAAATAGATGAATGAATGGAGGGAAAGAAAGAAAGAAATATATATTTAAATATATTAAATATGTTAAATATATTTATGAAATATAACGGTGTGATCGATCAGAATTAATTTCTTTCTTTCTTTCTTTCTTTCTTTCCTTCTTTCTTTCTTTCTTTTCTTTCCTGAGAGAGAGGAGGAGAGTGGGTAGGGGCAGAGAGAAAGGGAGAGAGAAAATCTTAAGCAGGCTCCATGCCCAGCATGGAGCCAGACACAGGGTTCCATCTTACAACTCTGAGGTCATGACCTGAGCCAAAATCAAGAGTGGGATGCTTAACTGACTGAGCCACCCAGGTGCTCCTGTAATCATTCAGAATTTCTTAACTGCATCTTTGTTTTTGTCTTTGTCACTTTCTTCCAATCATGATATGGGTATGAGAGACTTGAGGAGGTGGTACAAGAGCATCAAGTTGCCTTAAGTGAATTAGCTTTAAATTTTTATTATGAAAAGTTTCAAATATATATAGATGTATAGAAAATAATATTCATCTCTACCCTTAATTATTTACCCCTAGCCCCCTCTGTATTTTTATGAAGGAAATCTAATATACTATTTAAATGAGTTGAATCTACATGTTTTAAAGAGTTATATCCCAGTGATCTAATACTAAAGGAAAAAAAATACCATCCATTTTTTTCAGAAATAATGAAGAGGACATTACAAAAAAAAAAGACAAAAATAGGGAAATGCTATTCTCACTTTTTCTGCTATACCCGTTTTTTTATTAAAAAGGAAGAATGGGGGATCCCTTGGTGGCTCAGTGGTTTGGCGCCACCTTCGGCCCAGGGTGTGATCCTGGAGACCCAGGATCAAGTCCCACATTGGGCTCCCTGCATGGAGCCTGCTTCTCCCTCTGCCTGTGTCTCTGCCTCTCTCTCTCTCTCTCTCTCTCTCTCATGAATAAATAAATAAAATCTTTTTTAAAAAGGAAGAATATAGGTTCTTGAGAGTCTAGTGTATGAATTTGTAGGTTTTATGATAAGATGGATTATTTTTTTTAATATCATGGAATGAATATAGTGCTAATCCTAGATATTTCAACATGCTAAGAACTAGGATTGCTCTATTAACTTCTTTATTCCTGTATTCAAATTCTATCATTTTTATGAAGGAATTAGTCTGCTCATTTCCCTTTTTAATAAGCCTACTAGACCCCTAGCTCAGGAAAATACTATAGCATAAGAATGAACCTTAATTTCAGCAAAATACCAACAAAGCTAAATTTCATTGCTCACCACATCCCATTTGATATTCAGGGCTTACATCCTCAGCCAGGAAAAACTTATACAAATAGGAAACCTAAGAGACCCTCTGACCCCTCCTGACTCTTGAACAAAACAGATCAGTTAGATCTGTATGGTGATAGAACAGGGAAATTGGTCATTGCACTCCTGTCCCTAAGCTTCATCTCTGTACACCCTCTTGACTATGCAGGGGGAGATGCACCTTTGCCAGATTGCCCCCAGGGACCTCTATGAGAAGGAAGTGTGGAGGAGTTAAGGTTTCTGTCCTCACAAAATAGAGTCTTGCTGGAACTAAGACATTGAATTATGTGCAGCATCAAAGTCCTTTTATACCCGGGGCTTATCATTATTCTTCAGGAATCTAAACAAATACTCTATGTCCCTAATCTCTTCTTTTAAAGGGTTATTTACAGATATTGGGACTCTCTTGATTGTTGAGCCAAGCTCAGCATCAATAAGAGTACATCCTCATCCAGGGGAAAAGGCAGATTTAGCGTTTAGGTATTTCTGACTCACTCTCTGTCTCTGGTTATTGAACACCCTAGAGAGTTTGTTTTCACATGAGCTTCTTGGATCTACAGAGGACACAAAACTGGGAAGTCCCTTTGAAATGCTAGTGGCAAAATCAAAACTTTTAGAATGGTTACAAGCATGAGCTAAAAATTAAAAGAAACTAACCAGATAAATATGAAGTCCTACCTTTAGCCTCCAGATAAGCATCAGACCAGGAAAGATGTGATCAGATATAGGTACATATGCTTTTATAAAACCCGCTTGTTAATGAAAAAGGTCAAATGAGCCATTTATTTTTTTAAGTTGCATTAGTAAGTGTCCTTATCAAAGTTGGTAATAATTGCTTTCCATATATTCTATACAGGTGAGGCAATAGCTGTGGCACTTGGGTTAATTTTATATATCTCATTTCAAGGAGTTATGAGCCAGCCATAGAACAAGAGGACTAGAATGGATGAAGGTCTCAAAGACATGTCTGTCATAATGAGAAAAATAATAGCAATATGCATGTACTGAAGCCCTATTGTGTGCTTCACTCTGTGGTAGACATTGTACAACAAGAGGACTAGAATGGATGAAGGTCTCAAAGACATGTCTGTCATAATGAGAAAAATAATAGCAATATGCATGTACTGAAGCCCTATTGTGTGCTTCACTCTGTGGTAGACATTGTACTTGAAATGGCTGCAAAAAAAAAAATGGCTGCAAAATTGAACCTCTCCAAACTAAAAGGTCAAAAAGTTATGATCCCAGCTAAACTTTAAACTCCATGATGACAGGGGCTTTTGTACATAATTTTCAGATGGTAATGAAGATCCTAATCATAATCATGATAGCTGCTTACCAACGTGTGAAAAATAAATTATCAAGTGGCAAGGAGAAAAGATTATGTGTCTCCAGAAAGGAAATTAGATCAAATGGATTGAACTTATTGGGACTCAAATTAAAGCTCAAATATAAAAAAAAGAAGTTTCTATCACTTATTGTTGCTCAGAAATGTTATAAGAAACCTTGTAAGGAGTCCCACCTGTTATCAAGTGCTCATTATGTACAGCTTCAGAGGTAACCAGCTGGTAAAGCTGGTATTGTTATTCCCATCCACACGAAGAAATCAGATACCAAGTACAAACTTTTCAAAGTTCACACAACTAGGAAATGCAAGATTAAGGCTTACTGACCTTAAATCTCATTTATTTTCACTAAGTTATATATTCCTGTCATTGGAAATGATCTTATATGGCCATTGTCTGCATGTCCATCTCTCAAGAGCATGTTTAAGAGATTTCCTGTGTGGGGTGAGGGTAAGTCCTACCTATCTCCTTGTTCCCTCAAGCACTCAGCATAAAGCACTCAGCAAACTGAGCCTGTTTGTCAAGTAATAAACTCATAAGAATGAATGTTTAATGATCTGCCTCATAAAACTATAAAGTAATAGGAATATTGATATCCTTTTTAAATGAATCTAAAGAGATCAGTTTGAATCGAGGGAATGCTAAATGCTCTCAGTGCAGGACACTTGCTAATTCATCCCGAGTTTCATTAGGAAAGCACTTAATTGGCCTCCTGATATAATTATTTCTAGGCCAGTTGATTTACTTGCTACCCTAACTATTCTATTTCGAGGCATTTATGTAGCATTCTTACTGGTAAAGTTCAATATATGTCAAAATATAGCTCTGTGCCTTTATATCTGTTATGAACCATAAACATGGACTTAAAGAGAGCCAAATATTTAGAAGCAGAGAAGAACAGACATTTGTTGAAAGACACAGTCTAGAGATCAGCTCATTCAGAAAAGGGTAGGAGGTACTCTGGTGTGGATGTACTAAAAAGCCCATCTGCAGGGCATTGTGAGACCAGCCTGAGCCCAGCAGAGGTTCTGGATAGAGAGTAATAGGAAGTATTACTGGGTAGGTAGCATGAAAAGAACACACAGAGGGGCTTGCATTGGGAGCAGAACATTTAGACTTGGTGAGCAGCAGAAACCATGCTGGATTCTTGAGGAGAAGTGTAGAATGAGGAAAATAGTTCGAGAATATGGGGAACATGTTCCTCTATGTAGAGAAGAACTGGAAGCCACAGTATAAGAAAGAGTAGTGGTTGTTTTTAGAAAGGAGTCTCCTCTGAGGTTGACAGGAAGGTTTGCAGGGTGGACACTAGCAATACTAAAGAATACACAGCATGAACTATGTGCCAGGCAGGGTTCTCTGTGCTTAAGTGTACTCATACATTTGCCTTGTAATTCTGTGAAATAAGTAGTAGTAGTAGTATAGTCATCCCCAACTTCCAAATGAGAAACTGAGGTTTCTAAATGCAGTTGTCCTGGGCACCTGGGTGGCTGAGTCCGTTAACTGTCTGCCTTTGGCTCAGGTCATGATCTTGGGGTCTTACATCTACTCCCTCCACCCCCACATCCGCAGACCACCCTACACACTGTGCCCAGTGGGGAGCCTGCTTCTTCTTCTCCCTCTGCCCCTCCCCCCACTCCTGTTTGCACTCCATCTCTCTCTCTCTCTCAAATTAATAATCTTATAAATTAAAAAAATAAATAAAAGTAGTCGACCTAAAGTCACACAGAAAATATGCCCCACATTCAGCAAGTGCTCACCTCACAGCCATATTCTGATGACCAGTCACAGTGTATTTAAAATGGTTCTGATAATACTGTTATCATCTTACTGTTTAAAGTCACAGCTTGAGCAGATTGTTCTCAGAAGTGGCAGACACCACAGGGCTGAGGTCATGTTCCTCGGCCCACGAACATGGTAGACAACCAACGTGTTGGATACGTGTGCTCTCTTCCCCTAGATCCTGAGGGATACAAGGCAGACTTTTTCAAGTCTTCAAGTTCTATTTGTATTCTAATAAAAATAAAAATCGAATTAAGTGAATGGGTTATAATATCTATAGTTGTTTTCTTTATAAATATTATAAATCCCTTTCCACACACATGGCATACCATATGCGTACGTTTCTCCCCCCACAGGGGCTCAAGATCTGGATCGTATCCGACTCTCCACCTACAGAACAGCATGCAAGCTTAGGTTTGTTCAGAAGAAATGCAACTGTAAGTATGCCAGTTGTTTGGACTAATTACCCTCATGAATCCTATAGTTTACATTTGTTACTTTGTTTATTAAAACTGGTGTTCTTTTAAGTGTTGATAAAACTATGTTTACACAACAATAAAAAGAGTATGGTGATGCACAAATGGTAGAGACTATTCGTAAGTAATTCAGAAGGTTTCATTGCTCTTAGCTGCTGAAGTATTGAAATGGATGAGCTTCTGGCTGTTTATGAAGTCCTGTCCTTGGGATGGTTTAAATCTGGATGGATATTTTTCTTCCATTCTCTAGCTTTGGTATTGTCCATGTAGTCGCCCTCTTTAGCTCCTGTGGAACTGTTTTGTACCTACTTCTTTACTAGTCTACCCTAGTGCCACCCACCAGCTTTACTCTCTGACACACACACACACACACACACACACACACAATTTTAACTTGGATTTTCTTTTATCTTTGTAAATAATGTACATACTATCGATTCTTTATTAAAAGAAATATGCTTTGATGTGCTAGCATAACTGCTCTAGCTTCTTGTCTATAGTTCTATGTGGCTTCAGATTTAGTACCTATGAACAGATGTACAAGACATTTATTACACTTTTTACCAAAGGGAGTTACCGTTGTAGTATTTTTATGTAAAACTTGTCTTCCCCCTTGCCCCAACTTTTTTTCTTTCTTTCATTTTCTTTCTTTCTTTTTCTTTCTTTCTTTCTTTCTTTCTTTCTTTCTTTCTTTCTTTCTTTTCTTTTTCTTTCTTTCTTTCTTTCTCTTTCTTTCTTTCTTTCTTTTTCTTTTCTTTTTTTTTGTAAATAAATAAAGCTTGTTTTTTACTTAAGGAAAAAAAAATGGTTTCCATGAATTTTATAAAACATTAAATATTAAGTCCTCTTTATATTTGTGATTCCTTTACAAGTATAGGAAAATGTTAACAAGCTCCAGGAAAGCACAGAAGTTTCTTTCTGAAGCTATAAAATTAGCCCTTTGTATCAGAGTATTAACTACATTTGCCTATATCAGACCACAGCAAGAAAAGAAACAATAATACTTGAAGAAACAAAGGGACTTGTTTCAACTTTTTCCCAAATTTTAGAATATTAGCAGCTACTAGATCACTAATCACAGCGAGCCATTTGCATCGTCTGCTGAATTGCTTCTCCCTTCATATCTCCACATCCATTTTCTGGAGAAATTGCCTCATAGTTCATGTATATGAACTTATTACTCTTTTCTTTTTGAGCACTGATTCCTGTAAAAATTAATAGCTGTTCTCATTTTCTAATTAGTATTGGATGGATTAGAAAAAATGAAAACTATAATGTTCTCCTGAGTACATACACATAGTTTTTGAATAAGTGGCATAGGGCTTAGACACGGTGAATGTAGAAACCAGCCCTTTCCACACCTCTACTCTCCTGGAATCTCCAGCAAATGTTTCTTGGGTACTGGGCAGGCCAGCCCCAGACTCCCCAAATCATGACTATGAGGATGGGCAGGCTGTGTGTATCTAGTTGTCAAGTTGCTCATCTACAGCTTATTCCTCACTAGAAATGAGGCTCAAGTTTGGGGCAGGTTGAGAGGGGAATAAAAAGTTTCACCAGATATCAAAGACTCCTTATGGGACACTAAACCCATCAAAAAAAAAAAAAAGAAAAAGAAAAAAGATGGGGAGGTAATGCAAAGAGCACTAAAGACATGGGAAGAAATTTGTGGATGTACTTACAGCCCTGGGCATTGAGGCATCTATAAAAGGTCTTTGGAGGGCTGTGGTTAAAGGACAAGGAAGAGGCTCCCAATGAAGGAATGCTTTCCCCCACCATGCCCCTCAATTCCAACTACCTGTATTTAAACAAAGGAAAAAATCTCCTTGTTTCCAACAATGAAAAAGTGATAGGATCCTCCTACTTTCTTTCCTCATCACCACTCAATGGGCCTTGGAATGGAAGGGAGGGGAGAAGGAGCACAGATGTGAGCTCTGACCCCATAGAGCTTTGCCAAGCAGAGCTTCCTCGGGTCCTTCCAGCTGAGATAGGGAATTGCAAAAAAAAAAAAAAAAAGTTACAAACTTATAGGGTTGAACTAAAGAGCAAACAAACAATAAAGAAAAGGAAAGATGGGAAGGAGGGAGAGAGGGAAGAAAAGAAGAGTGAATGATTTGGCAACCACCCCTGCAGCCAACATTACAAAGGCTAGATCCAGCAACCCTAGGGCCACAGGTCATTCTCCTACTCACAGTAATGGCCCTTTCTCATTCTTGGGCATCTCCTTTTCTCTTCCTGTTCTTTTCTGCTCCTCATCCTTATCCTACGTCCAGAATCATGTCATAGTCACACTGACCTCCTTGGAAAGCAGTGGGGAAAACAGTGCTAGTCCATCCCTGGGAGAAAATAGAACTTTCATACTTGTCTAATTGGCCTCAGTGCATCCATTCACTCACCTTTTAATTTAGAAAGCTTATAATGAGCTCCTACTGTGTGTTTGGCACTGTGTTTAAGTGCCTGGGATAGAGCAATGTGAATAAGATAAGATTTCTGCCTTAAAGTTGCCCAAAGTCTAACTGGCTTAGACTAGATAGAATTTTAAACAGACTCATAACACAGTGTGGAAGAGTAATGGTAGGAATATGTGCATGGTGTTGTGGGAGCATAAGGAGGCAGTCCCCTACCTGGGCATGAGGGCCAGTAAGAGGAGTTTCCTAGAGAGGAAGACATCTAGCCTGATTCTTAGAGAATTAGAGGACACTACACCAGAAGAATGTCCTACAAACTTCATCTATTTTAGGATGAGGAAAATCGCTTCTCAGCCTTTTTGGCTAAGTTCATGTGGAAGATGAGGAAAATATTACATTCTCTACAAACTATGTGAAAGTAAGCCTTAAGGAAGAGAAGTGAGCAAGTTTTGAATGCTCTGCTAAAATTAAGTTGCTTTTTAAAATTGTTTCTACCTTGAGCAGAAGCGTTAAATCCAAGTATGGTTATGTGTTTGCTGAGTGTTCCTTCCTGACAACAAATATAACAGTGTGATGTTAAGGAGCTTGCAAAATGCTAACACAGCTGAATCTATTCTATCTTAAAAGTTAGAGCCTTCTTTTTTTTTTCTTTTAAGATAACCAGGACACTTGTGTATGTGACATAATATTAGTCAACATTGAATGTATACCCCTATATTCGAGGAAGGACATTTTTGTCTGCAATACAACCTAATCCACCATAAATTGTGGTACCTTATAATGGAGTTTTACTCCACAATAAAGAAATAAGAAAAAAAATCCACATAGTGTATTTGCAAGCACATTGCTTTCTTGGAAATTCTTACAGAATGTTTACTTTATAGAAATCGATGGGCCTTAATGGAGAACAGGTTATTTTTAGGTCCAGGTCTTATTTACAGGTAAAACTGATTTTGTGTATTAACAAAACTAAGCTTAAAAACTACAGAGTGGGGGGTGGAGTGGGGCATAAAAACTGACACTTGTAAAGTCATCACCTTTGTTATCTAGATATAGCATGGAGTATATAGACTTCTAAAAGATTAGGTTTTTATCTGAATTCAGACATCATGAGTGTTATTTAATTCCCTGTATTTCTGTCCCCACAGCTCTTGCCTACTCACCTTACAGTTTTCCATATAGAGAACTGATTCCTATCACCAACACTCATGTTCATTCCCTCCAATGCAATTTCTGATGGATACTGAGAATATATTCCCAGGGTCTAAAAAGACTACATAAAAGAGGCTAGAAAACTGTGGCCTGTGCACAAAATACAGCCCAGGACCTACTTTTGTATCGACTGTGAAATGAGAGCTTTTATAGATGAGTATTTGTAATGATTTTAAAATAGGAAACAATACTTATAATCCAAGTTAAGCAAAATGTTATCCTTCCCCCAAAAAAGTTCTAGTCTTTTCATTGGTAGACAAGCATCGAAAAAAAAAAAATTCCCTCCATTATTATATTTTTAATTTCACCAGTAAAAACGTTTTGTAAGTTTTTCTCTCTATATATATATTTTTAAAGGTTTTATTTATTTATTCATGAGAGACACAGAAAGAGAGAGAGAGAGAGGCGGAGACACGGGCAGAGAGAAGCAGGCTCCATGCAGGGAGCCCGTTGTAGGACTTGATCCCGGGTCTCCAAGATCACGCCCTGGGCCTAAGGCAGGCGCTAAACGGCTGAGCCACCCGGGCTGCCCCATTTTCTCTCTTATTATATATATGCCAACATATCTACATAATACATAATCTGGTAGTGCCCCACTGTCCACACACAAAAAAAGACATTTACCAACTTCTGTTACAAAAGAAAAATTGTGAGAAACCATCTTTTCTTTTTTTCAAGCAAAAAAAGTCTTTATTCTTTTGATTTTTCTCCATGGGATCTATTTTTCAAGTCAACGTCTTCCGCCCTTACCATTCATTTTTGTACCCTGTCATACCTGCCCACCAGCATCCACCATGCCATGAGCACATTCCTAATGGAACAAAAGAATGGATGCCCTTAAAAATTAGGGGACACAAAGTTGGCAATTTTATTTTCTAGGAGGACATATTCCAAACACTGTGTGCTTTCTAATCAACAGCGTTCTCTAGCTTCTAGGATTCCTGAGAACGTCCCAAAAAATAAATACCCTATATGCCATCTATAAGTGAATGGAAATATCTCAGCCTTTGTTTTAAATAAATAACTATTTTCTGCCAGAACAGTATTTCCTCGGTCCATACTGACATGGTTAATAATCCAGATACCCTGTAATGTCAGCAGATCTTTTTATCAGAAATTACTTTGGAGTCAATGGAATGCAGCCTTAAGTTCACGAGCAATAAAAGGGAGCAAGAGGAATAAATCAGAAATCCCAAATCTCTCCTGTTTAATAAAGGGAATGAAAGTAAGGAGGCACCTTCCTTTTGCTCTTCTGGTCACAGCCTGAATTTTTTTTTCTGTCACTCACATCAACTAAAATTTAGTTAAAATTTGGCTTAAAAAGAAAGGAGGAGGAAAGGTATATATTGTATCTGAGCTCTCAGAGTTTCTCAAATACCCCTCTAATAAAAGAAATGTAAATATTCCTCATCCTGTTGTAATTTAAAGCTAGAACACATACTTTTGCCTTTAATAGCTCGAAACTTCTTTCAGGGTTTCTACAACCAAAATAAAATCCAGACACCTTTTTACCTAATGGCTTCTCTGTCACTGTGAAATTAACCCATGTGAGTGCTAGATATGTAGTGAGTCCAGAATGAATAATCTTTTATGAGTGAATGAATAGGCTCCACTAGATTCATTTTTCACCAGCCAAGCAATTAGTCTTGGCTTCAGGAGTGGCCTTTAGATTTTTTTTCTTTTAAGATTTTATTTATTTATGTTGAGAGAGAGAAAATGAGTGCGAGCAGGGGAAAGCAGCAAGGGACAGAGAGAAGCAGCCTCCCCGCTGAGCAAGGGAGACCCAAACAGGGTTAGATCCCAGGACCCTAAGATCATGACCTGAGCCAAAGGCAGACACTCAACTGACTGAGCCACCCAGGTGCCCCTAGATACGAGTTTTTAGAAATAAATACTAATATCCCGTTCAATTTTGTTTGAGTTGGTGTACCAGCATTTTCCTTCCTCCTTTCTGCCATATTTTCCAGTATATGGCTCTGTGGCTGCCTGTATCAGTTTCCTATCATTACATAACAAATTGTCCCACACTTAGTGACTTAAAACAACTCACATTTACTGTCTTACAGTTTCTGGAGGTCAGAAATCAGAGTGTGACTGGATTCTCAGCCTAGGGTCTCCTAGGGTCTGTGGATCTCATCTGGGGCTCAGAGTTCTCCTCTGCATAAAATGGCTGTTGGCAGAATTCATTTTCTTATGGTTGAAGGGTGGAGGTCTCCATTCCTGGCTGGCAGTCAGCTGGGTACTACTCCCATTTCCTACGAGCCACCTGCATTCCTTGCCACAAGGCCCCGTAGATGTTTGCTATTCCCTCCACACCAGGCAGAGTGAGTCCCTCTGACTTCCTCCTCCTCTGTGATCAACCAGAGAAAACTCTCCACTTTTTAAAGATGTACATGATTAGGTCAGGCTCACCCAGAAAAATCTCCCTGTCTTAAGGTCAACTGATTTGAGACCTTAATTACATCTGCAAAATCCCTTGACAGCAGTACCTGAGTTAGTGTTTGATTAAACATTGGAGAAGGTATGTGAACACTGCAGGCCAGGAATCCTGCGACCATGGCCGGGGAGGGGCGGGGGAGGGGGGTCAGTTGTAAAGAGGAAGAAGGAATCTTAGCACGCTGCCTACCACACTGCCCAGCATCATGGACTTTTCTGCTTTCCAGATAATGACATGTAGAGCCTTGGGTGAAAAAATAAAGTTGAAATTTAAAAACTCAGGCGACAGGATCAGATCTCCAAAAAAGAGATATGTCTGAAGGAGGGAGATAGAACTCTTTCCTGTCAAGGAGTCAGAAGGAAGACCAGGAATGTTCAGTTAGGGAAATAAGTGGCAGATGGCAAAGCCTTGGAGCATAATTATCTGTGCTCCAAGTGATTTTGATATGCATTTTCATTCCCAATGTTGAATCATTCTAGACACTTGTTTAGAATAAAGAGAAAGACATTGCACTAGAATGCAACATTCCTAAAAACTCCCTGTGGGGAAGTTGGTGGTGGCAGCAGAGCATAAACCCATTCGAGATGCCTGTGCAATATGGCAGTGGAAACACTGCTCCTCTCTGGACACTCTGGGCCTATGGCAAAACTGTTTCCCCTTAATCAGAGCACACTTCTGGTAGAACAAAGCTACGCTTTTAAGGTTCTGGTGCTTGTGATATGAGTTTAATTAAAGTGGCTTCTTCCCTTTAATTGCATCCATTCTTAAGATCTTAAACATTCATAGCTTTGTTTTCTTGTTAGTATTTTTATTTTTAGATAATACTGGGAACTCCGTCTTCTCAGTCTGCCACCACTACACAACCTACAAACTAAACCAGTGCCTGTAGTCTTGCTAGGTGTCTGGAGGGAACAGCCATCAGCTTCCTTCCCTTCCTCTGGCTTCTGAATTATACCAGGAAGCTGAGGCAACCGAACACTTTGACACTCACAGTTTAGGAAAGAACCTTATGTTTAAATGCCCCAGCCTGTTGGGAAAGAGTAGGGGATACAGACAAAAGCTTTTCAAGCTTCTCAGTGCCATCCAGCAAGTAACATTCAATGGCCATCCCTTAAGGTCTCATATCAGTGACCTTCCTTCCCGGGAACCTGCTGGATCAGCCCAGAGCCTGTGAGCTGAGCAATGAAGGTACTCCCAGAGGGTGCTGTCTACAGCCTGGCTCCCAGCATCTTAGGGCTCTAGCAAACAGTAAGAAGAAACCGATATAGGAGGACAGGAATGGAAGAATGACCACTCCCTCATAACCACAACTACGGTCCATGAGCACTAAATCAAGGTGACTTTGTTGACATTTTGTTGATGTCACCAGCAGCCACTCATTTATTTTTTCATTCAACAAACATGAACTGAGGTTTGCCACACGTCAAGCATTATTCTAGACCATGGGGGGAAAGTATGATAGTATTCCTTAGTGTACAAATTTAATATTAGAATAACTTCAAGTTTAGAATCTAATGATATGTTCTATTTATTACAATACTTCTGGTTTTGTGAATATCAAATAGTGTATACACTCTAAAACTTTGCCAAATCAGCTTATGTCTAGCCTGAGCAAATGATCGTTTTATTAAGAAAGAATAAGCTATAAGTATGACAGTTAAAGAAACCAAGTATATCTGTAGCTACTGAAATAAATTGTCTAGCTATTTTTAATCATTCATGGTGTTGGGCTAGGACTCCTGCTTTATCTCCTTTTTTATCAGGACTTGTAAAGTTCTGTTTGTTCCAGGTGAGAAGAGCATAACATAAGAGATGTTAAATGGCTTTCCTGAATAAACACCAGATCAAATCATATAACTGAGAACTCAACTTCTAACTCCCAAATATTAACCAAATGCCATGGTAAACAGAGAGCCTGTCCTGTGATGTCTGTCAAACACATGGACCACTGAGCCTGCTAAAAAGCTAGTGATGCATCAGCCCTGAGTAGCTTAGTTTCCAAAAATAATAAACTTCAATGTAAGATCAAGTATGATGCATTTTAATTTCCAAATTCAACGTTGCTGAATACAACAGTGATACTATATTGTGGAGAAGAGTAACATTGGGGAAAAGTTATTTGACGACACAGATTCAGAATCTGATTTGAATGTGGTCCTAATCATCATTTATTTCTTATTTATTATTCTGAAAGTGTTCAACCAGCGATAGACAGGGACTTGGTTAGAATCAGTGCTTGAGCCCATGCTTCCCAGAAAGCAGACTCCACAAAAAAGGCTTTTATGGAATATGCTCTTTTGCTGTTCCCAAGCAGAAGAACAAGAGAGAAAAGCCAACAGATGATGCAGGAGCCTTCTGAAAGGCTCCAGAACTGTCCACCCAGGAGACACAAGGAGGAGTCCTACTTGAACTGCCCTGTCCTGCATTAGTCAAGAGTGGCCTCCAAGCATGAATAACCCCACACTATTTGGTTGCATGAGTATGGGTGCTAGGCAGGTCAGATATTAGTACTGAGGCATCGGAGGTATAGAGCAAGAGCCTGAAGCCAAGTGCTGTCTGGTTGCAGCCACACCAAGCCGGTCAAAGTCTACACCATGATGGTCATTCCTGCAGGGGCTGGAGAAAGAGGTGGAGCCAAGATTTTGAACAGGTAGAAAAGAGGATCCGAAACATTGCATCCTTTATACCTTGGTTTTCTGTGTTGAATATTTCCTCATCGGTGTTCTCTACTTCCTTCTAAAGATTTTTTTTAAAGATACATTTCTCATATTCTTAATGTCATTTAAGATAGCTGAAGATAATCTGTACTGCTGATTAGCCTTCTAGAGATCACTTCACCCCAAACGCTAACCTATCTCCCAATTTTCCATGAAGTAGGAAACTGAGTCATAACTATTTTCTGAATGGGTGAATGAAATGTATTTTCAATTTCTATCCCATTTTTTACTCTTGTTGTGCAAAGGCAATTAATTATGTACATAAATGACAAAGGTGAGTGCAAAAAAAAGTGACACTTCCTCACCAACTGCTGCTTACCTACTCTTCAGTGTCCCAGTGTACTTTGTCTGCTGGTGTTCATCCTGGCCAGACTGGCACGTGATGCAGGGTCACTGAAAGAGACAGCTGTCAAGGAAAGGGAGAAGGCAGCTCCTCATGGTTGCCAGCCCCGTGAACGCTCCTTCTCTTGAAATGTCGCCTCCGGCATCTAGGATTCTGGCCATCTGCTCAAGTCATAGTGTGTAAGGAATAATGAAAGTACTGTGGGAAGCCACGCTAAATGAGTCTCATTGAGCTTTCCTGAAACACTGAGGTGAAGGGAAAGCTTCTAGAGATAATATGTAGTGTCTGGCAAACAGTAGGCCCTCTACCCTCTTCCATTCACCAGGCGCTGGTGAGCACCCACTTTGAACAAGGCATATGCAAATAGCTATGATGAATACAAAGCTGAACAAGACCTAGACATGTCTTCAAGTTAATTATAATTTAGTGCTATGGTTCTTCAGCTTTTCTCCTCATGCGTCTTTGGGAGAAAGTCACAGATCCTTTCCCTCCAAACACACATGACCCTAACCATAAAATGGAGTTCATCATTTCAGAGACTCTCCTCTCTTCTGAAGTTCAGTCAAGGGCTTATCAAAAAAGTGGAGGGAACAACTTGTCCATTAGTCACTATGAGAAATGTGGAGTGTCGTAAATTATCTGATAGATTAAGTTGTCTGGGAGCAACAAATGGAAGAGCATAATTCTACATGAAGGTCAGTGCAAGAAAGCCAACCCCATATTCTGGAATTATAAGAAGCCCAGTGTGGCTGGAGCATAAGATTCTTGGGAAAAGCTGAAGGTGAGTAGGAGATGAGGTTAAAGATTGGGAGATTGGAGGGGCACCTGAGGGGCTCAGTCAGTTAAGCATCTGACTCTTGGTCCTGGTCTCAGCTCAGGTCATGATCTCATGGGTTGTGAGATCAAGGCCCCTCCCCTCTCTTTCAAGCCCCAACTATGGCTATGTGCTTAGCCAGGGGCAGGATGGGGGATAGTCTGCTTGAAGATTGTCTCCTTTTGCCCCTCCCTCCACTTGTGCTCACCCTCCTGCTCTCTCTTTCTCTCTGTCAAATAAAAAAATAAATCTGTAAAAAAAAAGATTGGAAGACTGAAGTCCAAACACTGGTTTTCAAGCTTAGAACTTGGGTTTTACTGAATAGATAATGGAGAATGTCATGGCCAGAGCTGGGATTCATACTGGTTCTTAGGACAGATGGAAGAGGGCATAAACTGGAGAGGAGTAAGAAGGCTTACTGTGAAAATCTAAGTAGAAGGCAGTAGATGACCAAACTAAGGTACTAGAATGTAGAGAATGCTAAAGGCACATTGAAGAAACCTATACCAACTGTCTGGTGAAGGCAAAATGACAACCCAGGGCAGAGACAAGATACTAGATCCTCTTGCTTCTGAAGCTATCAAATATATTCCGAGCAAAGTTAAACACTGACAGTGAGAAATTAGTTATTGTTCAGATCTTTCTTTTCATTTACCTTCCCTTATTATTTTTACAATCATTGGTACAATACTTTGGAAAATAATAGGCTTAATAAATGCTTGTTCAATTGAATTTAGTTAAATTTAATTTATAGTATGACAGCTATTGAGCCAACAACCATTATACCTCATTATGAATAATGATGCTGGTCTACAAACACAATTTGAGGAAAAATGAATACTTTTTCCTTATGGGCAATAGACGTACTGCCAGGGCCTTTGAGGGTTGGCACGATATCCTATTTGATTTTATATCAAAAATATGTTGTAGACTTTTTCCCAAAGCTCTATTCCATCATGCAACTTACCCAGGAAATTAAAGTGAAACTAAAATGTCATCTTTGTAAGCTATGATGCTTCTCTCCAAGGGTCCTTAGCACGGAGAACTGTCTTAATGATAGAGGTATACTGTGGGAGCAAGGAAGTGTTGACTTTGGAAGCATAAACTAATTTGGTGAGCTACTCAGATATTGTTTCTTTTTTTTTTAATTTTTTTATTTATTTATGATAGTCACAGAGAGAGAGAGAGAAAGGCAGAGACACAGGCAGAGCGAGAAGCGGCTCCATGCACCATGAGCCTGATGTGGGATTCGATCCCCGGTCTCCAGGATCGCGCCCCGGGCCAAAGGCAGGCGCCAAACCGCTGCGCCACCCAGGGATCCCTCAGATATTGTTTCTATTCACATTTTAGAAATAGATAGCTCATGGCTCATGAATGGAAGTAAAATACAAAAATTGCATTTTTATCAACATTTTCTTTCCCAACTCAGTGTTTGGTCAATGTGGCTCCTATCTTCAGTTGTAATCACATCAAAATGCATGTATTGACCCTAGCAAAGCGTATCACTTAACTGAATTTCTCTTCCTTAAGAGCTTTTTAAACACTGTTTTATCATGAGCAAAGGCCTAAATTAGGGCATAAAAATAAATTATTGATTTGAGAAAATTTTAACAACTGGCTAACTTCACATGTCTTTCTTGACCACAGTGCTTGTTCCTAGGATTCTTATGATACCTTTTAAATAAATTCCTGTAGCTCAAATGAACATCAATTTTTCTGTTCTTCCTGTCTCTCTTCTGTTTACATTAAGCTCCATAGCTGTGGTTTTCAAATATCCTTACTTTAAAAATCACCTCAGGAGCAGCAGAAACCTGGGGATGCCCTGGCCAGACTCCAGACCTGTGGAATCAGAGGCCACAGTTTGAGACCCACGCACGGCTCCAAAGATAGCTTCTGATTTTCACCACCGGATTGGTTGGCTGTAAACAGGGATGGAATTAGTTCACATGGCATTTTGAAAATGAAACAGTGTTAAACTTGATGGGATGCAAATTCTCCATCTCTCTATTTGCTTACTGAAAAATTAGAGAATTGTCAAATAATAGGCAATAAGAAAGGTTACAGAGTTACAGACCCTGCTTTCCAGTACACCCAGCATGCAAACTTTGCTAGCCCCATCAGGTCAATAGAAGACCTGATTGGCCCTTCTTCATTCACTGCTCTCTGCTACCCGTCATAGGTCATCATCTTCCCAGAATATCCTCCCCCAACTCATCTTTATGTACTGAGATCCTACTGATTCAGCAGCCAACTTGAGCCCTACTTCCTCCTCCTCTGAACCTTTCCAAAGTTTCCGGCCTGTAATAGCATCCCTGTATTTTCAGCTCCAGTAGTTTTGGACTTTTTTTTTTCTATTGCTCTATGGATATGGGCTTTTGATGACACAGTGTCTCATTCTGATCTTCAGCTAGGCCATCTGAATGTCTTCCCCACAGGAATTACAACCTCTTTCCTGGCCAGGCTCTCGTCTTTAGTCTAATCTCTTCTAACATCAAGCATCATGTATTGTAGAATCTTTAAAATTATTAGCTGAATTTCATTTCTTTTGAAAATATGATGGGAAAAAAAAAGAAAATATGATGGAATCTCATTTCTTGCTTCCTTTCCCAGCTCTGTATGTATAAGCATATGGCAGTTTTCTTCTGTATGTTAATACCTATACGTGTAATACACATATGGTAAGTTAGTGACACATTGAAATACTCTTTTTTTCTCATGAGCTGAGGTTCTCTGAATTTTGAGTATTTGATCTGAAAGTAGGATAAAATATTCATTGCTGTGATGCAGTCTCTGATAGATTTATAACATCGTCACTCCAGTTAAGAGGGGTAAAAAAAAACCCTGAAATTATAAAAGAAAGCTTGTATTATGGGAGAAACATCTTTATCACTGACAGAGTAGAGCAAAGAATTGAAAGAATTGGGGGGCTATAGTTTTAACTAAATATCACTAAATTTTAATGCCTGTTTTCTCTCAAAAATAAGAATAATGCCTAAAATATATATAGTGCTTCTAAGTTTATTGTTTTCCATGTAATTTTTGTCATTCCCTAGAACACCTCTACGATAGGAAAGCTGGATATTATTATCCCTATTGTACAAATGAAGAAATACCTGAATCCGAGGCTATGGTCTCTAAGCCCATTTCCCATTTCCCATTTTTCTCTGTAAGAGAAACTAGATTGTTTCTGCATACTCCGTGCATGTGTTTGCTAGATCCCACTGGTCTCCACCACCTGTGAGTTTTGTGTGTGCAGGGACCTACCTGTATTGTTTACACTAATTCTAGAACCCAGAAGAGTACTGTTACATAATAAGGGCTGAATAAATACTTCTTTTATGAATAAAGATGTTAGCCTCTGGAATGGAAGGCTAAGAAAGGCTACTTACTGGGTTGGCAAGGTAATGAGTTTGAAGAGGAACCTGGAATTGTTCCTGAAACTCACATGGAAATATGTGCTCCCCCACCTCCTCCCTGCCCATGCAGCAGTCTGACCCATATGGGAAGCTCCTTGAAGGCATGATTGCTTAAAGTCTTCTTTGGTATTTAAAATCCTTCATGAAACTTTGCATTTGAGAGCTGTCATAGGAAAAAGACAATGCTTCTACGTGTGTTCATCTTTTAGTGTTAAGGGCATCAGAACTTTATTGGAAAACTAAAAGAATGAATCTTCATTAATGACTTTCCTATAAACCTACAAACATATCTTAATAATCCACTATGTGAGTGGACACAATGTGACACTTTAAGCCTGCAGTATAGACTAATCAGCAATACCACCTACACTTGGTTCTCATACTCTACAACTGGTCACAATGGGAGACTCATGCTGGAAGTTTTCTTGAAAGTCAAGGAACTTAGATCTAGGGAGGAAAGATTTGGATGAGTTTTCAGGAGAAACAACATATCTCCTTTGCAATGGGATGTGATGAGGAAGCCAACATCAGAATTCTTCCTGCTTTTACTGCATGTCTCAGAGATTAGAAAACTAGTCCTAACAAGCCTCAGACAACAGTCACCATCACTGTAAGCATGGATGGCCAGAGTAGATGGGGGTTGAGAGTGTATGCGTGAATATGCACACACGTACACACCCCATCTACATGCTAGAGTAGATATATGTATTCCCAGTGTTGTATCAAGAGATGATGTTCAGTTCCCAACCTAACTGCAATTTACTTTGCTCCCAGTCAAGAGAGCACATCATGATGCAATGAGTGACCTTCTTACAGAGATAAATCACAAGCCCTCTAAAACAATATGTATATATATAATTACATAAATCATTCTTAAACTGCATAACTTAATTGATAATTACCAGCTTCTTATAAGATGCCTCAACCTATTAGAACATAGCAGGCTGTCAAGGGGTGCCTGAGCAATTCAGTATGTTAGGCAGCTGCCTTCAGCTCAGGCCATGATCCCCGGGGTCCTGCTCAGCAGGGAGTCTGCTTCTCCATCTCCTTCTGCCCCTCCCCCACCCCCACCTCAGGCTCATACTATACCCTCGCTTTCTCAAATAAATAAATAAAATCTTTTTTAAAAAGAAGAAGAAAAAGAACATAGCAGGCTGTCTTGATGCCAAAGAATGGAGAACTACTGACTTCCAATATGATTGTCATACTTAAACTGCCTGGGAATGTTAAAATGCAGATTCTGATTCTCCGGATCGGGGTTGGGGGCCTACAAGTCTGCATTTCTAACAAGCCTAGTGTCTTGCAGCTCTGTGTATGGTCCAATAGCAGCAGCACTAGGGAGCTATTTGACAACCCTGTAGGTGTTTCCAGCGTGCACCACAGTTGAGAACCACCATTCCAGAATGACCAGTTAAGTCACTATAATTGTTTATTGACCTTCCCCAGCTGCAAGTCCTTTGAAAGCCTTCTAAAAGTTTATAAATCAGTGATTGTCAGAATCACCTGGAAAGCTTGGTGAACAGCCTTTCCCACCTTCCCAAATTTTGGAATCAGTAAGGGATAGAATGTGGGCTTGGGAATTTTGAGATCCCCAAGTGCTTTAAAAAAAAAAAAAGTCATCATGCTTAGATTCACTGACCCAATCTCTATGATGTGGTCCAGGGAAGGCTGGCCCTGGACTAAATAATGAGACAGACTAAATCCTGGGTTGTCTTTGGATATTTCTATCCTTTCTGTATCCTCTCTTCCATATTTTACACTATTTATATGCTTCTCCTACTTCTAATAAAGTCTATGACATCAGTGATTTCTATCTAGGTATTAATGAGTTTGGTATTTTTGGACTTTTCCCAGAAATATTAGAATTTAAGTCATCTTTATGATCTAAAGAGTTCATTTCCTATGAAAAGAGTGTAACATCAGCAAACGGGTAAGAAACATCACTTAAGAACAGCAACCCTCATGCAAACACGTCCCCCCCAGCCCTTCTCTACCTGAGATTGCCTGGATTTAAGACAAACTATTGAAGCCTTTGTCTATTTTCATTTATTCATTAATACAAACTGTTAAGTGTTAATAAGTCCAAAATAACACTAATATTATTTTTAAGATTCTATGAAGTATTAACGACTACTCTTAAGAATACATGTTTATGTCTGATACGGTTAATGTTAACTAAATAACTTTATTATACAAATTGTTGCTTTGTCTAGTATATTAGTGTAAAATGTATGCAGTAATATAGATGAGGAAACCCCACTTCCTATGCCTGTGCCTAATAGCAGGTGCTCTATGATGGACAGTTAAAGCTTGATGGATATTTAGTAAAGTGTGCACAGTGCCATCTAGTGGTCAACAGTCATCACTGCAAAACCTAAATGTCTTCATTTTCTAAAATAATTTGATGGCTCAAGAGTAAGCAACATGTTTATACAACTGTCAGACTCTTAAAACAGACTTCTGAATAGCTTCCTTATGACTCAAGTTAGAACCTTGCTTAGAGTTCCTATTTCATTAGGCAAAAGGCCTTTTCAGTACTAATTAATAGATTTTAATGCTTCTTATGCACTAAGCACTTTGCAAAGTGCTTTACATGGATTATCTCATTTGATCTCCACAATAACCCTGCAGTGGAGCAGCTGTTATTTATTTTGTGGAGCAACTATTCTTGTCCCCATTTTACAGATGTGGAAACTGAAACATAAGGACGATAAGTGACTTGCTCAAGGTCACATGGATGCTCAGTAGGAGAAGCAGGTCGAACCTACTGTCCAGAAACCCACACTATTCCGCACTGTGATCTTCACCTCCCAAAATAGTTAGCAGTGAAATAAAATTTTCAAGAAATCTCTATGAAAGAGGGCCTTCCTCACCAGGTCTCTAATTATCAAATATGGTAAAATCAGTTCAAACTCCACTAACTCAGAATTTATGATCGGTAGACTGAATAGTACCTGCTTTTGTGGCTGGTATATTGTTTGGGCTTCTTTTACATGGCCTACATAATATATGCTCAAAATTATATATTAATTAGGTTATTGAATTTAAGGGGACTAGGCTAATACTTAGGTTTGGAGTCACAGATCTTGTAAATTAATAATAAGATAGTAGATCAGAAGGTGTTTAATTATTTTAACACCAATAGCTATCATTTGTTGAGCACCTATGTGCCAAAGCCTGTGGTCAGCACTTATATATACATTTTCTCTTTTCTCCTCACTGCAACTCTCTCTGGATAGTATTAGTCTCCTCATTTCTTAAAAAAAAAAAAAAGAAGAAGAAGAAATAATAAAATATATAGAGGAGAAATAACTTGTCCACAGTTTTACAGTTATTAGGGGAGCCAGGAGTAAAACCTCAATCTTTGTGATTACAAAATCTGTCTTTTGCCACTCTTCAAACACAAATATGTACAATGTTCATGATTACAGTTTTCCTGTGTACTGCCATCCCTGTGCAAAAATACCATCATCTCGGGGCACCTGAGTGGCTCAGTCAGTGGAGCATCTGATTGTTGCTTTCAGCTCAGGTCACCATCTCAGAGTCGTGGGATCCAGCCCTGTGTTGGGCTCCACACTCAATGGGGAGTCTGCTAGAGATTCTCTCTCTCTCTCTCTCTCCCTCTGCCCAACACCTATCCATCTGTCTGTCTCTCTCTCTCTTCTCTCTCTTTAAAATAAATAAATGAATCTTAAAAAAAATTGCCACCATCTCTGCTGGAACCACAGCAACAGGCTCCAGCCACTTCCCCCATGCAAGTCCATTACTCTCTTCCCCTACAGTCTGAAATGACACTTTTAAGCTGCATTTCTGAGCATGTCACTCTATTTAAAACCCGAATCTTCATATTTTCAATGTAAAGACCAAAAGACTTACCAAAGCTACAGTGCTCCTCCAGCCTTATCTTGTTCCTCTGTCCTCTTCACAAACCATCTCATAATCCCATTTTGTATCTAGCACCCTGTCTGTCATGGTAGGTCATTATTTCTGATTATCTGTGTGATTGTGAATCACATCTCTATCCCTGACTGTTAGTTCTCCGAGGCCGGAGCAACATCTTTGCCTTCTGTACCCAGATATATCCTGAAGGACTAGATCCAGAGGATCTATATGTCAAGCATAAAGGGAATAATTATAGGAATCCCAGTTCCTGCCGAAATTAATTTAATTCCTCAAGAAATTAAATAAACAAACAAGCAAACCTATAGATGCCATCTCCGTGGGAGTACCTTGGTCGCAAAATTGAAAAACTGGATGAATAGCATTAAGAAACAAATAATTTCCTTGTTGTATGATATACAAAGATGGTAACAAATTTGGAATCGCATAAATATGAATTTATCCAAATCTAGTAAACATTTAAGTATTTCAGTTAGAAAGTGATTTGTGTTCTTCTGTCCCAAATCAGAGATGTGCTAGAAAGTGTTGTTTGTTTACATGATTCACATTGTTCATTTGTTCAAGTATAATGTACTGTCTCTGTGTATCAGGCACTCTCAATTTTGACTTCATGATTTGTCCCATTTAAGGAATACCATTTCTGCTTTGTAGATGAGGAAAGTAAAGCTCCAAGTCTTCGAGGCTAAGAGGCCATGCACTTGTAGTAGAAGAGCCATATTTGGACCTAAGTCTTTGGACTTCAAGTGCAGTGCTAATCCCTACTCCCAAGTCCAGAAGGTCAATAGATGCTAGTTTTGTTTTTTATTTTTTATTTTTTATTTTATTTTTTAAAAGATTTTATTTATTTATTCGTGAGAGACACAGAGAGGCAGAGACATAGGCAGAGGGAGAAGCAGGCTCCATGCAGGAACTCCGATATGGGACTGGATCTCAGGACCCTGGGGTCACACCCTGAGCCAAAGGCAGATGCTCAACCACTGAGCCACCCAGGTGTCCCATGGTTTTGTTTTTTAAGTAGAGTATCAGAAATGAGCAAAGAGGTGGGAAACAAAAGCTTGGGAGTTGGTAGAAAAGCATATAGGGAGTGCACACTTCTCAAGAACTGAAACCTAAGTATATATTTCACTGAGAAAGACAACAGATTTGTTTTCAAATGTAAAGATGTAATGAAAAGGGAACCTTAAATTTGGTGAAGTTGTGGAGAAACTGGAATTCTCATACACTGTTGATGTGGATATAAAATAGTACCACTATGTTGAAAACACTTGGGAAGTTTCTCAAAAATTAAACATACACGGGCCATACAACCTAGTATTTCCTTCATTTCCGAGTATTTACCAAGAGAAATGATTGCATATGTCTATACAAATATTTGTACGTGATTGTTCATAGCAACTTCATTTGTGACAACCAAAAGCTGAAACAACCCAAGCATCCATCAACAGGTGAGTTGATAACCAAATTGTAATATATCCACTTAATAGAATACTGTTCAACAATATAAAGGAACATATTATTGATTCGTGCAACAACATGGGTGAGTCTCAAAATAATTATACCAAGTGAAAGAATCTAGACCCCCCCTAAAAAAAAGAGTACAGAGTATATAATTCCAGCTATATAGAATTCTAGAAAACCATTTTGGAAAGTATATCTGTGGTTGCCTGGGGTGAGAAGTGGGGAGGATTAAAAGAAGCAGGAGAAACTTTTGAGGATAATGGAAATGTTCACTGTCTTGATTGTGGTGGTTTCTGGGATGTTATAACAAGACCTCAGCACAAACAGGGAAGAAAGAAAAATGGAATTCCAGACTTTCCAAGTGAAAATAACCATGACTTAAGTTTTGTGAGCTAGTCAATAATATAGCCAAAAAACTGTTTGTTCTTGACCAGGGTAGTTAAGTGATCTGTGACTTAGTTCTGTTCCTGCCTTCTAGAGATTACTATTCCTTTTTCCCCTGCCTCTCTTCCTGCTTTCTTTAACTTTCCCTTCTTTATTTCAAACCTTACAGTATGAAAAGTATATAAATAAATGAAAATATTTTAAATAAATGCAGGTTAGACATCTTTTCAAACACTGTAAGTGTTTTTTTTAAAGGGTCAGTGTGTGCAGTGGAAAAATGCTTTCAAGGCAGATAGACTTGTTAATTTTAATCACAAGTGCTATATACTTCGAAGTTGCTAAGAAACTAAATCTTAAATGTTCTCACCACAGAAAAAGAAATGATAATTATGGGACATGACGTGTTAGCTAATGCTATGGTGGTAATCACATTGCAATATAGAAATGTATCAAATCAACATGTTGTGCACCTTACACTTAGACGATGTTGTGTGTCAATTATATCTCACTTTTTTTTTAAGTCAGGTAGATGTGGATTTGAATGCCAGTTTTGCCATTGGCTGGCCTTGGACCTTCGCATTTGTCAGCTAACTTCCCTGGTCTTCAGTTTCTTACATGTAATATAAAGATTGTAGCTATATTTTAAGGTTATTTTAAAAATTAGAAGTAACTAATTACTGTGGTTTTTAGGAAATAATGTTCTTGCTATTATACATTGCAAATCAAGTCTTTGAGATCATGCAATGTCTAGATACACTAGATACACTCTTTTTTTTTTTTTTTTTTTTTTTTTTTTTGCGAGGCAGCCCAGGAGCCGCCGACAGGCCCGCCCGCCGCCCCTCCAGCCCCCACTAGATACACTCTTACAAGAGTCGAACACATATGGAAGACTATGAGGTGCCTTGACCAAACCGGACAGATGGTACATGTAAAATAATGGATTTACATTTCCCTGCATTTGGGGCTGATGTGTTCACTCTGCTTTAATTGTATGTAGTGCACCTGGTGGACATTTGGAACGTCATAGAAGCATTGCGGGAAAATGCTCTGAACAACCTGGACCCAAACATAGAACTCAGCGTGGCCCGCTTGGAGGCTGTACTATCCACCATCTTCTACCAGCTCAACAAACGGATGCCAACCACTCACCAAATCCAGGTGGAGCAGTCCATCAGCCTCCTGCTTAACTTCCTGCTGGCAGCCTTTGATCCGTAAGCTCCCTCTGAATATCTCTGTACATGTTTGGTCTCTCCTTCCTCTTGTCCTTCTTGGTCTTTATTCCAAATAATTTTCTAGAGTGACCAAATACCTCTTTTTTCTTGATCAGTTACTTATCTCAATAAAGTCTCTCTGTGTCTAACATGAATTTTAAATTCTATAGGAAAAAAACTAGAGAGTAAAATAGTGCCATATGAAGTCGAGGACAATTGTATTTCATATGCTGACCTTTATTTAACTCATCCCACGCTTCCCAGAAGCTATGGATGCTTGAAAGACTTGCATGATGGCATTCCTGTGGAGCAGTTTAATGAAGCATAAGTGGGAGGATGCTTTTAACTCTCTTCTTTGCAAATTGTCTAAGACAGTGTTTCTGAGATGTCATAACAAGACCCCAGAGCAAACAGAGAAACTGACAAGGGTTTCTTGACCAGCCTAGAGAAAGTAGCTATGACTTGCATTAAATGGATTGATCAATAATGTGCCACATAAAACAATGTAATGCCAACCACACATGACAATTGAAACTTAGCCTCAATATCTTATAATTTCCTCTCATAGAATCAGAGAATTTCAGAGCTAGCTGAAATATTAAAGACTGTTCTTCCAAATCTTCCAAATCTCTCATTTTACAGAAAGAGACTATCACTTTTCCAGTGTCTCTCAGCGGGTTAGTGGCAGAGAAGGGATTTAGGTACTCAGCTACGATTTCTTTTCCAAGGCACATGTGGCAGCCTTGTGAAGTGTAAAAACTCCCCCAAATTACTTTATCAGCCTAAGATTTCAAAAGGTCTTTTACTGATAGCCTCTAGTCTAGATATAGGATCAACCATCTCCACTTTCACTACTGGTTTTGAATATTAAAAAGGAACATTGCTAACTTGACCTTTCAGCAGTCGCATTTTAGGACTCCCGAAAGATTTTGCTTAGTCTCATTGACTGGCCAATGCTTGGGAATATATAAGCCCAGCACTGGAGATGTTCCAGCCAGACTAATGTTATTATGCCACTCACAAAAGTCACCAGCTGTCACTTTACAACCTAGAATGGTAACAGAATTATTCATGCTCAGTTTGACCAATGTAGATTATTGTCTTGGGATGTTTATATTTTGAGAAATTCTCGAGTTGAAATAAACAATTCTAAAACAAGCAGCCTGGCTTGATAGATCCCATGCTTAGCCCATGCATACTTCAGAGCTAATGTACTGCTTTGGTCTGATCGCTATGGTAACCAAGTGGCAGGCAGGTAGAGAAGGCTATGGTTCTACATGACAGGTGATAGAATGGAACCAGGCTATAGAAGTGCTGTAATGGCATTTCCATCCTACCCCCTTGATAAGACCATGGAAGCTTCCAGACTTGCCACTAATGTCTTCAGGGAACTTATTTGTTATAAGCGAACAATGGAAAATGTAAAAAGAAAAATGTGATTCTCTCCAAATCTTAGAGTGTTGCTGCAGGATTCATAAGGACTCAAAGGTAAAAAAAAAAAAAATGTATCCATAAATATAGAAATGGGGCCAGATTAACAATAAGGGAAGGAGGAGTTTATGAAATGTATGAGAGAGCTAATATATACATACTATATTTTGTATGATGTAAAATATCATATCTCAGTATTTCTCACAATATGGGAAATATACAATAGAATTAGATTTTTCACTTCTGTCTGGAAATATTGGGAAAATCACTTTGAAAAAATAGGGCTGAGTATGTTCTCTAACCAGCTAATCATGATTATTTCAAGATCAATGAATGCTAAGCTTAAGGACTATCTCAAGGTAAGGAGCCATTGACATGAATGTTCAAATGGGATATTTGTTTATTTCTTACTCTTCTCACTGATAAAAAAGGCTCTGATGTATACTTTCAGTAATCTCATCATAGATTTTTTTTAAAACATCCACATAGAGAAATTTCATTTTACAGATTTATTTTACAGATTTGCAGACACATCCATATAGAGACCCCAGTTTATAGGTTCTTCCGCATTCTTCCTTGGCTTAGCAAATGAGTATAGGGCAGTTCTGCTGATACTTTCTATCTGATGGCTTTTGAAATTCTAGATGTGAGATGGGAGCCATAAGGAAGCATCAGTAACTGGAGAGAGAAAGTAACCAGAAATATTCACTTAGAAGTGAACGAAACAAGAGACACTTAAGAATAAAGTGCATGTTCAGTTCAATTCGTTATGATAGTAAACTCCTGTTTCTCCAAATGAGATCCAGTATGGAAATCTGATGTTGCTTCCTACCACCTATCCCACAAGAGAACCCAAGTGTTTAAGGGAGCCTTCTGCAGGTTGGCAGATGTGAATGAGCCTAGTGCATCAAAGATATGTTGTTACTCTAGAATCACTGAGAAACATTTAGGCGATTTTTTCTCATTTGCTGTAATTTAAATGAACATACCAAAATGGGGGGGGGGGGGGGAATCTAAAATAAAAATTAAAAAAAATAAAATCTGCATTCTAAAGAGGTTATCTGTATATTTCAAAAGGAAAGACAGTATAGCAATTTAAATTCATGAAGAATGAGAACTTGTATTCAGAGAAAGGTGGTTATTATTTGGGTAGTGCCTTAAGATTCACTAGGCTCAGCGAGGAGGAGTCTGCCGTGGCAATGGTAACTTGAAATGGCGTTCAGAGCCCACTGCACTTGGCTGTGGCCCTGAAAGCCAGACTCGCCTTCTCACAACATAGTTCCCCAAAAATAGCACTCCTTCCTTCCCTCCCCAAAGCACACCTAGGTCTCAGTTCTCACACAGGCACACTTACTGCAGATGTCAGTTTCCTGGCTGCAAGGTGTCTCACCAGGTCAGCTTCTCAGAAGGTAGAGAGTATGTAGCTGCAGACACAGGATGATTTCTAGAATGTTAGGAGCTAGCATTTGTGCCCAATGGCTATGCCTATGCTTGTCATTCTATCTCTGAATAGTCCATCTCTAGAGTCTAGAAGATTTTTGTTCTTCCTGACTTTCCTCCTAAAAATGGCTATAGCTAGCAGGAGTCAACCAGTCATCAATTACCAACTGACTGCTAGGCAGATCTTTCCACCCCGGACACTATCTTCTCCAGGGTCCCTAGAAAAATGGATAGGTGCACCCAGGAAGTGTGGGAAGAAGTGTCAGAATCAGGAAGCAGGGATTGAGAGGTAAGAAGGATATTAGGAAGTAGCCAAAGCCAGTCTCTGCATCTTGTCTCTTTCTTCTGTACATTCCTGGATGAGCCTATTGCCTTCCCTTATCTGCTGACAGCCTGGCAGCAGCTTCTCTTCTCACCATTTCTATTATTTTTGAGGAAATTGAGAGTAACAAAAGAAAAACAACATGGAAGCAAGTTACAAGATGACAATTTTTTTTCAATAGCTTTATGGAGGTATAATTGAAAATAATTCTTAAAAGTCTATAATGGCCTTTTGGAGAGGGAATGTCACAAGTTGATCCACTGTGAAGCCCAACTCTCATGGTTGAGTTACCTCCCCCTGCCCCAGGTCCCACTGTTCCTTACACATGATTTTGCTATGTCTTACTGTGTGCATGACTGCCTGCCACAAGCTACTGTACAGCGGGACCATGTCTTACTCTTTGTATGCACAGCACCTGAGACAATATCCAGCTCATAATGCATCTGTGAATGAATGAAAGACTGAATGAAAGTCAACGATGGACTCTTCTTAGCTCATCACACTGATTTCTTCTCTTTCCTTTTCTGAAATCAAGTCCTCCTTAATCTCCAGTATATTACCAAGACTAGGGAGTCCAAGTTTGCTCTGATACCTAGATTCATACCCTCTATTTTTACTTCTGCTCTACAAGAGAAGAAAATCAGATATCTATGGCTACTAATGTAAGGGCATCCCATTTCCACACACACAAAAAAACTTCAGTGTAGGTCTCTTCCTCTCTTCTTACTTCCCTGGGAAACACAAACTTTAATCTGTTGACTTAATCTCATTTCCATTCACTAGAATCTTCCTTCTTAGGGAAGTTCCTCCTAAGGTAATTATGTGACAGTGGCCTTGTTTTTAGCAAATATTATTTTCACATATATTCAGTCATATAAATATTACAGTAGGAAAAATGATAAATATTAAAGGAACAGCGGTGTTCCTATTTTCAGATGTCAAGCTATATTGTTAATGCCACTTCTCCAATGATAATAATAATATACTAATTGTAATAATAACTAATATGTTGTCAGTATTTACTGTGTGCCAACAATCTTCCTGGTTTGGCATAATATGATTAGAGGGAGGTTAAACAATGTGCAGGTCATACAGCTTCATACTAACTGAGGTGAGCGGGGGAAAAATAATTTGTTTCAGGCATCAGGGTAAGTTCAGCTCTATTCATGCTTTCTGTTTCATTTTTTTAAATGAGAATTAATGTGTGTTTTTTTCCCCAGATCTACCCTACTTTTACAAGATGTTTTTATTAGGCTCTCATTCCTTACCTTTCCAGTTTGGGTATTTAGATATATCTGACAGTGTATGTGAAGTAAATTTTTGGACTTAAACGTATTACACTGTAGATTTAGAGTCAGTTTTATGACAGCCATCCAGAACTCCAAATCTATCATATAATGGTCTTTCACAGAGAATACAAAATCCTGGTATTTTCCTCTCTGCTTGACATATTGCACCTTGCTGAGCCATTTGAACATCCATTCCCACTGTGGAGCCTCTCCCCCGCCCCACCCCTGACACTATGAAAGGTACCACAGCACTATTTCAGACGTATGGATATAAAATATTCTGAAACTCTGCCAAAACACTTCTGCCTTTTGAGTTTTAAAAACGATTTTGATGTTTAATGCAAGATGTACTACAAAGTACACAGCCCTTTCTCTGTGCACCAATGAAATGTATCATTGACGTTTGAGGCTGGGAGCATGTGTGAGAGCGAAGGAAGAAGAGAAGAGGTCTATAAAACCAAATGTTCTTCTCTTTTTACTATTTGGCCAAAACTAAATATTTAACATAGTGTTTTCCTGGTGATTTTTTTTCTCACCACATCTTAAACTCAAGATTTCCACAGAATATTCTCCTCTAATCACTAAAATTTTGTTCTAGTGGAAAATACTTTGTTCCAAGATTCCTATATGTCACTAAAATAAGATCTCTTTTCAAAGAAGTTTCACAAGTGTAGATAAAATTAACAGCCTTTATGTCGCTCATCTTTATGTCAGACTTATACTTTGTGTGAATGGCAAATGGAATTTCATAGGGATAAAGCGTTGGCCCCTTCCATTCTGGAAAAACTCATGGCAACTCACATGACCAGAAGTTATGAGGAATTCTTTTCCCAAATGTTTTGCTAACATGATGGGGAGCCCAAAGACACAACACAGCCAACTAAGGGTTTTCTATGTGTTCACATGTTAACTATGCTAACCCAGAAACCAAGAGTAATTATGTGTGTAATCACTTCGAAATTCAAGGTATCACATTGAGTGCACAGCTGATATTAAGGACCATAAGGTCAATTTTTGTAATTTCATTCAAACGCTCAGTATTTCTCAATATGAAACTTAAGTGGTAAATCAAAATTTCTTTTCACATGTGCATTCATTAATTTAATTAACATATATTAAGAGCTTGCTTTGCACTGAGTGCCACAATAGACTGGTGATGAAAGGTGATTAAGGTGAGATCCCCACCCTTTTAAAAAATGTGTATTAAAATTAACTGGCTTTGACTCTTTTTCTCCAATAGTCTATGAGCAAACTCATAGGGGTGGGAGCCATACCTTACCATCTTTATATCCCCAACCTATGAGGCATTATCAGTAAATATATGTTGAGTTACAAAATGAGTGATCCATATGAACAAATTGATTCCCAGATAAAGACATGAATTATGATAGAGGCATGTTGTGGAAGCCAGAGGAGGAAACAATTTTCTCAGTTAATTAAGCCACCAAAATGTGTGAGAAAGAGCAATTTGAGTTCTGCGCTCATCAAAACGCTTACCAAATGTTTTTGTGAAATGTGTTGGTAAAAGAAGAGCTTCTGGTTTTAGTGCTTTTAAATAGAAAAATAATTCCTTCAGCCTGTTCCAAAAAGAATCAGTCAGAATTCAAATCTCATTTTCAAGGACTTAAAATTTATCATGGGAATCTGTAATTTCAAACAGGAAACTCGCTTGGCAACTTGGAGGAAATTTACATTCTGTTCGGAATTCAGCCTCGCATCCCAGGCCTATCAATATCTGTTTGCTGTTCTCCCCCTTGTCAAAGGCAGATTTTCCCTCCCAGACAACTTTTCCCTGAAACCAGTACCTTCTTAGTTCAAAGAAATCAGTTTGCCTTTTTGTGAGGTCATGGAAAAAGCCCAATATAATGCAGTTTACTCACTTTTTATTATGATGTGTCAGACTTTAAAGTAATTTATGTTTTAAGACAGACATTCTACAAATCTCTGCATATATTTTAACCAAAGGGTAGGTGCTTTCTGATTTCCATTTTTAATCAGTCATCCCTTAGAAGAATTTGAAAATTTTCAGAGTGAGAAAGCAAAGTATAAGGGAAATAAAAGATTTAATGAAACATTGACTTATAAGGCAATTTCAGTTTGTACTTTTTGCTAATTTTTTGATTGTTTTAAATACCCATTAAGGTATGAATTTTTTTTTTTTTTAAGGTATGAATTATATACTAGCATAGCAACTTAGATGGGTGGTTTTTGACCTCAAGCTGCAACAGGAAAGTAAAGTTTGCATTGGCAAAAGCTTCAGGATAACTGGCCTAAAAAATAGAATATATTCCATTATGCCAAAAACCAAATAGTGGAAAGAAGGAGGAAAGCATGTATTATGCATTGCATTCTTGTTCTACATTGAAAGGGAAAATATTAAAATAAATAAAAATTTTACTTAAAAATTTTTAGAGCAACTCTTTCTGCCCACAGGTCCTGTCCCTGTGCTTTAATAAAACCACCTTTTTGCACCCCCCAAGAAATATAGAAAAATAAAATAACATTTTTAATAAAAAATGATAGGCTAATAGTAAATTTAATTTTAAAGCTCTTGCTGTACGTTTTTTACACTACTAGTAGTGTAGTTTTGTACACTACTAAAGAATCAACTGCACTAGCAACTTCTGTTCACAAAGAATAGCTCTTGTGGGCATGTGGTTGATTCTAAGACCCAGCCCAGCCATAAGGTGGATGGTCCTGAGGGGTACCTTGTATACCGCACACGGTATTCTCAAACACATCTGGCTCTGCTCCATCTTTCTTTAGGTGGCAATCAGAGCCACATGTGAAGTTGGAGATGTGCTGCAACAGCTTTTCATAAAAAAAAAAAAAAGAGAAGAGCATAGACTTTTCCTAGCACCCTTCCTGGTTTTGCCGTTCCGAGGCTGTTTGGCCAGCAGCATTAGGGACAATCTATGTCTTTCATCCTCAGCACACTTTGGCAGGTCTGCTTCTGGAGTTGTGGCCAACAGCCAACATTCCATATGTGCAGTTTTACTGCTTTACTCCTAGAGGCATTGCATGTGCAGACTCACTTTGGAACAATATGTCGCTTTCCTGCTCGTTTGCACAAGACTCCTGGGAGCTTCCTGTTATCCATCCTCATGAGCTTGACTTTCCACTTCCTAGACATTTAAGGGATTTCCTGAACTGTTCCTGAATCAGATGGCCCCCGGTTAGGGTTGATTCCCAATGAGCACAACTCTTACGCTTCTCCTCTTGGGATATCCCAACTTCTCACTTCTCCTTACTTCCTTTGTTAATGCTACTTCTTTTATACACACACACACACACACACACACACACACACAAATAGGGACCCTAATCCCAAGATGAGTTTAAGTAATGGCCTTGGGTATGGAATCTTGTCTAAGTCCTTTATAAAACCTTCCTTCTCCTTACCCCCCAATCTTTCTTCATCCTATTATATCTACTGAAAAGTTCTTTAAAAAGATCCACATGTATCTAAGTCTTTGGTGTCCCCTTTTCCATTGTGGAATCATTCATCTCCACTCACTCCTTAAATTCCTTCAAGGTTTTTCCAATACCAGGGCTGAGCAAGGCCTAAACTCACCCAGTATAGTGAGGTTAGTACTTGGTGTGCTTCCCGAGATCTACATTCCTGCATACCCCCTGAATCTTTCTTAGTGACAAGGGTCACCTTTGCAATCTGGCACACTGGCTTGCATAACAGTACATTCCAGTGACCTAATTTCACCCTTGAGTTCCTGCAAAACTCTCATTGAGCTGCCCCCACTTGGTGATTTATCTAGATTTATTGTGTCAATTTGGCAGAAGAGCTCTGATACAACCACTCCTGGATGTAATAGCATCAATCTTGCATTTCCAAGAACAATATAGAACTGGCAATCTCCCTATGATCTTCTTCATTAAAAGCTAAGGTTTAAGAATTCATCCGTGAGCTATCATCATTTCATCCTGTGGAGAACTCTCTGTTCCAACATTATCTGTAGTTTATCCTCTTTCTTGAGTTAAATGATAATTTCTGATTCCTTGAAAGAAATTTGTATTGCTCCTAAAGTCTCACATGTCATGCTCCTCAATTTCTCTGCATTTTGAGGACTACTTTATCACTTTATTGCTCCTATTCTCCCACACTTGGTAGATTTCCCTTGAGCCATGTTTCAATTTAGGAAAGGGAACTAATTATTTCCCAAAATAAAATTTTTGATACTTCCAGTTTTCCATGCAATTGGGAATACAATGCACATGGAATAATTTTGAATGACGTTTTTTACAAAATCATCGCATTTTTTCTTACAGCTACCTGCTCTAAAATTAGCAGATGACTAAATGAGTGTTCATTCAAAATTCTAGGGGCATCTATTATAATTATTAGTAGTTATTAATTAACATAAGTATATTGTTTGCAAATGCTGGGGGAAACAAGTGTGGGAGGCACTAGGAATATACCTAATTTAGAAGATTTAGAAGATATGGTCTCAGTTCCCCTCTCATAGTGTGGGGTCAAGTTACATGCAGACGTGTAAATAAGCAAATCAAGGTCACTCAGTGTGATAGGTGCCAAATCATAGGTAAAAGTGGAGAACAGAGCAGTTGTCTGAACATCCAGGGGAAAAGCCATTTTCAAAGCCGGGTGAGTGATGATTTTGAGCTGAATCTTGATGAATAGGTTGGAGAGTCCTGAGCAAAAGGTGGTAGGAAGGTGAGGGGCATTAAATGTGGGACTGTAGAATCAAGTTCAACAGAAATGGTAGCAGTGAGACTGGAGAGCATGGATAAAGTCGTAACCATGTCCTGTAGGCAAACAGAGGGTAATAAGAGATTTAAATAATAAAGTATTATAGCCAAATTTGTGATGAGTGAGCAAGCAGAGAAATCATTTAAGAAGTTATAACTGTTCAAGCAAGAGCTGATGAAGCAATGGCAGTTAGAATGGAAAGCAAGGAATGGGTTTAATATACAGGTAGGAGGTATATTTCAGTCCCTCAGACATTTATCAGGTGGAGGGGAATTAAGGAAGAGAAACAAGTCAAGGGTAACCCCTTCTCAGGATTCATTTTTGGATAACTAGGTACATGTTAAGTCTGGCAACCAGAAGCAGGGTGGTATTAGGCTGGCCTGAGTGTTATGGGAGCACTTTGTAAAGATCATGAGTTCTACTTTGAACATACTTGGTTTGACATGTGGTATCCATATTCTAACTATTTACATAACTATGTAGATCTGGTGCTTAGGCTTGGAAATATAAATGGGAGAGCCCCTGGCATAGGGCTCAGTCACTTTTCCATTGTGGCTGGCTCTATTTGAAGTCCTATGCTGAGACTGACAGCAACAAGGATAAATAACAAATGATCTGTCTCTGGAGTCTAGTAATGAACAAAGATACAATTATTTATTATATCTTATTCTTCTAAAATGCTATATATGTGGATCTTATTCATGTAAGTGATTTATTCTATATACTACAACTTTGTCAGTACTGGCTTTACTTACCTTTCAGTCACATTATTATTTTAAATAACTCTTTTGATCATTCTTAAGAGTAGCAACTATCAAAGAAATGAATTACTAATGTGATACACTTTCTGATTCCAAGGTTACAAGGATAAACAGTTTATTTTGGCTGGAAAATCATTTAGCCAAAATAGTATACTTCTTACAGTGTGCCCTTTCATCACACTTTGTGAAGGACAAGTTAGTTATACTTCCTGAATCAATGAAGATTTGGCAGATCTGGTGTCATTGAAGTAGGAGATAAAACAGAGCTCTTACTTTTGCCCCTCTAAAATATCAACTCCTGGGCACCTAGATGGCTCCCCAGGCTAAGCATCTGCCATCAGCTCAGGTCATGATCCCAGGGTCCTGGGATCAAGTCCCCCACCGGACTTCCTGCCCAGTGGGGAGTCTTCTCCCTCTCCCTCTGCTGCTCCCCCTTGTTCATACTGTCTCACAAATAAAGAAGTAAAATCTTTAAAAAAATAAAATAAAATATCAACTCTCTTTGACAAGTAAATGTATCACATAAACACAGTCAGCTTGTGGGTTGGAAATGATGGGTGACCAAAAAAAGGTGATGGAAAAGTCCCCATAATTACTGTAACAAAATTCAGGAATTCTCCAACCAAAAAAAAAATGTCCGAAAACCTTGTTTAAATAAATTATAGAGACTGTGGAATCATCATGCATAAAATTATTTCATGAAACCCAGAGTGAAAATCATGTTCTGTAATTGTAATCCATGGCTAAATAGGACATATCCCTCTCGCTGCCAGTTCATACTCTGAGCAAGTGACATATACAAAGAATAACTTGAAGATCCTGCTATCTCTTGAATAAAGGAAACATTGACTAGACAGCTTTTCAGAAATTTGTGTTGAATTGTATTCATGGTCTTTTCTAAAGTGGATGTGTTCGCATAATGTATGCAGCTACAGTGTCCTATGATTTCTCCAAACAGAAAATGTCAGATCTCATTGCTGGAAATTCTCCAAATGACATCTTTTTTTTTTTTCTTTTTCTCTTATCATTAAACAGGGAAGGCCATGGTAAAATTTCAGTATTTGCTGTCAAAATGGCTTTAGCCACGTTGTGTGGAGGGAAGATCATGGACAAATTAAGATGTAAGTTATTCTTTGTGTCTCTCTGCTTATCCCTCCCATATACCACATTTCCTTTCCCCATTCCTGCCACATTCTGCTGCCCATTTTGAGTTTCCTCATTCTGTGAGAGTTGTTTAAAATATGATCTTCACTGATCTTTGGATTTTGTCACAGAAATATTTTCATAATATGAAAGATAAATGTTAATGATATGAATGTTTTCCTTCTCCTTGCGGATTATTATTAGTTTTATCCTGTTGAGTATCGCCAATTAGACATTTTGTGACATTAAAGTAAGATGTATATTCTTTCAAGTTCATTGTACTAAACTGTCTTACAAGTGTATGTCCATCAGCCTCAGGACCTGAAGGCCATGTTGGGGAACCTTCCTTTTTCAGGTAATCTAAAGCCAAAGCTCCTGGAACATTTCCTCATTATTCTTAGCCAGTGCTGTTCAAATCACTGAGAATTCCAAAGGTTCCAAAGTAGACATTGCCAGGGTATAGGCATAAAAATGCACAGGGACACTACAGGCCGAGAATTGACTGGATTCCAATAAAATATGATAGCTAAGGTGCCTTGAGTGACTGTGGGCCTTTTATGTACATTTTGTCACCAAATGTGGAAGTTCTTTGACCAAGAAAACACAAGAGTTTTGTTTGTTTTAGGTAAAGATGCTGAGACTCAGAGAGGTAGAATAAAGTATATCGTATAGCTAAGATGGTGCCAAGATTTGAACCTGACTTCTTTTTCTCTCCACCCTAGTAGCTCTGAAATTTTAGGATGTATAGAATCATCTGGAGGCTTTTTAAACCATTGATTTTCTGGGTCCCACCCCCAGAGTTTTTTATTCGGAAGACCTAAGAGCAAGAATTTTAATTTCTGTTTTTAAAGGATGTATGCACTGCTGTTTAAAAGAAAAGCTCCCACTTAACCCTTTCCCTTACCCTAAATATTGTGAGTTTGGCTTATAATGCTGTGTGGGAGAGAGCACTGTCATGAGATTTGGGAACCCTAGTTTGTAAGCCCAGCTATGTGACTAATTCAGTGAGTTATCCTGTGGAAATGACTTTATTTCCCTAGCCCTCAGCTTCCATCTTTATCCCAAATTTGGGGATTTTGTTAGATACCCAGAGGGTCCCTCCCAGCTCTACTCATCTGTGACTCACAGCCTCCAGGCTCTTTTCTCACCTGCTGCCTGTCAACTTCTGAGTGTGATCTCTTGCTTCTTGATGTACCAAGAGGAGAAAAACGAAGGAAGATACAGAGAAAAAAAAACTTTCATTCTTCTGGAATTTCCCCAGACATACTCCAAGGCAAGGTTATGTCATTGGGCCAGTAGATAAGTAGAAAGCACATAGAAACCTCACAACCACACATCTCCCATCATTTCAGGAACTTCCACCCATGGACTAGTCAAATGTATTTCGGATTCGGAGAAGCCCAAGCAAGCATTATGGGGGAGAGTTTAGTTCTCCTTTAGTTAGCCTGAAAGACATTTTAAAAATTAAAAACTATCTGCCTCCTGCTTGACTGAGGATAATGCTAAATTAGAAGGTGGTGGAACCAGTGTCCTTTTTAAAAACAGCTTCAGAGTAATCCTTGAGGCATTTCCTTGAGGATTAGGCTGGGAGGAGAAAGTTGAGCAAACTGAACCAGGGCAGGGCAGAAGAAGAAATTGCAGGGTCTTCCCTGCTAACCTCATGTCACAACTGGCCAACTTATCCTGAGGACATTGGATACCGGGGGTGAGGAGTGGGGTGGAATATAAGTTTTGAGAAACGTTTCTGAATACTTACTCAATGTTGTATTGAAGGTACATGGATAAAAGGATTACATATTAAAATAATTTTCAGGAAAACTGAGAGAACCAGTTTTCTGACCTTCCTTGGGGTCCTTAGAGCCATTCATGAACCAGGCTAATTCTGTGCCATCAAGGACCACAGCACTCTCCATCTTTCCATCCAGGCTTCATTGGTGTCAGATTTTATTTCTCTCCTGGGGAAGAAAGGGTCTGACAATCTCAGGAGTCACATCTCACTCCAGAGACCCTCAGCCCATGTCATTGCCCAGCATGGCATCAGAGACCCAGTGCTACACCAGTCACTGGAAATGAGAAAGGAAACCCCGTGGTGGTCATGGGGGAACCCACTCCTGCCTCCTGAGCTGAGAGAAACCCCTGCTTTTCCTACTTAGCCCAGGAAGAAATTTGAGGCCAATAAAAACAGAGGAAATGGTTGTTGGGTCAGCAAGGAACCATGTCTTCACAGTTACAAAGCTCAAGGTAGCTAAGTTTCTGAGCAGATCTTTACCAACTGTCAAAACCCGGGCAGGTCTCTTGCCTGTCCAGGAATTCAAAGCCAAAAACGTCACCGCAAGGGTCCTTTCTCCTCACCCCACCATCAGTGAGCACAGCACTCATGTTACCTAGTGGCCAAAGTAAATCCCCTTCAGTGCATTTTAAGAAGTTGACACATGCATGAGTCTCATTGGAAGTAAACTGCATTCTCCAGTCTGCAGAAATCAGCATCAGTGTCACAAACTCGGGAGAACAACAAAAAAACAGGTAGTGGATCATGAGACAGATCACGTTGCCCTCTCCTCTAATGTTGTCCCCAGCTCTCTGGCTGAGGAGTCACTCTTTGTATATTAATCCCAGGAAGGTGGTTTTAGTGGTTTCCTGGTAAGTCTACTGAGAGCAATTGTACAAAGACAATTTAGCTGAAAGTACTTTGGTTGGAAGAACTTCTCCAAAATGTTAATTAGTCAAAAATGAGTATCTTTAGTCACCAGTATTTCTAGTTTCAGTGATAATTATTAACTGAATACACAAATATGAGCAAATCTGCCCACAGACAGCAGAGGCTGACTCTGGATGAGTGGGATTTGTGAACGTTTTCCCTGGTCTTCTCTCGCTGGCTTCACATAATGATAAAACAGGAGAAGTAATGATGTTCTGCATTGCTTTCATAATAAGGAAAAGTAAAAGGAAAGGATATGGAATTTCTCGGCATTTGAGGGTTTTGTTTTCCCTTCTTTACATTCTAATTCACTTTAAGCCAATATGCCAGCTGCGCTTATTTGGCAGTTTTTCTATTTTTGTGCATGAGGATGAGAGATATTTAGTTGCTTCCAACTAGCCCCTTAATGTTGGAGAAGGCAGGGCAAGAGTAATTGTTGCAAGTAAGTTAGACACGTTAGAAAGCAAAAAGTGGAAGACAGAAAATTTTAAAGTAAATTTTTCAAACTGCTTTAAAATGCATGAAAGGGATGGCAACTCCATGCTGCACCACAATTTCCAGTACTCGGGGGTGGGGCAGGGGTGCAGGAAGTAATATGCAGGCTCTCACTGTGTTGGTCTAGGCAGCCTAGAGTAGGAGGGTGCCTTCTGCCGTCGGAGGACACAGCCACCGAAACATAAACTGACCTAATAAAAATACTCTGTTCTGTCAGATTGTCCTTGGTCCATCTATAAGCTATTGTTGTACTGAGTTGGGACATCCGTTTATACTTCTTCCTTGAGGTTCCCAGAGAGTCCTAAGGATCCTAAGAAATTCCGAATACAGTGCTCTTAAGCCGGGAATGTCAGGGGCTGTTCTAAAGCTTCTGGGGAGGGCTTGCTTCATTTAAGAGACTAGTCTTATGACGAACACCATGTATTTGTTGAGTTTCTATAATAAACTGATTGTTCTGCCTCCACACCTACCTCCAGGGTAATATTTCTACCTCACTGACCTGCCTTAAATTTTTAGTATCTTCCCCGACATCTTCTGGATGGAACTTAAATCCCTTAGTAGAGCCCTAAAGCTCTTTGTATCTCTACCTCATCTCCGACCGAGCCCAATGTGCACCCAGGGCCCCTGCACAGTGAACTACTTGAAGAGCCTTGAGTGCATCATGCTTGAGCTTGCCTGTGCACATCCTGACTCTGTGTCCTAAAGTCTGACTAGCCCCTAATCGTCCTTTATACTTGGCCTAGAAGTCACCTCTAGAAAGACCTAGAAGTCACCTGTGCAAGGAAATCTTCTCTGACCCACCCCTCACCCTGAAAGCCTGCTCTTTCAGCTCCTGCTGCACCCCCTACACCCTACTGTTCTGGTTGTCACTCCACCGTGTTACCGTTTATGAGGTCATATGATGCATTGTGTAAGTGCATCTCTTTACCCTCAAGGGACTGGGACATCCCAGAGGTCAAGAACTATGTCCTATTACAGATCAACTCACAAAATTGGAAGATGGTGAATAGGTTAGATAATATTGGGTATGATTAGTGTATCAGTGTTAAATATACCAAAGTGGATAATGACCCTGTAATCCAGGGTAGACAAGCTGTGGCCTGTGAGCTAAAAATAGTTGTCACATTTTTAAAGGTTGTATAAAATACAAAGACAAATGTGTGACAAAGACCACATGTGGTCCACAAAACCTAAAATATTACTATCTGGCCCTTTACAGAAAAAGTTTGCTGACCCTTGCTGTAGTCTCATCAGAGGATATACCCTTATTCTTAGGGAAGACACACTGGCAATGTTCAGAGGTAAAGGCCATGATATATACAAATCAGTCTCAATTTGGAAAAAAATTGTATGCTTGCACACACATATATGCACACAGACAGATTTAGACAGATGTTAGATGGATAAAGAAATAGAGAGACAGATGATAGAATGATAAAGTAATTGGAATAAAGTGTTAATAGATGAATCTGGACAAAGGGTATATGGGTGTTCTTTGTAGTACTCTTATTCTTGCAATCATTTTGTTAGGTTTGATATTATTTTCAAAGAAAATTTGGTTTTAATTCCTTAAAAAATAAATATAAAAAAGAACTATGTCCTGATTTTTCTGTATATTCATTGCTTAGCACAATTTTATACATTTAGTAAGTGCTAAATTTAGTTGAACAAATCAATGAATATAAATTCTTCTAAAGTATCTGTCATTGTATGGTGCTATTGAAAATACAGTGGGGATTTAAAGCATGATTGGGAATGTTACAGAACAACCTAGTTGGGGAGGCAAAGCCTAAGCATATGAAGTAAATAACAGAAAAAAATGTAATATGAAATTAACAAGTAAAAATAGCTAACATTTCTGTACTGTTTACTAAGTGCCAAGCACTATTCTGTGTCCTTTACATCTGTATATCTATTAACTAATTTAATCTTTGAAATAGCATTCTACTTTATTACATACACATATATTACCTATTATAAGCATATTCCATATGTGTATATGTATATTGTTACATACATATGTGCACATATATATGTTGTTATATAACAATATGTATATAAAACAGGGGGCCCAGAACTATTTTGATAGCTTCCTCAGAGTTCTCTCATTTCTTTTTAAAAGCCAGAGTAGCCATTAATAGCCACTTCCCTTTGATTCCAGTGACCTAGCCCTAGTTTGGCTATTGCTTAGCAAAATTTCATCAACACAAACACGTTTAATATGAACTTCAAATTTGTGAAAGGTCAGTGTTGGTACTCCTGCTGCTTTTGCTCTAGTTAGAACTGTTTTCTAAATCTTTTCCATGGAAGATTTGAAAGACCTAGGCTACTTTTCAAAATGTGTCCTGGCCTGGAAAAGTCAAGCCTAGAAGATCACCAGGGTGACCCAATTACAGTTAACCAACCCACCCAAAAACACACAAGATGGCAGCTCTGGTAAGAAAGTCCATTTACTTTTCCTGGGTTTCCTTCTTCCCCATTTTTATTGGAATTCTTGAGTTTCTATATATGGGATCACATAAGAGTTTTTTTGCTATTGGCAACTTTTTTTCTCTTTTTTTGATCAGTTATAATGAACATAAGAGATAAAATTCACTAAGTTAACAATTGTGACAGCAGCTGAAAACATTAATTTTGCAGCTTAGGTAAAATTTCTTTAGCCTCATAATTGATAAACTATTTGAAACATACTAAAAATCCCTTATAATTAGAGTATTTGAAGGAAATGAGAATCCATCCACATCCTGAAAACATAATCCAGCCAATGCCTGTAATATGCTTAACAGCTGACTGCAGTGTAAAAATCATGTTCCCAGATTGCATTTTGACCTTGAGACATTAAGCCCAAAATGAACAGAGACAGAACATTGAATTTACAACAGTTTATCCCAACAGCTGTGCCAGTCTGGTTACAATCTAGCACGGTGACAAACTGTATGATAGCAGAGGCTTTCATTCCCATAGTGACATCCACAGAGGAATTATAAAGTACCTTGAGAAATTATGCCATTAATATTCACTAAGTGCTCATAGTGGCAGAAACTGAAGAACAGAAGTTCAATGAAGACACAGGCTCCATCCAGGACTCTGCCTTTACCTCATTGATCTTCCCCAAGGCCAGGCTTCCCCTCGACTGCCTGAGTCAAAAGACCCTTCCCTGTAAATCAAGTGCCTTCCACCCAGAACACAATGATTTATTGAAAGTTTTCTGCTTCTGTGGGAAGTTAATCAGGTGTTTTCATTACATCCTTATCCCCATTGTGTCTTTCATTTTTCAATATCTTAAACCAAAACTCAAAGGTCCTCATGATAACATAGATGGGTAAATAGCTAGCTAGACACATACACACCCCAGTGTTACAGTAAATGTTCATTGTGTGTTTCAATGAAGTCAGCATATTCCTCACATATACAAGAATTCCTTCCATTGAGTGATGTGTGAGTTGATAATTGACCTCAAAATAAAAACATGATGCTCTCTGTCTTATCAAAATATGCTAATTTTACTTAAATTAATGCTGTGTTCCAGAATCAGCTACAAAAAAACACCCCACTATGCCAGGAATATTTCAGCATAACAATTAACTTCTATGTTATTCTTTCATAAAAATTATTCTGCTACAGTTTTTGTTATTTGTAGCAGACATGTCTTACTGTAACAGGAATATATTCATGCAATGAGTAAATGTCTTTTTCCTTCCATCAGATATTTTCTCCATGATTTCTGACTCCAGCGGGGTGATGGTTTATGGACGATATGATCAGTTCCTGCGGGAAGTTCTCAAACTACCCACAGCAGTTTTTGAAGGCCCTTCATTTGGTTACACAGAACAGTCAGCTAGATCCTGTTTCTCTCAACAGGTAGGAAACAAAGGAAATGTCTCTCACACAGTGGTGGTCCTTTGGTGTGTTACTCCAAGTCACTACTTAGACAAACTCCTCTTCATGATAACCTGTAGTATCTCCCACCCTCTGACAAATGACCTCTGAGCCAGGAACTCAACTCAACATAGCTGGAAAATAATAATCAACAGTACTTCCTGACCGTGAGCCAGGCACCATCCTGAGCCCTTGACTTGCATTGTCTAATTTAATCATTCCACCAATCCTCCAGCCTCAATATCATTACTATTATTATTGCTGCTCTATCAAAAGAACTGAATAGTCACTCAGCCTCACTGAAACACAAGTCTGAGCCTGTGGCAAACTTCACCAATGTTTAGCAAAGGAAACAAGAAGGGAATCAATCATATAGCGTATGCCACACTCAGGAAGGCCCAACATATGACAAACACAGCTGCCTAAATCCCCCATGACATGATACATCAGGGATCCAAAGTGACACGTTTTCACTGGGGGGTAGATAGTACAAGTTAGCCCAGAGAAGTGGAATTCTTGGGGGCTTTCCATGTTTGTATCTGTCCAGTCATGTAGAAAGTCCATAAGTCTAGCACCGTTCTCCAGCACAGTACAATGGTAGTTTACAAACCCATAAATAGAAGAGTTACTTAAAATTTTTTAAAAATCCAAACTAACCAAGAATATTCTCTAAAAGGATCCCTTAAATAAGAAATCAGTGCAGAGCAGCCACTGAAAAACTGCATTTAACTGCCCACCTAGTAAACTTCATCAGTCTGTTTCCTAGTGACCTAGGAGGTCAGAGTGCTTCAGACATCCCTATGGGTCATGGATTTATGTAGAATCGTAACATATCCCATACAACTAATAAGAGATGGGACAGTTTGGTACACTAAGTGCTGATTCTGCTCCCGTGTAGTCTCATCCAGAAAGCCTTTCTGACCCTCCCACTCCCCCCAGCCCCAGCCTGGCTTAAGTCCCTTATCTCTGCCCAGCTGAAGCAAGCTCCTCTTTATATTTCTCCTTCGAGTCTGTAACATCACAGTGGTTCCATTCACCTAAGCTTCCTTCCATAGAACTTCCTCACCCCACAGTTCTCAACAGTCTTTAAGTCCTGCTGATTGCCCCTTTTAAATATTTCTCCCATCTCTTTCCTCATCCTCATCTGTTGCCCAGCCTATTGTTTTAACCTCCATGCTAGTCTCTCTCCCTCTCGATTTGTTTATTTGTACATTTGTACACTTGCAGATAGTTTCCTTCGTTGTACAGAGACTTTTTACTTTGGTGTAGTCCCAATAGTTCATTTTTGCTTTTGTTTCTCTTGATGACTCTTTATTTTCATAGGACCTACATGTTCAATAAGAATTATTTATGGTATTACCACTGCTCAAAATTCCTTTTGAAATATCTTATAGACTGTCCTATTACATAATTTTTTATATATCCTCAATGACGAGAAAAATATATATGTTAAAATCATAATAACAGTTTTGGAAACTGCCAGAAGTGATTTTTAGCCAGTATGATGAATGGTCAAAATGGATAAGATCATTTGAAGTATAAAAAGAGGCAACACAAATAAAAATAATAAGACCAGTTTATTTTTGTGCTTCATAAACTGGCTATCACAGCAGTTTGAATGATGAAATTTTAAACTTGTTTGCATTGCTTCATTGGAAAAAGAACAAGCCATTCCAAGAGATTATTTTAAAAGACAGTATTATTTTAGATGCTACAAATTGTGGTAGTTGCTTAAAGAATGCTGTCTCATTCTTTATACTTTACATAAAATACCTTTTTTTTTTAAAGATTTTATTTATTTATTCATGAGAGACACAGAGAGAGAGAGGCAGAGACACAGGCAGAAGGAGAAGCAGTCTCCATGCAGGGAGCCTGATGTGGGACTTGATCCTGGGACTCTAGGATCAGGCCCTGGGCCAAAGGCAGGCGCTAAACTACTGAGCCACCCAGGGATCCCCCAACCCAAGGTTTAAAATCATATCTGGTTTTCTAGCTATCAGAATATATTCTGTTTCTTTATATATTAGATGTTAATTGAATGTCTTGCGTCTTTCATCAAAAATGGTATTTACATGGCACGTCATTTCAGATTATTCTCTCCTCTAAATTTTTGTGGGTTTTTTGATGCAGAAAAAAGTCACCTTAAATGGTTTCCTGGACACGCTCATGTCTGACCCTCCCCCCCAGTGTCTGGTCTGGCTGCCCCTTCTGCATAGACTGGCAAATGTGGAAAATGGTGAGTAGTCACTCCTGAGCTATGGCAGTTTTTTAAATTATCAAAATTAGGCTATCAAGCCTAGTTATTCAGCCAACGTCATTTAGTAGTTATGAGTTTTGAAAGCACCTTTCTCCCTCATCAGTAAGGCCTTAGATGTCCATTGCAAAATTAGGACTGTCAATTCCATACACTTAATAAATCTCCCCACACTTCTCTCAGTTACGAGTCACGTGTGGCCATAGACTTGGCATAGCAGAAGAAGAATCTCAATATTGAAGATGACATTTTCTAGATTAGTTTTAGGGCTGAACTTCCAATATTGGTATACATGGCATTGACTGTTCCTAGGCACTTGGCCAAGAATAGGCAGAGGAGATGAGGGGAAAAATTAGTTTATGGTACCTTGCAATTGTTTAGTCTTATGCTCCAAATGGAAGCTTTCAATGATTGTGGTTATAAAGAATAATTTGACCAAAGGCAAGAATTGTTGCTTAATATCTTTAGCTCATAGCATGTAGACAGTTACTTGGATTTGATTTGATTATATGTTAGCTTCAAATCTCAAGTATTTTACCCTGCCTGCTTTATAATTCAAATTCAAATTCTCTCTGTCAGGGAGAGTTAAATGTCTCTCAAACTATCTGAATTAGAAATGTATTCACATAATTTACACATCTCTTTGGGCCCTGTCCATCTGCCTCTAGGGAAAGAAAAAAAAATTGTTGAATGGAAGTAATGTCACTCATTAAAGAAGCCCACGAGCCACTCCATTTTTTTAAACAAAATAATTCAATTCTCTCATCCAGTTTTTTTGCTCTCTCTCCTTTCCCTTTCTATTTTCTCCCTCTCACTTTCCATTGCTCTAACACTGGCTCTCCACCCCTGGACAGTCAGTTGTGTTCATCCATTGTGCTTCTGAGTCTTCTGGCGAGCTATGCTGGTCTCCTGGAAACAGAGAGCAGCTTGGGGGAAAGGCAAGTCAGTTTGGGTGATTTATATTCTTGTAGTGTAAGAGATGGAAGTGGAAAGAGAAATTTGTAGTTAAAAGAAGACCTATCCTCCATCCCTTTTCACTTCCTCCATCTCCACACACATGCTTTAAAGGGATAGTGAGAGTCCAGGAATAAACATGATGCTTCTCTCGGCCAAAATTGACTATCATCTGAAATCATGGCACCCAGCAGAAAACCTCCTGATAGACTGTAGGTTTCCTTATTCTGGCTCATGCTTGTATTTTTCTCATTTTTTTTTTTCTCCATTTCATTCCCCCTTAGTCTTCCATCCGGTTGAATGTTCTTACTGCCACAGTGAGAGTATGATGGGATTCCGCTACCGATGCCAACAGTGTCACAATTACCAGCTCTGTCAAGACTGCTTCTGGAGGGGACATGCCGGTGGTTCCCATAGCAACCAGCACCAAATGAAAGAGTACACATCATGGGTAAGGCCAGGTCCAGGCAACCCTTTACACTTGGATGTGTGAGTGCCACTCAGAACGTAACAGAACAGCAAGGATGGTGGGAGAATCCAGGGGCAAACCTAACTTCTCCGCTAGCATGCCTTCCTTGCCCTCTCCCCTCACCACCCCCCACCCTGACTTTACTGGGGTGTCTTAGTTGCTGTATCTGAACCCAGTGCAGCTTCCTAAGACTTCAAGTATGGGAAGACTCCCACTCCGTTACTGCTTGGAATTCAGACCTGGTTTAGCCAACAACCAAACAAGCACCTTTGGGACATAATCTCATTTTCAAAGTCAGTTAAGATTCTCTCCAAGTTTTGTTTTGTTTCGTTTGTGGGAATTGCTTAAAATGTATTGTTAGTTGCTTTTTTTCTTAGATTCTGGAGTTCTGTTAAGTGCATGACTAGAGCAGAAAAGGAATGATGTGTGAGCCTGTGGGCTTCGTCGTGTTGTTCCATTTTAGTTTTGTGGAGGTGGGGAGGTTGTGGCTCTATTAACAAAATCATCTTTTTGGAAACTATGAAGAACCAGCTTGTCAGAGGTGACCTGTGAGTGTCTGTCCATGTGATAGATGTGTGGGAGGAATTTGACTCCCTGAGCTTGGGGTTCAAGCAGTTTAGTTGGCTAATGTGTCTCAGTTACACCCAAAGATCAAATCCTCAAAGATCAGCTCAAAGATGTTGTTCTTGTGCTTCTGTGAAAGCATTGCTGTAAAAAAAAAAAAAAAAAAAAAAGAAAGAAAGAAAGAAAAAAGAAAGCATTGCTGTATGTATGGATTGGGTTTTGTGGGATGTATCATTAGGCCTGCCAACCACTCTTGGAGTAGTTCTTAAACAAGAAAAGGCAAACTTTTTATTATGGGTTTTTTTTCTATATTTTATGTGTTTCAATTAACCTATAGACTTTACTTACAGAGTAACTGCTCTTTTTCTTAAAAAAAAAAAAAAAAGGAGATCTTCAGAAAATGCATTTTAATTCAGAATGTTCTTTCTAGGAATTATTATTGGGAATCAGCATTCAGTGTAAATATATTGATTTTTTTCAGCATCTGTCAGTTCTTCTCTAAGACATCGTATATTGAGGGCTTTATACCAGTTCAGATGCCACCTCTCACTGTTGGTTATGTCACCTGTTGAGCATGGATATACTAACACAGATCAAGAAATACAATTTAGTACAGAAGATAGGAGAAAACACTTTTATTTTCTTATGGTCAATATACTAGTAATTTTCAAACTTGTTCTAGTTCAAATTCTGGAGGGTTAGTGTTTGAAGACTAAGTGTGTTTTAATTATCATTTTATGTAAATGCTAAAATCAGTTTAAGAGCCTCTTTCTTAAAGGTTATGTACTCAAAGTTATGTGGTAGGGCAATGTCTTTACAAAGTAGGATAAGACCTCTCAAGAGGGTGAAAAGGTTCCAGTGTTTGTGGGGGTGAAAAACAGCTGTTGTGGTTGTGGTTTGTTTGTTTGTTTGTTTGTTTTTGTGGTTGTGTTTTGGGAGTTCTATGAATTATACCTCCTAGCAAAAGCCCAAGAGGGATTTCTTGAACAATGCTCCTAACCCTTAGCTTTTAAAAAGTACAAAAGTCACCTCATTGTATTGCCAATTATGGGCTCTCTGCATAAAAGGAAGTAACAAAATTATAAGTGGCTTCTCATAAAAAGAAAAGTTGGCGTAATGACTTATTATATGTGGTAGATTATTTTTGATAGATTTGGCTATGGAATGTTAAGACATACATCCCACTAGTCTAAATGAAAAAGAGATAACATGATGCTCTGGAAAGAACATGAATTTTAAACCCCAAAGACTTAGATTGAAGTTCCACTTTTACTTTTAACTGGGTGTTTCCAGCCACACCTGAAATGTCTTGCACCTGGGTTATCTGTGAAAGCTTCTGCTCACCTTCTTACTTCCACTCCTATCTCCTCCCAAATCATTTTCTGTTTTTAAGCAGGAGTAATCCTTCTAGAAGCACACTGATCCTGTCACCTCTATGATTTAATCTCTTGTCTCCTTCTGCATTGGAGATAAAGACCACAGTCCTTGATGTGGCATAGAAGGACTTCAAAGGTCTGCCTTCTGCTTTCCTCTCCAGAATGGGGTTTCTTCTTCTTCTTCCATCTGGAATTACCTTCCCAGTCCCCTGACTTTTTATCAGAAGGACTCCTGCTGGTCCCTTAAGTCCCAGCACAGATGTCCCATATACAATGACTACTTACATTTATCATGGCATTTGCAGGCACTAAGCAGCAGGAGGCAGGTACTCTGGTGGCTTGTCCCAGCACTTTAGTCCCAGCATTGAACAAACTCTCTAATTTATAGTAGATATTCAAAGACAATTTCATGAATGAATGAATGATTATGAAAGCAAATTATCTCATAAAATGTCACATACATGAATGTTAGTTATTATCACTTCTACCTTTCTTCTTCTCTCCAGAAATCCCCTGCTAAGAAGCTAACTAATGCATTAAGCAAGTCTCTGAGCTGTGCTTCCAGCCGTGAACCCTTGCACCCCATGTTCCCTGACCAGCCTGAGAAGCCACTCAACTTGGCCCACATTGTGTGAGTATCTGCCTTCCAGATGAAAAGACATGTTTCTTCATTGACCGATGTTCACATCCATACAAAGGCAATTTTGTATCAGTTGTCAGGGACCAAGTTTTGAATTTTAATTGTAAAAAAAGTAAAAATAATTTGATTATTATTTTTTTATTGTATGGATAAGCAGTACTTCTGTCTTGATGTACAAGTAAAGTATGTAACACTAATGTTATTTGCCTACAGGTGGAAAATATTCATGAAGCATCATTATAAAATACAGAAGTTGGTAGAGTTTTTGCAATTGGACATTAATGATCAATGAAATTAACCATAATAAGAAAATACTAAAGCACACTGTACCTTAATACCATAGGTGCTTTGAGTCTCAATTATAAAAGCTCTTTGTTTCATTTATCTGCAGAGCCAGTCATCTTAAAGATAGCAACAAATCTGAAAATTGTTGTCTTATCCCAAATGACACAACTTTAGAAGAATCATGACCCACACATGGGAAAGTGGAAGAGGAGGAGGGGTTGGTGGTAAAATTCCTCAGAGCATCCATAAACAGACTTTAAAAATTCTTTCTCCAAAGTATATGTGACTTTGGTGGCCAGAGGCAGATGAGCCAGGAAACAGTGCTACCCACCCATTCCTTCCACCTCCCAGAAGCCTTATGCTCTAGAGCCTCTCTCTGGCCCAGGTGGCCAGATAGCAGGGAGGCTTAGGCAGAAGAAAGTATTTCCTCCTCGGTGTTATCTTGGGCTCAAAAGAAGAAACAAGCTTATCATCTGCTTCTGTGCCCAATTAGGAATTATGTAGTCACAGGTACCTTCGAAAGACTCTAGAAAACGTGGTTCCCCCTCAATACAAATTGCTTTCTGTTTTGCACAGTTCAGCAGGGCCTATGTTTGCATGTTGACATCAAGAGGTGGGCTGGTTAGTCCTATCCATGTTAGAAGTCCACCAGTATAAAGTTTAAACTTTGGTTCCTGCTTCAGGCAGTTTGGAACGTGACCTCTTAGGGGTGCCATGATGGTTCTGAGACCTATATGAAAGCAAGAACTCTTTCCTCTGATGGACCTAAGCAAATACCATCAAGTGATTTGTGCTGTGTCATGTCTCTGGCTTTGTATTGCTACTATGGAGTTCTGTTTGGTTTGCTCCCAAGTGTGCATTGAGGGTTTACTGCCCTCAGCAATACACACAGCCTGGAGGCTTTTGTCGCTGGCATGGGCTAAGCATCCAAACTAATGTAAGCCAATTCTGTAGAATGTGGTTAACTTATTTTTGGAAATTCTGATCCTAAAAATAAGCCTTAAAAGAAACTAGGGATAAATAAATCTGGGGAATATACCAAAGGGCCAGTCACTTGCGAAAAATGACCTCACACAAGCTGTTCTTATTAAGGTCTCAATTCTTTGTCCCAGAGCCAGAGACAGTCACTAAGTTGCTACTAAATGAATAAAACTAAGTGAGAGCAAGTCCATGCTCTCTGAACTCTGCTGTGGAATCACTTCCTGCCAGCCCGGCTAGAAGTCTCACACCAGAAAACAATGTTCAATCAGAGCTGATGGGTGTAAGGAAACAAGAGAGAGTAAATGTGAACATTCTGACCCTAAGAGCTTTGCAGCAGAACACAGAATTAGGAGGCCCCCTTCCTCTTGGAGACAAAATTAGGAAGTGAGATAGAGTGAAAAATGCAAGTCAATTTCATGGTCTGTCACACTATTACCTAGCCCAGGGCCTGTACCCAGTCATACTCTGGCCTGATGTGTGCGGGTGTGTGTGTGTGTGCGCGCACGCGCGTGTGCATGTGTATTTAATTGGCTAATGAGGAAACAAATTTTTAACTTTATAGTGGCAATCTGATCTGTTGTATTATTCACTGAACTAACTGAGGGCACTCTCTACACAATTTAAGTTCCATGAAGAGTTTCAGGATTCCTTTAAAATTCTACACTAATGTGCCTTCTTCTGAGAAAAGTTCCATTTATTTAACCAGATTCTCCAAATAGTCCTCAAATCAAAATAGTGGTCTGTACTCACTGATAGTATATTTTTTCCAGGCGAATGTCTTAATTTTAAAATGCAAATTGTGAGAAATGTTGAATTGTCAAAATAACATATAAGAAACTCTGCACTCTGAATGTCCAATCTCTATTAGACCAGAAATTTTTTTCTATTTTTAGCTTTAGACATTTTCCTCTCATTTATTTTTCAGATGTTTTTGCCCTGAACAGATATCCATGCCTTTTTCTTTTGTTTTTCGGATGGAGATAGCTCAGGCTTCTAATTTTAAAATATGCCATTCATTTAGCTATTCTACATTATCATAGGTATGTAGGGCCACTTAAGTGGTGATATTTTGGTATTTTGGCATTTGTTCTTCCCTGTTGTATTTCTTGCTAATTTTACCATGATTAACAGTCTGTATTCTATTCAATTTCTCGCTGCCAAAAGTGATACGTGGTAAGTAGTTCAATAGTTCCCTGTGTGCCTATAAAGAGGTATAATCATAAGTGGTTATGAGACACAAAACAAGTGAGTAGCATGAGGCTAGTTTAAAACTAATTCTGCCTTAAGCCAGATACTCTCCATACACCAGACAAATGCCAATTTCATAAAAATGTCCTCTGTGAAGGTATTGTCCACTAGGAAAATTTTGTACTAGATCCCTGTGACTTTATCTTGTGGAGCTATTTCTTTTTCAGAAGAATAAATATGTTTAAAATCCCCAGTGTGACCTAATTATTAGATAAAGTAACTTCCCATCTGATTATGGAGGAAATAGGAACATCAGTCAGTCCTTTTGAAAGCTGCCACGTGGTGCCAAGGCTATTCATCCCGTGTTCCCAAGTTCAACATTTCCACAATGAACCTTAAACATGAAGCCATTTACTAAGAAACTGCAATTTCATCTTTGCAGGGACAAGATCCTATAGGGTAAATTTAGCAGGATAGTTAAAAAGCATTCCAGATCCACTTTTGTTTTCTCATTTCCTAGAGCTAGAGCACGCGGGGGAAAAAGACAAAAGAAAACTAGAAATGTTGGCCAACTTGATTGTTTCAACTTGTTTCAAAGTTAAAATGAAGCCAATTCATTCCTCTTACTGTTTGAAAATCTGATTTGCCTAACTTCAAAATTCACAGAGGACATTTGTATAAAATTAGCCTCCTGCTTATAAAGTGAAAGTGTTGTGCTCAAGGCAGAATTAGTTTTAAACTAATCTCATGTGTCAAAGACACATCCTAGGCAAGTAATGCAAAACACTCAGGTAGTTTTTAGAATGTCAACTAATATGTTTAGAGTAGATGAAATATTGAAGCTGCTGTTTTGACCTCATATGATGTCTATAAAAAATCTTAGAACACTGTTTAGCACCAACTACTGGGAGAGCAAGTTTTCAGTGAATTTTTGCATATAGTGCTGACGTTTTAAAACCTTTAGAGCATTGTGTCCAGTCCCATAAACATAGTGGGGTAAAGCCTACCTTTTTTTCAGAACCTCTGCATTGTGGAATCCAAAACCAACTTTGGTTGCCTAAGGTAGATGTTAAACCATTAAAACTGTCTCTTGATCAAGCTAACACAACTAGATTCTTTAGGCTACTGTGATTAATATCTGGTGTTCAAAAATTCTGCACTGTCAAACTCAAATATAGAACGAAAGTGAGACCAAAATTTCCTCTGACTCAGAATGATGCCCTGCCTCATTATCCATATTCTGAACTCTCAATCCCATCTCGTGGAACATATTCCAGTGAACCTAAAAAAAGACTAAAAACCACTTGATGATGAGATATGCGTCTTAGCTCGATCATTTTGCCTGAACTAAGACATTAGCAATTGGGACAAAATGACAGGCTAAAATGAAAAATACGAGTGGGAATAACAGACCCCATGCAGACAGAGTTTGAGGCCATTCACAATTCTGAGAAATACTGAACCCTATTTTCTTTCTGTCATCCTATGAAAAGAAGTTTATGAGATGCTGTGCACTCTATGTGCCCTATTATATGGAACATCCAGATAAAAGGAACCCAGTAAATCCTGCAGTGCTTGATTGAATCTTCACATAGAACAAAGAGCAAATCAGGCATGATATGATTTCACAACGGGGTCCATCTAGACCAGGTATATTGAGAAAGGGCCATCGTCATGTGGAGCACAGGAGAAGTTTCTGAAGCCTCAGGAAACCTCTGCTTTCCAAAAGGATGTAGATTCTGCTTATCATCAGTTTTTCAGAAGTTCTCCTTTTAGGAAACAGTGGACCTGAAGCTACCTTAAAGCCCTTGCTCCATTCAAGAATATGACTCAATGAAACACCAAGACTCAAAGCTCATGGATAAACATTCCTATGGTGTCCAGAGATTTTCCTCCTAATGTTTCATGAACAATCCACATTTTTAAGGAAATGTAACTTCCCAAAATACTCAAAGAATTTCATGGCAAAATATAAAACTTTGTGTTGATCCTGAGTAAGATAGAACTCTCACCTTCCAATCCCCTTTCCTAGAGAGGTGGTGGATAGTTTTTAACTTGTGACTTTGACTTGTTTTAACTTTCCATCCACACTGTACTTCGTTTTAGGCCTCCCAGACCTGTTACCAGCATGAATGACACCCTCTTCTCCCACTCTGTTCCTTCCTCAGGAAGTCCTTTTATTACCAGGAGGTAAGTTCCAGTCTTATTATGAAATAAGCCCTCTCCTTGGTAATGACCCCTAATTCTGTGTGAAGAACAATATTCTAATGTAAGCCAGGTGTGGAAGATTATTGTTAGAAACTAGTTTGTAAATATCTGTCACAAGTTTTCACTTTCATTCATCTGGATGCTTTTGAAGATGGCTGGGATGGCTTTTGGGATGAATGTCACTTCTGGGAACTTGCATTTACAACCTCCTCATTTTAAGAATATAGGGTATGTTTAAGTTTTGTGACCAAGACACATGTATCCATGTTGTTGAGAAAGTCACTTTCAGAGCACTTGGAATGGCCCCTTAAATGAGAGTATTGGACTTTCAAGATACAATGGGAAAGTATTGGGTACATTCTGAAACATCTTATAATCTCATCTCATAATTTGGTGAACTCTGGAGTTCCTAAGGCTAGAGGCTGAAGGCCAAACTTGGAAGTGTAGTTCCCACATCAGTGATTTCAAGGGAAAATAACAAGAACTTTTCAAAAAGTGGGTACATGCCTCCTATTTTTATACAAAGATCCACTCCCATGTGAACAAAAAACAGATGAACCAAATACTTCTCTCAGAGCTTTCTTGATAAAGATGCTGGGTCAAATTGGTCATTTGATCAAATCTCACAAATAAAGTACCAGAAACTTATAAAGACACAGAGAAGGCCCACAGGAAAGCAGAAACAAAGGTAAGGAAAATTGGAGTAATGAACATAAGATTTCAGATGCCTTTCAGCAGGAAAAAAAAATCAACCCCATGTTTCATAAAAGGAACATAATCAGTCTTTTCCCCTGGAGAGGTTTGTGGGTACCAATTTCATTGTAGTATCCTGGTACGTTCGAGTGAGGGTTTGCCCACAATGAGATGCATAACGCTGCTGATTTTTTCCCCTGATTTCCTGTATTTGCCCATCAGCAGGAGTGGGAGATGAAGAAGTTCCCCATAATTGTAATTAGCATAATAAATAGAATGTGGTGCTGCCTCCCTAGAAATTAAGCAAGTCCGTAACAAGTGGAAATGAGGACGTGAAATTGAACAGTAGAACATCCAGGGTGAAATAACATGGTCTAGGTCCTCAGTATGTTCCTTTTAGCACTTCCTTGCAAAGCCACCAGCAAATTCAACCATCTTTTCTGACACAAAATCAAACTGGAAAGTCTATAAGGGACATGGGCCCATACCTCAATTGAGGAAAGATCTTGCAATGATGTTCAGAAAGATGGGCTTTTATTAGGAAACCGTGCATTCTGCAAATGTCAAGCAGAGATAGATTCCATCCTTACTGAAGATCATTTTATATCATTTCAGCTCGGACCCTGCTTATGGTGGATGCGTCTAGATGGATAACATGGCTTCCTCTCCTCTAAAATATTCCTATAATACTTTGAGCTGTTCTGGTTCCTCCAGGGTGTGTGGTACCCAGTAACCCAAACTATGATCATTTCCCTTTTTTCCCCATCTTCAGTCCTTTTGGAATGCTCTCTGTGAACCACAGATAACGTTGTTTAAAGTTTGTGGGTCTTGCTATCACCATGGAGGTTCGCCTCTGGTTTCTGTTTGAAGGGGGCTGCTCAATAAAGCTGTGTACACTGAACATCTTTCCTCTCTGAGTGGGCCTTGCTCTGTCCATGGAAGGTTTTAATGAGGTCTCCTTGTTTGCATCCCTCAGGTTACCTGAGGGGCTAAGTGCATCCAGCCCTGGGGCTGAGGAGCATTCGCTCATAAAGCTGTATGTAGATCAGCTTGACCACGGCACAGGCACACGGTCAGTATCCCAGCTCTGAATCACTAATTGTAGCTAGTAGTTCCAGAGCTAGACTGCTAGTCATCCTCCTCCATCACTAAAATCCTCTTCTACATGTTTTAGTAGAGATATAGAAGTCTTCTGGGGCTTCATGAGATTCCGTAGAGAATTTTCAACCTGAGCTGGACTCCTCAGCTCTTTCCTCTCTTTTCCGCTTACATCATTGATTTTGCAGCCTCATACCAGCGTATATGAGATGCATATATATGAAGAGTACCAAGCTGGAGCTTCTTCCTTGCTTTAGTACCATCTGCAAGACTCCAGATGGTGGTTTTTTAGAGTCATGAATCAGAGTCTATTGGAGTGATTGATCTTTAGCAATAACAGGGTGAGGCCGAGACAATGTCACATGACTGGACCACATTGTAGTAGAAGACTTGAGAATTTAGGCCTGATTGGCCCACTAGGCCTGGACGCCTTTTCCCCCAGGTAAGGCAGTCTGATGCCTACTAAAGTAGCAATTTCAAAGCCAATTCCATGCTCTCAGTCCTTAATTTCTTGCAGTTGACAATGCTGGTGGTGACCCACTGTTTATTTCTTGACCGTGCCCATACACACAGATTGATGGAAACCCATCATGCCAAATGCAGGCATAAATTAAAGGTCCTATTCTTCCTACAATTGGAATTGAACCAAAGAAATATGATCTAGAGCTCTGTCCACACTCCTGCCCAAACCCAACTGTCCTTTTTAAAAATCTGATAAAACCTAAAACTGATGGTGCTGGTCAGTGTTAAGGCAGCATTAAGAAAGTAGGGAGGTTTGGCATACAGATATTTTATTTAGCCTGAGTTTTGGGTCTTTTGTATTGTGACAGATCTTGGAAAGATAAAGCAGAATGAGGATGAATTGAAATCACCACTCCAGAATCCTCGATACAAACTCCCGGCATTACTCACCTTGAGTGCTTTACAAGCATACCACTTTGATCTTCAAAAGGCACTAGGGCATATCTTTGAAGTCCTTTGACACCGCAGCAATCTACCTCACACAGATTTACGAGCATATAGCTCTGGTTACCACCATCATCTGTTGCAGCCCTGTTCTTATTGCACTTCTAGCTATGTATTTGATTCACCTTTCCCTTACTTAAAAGAAAAGAGGGAATTCTCAAAGGCACTCTCCATTAAACTTGTAAAGTCCTCGTGTGTGTGTGTGCATGTGTGTGCAGCTAGGTACAACGTGGGTCAAAGAACACAATTCGGGGACTAATTCACCTCATTCATTTTTGTGATCATAACCATATCCCTAAACCTAGATTATTTTCTTATAAATGCATAAATTTACAGGGAAAAATGCTGGAGCAATAGAAATCTATCATCACCACTAAGAAAAGAGCTCCAAGGGCCACGTATGGTGTGGCAGCAACATTATCCATGCTTATGAAAGATGGACTATCGTTACTGCAGAGTATTGCAAGGGCTGACCAAAGGGCCCCTTCTTCCCTTCACTCTCTTAGCATTGTGCCCCTGCTATCTGCTGTCTTTGTTGGCATCATGCCCCCTTTGCAAAATCTTAATTAGCTTGATAAAATCGTAGCTTCATTTATGTGAGAAAGTTAACCAGTCTTTTCCTATGTAAAGTAAGTTTCTTTAATTATGGCCATCTTCATCATTACCACAATAAGGACATTGTAAAAGTTTGAATGGCTACATTTCTTTTACCTCCAAGGTTAGAACCATCGCTTAAAGGTTTACAGATGCTTTCACAAATGCAACCTCTAAAATCATAACTATGCACAAAAGGAATCACTTTGCTACTATATATAACATGTAGCCAGATCTTATCACTCTCCCAAATATAGAAAATTGCTTATGATTCATAGAGTGTGTCAAACACAATCTAATATGCTGTTTTCTGGTTTCTCACCATGCCATTTGGTTAATAGCTAATTCTGTATTAGGTTCAGTATTGCACATGCAGAGGGCACATTGCTCACTCCAAACGTGATTCTTCCAAATCCTGATTCTTCCCGGTGGAGCAGCATTTGTGAGATTTTTTATTAGTTGACTGGTTGGTTGGTCAGTTGGTAGATTGGTTTGCATTTTCAACCACAGAAAAGCTAATTTGCTGTGTCTTTTTCAGTTTTTTCAAACATGTTGCTTACCCAAAGATTCTTTACAGACAACCCAGATTTTTAATCAGACTTAACATTCATTCAGACTGAATTTTAACCATTTGTGTGTTGGTAATCAAAAGCAAATAGAAATAAAATTGAGGTACTGAATTCAACCTTGGCTTCTGAAAACCAATGTTTTCTCCATGGTTAATTTTTTCTAAGATTAAAGCCCATCCTTTCTCATCAGGAAAAATAGATAAATTTATAAATCAACATCATAAAATAAACTTATAAATCAACCACCCTGAAGATTTCTCTACTCTTTTCACACTTTCTGGTTGTGTTGTCTGAAGTTTCATGAAATTTGAAATAATTACTCTTTGCAGTTAATTCTTTATTCCATGTAGCCCCAGAGATCCACTAATATGCTAGGTTTTTTTCAAACTTGAATTAAACTGGTCTTCACACACCACTGTATTTCCTATACTGAAATGTTAGTGCATAATTAAAACTGCAGTCACCTCTCTTCTTCACTTTAATAACTTTTATTCTCTTACTAGACTTCTTTAGCTCTCTGTGCATGCCCTGTACCCAGCAAACTTTTCTAGACACTCTGTGGCAAAAATGCAACTGACACAGCTTGATGATATCTCGGGGACAACATAGTAAATGTAGTGAATCAAATATGACCTAAGAATTCTTATTATTTCCTCCACAGTACCTGCTTAAAAGATGGTTCAGCTTTCATGCCAGCCTGAATTGATGACAACTAATTTTCCCCCTGAAATACTGAGCTGTTTTTTATGCTTGTTTGCTGATTTGCGTGTGGCAGATAGTTTATGTTTCAGATCTCAGATATTGACATCTAGAAAAGGAAAGGAAGACAGAATTTTTCCAGAAATTATCTCAATTTGTGGACACTTCATTGCTTTTAGATTAGTTTAGTGACCTTGTTAGTAGCCTGTGTTAATTATAGTGAGAAGCAATTAAATAAAAAACAGCTTTATGGAGATATAATTGACATATAATTCAATAAATATATTAAAATAAATGCAATTCAATAAGTTTTGACATGTAAAAACAATATATCATACATACATATATGCACACATGTGAAAGAATATATAATAGGTTCATCTATATTGTGAACATATGTGTTCGTAAGTGTGAATGTACACACATACATACATGTGTGACTTACATATATACATATGTGTGTTTACATACATACATGAGAAGCGAAATTTTATTCACAATTAACGGTTAGTTACTTAAGAAGTTAGCCAACTCTACAAGTCATTCTTTACCAGTTCAACTACCACACAAGTTTAAAATTACTTAAATTATTTAAAATCAGTAAAACTGAAAATGTTTTTAATTTGCCATTATTCAAATATCATTTTCCATTTAACCATTGTAATAATAATTATTTTATATTACATAATTTGTTTACATAATACTGTTGCTCTGTGAAACGGCATCCAGGACTTTTATTTAAATCCTTTATTTTCGTGTTTAACAAAAGAAAAAAAATATATTTGGCCAGAGCTAATATAGTAGCACAGTAAAAGAAAAGTGGCCTTTAAAACTATATTTCAGGCTTAAGAAAAATCCAGGGAGCATTTGTATGTGATTTTATTACCTTAGAATGCCTCAAAATATTTATACTTAAGCAAAAATACAACGTCAGTTGTCATCCTTCAAAACCAAGGGTGAATTTTAAATAAATAAATGTGAGACGGTTTGAAATTGCTCTATCATTCCAGAATCCATTGTATCATTGTATGTATGTGTGTGTGTGAAAAACAAATCTAGGAAAACACCATTTATCTTTATAGTTGCTATTTTCCAGAGGTCTAAAAAAGAATTGATGAAAACATAGAGAATCTTTTAGAAGAAAAAAATCTAGAGGAATATTTTCCTGCCTCTTTCTTTCAGCAGAACATATAAACTTCAAAATTTACCTTGTCATCCCCTCTGGGGTGTGACTGTCACCACACCCATTAATGTTAGTATGTGTGCAAGAGAAATGAACTTATACAATGACAAGGACCTAGTGGGGAAAAATCAGTAAGAAAACAACCTATGTGTACATACAGTTTTAGAGATGATGACCCTCCTTTTCCCTGGGAATCAACTTAGAAAAGATTTATCACACATGGTCAGGAGGAGCCCCAAGTAGTTCCCAGCTTCAGAGTAAAAGGAAGAACACATTTTGATTTGAGAACAAACATGTAGAAGAAGGGGAGGCTTTTACAGCTGGAGTTATGTGCAAGCCATTGTTGCATTCTGGCACATTGCCATAGCAGAAGTGTCATTTTTGGGGAGGAATCTAGGTTCTCATGTGCCTAATCCCAAAGCCCACAACGAATTTGAAATGCCACCTAACTTCTCTACACAAATGACCAAGCTACCAAATGAAAATTTAAAAATTTAATGTATTCTATAAAGTATCGTGAGTGTATGTTGCTTCGAAGAAATGATAATAAACTACATATTGTTACTATCTCACAACTCAGGAGAAAAGACTTTCATTTTGCTTTCCTTCTTCAAGCTTCTCAGGAGGCACAAAAAAATCTAGTGAAGATACCTTAACATGAAAAGTCTTTATAGGGGCAGCCCCAGTGGCACAGCGGTTTAGCGCCACCTGCAGCCTGGGGTGTGATCCTGGGGACCCGGGATCGAGTCCTACTTCAGGCTCCCTGTGTGGGGCCTGCTTCTCCCTCTGCCTGTGTCTCTGCCTCTCTCTCTCTGTGTCTCTATGAATAAATAAAATCTTAAAAAGAAGAGTCTTTATAGACCCAAGTTTTAAGTGAAAACTGCCTCCCCTGTCAACTCCATAAGTTCTTGATATATTTCATTTTGATCCATTCTTGTCTTCATCATGAACTTGGCTTCCTCTATACATTGTCATATTTTTTTGGCTTCCCAGAAATAAATGATGAGGAAAAGAATTTGAAACTAGTTCTGGGAAGTACAGAAACTATGTGGACAGGGAGTACCAAAAGTCAGAAATGCTCTTGGCACTAGATACTAAGAGCTGTAGCAAATAGTGTATTTCCACAAACTCATAGATGCAGAGAGTGTAATTTCCGTTTTTTCCAAGAACTGGTTTTCCCAGGAATTCATGTGGGAGGCAGACGGAACATAAAAGAACTTAAATGATTTCTTCAAACCAACATTGGCAAGGGCCAAGGCAGAGAAAATGACAACCAAATGAAAAGAAATGTGTACAGATAGAATGTCTGCTCCTCTTCCCTCTGAAGGAGGAAAGGATTTGGGAAGAAGAAGGAAGAAGAAGAGAGGAAAGACAGACAAGTGGAGTAGAGGAAGGAAAAGGGGGCCCAAAGAATTGGGAGAAAAAGAAGAAGGCCACCAAGGGAAAATCTGGGCCACTGTTCCCTTCCTGAAGTGAGCAGGACTCCTCCCTTGCTAGTGCTTGTCAGTGACCGAGTAGCAAAATACTCTCCAGGGACTTTGCTGACACATCACCTTCCTCCTCAAAGACCTCTCTGGTGTAATTGGTAGCAAACACATCCTCATAGTTGATCCTTTTGTGTTTTTTTTTTTTTTCTCTACTAATCCTTTATTTCTTCTACATTCAGCACCAGAGGTTATGCCTGCATAATTATTAGGCTTTTAATTTAAGGAATCAAATACCACCACAATTTCTGGGATTTGAGGGAAAAAAATGGATAACAAGGCAGGGAAACAGTTAAGTTTGAAGGGAAGAATCTTTGTTATTTCACACCATGCTTTGATTGGTTTTGTAGGGATCTGAAATCAGTTATAGAATAGGTACATCTATCTTGAGTTATTTTTTTAAAAAAAAGGGAAGAGGTGGTAATTGGGCAGCAAAGAGACTGTAGTTAGTGGATAATGAATATAGAGCAGTATGCTTCAGGAGACAAGGCTTGGAATGCTGTTTTGGTAGGATGAGATAGGAAAATACCAACTATGATGGCTTAAGGTAGCTATTTCGTCCTGATAGGCAGCTTCGTTATCTCAGAAAGTGAAGATCAGTATGCTGAAAAAAAATTATGTGCATCAAGAAGTTAAATTCTCCTAAAAACATTAATCATTTCATCTTTAAAGTCGATTTCATTTGTGAGCAGTTGTACTCTTCAAGTGATAGATCTATTCCTGAAAAGATAAGTGAGATCATATATTCAACAAACATGAGTGCCTGCTCTCTACTAGACATTTTCTTTATAAATCAAATTTGATTTTAAGTTTGCCAGAGGACCTCACTACTTAAGTCATATTATAGAATATACAATTATAAAAAAAGAATTCTAGTTACAAAGTGCATAATCCTAATGTGACACGTTGGTTTACACATTTGCATTTTCTTTGTACTTCATGGTCTATAGGAGTGATACTTTGTAGTGAATCCATAAAACTTGAAGTTTTTAAGATTTTAACTACTTTATAAGCCATCTTAATACATGCATACATTTAGAACTTGTTGAAAAGCTTGGAAAGTGTGTGGTAAAACTTCATAATTTCAACCCCAGAAATTAAAGATTTGGTCATCAAAGTCAGAAAGTTAATTTTTGTATTCTCCATGAAAAAGATAGGAGGATAGTTTTCAGCCCACCAGTGTTACAGGGCAAATTCTTCAGCTCCCTTTAAGCACATTACAAGTACAGTTGGATTACTAAGGATCAATACCATATTGCCAATGAAGCATGCTTAATAGATCTTGGTTGACTTTGGCTTGGCCACACTTTATTAATTATTATTTCTATTTATCACTTAATAAAACTACACTTTAAACTTTCAAAACTATCATTTAAATTACTAAAGGAGTGTTTCTCATAATGAACCCAAAATGATAAGAATTTGCTATATTGATAGGACTCTACTTACAGGTTATATATATGGTGAATATGAATATATATTTGTAAGGCTCAAAGGTTTATTTCTGTTTCTCTGAAACTTTTCTTTGCAGCTTCTCAGCAAAGGTCAGGTGACTTGTGCCTGAGTAGTAAAGCACTTCTAATATGACCACAGTCTCTAGGTAATTTTCAAGTCTCTATTCAACTCAGAAAGTTGGAAAATATAAGGGAAGGCTGGAGAAGTATACCCTTTGAGTGGGATCTAAAGGCTGGCAGCACTTCATGAACTGTTGGACTGTTTACATGATAGTCTGTAATGAATGTTGAATGAATTTTCATTATGTCCAGGCATATGCAATCTATTTGTTAAGCTAATAGCGAGGTCAAATCGAGGATCATGGAGGCGTGTGTAATTGCATTTATGGTTCTCAGGCCAGGTTTCTACTTCTAGTTCAACTCTGTGGAAATCTGAAAACATCTGGAACCTTTCAAAATAACAAGAGAGCTGTCCAAATGGAGCTTGGATCTAGACTTGGGAGTTTCTGTAGCCAGTTCTATTCTTGAATACATTGCTGTGTTTACGCTCTTCTTGGCTTTCCCATCTTATTAACTAGCTCTCCTCCCAAGGACAGTGAAGTAGAGCAGAACAAACTGCTGGCTAGGGCTGCTCCGGCTTTTCTGAAGGGAAAAGGGTAAGTTAAAGCCAGAGTGTACTGGAACCTTGAATTAACTAAACTAAAAATGGAGATTTCTTGTGTCAAAAATGCTTTACGTTTGAAAGACCATCTTTGATTTGGTAAAAGCAGCTCTATTATAACCCCACTAACAGCACCATGTAGTTATTTTGAGTAGACACATCTGTGTTATTCACTTTCTCTGATTTCCCTTTTATTTTTTTAAAGACTAAACTTCAGATTTGATTTTCCAAAGGATACTTACTCTTTGCTTGCAACCCAATCAATGTGTTTACTGTACAGATGAATTTCTTGGCTTTAGTGGCTTGAAGAATGCGAATCTGTTTTCTTAAAAGTTGCTTTACCTAAATGGAAATTTTTTTTTTAATTAGTGAAATGGAATCATGTATTTCATTGCTTGGATTTTGCTGGTATTTTTCATAGAACATCACTTATTTTTCCTCTACCTGCTTGGTTTTCTAAATGCCTTTTCTATCACAAACTCACTCCCACCTCCTCTACTTATTTCTGTCCACCTCTCCTACCAACACCCTTTCTTTCCTCCTGCCCTGTTTCAGGATACAATACAGCCTGAATGTGGCAGACAGGCTAGCTGATGAACATGTTCTCATCGGGTTGTATGTCAACAGGCTCCGGAACAACCCATCATGGTTAGTGCAGATTTGGCTGCTTGACTGTCCTTAGAGAGGGTAACAGTCTGATCCCTTGATAAAAAGTCTCAGCAAAGGGGCAAATGGTTGCCGCAAGTGTCACTAAGTCACTTTTGAATTGATTCAGTGACGATGTCTGTCGTGATGTTAGTTTAGATACTTCCCATTCATGTACCATGGAATTCATATCCTCATTTAATCACAGCTGAGGGGAAAACTTGTGTAAATGGATGCCATGCTAAATATTAACCTTCAATGGGTGCAGGACTCTGGGTCCCGCCTGTCACTTCTGTGTTACCCGTGCCATGACGAATTATTTGTCTTATTCCAAGGGCATGGCTGATTTGGAGGACAATGCTCTATTAATTTAAGATAAAAGTGGAAGGAAGAAAAGTGATGGGATGGGATCATACTATGGAAATCATTTCCATAATGATAACAGTGGGAGTAATTGTCTTTCAACTCTTCTCTGACAAATATTTCTGAGTAGCCATCCTCATAAAGCCTGCTTTCAAGTCTCAGAATATGCAAAGCCTACTTCTAGATGTGTTAAATGTATGAGTTCAGATAGCCCTATATATTCAGATAAAGGCATTCATAATGTTTTTCTCTATTTTAATTGTGACCTAGGAGATTCCTCCCTTTGGTTAAAGTTACTTGGCTTTGATAATAAATGTATATTTGCAATTTGAATGAAAATAACTGGACAGACTATGTATTTATCATATATTTCAGCCTAGTTTAGATTCCTGTGTTTACAAATTTAGCAGTTCCTTAGAAATATTTGAATTTTGCTTAATAACGAACTTTCTCTGAACTAAGGGCTGATGGATTATTCTATTTTGCAATTATAAATGTTAAGTGAACCCATGGGTTAAATTGCCTTTAAAATAGCTGGCCTCCTTTCCCCTACTATGTCGCAAAAAGCATCCCTGAAACACATGATGGCCATTACTCAGTCCTCATCGTCTTTACCACTTGGTATTATTAGCCACTTCTTTGTTTCTAGAACTTTCCTCTCTGGACTGTTTCCTGCTCCAGATGCCTAGAACTAGTCTTACAAAATTAGTACATGAGATGATTTTAGATGATACATTGATGAATGTCTATTGGTAATTACATATTTATCTTAATTTGTATTTTTAAAAAATGTAGCCAGCACACTAGTTTCATTTTATACTATATCCTACACTTCACAAAGATAAAAATAAAAAGGTCCCTTCAGCTAACCCCACCTCTTTGTTCAAAGTTGCCAAACTTGTAGATCAAACAACTCCTCTTCTTTGTTACTTCTCAGTCTCTCAAAACTACAAGTGAGAAAAGTGATTGCTTTAATCTTATTCCCAGTGAGTTTGGATCCTCAATGCTGTATGGTAGCTGAAACAATAGAACTAAATATTGAATTCCCCCTAAAAAAATGTATTGACAATGCTCAAAGAAGAATATTGTCAATATACATTCAGTCATGTCTGAAGGCAAAGCTGTGGTCTCATATTGTGTCCTCTCCCCCATAATTCTGAGCACACTCCAGTTTCTTCTACCACTCTTCTTTGACCTTTTCTTAATTAAATTTGTGACATAGAAATCTCCAAAGAAGAAAGCTCACAGTTTGTCACTATGAACATTTTCCCTACTGAAGTGATTGATCGTATTGACTTGATGGTCACTTAAGACAGTAAAACTGTCTCAGTAGAGACACCTCACATCTATTTGATGAAAGCCAGAGGTGATATTTATTTCTAAAACAAAGCAGAATTTAAGACTGATCAACAAAGTCGATGCCTTGTTAATAGATGCTGCCCTCAATATTCCTCTATGCTTTTTTCTGTTCTTAAAATTTTCTAACTTCTCTTTTAAATTTCTCGCTTTTCTTCTCTTTCCTTTGTATTGAATCAGATCCTAACAATTCTCCATACCTACCATGATTATGTAAGTGATATAGTGCTCTCTTTCCTTCTCTGTCATCATAATAGCTAATAATGCTTCACTGTCATTCAACTCTGGTGAGATATGGAAGGGTAATAATCATAAAAGCTGCCAATTTTTTAAAGCACATGCCTCCTGTTGAGCACCGTGCAAAAACTTTAATTTCCCCTAGTCCTTACAGTAAACCCATAGAGTAAATACATTCATCCCCATTTTATAGATAAGTAAAAGTACCAATTTACAGAATTTATATGACTCTGTCACAGTGACATAGCTATGAAACAGTGGATCAGGAATTTTAACCATTATCTACTGGGCCCCAAAACCCTAATCACTATGCTACATTGCCTGTTATAAAACCTACATAAACCATGCCCTCCAGAAAGCTTTTCTGGACACTACTGCTCACTGCATCTACCATATATCTGTTACCTGAAATTGCAGATCCTACTACATTATTTTTATTTCATTTTAACAAAGATTTTGAGCACATACTAGTAATAGGAGTGGTGGTTGTTAATTACCATTTTTGTATTTAGTCTATGCATTGTGATTTTCCATTTTAATTACAATCTTCAAAAGAGCAAGAATTTTGTCTTCAGTCTCTTGTAACTCATCATGGCGTCCAGGATATGAAGTGCTTCAAAAATCACAGAGCCCTTTCTTATACATTATTTGTTCACCAAGGCTCTATATGTGTGGATATTACTAATTCAATTTCACTGATAAAAGAATGCTAACTCTGACACATTAAGAGACTTATCTAAGGTCACATGCTAGCAAGAGCTTGCACACAAGTCTTCTGACACTGGGTCCCATCTACATTCCATCCCATTTCTTAGACTCCCTGTCTGTGCACCCTTCATGAAATAGTTTACAAACAGGAACCCAATAGCTGTTCTTGATTAAAATATTTGTTTTTGTAATTATTTATATATACTCCTGATTAACCCTGTGTGGGGGACTTTTCCCCATATTAACTACTTAACACAATGAAACTGATTCATTTGTAAATAGTCTACTGATAAATTTGAAAAACACTTCTGTGTCCTTGCTTGTTCTGATGTCAGATAAGCCAAATAAATTCGCTGTCACTCAAGGGAGAATTCCTGCTGTCTTTCTAATTCAATGAAGTCTTAAAAGCCTTAATGGTTTTCAACTACCTTCTCCAATGGAGGAGAAGGGATACCAAAATGTAATGGTAAGGGCTTTTTCCACTTGTCCCTAAAACTTATCAAGTGCTGGGTTTGCTGGTAGTTGATAATTGTGGCAGGCGACTAAAAAGATCGGAAACAAGCCCAGAACTTCCAACTCTACCCATAATTATATCCCTGATATTTACCATATTCTTAAGTTTCTGGCATACTGCTCTGAACTCTGAAAAAGACCCTGTGTGTGAGGGAGGGAGAGAGTGCAGTTAAAGACTATATTGTCTATACTTTCATGGCTTGATTAATTACTGTCACTTAGTTATTAGACCCCTGATCGCATATAAATAGATTAAAATTTGTTCCGCTTATGTTTTTCTCAAGTAAGAAACCATATATCTGATGCCATTCTACGTTTCATATATGAGGTCTCAATTTTTATTGGTTTGCGTGCTTAACACCCTTTAGTAGAGTCCCACTGCACTTGGTTTACAACCTAAACCCTTCGCCATGGCCTATAAGCCTGTGTACGATCCAGCCCTTGCCTAGTCCTATCTCAGCCCCAGTCTCATTGGCTTCTCTCACTCAATCTTAGTACTTAGCAGCACCCACTTTAATCATTCCTAAAAACATTTTCTATAACTGCCCCAAGACCATGATACTAGTTCTTCTCTATGCCAGGAGCATTCTTCCCACTTTACCCTTGCTCTCTCTGGCCACACACACATGCACTGGCTCCCTTTACATGCATGTAAAGGTACTTCTCTGGCTTCCAAACTCAGATTAAAGGCATCTCCTCAAGGTCTCCCAGACTAGTTTCTGTCGTGGCATACTATTTATTTCATTCTTACCATAACTGCAATCATTGGTTGGTCAGTTGTCTGGTTGATTCATTTTTTAGCTGCCTTCTTTGTGGAGCTGGAAGCCTCTCTTAACTGGTTAGTTACCATATCTCTGGCACCTAACATGATGTCTGGCACACAGTGGTGTACAATAAATATCTGTTGATGGAACATTGATAGTGCTATAGGTAGAAAATTCCCTCTCACCCTGAACAAAATTGTTAGGAGTTCTCAGAAAATCTTTTTACTAGTAAATACTAGTATTTTACTAGTAAAATAAGTATTTTTACTATTTAAAAAAATCACCTATCATAAATTAGCCATTAGATTGAACATTTAGTGTAAGAGCATAAAGTATATGAAAAAGTAAAGTATTAAGCTTGACATACAGAGTGGTAGTAAACCTGGATAAAGACAAGCAGCAGCAATTCACAGACATGGAGAAAGCAATTGATGGGGGGCAAAAAAAAAAAAAAAAACTAACAGTGATATTGGGAAACTTTTTTTTTTAATTTTAATGTTCTCTGATCTTTCCCACTTTGTATTAGTTTGCTAGGGCTGCTAAAACAAAATACCACAGTCCATGTGTCTTAGACAACAGAAATTTATTTTCTCGCTATTCCAGAGGTTGGAAGTCCAAGACCAAGGTGCCAGCAGAGCTCATTTCTCCTGAGGTCTCTCTCCTTGGCCCACAGATGGCCACCTTCTTGCCCTGTTCTCACATGGCCTTTTCTTTGTGCACGAACATCCCTAGTTCTCTTCTGCTTCTTATAAGGATACCAGTCATGTTGGCTTAGTGCCCTATACTTATCACCTTACCACCTTACCTTAATTACCTCTTCAAAAACTCTCTTTTCAGGGACTCCTGGATGGCTTAGTGGTTAAGCATCTGCCTTGGGCTCAGGGCGTGATCCCAGAGTTCCAGGATCTAGTTCCACATCAGGCTCCCTGCAGGGAGCTTGCTTCTCCCTCTGCCTATGTCTCTGTCTCTATCTCTGTGTCTCCCATGAATAAATAAAATCTTAAAAAAAAAAAAAACAAAAAAAAACCTCTATCCAAAAATGGTCACATTCTGAGGTCCTGGGGCTTAGGGCTTCAACACATGAATTTTGGGAAAGACACAATTCAACCCATGACCCATTTCAACACTAAACCCACCAAACTGTATGCTCACCGTATTTGTAATGTGTAGGCTAAAATTTGACCCTTTTCAGCAAAGATTGATTTGGAAAATGTAAATATAATGCAACCAGTTGAAAGAAAAAAGAAGTGATTACCTACACTCACTGAAAGTGAGTTTTCATATCTTTTATATGCGTTTTCACTTCCTTATTAACACTACTCATTTTCTTCTGTAAAATGTTTAGGGGTCTCCATTATAAAACTAGACTTCTGAGAAAGGTACTTCCTTAGAACTCTGGAAATATGAATCTGAAAAATGTCACACTACCAGTGCACATATCTACATTGGCTGCATTGTATCCACATACGTTTACTCTGCATACTCAGATCAGAAATTGACTTTAAGATGAGTTCATTTCTCTGTGATAGATTCTAATACATTTCAAGTTTCCCTGAAAAATGAGAGTCACTACCAATCTGATGAGGTTATTGGCACAAATTAGCTAGTGTGGTACTGGGCATGTGGGTATTTGTTCCTCGCTTAATTTTGGATAGGATTAAAGGCATATAATAAGTAGATTTTAAAATCTCATATTATAAAACCTGCCCATTATAATATGGTAGAAAAAAAATGATAGTTCGTAGATGTTCATCAGTATTGTTAAGTAGATGGACTTTAGAGTATGTTTTCTTTAAATATGCTTAAATGAAGAACTTTGTGTGGGCCCTGGTCTCATATGCTGCTTAATAAATTGTACGAAAAGGACGTTTGATTAAAAAATGAATGGCAGTATGCAGCTTTGGAAAAAGAAGAGAAGGCTGTCGCTATTCGCTAACTCCTCCCTTTGTTTAGGAAATTGGAGACATAAAGTCCATCTAGTGCTTCTGTAAAATCCTTTATTGATTCAACTAAATGGTCTTTCTTCTTTTTGGTATACCCTTGAATACTACCCCATAACCAATCATATGTTCTTGAGCAAAATGCTAATTTATAGATAAGGAGATAATGGTACAAAAATGGCTATACCAAGACAGTGTTACCTGCTTTTTTGAGGTAAAAGTATGGGTGCCTGGGTAGCACAGTTGGTTAAGTGTCTGCTTCTGCTCAGGTCATAATCTCTATGTGGTATAATCTCTATGTGGTGAGATCACACTCTGTGTCAGGTGCTACACCCAGCACAATGTCTGCTTTAGATTCTTTTCTATTCCATTTCCCCACCCCCAGCTCATGCACACTCTCTCTCTCAATCTCTCTCTAAAATAAATAAATAGAGGCACCTGGGTGGCTCAGTTAGTTAAGCGTCTGCCTTCAGCTCAGGTCATGATCCTAGGGCCCTAGGATCAAGCCCTGCATCAGGCTCCCTGTTCAGTGGGGAGCTTGCTTCTCCCTCTCCCTCTGCCTGCCCCTCCCACTGCTTGTTCTCTCTCTCCCTCTCTCTCTCTTTCTCTCTCTCTATCAAACAAATAAAATCTTTTAATAAATCAATTAATTAAAATAAATCTTTAGAAAAAAGAGGTAAAAGTAAAAAGAATACTCCCATGGAGTCTCACCATGTGCCCTGCCACTGCTCTAAATACTACATAATAATCCTCCCAACACACCAGGAGGTATGTTATCACTGTGCATATCCCTGTATTATAGATAAGAGAACTGAAGCACCCAGAGGTTAAGTGATTTGCCCAAAGTCACACAGCTAGTAACTAAGAGGGCTGAGGCTTTAATTCAGAAATGATCCAGTCCCAGTTTGCACCCACTCTTAGATAACATTCCTACCCATATTCATCCCTAAGAATAAGCATTTCTTCTGAAGGAGAGCTTACCTTTTTCAGATACCATCTGCTTTCCTAATCTTTAAAACAACAACTACAATAAAACGTGAACCAAAGAGAATTTGCCATGATTGCAGGTGGGGAAGATCTGATGTTGATATATATGGAAGAGTAAAATGACATTTCTGTGAACTTTAGTGCCTGGAAAAAACACATAAAAAATCCACATGCTACGGTTGAGTGCATCTTGATTTTCACTCTGCCAAATGTGAATTGATTCTGTTGGATTTTAGACAGCATGGCTAGTTTTAAAGTGCTGTGCTTTATCTGTACCCTTCTGATTTTCTCAGTGTTGAGGATGCATGCAGAGCCAAGAAGGGTATAGAAGACGTGGGCCAGAGTCCATGACACTGCAAGCCAAAGAGAGCTAACCTATATTTGTTCTTTTGTCCCACTAATGCTTAGGCATTTCCTGCTGTGTTCCAAGCACTGTGCTAAACACTCATGATCTAATGGTGAAAAGTTTAAACCATTCTTCCCTCAAAAAAGCTACAGCATAGTAAAGAAGAAAGACAAGTGAAAAGGCAAGGGTAGCAGGGACCATAAGGGCAGACAACAAAGCCATGGACTATATGAGGAACAACAAACCCAAATTTAGAGCTCGGAGGTGAGGGTCAGCGATAAAAGTGGGAAATGGCAGCTAAGCCAACAGCTGAGTGAAGAGGAATCAGCCAAGTGGCAGTGGGTGGAGGGGGCAGAGAGATTGTTTTGTTCAGAGCAGACAGAAAATGTGGAACTTCTCCTTGACTAAGGCTAAGGCTGCTGGAGTCCCAGGGGTGAAGGGTGACGCTAGATTATGCAGGACTTTAGAAGTCTTACGTAGGAGTTTGAAAAATGAGAACCCACTGGAGAATTTGATGCATAGGAAAGTTACAGCCAAATTCATTTTTAAAAGATCACTGACTACAGGATACAAAATGAACTGGAGGGAAGAATAAGTCTAAAAGGAGAGGAACCTGTTGAGAAGGCTTTACATGAATTCTGGATAAGATGACAGTGGCCTGGAGCACATGAGTGACCGTTGGAGTAGAAGAAAACAGAAGAATTTGTGAGTTTGAAGAAAGTAGAACACATGGCCTTGGTGTTAGAACATAGCAAGTTGGTAAAGTCTTGATAAAGGAGTTTGAAGGCATTCCTATAGAGATGCCTTATTATGAAAAGTTTTATTATTATTATCCAGGAAGATTGCCATTTCATATTTCCTCTCTTTCTCTTTTAACCAGTCATTCAAGAGCCAACAGTTGAAGATTTTTTTTTTTTTTTTTTTTTTTTTTTGGTTCATGAGAGACATACACACACAGAGAGGCAGAGACATAGGCAGAGGGAGAAGCAGGCTCCCTGCGGAGAGCCTGATACAAGACTCAATCCAGGATCCTGGGATCGTACCCTGAGCTGAAGGCAGACACTCTACCACTGAGCCACCCAGGTGTCTCTGAAGCTTTGATAGTTAGTTCTTTCCCCTCTCCATTCTTCAGTCCCATAAAATCATGTCCTGGCCCCAGAATCACTTTGCTCCCTTCTACCCTGACTCTTCTGTTCACTAACTCCTGAAGGCCTGAGCAGGCTCTATTCCTAGAGCATTTTGCTCTCAACCAATAGGCAGGAAATCACCTAATAGAGTAACTCTGCACTTCATTGCAACAATATCTTCTCAGGTAGTAATCCTCCTCTTTGTTGTTTGCTTTTTAATCAAAGGGTGATACAGGAGACTTAATCACCTTAAAAATAAATCTCTACTGATAAAAATTCCTTTCACCCAGTCATACAAATGGAAAAATATCAAGAGAAAACATGGATGAGTTTCTGCTCTCCTTTTCCACATTATTTGCTTGACTGTCCCACCTGGGAAGTCAGAGCAGTTTTGCAGAGAAACCAGAGAAATGTGAACACACCCTAGGTTCCCAGAAATCTGGGAACAATCACAATTTAGCAAGCCCTACCTCAGCTGAGGCCACTTGAGTTTCCTAGAATGCCAATTTGAACTCACTAGCAACACACACAGGCTATGCATTTAAGGTAGGAAGCCGAGAGCTTTCAAAATAATAGATTTCCCCACTCTGAAATGCAGTCTACACAGCAGCCACTTTTTAATTCATCATGGTCTTGTAGCAAGATTACTGATTATAAAGTCTAGAAATGAATAGCCAGAGATGGAGAAAGTGTTGGAATTGGTATTTCTTTAATGATTTAGGGATTATTGGCCATTCATTTTCAACTATTTGTAATTGAAGTCTTGAAATAATGGAATTTATCAGAGGAATGCCTCATTCACCCTTGTATAATTTGAACATACTGAAATGGCACATGTGGACTCATAAATCGTTTGTGTGCACAAAGGGGTAATATATCACTCCACCCCTCATTCACTCAGGGCTGGGGGAGGAAAGGCATGGAAGTATGAGTTATAGCTTACCAGACAGGATCCCATAACTTCACGTCTTACATCTCCAAGAGGCTTTTTTTTATGTAACCTTTATATTATTTATACTTGCTGGTCATTCATGATAAAAGACACTTTTATCATGAGATTTTTTTATCAAGTTTTTTATTATTTATTTATCAAAACACTCACAAATGTTTTTGACAAGTCACTTTCTTGCAAATTGATCTTTGCCCTTGGCTTAGAGCAATGGGCCCTGTTGTCTACATAAACTGTGCTGAATTAGGCATATTATTTCTAATACCAGCCAGAAATGATAAGCATATTAAAATTAAATTATTTTTTTGTGAGTAGTGTTATGTTTAAAGTGAAGATACAGCCCGGTGGCTCAGCGGTTTAGTGCCGCCTTCAGCCCAGGGTGTGGTCCTGGAGACCCAGGATCGAGTCCTGTGTCAGGCTCCCTGCATGGAGCCTGCTTCTCCCTCTCCCTGTCTCTCTGTCTTTCTGTCTCTCTGTCTCTCTCTTTGTGTCTCTCATGAATAAATAAATAAAATCTTTAATTAAAAAAAATAATAATAAATAAAGGGAGTATAACTTTTTTCTTATTAAAGCTGTTACAGGTAATTCAGTTATTATTTTAACCATTACAGAGTGCAGACATTGTGTCTTAGAGACAAACATCTGCTTTAAAGCATCAGTTCTCTAGAACTAACTCCTTTTGCTATTACAGTTATTTTCTTACTCCAAGTCTTTTCTATGCTGATTGAGATCTCAATCTATGAGGATTATACCACATGTATTTGAGCCTGGAAACCTAGACTTTCTTATAAACATTGAGGAATGTTTATAAAATATCATACATGCTACATGGATATAAGTTCAATACTCATTATTTCTTTTATATGGTTTGCATTTAGGATTTATTTCATGTGTTTAGGTTTTCCATTTTATTTTCAGGATCTTCTAAATCCTTACCAACTCATGGTTGTCCTTCGACCAGCAGTATCAACATATCTGAGAAGCTTCCTTAGGAATGCAGATTCCTAGGTTTTGCCTCCCACAACCTACCCCATCACCCCCCAACTACAGATGAAAAACTACATTTTTATAAGATCCCTAAGTGATAAGTACATATAGTAAAGTTTGAGAAGCCCTACTCTACATGGTTGTTGATGGGAGATGACATTCTGAAGGAGACATGGATCATTAGTGAATCTGAACAGGTTACTTAAGAGGCAAAATAACAATAATTGACTTATGAGCACTTAATGTATTCTAGGCATTATACTAACTTGTGTTTTACATGCATTATCTCACATGGGCAAAAAGGGAAGAGAAGACTTTTTCTGAGGATGGAGAAGTGACTTAGTAAATATAAATATTCAGGAATATTCTAGGTAGTTATTTCAGCCCAGAGAAAAGAGCTAAATCTATAGTGGAAGTATTCAGAATAAGAACAGGTAGAGATTCCATATGTGAGGAGTGTATACTGGAGCAGAGATGATGGAGACAGGAATGTTTTCTGAATGACAAGAAAAAATGGTTGAATAATGGATTCAGCCAGCCAGGGAAGAGCTATTTGGAAGTGACATAGCTAATACTCTGGAAGCACATAATGATTTGCACTCATCTTCTCACTTTAGAACAAAGGTTAAAAGACTATGCTGCATATTTACCTTATATGTAAATACACATAGAAATAATAAGTGTATATTACTCTATATGGATTTAAGTCTTTGCAATGGATAACTCTTACAAACTTAATATTGGCATAGAAGTGTATTACTTTCAGTGTATAATCATAAGTATTGATTTTTTTGTCTTTAAGAAACAGCTTAAGAATAACAGGTAGGAAATATAAATGGAGGAGAATATATTCAGGGATGAGGGATAGTAGTTTCTAATCTTAATTCTGACCCAATAATAGATAAACCAAACTATAATCGATTAGTCTGTTAGCAGGACTGATATTACTGGTATGTTTCTCATAGAATTGTTTTAATTGCATGCAAAACTTAGTCTTGAATGAAGATCCTCCTGAAATATGGGAGAGTTGATAATGCTTCTTTTTGCTTTAGTTTTTTAGGGACTCAGATCATTCTTATTCTAGTAATAACAATTTCTGTAATTATACAAGACAGTAAACAATTTCCATTAATGTCATTAGAAGCCACTGCAATAATTCCATTTTTGTAGAAATAAATATAAAATAGCAAGTTACCTGAGTAGTAATATTATAGATAACAATTTGTATTAGCTATCTATTGCCTAATGACAAATTACCCAAAGGCTTAGCAGCTTAAAGGAACAAGCATTTACTATCCCACAGTGGGTCAGGAATCCAGCTAGGTGCCTGTGTCTCAAGGATTTTCACAAGGTTGTCATTGCCATCAAGCTGTTGGCTGGGGCTGCTATCTTATCTAAAGGCTCTACCTGTGAGTTTTCATTCACAAGGTTATTATTGGCTAGCTTCAGTTCCTTATCACATGGGCCTTTCCACGGGCTGCCTTATGACATGGCAGTTAGCTTCCCATTGAGCAAGGAATCCAATGAACTCAAAATAGAGAAAACGCTCAAGATGGAAACCACAGTGTTTTTTATAGCCCAATCTTGGAAGTGACATTCCATTACTTCTGCTCTATACTATTCATTAAAAGCATGCCAGTCAGGAGGTGAGGGGGTGGGGGACAGAGTAACTGGATGTTGGACATTAAGGAGGACATGTGATGTAATGAGCGCTGGGTATTATATAAGACTCCTGAATCACTGACCTCTACCTCTGAAACCAATAATACATTATATGTATCATACTTAAATTTAAATAATTTAAAAAAAACTAATGAAATTAAAAAAACAAAAAGGGCAAGCCAGTAAGGGCCAGTTCATACTAAAGGAAGAGGATTATACACAAATGTGAATACCAGGAGGTGCTGATCATTGAAGGCTGACCACAATTGTTGTGTTGGTGTTGGTGTTGTTAAGCAAGCTCCATGCCCAGCGTGGGGCTCTAACTCACAACCCTGAGATCAAGACCTGAGCTGAGATCAAGAGTTGGACACTTAACCAACTGAGCCACCCAGGTGCTTCATAATTGGGGATTTTTTGCATCTTGCTTCAATATTTTCTAATACATAAATAAAAATGTTATGGGCAATAAAATTAAAGAGAAAGTTTTCTTTCATCAGACACGTTGATGAGAAAAGTCACTCATCTTTGGAGTTTTCTTAGCAAGACATTGAATCAACTGAAGACAGTATTTATTAATGAAACTTCCCGGCCACATATTAGATCATGTCATGAATCCAAGTCTGAGGTCATTAACCTAACAGAGTTTTGTATAGCTTTCAAATTTTTGCACCGAAAAATTGAAATAGCAAACCCCCTTGGCAGTGATATGAACACATCAATCTTTTGCACTGCCTAACAGTCTCCTTCTTGCTCTGTGCTCCATAGTATGCTTGAGAGTTCAAACCGGCTTGATGAAGAACACAGGCTGATCGCCAGGTACGCGGCAAGACTGGCAGCAGAGTCCACTTCGTCTGTAAGTAGTTTGAGTGAGAGGCTGTCATTCATGTTCACTGTTACCCTCAGGGTCGATGCTACAACAGCAGGGCCGAGGAGGTGTTGCTGGATGGCCTGCAGGACCTAGATACGAGCCTTCCATTCGTCACTTTCCAGCTATGGTTCTGGTGGGGCAGAAATCATAGTTTCAGATATTCTGTTCCAACACTGTTGCACCAGCCCAACACTTGATTTTTCTGGGTAATTCCTGATCAGTTAATAGAAAGGGCAATGCAATGACCCAAATCCATTACTGACTCAGATAAGTTTCTGCTTTTATCAATGTATAATAGATAAGAGAAACAAAACATTATGTAATGAAATCAGTGGCAGGGGCATCTGGGCAGCTCAGTGGTTGAACATCTGCCTTGGCTCAGGGCGTGATCCCGAGGTTCTAGGATCGAGTCCAGCATGGGGCTCCCCATGGGGAGCCTGCTTCTCCCTCTGCCTATGTCTCTACCTCAGTCTCTGTGTCTCTCATGAATAAATAAATAAAATCTTTAAAAAAAAAGAAAAGAAAAAGAAATCAGAGGGAAAACCTGGATCATAGGTCAAAGCTACAGGAGGCCATTTAAGACATAAAACCTAGGCCCTCAAATCTCTTCATTAACAACACAGATCATTTCTTCGTTAAAAGAAATGCTAATTAAAAAAATCATAAAAAATAAAAAAATAAAAAAATAAAAAATAAATAAAAATAAAAAAAATCATAGAAAAGCTTTAGAAAAACCAGACATTGACCAAGCTTACCCTTTCCTCCAGTCATGTGTCTGAACATCAAACAGCAGGCTGAGGTTTTTCCCTGTCTTCGTGGGCTTACTTAATCAGTGCCAATTTTAAAAGCTTGACTTTCTTTTTTTCTTTTTTTAAGATTTTATTTATTTATTCATAAGAGAGAGAGAGAGGCAGAGACACAGGCAGAGGGAGAAGCAGGCTCCCCACAGGGAGCCTGATGCAGGACTCAATCCCAGGACCCCAGGATCATGCCCTGAGCCAAAGGCAGACAGACATTCAACAACTGAGTGCCCCAGGTGCCCCAAAGCTTAGCTTTCTTTAGTGAAGGATTGTGATTTTTTAAAAGTTGTTTAAAAACCAATTGAGGAATTTCTATAATGTACTGTAGAGCAAAGAAAGAAAGGGGCAGGGAACTATGCATAATCTGATCCTATTTTTATAAGACAATGACAGATTAAACCTTCATTAAACAAAAAATAAATAAATAAAAATTAAAAATTAAAAAATAAATTAATTTAAAAATTTAAAAACCTTCATTAAACACACATGCATACATACACATATATAAATACAGTGATTACATGTATATACATATGTAAATATACATATATATGTAAAAGTTGACTCTTATATGGAAATCTGAAAAACAGTCCATCTCTGTTATAAAAAATTTCTTATAATTATAAGAAATGTTGATATTGTATAAAAGAACTCACTTAATATAATAATAGAACTTTGATTTTACAACAAAAATACACATATAAATATACATATGTATATACATATGTAATCATATACCCATACTTTTATGTATATGTATATATATACATATATATATATACACACACATATATATAGCAAAAGCTATGACTGCATATATACCAGTTCTTAAAGCTGGCTGCCATGATCAGGAGTGATGAGTGGTATGGCATGAACGTGGGGGAAGGATGTATATATCCATCAATGTAAAATTAAATGCTAAAAGTGTGTTGATCAGGGCAGCCCAGGTGGCTCAGCGGTTTAGCGCCACCTTCACCCAGTGATCCTGGAGACCTGGGATCGAGTCCCACATCGGGCTCCCTGCATGGAGCCTGCTTTTCCCTCTGCCTGTGTCTCTGCCTCTCGCCCTCTCTCTCTCTCTCTCTCTCTCTCTCATTTATCTCTCAATAAATAATAAAATTTAAAAATAAAATAAAAGTGTGTTGACCAAAAAAAGGAAAGAAAATTGTATTAACTATGATTTTAAAACTATGAAATTTTTGGTTGTGCATTAGAGTGACTGAACAGTAATTTTAGAGAGTTGTCTCAACAGGGAAGTGCTTTTTACACCCACCTGTATACTGAGAGAACTGTAGCAATGGAGACAGCACAAGCATGAAATAGATCCCAAAGACTTCAAGTCAGAAAGCTACAAAACGAGGGCACCTGGGTGACTCAGTTGATTGGGCATCAGACATTTGATTTCAGCTCAGGTCATGATCTTATGGTTGCGGAATCAAGCCCTGAGTCAGGCTCCCTGCTCAGCTTCTCCCTCTGCCTGTGTCTCTGCCTCTCTCTCTGTGACTCTCATGAATAAATAAATAAAATCTTAAAAAAGAAAAAAAGAAAGTCAAACTTTTAAAATTGGCACTGATTAAGTAAGTCTGCCTGAGAATCTCTCTCCCTCTGCCCCTCCACCCACTTGTTCTCTCTCTTTTTCACTCTCTCTCAAAAACATCTTTAAAAAAAAGAAGAAAGCATGCCTGTGGGGGGCTCCCTCAGTTAAGCATCCAACTTTTAGTTTCAGCTCAGGTCCTAATCTCAGAGTCATGAGATGGAGCCTGATACACTCAGTGGGGACTCTGCTTGGGATTCTTCTTCTCCTTCTGCCCCTCCCCACCCCCGCACCTGTGCACGCGCGCTCATTCTCTGTCTCTCAAATAAATAAATAAATAAAAATACTTTTTAAAAATTAAATTAAAAAAAAAGAAAGCTACAAAACTTTTTTCTGTGCTTTTTCTATTTGCCTGCCAAAGAAATCTATTCTGCTTTTCACTGCAGAGGTGTCCTCCAGATTCAGAAAGGTTGGTCCATAAGAGATGAATGGCAATTTCATGTATTTACTTTTCTTTTTTTGATAGAAATAGTTTTTCTTTCATGTCCTCATATCTCGTGATTCCCCGTCTTCTCAAGCACATTCCCAATGTTTAATAGCATAAACCACATGTTTTACAGCAGCCGACTCAGCAGAGAAGTGCTCCTGACATCTCTTTCACCATTGATGCAAATAAGCAACAGAGGCAGCTGATTGCAGAGCTAGAAAACAAGAACAGGTAAGGCTTTTTAGACATGCTGGCATTTTTTATCAGAGTCTGTATTCACTGAAAGCTTGTAATTTTGCTTTAAAATATCCAGGTTTTTCAGCTCTGTGCATATTTAAAGGATGGTATCTTTAGTCAGTGATGTTGGCTTCTAAAAAAGCAGGTCTTTACATTTTAGATCTTTGAAAGCTTCATGTGACAGTATATATACAGTTCTGAGCTCTTGGTACAGTCAATGCTTTCTCTCTAGACAGCCTCATTTCCCTTGTACTCACATGCTTGCTTTTGTTCAGGAGCTGGCGCATACAGGAGGGCCCTCCTGAGTGCCATCCAGAGACAAATGGAAGGCTCTTTAGGGAAGGTCCCTGTAAGGACCCCTGGCTAAAAGAGGCATTTGGATTGACACCATTGACCCCCAGTTGTTCAAGCCAAACACCTCCATGCCCAGTCCATTGGCAGGCTTTTCTTTATTCAGCACAGACTGATTCACAACTGACCATCACAGTATATCCCAAACTGTCCACTCCGTTTCTGCCATTACCACAACCCAACCTGTCACTCTCACTGTATAAAACACAAGTCATTATCAGGTTATTTTTTGTTCAAAACCCATCAGAGGGTCTGACTAAAACCATCACACTTTGACTAAAACCCACCTTTCTTACCATGGCCTGCAAGGTATGACCTGGCCTTATTCCTGCCTACCTTTCCAGCCTCAGCAAACCCAGCTTATGACGTACCTGCTTCTTTATTTCTTTACAGCCTCTGTACTATGCTCTGTCAGCCTAGAGAGCTCTTCCTTACAGTCTCTGCATGGATGAGTCCTTCTCATCATTCAGGTCTCAGCTCATAAAACCAACCATCTACTCTTGTCCACAACCTCCTACATCAAGAACCTCTCTATCACAACTCCCTGTGTGTGTGTGTGTGTGTGTGTGTGAGAGAGAGAGAGAGAGAGAGAGAGAGAGGGAGAGAGAGAGAGAGATTTGATTATGAGGTAATTGTTTGATAGTGATATCACCATCAAATAATTGCATCTATGTATTTCCTTTCTTTGTATTGTTTGTCTCCTCTGACTGAAGTGTAAATTCTTTGAGTACAGAGGTCATGCCAAATGGTCCCTGGGTTCCAGAACTATTAGGTTAGGATGTTCTATAAGCTCAGTAAATATATACTGAGTGAGAAAATAATAAATAGTGAAGTTAGATCTCAAACTCAATACTGAGTAAGTCCACCATGGGAGCAACTTGTATGTTCTATATTTCTTAGAAGATCACCAAAATATCTTACCACTGGATCCTATTTTTAGACACCGAGGTCACTTTTGAGATCTACCTGAAAGATGACAAGGTTGTAATCTTTGTTTCCTGCCTATAGAGTTTGACCTGAGAATTTGGGGATAAATGGTGAAAGTATTTTTTAAAGTTCCATGGACAAAAATTAAAAGGAAGGTTCAAACTTGGTTGGCACATTTTCACATTCTTAGAAGGAAAGAAAGACTAAAGTGAAACTCCCAAGCCCACAAATATCTTATCTTGGTTGTCGTGTTCACATGCTCTCTTCTCTCTCCAAGCACCTAATTTTCCTCTCCAATCCTCTGCTTCCACTCAGGATGAGGAGAAATCAAGATTCCCCTTAAGGAAATACCCCAGGGATATCTGCCTCCATGGAGGATTCCAGAATCAGCAAGAAGCACCATGAATGTCCTAATGGCCCCAGCTGTCCTGTGCTTACCCCTCTTACTGCTTGTTTCCAAGATGTTTCTGGATATTGTACCCTCTGAATGCATGTGTTAGGACCAGAGGAAGAATTAAAAAATAGGAGTGAGAACAGAGGGCAGAAAGAGAAGTTTATCCTGTCCCTTAGTCCTTTTATGGTGCATAGAGTTCCCCACCCCATGCCTGAAGAGCAGCTGGTCCATCCCGAACACATTTCTCTAAACCAGCGGCCTCATGCCCTCCAAAGATCCCAGAATCATGTCCTGGAAGCTTATCCAGGTCACATTCCTGCATCATGGGAATTCACCCCAGGGATCCCGTGATCTCTAAGGTGACAACTCACTAATCAGATCTCTGAGCTTCAGAGGAGGACAGAGTTCCTCATTTCATTTTATGATTACCCTAGGTGATTTGTGGACATTCCAGCAATCATCTTAGTAGATAATGCTTCCTCATAGCACATTTGGAGGAGCCATTTGGGATTGGTATTAGGAGTAGCAAGACTCTTTATATTACATCGCATAAGTCACAGCCTGCCTAGGCTAGACCTGTCAGAGCAAGTACCAAAGACAGAGGGAGTCAGATACATACGAGCATTGAACCTGAGTTCAAATCACTTCTACTGTTATTGAACTCAGGTGAGTCATTTAACTGGCCTGTGCTTTGATTTCCTTATTCGTGAAATGGATAATAGCAGTACCCACATATAAAATAATTTGTATGAGGATTAAATAATATGAGAGAAGAGAGTTATAGTTTCCTGGGTAGAGACTAAGTACTCAATGCTCTTTACATATCTTACCATTATTTTCCTTATCAGAGCTGCTTCTCTCTTTTCCCTCCTTAGGCTAAATGCTACATCATGGTTCTGTCATTGGAAATCAACAAGGAGAGTTAGTGGGATTCATAAAATACCAGGATGTTAGCCCTGGAGGAGATATTTGAAATCCAAGCTTACTGATTTTTCAGGCTGAGCTCTGTGGGATGCAGGGGCTCTGTTGAGGTGCCTGAAGATGTGGGGAGGGAGGGCTTAGGGCTCAGGTCTCACCCCCTTCCTTTCACCAGAGCAGCTTCCTTTTAACTATCTGATGTATTGAATTCCCATAGAATATTTCTCTTAAAGAAAGTCTTCCACCATGGAACATCAAAGGGGACAGAAAAAGGTGGAAAACCATTGAATTATAGTTCAGTCTTCTCACTAGACCCACAAGAGGTAGTGACTGATAATTAGCTTCTCAACTCTGGTGTGTCTATGAAGCAGGCAGTTGTAAATCAGCCTTTCAGATGGAAAGCCATCCCCTTGCTCACCAAGTTCACCTTCCATTCCTTGGTGCTTTATTCTTATTTTTGTCTGTCTCTTGTGCATTTTGCTGGATGGGAGACTGACCCCTCCCCCAAGAATATGTGACTTGTCACCTTGCTTAATGGCTTCTAACTCATTTAGGGATAATTTGCCTTGCGTAGGTCACCTACCCTCTATGGCCGGCCTAACATTCACCTCAGTGCAGGGCAGCCCAGGCTCCAACATCAATAATAGACTGACACGTCTCACCCCTGACAGGGGTCACACCAAGTGCACTCTTATGTCATACAGTCAATTACAGTGAATTCTTTTAAAAGCACTTTCCTTCAAAGGCTATCCTCACTGAGATCCATTGTTAAGGCTGAAAATGTTAAGGAAAAGAAATTTTCCCTAACCATGGGCTTCTCAGATAAATTCAGTGAAAGGAATCTCATTTCTGGTGAGAGAATGGGGTTATTTAGTTTTGTGAAATGACCACCATTTATCCTTATCTTCCCTCCAAGCACCTCTTCCTTGGTAGCTGCAAGGCATTCCTGGCATCAGACCATGATCATAAATAATCGGAAGATACATTCTTGCTCCTAAGTAGCACGCTTTTACTGCAGCATTATATTACTTACTGGAGAGCTTATGAGGTCCTGGCAAGACACTCAGCCTGATGGCTCCAACAACATATGCAGAGTCTGACTGGATCTCAGAGCTGAGATCTCAGAGCTGACATCAGCCACCCCTGGCCCAGCAGCACCCATCTAGCCACAGCCAATACCCCGTGAGCACCGGTGGTTAGTGAGCCCTTCTTCTGCTCCAAAACATGGGACCACCCTGCCCAGATGTGAGTATCCTGGATATCCTGGAAGCTGACTGACCCTGGTTTCTTATCCTCTTCCTCTCTCCCAAGAGAAATCTTACAGGAGATCCAGAGACTGCGGCTAGAACATGAACAAGCTTCTCAGCCCACTCCAGAGAAGGCTCAGCAAAACCCCACTCTGCTGGCAGAGCTCAGGCTCCTCAGGTAAGAGAGGGAGCCTAAGGCCTCTGGGGGATGCAAGTGCCTGGGATCTTCAAACAGTCCAACAGCATCTAACCAGAAACAATTCTAAGCTGCCATAGCTGCTGACTTATGTTTGCTTTTGCTATTCTTTTTTATTTTAATAGCACGTACCTAATTGCTGGTATTTGGGGATCTCAGGGAGATGCTGTTTCTATTTCCTTCTCTCATTTGACACAAAGAAGAGAAATGCGCTCTTTAGAAACAAAATCTCTCATTGGAAAAAATGTGAACTCAACTCTTAATATTTGCACCATCAACAACGAGTTTATGATACAAGTGATTAACAAAACAAACATACGTATACAGCTAAATAAACACCATAGTTTTATTTAACCTATAAAAAGGAGTCTGACTTTCTCTAAATCATAGTCTCTAATAGCTTTACATGCAGGTCTTTAAAAAATAGACTTCATCCCTTCTTGCTCTGCAAATGAATTAAAACATCTGGTGTCATCTAGACTGGCACTGTAAAATATTTGAGTTTGAAAGGACCCTAGAAGGTCATCTGGTTCTACCCCTGAATTTCAGTGAACTTCTCAGATTCAGAAAGGTAGAAAGTAGCCAGAGGACCACAGCGCTCATGTGCAAATGGATGGGTGCCATGGGCTTCCCATCAGGCTGCCTCAGCACAGTGCCTTGAATATGGCACATACACAAACCTATTTGTGTAGGAAACATAAGCATAAATTCAAAGACATTGCCTCATTGAAATGTCATATTTCACAAGACACCTTCAGTTAGCAAATATGATTTTCTTTCCATCTTCTGATTTGGGTACCAAGTACATTCCAGGTATACCTAACTCTGAGGCATGCTTTTTATAGTAAGTACAGATGCTTCTTCTCAGAAACCCTTGTCAGAATTAGAGTGCTGTTTACTTCTTCCATATAAAATACTAAATTAAGCAAGTTTTGTATGGCTCTGTGTGGATTTTACCATGGATGTTTCTGAGGATTCCATCCCAACCCTGCTCTTCAGACATGCTAACATCTGGACACCACAGCACACCTAGCCCAGGCTGCAGGCCCTGCTTGCTCTCAGCTAGGCTCCGTTCTCACTCTCCCCAGGCTTGTGTATCTAGCCAGATGGCAGACCCACCAAAGTGGGTGGGTTATGGAACCTGTAACTTGTGGGAGCTGCTTGATGTGAAAAGATCACATCATACTTTGAAATAACAAAATAGTTTAGCAGAAGAAATAGAAATCCTTATTTTTCAAACAATATAATCTCTGGTCCTACCTTCAGGGAGATATATTGAAATCCTTGTACATCCTACTACACCATCGCCCAGAAGGGATGAAAATGAAAAGAAGGAAAATTGATATTTCATATCATCATCCTCAAAGGCATGTAAAAGTAAATGCCTGCTTGAGAGAATCTTGCCTAATAGGATTATGTGGGCCCTCCAGGCTCACAAGTTGCAAGGCTAACGTACACAGAAATATAACTGAATAAACCAACTTGGAAATAGAGCCATCATTCATCTACACGTCAAGGTACCTTGTCTCCACCTGAAATGTTTTTTATACCTCTTCCATTGATTTTCCCATTCTCTGTTGGAGGCATGATGACTAGAAATTTTTTATAAATATTTTCATCAGATCCCCTCAGCATTTGCTTTCTAAAGTATTTGGTTCCGTTTGGATGATACAACATCTTGATGTTCCTTGATCACTGATGACAGTTTTCCAACTGATATTTCTTCCCTCTTGATATTGCTATCTTGGGATAGACTGATAATTCTAACCACCCTCCTGGCCCTGACTTGTGGGCACTTCCATAGTCCCAGCAAAGCCCAAACCTATGCTGAGGAGTATGGCTCTGTGAGAAACTTCAGTATTTTGGGTGCTCACTGTCAAACAGTGGCCCATACCTGAGGCTAGAGGCCTGAGGCCTGAGACACCTAAATCCCAACATACTTGCTTGCTTGACTCCATATTTAACACATTTCTTCCACCTGCATATTCCTGTAGATACTTATAAACCAGTTATTTGGTGCGAAGCACTGGTACAGTTTAGGGATTTTACAGATACCCTGACATCCCAGATTAAGAAACCTCCTTTGAGTATTCTAACTTTTATTCTTCAGTCATTTCAGACACCAGAACAATGACCTCTTGTGCAATTACCTTGGCTTTGGTTCACATCAGGGGGTGGCCATGTGAATCAGCCACAGGAACCCTTTGATAGAGATCTCCATCCATTGCAGCCTGCCTGGGTCTCTTATTGCAGAACCAACAGGAGAAGTTTATTTCAGTGGGGAATAGGCAAGGGGACAAAAGAGCAGAGCTCTGCTTTTCATGAATTCATAGTTTATTTATATCTTAAGAACACTATGACCTTTCTAAATAATCACTTTTCCATTTTCACATTAGCCACAAGAAAGCTGAGAGCCAAGTTTGCAACCCAGATTTGGCAGCTCAATGAGATTAGATGATGGGCATTTCTATGAACTAATCTGACACTTCCTATGCACTAAGCTCTATATACACTGTCCCAGGTAATTACTGTAACAAAGCCAGGAGATGGACACTATTATTATACTCTTTTATAGATATGGAAACTGAGATTCACAGAAGCTAAAAAATTTGCCCAAGATTCCACACAATGAGTAGCACATTTGGATTCCATCTCCTTTTCTTAGGTCTTAATGATCTCCTGCTGGACTGGTATTACTCAATTGATTCCTGGCCTCTGGTCCATCTATGCTGCTATCAGATTTAGGTTTCCTCATTTTATTCACTATTCATTTAATTCACTCAGCAGATATTTATAAAATGCAGTATTCCCAGAATTGAGTTGAAAAGATACTGTCCTGGTCTCAAAAAATGTGTGGTCCAGTAGGAAAATGACGTAAATAACCACACAAATAAAAACATAATTATAAACTAAGGTAAGTGCTGTAAGGAATCTTCCTTTTAAATAGAGGCATAATTATCAAACCTGCCCTTCACTGCAGTCAGAAAAGGCTACTGTGAAGAAGGATTGTTTGAGTTAAAGTATAAAAGATGAATCTAGAGGGAATGGGGATTAAAGGGAGCAGAGGGGCTGGACCAGCTGATAAAGGGCCTCCTGGAAGAGGGAGACCAGATGTACGAAGACCAAATGGCAGAAGTGAATCCAGCACTTTTTTAGGAACTGAAAGTTCTATATGCCTAGAATGCAGTGAATGAAGGGGTGAGTGGTAAGAGATGAAACTGAACATGTAGGTAGGAGTAGACCATGATGCTCAAGACCATCTTGAAGATATTGCTGTTAATCCTATAACAGGAAGCCACTGAAGGATGATAGTTATAACACAGTGGGTTAGATTGTAAAGTCAGACTCCCATAAACTACTCCAGTATTAAGCTTTCCTAATAACATCAAGAATACAAGCAATCAGGAAGCACAGATGAAGCAGAGAAAGGTCTGGAACATTCCATATGGTCTCTGAGGTCTTTCCTTTCTACAGTTGTGTAGAGTTTTTGAGGGAAATTTTGCAAGTTCATCTAGTAAGCCTTCCTTAAATTTCCAACACCATTTGGCACTGGACGTCTTCTCTGGTATTACCATAGACAGCAATTTGTTCATATTTTTATTGTGTGCTCGCCGTCATTGTTTTGAACTGATTTGTTTCTCCTCCTCTTACACCCAAGGACAAACACCTACTCTTTATTTTATTTACAGTGTCTTAAAACAAAAGTGCTAAATGGATGTTTGTGGGATGAATGGATAAGCTGTAAGACTATATAGGGATAGCTACAGAACTCTGTTTGCAAAGCAAATACTATCCTGTAGAATGAAGAAAACATTTAGTGAAGCAACTAACTTCACACTACAAATCTCAAGGGGAGAAAAAATATAATTTCCTTATCTATACCTTGCCAAAAAAAAATAAACATCTCATTTTACACCCCCCCCCCCAAATTGCATTCTTTTCAATGTATATAAAATTATTCTTGGAGAAAACTTGCTAATATAAGATGACTTTTTTTGTTCTAGTAATTAAAGATGAAAGTGTAATCTCCGGTGCAAGTCTGTGGTTTAATAGACCAGTTTAATTTTTAAATTATTTTTGGGAAACAACATAAAGTTGAGTACTTTTTGTTTTACCCTAAAGTGATATATTTTTAAAACTACCGTCTTCACCTCTCATAGCAGTGTTATGAATGACAGCATATTTTTAACTTTTTACTTTGAAACAATGTTAAGCCTATGAAAGTTGTAAGAATATTACAATGAATGTCCTACACTTCACCTAGAATTGCATCTTGCTGCACTGCACCCATTTCTATCTCCTTCTATATGTTAACATATAACCATTACATACACATTTTTGATTAGTTATTTGAGAGTAAGTTGCAGATATCATAAACCTTTACCCCTAAGTACTGTTGTGTATGTTTCCTACATAAAAATGTATTCTCATAGGGATCCCTGGGTGGTGCAGCGGTTTGGCGCCTGCCTTTGGCCTAGGGCACGATCCTGGAGACCCGGGATCGAATCCCACGTCAGGCTCCCCATGCATGGAGCCTGCTTCTCCCTCTGCCTAGGTCTCTGCCTCTCTCTCTCTGTGTGTGTGACTATCATAAACAAAAAATAAAAATAAAATAAATAAACACGATAGGAATAATTTAAAAAAATGTATTCTCATATACATGTCATGTATAACCATGACACCATCATCAAATTCAGGCAAGTTAATATTGATGTTTCATATTATCTAATAGACAATCTATATTAAAATTTTTGTTAAAATTTTATATTAAAATCTATATTAAATATTTAATCTATATTAAAATTTTGCCTGTTGTCCCAACATTGTCCTAAGAGAAAGTGGGGGAGTGTTGTTTTAAGATTTTAAAAGACACAGCATAAGCGGGAGAGGCAAAGGGAACAGAGAGAGAGAGAATCTCAGACAGACCCCATGCTGAGCTCAGAGGCCCACATGGGGCTAGGTTCCAGGACCTTGAGATCATGACCCAAGTTGAAACCAAGAGTCAGACACTTAATCGACTGTGCCACCTAGGCACCCCAAGAGAAAGTAGGTTTTAACACACATGCAAAATTACAAATAATCAAGCATATTCTCAGAATAAAAGGCATTCCTTTAGAGCTATATTACATTAAGCTCCATAAAAATAAAATCACTACTTAGTCTTTGTTTTCCTGTTCCTACTTGGAACCATGGAAGCTACACCACAAATTTGTTAATCAGCCCCACATCTGGTAGCCACTTATAGAGAAGATTAAATGAATACTTACAGAGAAGATGAAATAAAGACATTATTAAGTGAATTTTTTAAAAAATTGAATTTAATCAAATGCATGAAAGGGTAGATGTTGTGTTTTGAAAGATTACTACTAAGAAAAAAGTATGAACAACTTTTTTTAATGTTGATTAATTCCAAATTAATACCAGTTTAACTTTCTCTCATAGTTTTTAGATGCCTTTCTTAATATTTCCTACCTACGGTATTAGAATTTTACTTCAGCCCTCTTCACAAAGTGCTCCTATGACCAGAAACCCAAAAATTACAGAGCAGTATCTAGAAGAGAACTAGAAATACATCACTGGAAATACAGAGCAGTATCTATCCTTCTACCAAGTCCTATCGTGCGTATATTTGGAACACGATGTGCAGACAAGGTCAAAGATAAAACAGCTAGTGGGTTTGTCATTGAAGGACATTTTTGAATGGAGCAAGTCTTTCAAAATTAGGATGTTGCAGCCCTAGAAGAAAAAGACTAAAATAAGATACCATTAAAGTCTATAAAATCATGATGTTCTTTGTCCTTCAGGATTCAGGACAAAGGCGATTGTAGAGAAAATCAAAAGACGAAATAAATGCTCTGGGAGCAACCCTTAGGTGGTTAAGGCCAAAAATACAAATATATTCAAAAAGGGTTGAGATGTATTTATAAATTTTAAATTCATAAATCATTAGAGAAAGCCCGTATCAAAGCAAATTAGAAATGTTTCCTTAATATCTGTAACCTGTCCTCCCAGAAAGTATCCTTCAATCAGATGAGTCATTGACCTACGTCATTGTGCCATTTTTATATTGTCGGTTTTTCATTTGAGTCTATGCTATAGCTCCACTTAATATTGTGCCAATACCATTGAGACTAGGCATATCCATTCATATGTTAACCGATGGCTAAAGCATCTACACATTTTTTAAAATATAAGTTACAATATCTCAAACTCAGAAGCCTTTGGGGCAAGGGAAAAAAATTGTATATGTATTATTCACTAGTTATCATGAAATAATAGATTGAAATTGACTTGAAAATTATACAGAGACATCAGAAATGTGAACCATTAATATTCTTCCCCATACGATTTCATTTCTTTCCTCTCTTTTAAAGGTATTTTTGGTACATCTTCGTGTCAATATAAATGATAGAGTAGAGATTGTCCTTTGTGGTTTCCATTCCTGCTGACAATTTAATAGAAGTTCTGCAAAACAAACAAAATTAAAAAAAACAAATCTTATAGGTTATTTCCAGTTAGAACAACTGTGTAGGAACTCCTTTATTCTCACTTCACTTTATATATAAAGTCAAACCCAAATCATAAAACTTAAATTGACTATAAAAACTCTGTACTATGAATATTTCACCTCTGAAAGTCACCACATTGCATACTAAGAATGGAAGAAATGAAAAATAAACTTTTAAAATCCAATTTCCAATTACTAAGGTAATCAGTGTTTCCTCTGAGATTTACAAAAGGGTCCTTGGGTTTGGAGGATCTATGGGATTGACCTTTTTCAATGACAGTTTGGTTTTTGGTTTTTGTCTCAGGGAGCCCAATGGCAAGGGGCAGCAATATGCAATAGGATTTTAATTCTATTTTAGTATTACTTCTAACAAACAAATGTACACCCCATGTTCATTCGACAATGTTTCCCTGCCTGGAAACCACATCAGAGATCCAGAGATGCCCTTTTTCTGGTGGCCCACTAGTGAAATGCAATCAGCTCAGTAGGTTGAACATTGTTCTGATGACAACTGCTTCTTTCTTAGACAGCGCAAGGATGAGCTGGAACAGAGAATGTCTGCTCTCCAGGAGAGCCGGAGAGAGCTAATGGTCCAGTTAGAAGGTCTCATGAAGCTACTAAAGGTAAGACATTCAAATAATAAATATTTCCTAGACCTCAGACTACGGCATTTGTAAAAATCTTTCACACATAATGTGCAATGGTATTCCAACTACTATATGTGATTAACCGCAAAATATGGCTTCCATCTCACATATAGGATCGTTTCTTAGATACATCAAATGCTAGCAGTCAATTACAGAGCTCATTCTTATCCATTTCCTGGAACCAGACCACTGAGGGCCTTCAAAGGACAACTTCTTGGCTTATTTCAAGTTCCTAAGTCCTTGAAAATAATTAAACTGGATTTATTTAGGAATATTTTACATTTAATAGCTTCAGTAATTCTGAATAAAGTGAACAGAAGCTAATGTCCAATTCAGAAAATAAGATATAGCCATGAAATCATTTGGGTGATTATAGTTTTATTAAGAGGAGTCACTTAATTTCAATGAAGTACTTTATCTCATCTGTGTGGCTTTACCAGCAAGTCACATCACCTCAATGAGTCTCAAATGCAAACTGTAAATCAGAATTTGCTCTCTGCAGGTAGTGTTTACTACGATGACCTAGAGAAGGCCTCTGCAGAGTGCTATGATGTTATTTTCACCGGGAAGTAGCTTTCTTCCTTTCATAAATCCCTATTTCCTTCTTCAGTATACTCATTTCGAGTCACAAGTAGACTGGTGACGGCCCATTGGCCACAGTTGGCCCAGTAGGGGTGTCGGTGCTATGTGGTTGTCCTGCCTGACACAGACAAGCAGAAACCTCTGTGGATTGGAACTGGGACACACCAAGGGCAGGAAATGAAACTTCTGAAGTGTGAGGAAGGCCAGGTCCCTGGGGCAGCTCACCTGTGAGACAGATGTCCATGCCTTCAGCCTTTGGGTCCCCCACATCCCTGACACATCATCATTTACTGTTTCTCCCTTCCTCTTTTTCTTTCTTTCCTTTTCTTTCCTCTTCTTTTTTCTTTTCTTTCTTTCTCTCTTTCCTCTTCTTTCCTTCCTGTATTTTATTTATTTAGCAAATACTTGTTGAAACCTATTGTGTCCTGGCACAGATATAACTGTTACACTTCTTCCTTTTGTTTTCTCTGCTCTTTTTTTTTTTTTTTTTTTTTTTTTTTTTTATTGCTTTGTCAACTTTTCCTGCCATCAGTGTTGGGAATGCTTTATCGCCACAAAACAAAATCTCTTTTTCAGTGTATTAGACAAGTGAAGGGTAGAACTCAGGTTTTTTTTTTTTTTTTGTACTATATGTATTAAGACAGGACTAGATAACTAATAACTTCTTACTGTTTCTGCCCTATTATCTCATTTTATGATCAGAAAAGCTCTTTCTGCTTTCCTTTTCAAATATGCCAAATGAAGAGGGTTGATCTCATCTTTCCCTTCACTGAATGACAGGAAACCTTGAAAACAGCACCCTGCTTACATTCCTATGGCTTCTGTCACCGTAGTGATGGGATAGAGGTCTATTTACTACCCACCATCTTGGCATCCACCTAGCTAAACAAACACAGTCTATTATTATATCAGGGTGTACAAACACCAGGAGAGAGGGATAGACCATGTTGAAAGATGGATGGACATAGGGAGAAAAGAGATGGTCTTTCTGAAACACCTAAATAGCCGTGGAACTCAAAGTCACCGAGGTGGGAGAGGCTACCATCAAAGCCATGTTGATGTTTCCCCCACCTTGCATTCCCTCACACTGTATACATGCTCTTACTGGAACCCTGGGTAACCTAACTATTATTGATTCAATCTTTCTGTAGGAAGAAGAACTGAAGCAGGGAGTAAGTTATGTTCCCTACTGCAGGTCTTAACTAACTGTGGAGGGGCCTGCCATCCTGCTGTTTTTCTCATTGCTTTTGCCTCTAATGTATGTTCATGCTTCAGTTTGGAAAGAGAAAAAAATCATACTAATTTGCTTCCTTTTCAATGTAGTGCTTGAATGGACACATATAAAATTTAGCATTTTTTATAACTATTACTACTGTCAGCATCAAAACGAGAGCTATTACATCTTTTAGAAGAGGGAAAAAATTGTCATTTGTTGGAAAGTTTGTAGATCTCCAGTGATCTAAGTTTCAAACCAGTCTCATGTTTTTCTGAGTTGTTGATCAGACCCTTTTCCTAATAGAGAGACACCCACCACAGCCACTAAAGTCACACTAGGAAAAACCCACAGCACTCCAGCTAACCTCTACATCCTCTCGTGCTGTGACCATTTAGTTCAGTTTCCATTTTACTGGAAAGGCATGGGACCTCTTTGTATAAAAGTTTGCCAATTGCATCTCTTTTCATTGCATAATTATTGAGCTCTGTCCCCCTGCCTCCATCACCAAAATGTGTTCAATCTAAGACAAACACTGTACTCAGCAACTGCTCACTTCCCGTTGTTTAGTTCTTGCAAGCAGAATCCCTACCATTGGTTCATAATAATCTCGAAATAGGTAACTTTCAGCCTTTCTATCATCACCAAGAACCTTTCTGCTCTGGGAGTTCACAAGGCCCTTACGTACATCTTCTCTGGAGGCAGGAACATTGTGACTCTCTTACTCTAGTCTAAACTGGAACCCTACAGCTGACCCTGTGGTCAGGTTCAGAGCCAGCAGGGGGAGTAGCATACTCAAAAAATAACAATAACAAAATAGAAGCAAAATAACAGCAGCTTTCATTTCAAGTGCATGTACCAAGCTGTGTATGACAATATATCCCACTTGCTAGTATTACCAGGAAGTTTCACATTATTTCCATGGATCGATTAGCACCACAGCCTGTCCGATTTGAACGTACCTTTTATTCTTCTGTATTCTCTTTCCTATTATTCATTGTGTGTGTTTGTGTGTAACAAAGAATGTTTGCAAAATGCTGGACACATTTTTACCCTTCATTCCCATGGTCTGTAAAAAAGGAAAGTGTAAAACTAATCTGTAATGTCAGACAATAAAGACAATGTATTACACTATTTTGTATTTTGTGAAAAAAATTACTTTACTAAAGTCAAATTTGAATGAGAGACAGTCCCCCCGGTGAAGGACGCACATGTATAACCTGTATAATTGCCCATAAAGGCACACACGGGGTATTGCTACTGTACTTCCAACATACTTAGATCATGGTAGAGAAAAATGCCTTGCTGTGCTGCTTCTCTTTGCAAACAGCCTCTTTTCTTTCCTGTCTCTGACTTAGCATGTGCACAGAAAAAGGAAAAAAGGCTCAACTATAACCTTCTTCCACCTAGTAGAGAGAGAGAGGGCAATCATCCTAGAGTCAGCCAGCCTTGCTTGAGCCATTTCCTTCATGGACCCCTTTCCTGCCTCTTCCCAGGCCACCCGTTCTGGAAAAGCTCAGTGGACCAGGAGGTTCACAAAGCATGGCAGCACCTATAGAGTATTACTGCCTCCTTTCCTTCCAGCTCCTTCCACGGAGCCCTCCATGGCTCTGCATCTCTGCACGGCAGCCCTCAGTTGAGTAGTGCTGCAGAGATTCTAAAGGGCAACACCCAGATAGATGTATACTCAAGTCTCTTCTCGAAAAGGACCCCAGGTAGCTTACAACTAGAGATGTCAACAGTAACTTTATAAAATAAATCTAGAAAAATCAGAAACTGAAAAACAGAAAATGCAAATATGCTAATCATAAGGGACAAGAGTGTTCCTCTTAGCTTTTTGGCAAGGAGGCAAAAAAAAAAAAGAAAAGAAAAGATATAATTGGTGGTTTTATCAGAACAAAAATGCCAGTTCTCAGGGGATCAAAATTTCTGTTGGCATAAAATATAAAAAGGAAGTCTTCACTCAGAGCTTTAGAGAAGGAGCGCTAAATAATAAAACAGACAAATGCAGCAGCAAATGTCAAGTGGCTGATTATAATACTGACCTTCACTCAAAATTAAAGACAGAACCCTATATGTCCCAATCCTGAACAGGCAGTTCTACAAGGAAATGAACATATGCCGTCCAAATATATAAACTTCCTTTGGTATGACATGATCTAAGGAGAGAATTTAGAGGTTTTAGTCTGGCGTCTGCTTCTAAATTCTGTTTTTATTTATGAGCCTTACCCCTTTGGGGACATTCTCTTTGTAAAATCAAATTTAAGACACTGCGCACAACAAATTGTGCTTGATTTAATAACCTCTACTTGCTTTATCATAAGTCTGTGTGGTTCAATGTATTTTATTATACTGGTATATATAATTCCTACTTATACTGTTTCTTGTTAGAGGTAATGCATGAATTTATTCCCCTTGAGGAGAGAACATGAATTTTAAAAAAATAGTGCCTGTAATATAATATGATGATTATGGTATCATAAGCAATAAATTTTTTTTTTACAAAACTTGCATCCAAATTATCCTACCCTCTTTCTTCTTTGTGTATTTTTAAGATTTATTGAAGGAACCATAAAAAGAACACTCATAAAAAGTTTAATAATGAAGGCAGCTGGGGGATAATTGCAATGACAGTATGTTTCAGAGTTTCTGGTAGACTTCCAGTTCCAAATATCACGTCCCAATCTAAAACCAGATATCCTGACTTTGAGTTCAGAACGTAAGGTCTCAATAAAATTTCTTGTAGAGGGATCAGTGGTGTTAGACCTGATTATAGGGATTCCCACTCTTTGCTCACACCTGTAAAATCTTAAGTAAGTCCATTAACTTCCTGGTAATTTATTTCAAACATACTGATAATACATGGCTCACAGGACTGTTGCATAGATTTTCAAAGGTAATGGATGTGAAAACACTTTTTGAAATACTATGTGCATGTCAGATATTAGTATGAAATTATGTATATATGTATACACATCTGAGAATACGTAAACTTTTCTGACTTGATCCGTATTTTACACACACACACACACACACACACACACATTCATTTCTCCTCCTTCTCATTAACTAAGCATCTCAGTCAGAGAAGGAACGTGAAGCATTTCAGATTGCACCTCCTGGCCCCATTCTCTTCTCTCTTTACAACTGGAGCCCAGCTAACTCAGGAAGTCCTGGTTGTTTAGGCTCCTATTTTTCCCAAACACATTGTTTGGAATATGAGCAGTTCACCTTCCTGTATTTCCCTTGCTCGTCTTCCCAGGTGGGGACCCTGTGGAGTGGTGACACAATCAAAAGTGGGATGGGATGGTGGGGTGGAATTCACATCATAAATAATCAACTGTGATATTAGGATGACATCTACCATTCAAAACATACCCTCTCAGCCTCTCCTGCTCTCTCTCACAACCTTTTTTAAAATTAGGGATTCAGGGATCCCTGGGTGGCTCAGTGGGTGAGAGTCTTGCCAGGGTCCTGGGATCAAGTCCTGTACCAGGCTCCCGGCAGGGAGCCTGCTTCTCCCTCTGCTTATGTCTCTGCCTCTCTCTCTGTGTCCCTCGTGAGTAAATAAATAAATAAATAAATTTAAATAGGGATTCATCAGTAAATTTCTCTAACCTTAGCAGATGACCATCTAGTTCAAATCTAGCCCCTTTCATGACATCAGAGATGCCCAAACCTGGCACCGCCACCTCACTAGCCTCAGTCCCCTCCATTCCCTGCAATGTTCCTGGTGCATTCACCGTCCTGGCCTCTTCGCCACATCTGCAATACCCCTCACTCTTCCCTTCCCTTGCTCATGACACTCTGAAGCCTGGAATGTTCTTCTCTCCTTGCGATACATCCTCTCTTCTGCCCAGAAATCTCCACTATTAAGACCGAAGTCAAGTGCTGCCTCCTGCCTGACCTGTCAGAATTAGTCACCTCATCTGTATCCCCACAGCACTATGGACACAGCAACCCCATGATGATAGTCAGTGAATGTGTATTGGAAGAAAGGATGAAAAGAGGGTTGCATGTGGCTAAACACTGCTTTACTGCACCTTATGAGGCTTCTAAGAAAAACCAGGCAGACTGGGCTGTGTTCCCAGGCAAACCTGAGAGGCAGACTTTTCAGAGAGGGGAGAGGGGTGCACTCCCATCTCCTGGTCATCTGCTCAGCCGCATCTCCAGCAGCAATTACACGTTTGGTCCTTTCCCTGAAGCCTCCCTCCTTTCTGGTGCTGAGTAGAAACCAAAATACTTCCTGGAAAAAATCAGAAAATGTATGGATCTTGTCAGACTTCTTAAAAATTGATACAACAGCAGGTTGAGTGGACCCAGAGGATGGAGTGCAGAAATGAATTTTTCATTTATTCACTAGGAAGTGAGCTATTTTAAATTTGCCAAGTATGATGTATGTTTTCCTTTTTCCATAAATCAACTCTCCTCTCAGGAATTTTAGATCTATATATTGATCTGCATGGACCATTGTCCCTTAAGTCTTCTCTCCATTAATCATCAAGTAATTTCCAGGAAAGGATGTTCACAGAGATTACTCCCTCTAGCTCCTTGAAAGTTGTTAGCAGATAGCCATACTTCATAGCCAGGCCAAGAGGCCACCATTCTACAGCGGTCACTACCTGACCTGAAAATGACACTCAGTGATATCTCCACTGATCTGCCCCAATGCCAAGAGGCAATTGCCCTTTCCCAGTGACCCTACAGAAAGTACAGAAAGGAAGGCCAGAGATGGCATTCCCAGGAGCAGGTCCCTGGAAGGTACCATGCATCAAACTGGACAAGGTCTGGACAAAGAGACATGTTCACCCAGGGAGCCAGGGTCTTCTCCCCACCCCCGGGTCTGGACATGCCTTGGGAGATGGGAGTTGCAGGGAAGATGCCACTGAATCTTGTCTCCAGCACAGAATCTCCACTTAAGTTCTTCACATAACCAGACTGCTTGAAATTGCACCAATTAGAGATTCATTTAGGAGATGTTGACTATCAGTCATTCGCACATTGGTGTAATTTAGATTCAGTCCACTGTTTCTCCCTTAACACATAACTATAGTCAATTATTTTTCTCTTAACACAGAACCACTAATGGGAGTTTTGAAGAAAGGAAGCAGGCAGAAAGAAGTAGGGAAAATTGACTGTGGAGACCAAGCATTATTGAGCAGAGAGAGGACTGGAAATGTCTCAAACACAGTTAGCAAGAGAGCTCAGGGCATGAGGAGAAGGGAGGAGTGTTGCCAGAGGTAGGAGATGACAGACGGGAAGCTTAGAAGGGCCAGGTTAGTGCCCAAAGGGGAGGGGGCAGCCCCCCGAGCACCCTGTACTGGACACCTGGATGGAACAGGTGCAACGGAGCAGCTATGTGATGCAGCCCCAGGATAACCATTAAGATACTGAAACACAGACCTACAGCCCCACATCTGAAATCACTGGTTCCCGATATGTCCCAGGACTTCGAATCTCTCAGGTTTTAGAAAGGCAGTACAGCGCAGATACCATATGCGGTGCAGCCTCACATCAGTTATGAAATCTCCTCTGCTGCTTTTTGGATTTCAAGTTTGCAGATAAGGGATTTGCACCTGTGCTTCTATACTGACCACGGGCTCTTGTTCCACTGGGGCACTTACACTGTGCCCCGAGACCCAGCAACGGAAAGGTATTTTCCTGCCCAGCCGGAAGCCCTACACAACTACTCCAGCACCACTGGCGGGTGGGTCCAGGCCCTGCGCCTTTTCAGGCTTCAGGCTGCTAAACCCTTCTCCCGTAGCGAAGCCTGTGGTAGGTGGTCACAGTGCTTCAACCTCAGAAGTGGCTGTGGTGCTGTGGGAAAGCCCTGGGCTTGTAGACGTGAGGCTAAAGATCCAGTTTATCTCTGCTATTCTCTAGCTCAGAGGACTTGGGAAACTCACTTACACCTCTGAGCCTCAGTTTGCTAAGCTGAAAAATGGGAATATAAGACTGTTGAGTGGGAGGATTAAGTAAAATAGTTGGGGTTAAAGTGCCTTAGAGACTGCAAATTGCTATTCAAATATCAGTGACTATCATTCTTAGCACCAATAACAAGAACAAAACCAAACAGTCTATATAGAAGTGCTTTGTCCACTGTAAAGTACATAGAAAAGTGGAGTTGTAGGATTATCATGAACTCCCTACCCCAGAAGAGGTGCCCAGAGTTGAGGGGGTAACCTAACTGTGTAGCCAAGAGGAGCCTCCTTCTTTCAACCCCCCTGTCCATTTCCCATCCCAATCCCTCCTCCCTGCTGTGAAACTGGTCCTGGGTAAAGAGGACAGGTAAGAAAGAGCAAGGAGCCCTGCTGATGGCCCTGCCTGGAGAATGTGCACAGGATGGGTTGCCAGGGGGAGGCAGCCCTCAGGGCTGCAGAACTCCTTTGAGGCACGCCCCCAGCATCCCAGGCTCTCCCGCTCCAACTCCAGAGCAATCCTTTTCACCTCTCTGAGCATTTGGACTCACAACTGCACATTTAGATGCCTCTTCAGTAGGCCATGGAGAGAAATCAAATCAGTGGGGGTGCCCATGAAAATCCTACTACATGGCAAAGCATGATGCAAAGGTGAAGTCATTTCTTACTGGCAAGGGGAGCAGGGGGATACCACGGTAGCTCAGAAAGCAGAGGTTTCGTGGTTAATGAGACCAAGCTGCCAAAGTCTGCTGGGGGGAACCAGACCTGTCCTTGAGCAGGCTGGGCCAACGGGCTGCAAAGCATCATGCAAGCAGGCACACTTCTCTTCCCTGGGCCCGGACAGACCGTTTAAGGTACTGTTGAGAGTGAAAGAGTGGCATCCCCAGCCCACATGAGTTCTTTGCTCTGCTCTGTTCTGTTTTGCTTCATTTTTAATCTAGATTTTTCTCAATTTATAAGATTTGACTTTTTATGTGTGATGCTGAGCCCCAGAAAGCTAACAGCATGGCATTTTACAGGAGTTATGTTGTGTGTTTTAACTGCAAGCAGCTGACCCCACATCACAGTCCAAATCGAATATTCCAGAGCACTTCTCCCATGGTGCACGTCCCTGGGTCTGAATGGGTTGATGCTAAATCTCCCTGGGCCTTGCTATGGAAGAGTCCTCTCTTTCCCTGGCCAGACCCAACAAACTGGAATGGAGTTTACATGAACACCCAATCTTCGAGTATGCACTGGAGGGTGGCCTTGCATTTTTTTACTCCGACTGACTTCCTTTGTAAACTAATCATTATAACCCAGAAACTGTTTCCAAGAAACCTCATCCTAGAGACAGAGCTGTGAAATTCAAGGTGTGAATGGTTTCATGCCGAGGACTATATGTAGTAAATGGCTTTTAGTTGCTTTCTACTTTTTTTCTTTACTCACTTTTAAATCCCACTGTTCTTACTGCTAAAATGACTGCTTTGTCACAACGAGAAGGACATTTCCTGCAGGAAACAGTAGCCAAAAATTAGAAACCAAGGGTTCTTTTTTTTGTCTTCCGTATTTGAATCCCTGACTCAGAGCAATTAGACAAAATGAACTTTTACCAAAAAAATGGGGATAAAGCCATTTATACCTCATTTGATTCTTCATTTGAGACTCAGTATGCACGCTCTTACATGACATGACCCTGCCTATAAATTAGCCTCTAAAGATCATGCCAAGGCAGGCCGAAACTTCAGGAATTATATAAGCCACATCCGTCCCCCAAAGTCTCCTAGTTTATATTTCAAACTTTGTTCTAAAGTGTCTTTTTATTCTATGCAGAACTTCCTTCAGGAGGAAACAGACACACCTTGTAATCATCACAGCTTAACAGTAGCCTCATGACAGGGGCACACATCTCATATATGACAGAACAGGGCTCTACTAATATTCTTAACTTTCAACATGTAACCAAAAGTCCAGATTATAGACAATAAAGTTCTGAATTACCTCCTGCAACTCAGGATTAGGATGACCGGCTCAATCACCTAGGATGTCCTCCAGCTGAGGGGGTGGAGGGTGAGGGGGGGGGGCTTGGGGGGAGATCTCACTGTTACTGTTGTTGGCTTCGGACTGGGGCTTTGGGAAAACAAATTAACGGGTCGCATTGTCTCTCCAGACCCAGGGGGCAGGCTCTCCTCGCTCGTCCCCCAGCCACACCATCAGCAGGCCCATCCCCATGCCTGTGCGGTCCGCCTCGGCCTGCTCCAGCCCGGCCCACACGCCCCAGGACTCCCTCACCGGGGTAGGGGGAGACGTTCAGGAGGCCTTTGCACAAAGTAAGTGGGGGGGCGCTCTTTGTTGTTCTGCTCTTCCACAGGGCCGATAGGACACCACGGTGTGTAGGTTGGCTCGAGCTGCCAGAGCCACAGTGTGGACATGCCAGCACAGTCCTCGTGGCAGCCTGGCCCAAGAGCTGTTCTAGAATTCCCGAGACTGATCTCTTTCTCACATGACCATCTCATCTTCTTGAGCTTCTGTTGCCCGGCTCCATTTTTATAGGAGTCTTTGCTCATTAAGGGAAGGGAAACCCTTTCACCGATAGCTCAGGCCACTTTATAAATGTAATAATCCACTTTCAAATTCTGAAAGATCTTATTTCCTACCTTCTTCCCTTTATGTTAAAGCCAACTCACGGTTGAGGTTAAACAGCCCCAACTGAGGTGGGATGCAGCCCTGCGGTGATCAAGCAGGGCGTTTCACAGCCGCCCTAAGAGTTGAAGCATCGCCTCTGTAACAGGGGCCAGGAGGTCCAGCCTCCTTGGTTAATGCCAGAGGGTGATAAATAGAACAGAATTCTCCCACCTGCTGCCTCTTCCATTCACACGCCAAGGATGGGGGTAGGGTCCTCAAGGCAAGTGATCTTACTCATTTGGAAATATATTTTAATCCTTTTAAAACTTTTTCTTGCCATGACTTTTTAAATTTACAGAAAGTTCGACCAAAAAAAATGTGTATATATATCTGCCTGCAGACCATCACCCCGCCAATCTCATTCCCAAACGGTCTTTAGCTATTTTTTAACTTATATATAATTTTTTCTCAATTTTTTATTTATATATAATTGCATATGTTTATGTGTGTTTTTATAAACACCTACTCTTCTTTTTCACACAAACAAGACCAAATGCTTTGCATTTTGATATGCAATTTGCATTTTCTGTAAGTTAACAATATATCATGAACATCCTTCTAGGTCCTCACATATAGCTGTAAGGAAAAGGGAGATATATTTAATGACGAGTTTTAAGGCAAAAATAAATAAATAAATGAAGTCAAAAAACAAAAAATAGACTGGGGAAAACACTTCCAGCATATGCGGCAAACGAGTTTCACAATTTCAGCTACACATAAAGCATATAGAGATCGTTAAGAAAAAGACATTCCTAAAACAGAAATAGGTGAAGTTTAGGGACAGAAGAAATATTATAAATTGCCAACAAAGATATAAAAAGAAGCCCAGTCTCACAAATTGCTGTAGAAATACAAATATCACCTCTTGCCTCACAGATTTAAAAAATTTTTAACATTAATAAAGAGTGTGAGGAAAGAGACACTGTTATGCATTCTGTATGGAGCATAAAATATTTCATTTTTTTTTTAATATTTCATTTTAAAGGAAGAGAATGATGTACTCTCCACTATGAGGAAAAAGGAAAGATCTATAATAGGTCTTTTTCTTCTAAAAAAGAAAATAGGTTATACAAAATAACCTTTTAAAAAAGTTTTCCAAGAAAAAAAGTCCTTTCTCTAAATCTCATCTTGAAATTTACAGTATTTTTAATCAAATAGAGTTTTAAATTATAATTGTTTTATCTGACTCCTTTGATTTTTTAAATGTACATGTATTTATTATTTTACTTGCTGAGTTTTACTTTCTGTGAAATTACTGTATGAACCGTGGTGGCCTATCAACAGCCCCTAGCTCATAAAGAGTTCGTGCTACTTAAGTTCATCTGCAAGTCAGGTGTTTGGAATCTTGAGCCCTTTTTCCCAAAGATGTTATGGGGCCAAGCCTTCTGTTCCATTTCTACCTCACACCCAAGCCAGCCTGCAGATACCCATCTAACGCCTCATGTGCCTGAAACATCATCGTAAGCTTCGTCTACCATGAAGGAGTGTAGTCTAAGTTACAATTCAGAGTACCAGGCATACATCTTCTGCCCAGGTCTTGAGCAGGTTCAAGAATCCCCACCACTGTTCCATGCTCTGGGGCATTTGATGCCTAGGGTTCCTACTCCCCAGAGATACCTCAAATAGTAGGGGAACTCTGGAAGCTCTGATGAGACAGAGGCCATGAGGATGGAGATCAAACTCCCATGTGCTCAGCCACCGGGTCATGGCTGAAACTGTAGCAGCAGCTGGCAAGGTGCAGTTCTCTGGGCAAAACCAGACCTTACATCTGTGTCAGTTTTTCTAAGAAAGGTACCCAGAGATATTAGTTTGCCTGGGACCCTCCCAGTTTGTGCCAGGTCACCCAGTCTTGTTATCATGTCACCCCCTTTCACTTACAAACTTGTCCCAATTTGTATAATAAATGAACCCCTCCTTCATCAGTGGCCATGTCTTCTTACATCAGAGGCCACTGTCCTAAGTACACGGTATTTTTTCAGAAAGTGAACCAAAGCACTTCTGAAAAGGAGAAGTCTTGGAAGTTTTCTTTCTTCAGGATATCAATATAAGTGGTAAATTGCATAAAAATTTGGGGAAAAAATAAGAAAAGCTGTGATTTTTTTCAAATGATCATTTCTTCTTCACTCAAGGTTCAAGAAGAAATTTAAGAAATGACTTACTAGTAGCAGCAGATTCTATCACTAACACCATGTCCTCTCTCGTGAAAGAGCTGAATTCTGGTGAGTTCCTGGTCCCCTCTCATTTGTCTGCTCATTTCAGAGGGACCCATAACTGCTAGGGGCCTCTTTTAGAGATCTCCTCATTGTCAAATAGAAGAAGATATTTTAGGGCACCTGGGTGGCTCAGCCAGTTAAGCATCTGACCTCAGCTCAGGTCATGATCTTGGGGTCCTGGGATCAAGTCCCACAGGGGCTCCTTGCTCAGCAGGGAACCTGCTCCTCCCTCTGCCACTCCCCCTGCTTGTGTGCTCTCTATCAAATAAATAAATAAATAAGATATATTTTTTTAAAGATTTATTTATTTATTCATGAGAGACACAGATCGAGAGGAGAGGCAGAGACACAGGCAGAGGGAGAAGCAGGCTTTTCGCAGGGAGCCCGATGCGGGACTCGATCCCGGATCCGGGGATCACGACCTGAGCCAAAGGCAGGTGCCCAACCGCTGAGCCACCCAGGCGTCCCTAAAATATTTTTTAAAAAAGAAAGAAAAAGATATTTTAAAGATGAAGATTTTTTTTGGTATATTCAGATTTTTTAGTACTGTTTATATTTTGCTGATGAGAAGAATATTAATACATGAGCCAATGTAGAAAGTTTGAAAAATGTAGGGGGAAATAAAAGCACTAAAATTGACCTGTGATTCTGGTTTTATAATATCTAGTCTTTGTAACTTGTAATACTGTGATCCAAAGTGACATGATACTAAAGTTATTTTATAAGGTCAAATGTTTTATTTATTCATTTAAACTCTGTTCATTTGAAATGCATTGCTATTTGAATGAGGCTAAATTGCAATTTACCTTTGCAATATGTCCAAAGAAAGATCTGCCCAGAAAATAAAGAGCATGACATTGAGAGAGACTCTCTTTATTCTGATAATACTACACAGAGTCTTTAAAATTTTAATAGCATGAATCTGCAAATAATTATCTTACTGGTACATCTCACCTGTTCCTTCAGCCTACCTTGCAAGATATTTGTCTGACAGGACTCTGGTTACAAAGTTTGAGATTATAACAATGTATAATCTCAAATATACAATAAATATTAAAATAAATAAAGCCAATATTAGAAATAAATAGAATAGAAATTAATAAATAAAACCAATATTAGAAAAAAATCCTGGATTTAGGTTTCTTAAAGCCTCTATAATAAGAATTAAAGTAATGAAAATTTTTGCTGCTAGGCTAGATTAAGATTACCAAACAGGATAAAAATGGCAGTATTAATACATCACGATTAGTGTCATGCCCAAGTGCATGATGACTAAAATGTTACTCTTATTGTGGAAGCTTCAAGTACTATTCATTTATATTCACAATACTTTGAGATATTAAGTGAATGTAATATTTTAGGCTTGTATTTCCTAAATTAAAGTAATATTAAACAAAAGTAAGGGCAGTCCTAGTGAAGGCTTTTGTAGAGAGGGTTGAAACAGAAGTGTTAAGAAATTAAGTCAGTCAAGACGCAAAAATTCCTCATGATAAGACTGAGATTAAAAAAAAGACAATACTGTATACCCAATGATCTTCTAGAAATTCATGTCAGTATCAAATGTCATTTTGGGAAAAAAAATAATAATAAATTCACCTAACTTATGTCCAATAACTAGTTAATATTTTATACAGCACAGGTTGACTTATGTTAAGCCCAGCCCTTTATTTGCCAGTCATAAAAAAAAATCTAAGTAGTTCTTCATTTCTTCAATCATACTTAATAGAGGTGGGGAGTGAAACAGAGAGCAACGTGGATTCTGAATTTGCACGGACTCAGTTTGAGGATCTGGTCCCATCGCCAACCTCTGAAAAGGCTTTTCTAGCGCAAATCCACGCCCGGAAACCTGGGTACCTCCACAGTGGTGCTACCCCCAGCACCATGCGCAGCGATGGGTGAGTATCTTCTGTGCAAGGACATTTCTCAGTAACAGAACACTCCATAGGAAATACAGGAAAATAAAAACATGGTTGCTTCATTTTTTATTTTGGAAAGGGGTCATATAGTTTCCTTATTTGCCAGAAGAGGTAGGAGGGTGCTACATAGTGAGAGGTGACGTCCCCCCCCCCCCATATCTGCTATATCCAGAATAGCAGTAACCAAAACCAACCAGTGCCTGTTGAGAGCCTGGCTCACCCAAGGCACGGTGCTAGCTGTGTACAAAATAGTATTTAAAAAATCACGCTCTGCCTTCCCAGGATTCACAGACCCGTTCAGAGAGAAGTCATTCCATCTTCTAAATGTGCTGTATTTGCCCTTAGAGGACCAGGTGATATTAGAGAGGCCTCTATTCAGAATGGGTATAAACAACATTATATAAGCAGCGGGAATTGAAATAAGTAAATGTCTAAAACCTCATTATAAAGAAACGCAATCTGGTTGACTCGTTGCATTTGTATAAATCTGACCTTTGAGAGGCATTTTGCAAGAGAGTTCATCCAATTAGGCTTCTGTAGCTTGACAGCAGCAGAATCAGTGACGTCCCCTCCAGACTTCCTGTGTCCCTGGATCAGCTCACACCCCACGTCAACAGGCCTAGGAAACCAAAGCTGAGAAACAAAGCAAGAGGAACCAGGCTGGACTTGCCTGAGCCCAGCAGGGGAGCCTTCAAGAGAGCAGGGGCTCAGGCAGCTGTTAGAAACATGGCCAGAGAGGCTCACCAGAGGGTTGCAGAGGGGTTCACTGAGCATTAAAAACTAGGAAGGTGATGGTGCTTAATGTAAAAAAAAATGCTGCAGACTAGTCTACAAAAATAAACTGGCCATTTTCAGGACCCAAAGAAGAAACTAACCAGAGGCCTTTCTGGTGTTTTGGATCTCCATCCAAGTAGTGAGTAGACTAGTAATAATAGGGAACTATAAATAGATGTGGTTGGAAAGCGAGTAGTGAAAAGGCAGGCTGAGAGATCAAAACAAAACAGTTCTAACATAATTTTAAATAGCAGTAGGCTGCTGCTTTTAACTTTAGTTTGCTTTCTTGTCCTTTCCTCTATAATTTAGAATTATTTGATTTGTTAGTTATTCAAAATGGTGAATTGTCATCAGTTTAGTCTGGAAAATACCTGTTTGACTTTTTATAATGAGGCATTAACATGTGGTTACCTAAAATGTTCTCGTTCTAATCCAAAAATCCAAGAGTGAAAAAAAAAAAAAAATCCAAGAGTGTATCTAAATCTACCCCCACTCCACTGTCCCTGGTATGCTGATGGCAGTACCAGCCACCAGCACAGACTGGGGAATTGGGGAGGGAAAGTTCACAACGGCCTCACAGACCTATTTAGGCTGGCCCCAAACCTCTAAAAATAATGAGAACATGTCGTACAGATATAAATAAACATGAACAATGGCATTAAGTTCCAACCCAGAAATTTCTACTTGACCACTCTCTTCACTTTAGGAGATATTTTAATATCTGTACTATCTAAACATGTACTGAGTTTTACCCTGAGAATATTTTAGTCATATGACTTAGGTAGTAAATTTATGTTTAGTCTCAGGAAGGGTTTTTATAAACTGGGATGGATAGATGCAAATAGAGTCACACATTAGTGAAGGAGATCATTCTTAGCCATTTGTGTAATGATAGAATTGAACAACTTAAGGGGATTTCTTAGATTCACAGCTAGTATAAATTTTTAAGATCAAGAGCTATGGGTTCAAGTATTACTTTCCTGACACTGATGAGCTGATATTCTAAGATTTATTTTACTGTAAAAATAAAGTGCATGGGAAAAATAAAAATAAAAAAAATAAAGTGCATAGGTGCATGTGCCTACATATGTGCAAAACACAAAGGGGGTTACATTATGAACAAGTGTCCTTAATCGTTATTTCACTAGAGGGCTCACTTTCCTTATAGAAAGTGTTCTTGGATTCTATTAAAAAAAAAAAAAAACACATATTGGGAAAACTATATCCTTTCAAAAGATAAGGCTGCTTCTTTTAAGCCTGACAAACACTTTAAAGGCAACTCATTCCCATAAGCCAGAGGAAAACACAGATGACCAATGGTCATCAGCCCGCCATAGAAAGATTGCATGAGAATACCTTGATTATATCTCCAAACCTCCAAAATTGTTTGGTTTTTTTTTTAATTTTCTGTTAGGTAACAGAAGATGTTGAGTTGAAGTGAATTGAAGCAGAGAAGCAAATTAGAGGACTCAGTAAATGGGCCTCAAAACTATAGCTAACACGTGAATTCCCCTACTTTCAAGATTTGCTCCCAAACACCATTTGTGGTCTATTCCCAGGGTCACAGAAGATGGGGACCCCTATGTGCGGCCAGAGGATGAGAACTATGAAAATGACTCGGTCCGGCAGCTGGAGAACGAGCTCAAGATGGAAGAGTACCTGAAACAGAAGCTGCAGGATGAAGCCTACCAGGTATGGGCACCTGGCCTGGCCCCTGGCCCCCAGCCCCCTCATAGCTGGGTCTTTTACATTACCCAGAAAATCCATACCTTCTTTCTTCCACCCTCCCTCTCCAGAGTATTCTGATTACATTCCTTACTCCACACAATCTAGACAGTAAAAATTGTAAATACTTCTTAGAGCTATACTGCTCACCATGAATTCTTAGAAATTTCTGATCTGGAAAGTGAAAAAGATCTTGTCACTTTAGTGGAAACACAGTGACTAGCAATCCATACTGCTCCAAGATCATTGGGAAAGATGCTTTTTTCATAGATTAGAAAAAAAAAAAGGATACAGAGAACAGGGCCCAAGAAAACTGAATAGTAAGTATAAATATATCTCCTCCCTTGAATCATTTGTCCTCAGCCTCCCTCATGGCCCACCTCATGTCAAAATAAATAAGTAGGAGGGGATCAAATCTCACCAAGAAATGTGGCAAGAACTGGAGGCTCTGTGTTCAACAGGGTATGAATGGACAGATTTTCATATATACTGGAGTATATTACTAATCCATCCAAGAATTCACTGAACTTCATGCTCACAACTGGGGATAAGTGTAATTAGTAAGTCATCCTAAAAGGGATACATTTTCCCCATGAAGATTGTTCTGCAGTGATTGTCTTGCTTGTATGTTTCTCTTCCCTGTAATTCACGGGTGTTTTCTTGAGGTCCTGGGAGTTCAAGGATGTTTGCTTGGTTGAGACCTACTGCCCCCCCAGACCTCATGGGATATTTCTTCATGCCAGGCTTTCTGTCCAATGGCCAGATAAGCTTCTTCCACACTCGTAGATGAGCGGCAGCCCTTTCTTAGTGAAGGAAAGAGAAGCAGAGAGAATACATTACCTCTGCTTCTCATATGTTTGTGGATTGTTTTGAAATATTTTCCCAAGAAGAGTGTAGTAGGAAAGAAACTGAAGCCTACCAACTCCACCCTGACAATATAAAACAAAGGTTTTGTTGGAATGTTCCATTAGCCTTTTCAGTTTAACAACCATATTTCAGAAGCAACTAAAATGTAGGCCTAGTCAATACCTCCCCCACCCCACCCCTGCCAAAAAAAAAAGAAAGAAAGAAAAAAATCAGTGACTATGTAAGGCCATGCTTCAACACCAAAGTTGCCGGAAGTAGACCCATGGAGAATGCTCTTATTTTGCCATTTCTGTGGCCCAGCAACGGAAGGAAATTAGCCTGGATGAAGCTGTGAGGGTATCTCTGAGAACTCCAAGGATGGCATTCCTACACGTATTTCATTTGGCTCTGCTGTGTAGAGAGAGAGGGATGTGGTTAAATAATCAATGTTCTGGTTCATGCTGTTAGTGGCGCCTCTTAGGCCTCCCTCTTTGAGCCCATATCAGTTTCTGGATTTGGTGACAACAGTGACTGAAATTCTAGATTTTTTTTTTTTAAAGAGAGACAGCCATTATGTGTAAAATATTAGATTTTTGTTTATTTCAATGAATTGGGAATTTAACCTTATATGAGTAATGAATGAGGGGAAATTCTATCAATAGCTTAAGATGTACTTGGAGCTTTTGCCAGCTCTGGTTAATCTTAAGCTCTTTCCCTCCTTTCCTTTCCATGCCCAGTGACTTCAAGGGAAAGGCAAAGAAAAGGTGTAGGAGACCATAGTAGGCCTGTGTATCCCCACTCAAGACATATGCCCTAGAGAACATTGAAGTGGCTTTTCATGACTACTCTGTGAGCATATGGTTGCTTGATGGATCAGAATGCTGTTTTCATTCAGTGGACTCTCTCTCTGTGTGTGTCTTTCTGCATGGCTTCCATCCAAATAATTCACCAGCTTGACTGCATCACAGACTTGACATGTCACCTTTCTTGTTTGTGTCCTTTGTCACCCACAGGTCAGCTTGCAAGGTTGAATACAATATCCTTTTATCACTCTCCTTTCAAGTAAGTACCATCTTATTTAGGAGGAAACGTGGCCACTGTACACTGAATTCTGATAACCAGTAACCTAAATTCACAATCACTCTCTCTTAGGTGTTTCTATGTTCTATGTGATAAAATATCCTCCTTCCCTGCTGATATCAAAGAATCATCCGGCCTATGGAAGCATTTCATTATAATCCAGTGGAGATTTGGGAGACCACCTTGGGAATTGACTTTTTACTCTATTAATTAGGAAAATTGGCACAGAAACTTCTATAACACCAGAGATGCCCCCCAGAAATCCTCTGGGGCGATGACGCCTCATCACCAGTCCCTAAGAGCGCCTGAGTTGGCAGCCTCTCTGTCGCTTGAGAAGGAAAAGTCCAGGCGTGCTCAGCACATCCAGAGATGGGCCAGCCTCAGAGTCGTGCTGTATTCAGGACCCAGAGATCAAAAGTGAAGGCCAAACCGCATATTATTAAAGAAAACAAAAGAAGCAAAACAGAGAGGAAAACTTCTGCAGCCTTATTTTTTGTGGAATTCAACAAGATACAGCTTAATTTATTTAAAATATCATTTATGTGGCATGTGATTCCCCGCTCCCAGGGACCTACCTACATACATGGAGAAGCCTCAGTAATGTGTTTAATGTAGAGAGACTAGCACCTGACCGGCAGGACCACTTGAGTGGAGGGGTCTGAAGCTTAGACCCTGGACTCTGACAGGCCTGATTTCAAACAGGGGTTCCACCAAACCATGGCAGCGTAAATAACCCTGACAGATTATTAGATCTCTATAAACCTCTGTTGCCTCCACACAACGTGTTTCACAGTGGAGTTGTCCTCACTGGGAGGTAGTTTATAAGGAGCTTAACGTGGTGGCAGACACACCATACTTTAATATGAGCACACACATACGTGCCTGGCACTATGCTTTACAAGTGATTCAATCTGGGGGAGCTACTATAGTTATGTAAGTGTATGGGACCCTCCTGAGACTCACAACTAGCTTGCTCTGTATTTTTTTTTAAGATTTTATTTACTTATTCATGAGAGACACACAGAGAGAGAGGCAGAGACACAGGCAGAGGGAGAAGCAGGCTCCATGCAGGGAGCTTGACATGGGACTCGATCCCGGGTTCCCAGGATCACACCCTGGGCCAAAGGCAGCACTAAACTGCTGAGCCACCCAAGCTGCCCTTGCTCTGTATTTTTATAAACTCAGCTATGTGCAGTGACTTTATACACTTTTTGCTACACTGTCTCATAAGTCTAGATGGTTTCTCTGGCTCCAGCTAATGGCCGTTTAGCTGCCCCACATTACAGTTCAGAGTAAATACCCCTCTCACCGTCTCTGGCTGTAGGGACCCAAGGACTTGTATCTACTTTGGTGATACAGTCTTTCCCAACCACAACCACACTTATGGAATCCCTTAAGTCTATAGTACAGCTGGTAGGAAAGTCAACTCTGGCTGTTAAATTGAAAAAAGTATATATGTATATGTATGTATATATATATATACACACACACATATATACATATACATATATATATATGTATATATATAAAATGACAAATCAACTTGCACAGAATATATCCTAGCTCATGCATTACTGACCTCTGTCCTCAGGCTAGTATGAAGCAGGTAGATATCATGGCATAACTGCTGTTAGGAAATATACTTTATGAGCAATGAGGCCTTTTTGGTGTGAAAAGAAGGACCTAACTGACTACATTGTAGTCTCTGTCCCTTGGATTTGAGAATGCCACACCACGTGCATTCATTATGACCATGGTGAAAAAAATCCCCAGGAGCTGTTTCTGAAAACATCGACTCCTGTTATAAAACAAATCTAGTCTGAAAGAAGCAACCCTCCCCTTTAAGAGCAATTTTTTTCTCTTAGTGCCAGCAATGGGATCACTTCTATTCTGCATATTATTTAAACATCAGTCACTAGTTCTTAGAAAAATATTTTTTAAACAAACTAACGAAATGTCCTTGACATAAACTCACATAAGAAGTGGCATTTGGTTCTTCTACCTAAAAGCCAAAGATTTCAGTACTCTAAAAGTTCTTAGGCCACTGTTTTAATCTTTTGTTGTCAGTTTGGCAGTGGAAAACTGAAACCATTGTGGCCTCTGCCATTTACTACATCACGTACCTATCGAGCTGACATTCCACAGGACTCTAAACAAGAATTAGGGGAGGATCCTAATTCTCAAAATCTAAACAAGAGCCTGTCACTGGATCAGCCACTCAAGCAAAATGTATTTAAAACCTTATGGGTCAATCTAGAAGCCAGTAGCTTCTCATCTGAAATCTTGGAACAGTTTGTGCTACTGAGATCGATTTGTTTGGGCTTTCTGATCCTGTGGCAGGACCAGAAATTACCCCAGAGCTCTGATCTCTTATCCAAGGGTCCAGAAGCCAACTTCAACCCTGCAAGTCAATTAGGTGTCCACCAGAGCAGAGCCCTACATGAGTAAGGGGCAGATGGTGGGACCCCAGAGAAATAAAAGACCCTTCCTTTGCTCAAAAAGAACTATTTAAAGATAAGTATGCACTCACCAGTTCAGGAGCGAATAGAGGAAAACCTTGCCTTTCAACTAGCCTCTTTGGAAGAAATATAGTGTATGTAATATTTAACACTAAATTCAAGAATCCACCAAAACTCCATTTTGGCAGACTCAAATCTTGAATTTGTTTCTTTTCCATCCCTCTCACCACATGGGACACCACTGTCCTTGGCCAGCCACATCCTAACTTCAGAAACTGGAGGCTTGGACAATCGAAAGTGAATTTTTTTTTTTTCTAATTACCATGGCATCTCAGTGGGAGGTTAGTGGTCTCATCTGCTTGTCAGTTGAGGACAGCAAAAGTATTTCTGTTTTGTATGCTTTAAGCCTTCAGATGCCTCAAGTATCCGTTAAGCAAGAGACTCAACACAGAGGATTCCCATCCTCCCTTTCCGAATGAGCAATATCACATGGTGTCCCAGGACACCTGTTCTCAATGGTCGGAGGAAGGGAGGAGAGAGAGTGTGAATATGTGCGTGTTGGGGGGACGGGGATGATCCTTATTCTCAAAATCCTATTCTCAAAACCCTAATTTAGAGAATAGTTTTCATCTTTAAAACAAAATGACACGTTCCTTATTCCCAGGCAAGCTATAGTCAGACAGATGATGAAGGGAACACGAAAGCTGGTGATGAAGGAGAGCCCCGCACCCACCCACACAGAGAAGAAGACACCGCCTGGCAGCAGCTTCAGCGCAGAGAGGAGCCGCCACACACAGCAGCTCCTGACACACCCCTACCCCTAGAGACGCTCTGCCGACTATAGTGCAGCTAACTTTTCGTTCTAAGATTGTAGTTCATAGGTGTGTGTTTTGAGAAAGAAAAAAAAAAAAAGACTTCTGACTTCTGTTCAAAGCTAACTTACGTCTTCTGTAACATGGCTCATCCCTGATTAGAAACAAAAACCAACTACAGTCACAAAAAAGAAAGAAGAAAGAAAAGAAGAAAGAAAGAAACAAAGAAAGAAAGAAAGAAAGAAAGAAAGAAAGAAAGAAAGAAAGAAAAGAAAGCAAGCCCACAGGCTGAAAACCCACGCTGCTGTTACTCATGATGGCAGTATTAACAAGCATTTTAAACCTTTGCACATGATATGGAACCTGTTCAGTTTACAATGACAATATTAATACTGTTTATAGCTAGAAGTTTGATTTCTGAATTCTTTGAGATTTTAGCGAAACAGTTTATTATACACTGTACATTTTTTTCCACAGCAATTGGAAAAAAACAACCACTTGCAGAGCCCTACATGAGTTCACTAACCCCGAAGGACTTGGTATCTGAGTGTACAGACTCAGGGCCTAGAGGCCAAGAAGGGTCCTTGGCCTGAACTGTCTGCATTTGTCTTTAAGTCTCTATGAGCAGTGACTTGAACCAATCACACCAGGATAATCCAGTCTTTGGGGCTTCTTTCCAACTTGGGGTTGTTTTCTTTCAAGATACTCTAACAAATCAGCCATAGAATTTAGTGTAAATATTTTTTCCAAATAGATATCATATTCAAAACAAAAGGCAACATTCAAATTATATAGAATCTAGTTTTTAAAGTCAGCACAGATCTTCTTAAAAACTGTGAACTATGTTTTGAAATACTTGTTGCTAAAGCTGTTTATAAACCACAGGTGCCATAAGATCCCCAAACGGACTCAAGTTATCTCTGCTCTTCCATGGGCTCGTTCCTCTCGTTTTAGCTTTAGGGAGCATGTCTAACCACACCGCTCATCCACAAGTTCCCCTATCAGGTTGTCTGGAGGCCTTCAGCTTTAAATGTACAGGCTTAAAGTGCGCTTGCAAATGCTCACTCTCCTTTTATTTCTGAATGTTTATTGCCTTAGCTGGCTACCTGGTGTTCTGCATGCAGCCTTCTGTGGTCATGTGAGAGGAAACAGGCTCTTCTAAGTGGAGTCGGGATTTTGCACTCAGTGAAAAGCTGATGTTGCAAAAGCGCTGTCGAAGAAGGAAGAATGAAAGCCTCTGTTGATGGTCCTTTATAATGGCCCTTGTCAGGAAGCGTTAAAGACTTCCCTTAGGGATTCTGGGGAAATGAAAACATAATCTACTTGTTTCAGGATTTGATGAAATAAAAATCCTGCAACATATTGAATATGTTTTACTTAAATGGCAGCTTCTCTGGAATTCCTGTCTCCTTTAAAAGAAAGTAGAGAACGTCTAGAACAGTGGCTCTCAAAATGTGTGCCCTGGACCGGCAGCATCAGCATCACTTGGGAATTTGTTTAGAAACGCAAATTCTTAAACCCCAACCCAGGCCTGCCACCTGTGCTTTAATAAGCCCTCCAGGTGATTCCTGGTGCCTGCTGAAGGTTGAGAGCCATTGCTTTAGAATAAAGTTGCATAATAAAATCTCTAAAAAGGCCATATTCAGAATAAGCAAGAAAGGTTCTGAGTCAACCTCATGCTTCAGCAATTCGATTTTGCTTCCAGGGCTGGCAAAGAACTTCTTCCAGCCATGTGTTTGGTAGTTGGTGTGTGCCCAACTGAGAAGACATCCTGACACCTTCCAGATCCCTCTCTGGAAGGTTCTAAGTTGTTCATGTCTCTGCATTTGGTCAGAAACCAATGTCCTTGGCTGCCCTTTGGAACAAAATCGCTTGCCTTGGGGATAGTAAAGCCCTCCGCTGGATAGTAAGAAGCCCATTCTCTCCGTTGATGTGCTTCATCATACTTCCCCAGAGAAGCAGCCTGACAGATGTCCCTGAGGACAGGCTGACACCAAAGTGGCACAACTGCACAGTTCTCAAATTTCTTTGCACAGATGGATTTTACTAGGAGTTTTGTTGATTTTATCTTAATGTTCATCTCCTTTCCACTGCCCATCCTCTGTGAAACCATACCTCTCTAGATGAAGTAGGTGGCCCCTTGTGCCTCATACTCAGTACTTAAAACCACTACATCTCAGCTACCTACATTGCTGTCAGCTCTAACTCATAGCCAGGTAGTTCTTGAACTCAGAACTCTGATCCTGCAAGTGGTGTTCAGCCACCGACTGGACTGAGCTGACATCTGTTGTCACTTTGTGTTTCTACATCAAAACGCTTGTCTAAGGTTTGAATAGTTTTGCTGATAACCTTCCCCCTTGTTGTAGCTGTCATTGCCAACTCCATGGCATAGTGGTCAATAGCATCGTACAAAGCCATTGCAAGGACTCTAGAAACTGCCGCCAGCGACCAGTCCCTGACTAACCAGCCACCTTTTCTTTCTCTTAGCTCCACGTCAGCACTGAGACCAGACTCAAGCACCCCTGTCCTGTAACCGAGACAAAATGGCGTGTATTGTTTTGGGGTTTTGTGGTTTGGGGTGTGTTTCTTTCGTTGGCTCTCCAAATTTACTTCTGGGGTCTGTTCTAAGTGCAACCCAGTGGGTTTCACCTGTACTGTCCATGAGATACAATTCTATCTTGCGGGAGATGGTTTCTTTCTTGTTCCACAATGAATTGCACATCCAGGTTCATCAGAGATGATGGCCTATTAATGAGCACTGGTCTAACATAACCAACTTCCCCCACAGCACCATGTAGATGGAGGGAGGAAGAGTGGGAGGGAGGGAAGAGGGCAAAATCTACTGTATGAGATTCAGGAATCAGTTGTGGTTGGTCAGGACGCAAGTCAGGGTAAGTTAGGTTGGTCAGAGGGAGATGTGCTGGAGATTGTGAAAAATGGATTCTTGAGTGATCTCTAAAAGGCAGGGAAGGTTCATTTGTAAGTAGTAATGTGAACTGAATTGCATAAGAGTGTGGCCTTTGTTGTGATATACTATGTATTTTCTTATATGCATGAGCCAAACTGTTGCATCATAATTTAGCACTGATGTCTGCTTTTATTTTTATCATCTTTGTCCACCCTTATTAGTTCTTGGCTGTTAACTGTAGATAGACCTTGTAAATACGGCAACCTTTGGTTGCTGCAGTCACCTTGGTTTGAATCCACGCAAGGAGCCACAAACAAGAACTCCACTGTGTCCTCAGAAGAAAGGGCATTTTTACTTTTGAACCAAAAAGAGAAAAAAAAAATCAGAAATGTTACATCTTGAGGCTAATTAACTGTAAGACATTTCTAATTATGACTACTGTCATTTGACACCATTTGAAATAACCAATTCAGAGACACTAAAGATTTCACAATCTTCATTGGTATTGTAACAAAACTACTATTGTATGGGTTTTTTTGTATTGCTGTTAAGTATTGTTTTGTGTGTGTGTGTGTGTGTGTGTGTTGGAACCTCCTGGGGACATGTTATATTTTGAAGTGATTAAACTATTTAATTGTGTGTCTATATTTTGGAATGGAATTATTTCTTCATTAAAAAATGTTTTTAAAAACACTATATCAGTGTATTTTATTCCTTTGTTGTAACGGATCTTTCTTAAAGCAACACAGAGTCAGTCTGTTCAAAGGAGAAAGACAAGGCAGCACATCCAGTAGGAAGCAGGACACATCATTTGAGTCTTAAGCAACTACAGCAAAATATCTCACCTTTCGCTACCTTTGGAGACACACCTTTTTTTTAATGGAAAACCTTGTTGTAATCAAAAGGGGATGAGTTTGAGAATACGAAGAGTTCACATATTTAGTGTTCGCTTTATATCTGACTCTGTTCAAAGAACTTTATGTAACTTGACTCAATCCTTCGAATCGCAGCATCTACCCAGGTACTTGGCAATTATGAGCTCCACAACTTTGTGTTGAATGAATGAATAAATGAATTAGCTTTTGTTTTGTTTGCGCTAGAGCTGGTAAGAAAGGAGAATCAGGGACACCTGAGTGGCTCAGCGGTTGAGCATCTGCCTTTGGCTCAGGTTGTGATCCCGGGGTCCTGGGATCGAGTCCCACATCGGGCTCCCTGGATGGAGCCTGCTTCTCCCTCTGCCTGTGTCTCTGCCTCTCTCTCTGTGGGTCTCTCATGAATTAATAAATAAATAAATTTTTTTAAAAAAAAAAAAGAAAGAAAGGAGAATCAGCACATCCTGGAAGTCAACGTGTTGATAGCAACAGGAATCAAGAGTTCCAAAGAGTGGACAAATGGAGGTAATCACTCCCTACATTCTCATTTCCCTTCTAAGAACCTCTAGATTCACATGCAATGGTGGGTTGTGTGCTTCATTTGCTCAAGGAGCCATTTCCTTTGTGGATCCAATAGCAGAATCCATGAGTCTGTCTCCAGCGCTTCATGAATGGCATTTCTGGGAATTCTGACTTGGAATGGTGCTGCAAGTCTCTGCTTGCAGAGTCTGGGGTTGATTTACAGTTCATGAGAATGCTATAAAAACTCAAAAGGCAAAAAAACAAACAAACAAAAAGAACCTCAAAAGGCACTAGAGAAAGAAACCAAGAGGCTCTGCTATACTTCTATGCAAGGGCAGATCCTGACCTCATATAACCACTAGTCGGAGCTCAGACACCCTCTCCCATTTGGAGGTGGGCAACAAAGGCTTGCTTAATGGTGCCTGTCCAAGTCTTTCTCAGCTGCCTCTCAAGGCCTCATCTCCTCACCTCCTCGGATCCACATTTTAGCTTTGATTCCTACCTCAGCATTTCCTAAATGTATCTAACTGCCAAAGTCACCTGAAGAATTGATTAATCTGAATTAGCAAGTCCAGATGAGGGCCAGGAAATTGATATTTTTAACAAGTGCCCCAGGTGATACAGTCTGACAAATTTTAAGAACTGCTATCCTCTTGCTACTCAAAATGCGGTCCAAAGACCAACAGCATCAGCATCACCTGGGAGCTAGTTACAAATGCAGAATCTCGAGCTCCATGCCAGACCCACTGAATTAGAGTCAACATTTCATCAAGCTCTCCAGAGACTCTGTGTGCACTTTAAAATTCAGGAGGCCCTGACCTGAAGTCCCCCTTCAATCCTAGCCTTCCAGGATTAGGTTCAGTTGGGTTCTTCTTAAACCAAGATAGTGCAGTTCTTCTCGAACTTACAGAGTTTTGGTTTAGTAAGTTTGGGTGAGCACTGAGCTCTGCATTTCAAGCAAGTTCTCAAGTGATGCTGATACTGACCTGAGGACTACTCTTTGAAGTGTAGGGCTATGGAATTCTTTTAAATAAGGTGAATTCTAGGGAGCTTGTGACTAGTGAGTCATATTTGTGGATTTCTACACATAGCAGGAAAGATACTCAAGGCTATGAACTTGAACATCACGGAAGCTCAGTTGGTTGGAGTCCCTTGGGTAACACCACAGCAGCTAAACTCTACTATGAGCTATGGAAGACTGGAAGCAGCTAAATTTAAGGATTCTGTCAAAGAAGAATCTTTTGCTCCAAGAATTGAGGCCCCTGTCTCCACGATACAAAGAATCACCTGGGAGTACAACTCAGTGGCCCTACTGGCCCCAAAAAAGCAGATATGCCAAGTTGGGATAAGGCCAAGCATGGCGAGAAGAAGTTGGCAACATTTCAGATTCATCATCCCAACAGAGCACATCAGCTACTGAGACACCCGACACCCAGGAAAAGGTTCTCTGGGCACCTTGGAAACCTAGAATTCTGCTCTCTGGGATTCTGATGCCATGGACTATGCTGGGACACTATGTTGTGATGGAGCCATCCTGCTTTTGAGACCACAAAGATACATGAACAAGGATGTTTGTGGAGCTTGGCTATAATACTAGAAAGAGCATACATGGACACTAATAAGGGAAGACTTAAACTACTTATGGCCTGATATGCTAGGCTGGAATACTAAAAAGCCATAAAAAATGATGATTAAAGAGATATATTTCTAAACATGGAAGATATTTGCATAAGTCATGCAAAACATCAGATTACAAGAGTATAAGAATGATCCCAGTTTGATGAATATTTGAGTGCTTCTTGTGTATAAAAAAATACACACCAAAATGGTGATGATCTAAATCATGGGACTGTGGATGATATTTTTATTTCCTTCATCATATTTTTCCAACTTTTCCAGGTTTCATGCCATAAATAGAGTTAATGGGAGAATGGGCAGATGGATAAAAAACAGGGTTGGTCAGTTTCCTTGTTTTAGTAACAAGGCTACTTGAGTTGGCCAACATCTTTGAAGGGCATGTCTAACAATGAGAATTTTCTATGCCTTCAATAAACAAAGGATTCTCTTTTTTGCCTAAAGAGATGCTCAATAACATTGATATGCCACAGAGCATTGGAAAATATGTATGCTTGCTTTATTTTAAAGAAAATCTAATAAAAATATCAGAGGCTTATGAGTCAGGTTAAATAATGACAATGCTTCATCCTCTTCCCAGCGCTAATTGATTCAGTGATAGCAAGTGAACCAGGAATGCAGGCCATGCACATTTTTCATGTCTGGTTCTGGTGTCTCATGTGTAAAATGGGGCTAAATCACAATGGAGATTGGCTCCTTTGCTTTCCAGTCTCCTTATTGTGGCCTCAGGAGGAGGGCCACTGAGGATAAGTCTTGGGCAAGAATATTTGTTGGAACAAATGGCAGTAGGTCATTCCATTTTTCTGGAAGTCTCTATGGCTGCTCTTGCTTGAGAACAGATACTTCCTGAAAATATTGGGAAGGACTAATTAGACCAGCTCTTGTTATAGCCCTCCAAGAGAAACTTACTTTTACTTTCCCTGGAATTCTTTTCTTGGCAAATACCTTTCCTTGCCATGAGTGGGGGGAGTGAGAGTAGGTCAAGAGGATTAGGAGAATGATATGCCAAACTCTCCAAATGATCAAGTGTGCCAGCTCTAGGCTCAACTGTGCCAGCTCTAGGCTGAGGAAGTTCTCCACACACTCAGTTTCATTCAGCTAGTATGTAGGACCAACACTTTATGGTAATAAAGAATGATCATTTGCCTGTACCTGCCCTCATTTTTATACATTGTGTGCCAAATAACAGATTTATAATGAATTTTATGCACCTTTTAAATTACAGAGAAAATTTAAAGTAGTGTCACAAATCAAAAACATAATGTATTCCATTTCCACCCCAAGTGGGTGTATTACATTCAGTTTTGACACTAACTACCCAGAGTTAGCATACACCCCACAGGTTAAGAGTAAAGTCCTCCACAAGATTGCCCCCACTTTGAATGCCAGTCACAAATCTTAGGGACTACCCATACTTCTGACTGACAGGCTATACTTTCAGAACTTTCCACAACACCCTCAGTTTTGATTTGTTACAGCTCACAGAATTTACTGACAACACTATATTTTCTATTATAGTTTTATTATAGAGGATACAAGTCAGGAACAGCCAAATGAAGAGATACATAGGGCAAGGTCTGGGGGAAAGGAGGAGGAGGATACAGAATGTCTATACCCTCCTTTTGCAGAATCTGAGCATATCATTATCCCATGTTCACCAAGTAGGAAGCTTCTGTGTCTAGAGATTATATTGAGATTGCATTATGTAGGTATAATTGATTAAACCAATTGAACTCAATCTCCAGATCCCCTCCCCTTCCCAGAGATAGGGCTGGCCCAAAGTTGCAATTTGTGGGAACACAAATGGCAGTCGCAAATGGGTTCTCTGGCATCACATGGTTGATCTTTTAGGTAACTGGCCCCCATCCTGAAGCAATCCCACAGTGAGTTACCTCATTAACATAGCAAAGACACTCCTTCAGGAAATTCAGGGGGGCAGTTTAAGCTCTCCCAGAAGCCAGGAACAAAGACCAGATAAATTCTCCATTATATCACACAATATTACTTAATTTCTTTAGTTAATCTTGCTGGAGGGGGATCCCTGGATGGCTCAGTGGTTTGGCACCTGCCTTTGGCCCAGGGCACAATCCTGATCCCGGGATCGAGTCCTGCATCGGGCTCCTGGCATAGAGCCTGCTTCTCCCTCTGCCTGTGTCTCTGCCTCTGTGTGTGTGTGTGTGTGTGTGTGTGTGTGTGTGTGTCTATCATAAGTAAATAAATCTTTAAAAAAATAATAATCTTACTGGAGATCTTTGTTTCTTCAAACTGCATTAAGTACCATCCAATGTCTTTTCACTTAAATTTAGGAGTCCCTTTGGCATTTCTTGCAGGGCAGGTCTATTGGTAATGAACCCCCTCATCTTTTGTTTATCTGAGAATGTCATAATTTCTTCATTTTTGAAAAACAATTTTATCAGATATCAAAATCTTGATTGACTGTTTTTTTTCCCTCCTTTCAGCACTTTAAATATGTCACTGTACTGGCTTCCATGGTTTCTGATGAGAAATTTTTAATCTTATTAAAGCACCCTTGTACATGACAGTCACTTCTCTTTTAGTCTTTAGCTTTCAACTATTTTATTATAATGTGTCTCTATGCGGAGCTTGTTGAGTTTATCTTACCCGGAGTTTGTTGAGCTTCTTGGATGTGTAGAAACAAACTCAACAGATGATTTTGCAAGATCAGTTAGGGAGTTACTGTAATAATTCAGGCAAAAGAGATAGTACCAGCTTAGACTAAGGAAGATGGTCATATGCTAAATATATTTTTGGGGCAGAACATTAACAGTTTTGTAAATGGATTAGATATGTGTGAGAGAAAGAGGGAGCAAGGACAATACCACAATTTAGGAACCCAAATAACTGAGGGAAAGGAGTTACATCACTGAGTTGGGGAAGGCAGGGAAGAGCAAACTTTGAATAGAGAGAATCTCTATTCTCTGCTCAGACCTGGGCATAATGCATTTGAGATTCCTATTAGATAGCCAAGTGAAAATAGTAGCGTGTCTGAAATCTAGACCTAGAATTCAGGAGAGAAGTCTAGATCAAGGCTATACATCTTGGAGTTGTCAGCATAGAAATGATAAAGAAGACTGAGAGGAGTGGTCACAGGGTAGAAGAATATCACAACATCTGATATCCTGGATGCCAATGATGAAAGTGTTTCAAGGTGGAAGCCATCATCAAATGTGTTGAATGCAGCTGATAGGTCAGGTAAGCTAAGCACAAGCAATTGGCTCATTGCATGTGTGTTGAATTGAATTAACTTAGCCAGATTCAAAGAATCTTCTTGGCTATTTCTCAAACCCTGTGTCCCAGTGAAATCTTGAGAAACACCGAGTGCAAATTTGCTTGTTTTTCCTCTTAGGGCATTAGGGGATTTGTTGTGCAGCATAATAAATCCACAGGATGGGGCTAGGGGTCTGGGGTAGAGGGATGGGGGGCTTGGGTTCAGTAAGTAAAGCATCTGCCTTCAGCTCAGTTCATGATCTCAGGGTCCTGGAATCAAGCCCTGCATCAGCCTCCCTGTTCAGTGGAGTCTGCTTCTCCCTCTCTCTGCTCATGCTCATTTTCTCTGTCTCTTTCAATAAATAAAAATCTTTAAAAAAAATCCACAACTTAACCCTGACTTGCAGCCCCACACTCCCTCACGGGCCAGTTCCCTACCTTCCTTCCCACCTGGGGAGATCAATCCACAAAGACAGCACTGACAACTTACATACTGTGACAGGTACTTGATAACAACCAAGTTAAGATAGAAAGTATTTCCTTATTGACCCTTCAAAATGGTCTTTTTTTATTGTTATTTTTGAAAGAGAATCGTTTTATTGATTTTGGAAAGTCATCTACTTTAGTTATATTTCTAAGGAAGAAAGGCTAAATTATAAAACTCTTCTCCTGCTCTCTGGATATGTAAAAATAAAATTTTAAAAAGTGGCTCTCCCATTTTATGGCAATGTGTATTTGTTTGACATTCTGTATGGGTGATTTTGGGAGCCAAATTTAAGAAACGGTACATATAAAGCACCCAGCAAGGTTCCTGAACATTCTGGAAGCTCAGCTCTGTCAGTTACCTTTCCCTTTTTCTCTTGTGAAGTTCATAATCCTTGTTCTTAAAATGGGGGCTATAGTTTTAGTTTTCAGAACACTCACACAAAAATATATCTAACCTAAAAACAAATATAAGAAAATCTATTCAATCTCATTAGGAATGAAAAGACCAGAAATTAAAATATTGTTATACTAGAGGGATTTAGTGATCCTGTAAACACCAAATTCTGAGACCATCCAGCTGGCTTTCTCCACTCAACACACAGAACACTGGCAGCCAGGAATTCACTCTTCAGATAAAAGATGAAAGAGCCCTCTCTGGGAAATCTAACAAACCTCCCCTGACAAAAAAAAAAAAAAAAGTCCTGAAAATACTGACACGGGGCCAACCAGAGCACCCTACAGAAAAGGTCAAATGCTAAGACTACAAATTAGCTCTTTAGACCATGACTCTGACAAAGGAGCAGACAACCAAGTATAACCCAACACTTGACAAAAGCCTTTACCATGAGTGATTGAGACCAAACAAAGAGGAAGAAATAGCACTGTCAAAAGGATGGACTATGATGAGGAAATTAAATAATACTGTGCTAGCTGCTAAAACAATCAAACCCGTATGGAATAATGATTGTGTATAGCATAAAGCCCAAAAGGGAAGTTCCTGATATGTAAGCAGCTTTCCTGCAAATACTGACTTAAGAATATTGGCTCCTTCCACCTTTTGAAAATTTGTGATTTGTATTCTTTTTTGTAGTATGTTTCCAATATTGTATAATGTCCATGCTGATAAAACCTGGATTTACTCATTTATATCTAGATAATAAATAAGAAAATCAAGATAATCATTAACTGCCAAGTTGTTCAAAAAAAAAGGAAAAGTAATTATAACATTCCATATAGTTCAACTTTGAGTCCCATCTTTAAATAGCATATGTACAATAACAATGTCAACACAGAATAACAATCAACCAAAATCACACATAACCTTTTGGGGAAGATATGGTTGGCGATATTTACATTATAGAGGGGGAAGAGCCAATTTCTCATCCTCTGTAGTGGGAAGGCCATAGATAATGCCTGAAACTTAAAAATAAGAATATACACAAACATATTATTTAGAGGTAAATACAAAAAAAATGAAAAAGTATGAAATTAGTTGTTTCCAAGAAAGGGAACTTAAACTTTTCTATTTAAAGATTTTACTTATTTACTCATAAAAGACACAAAGAGAAAGGCAGAGACATAGGCAGGGAGAGAAGCAGGTTCCATGCAAGAAGCCCAATATGGGACCCCATTCAGGGACTCCGAGATCACACCCTGAGCCAAAGGCAGGCGCTCAACTACTGAGCCATCCAGGAATCCCTTAAACTTTTATTTAAATATTTTATTTATATATTTGACAGAGAGAACACGAGCAGGGGGAGGGGGTAAGGGAGAAGCAGACTCAATCCCAAGACCTGTTGGATCACGACCTGAGCCAAAGGCAGACACTTAACCAACTGATCCATGCAGGCCTCAAGAGTGACAAACTTTTTAGACCACGTGAGCATAATTTTGATTTTTAAAAAGAAAAATGGTAGGCAATACTTGAAGGTGTTAACAATGATTGCCCTTGAATAAGGGGTTTTTGAACAAACTTTAAAAATATTCATCTTCCATCTGTATTTTCTGCATAATCTAATATAAACATGGCTTACTTTTATAATTGAAATATTAGATAAAGTTTAAAAGTAATGTAATGTGTCTTTCTATCTCAAAATGAGTGTTCATGGGCAGCCCGGGTGGCTCAGCGGTTTAGCACTGCCTTCAGCCCAGGGTGTGACCCTCGAGACCCAGGATCGAGTCCCATGTCAGGCTCCCTGCATGGAGCCTGCTTCCCCGTCTGCCTGTATCTCTGTGCCTCTCTCTCTCTGTGTCTCTCATGAATAAATAAGTAAAATCTTAAAAAAAAAAAAAAAAAAAAAAAGAGTGTGAGGTTAAAATTGCTCTTCTAAATGATAGAAAACTTTTATGTTTGGCCCTTTTGTAAAACATACCAGATTTGACCCTTCTCTACTTATTTTCTTAACCTTTCTTTTTAATTCTTTTTTCTTTTAAAGTAGGCCCCACACCTAGAGTGGAACCTAATGTGGGGCTTGAACTCACAACCCTGAGGTCAAGACCTGAGCTGAGATCACTAGTTGGATGCTTAACCAACTGAGCCTCCCAGGTGCTACCCGCCCCCCTTTTTTTTAACAACAAAATAAAATAAATATCTCTCTAGAAAGGATTGCAACTTGTAGGACCACTTCAAGGCAAACTTGACAAGTAGTTAGAATACCCAGCAAGGCCACGTTTAACTGCATGTATGACATTTCCCTCCTTCCAGCACCACTTCTGGCCATTTGTTTTGCCTCTCTGCCACAATGTTATAAGAATTTCAAGGTCAAAAATGCATACACCTTCTCTCCTTTCTTCCCAAATTCCAAATATTGGGAAAAAATAATTAACATTTACATAGCCCTTTATATGACTCTCAAAAAACTTGTCTTACCTACATTCCATCCTCACAATGCCCATTTCGGGAGTGCTTAGTCATCCAGAAGTATGACCTCAAGAGTTGTCTTTGTTGTGAAAACGTCTGTAGATGAGGCCAAGATGGGAAAAAAGACTGGGCATTCCATCAAACAAGAAACAGGAGGGACACACAAGAAATTTCCCACTGCTACAAGATGGTGTGCTTCTGGGAGGAGTTTCTGGAAGCCGGCTTTTCCCTTGATCCATGGCTAAGTAGATTTCAACTCACCTTTGCTAGATGTGGCATCAGCCAATACTGAGATTCCCCCAAAGACTTGTGCTCCATTCCTTGGCTTTCGTTTGATTTCTGTGGCTCTCTCTTGTTGCCCTAGCAACACATATTAAACCTGGAGACTTCTTCATTTTAAATATTATTTGAAGTAATAAAAGCAGGACTGGGAGGATAGGGAAAGGTGAAAAGAGATTTTTACCTCCAAATTTTTCTAAGACATCAGACTTTGAAGTAAGCCTGTGAAGTAAACCAAAAACCATCACCACCACCCCCAAACATTTCCCTAAGTCTTTATCAGCAAAGGTCAGGAGTAATGGGGTGGTAGGTCACTGGTTGTAGACACTAAAGAAGCTTAGGGCAAGAATTGTCTCCCTGGTCCACAGCCAATTTCGGAACAATGGCCCTCTGAAAAACCAAATCCTTTATAGTCTTTGAAAAAATCCTGCCTTCAGGGGATTTGTATACGAGAAGAGAGTAGTATTTCCCCTCTGTGGCAAAGAGAGCCAGGAAGCCTCCTTGATAAAGAGAGATTCAAATATTTTAACCGGAAAATAAGAACAGTATAATTTTACCAGAAAACCTAAACCAAGGCTAAGAAGAGATATTAAAACTGCGTGTGAAACTTAATTTCCAACTTGCACTGTATACCACAAACAAACATACTTGTTCAAGGGCAGAGGCATGTTTTTCCAGACACTGTGAAAGTCTCTGTATTATGAACACTGAGTGGGACAAGGGACAATCTTCATTTATTTTCTAAAAAAGCACAAAGTCATTCTTCATATGACCAGTTAGCATAATGCTAAGTTGCAAGACCACGATGGTGAGGAGTGTGATGCTAATAGAATTTGTTCCAAGATAATAGCTTTGTCCTGGCCTGGCCTGATAAAGGGATAAAGACTTGTAAATAATTGCTGGTTTACTCATTTGCCTCACCAGACTCTATGCCTGTGGTGTGAGCAGAGCCTGCCCTCATATACACCATCACTTAACCCAATGCCTGGTGCAAAGTGATTGAGCAATAAATATATAAGATTAAAGAAAATGAGAAAGAGATACCATTCCTCAGGCTACTGTTGGAAATACCAGTAGTCATAGCCAGAATTTTTAACAGAAGCTTTGGAATAGATGAAAATCTCTTTGGAATAGACTCTGATAAGCACTAGAAGTGGGAGGTTGAGGAGACCATCTGTGTGCCGCAGAGCTAGGTAGTAGGTAGTGCTGCTTGTCCTCAGATGTGGAGATGCTAATTTGTACTCTGACGTCCAGGCTGCAAAAATACCTGATAACAGAGCCAGGACTTTTCTCAGAAAGTGATTCAGCAGTTTGCCTGAGACTGACCCAGTTTTAGCACAAAAAGCCCAGAGTCCTGAGAAATGCCTCGGTTCCAGTCAAATCAGAGCAACTGGTTGCCCAAGAAAGCAGGTAAAGAGGCGTACTTTAGTACTCAGGCAGGTAACAAATCTCAGGTAAATTCTACATTGTAGAGCAAATAAGAGTATACTCTAGAGTGGGATGTTTGAGAACAGCAAATGCTGTTCTACCATGAATGTATCTTTGTAATCAAAAGTTTAATTCTGCTGTCCTGCCAGGATGGTATTAGCTGCAGAATTCTCTTGGGGTATCTAACATGACCTGTGAGTTCACTTCAGGGTTCCTAAAATAAGATCACCTATAGATAAGAATCATTTAAATATCTAGATGCTAAAGAGAGTTTGCGAGAATCAAGAGATGCTAAAGGGAGCCTGTAATCACGAACTTTGGCATAACTGATACTGAGCTTTAAAAAAAAAAAAAACAGTGATGAACTATATTAATCAATTTATTCTTGAGGCTACCTCAGAAATTTTGAGCAGGCCATTAACTTGCCCTCCTACTTTTTTAAAAAGAGGGCATTATTTAGTTCATCTAAGAGCAAATCAAACTTTTTAGACATGAACTCAGTGGGAGGAGCTAAGGCTCAGACCTGTTTTCTCCATTTTGCTCTTCTCCCCAGTACTCATTCCCTCCTCTATAATGTCAATGGGGTGTTGGAACAGACTCTGGAAATAAACATATGAGCTTGGACTCTAAAGAGAGAGCATCTATAGAGATCTTTCCATTTATTAAATCAGATACATACTATAAAGGCTTGGGTTCTCAAGTAAAAAATAGGAGTACTAGCTTGATATTTCTGGAATAGCTACTAACATTTAGTGGGATTTGTATATGGCATTCTAGAATTGCCCCTATCCCGCAATTTCTGGAGGAAATTTGTTCTGACGTATTTTCTTTTTAGTTCTCTGTTAAATACTTCAAGTTTTGAAATACATAACAAGCAAACTCTAATGATGCAGAAAAACTACAGAACAACAAAAAAAAAATAACTACAGAACACACCACAAATTACACACAAGGTCCCCAAGACTTCCTGGGTAAGATGCTTCAGCAGTTGCCTTAAGAGTTTACCTCTGGATGAACTTGCATCTCTACCAGTAGTTGATTACTCATTCAGTTTAATAGTAACTGCCAATGAAGAAATAGTAACTGCCAAAAAATAAATAGTAACTGGCTAGAGATTTAGACAAGTACAAATTAGTCTTACATCAGTTTCACTCAGCTTTATATTCCAAATTGCATGTATTTCTTGAAAGCAAAAAGATACATTAAAAACCTTGATTTTTTATATGAGAGGCAATATTCACCTGACACATATATTAATACATACTCATTCATTGTAGTAACCAAAGGCCATTATAATCAGTGTTGAAAAAAAAATCAGTGTTGACATGGACCTCACTATATTCCTTGTTTCTAAGTTATCAATAAACTTGGCCCTTTTGGAGTTTTATGTTTTAATTCCACTTTTTTTTGCCTGAAAGAAACAATATACAAGAAAGAGGGCTTGACGTTTATATTTTGTTTTTGTTTCCTTTTCCTTTTCCTTTGAGAGAGAGAGAGCACACGCACATCCATGTGCAAGTGTGAGTGGGTGGGGAGGGCAGAGGGAAAGGAGAGAGAGAATCTTAAGCAGGCTCCACGCTGAGTGCAGAGTCCCACCCAGAATTCAGTCCCACAACCCTGAGATCATGACCTTAGCCAAAATCAAGAATTGGTCGCTTAACCAACCAAGCCAGTCAGGCACCCTTTGAAGTTTTTATTTTGGTGCTAGACTAGCAGTTGGAAAATACTGGGATTTGTAAATTGCCTACATATTGACATAGGAGCTATTGCAATGGAGATTGGGGCAAATACATGACAACTCCTCCCTGACAATAATAAGTAGGTGGGAAAGTAAGAATTTAACATGAGAAATTCTGGGAAAGAGGAAAAATGCTAAAAAAAATAATTGTGTTTATTCTCTCTGAAAAAGTACAGCTCTAGTGAATTATAACTATAACTCAGTCCTTATATTTCCCATGAATTAGCTTTTACCCAACAAATATAAGAGGATAAATGATTACTGTTCCCCCTCTAGGAACATCTGCTTCCAAAGGAATTTTGGCAGAGTTTACAAGTGATGTCAGACTGCCAGGCACAAAGATTACAATCTGGTTAATTCTTGCCCTGGCATTCCTACCTCCAGAGGAGCCTTGTTTAAATCCATGCAAACCAGAGTTTGAAATGAATTACTATACATTCTTACTAGAAAACAAACAAACAAAAGTTTGGTAACAGAAAGTGCTCAAAACCAGAGTTTTACTGAGTCTCTTAAATATTTATATTCAACATTCTACAAAATATCAATTTGTAAAAATGTTTGGGAAAATAAAACCCCAAAGAGAAATGTTTCCAGTCATGTTGTTCACCATCAATGAATACTTACTGAATAACTAACTTCTCCAAGATATAAGGAGTCACTAGGCTCTTCCTTTGCAGACCAAAGCTATTATTCACAGCCTAGCTATACTTTAGCCATCTAGCTGGCTGATTGAGATTTCATAAGATCCTATAGTTCCTTTCTTCAGCTTCCGAAATTTGGTTATTTGGTTACGAAAGGACTTTGAGGGGCACCTGGGTGATTCAGTCGGTTAAGCACCTACCTTTGGCTCAGGTCATGATCTGAGGGTCCTGGGATCAAGTCCCACATTGAGCTCCCCACAGGGAGCCTTCTTCTCCCTCTGCCTGTTTTTGCCTCTCTCTGTGTGTCTCTCATGAATAAATAAATAAAATCTTTTTTAGAAAGAAAGAAAGAAAGAAAGAAAGAAAGAAAGAAAGAAAGAAAGAAAGAGAAAGAAAGAAGAAAGAAAGAAGAGACTAAATTAATTCAAGACAGAATTAAGTGAAGGGCTTCATGAAAGTCAAATGAAAATCAGGTTTTAACAGCCAAAATAAGGGGGGTCTGGACAGTGGTGGGGGGGGAGCAAGGAATGCACCTTGTCTGGCCCACAGGAAGCAGCAACGACTCCCCTCAGCATTTTTTCTTTTTCCAGATCAGAACTTGGCTGAGTTGAAGAACCAGAATGTACCTTAAAGATTTTTTGGAAGATGATGTGTTATCATCTTATTGTACTTCAACTCTTGAATCATTATGTTTTGGCTGTCACCATTTCATGAAGTCAGTTGATACACTGAAAAAGAATGTGGCTTTAGCAATCAGGAAATCTGGTTGGTAGGCTGGGTCCCTGGGCCCCGGGCTCATTCCTTAACTTCTTCTCAACATGGAGAGTGCAGATGCCTATTTTAAGTTCTTTACAGATTTATGATGATGATCAAATAAAGTCATATAAATATAGCTATACAGTAATTTGAAGTAACATGAATGAAAAACCTTGTGAAAAAAACGATTCTCCATTCGAACATAAGGCATTGCTATCACACACATCAGTTCTAGCAGTTTACCTCAGTTAATTTTTATATTCAGAGAACTTGCCATCATCAGTTCCCTCCACGTCTTCTATGAAGTCAGCAGCATCGGTTCATTTTAACAAATCAAGATATTCTTTTTTTCCCCAAGATATTCTTAAATTGATTGCCATAGAAAAATGAGTCTGCTCTGCAAACACCAATTAACAGGGAAGTGACCCTTGCCTATGGCCAAAGTACCAGGACCCCGCCATCACCCTGCCCTGCAGTTCCCATTTGGTCCAGCAGTTCTGTAACCTTGATTCCCCCACTTGATTTCCCCATTTGATGTTCAAGAGTAGGTTAACTCTGTTTCCAAGAAGGCAGAAGCCCAGTGTTACTACTGTTAACCAAGAAGCTGAAACAAACTACACAATGATTATACTCCCCCTCCTCCTCCCATTGGACAGGAACTCCCAACCAGAACCACAAAGAGAGAGCGAAGGAGAGAGAGAGCTCAGGAAAATGTGACCCAATGGTGAAGGAATGTTGTCCCCCTCCTCCAAGTAAATACAAATGTATACCTCGTTATCAAAGAACTGTCCAAAAGGGTTAGCAGTCCCTGGTGTTAAGGAGCCTGCTGACCTGTCTGTCACTCACCAGCCCCCAAGATTCAGGCAGAAACTCAAAGGCCATAGCAGTAGAAACGATAGTGGGATTTTTTTTAATTTTGTTTTTTTAAGAGTGAGATATTGGAAGCTGGCTCCCATTCCATGGCTATGGGCCTTCCTTTAAATATAAACAGCAGCCAGAGCTGAGAATGACTGCCATATTTGAATGCCAAATAAACACAAAATGACAAGCACAGATTTTTGGCTTTATAGTAAAGCTTGGTTTTTCAACAACTCCTTTTGTTGCCTCTAAAGACAATGGTCGCAGTGTTTCTGAGCCAGATCCTGGGCCTCTAAGCATAGCCTCTCTTGCCGCACCCCAACCCAGTTTGCTCCACAGGCAGGATGAGTATCCTCTTTGGGTTTGAAAACAAGCCATCTCTCTCCTCCTGGCCGGCTGCTCTGGAAGTACTTGTTGATTGAAACTACAGAGGAGTGGTATATGAAATTGGGAATGTGCAGGCCAAGCCCAGGGTAGTCTGATGCAGGACATGCTCGTGATTTCTACTGGTTGGGAAACAGTAGCTTAAACTGGGAGCTCTGCAATGTGAATCCTCCAATGAAGACGTTGGAAGAAGCAGAGGATTTACCCATTTCATTAGTTCATTGTAGGGTTAGTTTTTTCTTTTTTTAAAGATTTTATTATTTATTTATTTATTTACTTATTTATTTATTTATTTATTTATTTATTTATTTATTTCAAATAAATAAAGCATGAGCAGGGGAAGAGGGTTGGGTGGGGCAGGGGGAGAAGCCAGCTCCCTACTGAGTGGGGAGCTCCATGCAAGGCTCGATCCTAAGCACCCTGGGATGATGACCTGAGCTGAAAGGCAGATGTTTAACTGTCTGAGCCACACAGGTGCCAGGGGTAGTTTTTTCTAATTGGTGTTTATCATTGTCTTCTGTCACTTTGGGGTAACGCTAATTGACTTAACTGGATGGAACCAGGGGGCTTTCTGCTCTACTTCCCATCTAGCAGTTAAAACAGCCCTCAAATTCTCTTACATGGCTGAGTAAATATCTCAGATGTTTACACAGGTAAGTATCTAAGTGCAGATCTATGGGCCACCCCAGTAAGAACCTGTCTGGTCGTGTCTGTCACCTCCTTCTAGGACACTGCCTTTTTTGAGGTTCCATTCCAGGGTTTCAAAGCTCTGTTGTAGAAGCATTTAAATGCATAGGTACATATTTCTTACTTTTCCCACAAGGATTTTTTTAATGTTTTGTTTTGTTTTGTTTTGTTTTTTGCTGATTGTTAACCTCAAGGAAAATTGGATTCAAAATTATACACTAACAACTTAATTATTATTTCTATAACATAATTAAGTTCTCATTCTAAGCATTTGCTTCAATAAGCTTAGTTAGTTATTAAGAGAAATGATTGAAGCATAAATACAGTGGCATTTACTACCGGGTTTCTAACACCTCCAAATCTGTGACAAAAGTAATCTAATGGACTTAATGCCAAATGTGGCACCTTCACATTTTGTCTTTGTGAAAAAGGAATGATTACAGCCCCTGACAGTGCCTCCTAGGTCTACAGCTCTATGCTTTTCACGGTCCCCCTAAATAACCACGACCAGGCTTGATCATCAGAACCAACCTTATGATGGGTTTATCATCATCTCCATTTTATAGATGAGAAAACCAAGTTAGCAAAATGAGGACCTTTGCTAATGGCCATACTCTCTATCCATGAGGCAGAACTGTGATCCAAACCCACATCTTCTTGTTACAGAGCTAATGATCCTTTAGGTGGCATGCTATATGGGTAACAGGAAAAAAATGATATAATGTTTGTCAACCACCTGGTGGAGCTGGACATACTATATACTGCTTATTGAAACTTAGGAAAGAACACATTTCTTCATCAAGTTCAAACAGCTATGTTGTGCCGAACTAGAGATCCTTATTCATTCAGAGTACAAGACTTAAATCCCTCCAAGAATTATCTGAAAAGGTCAGTTTCAATATAACGTCTCTTTATTCATTCATTCATTTACTCACTCACTCACTCACTTTTTTACTTATTTCCTTACTTCTTCACCTACTTATTTATATTGGGAAAATGTTGCTTTCTCTCTTGCTCTAATCAGCCTCAACACAATATAAAATAGTCTAATATTTAAAGTATAAGAAACAATAAGTTCAGGCCACTTCTCAAGTATGTTGTGAAGGGTAAATAGCAAAGATTAATATGATGCTTAGCAACCACACCATTCTAAGCAATTCTACCGACATCTATAGCTAGTTTCAATGAAATATATTTATTAGTCCTTTTCATATTAACCTACTTCCAACTCAAATTTCACTAGCTCTAAAGAAGCTAAATATACTCTAAAGTTCAGCATTTTCTTTGGGACTACCAAACTTTAATAAATCAACACCATTTTCCTTAGGTGTGGCCTTTAATTATCAGGGTGGGGTGACAATGCACAATTCAAGCAGTCATATCAATTATCTGAAGAAGGAAGGAACTGATGAGACCATTGCTTTCTTTTTTTTAGAAGTCTTCTTTTTCCAGGGGGCCTGGGTGGCTCAGTCAGTTAAGCGTCTGCCTTTGGCACCGGTCAGGATCCTAGAGTCCCACAGTGGACTCCCTGCTCAGCAGGGAGCCTGCTTCTCCCTCTCCCTCTGCCCCTTCGCCCCTCCTTGTGCGTGCTCACCCAAGCTCTCTCTCAAATAAATAAATAAAATCTTAAAAAAAGAAAAAGAAAAAAAAGAACTCTTCCTAAACATGTTCTTTCAGACTCAGCTGAAATTTTTTCACTTCTGGAACTGTAAGTTTTGTACTTACTAAAGAAAACATAAAAGGGCAAGCAAAGGAGAAAGGATAATCTCAAGGAGAACAGCATTCACTTAGGAGATGCTAGGAATTACACTTAAGTATCATTTTAAAGAGAAAAAAATACCCTAGAAAAGTCAACATGTGTCTCTTTCAAAATTGTTCTCGCAGACTTAATATGTAAATCCAGGTTACTTGTATTTTTTGCATTAATAACAGTCATTCAAAAAGTATAAAATTAGAGCCCTGTATAACTAACCTCTTTTTTTCTCCACAATAACCCAAACCCCAGTAAAATTGAATTAAATTTGACTGTAAATAGTCTCAAAAACCAAGGGAGGAGCAGGTGGTTGGCTAGGAGGCAAACTTTCCAAGGTTCCCTACTGGGCACTTGTATTTGATCCTGAGCCTCCAGCAGTTCCCTATTATCTTTCTTTCTTTTCTTAGAAATTCTTTTCAGAAATCCCTTCAAGGCCCCTCCCCGTCCCCCACCCCCCATTTGCCTGTGAGCCCAACCTGTCGGAACCGTCCTCTTTGAAGTCAGCCTCTGCCTGTGCTCTGGGCTACTCTGTCAAGTATGATCGGCTAATGAATTTTTTAGGTAAAATAACTGGGAAAAACTGCTAGAGGTTCTGTTGGGGTTTTTTTCCTTTAAGGTAAATAAAACCATTTTTTTTTCTCCTGGTAGCCATATAGAGATAGGAGAATTAAACCGTTTTATTAAAAAAAAAAAAAAAAAAAAAAAAACCTATGCTCTTTCCATTGCATGTTCTTTCCTGGATACCACCCCCAGCAAAACAATCTCAAATCTTAATCTCAGCATCTCTGGTGCTACCTCACCGAGGGCTTTGTAGTCTCTCAGTCCCAGAGCTTCCTTCACCCGTTTCCTGGGGCTCCTTCAGCGACAGCAAGCATGCCTTTGATCAGAATTTTGGTTCAGCTACCAGCTGGATGCACATTCTCAGTTTCCCAGTCCTTTGCCTTACAGCTGCCCAAAGTGAGCCCACTGCCCATAGAAGGAAGCAAGGATGTCAGAGCAAATTCTGGCCCCGTTTGCAGCAGGGAGAGTGCTTTGCAGCATCTCACACTGGACCCCTGAAAGATCTCCCCATCCAGAGAGAGATGTATCCACATACACACACACACACACACACACACACACACACACACACACACACACAGTGACTAAGACTAGAATGGTTTAAAGAGAATTAGGAACTCTAAGGGATTATTTTAAGGAATTATCATTCAAAAAAAAAAAAGCAAGGGTGAACTTTAGTAATTCAGCAGTGGCTTAGATCTGGATTCTACTCTGTTTATACTGTATCTTCCTCCTGAGTGTAGATGGGCTGCAGGGGTGGAGAGCACAGGGCTCCGAGGTCGCAAATGGACCAGGCTTGGCCACTCTGCTGATGGAATCCAAAGGCAGAGGGAGAATGTGGTGAAACAAGAAAAGAACCCATTTCTGTGAGGCTGACACCGGGAAGACAGTGGATCAGGGTCTCAAAGCCTGTCCCCAAAGGGCCAAATACACCTCCAGGTTTTTTTGTTTTTTGTTTTTTTTTTTAAACAACCTTAGCTTTTTTTTTTTTTTTTAAGATTTTATTTATTCATGAGAGACACACACACACGCACAGAGAGAGACAGAGAGAGAGGCAGAGACACAGGCAGAGGGCGAAGCAGGCTCCATGCAGGAGCCTGACGTGGGACTTGATCCTGGATCCAGGATCACACCCTGGGCTGAAGGCGGCGCTAAACCACTGAGCCACCTGGGCTGCCCACTTCCAGGTTTATATAAGGAAAATGAGGGGCAAGGGTGGATGGGTGCGTGCAGGCCTGAGGTGAAGGTCAAATCCATCAGGTCTTGGAGGGTCTTGTGGCTCAGGGCAGCCCTGGTTGCTGAAGGGGCAGTTCCCGTGCCCATCAGGGGGTACTTTGCCCTCAAGGTCTTCCACCTGGACCGAGAGACAAGCTGAACAGAAGAACCCAACCAGGAAGCTTGAGGTAGAAATGGAGGTGGCTGAGGACCTCTTTCAAGACTACCTGCCTTCATACAGGTAACTTCAGTGCCCATTTGATCTCAGCTTCATTCTGACCCTTTTCATGTTTTTGGACCTAAACTTACCTGGACCCTCTCTGAGGTGGTGCTTCTCTCCCTACAAACTCCCTGCACTCCATGCTTCCATTTCTAACCTCACAGACATCCCTACACACTGAGTCCCAGTAGGCTCTGCCTCAGTCTCTCCCATCCCTCCGGTGGAGGTGGGGGTGGGGGATTACAGACTGCCCATCACCCATGACCCTTCTGGATGCAAAGGGAAAACTTCCTCCTCCTACAACAAAGAGAAGAGGTGACTTTGCAGTTAAAGGAGCCTATAACCAGTGGGGAATGAGGAGGAACTACTAGCATGGGTCTGTATAGGATTGGACAGGGCAGTTCTTGAAACTGCCCCCGGGGCACTACATTTGCTTTTCTGCATGCTCCGTGCACCCACCTATTCTCTGTGCTGTTAAAATGTCCCGAAGTCACCAAATCTACCACGGAAAAACTGCTGCAAGGTATTTCAAATTAAAAGAAAAATCTCCAACTTCATTTTCTGGTGTCCGGTTCAAGACAGCAACAGTTTTCTGCTGTGTGCCAGAGAGAGCTGCAAACTGCTGATACAGACAGAGACTATTCAACGGAGAAACTATTTTTAAAAATAACAAGCCACTTGTGGAAGTTTTATTATCATTTCCTCCAAGGACTGGTAATTATTTAAGAAGAAAACATTAGAAATAGTACTAATCCAAAACCTGGTAACAATAAATTCTTGATCATTATCCATGAATGGGATCATCAGCCCCTGGATAATGAAATTTAATACTTTTGTTAGACTGGGTTTTTTTTTTTAAGAAAATATTACTTATACTTTAGTCTAGAATGCTTCTATCCTTATAGTGCTGCTCTCTTCCTAGAGAAAAACACACGGGTGTGTTGTTATGGGAGGAGAACTTTGACCCAGGAAGGGTATTTAGGCATTCTCCCAGACAAGCTGTTGACTTCCACATAAAATTGGCAAAGATAAGGGCCATCTGGGATAAGATGTTATGCACATTGTTGGTATCTCACTCTTAGAAGTGCATTTCAGTTTCATACCATGAAAAACATGATATTATGCAGCTAATAGAGGCTATTTTGTATTAAATCACACATGGAGAAGGAGCCAAGGATGGGTGTGGTGGTTTTACCTATTTCAAAAATCTGAAACATTATTTTTTTAAATGAGCATTTGGTGCAACCATCTACTTAACCTAGTTTTAGAGTTTCCTATGAAATACATCCTCTGTTCCTAGATCCGGTGGTACCTGGTGCAATGGAGACCATCAGTACACTTAACATGGGGCTACCTGGGCTCTGGGCACCACACTACCATAACTTACTACGGGATGCTCTGCAAGACACTTCATATTCCCAGATATGTGTCAAGATAACACCAGCTATGTAACAAACACCAAAATGTCATTGGTAATGAAATGTTACTTGCTCACGACAGTTGGGTGTAAGTATTCCTAGTGAGCCGGGCAGCCTTCCCTCCCATGGTGATTCAGGGATCCAGTGTCCTTCTGCTTTAAAACTCCTTCATCCAAAGTCCTCTGTTTCTTGCTAAGGGAAAGGAAAAGGGTAATAGTCTGGCCTAAAAGGGACACATCATCACTTCTACTCTTATCCAAGGTAAGGAACAAGGCATATGGCCATGCAGACCACAAGAACAAGAACCAGGGACTGCGATCTATGGTCCAGCCTGGAAGAGCATGAATTTGGGGTGCACGGCTATAAACATTTTTGCCACACCAGACCTCTACATCTTCATCGGTAAAATGGCAGTAACAGTTTCTGCCCTGTCACCCTCCACAGGGACATTGTGGGGAAATGTGGAGGGGAAAAGAAATAATTGAATAATAAAAAGAATAAAAAGAATTGTGGAGGGGAAATGAAATAATCAATGTTAACATGTTCTGAAAATGGTTCCAGAGAACCAAAGGTCCATTGTTTTCCCTACTATTTATGAACTTATTTGTGCCTTTCAGCATTTCAAGATTCAAGTTCTCCTTCAATGAATCGAGTTGTAAAAGCACACACTTTTGTCTCCCTGTCCATTACCCTTACCCTCTGGCAGCTTTTGACAAAGTCCATCCCTGAATCCATGAGACAAAGTACTTTCTTGGCCTCTACATCCTGGCATTCTCATGGTCTCCCCACTTCCTCACCGCCCCTTTTCGGTCCACTCTGCTGAGTTTTCAACCTTCGCCCAAACATTTCTCACTGTAACCCTTCAGGACTCTGCCCTGGACCTTATCTTTCACTATACTCATTCCCTAGACAATTCTAGCCTTTCCTGTGCTGCCTGCCGAGGACCTGAAGGTGTAATCTTGAGTCCAAACCGCTCTTCTGAGCTTCAGACTCCCACCTACCACGGCCTCCTTCACAGCTCTGTCCGGACGCTTCACAGGCAGCTCAGACTTCACATGGCCAAAACAGAACTCTCGGCTTCCCCTCCCCAAACCATTCCTGTGCTAATCTTCCCATATATAACCCTCCACCTCAGCAATGGCATATCAAATCCAAAAACTCAGGATCATGTTTTACTCCTTCCTTTCTCTCACTTCCTGTTGGTAAGTCCTCCCCCAAAATGAAACGTGTTTTCTCTGTCCACATCTATCTATCTGCTGTCTCCCTGATACTAGCCACTATCTTATCCCACCCGATTGCTACAGAACTTTTTTAACTAGTTAAAGTAATTCCACACTTGCACCTTACAACCCATTCTCCCCAAAGGAGCAAGAGCAATCTTTTAAAAACACACATACAGGGGCATCTGCGTGGTTCAGTGGTTAAGCATCTGCCTTCAGCTCAGGTCATGATCCTGGAGTCCTGCGATTGAGTCCCACATTGAGCTCCCAGTAGGGAGCCTGCTTCTCCCTCTACCTATGTCTCTGCCTCTCTCTGTGTCTCCCATGAATAAATAAAATCTTTAAAATAAAATAAATAAAACATACATACACAAGAGAGCAGAGGTGTGAGGTGGAGAGCAGGACAAAATGACGAGTATGTCATTTGAGGCTTTGACCCTGGCCATTCCCTAAATGTCATCTACCCCTGGATTTCAGGCTCACACAGGCAAACTTCCTTTCTGCCTTTGCTAGTTTGAGTTAGAGCTAGATGGTGCTATTTCCTAGGATGCCCTTCCCCCCTCCTTCTCCCAAGGCAAATTCCTAACCAAAGGTCTCCGTTTAAATATCACCTCCTGGGGCGCACGGGTGGCTCAGCGGTTGAACATCGGCCTTTGGCTCAGGGCGTGATCCTGGAGTCCCAGGAGTCCCAGGAGTCCTAGGATCAACTCCCACATCGGACTCCCAGCATGGAGCTTGCTTCTTCTCCCTCTGCCTGTGTCTCTGCTTTTCTTTTTCTTAGTCCCTTGTCAGGTTTTTTGGGAAAGTGAGTAGACTTAGAGGTTTTTTTATTGCTTCATCAATATGCATTATGCAATTCATGTTATGCATAACATAACGTATCATTTCATTTATTTTTATATTTATTTCTTTTAATATCATTTCCCCCATTTGGGAGAAGGCGGGGGATGAGGTGTCTCAGGTTCCATTGTCCCCACAGGGTATGGTATATTCCCTGATCACATAGCAGCCACTCACTATTTATTAAATAAATGAATACATCTTTTTTTCCTAGTCGCACTATGTCTGAGAATACTGAATAATCTATATTGCTTAAGAGAGGAAAAATAATATGACTCACCACATGATTTTTAGGTGTAGAAATGACTTTACTAGATTAATGACTTTACTAGATTAAAAACTCCTTAAAGGATGTTTAACTGGGGATCCCTGGGTGGCGCAGCGGTTTGGCGCCTGCCTTTGGCCCAGGGCGCGATCCTGGAGATCCGGGATCGAATCCCACATCGGGCTCCCGGTGCATGGAGCCTGCTTCTCCCTCTGCCTGTGTCTCTGCCTCTCTCTCTCTCTCTCTCTGTCTGTGACTGTGACTATCATAAATAAATAAATAAAAAAAAAAAAAAAAAAAAAGGATGTTTAACTGCATTATTTTCTGCTCCCCCCAAATACCTTCCGTAACACCTCATTTTTACCATGTGTACAATCATGTATATTTCTTATCCCAATTATAATGCTGATTAAGTCAGCAAAGGAGCCAGTCCCTACTGCCCTGACAATATACCCAAAGCTATCATTTCTTCTTTCAGAATTTACTTTGAGAACCCAGTGGAGCCAGGTTGGCATCTGGGGAAGAAAATTTCCCAGGCAAATGGGTCAGAGGGCTGTAAATATTTATTGAATGAATCATAAGTTGCTGTAGTAAACAACTTCCAGAGAGGAAGAGACAGAGAGACACAGAAACAGAGAGAAAAATCTAAAATTCTCCTTCAGTGAGCCAGATGTGTTGAAACAGTCAGGTCAGCAACCAAACCAAAAGCTGTGAAGTCAATTACACTTCCCACACTTGAAGTTTCCAGGTCCCATAAATAAATTTTCAATAATTTATGACGGTGTTACTTAGTCTCCATCTTCCAATTCCCCCTGCATCTCCTCAGGGGGCCAGCCTCAGGGCTGGGACCCAGGGGTGTAAGAAAGTCAAGGACTGTAGCACTGGAATGTGGAGATTTAAGTCAGGATGTAAAAGGTGAGTGCCCAGCTGTCTTTGTCAGGTCATGTCATCTCATGAGATTTCCTCATCTGTTTCCTCATCTATAAAATAGGAATTAATAAGAACACTCACTCTGTGTGCCTTACAAACTGTTTCTACAACATACTAATAAAAGTATGTTGTAAATTGTATAATTATCGAAATCCAGTTGCTAAGTGTAATCTGTTATTTGTATTATGTTTTTATTAAGTTTTTATTTTAATTATAGTATGGTTAACATACAATGTAATATTAGTTTCAGGTGTACAACATAGTGATTCAACTCATTCATACAACACCTAGTATTAATCACAAGTGCTCTCCTTTAATCCCCATCACCTATTTCACGCATCCCCCCCATCCACCTCTCCTCTGGTAACCAGCAGTTTATAGTTTATTCTCTATCATTAAGAGTCTGTTTCTTGGTTTGTGTGTCTCTTTTTCCCTTTGTTTATTTGTTTTGTTTCTTAAATTCCACATGAGTGAAATAATATGGTAATACGGTGTTTGTCTTTCTCTGATTAACTTAATTAACTTAGCATTATACTCTACCTCCAGCCATGTTGTCGCAAATTAGCAAGATTTCATTCTTTCATTCTTTTCATTCATATATATGCCACATCTTCTTTATCCATTCATCAATCAATGGACACTTGGGGTGCTTCCATATCTTGGTTATTGTAGATAATGCTGCAATAAACATAAGGCTACATGTATCCCTTTGAATTGTGTTTTTGTGTTTTGGGGGTAGATACCCAGTAGTATGATTACTAGCTTAAAGCTAGCTCTATTTTTAACTTTTTGAGGAACCTCCATACTGTTTTCCACAATGGCTGCACCAGTTTGCATTCCCACCAGCCATGGATAAAGGTTCCTTTTTCAACTCCTAACTCTGGGAAATGAACAAGGGGTGGTAGAAGGGGAGGAGGGAAGGGATGGGGGTAAATGGGTGATGGGCATTGAGGGGGGCACTTGATGGGATGAGCACTGGGTGTTATTCTGTATGTTGGCAAATTGAACACCAATAAAAAATAAATTTATTATTAAAAATAAATAAATAAATAAATAAATTCATGTTAAATTTTTAAAAAAAGGTTCCTTTTTCTCCACATCTTTGCCAACACTTGTTGTTGCCTGTCTTTTTGATTTTAGTCACTCTGATAGGTGTGAAGTAATATCTTATTATAGTTTTGATTTGCATTTCTCTGATGATGAGTAATATTGAGCATCTTTTCATGTCTGTTGGCCATCTGGATGTCTTTGGAGAAATGTCTATTCATGTCTTCTGCCCATTTTTAATTAGAGTATTTCATTGTTACTGACAAATCTGTACTCCAATAGTTTCAGAGCTCTTTCATTACTTACATTCACCACAAAGATGAAATTTACATAATTACAAAGTTCTTTATAGACACCTAAGAGCTATTGGGAAAAAAATATATGATCCAACCACTTGTGCTGAAAGCACTTTTAGAAAAGAGTTCCAGATATTCACTAAACCTAAACAGAAATCTAGACTCTGGCTTTCTTTTTTTTATAATGTCTGCCTCAAAACATGTGGTCCCTTTAAAAATGTTATCACACAGAGACTCATGAAAAAAAAATTGATATTGCAGGCAACACTACTCCCTGTGAACAGTAGAGAGAGTAGGTAGTTTATGTAAAGTCCTCATTTCCCAACCATAAGCCACAACCTGAATTGGAGTTGTGGGTCGTGAAGGATTTTGGAAAAAGATGTGCCCTCCAGCCTCCTGACCAATCATAGTAGACCAAGGAGGAAAAGAGTTTCTGATGAGAAAGTACTCAGAGGAGTGAGCCCTGTGCTAGTCCAGCTTGTTCACTTAGCCTCAGAAACAGTGAAAAGAGTAAAGGACCACATCCCTATTCATGAGAAGCCTGTGTGCTGCACAGGTTAAGTACAGGGTTTTAGGGTCACCTAATAACTGTGCAACATTGTCACATGGGCAATTGATTTAACTTCTCTGTGCCTTAGTTTCCTCATCTGTAAAATGGAGATAATGGAATAAGTCTCAAAAGGACACTGAGAGGAATGAATAAAGTAAAATGTGCACAGAATTAGCAGCATATCTGGCACATAGCAGGGGCTCAATAAATGCCTGTTACTGCTAATATTACCAAATGGAGCAATAAAAATGTGTTTTTTATTTCCTTTCTAGACTCTAGGGTCAAAAAGCTTTAATGGTGCTCAAGGTGACATTACAGTAAGAAACGATGGGCAGTTATTTCTAAGATAATCCTTTTGCTTGAAAGGACCCATAAATGATCATGAATTTAACCTGTTGCAATAAAATTATGTCAAAATTTCAATGGATTCAATTATCCAAAGGCTCTAACTTACAAAGAAAATCTTCAGTTCCATTATTTATTTCTCTCTGTTTAAATAGTAAATATTCCTAATGTAAACTATTAATCCCTAGGGAAGCACCAATGAGGACTTTTGTTTTGCTATTAGGTTTTAAGCTTTACACCATTTCCTTTGAGTTACATAAAGAGGTCAAATGTCTCCTTATCATGAAAAAGTTAGGTCCTTGGACCCTTGCTAGGATCCATAGGCCATTTCTGCCTTTTCCCCAGTGGTCTGAAATAGCATTTTCCAGGCATTTTCCTTGAAAATAAATCCTTTTAATGCTCTTCTGTCACTTTCCCCATTGGGTCACATCTGAGTATCCAGGCCAAAGAAGACATCTGATTAAAATTTGCTTTGAAGATGAAGCCTAGAAATTTTAAACACATTTTCAAAGTTATTCTTAAGCTGTAAAAATCTTTTGTTTTTACCGGGAATAAATTTTTCCAGTTTCTATTTAGTAGTCCTCTCTTGATTATAAGAAAAAAAAACTCACATAATTTTAATCATTTATCCATTCATTTGTTCATTCATTTATTCCATCATTCATCATACATTTATTGATGTTACAGACAATGTATAAGCTTTGGGAATATAAAATTGAACAAGAAACAATCCTTGTAATGTATGTGATGATCCAGACACAACAAATAATTACAGTATCATATTAAGTTCTTCCTTTCTTTCTTTCTTTTATTTATTTGAGAGAGAGTGAGAGAGTGCGTGTGCGCGCAAACCTAGGAAACCAGGAGCAGGGGCAGGAGAGTGTCTCTATCCCACCACCCTGAGATGGTTACCTAAGCCCAAAGCAAGAATTAGACATTTAACTGACTAAGCCACCCAGGCGCCCCTTATAAGTTCTTTAATAAAGATATGTACCAAGTGGTAAGGAAGCTCAGAAGAAGGAGTGATGATTTTTTTCTAGAGGAGTTGGGAAGAGGTATCACAAAATGGTGAAGTAAAGTGAGTATTCACAATGAGTAGAAGTCAGATAGGTAGATATTAAGGAGAAAAATCACTAATTATAAATGAACTAATTAGATGAATTAACACCTAGAAAGGATTTAGACCACTGACTGGTACACAGTAAGTGCCATAGAAATGTTACCGGGGGGATCCCTGGGTGGCTCAGCGGTTTAGCGCCTGCCTTCCGCCGGGGGTGTGATCCTGGAGTCCTGGGATCGAGTCCCAGGTCGGGCTCCTGGAGCCTGCTTCTCCCTCTGCCTGTGTCTCTGCCTCTCTTTCTCTCTCTGATATACATAAATTTTTTTAAAAATCTTTAAAAAAAAAAAAAAAGAAATGTTAAGGGGTATGAGTATTACCATCCCCCCAGCATCATCTAAACAATAGGAGTTATTGGAGTGTGTATCACTTATGTTAACTGGTGACTGCCTGTGCCCACGTTATATTGCCCCCAATGGGTTTAATATTTAATAAATATTAAATTTAATAAATATGACCCATTTAATAAATATGACCTAGTGCAGTCTAGCACACTTTCTTTGTCCAGCTAAAATATTGGACCACAAGTAAAACACTTTGTAACATGGAAAGGTTTATTTAGAAGAGATTGGTTTTTTTAAATTTATTTTTTATTGGTGTTCAATTTGCCAACATATAGAATAACACCCAGTGTATTTAGAAGAGATTGTGATGAAAACCCTGTATTTAAGGTAAGCAAAGGCACTGAAGAATGGAGGGGAACCAAGTCAACGTGCTTAGGAGTTTCATCCCAGGATATCTGATGGCAGTAGCAATGAAATGTCAGATGTTGGCTATTTGTTAATCAACATAGAATTAGCTGTGCTGCAAAACGACAACAATGAGCTCTCTGTGGGTTAACCTGTAGCAAGTCTGCCATGAGTCTAGAGGCTCTGCAAAATAGCTCCCCTCAAAGCAGCAATCTGGGCACTCAGTCTAATACCCCATTACAACTATGCCAGCCAGAATACATGTCTCCTGGGTCACCACAAAGAGGAGAGAGATCTGGAGAGTCACACACCTCTTAACAAATGCTTTGGCCTAGCAGGGTCCCACATCAATTCTATTTCTACTCACAACTCATTAGCCATAACTAGTCATATGACTTTATTTAACTAGTATGAGATATTAGGGAATTTGTAGGAATACATGGGTATTTGGAGAGCAGCAATTCTGCACAATGACTCACCTATATAATAATTCTTTTTAAAGATTTTATCTATTTTTTCATGTGAAACACAGAGAGAGAGGCAGAGACAGGCAGAGGGAGAAGCAGGCTCTCTGAGGGGAGCCTGATGCGGGACTCAATCCCAGGACCTTGGGATCATGACCTGAGCCAAAGGCAGACACTCAACCACTGAGCCACCCAGGAGTCCCTATAATAATTTTGTATTTACTTTTTATTTTTAAATTTTTTTTTGCAGAGGTGGAGACTGGGGAGAATGTTGCTGTTTTTTCCCTTATAAATAGTTTCTATTTGAATCACTCTCCCAGTAAGCTGAAAAGTCATTGATTTTTTTTTTAAATCATGCTCCCTAAAACTTAGTAGTTAGGTGTTGAATAAATAAATCAATATATGGATGGACTCATTAGATAAATCCAGTACACATTGTCCACATTGTTGCAAGACAACCCAGAAGTCTGCTACCAGAACCTTATTCTGGTGATGAGATTGATTTCATTATTAGATAGATAGGAAAATTCATTTTATTATTTAAGGAATTTACCTGAGGGAACAGTAATTATAATGATCCAATTCTTTCATTCTTTATAAAACGAGTCAGTGCTACATGTCTCTACACTATACATTAAACTACCTAACACATCACTTACCATTTTATCTACACAAGTGTCTCCTTTTGTCTTTTATTATGTCTCATTAAAAATCTTATTTTTGCCCTACAAGATGTTTCATAAGGAAAAAAGAAATAAAGCTTATGTTATTTCTTCTATATATGATTACCTTGATGTATTTCTCCCTGCTTCTGTAAAATTTGTAAATATTTTCTTTGTCAGAATATTATTCAAATGTTTTTTGTTGTTGTTTGATTATTTCTCTGCTGAAGAAAACCTTGAGAAATGCTCTTCTTTGTGTCCTCACCTTCTCCATTTTGCTGATCATGTGATTCATGTCATAGCATATGACCATGCCTTTTTACCCATCATCTTAGTTGAAAATGAAAAACAATTCTTATTTCTAACAAAGACAAATATATATATATATGTATATATACATATATACATATATATATATTGCCTGCCCGAGTATGATTCCTAGCATGTAGGATTTATTCAAATATGTCCAAGTGCTAATTCTCCAGACTCTCCAGTAGTGATACCCAATCAGAGATTCTGAAAATTCCTGATTGATGTAAACAAAGTACATTCCATTATTCTTATCCATAATTCATCAAATTATACGCCCAGATGGGTCACCATCACCTCCATAAAAATGACAAGTGATTTAAAGTCCTAATGGAGATAGATGTATTGATTTTTAAATTCCATCAAAGCATTTCTCTTAGAAACATAATCAATAGTGCTGTTGGTGAATAGCTCCTTCCAATAAAATCTGTATGTTGCAATTAATTCAGGCATTGAATTCCACTTCCCAACAGTAATAATGAAATCTGGATAACTCCTGATGTCTGGATGTTCTCCCCAGCCAGAGTCCTCTAGGCCCGCAGGCATCAAATGTGCTATCAGAATAGACTGGTGGGCAATGACCAAGTTTGCTGTAGTGTATTTGCTGCAAACAATAAAGTATCAACATTTTAAAATTATTTTCTTTTTTTAGATATGATACAGAGTAAATGCAAGCATGTCCTTATGTCTTTCTTGTTCATTACTTTGGATATGTAAGAACTGTGTCTAACCACAGCTTCTCCTGAAGAGCAATCCAGTTTGCCATGATGTCAGTAAATATTAGTAGTTGGGGAATTTGTCATGCAAAAAAATACTGAGAATTTCTTCAATATCTGGGCATTTCCATGAGAATCCATCACACATGTGAATGTCATGGACATCCCAGCAAAGAAATGATTTGGAATCATCGCTCCAGGTAAGCCTTGGTGAATATCCCTGGAATCTCTTTTTGGCTACATTTGGTCTAAAGCAAACATAGTTTTTCTCTTGACCGTAATTCTGTGGTATGAACTTTCCATATTCAGCCACGTAATGATTCATGTCTAAAATACCAAGTTAAGGGACGCCTGGGTGGCTCAGTGGTTGAGCATCTGCCTTCAGGTCAGGGCATGATCCTGGGGTCCCGGGATTGAGTCTCACATCAGGCTCCCCGGAAAGAGTTTGTTTCTCCCTCTGCCTGTGTCTCTGCCTCTCTCTGTATATATGTCTCTCATGAATAAATAAATAAAATCTTTAAAATACCAAGTTAATAACTTGGTAGTTTTTCTCTCTTCTTTGCTGAAACAATTTTTGTAAACAATTTAAGTTATTTTACTGACAATATATCCCATCCACCCCCTTGAAACCGAGCAACTCAGTGCCTTCCACCAATAACTCAAACATTTGCAACCATTTCAAATAGTAAACAGAGAAAGAGACAGAATTTCAGTTCAAATGGATCAATGGAATGACTTCAAGTAATATTATCCCAAATGCTAATTTATGACTGTTACATCATCAGACTGAAACCACAGAGACATTGTGAAAATATATGGACTTAAACAACACATTGTTTCTGAAGTACAAAACTCTTATGCAGAGGTTCTAGGAATTCAGAGTTCCTCTAAAAACAAAAAAAACTTATGATGGTGTTCTTTAAACCAATAATAAACTCTGGCATCCAATACTGTGCAAGATCCCTTAACAAGCTCCTGTAACTGGCAAATGTAGTTTAACAGTATATTTAAAATACTGTTCTCCATTTGTTCATAGCAACACACATCCAGTCCACAAGTCAGAGGAAATAGCTAATTTAATATAAAATACATGACCAGGTAACTCATAGGTATTTCTCTAAAAAGCCCCATACTGCTTCCAAACAATGAGTCTGTGTGGAAAAAAAAAAAATTTAGTAATTTAAACGGTCTTAAAGTAAAGAAATCTCTAGTTACAAATAAGTATTCTCTAGATGGTGTTTAAATAAAAGTTGAAGAATCCCCAACACAAAAAAGAATCCCCAACACATCTGAAACCACTTATATCCCCTATCTCATAAATGACAGATAAACCAATGTAAAATTTATTTGAATTGAGATAAAGAACACTCCCAAGAAGAGTATTCATCCAGAGTGAATATTAATAGAAAAGCTCTATTCCTCAAAAACTCTATGTGTTTATAATGTCAAGTGTTGCCAGAATCCTTAAGTTTATAGGCTATCATATGAACATTCTCTAACAACTTTGCTTGGGAGAATAATACTGGCTTATAAAGAATGCCCAACGATCAGAAAGAAACAAAACAAAACAAAAAAACACTTTGGAAAAATTAATAAATAAAAATGTTAAATATTCACCCCAAATCCTTTCCCTCTGACAAAACATCTTCTTAAATGATCTTTGTGAGAATCCTAAAGTATTTTAATAATAGACAGATGTATCCTTTTTTCTGCCTAATACCTTCATAAGCTATAACAACTTACTATGTTTTATGACCATTCAAAATTTAAACAGATTCTAATTATAATCAAAAGAGGGTGATGTGTAATAATTTAAATGAATGGATAACAAATGCAACTTCTAGACATATTGATATCATAATTTTAATGACAGTTATGCTAGTTATGACATATAACTTTACACAAATACAAGAGCAATCATCCCAAATGCTGGTTCTAAAAAATGCAAGGCAACATAGAATAGAATAAATATTTTGGTATTGGTTTTGGCAAGCAATTTTATGTAGTCTGTGTCTCTGGGCCTTTGCACCACCTGGAATTCCTCTCCCAGGCAGCTGTTCCTAGCCAAGTTGCCTCAGCCAAGCTCTTTTATTTGTGTGAAGCTTCCTGAAGTCTCCCAGGCCTTCTATGCTTACCCACCACAACACTCACATGGAAATGCAATTTCCTCTTCACTTGTTAATATATTCCACTGGCTAAAATATTCTTGATGGCAGTGGCCATGTTTCATTTATCATGTTATTTTATGTTCCTATCACCTAAACGATGCTAAGTAAATAACTGTCAATTACTACCAAAGAGGGGATCCCAAAAATACAATACAATGAGTGGTACTTAAAAATCACATAAGCAATGTTTTAGTATCAGGAACACATATTTTTCACCTAAAAATGATATGTCTGCCACCACACATCCAATTTAGATGCTGGGCTAAGGGCTTGAGGGAAACATTACTTTGAGAATATTTTGCCGTTTTAAACAAGCTATATAATAGTTCCCACGAAATCTGCTTATAACCTCCCTTTCTATGCTGACTTAGTTGAAAAATAGTCATAAACTAAAGTTATGGTGCTTGTTTTTCCACTGTAAATACCATTTTGTTTTTCAGCATGAGTTCTTCTCAGTGGCTATTCTAAAATTCTGTCATTCTTCTTTAGTCCTCTACTAAACTCTACATCAGCTCTAGTAGATGACCCCAACTCTTGGAATATTCCCTTCTACTCTATCAATCCTCCCCTTAAGTTTTCTTCATCTGATTACTCCTTTATCTCTTTTCCTCTAGACTAAGATGAAAAGGCAACCCACCTCCTGTATTTGCCTCAGGATTTGAGGTTAATATACAAAAATCAATTGCTTTCCTCTAGATTGGCAATGAATAAGTGGAATTTGAAATCAGTAACAAGTTACCATTCATATTAGCACTCCCAAAATGAAACACTTAGGTATAAATCTAACAACACATATACAAGATCTATAAGAGGAAAACTACAAAACTTTGATGAACAAAGTCAAAGAAGAGCTAAACAGATATTCCAAGTTCATGGACATGAAAGCTAAATATTTTCAAGCCGTCAGTTGTTCCCAACTTGATGTAGAGATTCCGTATAACCTCAATCAAAATCCCAGCCAGTTATTTTGTGGATACTGATAAAGTGATTCTAAAGTGTATATGGAGAGGCAAAAGACTCAGAATAGACAATACAACATTGAAAGGCAAGAACAGATTTGGAGGATAAACACTATCTGACTTCAAGATTTACTATGAAACTACAGTAATCAAGACAGTGTGTATTGGTAAAAGAATAGACAAATAGATGAATGGAACAGAATTGAGAGCCCAGAAATAGGACCACATAATAGAGTCAACTGATCATGGACAAAGAAGCCAAGGCAATACAGTGGAGAACAGATAGTCTTCAATAAATGGGCTAAAACAACTGTACATCCACATACAAATAGAAGAAGCAGCAGCAGCAGCAGGAGGAGAAAAACCAGAATAAGAACAGAAACTAGACATAGTCCTTACATTCTTCAATAATAATTAACTCAAAATACATCATAGACCTAAATGTAAAATGCAAAGCCATGAAACTCCTAGAAAGGTAACACAGGAGAAAACCTTGATGGCCTTGGGTATGGTGATGACTTTTTAGATACAACATCAATGGGATTATCCATGAAAGAAATAACTGATAAGCTGGACTGCATTAAAATCAAAAACTTCTCCTCTGTGAGAGACAATGTCAAGAGAATGAGAAGCCACAGACTGGGAGAAAATATTTGCAAAAGGCACATCTGTAAAGGACTGACATCCAAAATACACAAAGAACTCTAAAATTCAACAACAAGAAAACAACATAATTAAAAAATTGGCCAAAGAATTTAACAGATACCTCACCTAAGAATATGCACAGATGGCAAATAAGCATATAAAAAGATGCTCTACATCATATATTATCAGAGAAACGCAAATTAAAACAACAAGATACCGCTACACACCTATTCAAATGGCCAAAATCTGAAAAAATGGTAATAGCCAAATCCTGGAGAGGTTATGTAGCAATAAGAACTCTCATTCATTGCTGATGGAAATGCAAAATGGTACAGCCACTCTGAAAGACAGTTTGGTGATTTCTTACAAAACTAAACATACTCTTAATGTATAACTAGTAATTGCAGTCCTTGGTATTTACTCAAAGAAGTTAAAAACTATGCCCACACAAAAACCTGCACACAGATATTTAAAGCGGCTTCATTTATACTTGCCAAAACTAGGAAGCAACCTAGATGTCTGTCACTAGGTGAATGGATAAATAAGCTGGTACATCCAGACAATGGACTATTAGCTCTAAAAAAAAAAAAAAGAAGAAAGAAAGAAGAAAGAAAGAAAGAAAGAAAGAAAGAAAGAAAGAAAGAAAGAAGAAAAGAAAAGAAAAGAAAAGAAAAGAAAAGAAAAGAAAAAGAAAAAGAAAAAGGAGCTATCAAACCATGGAAAGTCATGAAGGAAACTTAAATGCATTAAAAAAAAAATACTTAGGGATCCCTGGGTGGCGCAGCGGTTTGGCGCCTGCCTTTGGCCCAGGGCGCGATCCTGGAGATCCGGGATCGAATCCCACGTCGGGCTTCCGGTGCATGGAGCCTGCTTCTCCCTCTGCCTGTGTCTCTGCCTCTCTCTCTCTCTCTCTCTGTGACTATCATAAATAAATAAAAATTAAAAAAAAAAATACTTAAAAAGTGGAAGAAGGCCACAATCTGAAAGGCTACATATTGTATGACTCCAACTATATGACATACTGGCAAAGCAAACCTCTGGAGATAGTAAAAAGATCAGTGGTTGCCAAGGATTAAGTTGGTTGGGGGGAGAGAGAGGAATAAATAGGGCACAGATGATTTTTACAGCAATGAAAATATTTTGTACGATACTTTAATGATGGATACGTGTCATTATACATTTGTCAAAACCCACAGAATGTGGAACACGAAGAGTGAACTCTAAGGCAAGCTAAGGACTTTGGGTGATTATGATGTGTTAATGTAGTTTGATCAGTTTTAATAAATGTCCCACTCTGGTGGGGGATGTTGATAAATGGTGAGGCTGTGCATGTGTGTGGGCAGGGGGTATATGAGAAATCGCTTTACATTCTACTTAATTCTGTTGTTAACCTAAAACTGCTCTTTAAAAAAATTGTTGTTTGTTTGTTTGTTTGTTTTTTAAGGGAGAGGGAGGCGTGCTTGGGTTGTTCAGTCAGCTAAACCCCTGACTCTTGATTTTGGCCAGGATCTCAGGGTCGTGAGATGAAGCCTTGAATCGGGCTGCCCACTGAATGTAGAGACTACTTGAGATTCTCTCTCTCTCTCCTCCTCTCCCCCACCCCCACTCATACTCTCGCTCTCAGATAAATAATTAATTAATTAATTAAAGAAAGGGACTCTTATGGGGTTTTATTTTAAAAACATGAAAATAAAAGGTAGCTTAAAGTTCATAAAGTCCGAAACCTACATTCTATAGCCAAGGGAGGGACATGCAGGCAGAGTAGAGACTTGTCCAAGGTGAGACAAGTCTAACATTGGGAAAAGTTTCCAAGCCAAAGTATTGCTCTGGTTTTCCCAAAAGGGGAAAAAAGCATATGTGTGAAAGTGTGTGTCGGGGTACAAACAAGTCCAATGTGTACATGTCTGTGCATGCACATGTCTATACAAAATGAAGTATAACTAAATAGTTTATGCCAAAAATAGATTTGGCCTGAACTATCCCCAGGTAAAGTCTTGCAATATTTTTTTCTTGAATCATCTAGACGATTGCCCTAATTCTCTGCTTCACTTTATTTTTTTTAAAGATTTTATTTATTTATTCGTGAGAGATAGAGAGAGAGGCAGAGATACAGGCGGAGGAAGAAGCAGACTCCATGCAGGGAGCCCAATGTGGGACTCGATCCCAGGTCTCCAGGATCACACCCGGGCTGAAGGCAGCGTTAAACCGCTGAGCCACCCAGGCTACCCCTCTGCTTCACTTTAATACATGAACAGCACTATAAAGTACAAATTTTAAATGCTATACCTTTTAGACAGATATGTCCTTCTTTAGAGCCTATTAATATTTATACTTCGATATTAAATCTCCAGAGTCTAATTAGGTGGCAGATGGGGGCCATGTCTGTAAAAGGAACATATTAAAATATAACCGACCCGTCAGCAAACCAAACCAAGAAAACTTTCTCTTAAATTTGCGAGTTGACTCTGAAGTGCAATTCTGACCTGCCAAGCTAATAGCTGCCAGTCAGCTCACTTGCCTGCTCTTATTATCTTAACACACGTGGAAAATTTCCAAAATGGCCATATAGTCATTTATTCATTCTGTCACCGATAGCAAGGGCTAGCATGCCTATAAAAAGACGGAGAGAAAATACCTCATCCGTCTTCCATCCATCACCTACCCAAACATTGAGGACAGATTCTACTCTCTCCAATTTTTCATGTCATTTCATAAAAGCACTGGTGCATCTCAAACAGTAAAGAGCATCTCTGGAATGATGGGGACACCCTGCCCCTGACCTCCCAATCCAGTATAATCTAATAATAAAGATAGTGAATGTTCAGTGTCTCTTCATCTGAAGGTAAACATCTTGAAGGTTTTTATTCATTTTATTTCTATAACATCTTAAGCCTACCAACCAGAGTAGAAACGTGTAGAATTGCATGTCCCTACCACCAAGATCAAACATGTTAATTTTTTACCATATTTACTTCAACCTCTATCTCTATTCATCCACCTGCCTGCGGCCCTCTCATGTTCCCTTTCTTCCACATAAGTAGACCACCCCTTTACAGTTCACATTCCCATAAGTGAGAAGAAGGTGAAACAGGAGGAGGAGAAGGAGAGGAAAGAGAAGGAAAAAATGTTTTTGTATTTTCCAGATTGATTATAATGAGTATATATTACTTTTGTAATAGAGAAAAATCATTTTTAAAATAAGAATTAAAAGTACAATACTCTCATTTCAAGGAGCACAGATGGAAAGCATTCTTGAAAAAAAGGTTTTCCATCACAACTTGGAAAAGTATGTGCAGACAGACCTGGTTCATGCTGTCTGAGTGGGAGCGTGCAGTCAGGGCTGCTCCTGCCATCTCTGAACGCGCTTTACTCCTTCAGTGGATGGTAGCCTCCTCCGGCCTCTCAGCAGCCGGTAGGAAGCACACACTCTACATCAACACTCCATGGCCTAAACGCATATGGGCCATTGTTCCTTTGATTAGGAAAGTAGGCCATGGCAAATTTGGTGAGAGCAGTTTTCAAAAATTGATAAGAAGGAAAAAGGAAAAGCAATCCTTTCAACAAATGGTAATGGAATAATTGGACAATCACAGGCCAAAAAAAAAGAAAAAAAAAGACCTTAACATAAACTTCACATCTTATAAAAATTAACTCAAAATAGATATTATACATCTAAATATAAAATGCAAAACCATAAAACATTTACACGAAAACGTAAGAGAAAGATTTCATGACCAGAAGAAGGTAAGCAAAGAGGTTTTTGACATAACACCAAAGATGTGATCCCAAATTTTAAAAAAAATCAATAAATTGGACCTTATCAAAACAAAAACCTGTGTGCTAAGAAAGATCCTGTTAAGAGGGTGAAAAGATAAGCCGCGCACTGGGAGAAAGTACTTGCAAATCCTATGTCTGACAAAAGATTTGTATCCAAAATTTGTATCCAACGTCTCTAAACTCAGCAGTAAATAAGCAACCAATCCAATGGGGAAAACAGACCAAAAACTTGAACACAGATTTTATCAGACAGTATATGAACCTCAAGCAAGCATATGGAAAGATCCTCAATATCTTTAGCCATTGGGGAAATACAAATGAAAGCTACAAAGAGATACCGCTATACACCCCATAGGACAGCTAAAATAATACCAAGTGCTGGTAGGGGTTGCGGATGTAGACAACTCTGTTCTATTTTTGCTACTTCTTGTGAGTTATAAAGTATTTCAAAATATAAAAGTATTTTATAAAAGTGGTGAGAATACAAGCCTGATTGCAGAAAGGGAGTCAAGAAAGTAGGGTCCAGGAGTGAAGATCACTCTGGGAAATTATCCGATGAATGACTTTCACAGAATAGGGCCCTGAACAGTGGAATTTGTCAGGGCAGGTGAATCTCCAGGTAAAGAAGCAGTAGCAGCCTGGGTCAGCATAGTAGAGTGCTAAAGAGTATGAACTTTGGCGCTGACTTCTCTATCGTGATGCTGACTCAAAACACTTAAAAAGTTTCACGACTTCAAGAAGTAAATTCATGCTTCATCTGAAAACAGAAAAAAAAAAACAAACCACAGCATCCATGTTGAGAGTCATTTTGAAGATTAAATAGAAAACACTGCACATGAAACATTATAAATGTTCCATCATTTTAACTTCAATTGTTATTATAATTCACCTAGATTTTGCCTAGATTTGGGAACTGTCAATCTCATTCATTTTGTCTTCTCTACTACCTATTTTCAAACCCTCTCATTACATCACAATCTCTGTTCCCACTTGCCTTCACTATGTAGACTGCTGCTATTCTATATAATTTATACCTTTTAGTGATTTTTAAATTTCTTATTCTATTAAGTACATTTGATTTTTTTCCAAATATAATGATCTAAACCTGATCTTTTACAAATAATTGCTTTTTAAAATCCGATTTAAACCAATTATATTGGACACCTGGGTGGCTCAGTGGTTGAGCATCTGCCTTTGGCTCAGGTCATGATCCTGGGGTCCTGGGATTGAGTCCCACATCAGGCTCCCCGCAGGGAGCCTGCTTCTTCCTCTGCCTATGTCTCTGCCTCTCTCTGTGTGTCTCTCATGAATAAATAAATAAAATCTTTTAAGAAACCAATTATATTACATTATTACATATCTGTGGGTGAATCTACATCAAATTGATATAGTTAAAAACAGAGTTATAAATAAAATGAAAGAAAAAAGTTTACCCCAAATGATCACACTATAAGAAACTAGAATAAATGATTTTGTGCTGACCTTTTCTGTAGGAGGTGAAATTATTTTCTTGGTCCTTCAAGGAGTTACTCTTCTCATTAACAAAAAGCATGCCTTCTTTTCCTCCAAGGCCCCATACCCTTAGGAACCATTAAGCATGATTTAAGTTGTCAGCAGATTAATTCAAACTTTCACCAATAAATTATTCATATTTTTTCTCCAATAATGACTAATGGAATACGTAGGAAATGTGGAGTGTGTTCACATTTTGACAGTCATTTTTACCAGAACACTGAAAGCACATATTCTTAAACATTTATCAGTAGACTACATTAAAATTGGTAGCAGACAGAAGAAAAGAGAGGAGACTAATTATCTAAATTCCTGGTGTACGGAATGATGCAGTTGTGACCTTTAATTAATATAATGCTCTACACACAGAAAAGTCTGACACGTATGCCTTAAATTGTATAAACTCCAGCTATGTGTTTGTTAAATCAACATTAAAAGCCTAAGTTGCTGGGTCACACATATTTAAACTTTTTGATCTTTGACCCCAGGGAAAACCACATTCTAAAGGACAAATACACTGAAATATGCAGAGAACACGAAAAGACAGAAGTCTATTATCATGTACTTTTCTTCACACTTTGTAGAATCTGTTCATTGCTGACTTCTTTGAAGCAAAAATAACTAGCTGTTCCAAATCATAAGCTGGTTTTATAAAGTGACCTTTCATGATTTCAAGGAAGATTGCCCATAATCTCAATTGACCTAGAGCAGGCTACCACAGAGCTACCAATGATGGGGGCCAACCACTCCAGCAGAGTCACTCCAGGGAATATTGAAAGATATTTGGATAAATCCTTTTATTTTCCTTAGGTGAGTTCACTATACTTCAAGGATTAGAGGATTTGGGTGAATAGACTTATTCAGGGGCTGTTCCTGTGTCTGGCAAGCAAGAACAGTATGTTAAAGAATGTCTAACTATCAGGTTATCTTTGCACATCAGATCCTTTCCCAATCTAAAATGATGGTATTGAGCAATAAAGGGCTAGCTGGTAGAGCCTCATGTTATTTTATTTATTTTTTAAAAAAATATTTTATTTATTCATTCATGAGAGACACAGAGAAAGAGGCAGAGACATAGGCAGAGGGAGAAGCAGGCTCCCTCTGGGGAGCCTGATGTGGGACTTGATCCCAGGACCCTGGGATCACAACCTGAGCCAAAGACAGAGACACTTAACCACTGAGCCACCCAGGTGCCCCGGTAGAGCCTCGTGTCTAAATAAAAGTTTTTTCTTAAAGAAAATCTTTTTTCACAAAATATTTTTAAAATCTAAATATTTATTCTCCTTATCAGTGACTGTTGTTCTACATTTAGCATTTTTTAAAACTGTATTTTTTTAGAGCAGTCTTAGGAAGATACAGCAAGGGGCAGCCCTGGTGGTGCAGCGGTTTAGCGCCGCCTGCAGCCAGGTGTGATCCTGGAGACCCGGAATCGAGTCCGATGTCAGGCTTCCTGTATGGAGCCTGCTTCTCCCTCTGCCTGTGTCTCTGCCCCTCTCTCCCTCTGTCTCTATGAATAAATAAAATCTTAAAAAAAAAAAAAGAGGAAGATACAGCAAAATTGGGGGGAAGATATAGTAATATAATACTCATAATACTCCCTACCTTCCCTCTCCCCCAAACACACAGCCTCCCCATTAGCAACATCACACACCAGAATAGTACTTATTTTTTTTCCAAGGATAAGCCTACATTGACATATCATAATCACCCAAAGTACATAGTTTACCTTAGGGTTCACTCTTAGTGATGTACGTTCTGTGAGTTAGGATAAAAGGATAATGTCCATCATTATGATATCTTATAGAGTATTTTCACTGCCCTAAAAATACCTACATCTTAATTTTAATTTAGGTGTTTCTTGAGTTGTTTTATCTTTTCAATGATAATAGCATTTTGTCTTTTTTTTTTTTTAAGATTTGGAATTTTTTTTTAAGATTTTATTTATTTATTCATGAGACACACAGAGGCAGAAACATAGGCAGGGGGAGAAGCAGGCTCCCTGCAGGGAGCCCAATGAGGGCCTCTATCCCTGGCCCGGATCACACCCTGAATCCAAGGCAGACGCTCAACCACTGAGCCTCTCAGGTGTCCCAGATTTTATTTATTTGAGTGAGAGCATGCGCACGCGCACGCATGAGATGGGGTTAGAGGGAGAGGGAGCAGACTCCCTGCTGAGCAGGGAGCCTAATGTGGGGCTCAATCCCAGGACTCGGAGATCATGACCTGAGCCTAAGGCAGCCACTTAACCGACTGAGCCACCCAGGTACTCCCATGATCGGCATTTTAGAAGACAGAGTGTGAGTACTTTTATTTTCTTTTTAAAAGATCGTTAGTGTGACTGACCCCTTAGATCTATCACAGCTGCTAACTCAGGAAAGGAATGGGTGTGCCCTGGCCTGCTGCCGCAGCAAACTTCTCCATCCCAGGAGCCCAAGGGGGCTAGACAAATCAAAAGCACAGCTCCTGTCTGGATTTGCCAATGCTATTGCCTAACAAACTCACATAAGCTTGTCACAAGAGAACCCAGTAACTCAAGAGATGAGGGTTTGAAAAAAGACTTCTTTCAGGCGCCGGCAGCCAGGGGAGGTGGCAGGCTCAAGCCTTAACAACCCATGTGTCTGTCTGCAAGATGGACACCTAGAGTTTTATAGAGAGGTTCAGGGGGTGCATGACAGAGAGCAAGTACAGAGTGTGTGGTCATGGGTTGGGGGTGGTATGTGTTCAGCCCATGATTTGGGGCAGGGAAGGTTGATATGTAGGGTGTGGTCTTCCAGGCATTCTGTTGCTATCAGGGCTTTTCTGGTTTGGTGGTTGGAATATTCTGGTCTTTGCAAACATCTTCATCCATGCCTCAAGAAAATAGGGGAAGAGATACCTGTTGGGGTCTATAGTTGAGCAAGAGGGCTCACTGACCTTAGGAGCAAGTAGTTTAATAATCTAGGAATTTGTCTGAACTCAGATTATCTTTCTTAAAATAGTAGTCAAAGAATAATAGTTTAACACTAACACGATAATATCCAAAAAGTGTGGAGAAAATATGACCTGTATTTCTTACAGAAGTGCTTCTCAAACTTTCATGTGTTTATACATCAATGGGGGATCTTTTTAAAATTCAGATTTGACGCTATAGTCCTAGATCCTATGTGACGAATTAGCTCTCAGCTGGGGCTGATACTGCTGGTCCCAGGACCATGCTGTGAACATCAAAGCTTTATTCTACTATACTACTGAAAGCTGATCATTAATAGGGAAACTAAAATAGCAAGCTATGCATTAGAGTCTTTCCCCAAACAGTTAACACACTGTCATTGTCTCCTAGCAATTTCCTTAGTCTTCAGACCCAACTCCTTCAGAACTAGCATTTTGACATGTGATATGCAAACAAGTCAATTCTTTATATTAAAAAAAAAGTGATGGAATTTTTCACTTTTTAGCTAGTAAATGTGTTTGTACAATACTTATTGACTAGATAAACCTTTTACATGGCAAATGTACTTATTTGTTTAAGACTAAGTTAAAGCAGAAATGAAGTTTACAATTAGTGAGATTCTTTTGCTCTTCATTGAGCTACAGAAAGGTAATGATTGATTAGATCCTTTTAAAAGCAGAGAAGAATTTCAGTAAGAAACACCATGAGTACACACATCTGCTTAGGTTACTTGAAACACAAAGATGTTAGAAGTGACATTTGCTCCTGACAGACTTTCCTCTTGTTCATAGAAAGGAGGGTGTGCTGTCTTTATTAATTCTATTGCTAACTAACAGTAATTTTTTGTGAAAATTTCATAGCTGTCACTAGCACAATTTATAGAAGTTAAACCTCTGCTTTAGAAAAAAATTTTACGAGAAAAAAAATTATGAACTTTGAATTCTCAAAGTACACATATAAGGTTTTTAAGATTTGTTTATTTATTTGGGAGTGAGAGATAAAGGTGTATTTTTTTTAAGTTTTATTATTCATTTTGAGAGAGAGAAAGAGTGTGGGCCTGAGCAGGGGGAGGGGCAGAGGCAAAGGGAGAGAGAGAATCTCAAGCAGATGCCACATGGAGCACAGAATACAATGTGGGGCTTGATCTCACGAATACTGAGATCATGCCCCAAACATGTAAGTATTAAATACAGTTTACATTGATTGCATTACATGGGGGGAAAATACTTTATCAAGGAGAATCTGAAATGTAACATTTAGTCAAATAGCAGAGACACTTCACACTTTATGTGTGTTGTATCTATCCATATTTACCATGCTAGAACTTAAAACAGAAATGTTAAGTATTTATTTTAAATAACAATAGTAAATCCATTACATGTTAACATAAATAACATGTTTTTTAATGAAAACTAACTGCTTTCCAAGACAAAAAAAAAATATTTAGATTAAAGAGTAGCATTGTTTCCTAATTTTGCAAACTTCCTTAGGGTTTGACTTAATAGAAAACATCTGGATTCTCATAGCAGCTTCTCCATTCTGTCTTTTGCAACATTTTGTTTTGGTTGAAATATTGAGGAAAATTCTGCATCCTGCAGATATGCAGGTTGGAGGATTATTTTCAAAATCTTTTCAGATTAATTTTGGATATTTTTCTCTGATATTACACCAAAATCCAGCAAGTGCTAGTTTCTTTTTTTTTAATACATTAATTTTTATTGGTGTTCAATTTACCAACATACAGAAAAACACCCCGTGCTCATCCCGTCAAGTGTCCCCCTCAGTGCCCGTCACCCATTCCCCCCCACCCTCCGCCCTCCTCCCCTTCCACCACCCCTAGTTCGTTTCCCCGAGTTAGGAGTCTTTATGTTCTGTCTCCCTTCCTGATATTTCCGACACATTTCTTCTCCCTTCCTTTATATTCCCTTTCACTATTATTTATATTCCCCAAATGAATGAGAACATACACTGTTTGTCCTTCTCCGATTGACTTACTTCACTCAGCATAATACCCTCCAGTTCCATCCACGTTGAAGCAAATGGTGGGTATTTGTCGTTTCTAATGGCTGAGTAATATTCCATTGTATACATAAACCACATCTTCTTTATCCATTCATCTTTCGATGGACACCGAGGCTCCTTCCACAGTTTGGCTATTGTGGACATTGCTGCTAGAAACATCGGGGTGCAGGTGTCCCGGCGTTTCATTGCATCTGAATCTTTGGGGTAAATCCCCAACAGTGCAATTGCTGGGTCGTAGGGCAGGTCTATTTTTAACTCTAGTTTCTTAAATATTATTTGCCATGTAGAATATAAACCCATATCAATGAATTTCTCTGCCTTATTAGATTAAAATCCATTGGTCTCTCTTCTCCTTTGAATACATAATACAATTTTTTGACATCACGCACTGGTCATTCGGAAAATACTATTCACCAAATTATGCAGATCTTCCAAATATTGACACAGCCAGCTTCACTGTCTAGTCACATCGCAGGCTCTGGATCTCCCCGTCTGGCCAACAGTGCTGCACTGCTTGTATTTCCCCCTGGGAACCAAACCTCTCTCTCCCCTCTGCCTGTTTCTGTGTCCCCTCTACTCATATCATGGCAACTTCTCTAAGAAGCTTTTCCTCACCAGCCTCTGGTCCATGCTAAACAGGTGTCACCTTTTCTCACTCTCAATGTATATATTCCTACGGTGGCATGGCATTGTCACCTTGCTATAACTAACAGTTAATTTACCTCTTAGAAGAATGTGCTTGTAGCCTCAGGACCAGTATATGTATATGTGTGTATAACAGTCACTCAATAAATGTGTGTGGAATGAGGGAATGAACCAATGACATACCAACCAGGTTTAGAAATTGCTACTAATTAGTTCCTCACATGAGAGGCAAAGCCCGTTGTATATTCTCATCCCAAATATATTAATAAGGTGATCAGGCTACTTACCATCATCCTCTCTCTACCTCTTCTACACACTTTCATCCCCAAACCTGGAAGACAGTCCTGCTAGATCTGAGTCCAGGGTTTGGATCACTAAACCCATACTTGCTACTGTGTTCACTGCTTCCAGTCTTGCTCTGTCCCTCTTCTGACTGATAGGGGAGCTACTTCCTACCTGCCTCCAGCTCACCCCACTTTACAAGGGCTAAGCTGTGCTCTCATTCACCACTACCTTGCTTCAAGCAAGATCCTTGGCATAAACCTGGATCTAACCTCTCCCCTATTTCCCTTTACTTCCAAAGCTGAGCCTCAGCCCCACATCCTTTCTAATCAAATGTTCTACCATTCTGGACAATAGACCACAAACTGTTGTGATCCTAGTTGGACTTGGCATTTCCTCTGATTGAATGATAACTCTGTTCTCCATTCCCAGGGTCATTGCCAGACTCCCTTTCTAGAGTATGTGGTTGGGGGTCCTTTACTCCCACCATCTATCAAGGTAGACCTTACTGCCTGCTGAAGCCAAATCCTTGCATTTGTCAATGGTGATAGACCATGAGACATCTGTTTAGCCCAATATGAACCAGCTTGAGACAAATGCACATCAATGACATCAATGTAGTATGAAGCATAACAGTATTTGGAGCCCACCCATCTCAAATTGTGGTATTATATACCCACATCAGTTTATTTGAAGATGTAAATAGGATCCAGGGTTTGATTTCAAGTGAAAATTAAGATACAGTGGTACTGTTTTTCATGTCAACCAAATTAGTCTGAATAACATATTCCTCAATTTTATAGTTTGGCTCTCTCATGCCCCAAACGTGCTGATTGGCCCATTTCCATCTGATCATTAGTCAACACACAAATATAGATTATGGTCTGGGTTTTGTTTTTGCCTCCTAAAAAAAAAAAAAAAAATCATGCCCAGAAAGGTAACTGAAAGAAATGTTAGTTTTGCCTTAGAATTAGGCTGAGCTTTGTTTATTGTTCTTTTGAAAGCGTATTAAGCATGACTTATCTGTTCTCTGCTTTCTAAGCTGTTCTAGGGGGATAGCAGAGAGGATGAGCCACAGACCTGGATTCTGTTCAGGAGACAGTTAGTGGGAGGCTGTGGTGACAGTACAGAGAAGTTCCTCCAGGCTTGCTGTCATGACACACAGGGCTGGCAGGACCACTGACTCCCCAGTGATCTTTCTGATCTGAGAAAGTGGATAATGAAGCAGATCTGTTCACTTACTACCATGCAACTGGGCCAGGACAGTCTGTTGTAATTACAGCTAATGGCTCATATAAATTGGCCTCCTGCAAACCAAGGATCTAGCAGAGACTCGGCTCATTTCATAAGAAAACTTAATCATGCTAAACATTAAAATAAGACTTTTCTATTTCCATTGGTACTACCTCATCATGCCAGAAGGATCCCAACCTTCAAAGCTAGTTCACTGACTTATTCTAAAATAGGTATATTAATGCCCAGCACTGCTAATTCTTCTCTAAACAAATCCCTGTCTGGCTGTATACACATGACTCATATTCTTTCCTTCCTCTAGTGATCCAAGAAACATGTTTATTCTATTCCCTCACATCTACATCTGGGAGTCTTATTAGCAGAAATAAATAAATAATTTAACTCAAATAGCTCAGCTTAACAAATCTGTCTCCCCTTGCAAATTCACATTCACCCTCTAGCACTCCAAAAATGCTTCATTGTTGTTTAAAAGGCTGTGGCAATTTGGGGTATTCTCATTTGTTTAAAAATCCTTAAATATTTTCATTTTATATAAATACCTAACACCAAATTAGAACGAAAACCTCAAGAAATGGGGAACAGTGGTGTGAGGGATATTGTCAGTGCCCTGTTAATATCCCCTTGATCTTACTGCCTTTGTGCAAGTAGGCCAGATTTCCAACACCTTGCACCTGAGTTATCTTCCTTGAGGGCTTTTTCTAGCCACTTTGCAGCAGCTCAAAAATGCCAGGGAATTAGCATGTTTCTGCAGGAGCTGTCCACCGATGTGGAAGGGAGGTAGTAAATAAAATCCCAGATCCCTTAGCCAAGACAGGGGGGAGGGGCAGATAACACTGAAATGTGTGTTCTCCATAGGCTCCCAGAGATTCCCTAGTAGGATTAAGCCCAGTAGCCCACTGTGGTGTCTAGCCAAACAATGTACTTTCTATTGGCTCTCTTCCCTCCCTGATATTTGTCTAGCCAAACAATGTACTTTCTATTGGCTGTCTTCTCCTCCTGATATTTGCTTCACCTTCCCAAATAAACTTTTTGTACTCCAGTCTGTTTCTCAGTATCTATGTCTGGGAGAACCCAAATTAAGACACTCAGTGATATAAGAAGTCCTAAGAAGCAGATCATTAGTTGGGGCTTTAGAGTTGAATGAGACCAGCCAAGACACCAAAGTCTCCATTCCTGGTGGTAAGTTGAGTAGTACCAATCCCAGGCATGCTGTGTTAACCCCATTACTAAGACTTTCACCTGTGATAAACTAGAGCATAATACAGGTGAAAGAGGATGTTCTGGATTCTGCAATATCTCTGGCATTTGGGAGACTTGAAGGTAATCATAAGTAAATATGATGAAATTGGCTTGTTGGTGTTAAGTGCAGCTAAAGCTCTAAAGGAAGAAAACAGAAAGCCTACTCATGCTTCTCCCAATTCAGTTCTTCTATTCCTTTCACTGAAGCCACTTTGCCCTTCTGTGTTGTAGGCTGAAAGTGCTGGGAATTAATTACCTCCAGGAGCAGTATTCCACAGGAATTGGTATATAAATACCCCAGCTCTCTCACCTCTTGGATGACTCTGAGATACATGTTTTATGCTGGCTCCCAGCTTTTCCTCATTCACCTTAAGCTCCCGTAGCCCACAGTGATGACTGGCTTAACCATATACTTACTGGTTGGCTTCCCTCCCTATCTCACTTCCTGGTGTTTGTTTTATGTCCTACTTCCTGTTCTTGTCTCAAGGTCTGCTTTGGGAGATGCACAAACTAAATCAAATGGTTTTAGCCGTCATTAATGTGATTTCCATGTGGCAGTTAAAGAACCAGGCAAAGCCGTGAGAAATGTGCCAAATCCAATGAGATAGCATTTAAATATTTATAAGAGTTTGGGCCCTATCAGGTTAGAAAAATATTAAATGAATTCAAAATAGGATCAAGAGTAAAGAGATTAGTTGAATCCTATCAACTGGTAAAGCAATTCCAAGGAAGAAGAATTAGATTTTGTATAAACTGAATCTTAGGGACTTGAGTGGGCTAAGAACCTACTCCTTTTGTCAGGACCTATTAGAGCCACTATGCAAAGAACTCATGCTGCCCCAGGGCCTTGGCAGTGTCTTAGGACAATAAATCTCCTATGATCCAAACAAAATTATCAGCAGATATACAGCCTTGTCCATCTGAGAAGGTCTTAGTAGAGTAATCTCATTTTACTGGGTAAAAATTTTTCCCTTTTTTTTCCTCCTCCCCACTCAAGGAAAATTTAGATTAAAGGAGAGAAGATGAAAAAGAAAATCAAATATATAGTATTCTTATATTAAATGTTAGGAGAGCATATGCATAATTGGCATTAAGAGTATAATAATTGGGCAGCCCAGGTGGCTCAGCGATTTAGTACCACCTTCAGCCCAGGGCCTGATCCTGGAGACCCGGGATCGAGTCCCACATCGGGCTCCCTGCATGAAGCCTGCTTCTCCCTCCGTCTGTGTCTCTGCCTCTCTCTCTGTGTGTGTCTCTCGTGAATAAATAAATAATTTTTTTTTAAAAAAAAGAGTATAATAATTAAGAGAAGAAAAGATCAATCGGGTTCTAAATGGTGGTGGAGAAAGATCCTAAGCTTGCCTCCTCTCATGGACACAGCAAATCTCTAGCTACGTATGGAACAGTTCCCTCTGAAAAAGACCTGAGAACTAGGAGAACACCTCCTGCACAACAAAGGGTAAAAGGGTCACATCAAGGGCTATAGGAAAAACAGAGATGTAGTCTCACCAAAAATGCCACCCTCCTAGCATGGCTACCCACCATTGAGAGGGATCTCACAAATAGAGAGCTTCCCCCTGAGGAACAAGAGGTCTATCCCACATCAGGCACTCCAGTTCTTGGGACCTGAACCAGAGACACAAGCCCTCAAAATGTCTGGGTTCAAAAGCCAATAGGGCTTACTTCTACAAGAACCAAAGGGGTGTAGGGAACTGAGATCTGCTCTCAAGGGCTCACACACTGAGATTCACTGCTCCAGGACCCAGTACAAAAGCAGCAGTTCCAAAAATGGGGACTATATGTGAAGGAGAGTCACTTGTTAATCCTAAAGCATCTACTGGAGGGACAGGGCTCATTAGGACTTTCTCCAGCGACTGAAGAGCTGGTGCACACCATTTCTGTGCCATCCTCTATCTTCCTGGGGCTGGCTTGTCCTCTCCCACTGCCCCACTAAAGCCAGGTGGCATCCTCATCCCTGCACTCTCCTACTCTCTTGCCAAACCCAGTCAGTACACCTCAATCTTACTCCTACTGCCTCCCTAAAGCCAGCAGCCATGTGCGGTACAGGAGACACCCCTTGATTGCCCGGCTCTGGTGGCCTGGAAGGCTTGTGTTTCTGGGCCTCACAGGATTGAAACAATCAGAGAAACAGTTCTTGACAGGTTCCCACCCCTCAGGAACCAAGGAGGCCTATTTACTTGTCCTGGAGCTTCAGCCTGAGGAGTAGGCTTCAAGTTTGTCACACATCTGGGGGCTACAGAGGGGCTCTCAGGAAAAAAAGGCCAGGCGATGCCATCTTTGCGCTCTCCCTTGGCCTCACTACAACTGACTGGTACATCTCAGAAAGGGGCATTTGCACTCATCTGGAGCCCCAGTTGTCTCAACCATCGCCCAGATTGCCTGATCTGGATGGAGATCAATGGGGTTTAGGACCGTGGTCCCATAGGACTATATAGATGCATACTTTAAAAGTTGCTGCCTGAGGGTCTGACTTCTGATCAGCCTGAATCTAGGTGCTGATTGAGATCCTTTCCCTCCTGGATGCTGAAAGGTCTTGACACATCATCCTCAATCACTGGGAGCTATCAAGAATAAATCAGGCTGCTTAGACAATCAAAAAGGTTCAAGAGACAACCAAGAGCTAGGGCAAGATGGAATGGTAAGTTTCATCTCCTATACAAGGCCACTTCTTCAAGAATGGGAAAGATGTCTGTTACCTAATACATAGAAACAAAGAGTCAAGAAAAATGAAGAAACAGATGTATATGTTCCAAATGAAAGAACAGGATAAAAAACTCAACAACAACAAAAACTTAATGAAACAGAGGTAAGTAATTTACCTAATAAAGAAATCAAAACAATGGTCATAAAGATGCTCACCAAACTTGGGAAGAGAATGGATGAACATAGTGGGAATTTCAACAAAGAGATAGAAAATGTAGGGAAGTAACAAACAGAAGTCACAGAACTGAAGAATACGCTGGAGGGGTTGGGGGCAGGTGAAATGGGTGAAGCGGGTCAAGAGATAGGTACAAATGTCCGGGGATATTATAAAATAAATAAGTCATGAGAATGCAATGTACAGCATGCTGACTATAGTCAGTAATATTGCATCAGGGCCCGGGTATCTCAGGCAGTTAAGTACCTGCCTTCAGCTCAGGTCAAGATCCTGGAGTCCTGGGATCAAGCCCTGCATTGGGCTCCCTGCTCAGCGGGAGTCTGCTTCTCTGTCTTCCTCTGCCCCTCCCCAATCCTGGCTTATTCTCTCTCTCTCAAATAAATAAAATCTTTTAAAAATAATAATAATAATAAAATAATAATAATAATACTGCATTGCATATTTGAAAGTCACTAAGAGTGCTCGCTTTGGCGAGCATAATTCGGCATAATTGAAAGTCACTAAGAGAGTAAATCTTAAAAGTTCTTATCACAAAAAAAAATGTGTAACTTCATGTGGTAATGAATCATAACTAGACTTATTGTGATTATTTTACAATGTATACAAATATTGAGTCATTATATGTTGTACACCTATAACTAATGTTACATGTTGATTATACCTCAATTAAAAAATATTTTAAAATAAATTTTAAAAAAGATCAGTCTGATGAATCTTTTGATTCCTGTTTGAAATGTACGCTTAAGCAAACCACTTATAATTTCAAATGGAAATACAAAAGAATTATGGGCTTGTAAGTAATTCTGAGACATTTAGAATAATTACTATGTATAAATTCTTCATGTTTATAGATATAATTTAATACATTTTAAAAATAACTTGAATGCCTAAAAAGATATTTGTTCTGATACTTTAACTGCTTTTGTTATTTTATTTTAATTTATTTTATTTTGTTTAGAGAGGTGGGGAAGGGACAGAAGGAAAGGAAGAAAGAATCTTAAGCAGGCTCCATGCCCCATGTGGGGCTGGATCTCATGACCCTGAGATCATGACCTGAGCCAAAATCAAGAGTCAGACACTTAACTGACTGAGCCAGCCAGGAGCCTCTTAACTGCATTTTAAAAAATCAAATATAACTTTATATATATTCCTTGAAACTAATTTTCAAAATAGAGTAGATATGTAAATAGAATAATCAGACCCATAAGTTCAAATTTAAATCTTAAAGAAAAACTAGATGTGGATTTACAACTTTAACAAATTAAATGTTAGTTTTTAAATATCAAAGCACATACAGTCTTTTCAATGAACGAGAGCGACTCCGAGGACAACCAAAAGACTCACTCTTGAAAAGGCTACAATGCAATGAGCCTGTGTTTAAAAACCACTGTATTACTTCGTATCTTAAAAGGGGGCAATCAAGCAGCCACAAACCCCATGAATCACCAGCTCTTCTCAATGATTTGTGTTTTCAACCCTTTCACCCTCTTGTCTGAATTGCATCTATTTACTGCCTGATTCTTTTTGAAATTATTTCCATATTCTTCCTGTCAGAGAGCCAGACTGGTCAGAGATATTAAAATGACCTTCAGTTGGATTTTGCAGCTGACTGATCTAGAGGCACAACACAGGGTCATGCTAATGACCTTCTCTACACTTCCACCATTCATGAGGTAAAGAGAATGGAGAGCTTTGTATCTCCATTGCTTCCTTCCTCACCCTCCTTAAAATCATCAGAATCATATCATTGGTCTAGCTCTCTATTATCCTGATTAACTGAATATTCATAGTTAGAGGAGATAAAATTTCTTTGAATAAATAAAGCTGCTTTATGTACAGGGTCTGGGGAATATGCAAAGATTTTTTGTTCTTCCTTGTTTTACTCGGATGACTTGCCTAAAACATCTTCTTACCTTAGTAAATGGAATCTTTTGGTGAGTTTCCGAGAAAGTTCCAGGGCAGATTCCAGGTAATTAAGACAGTGCATTGCCCCATTTTTCTAGGTAGTGCTAAATAACAATAGTTGCATTTGTTTACATAAATGGTCTTCTCAAAGAAAGTAAGTAAAATACTTAGGCTTTAAAAATGTTGGCTACTGTTTACTGCATAAATCAGTCAGAAATTGAGATCGAAAGACCCAAACATTCCGTCTATCCAAGTCACTAGTGGTCTCTTACATAAAATGGAAGCAGCAAGCTATTGAGAATTCCCCATCTGCCCCACCTCAAACCCAAGCACAAATCCTGGGGCTGACATCCTCACCTGGAATCTCAGTTGCTCGAAACCCTATTACTTACACTTTGAAATTTCTCTTTCATGCTTTCAGGTCCCCAAACGAGATCCTACTCCTTAACAACAGATGAACCCACCTACTTCTCCAAGAAAATAAAGACCATCCTTTCTCTTCTCCTGCACAGCCATGCAGCTAACATGTCTTAAGCATCTGCTATCTGCCAGGCAGTATGCTAGAAAGAATATGCCTGAGAGAAAAATAAGATGTAGTCCCTGCCTTCTAGAAATGCATCGTCTAGTAAAGAGGAGGATGTGGGAAAAAATAACTAAAAATATAGCAAGTGTAGCTGAATAGGATGGGACCATCATTCACAACAAGCAGAGCTTTTATAAAAGCAAGTGGAAATAAAAGATATAGTTATCTAGGATTTTTCGCTGAATTCATTCTACTTCTTATATTCTAATTTATTATTATTTCCCTGTCCATTGTCTATGACTTCTCCCTGATTCAGTATAGGGAAATGTAGATGCAAGATACATTCTAAACCATCTTAAAAATTCAAGTTAATCTAATAAGTTATCATGGTGCTTAACACCTTAGTTCTGGGGAAGATGGTTCACTGCCGAGTTATTTACAGTACAGTGTGAGTTAGCACAAAATAAATAGGGCCTTTTTAAAACAAGAGAATCACAATGGCCTCAGTTCAGCAATGACCATTTTTAGTGACAGGAATATATATGTCAACAGAAAGATGGTCACAAATTGATGACCTTAACCTTGAACCAGAGTTTTAAAAAAACTCAAAAATTGTATTCTGTCTTTGTTAATGACACAGATCATAACTTCCAGCAATAAAACTTCATTTATCAGCCTTTCCTTTCTAGTCCACTGGAAGTCCCACCTCTACCGAGTACTCCGTGACACCAAGCAAGTCTCTTGAATACTAAAATGATCATAAGAACCTGTCTAACTCATGGAAATATTATGGGAGTCAAATCATAATAGATCTAAAATGTTTTAAAAGTTTTAAAAGTACTATAAATAGGCAATGTATGATATTATTAAAAAATTCCAAAATTCGTTTGCACTGGTGTGGCACTAAGGTCACCTCAGCCCCCTGAACTGTGGTTGTTGGTAGAAAAGTGAAAAAGCTCATGAAAAGCTCGTGGACTGCCTGGGGAAGAAAGCAACACCCAGCCAGAAAATCTGCCCATTGCTGGGAAGAAAGAGGGATGGGAATTGCTTGAAAGCTGTGACAGTGAATTTGATGTGTCCTTTTGTCTGGGCTATGATGCTCAGTTCTTTGGCCAAATACTAGTCTAGATGTTGCTGTGAGAGTATTTTTTAGGTGGGATTAAGTGAATCAGTCCCCATTATGTGGGTGGGCCTCATCCAATGAGTTGAAAGCTTCAAGAGAAATGCCTGAGGTTTCCCAGAGAAGAAGGAATCCCCCTCAAGACTGCAACATTGACTCTTACCTGAGTCTTCAGCCCTCTGGTTCACCCTGTAGATTTTGGACTTGCAGCCTCCACAATCATCCTACAATTGTGGAAGCCAATTCCTTAAAATCTCTCTCTCTTTCTATCTCCTTTCTCCAAATATTTTCTCCAATTTTATTTATGTGTTTACTTTCCTGCGCAAAGAAACATATGGCAACATTTTACTCAAATGACATCATACTGGATATACAAGATTCAAAACTTTTGAATCTTGTTTTTGCCCCTAATATATTAAGTATCATTTTTCCATGCTCTTAAATATTTGAACATTTTGTTAACAGCAAATAATCCATCACATAACTGAGCTATGTTATATGTTTGCTATTTGACTATACCTAGGCTTTTTGATGATTTCATTGTATTCTTTCAAGTACATAGCACTTTGTCCTTGCATGTAAAGCCAGCGAGGTGCTGCTTCTGGGATCTGAGGTCTCTGGAAGTCAGGATCAAAAGTGTTGCATTTGGCAGATGTATACTTATTTCCAAATTCATCAGGTTGTATATGTTACAAATGTATAGTTTTTTTGTATGTCCAAAGAAAAGTGTTAGACTTGGTTCTCCCTGGTACAGGCTGGAGTTCATTATGAATAAAGAGCTTGTTGCCAATTCAGCCTTTAGCCAGAGTGAGTCTGACCTGGCATCAAAAAACACCATGATTCTGGAGATAACCACAAAAATCTAAACCCACCATAAAGGTCTTTGTGGCAGTCATGTGGGCTTCTGGTCCCTGATTCCATGTCATCATCACCATGAAGAACATGCATCTGTTTGCAATTAACATAGCAATGTTTTTGACTCGTCCAATATTTGCTGAATTCTATTAAGTTCCTCAAAAGAATGAAAATAAAAAACAAAGAAAATGAAAGGAGGAAGAGGAGTTGTGAACGAACTTGTATGGAATCTCATACAAGGAGGGTACTCTGTACTCTGTCTACCCATTTACACTACAAATTATGAGATAGAACTCAAATGTGCACTTATGAGTGGTGAACAGAATGGATGTTCTTGGAGAACAAAGAGCCACATGGTAGCATGGCAAACCACATTAGTGTTTCTCGAAGCACAATTGACTGGGGAGTTTCAGGGCCTGACTCTCCTCCCACTGCAGATCTCTCTCCTCATCCATTATCCTCACTGACAGAGAGCCTGGTCTGAGTCCCCAGAGCCAATGACAGCTCCGAGCAGCTGGATTCTCAGAGACAGTTAAGTGGCATTTTTTCCCCAATTACTCTTCTCAGACTTTAGACGGGAGAAAAAAAACATTTTGTGAAATGGTGATGGTAATGGCAAGAATTAATTTGTGGATGTAGTTAAATGCAATTTTAGCAATCCCTTGAAATGTACCATATGCTGAGCACTTCACTGGTACAGACGGCTGTTGCCTTTAGGAAATTGATTTCTGGGTCTCACGTTCTATTATTTAATATATTTTACAGATTTCCTTTTATTTATTTACTTTTTGCCAAATTTTAGAAGTAACTGTTCCTTATGAAAGCTAGCTTTTATTTTTAAAACTAAAAAATCGTCCTACCTAACTATTGCTAGGGGACTCAGTAAGACCTATTTGTAGTCTCTAGTAATCCTATAAGCTAAAAGAAGATTAAAAGGATTTTTTTCTCCTAGAAACTTAAAGGTTAAAATTTGTTGTATATGTGAAAGTGACTATCTTACAATAAACTTATATTAAACTGAAATTTAAATAAAATTAATAGAGTTTCTAAATTACGGAGAAATATATATGATGTATATATATATATATACCATATATATATGATATATATATATATATATATATCATAAGGAAGGAAGGAAGGAAGGAAGATTTGGAGTTGATAGAAAAGTAAACAAAATGGACAAAAATTATTGCCCTCATGGGGCTTGCACCTAGAAGGGAAAGACATGTCTTTGCACTAAAATAAATTCCACTTTAATCAAGGAGACAATGCTTAAGTGCTTGAGAAATAATGAACTGACAATGAAACCATGATATAAGACATTTCAAATTTTTAAAAATATCTATTTGGTATTATTTAATTACAAAATCTTATTTGTGAGATAAATGGTTAGAGATAGAATTGCATGGAACCCAAAAATTCAACTGGTAAATTATCTTTAGATTCTCAGTAAGTGCTAGGTAAGGAATTGGGGAAAATAGCATAGTATTAAAGGCATCCTCATACCTTAGCAAAAACATGCTTCTATAGGTTGGCAATAAACAGCATGGAGAAGATGGTGGCCATGGTTTCACAATGTTTGTGACTTCTAACGAAGGGACAGGTGTACAACAGAATCAGAAAACATTCCCAATTAGAGGCACCCAGGTAGCTTCAGCCTATCAAGCATCAGATTCTTGGTTTCAGCTCAGGTCATGATCTCAGGGTTGTGAGATCGAGCCCCGCGGCAGGCTCCATATCGGCCATGTAGCCTGCTTAAGATTCTCTCTCTCCTTCTCCCTCTGCCCCTCCCTGCCTCTAAAAATAAAAAAAGAAAGAAAACATTCCCAATTGCTACAGTGCAATAAAAGAAAATAGATGTCTGGCTTGAACAACAATGTTTTTGGTGTGAAAAGATGGAATGTAGTACAAGAGAGTGACTATCTTATAATAAACTGTAGTCTAGATAACATTTAGAACTAACCAAAATAGTACACAAAGAAAACCAGCAAAGGACAATATACTTTGAGAGGTCCAGCAGAATGCAAAACTAGCCTAAATGTCCAATTAAAATCCTGAGATTGTCAGCTTAGTGATGCCTTACCTTTATGCAATGGTAAGCTGATCCTTAATCATTTTCATTTTATTATAAATAATTACAAATGTTAAGCTGTTGTGTTAATTTGTCTTAGATGAAGGGGTATATTTTAAGATCAGGAGTTGTGGGAAGGGCTGCAGACCGAGAAATTAAAGCTACTATAAAATCTTTATTTCCAAGCCATCCTGAGCTTCAGAATTATATTTAAAACACCCACTAGTCATCTCCCTGGAATCCCTTGGGCACCTCTGACTTAATGTTGTCCTAAACTGAACTCTGTATCTTGTTCAATATCCCATTTCTTCATCTCAAGTAACAGTTTCTACGCAGACTGGCAGCTGCAAACCTGAGGGTCTCTCTCCCTCCCTCCCTCTCTAACCGCCCCCCCCCTTCCCTTTCTACTGAGGCTCTGGTGATATCTCCTCTCTCCATCACCAGGTCCTCATTAGCTTTCCTCTGAGTCAGGTTACCAGCCTTCTGAGTGAACTTCCAGAACATCCTCCATTCCACATTCACACCAACAAACCTGATCATAGATACCTTTGCTCTAACATCTTTTTGGGCTTGCTTCTGCCTACACACTCCTATAAACACAACATTTCTTATCTCACGCATGCATATTCATTTGTAAATAATATACGTACACAACTACTGCATTAATATATTGTATACATAAGAAAACATAAATGGGCGCCTGGGTGGCTCAGTCAGTTAAGCATCCGACTCCTGGTTTCAGCTCAGGTCATGATCTCAGGGTGGTGAGACTGAGCCTCACATAGGGCTCCGAGCTGGGCATGGAGTCTGGGATTTTCTCTGTTCCTTTGCCCTTCCCCCAACTCAGGCACTCTCTCTCTCTCACTCTCTCTCAGAATTAATTAATTTTAATTTTAATTAAAAAGAGCACATAAAAATTGACATTTTAAAGGGTGAGATAAAAATGAAATATTTTATATTCTATTTATTAATTATAGGTAAGATATTTTGTTATCACTAAAATGTTACCGAGTAAGAATCATGTGGTTGAATATGCTTCATAATTTTTGGAACGTTTTATTGCCTTATGATAAAGCAACTTGAAACCTGGTCCCAAGTGAAATTTATATCAATGTTTGGTTTGATGTACCTCAGAGAGAACTACATATACAAACACACAGGGAATAGATGATTGGATGAGCTTATGAAATTATGATACTCCTTTTTCAAAATCATCTACCAATTTTGCAAGGGCTTTTGTGAAAATTCACTAATGCTTGTACCATTCATGTTATCTTTAATCTTTTTAAGTCATTTATCCATTTTTTGAGTCTTAGATTAGCCAAACTAGATAATATACATAAATCCACTTAACCAAGCACATATGAACTGCTAATAAGTCAGTTTGATTTATGAATGAGTAAGGAGGTTAGGGACACCCCCTCACTGTGGTGGATCCCAACCCTTCCCTCACAATTCCTTGTACCTGATAAGTCTCTCTGACATGCAGACCAAGCAAGAGCACCAATGTCAGTCCATATTCTTTCCCACACCCCAGCATATCATCTCACACAACCCCAGATTGTTCCCACTCTATCTGGAGAGACCTTTGGCCAATGTCTTACATCCAAACTTCTCAGCTGGACACACCAGGCATTTCCTTGTCTATCCCACTGACCTCTCCAGTCTCGTCCTATTCTTTAGCCACATTAAACTTCTCATCATTTACAAATCTCTGATCATATTTGCTTTCACATTCCTTCTCTGGAATATCTGCCCACATACCCTGTCTCACCTCAAAACACCTCACCTGGTATTCTCTTCTTCATCCTTTAAGACCCAACATAAATGGAAGCCCTTCTCTAACTTTCTTCCTGCCTGTCCAGTGTTCTCTTAGCATTTTATTCATACCTTTTAATACACCTCAAGCCACACTATGCACTCATTCATCTTTCCCTATATTCTAAGTCCCTTAAGACCAAATACCATTTAGGTAAACTTAGCACATAACAGAGTCCCCAGTAGAAGGCATCACAAAACTGTTTGCAGAATAGATTACAACTTAGGAAAGTTGAAGTAATTTCAAAATTAGAAAAGCCAAAGATGAGCAAATCTCGGCTGAAGAATCAAAGACCATTAGAAAGAAGATTCTAAGGAAATGCAAGAAATCAATTTCCTATTATTCTCATACTGGCTGACCAGTGTGGGCAAGATATAGAGAAGTGGCAAAGAAAATGCAATAAACCAGAAATTTAGCAAAAATTGGCTGTGTTGTGTCCCAGAGGGTCCCAAGGTGAGTTGGTGGTCATCCCATTGGTCTTCAGAAAGCTATTTGCGCTTCATGGAGCTGCAAGAGAAAACTTTAAGAGATTTCATCTCTTGGGCTCTGAGACCAAGCAGATAATTTTGAAGATAACTCCACCCTTTAAGAGATAGCTACTAATCAACAAATTAATTAATTATATCTGCTGCCTTCAGGATGTACAGTGTTAAAAAAAACAAGCTGAATATGGAAAGTACTGATTCTTCTACAACTGGTCTACATCTGTTCTAAATAGCATATATAAATATTCATGTCCAACTTATTTCATTGTATATGAGAGGTTTTTTTCAATGTCATATAAAATCATAGCTCACACAGTGGCTTTGTAAGTGTCAAGGTAACATTTTGCCCCTTTTGAATGTTCATTAAACATAGGCTGTGATATATATACCAACATATATCATATAATAAACATTTTTCCTTCCGGCATTTTATGTTATGGAGATATAGTTTTTGCTAGTGGACATAACTAAAAATTGGGACTTGGGTGAGTCATTTAAGTTCTCCCCTTAACTTCATCTATAGAATAATACTTTTTAGCTAACTCATGAATATTTACTCATAGGAGTTCATAGGGTGCTTTGAAGGTGGCACTGTTTCTTATTTCAACATTTACTCTGTAACTAGACACTAGAGTCATCACAAGGCAGTGATCCCTGTGAAGCTGTCATCTTGTGCCACTTTCACTACTCATCTTGATAAATGCTATCATAGCTTGATAATGAACACCTCCATCCCAGTCTTACATGGTCTAACTGATACATTTATAAGTGGTTCACTGTAACGTATCTCTTGAGGTTATGATTTATACTAAAAGAGGCATTAGAGCTCAGCAAGGACTCAGAGCTAAAAATAAATCAGATAAAATGAAAAAGATCTGAGCAAACAGTTTAAAAGATTAACTGATAGACTCTGCTTCTCCTTTCTAATCCCGCATTTTCAATATTTGCGGAAACGTGTGATTGAAGCTCTCAGAATATTAGCTTTAGGAAGATGCCGCTGTTATGTAAGAATATTTGTTTGGGAATAATTTTATGAGAGGCAAGTGTTTTAAAAGGGGTGCCACTGACAGATGTGGGCAGAGACAGCACAGAATTGTTGGGATCCAAAGCACTATTCAGTGCCCAGCTACATATTATAATCATCTATATCTGTAGAGCATTTTAGCACTTAATAGCATTCATTCATCAATGCTTTACTTCTTATAAACCTATGAAGTGTGGGGAGATGAAGGAAGTAAGTTTAGCTGATAGAATCTCTGCTTTTCAGAGAAAAAAGGCCCCCAAAGCTTATTGAAAACCATGATTTTATTTTTCTCACACTGATGTGAGTGATTTTTTTCTATGGATTTTTTTTTGACTGATTTTTACTCACAAGGGTACATTTCAACATTTCTTTGAAGATGTCAAAGGCATAATTAAGGTGATCGTAGGAGAAACATGGGACAAGTTGATCCTGTGGAAATATTTCATTCTACATGAACATGTATTCAATCTTCCAGTAGAGAGTGACCATCAGTGTCAGCAAAATTAGCAGATTTGCTTGTGTTGATGTAACTTTACTTATTTAATGGTTGGTGTGTCTTCCAGGATATAATCAAGATGGAAGATATTTCCTGGCCCCTGGGTCACAGAAGACTTTGAATGATCAATGCCTGGAGTAGACTGACCTTGGCTAAATCATAAGGTGACCCTGACAGGCAGAGACACAGAATTTTTTTGCTTTTAAGCATCTCCCTACATAATTATATTATATAATAATAAAAACAACAATAACGCTTTTCCAAATACTCCACACACAACAGGATACCCTCCTCAAACTGGTAATCTGTGCTCATCCCCTACTATATTATACATTATATATATATTATATATATATATATATATATATATATATATACACACTATTTTCAGTGTAATTTCTGTGGTAGGCATACTCCTGTTCACCAAGATTTCTACTTTTTTTTTTTTAACCTATTTCTGAGTAAAAACACCCTTAAAATTAGGTAATGACCATGTGGTTTCTTTGACCAGTGACATGTCTCTTCTGGGTAAATACATTTAAGGTTTGGTGCACAGTTTTCCATACTCTCTTTCCCCTGCCATGGAGCTTACAAAGAGGTGACTGGAATGAAACAGGCTACAATGATGAGTCACCCTGAGAGCTGCCTGGAGATTTTCCATGAGCAGGAAATTAACTCATATTAAGCCACAGAGGTTTTGGTGGTATTTGTTACAGCAACATAATCTAGCCTCCCCAGACTGATACAGTTTCTCACCAGCTCAATTGACATTGATCACCATTTGTGCAGCAGCCCCTAGCTGTTTATGTAGCTGTTATACCAGTAAGTTGTGTTTATGCATGAATCAGCCTCAGTCACCATGGAAGGCGAAGTCTCAGAGAAATAGCTGGGAGCAATGGGAAGGTACTGGGATGATTATATTGGGTGTCCCACACCTTGCCAGGTCCCTGAATTAGCACTAAGGGCTTCCCGATGCAAATTGCCATCTTGATTTATTACCAAGGAGGTATCAGTTTTATGAGAAGAAGGAGGAGTTCAATTTAGAATACACTGAAACTTCTAAGGCGACTGGGAAATTGAGTTGGAAACGCCTAGCAAGCCATTGGTAATGTGGAAATGGGGCTTGGAAACAGGCTAAGAATGTGGGTATATATTCAGAAGTAATCTCCGTACACTTGAAAGTTGAACATAAAAAATGAATAAAATTCCAAAGGAAATGGCAGAAAAATGAGGAAAATAAAAAGCAGAAAAACACGTCTTAGGAAATACTCATACTTAGGGCTGGAGAGAGAAGAAGCAAGGAAGAGAGATATGAGAACAATGATGACAATACCCATTCATTTTGAGAGCTAAGAATACCGTATCTTCATTAATAAATTCATTTAAATTTAAATTTCAAGGTTTTTAATGAGGATAAAAAATGTACTACTCCTTAACAATCCATTTACTCTCTCAGATATTAAAATAGATTACCCATGCGACAGGCAGCTGGACATTATCTGTAATAAAAAGCAAATGATTTTTTAATTCAGCGTCCCAGAACTAATTTATCAAGATTTCAAGTTTTGCAGAAGAAAAGAACTTTTAAACATGTATGATTTGCTCCACATTGTAGTCTTCCATTTACTCAACAGAATTGTTCTACACATCTGGCCAGTGCTTGGTAGTTTGAGGGTGCAGTTGTCATTCTAGCACTGGCTGCCTCAACCCCTAACTGTTCCCACTACGTGTTGGGCTTTGTGCCAGCTTTGCTCCTGCCAGGAAGACCCCAAGAGTTAATTAGCTAAACAGTTCCTGAACCCTAGGTATGTGTGCCAGACACCAGGTGCCTTTTACAGGTTTTCTCATTTAATCTTCAAGACAACCCTATGAGGTGGATATTAGTAGTATTTCCATTTTACAGCTTGGGGAGCTTAAATGTTAAGAACCTTGCCCAAGGTCACAGAGTTATCAAGTGATGCATCAGGACTCAAATTAGGTTGGCCAATGCCAGAGTGGGTGCTCTAAGCTTTTCTGCTTCAAAGTTTGATCCTCAAAACCAGCAGCACTAACATTACCTGGGAGTTTGCCAGAAATGCAGGATAGCAGTCGGGATTCCAGACCTACTCAATCAGAATTTAGTTTAAACAAGGCCCCAGGCTGACCCATCTGCATATTAAAGTTTGGGAAGCACTGTGCTAAGCCACTTCACTATGCAGACTTCACTTTAAAGGATGCTCGGGAGAAGGAGGTACTCTTCCCCCCCCCCCCCTCCACTTGCAATTGGGTGGGGATGGGGGCAGGGAGAGGAAGTAAAGTTTGTGTTCTCCAAGGGCAAAAGGAAGGATTCAGACAACAGGTTCGTGCAGTTGAGAGCAGCAAGGGTCAGGAACACTTCCAAAAGCAGCAGATACTAACTAAGCTGGGTCTTGAAGCCAGAACATTTTCTCAATTCATTTCATTAAAAATAGGTACTGTTCCAAATGGACCAGTGCCCACATCAATAATCTGTAGTTAGCTTCTCCAGCCTGGATTCCGTTTTCCAAACAGAATCCAATATCCACAGCACCAAAAAGCAGATTGGAAACCTCAATGAAACTTGCTAGGATTGCATTATCAATCGTATTATCCGGTTGAGAATTGCCTGGTTTGATTAACAATGTTCACGACAAAATTAGTTTGTCCTTTATTATCAATTGTTCCCCCCCCCCCCCCCCGTAGGAGTACAAACACCTGGTCTAAGAGGCGGAAGCACGTCGGTTGGCGAGCAGGCTCCCAGCCACAGGTGATTAATTCAAGGTGTGGCGTCGCCTTTTCAAGACCCCATTCTCAGGGGTGCCGGCCTCCCTTCTCCTGGGTGGGGCCCAGCAGTCCAGCTCCCTGTGGCTGGCACTTTATTCCGTGTCACCAACGCACTCTGGCTTCCAAGGGCCCCGACCCGCGTGCCACCTTCCAACCAGCCCGCCGACGGGTCACCTCGGACCCGGACGTGTCCCGGGCTGGGGTCTCCACCTGCGCTCCGCACCCTCGGGCAAGGGTGGCGCGGGCCCGGCTCTCCCGGGGGGACTAGCGGAGCGGCGGTGGCAGACGGCGAGTCACGTGTGGCAGTGGGGGCGGAGCGCAGCCGGCCGGGTGGGTGGAGAAAACAAAGCCCCCAGCTGTCAGTAGGGGAAGGAGGCGGCAGCGCCGGAGCAGGTGAGTCAAGTGCATTTAAAGCGGTACCGCCCTGGCGCACCCCGACACCTCCTGCCCTGGCGCAGTCCCTCCCAGGCCCGGCGCTGGCCGCGCCTCCTCCCGCAGCCGGGGGGCTGCAGTCCGCGCGTCGCGGAGCCGGCGGGACCCCGGGTCTCCGTGCCCGCAAGAAGTTGTGCGGGGGTCGGCGGCGCGGCTCCGGGGTGTGCACCCGCCGCCTTCCCGCGGGCTGCACCTCTCCTCGGTAGCCCCGGCGCAGCGCCCCCGGGGAGAGGGGAGGGAGTCGGACTGCCACGCTGGCAGATGCAAAGTGGACTAGCTCCGGGGTGAGGGCCGGGGCCGGCCGGGGCCGGGACACTTGGCGCTGGCGCAGAGGGGGCTTGGGGGTGCGCGCCCGGCGCGCGCAGACCCGGGGGCGCCCGACTTGGGGCGCCGGGACTGAGAACCCAGGGCGCTGGCAGGGGCAGGCCAGGAAGTGCAGCGCGCTGGCGCTGGCGGGCTGGGGATCAAACCCTGGCCCCCCGGTCCTGCAGCCGCCCCGGAGCTTGCCCTCCGTCCGCCCCCCGTGTCCAACTCCGGCTCCCGCTGGTGCTTCTGACGCCCAGGACTCGGGAGCCGAGTCTGGGGAAAAGAGAGCGGGTTGTTACTCTGAGCCCAAGGGGTTCTTCTGCAGGGAGCCCAGGGCGCAGGGCCAGGGCTCCTCGGCGACTCCCCACTCTGCTTCCGTAGCAAATTCTTCAGTCCACCCTTAGAAGGGCTGCGCCAGAGCCCAGAAATCCCACAAAGGGCTGCAAGGAGGGGTGGGCACCGAAAGACACCCCCCCCCCCTGAATGTGGAGCGCTCGGTCATGCAGACTTTCAAACCCCGAAAGGGCTCGTGGGTTTGGTCACCCCTTGAGTCACTCTGTCACTCCCGTGCCAAGTGCCGCCCAGCGCAGGAGGCAGAGCTCTAACCCCGGAGGAAGGGGCGCTGCAGCCATTCGATCCGGAGGAGCCTTTGTCTTAACCCCCCGTCCCCTTCTGCTAGTCTTCGCCGGGTCAGTAGCGCGTGGAGCAATTAATATTCTGAACAGTAGCCGTCCGTTCACCCCGGCACCAGCCAACCCTGCTGTCCCCTCCCTGCGGCTTCTCTCCATCACTTGCTCACGTCCTCTCTTCCAAAAACGTGGGACGTGGTCCAGGCCCGCGAAGCAAGAGGAGGTCACGAAGCGCGCTCCGAGGCCGTCACGTGAAATGAAGGGTTAAGCGTCCGAACCTGCACCCGCCCTCCCGCGAGGAGACGGAAGAACTTTCTTGATTAGCATAGTATCTACCCCGGGGCCGCGCTGCGAGGCGGCTGCTGGGCTCGGCGCGGCCGGCCGGGGTGGAGCGTGCGCTCGCGTCTTGGCTGTGCGTTGACGCAGCACCTGCTTCTCATCGGAGAGGACCCGAGGCTTGCAGCTTTGCCGAACAGGACTCTGTGGAATGAAACAGAACAGAGATCAAAAGGTAACAGTAAGAATAGCGCCATCTGAGATGCTTCCCCCGAGCACTAAATTTGGCGAAGTTTTTCGAAAGCTAAGGGCGGAGATGGCCCTTGTCTAGACAGTGTTCCTGCTAAAAATGCCCCCTTGCTCTGCTTCGCTAGCGTTCTTTGCGGCTGCCACCCTGAGTTATCAGGGGACTAAGTGTCAGTAGGTCTCTGAGACAGGTTGGGAGGCCACCGGGTAGGTGGTCAGTAGTTATGCTAAACTGGTGAGGTTCACTTGCTTGGGGAGGAGTGAGGCTTGTCCAGTGCAGAGGTTCCCAAACTTTGCTGCCTGTTAGAATTACCTGCGGAGCTTTGGAGAAGTCCTGATGTCCACATGTCATCCCAGCTCATTTAAATCAGACAGTTTGGAGGTGCGAGCCAAGCATCGGATTTGTTATGTTTTATTAATCTCCAGGTAATTTCATTGTGCAGCAAAGTTTGAGCATTACTGACGTGGGGGAAAAAAACCAGAGTTCAGTGGCCAGCAGCTGCAAGCGATGCTCGACAAGATGCCAGTTTAACTACTTGGGCGGGTGGGGGAGATGACGCTGAAACTGGAGTGTTGCTGACGAACGCCCTAGGGCGGGGGACTGTCATCTGGCAGCTTGGCTGGCGGTGACACCTGCCACATCATCTTTCACCCTCTCTTGCCTTAGGTCCGGTTCTTACTGGAAAGATCGAAGTTCACTGTCATGCCTGGTTTCTGCACGGTTGTTAAGGAGACGGGTAGAAACTTTCATTCCCATGATGACTCACGTGCGCAGGCCGTGGGGAAACCCAGCAGAAACTAACTGGGAGCAGCCTGGTGAGTCAGCAGGCTGCACTCCAAGGCGGAGCCCGGGCGATAGGAAGTAATTACGTCCAGTGCTTCTTGACTGCGCACTCTTCCACTCCTTTGAAAGCATATTTGATTATGTGATCAGGATTTGCTTGCTTATGGAAGCCCATCCCTTTTCCAGCACCTATCCTACCAGCTTCATTACTGGTGCTCTCTCCTGTTAGAAGGGGAAGCACAAAGCCAAGGAGGCATCTTGTAATTTCCTCCGTGGGAGGCACATAAAAAGAAGCAATTGGAGAGTACCGACTCCTTAGGGTTATTTCAATTATGTGAAGTAGAGAGGATGAATTTGCAGCCCATAAACTTTGAATACGGAGAAGTCAAATACTGTTTGGTTACAGGCTCAGTGCTGGATTCAAGGATCTATTGAAATAGAAATCATACCTAAGATTTTGCAAGAAATGTTGCTATTAACCAATGATTTCTTGTTTTTTAAAAAAAATTTCCTAAGGCATACCTGACCCTAATAAAATAACCTGTCTTAAAGTATACACAGATTTTTAAATAAACTTTCTTATTATTGCTATTAACTTCAGTTTTTATACCTCTCCTTTCTTTCATTATTCTTTATATTCCCATGACTCTTTCCATCATTGCCTAAATGCTTCCTTCCCCATGCTGTTTCTTTAAGGGGGAACAGCAGTGCCTGGCACACAGCAAGCATTCGATGTTGTCAGCTATGGAACTTTGTTGGACTCTCTCATAGCCCCTAGGTACCCTGCTTGGTATTCTCTCCTAGGGGCCTTTGTGTCTGCAGCAGCCATAGCACAGAGGATAAGACCTTTCATGCTCTGGATGCTACTCGTTTATACTGAACATTTTCAAAAGGTGGGGAGAACATTTGTAAGCAAAGCATCCTGAGTACATACAGTTTCATTAGTTTCCAAGACAGATATTCTGGATATGTAGGACCTGAAGGTCTGTTTCAGTTCTTAAGTGCTATAAAATGGTAGCTCATTTGTTCATTTACAGTTTTACATAAAATAAGGTAGCATTTTTTTTAGCATAAAATAATTTAAAGACAATTTAACTAGTAATTGTTAAACCTAACTGCATTCTCACGGATCAAAGGTTCACTTCATAAGTTTGCTCTCTGACAATTATTATGGGGGAAAAAAATCCAACTATACAGATGCCTAAACGAATCCATGAAGCTAGAAGAGTTATTTCAGAGCACAGGACAAATAGCACTTTAATACTTAAACAGCTTTTATTGTCATTGGCCTTTATTAAAATTAGCACAAGTGAGGGATGCCTGGGTGGCTTAGCGGTTGAGCATCTGCCTTCAGCTCAGGGTGTGATCCTGGAGTCCTGGAATCGAGTCCCACTTTGGGCTCCCTGCATGGAGCCTGCTTCTTTCTTTGCCTGTGTCTCTGCCTCTCTCTATGTCTCTCATGAATAAATAAATAAAATCTTTTTAAAAATAGCACAAATGTATTTAAATAGCCAGCATATTTAAAAACGAGAAGTTGGAAAATAAATAAATAAAAACGAGAAGTTGGTTGTGTTCTTTGACAGATACCATGAAAAATAAATGTTAATAAGAATTTCCAAAGGCCAAAATGATGTAAATGAACCCATTCTCATTTCTGTGTAGCTTAGAAAAGGACTAAGGATGCACTTCTGAAATCCCCATCCCTTTTTTTGGGAAGTGTAAGATATTGAAAGACTGAAATGTAGTCTAGATGACTGGGTCTAATCCAGATTCATCAGAAACTGTTAATCAGAGGATAGTGTAAACCTAGGTCCGCAGTATTTACAAGTAGGACAAAAGGAATGAGGTACAAAGAAGGTGTGTCATCTCAATTTTAGAAACTCTCAAGTTTTTGAAAACAGATGAGAATCATTCCGTTTTTTTTACCTTAAATTTATACAGCCCTTTGATTTTTTTTCTTAAGATTTATTTATTTATTTGAGAGCGAGCAAGCGCGAGCATGAGTGGAAGGGACAGAGGAAAGGGAGAGAGAATATGAGACTATATACTGAGTGTGGAGCCCAAGGCGGAGCTCGATCTCAGGACCCTGAGATCAGGACCTGAGCTGAAATCAAGAGTCAGAAGCTTAAATGACTGTGCCACACAGGCGCCCCCCAGCCCTTTGGTCTTATTAACATATCAGGGCCTAAACAGAACTGGATAGATAGAATTCCCAAGTGCTAAAAAACGCAAGTCCCAAAACTAAATGATACTCCAAACTCCTTGTCCAGAGTCTATTACATCATGCAGCTGTTTCTTGAATAGGGTTGGGTATAATCTTGCTTGGAGGTTTTGGCTAGATAAGTTCAGTTCTAATTTTCTGCTTTCTCCTTAAAATAGGAGAAACTGAGTGCCTGGGTGGCTCAGTTGGTTAAGCGCCTCTGCCTTCGGCTCAGGTCATGATCTCAGGGTCCTAGGATAGAGATCACATCAGGCTCCCTGCTCAGCAGGAAATCTGCTTCTTCCTCTCCCTCTGCTGCTCCTCCCACCTTGGGTTTGCTTGCTCTCTTTCTCTCTCTCCCCATCAAATAAATAAAATCTTAATAAAATAAAATAGGAGAAACTATTTACATACATCATGCTCTCACTTGACTTTACTCTTAAGTAATCAACCTTTGGATTGGGCCAACGCCCACAAATCCGAGCCATCATTAGCTTCTTATCCAGATAACTAAAGTAGGCAGTTTGAGAATCTTTGCCCAAATTACAGAAGCATAAACTTTCTTGTTTTAGGAGCCCATATAGATTCATCACCATTCAACAAAAACGTAAATGCCCTGTACAACTTCTTTACTAAATAGTCCTTCAGTCTCCACTTCAGGGTCTCCTTCACCACCACACATTCCATCCACAGTATTTTCTGCAGCCTTCACCCACTGGAGGCCACAGAGAATAAAATAATAAAACTCATATATTTACCTGAAACCCTCTTAAATACTTAAGTGAATTTATTCTCCCTAATCAGGAAAATCTGGCTATAGTATTTTGAATCTATTAATCACACAAATTTTTGCTCCACATTTGCCACCATAAATTTCAAGAGAAGTCTTCAGAATTGTGATTTGTTATACCAGAGTTATAGAATATGATTATTGGTAAATTGCCTCCTAGTAAAACCTAATCATCTACATACTTCAAAAATGACTACTGACAAACTTCGTGTAATGGCACTAGGCTTGCACTGAGTTGAAGCCCATGGCTGCATCTGTTTTGCAGATTAACAAACTATGGCCCACTGGTCTGTTGTTGTATGTCCTATGAACTAAAACTGGTTTTGGTATTTTTTTAATGGTTGAAAACATCTAAAGGAGAACAATATTTTGGGATCCCTGAAAATTATACAAAATGCAAACCTAAGTGTTCAAAATGGTTTAATTGAGCTTCAGTCATATTTTTTTTAAGATTTTTACTTATTGAGAGAGCATAAGCAGGGAGAGGAGCAGAGGGAGAAGCAGGTTCCCCATGAGCAGGGAGCTCTACTCAGGGCTTGATCCCAGGACCCTGGGATCACAACTTGACCTAAGGCAGCCACTTAACCAACTGAGCCACCTGGGCCCCAGATTTGAGATTTTTCATTAACTGTCACTCTATACACTTAAAACATGGTGTGGTAATGTGCTGTTTTTGAAAATAGCACTATGCTTGTATATATATTTTTTCTCTTTTATATATTTAAGATCAATTACTACTTGTAAAAACAGTACTCATTAAATAATCAGATTTTCATACAGTCACATCACTAGAGGCTGACAATATGCCATGGACAACTTAGTTTGAAATTTCCAGATTCAAAAACACATCAGATTATGATCTAGAAATTCAAATTATTTGCCTTCTGCAAGGCTGGACCGAAAAATATTCTTTCTATTCTATTCAAATAGAAAGAATATTTGAAAGAACAGTAACTACATTGATAGGAACTTGTCTTACTTTTTTAAGTGTTGCCTCATAAAATTTCCTTCAGTTAAGAGAACTTCCTCTTTTTGATGACTTGTTAATGCCACTGACTACAAATGAGTTTCACTTAGATTAAGAGCAATTTTAAGGGTTGTATATATAACTGGTCCTCTTCATCCCTTCCAGAATCAGTACACTTGCAATTTAGAAACCAAAAATGGTGGTTAGGGTTCCTTTTTCACCAGATCAAACAATGCATTATAAACAATGTAAAGTTTGAGGTACCTGAGATCAGCTAAATAATTCCTATAAACAAAGCAAAAAAAAAAAAAAAGATATTTAACCCTATCCTAGGACTATTGGACTATTAACCCATTCTTGCTCCTGATAGAATAACTGGGGAGAAGGATACAGTGGCACAACTAAAGACAGACTATGTAACCAGTTCAAGTGAAAAGTAACTTTCCTCCCTTATAATTTAGAGTTCACATTTTACTAATTCCATTTTGTTTAATATAGCCTGTGCCATTAATATAACACATGTAGCTGTCACGAGAGTAGTTTCAAAGTAAAACAGTATGGAGGGTCCTCAAAAATAGAACTACCTTATTATCCAGAAATCACACTACTATTTACTTAAAGAATATAAGAACACTAATTCAAAGGTATTTGTGCATCTCTATGTTCATAGCAGCATTATTTACAATGGCCAAGATATAGCAACAGCTCAAGTGTCGATTGATGAATGGATAAAGAGGTCATGGTACACACACACACACACACACACACACACACGAATACTATTCAGTTGTGAAAAAGAATGAAATTTTGTCATTCGCAATGATGTGGATGGAACTAGAGAGTATAATGCTAAGTGAAATAAGTCAGGAAAGACAAATACCTGACTTTACTCATTTGTAGAATTTAAGAAAGAGAACAAGCAAAGAGGAAAAAATGAGAGACAAACCAAGAAACAGACTTTCTTTTTAAAGACTTTATTTATTTATTCATGAGAGACACAGAGAGGCAGAGACACAAGCAGAGGGAGAAGAGGGCTCTCTGCTGGGACCCCAATGTGGGACTCGATCCCAGACCCCGGGATCATGACCTGAGACACCCAGGCATCCCAGACTCTTAATTATAGAGAATAATCTGGTAGTTACCAGGGGGGAGGTGGGTAGAGGAATGAATTAAATAGGTGATGGGAATTAAGGCGAGCACTTGTGATGAGCACCGAGGGATGTATGGGAGTGTCAAATCACTATATTGCACACCTGAAACTAATATGCTACGTGTAACTTAGTTATTTTTTATTTTATTTTTTTTTGAGAGAGAGAGCATGTGAGCGGTGGGGGGGTAGGTGGGCCCATGGAGAAGGGGCAGAGGGAGAAGGAGAGAAAGAATCCTTTTTTTTTTTTTTTTTTGAGAGAAAGAATCCTAAGCAGGCTTTCTGCCCAGGGCTGAGCCCCACATTGGGGGCTCGATGTCATGACCTGATCGTGACCTGAGCAGAAATCAAGAGTTGGATGCTCAACCAACTTGGCCACCCAGGTGCCCCATAACTAACTGGAATTTTTTTAAAGATTTTATTTATTTATTCACAAGAGACACAGAGGCAGAGACACAGGCAGAGGGAGAAGCAGGTTTCATGCAGGGAGCCCGATGTGGGACTCGATCCCAGGTCTCCAGGATCACACCCTGGGCTGAAGGCGGCGCTAAACCTCTGAGCCACCAGGGCTGCCCCTAACTGGAATTAAAATAAAAATTAGAGTAAAAAAAAAAAGTAGTTCCAAAATTAAGAACTAATTAGATTTTACTATATTTTTACCAGAGTAAGAAATTCATAATTTTTAATTGCTTGACCAGAGGCAGAACACTCAGGCATTTTGCTAACAGGTAAACCTTAGTTTTAACTTAGAATTAATTATAAATGACATGACCAGAATGACTATTGGTATTTGGAGTTGGTAAGAGAAGGGAAAATAAGCCAGAAAAGGCAGGTAGGAAATAAGGCAATTTCTTTTAGTTTTGCTGAAGTATCTGAAGCTGTCGGATGTCATACGTAAAAGTGAAACCAGAAAACTAGATTACCCTCTTTAATAGCTTGTAAGGCTGCTTTCAACAACTAGTAGGCAAGAGGTGAGAGCGCGCCTGCCACCACCTTATACTTTCCTTCTTTTTTTCTTCAGCTTGCCAGGATTGGACCTATTAAGAAGCACCTTTCTTGATTCTAACCTAGAAACCACTATCTGCCTTTCCCACTGATCTTCTTCAGTCTCCAAAAGTAGAAAAGAGAGAGGGAGCTAGAAGGAAAATCTTTCTGCATTGCTCTCCTGCGTTCTTCCCCCAAAAGGAAACTGTTGATAGAAGACTTTTGTTAGCTTCACTTCCGGCTTGCCTTCTATCATAATTTTGTTTTCTTAAATGTGGTTTTCTGGGCACAAATCTTCTAAAAGGAGTTTCCACACATCAGCAGCAGTAGTGACCGCATGCTCTATGTGTTATTGGCAAATCCAGAGAGCTGTTCTCTATGCAGTTGGAATGTTTAAACAATACTGTCAGTGGGTCTGTTCATTTTCCATGCCAGTTATCTGTTCTCTCAGCCCTTTGGGGTAAGTTAGGATCTTGGGGAAGGGGGGTGGCATTTATCTTGGGTTGCCAGGCTAAATACAGGATGCCCAGTTAAATCTGAATTTTAGACCAACAATGAATTTTTTAGTATATATTACATATATGTATTACATAGGGTACACTCATACTAAAAAAAAAAAAGAATATTTTATCTAACTTTCAAACTTAACTAGGCATCCCATCTTTTTGGTCATTCAAAATTTGGTTTTATTTTTTTTTTCTCTTTGTTTTTGCTAAATTCACAACCCTACTTCTGTCCCATAATAGGGACCTACTTTGTCTCAAAATGCCTAGCTTTCCTGGTCTGTAAAATATTTGATCTGAGACTATATGTCCAAAATAATAGATTAGAATGTCTGAGCTGCCTTCCCCTACTAATAAATAAATAAATAAATAAATATCCAAACCATTATCTGAAGTTTTCTGCACAACTTACCTAATTAAGAGGGGAAATGAAAAGTAAACCCGAACTAGAAAATCAGCAATCTTATTTTGTAAGATATTGTAATTGTATTCTTTCTATTCTTTCAAGACCTTCCAATAGAATAGATCCATCGATGGGTAAATTATTAGCAAGTAGAATATGTGAGAAAGCACCAAGCATGTCTATGTGACATTGCTTATCAAAGTTCCAGGATCTTGAATGAGTCCAGGGAAGTTCATTCCCAGAGGATTCCAATGATGCCACGCTAGTCAGGTGATGTCCCAGGACCTGCAGTTCAGCGTTGCCTATGAGCATCTTTTTTTTTTTTAATTAATTTTTATTGGTGTTCAATTTACCCACATACAGAAAAACACCCAGTGCTCATCCCGTCAAGTGTCCGCCTCAGTGCCCGTCACCCATTCCCCTCCAACACCCACCCTCCTCCCCTTCCACCACCCCTAGTTCGTTTCCCAGAGTTAGGAGTCTTTATGTTCTGTCTCCCTTCCTGATATTTCCCAACATTTCTTTTCCCTTCCTTTATATTCCCTTTCACTATTATTTATATTCCCCAAATGAATGAGAACATACACTGTTTGTCCTTCTCCGATTGACTTATTTCACTCAGCATAATACCCTCCAGTTCCATCCACGTTGAAGCAAATGGTGGGTATTTGTCGTTTCTAATGGCTGAGTAATATTCCATTGTATACATAAAGCACATCTTCTTTATCCATTCATCTTTCGATGGACACCGAGGCTCCTTCCACAGTTTGGCTATTGTGGCCATTGCTGCTAGAAACATCGGGGTGCAGGTGTCCCGACGTTTCATTGCATCTGAATCTTTGGGGTAAATCCCCAACAGTGCAATTGCTGGGTCGTAGGGCAGGGCTATTTTTAACTCTTTGAGGAACCTCCACACAGTTTTCCAGAGTGGCTGCACCAGTTCACATTCCCACCAACAGTGTAAGAGGGTTCCCTTTTCTCCGCATCCTCTCCAACATTTGTTGTTTCCTGCCTTGTTAATTTTCCCCATTCTCACTGGTGTGAGGTGGTATCTCATTGTGGTTTTGATTTGTATTTCCCTGATGGCAAGTGATGCAGAGCATTTTCTCATGTGCATGTTGGCCATGTCCATGTCTTCCTCTGTGAGATTTCTCTTCATGTCTTTTGCCCATTTCATGATGGGATTGTTTGTTTCTTTGGTGTTGAGTTTAATAAGTTCTTTATAGATTTTGGAAACTAGCCCTTTATCTGATATGTCATTTGCAAATATCTTCTCCCATTCTGTAGGTTGTCTTTTAGTTTTGTTGACTGTATCCTTTGCTGTGCAAAAGCTTCTTATCTTGATGAAGTCCCAATAGTTCATTTCTGCTTTTGTTTCTTTTGCCTTTGTGGATGTATCTTGCAAGAAGTTACTGTGGCCAAGTTCAAAAAGGGTGTTGCCTGTGTTCTCCTCTAGGATTTTGATGGACTCTTGTCTCACATTTAGATCTCTCATCCATTTTGAGTTTATCTTTGTGTATGGTGAAAGAGAGTGGTCCAGTTTCATTCTTCTGCATGTGGATGTCCAATTTTCCCAACACCATTTATTGAAGAGACTGTCTTTCTTCCAATGGATAGTCTTTCCTCCTTTATCGAATATTAGATGACCATACATTTCAGGGTCCACTTCTGGGTTCTCTATTCTGTTCCATTGATCTATGTGTCTGTTTTTGTGCCAGTACCACACTGTCTTGATGACCACAGCTTTGTAGTACAACCTGAAATCTGGCATTGTGATGCCCCCAGCTATGGTTTTCTTTTTTAAAATTCCCCTGGCTATTCGGGGTCTTTTCTGATTCCACACAAATCTTAAAATAATTTGTTCTAACTCTCTGAAGAAAGTCCATGGTATTTTGATAGGGATTGCATTAAACGTGTAAATTGCCCTGGGTAACATTGACATTTTTACAATATTAATTCTGCCAATCCATGAGCATGGAATATTTTTCCATCTCTTTGTGTCTTCCTCAATTTCTTTCAGAAGTGTTCTATAGTTTTTAGGGTATAGATCTTTTACCTCTCTGGTTAGGTTTATTCCTAGGTATCTTATGCTTTTGGGTGCAATTGTAAATGGGATTGACTCCTTAATTTCTCTTTCTTCAGTCTCATTGTTAGTGTATAGAAATGCCATTGATTTCTGGGCATTGATTTTGTATCCTGCCACGCTACCAAATTGCTGTATGAGTTCTAGCAATCTTGGGGTGGAGGCTTTTGGGTTTTCTATGTAGAGTATCATGTCATCAGCGAAGAGGGAGAGTTTGACTTCTTCTTTGCCAATTTGAATGCCTTTAATGTCTTTTTGTTGTCCGATTGCTGAGGTGAGGACTTCCAGAACTATGTTGAACAGCAGTGGTGAGAGTGGACATCCCTGTCTTGTTCCTGATCTTAGGGGAAAGGCTCCCAGTGCTTCCCCATTGAGAATGATATTTGCTGTGGGCTTTTCGTAAATGGCTTTTAAGATGTCGAGGAAAGTTCCCTCTATCCCAACACTCTGAAGGGTTTTGATCAGGAATGGATGCTGTATTTTGTCAAATGCTTTCTCTGCATCTAATGAGAGGATCATATGGTTCTTGGTTACAGCTGTTCATAATATGTTTTTAAAATCGTTTGTATTTCCTTGGTGTTGGTAGTGATCTCTCCTTTCTCATTCATGATTTTATTAATTTGAGTCTTCTCTCTCTTCTTTTTAATAAGGTTGGCTAATGGTTTATCTATCTTATTAATTCTTTCAAAGAACCAACTCCTGGTTCTGTTGATCTGTTCCACAGTTCTTTTGGTCTTGATTTCGTTGAGTTCTGCTCGAATTTTAATTAACTGTCTTCTTCTGCTGGGGGTGGGGTCCATTTGTTGCTTTTTCTCTAGTTCCTTTATGTGTAAGGTGAGCTTTTGAATTTGAGTTCTTTCCAGTTTTTGAATGGATGCTTGTATTGCAATGTATTTCCCCCTCAGGACTGCTTTTGCTGCATCCCAAAGATTTTGAACGGTTGTATCTTCATTCTCATTAGTTTCCATGAATCTTTTTAATTCTTCCTTAATTTCCTGGTTGACCTTTTCATCTTTTAGCAGGATGGTCCTTAACCTCCACGTGTTTGTGGTCCTTCCAAACTTCTTGTTGTGATTAAGTTCTAATTTCAAGGCATTATGGCCTGAGAATATACAGGGGACTATCCCGATCTTTTGGTATCGGTTCAGACCCGATTTGTGACCCAGTATGTGGTCTATTCTGGAGAAAGTTCCATGTGCACTTGAGAAGAATGTGTATTCAGTTGAGTTTGGATGTAAAGTTCTGTAGATATCTGTGAAATCCATCTGGTCCAGTGTATCATTTAAAGCTCTCGTTTCTTTGGATATGTTGTGCTTAGAAGACCTATCTAGTATAGAAAGAGCTAGATTGAAGTCACCAAGTATAAGTGTATTATTATCAAAGTATTTCTTCAGTTTGGTTATTAATTGGTTTAAATATTTGGCAGATCCCACATTCGGGGCATATATATTGAGGATTGTTAAGTCCTCTTGTTGGATAGATCCTTTGAGTATGAAATAGTGTCCCTCTTCATCTCTCACTATAGTCTTCGGGGTAAATTTTAATTTATCTGATATAAGGATGGCTACCCCTGCTTTCTTTTGAGGACCATTTGAATGGTAAATGGTTCTCCAACCTTTTATTTTCAGGTTGTAGGTGTCCTTCTGTCTAAAATGAGTCTCTTGTAGACAGCAAATAGATGGGTCCTGCTTTTTAATCCAGTCTGAAACCCTGCGCCTTTTGATGGGGTCATTAAGCCCGTTCACGTTCAGAGTTACTATTGAGAGATATGAGTTTAGTGTCATCATATGTATTCAGTCCTTGTTTTTGTGGATTGTTCCACTGAACTTCTTCTTAAAGGGGAATTTTAAGAGTCCCCCTTAAAATTTCTTGCAGAGCTGGTTTGGAGGTTACATATTCTTTCAGTTCCTGCCTGTCTTGGAAGCTCTTTATCTCTCCTTCCATTTTGAATGAGAGCCTTGCTGGATAGAGTATTCTTGGTTGCATGTTCTTCTCATTTAGGACCCTGAATATATCCTGCCAGCCCTTTCTGGCCTGCCAGGTGTCTGTGGAGAGGGCTGCTGTTACCCTAATATTCCTCCCCATAAAAGTCAGGGACTTTTTTTCTCTTGCTGCTTTAAGGATATTCTCCTTATCTTTGGAATTTGCAAGCTTCACTATTAAATGTCGAGGTGTTGAACGGTTTTTGTTGATTTTAGGGGGGGATCTCTCTATTTCCTGGATCTGAATGCCTGTTTCCCTTCCCAGATTCGGAAAGTTTTCAGCTAGGATTTGTTCAAATACATATTCTGGCCCTCTGGCCCTTTCGGCGCCCTCGGGAACCCCAATTAAACGTAGGTTTTTCTTCCTCAGGCTGTCATTTATTTCCCTTAATCTATCCTCATGGTCTTTTAATTGCCTGTCTCTTTTTTCCTCAGTTTCCCTCTTTGCCATCAACTTGTCTTCTATGTCACTCACTCGTTCTTCCACCTCGTTAAGCCTCATCGTTAGGACTTCTAGCTTGGATTGCATCTCATTTAATTGATTTTTAATTTCTGCCTGATTGGATCTAAATTCTGCAGTCATGAAGTCTCTTGAGTCCTTTATGGTTTTTTCTGGAGCCACCAGTAGCTGTATAATAGTGCTTCTGAATTGGCTTTCTGACATTGAATTGTAATCCAGATTTTGTAACTCTGTGGGAGAGAGGGCTGTTTCTGATTCTTTTTTTTGAGGTGAGATTTTCCTTCTAGTCATTTTGCTCAGTGCAGAGTGGCCAAAAACAAGTTGTATTGGGAAAAGGAGAAAAAGAGAGAGAAGGAAAGAAAAGAGAAAAAGAGAAAAGATTTAAAAAAAGGAGGAAAAGAGAAGAAAAAGAGAAAGAAAAAGAAAGAATGGAGAAAAAAGAAAAAAAGGGAGGGTGGGGTGGGGTGGGGGAAGCAATCAGAAATCAAGAAGAAAGAAAGAAAAAAAAGCACACACACACACAAAAAAACCACGGGGGAGTATCTTCCGATTCTGTATACTTTAAGTCCCTTGACTTCCCCTGGAACTGGTCCGTCTCGCTGGTCTTCTGGGGGAGGGGCCTGCTGTGCTGATTCTCAGGTGTTAGCACTTGGGGGAGCTGCCCTGCCCCTGCCTGGTGCAGGGCTCAGTGGGGGGTGTTCACCCCGTGAGGCCCCGAGGAAGCCACAGTGGCCGGGGCAGCTCTGGGACCCTGGAGTCAGCCCCCGCAGTAGCTCCGGGGCTCTCCGTCTGCAGGGCCTGGGGGCTCCGGGGCGGGGCCGCTGATCTGCTCAGCTCCAGGCAGGAGCGTCCTTGCTGTCCTGGGCCCTCCCGGCCTCTGCCTGTCCCGGGGGAGGCCGGATCCTGGGCTGTGTCCCGGCGCCCTGTGCTCCGGGGCCTGCGCTGTTGGATTCGCGCTCCCGCCCCGCAGCCCCCTCCACGGAGCCGCCGCCCGAGCCCCCCCGAGCTGCTCCGGGTCCCGCGCCGCCCCCTCCGCGGAGCTTCTTCCTCCGCCGGAGCCGCCGCAGCCGAGCTGCTCCTGGAGCCCCGCAGCCCCCTCCGCGGAGCCGCCGCCAGAGGCCCCCCCCCCCCCCACAGCTGCTCCGGGTCCCGCCGAGCGCTGCAGCCCTTAGGGAGCTCGGCGCATCTCCCGGGGCGCAGTTCCTCTGTTACTGTCCCAGGGAGCCCGAGGGCATCCCCGCCTTTCTGGGGATCCTGCTCCAAGTCCCCGGGAGGCCTTTCCGCGGGGAAGGTTGGTGCAGCTCCTGCTCCTCCGGGACGGGGCTCTCCTGTCCTGGGGACACTCGCCCCGGCCTCAGCCCGGCTCCTCGGGGCCCCTCCCCCTTGGAGGCCTTTTGTGTCTTTATTCCTTTTTCCCCGTCTTCCTACCTTGATAGAAGCGCGAACTCTTCTCACTGTAGCGTTCCAGCTGGTCTCTCTTTAAATCTCAGGCCGAATTCGTAGATTTTCAGGATGATTGGAAGGTTTTCTAGGTAATTTGTTGGGGACAGGTGACTTGGGGACCCTACTCTTCCGCCTTCTTGCCCCTCCTCCCTATGAGCATCTTAAAATGCAGAATTTAGGCTCCACCCCAGATCTTCTCAGTTGGTCCTCACTTTAACAAGATCTGTAGGTGATTCACATGCACAGGGAAGTTTGAGAAGCCCTGAAGCGGAGGATTTACTTGTTCACACATAAATGGATGTTTTGGTTTAATACCATGTTGAAATAATCCTTAAAACTCTCTTTAATACCTAAGAAGAAATAGTTCCTTTTGACGAAATATCTTTGGTAAGCAACTATTTCCGTTTTCTTCTTGTGAGAATATGAAATGACCATTTCTAATATTGTTTTATAATGTACATATTTAACAAAATAAGACAAATGTAAGGTTGAAAAAGACTCTCAGAAGGACTAACTGGACAGCCTATTATAAATAACATGCTGGTTTTCCCTTCATTAATAACCCATAAATTGGGTGGCATGCACGTCCTGGCCCTCACATCACCAGCAAATCTCTTGTGTTTCTTTATTTCGTGTATTGTAAGTTTCATAAGAGTATTTTAAATGCCAGCACCACATATTTATCTATTTATATTCCTAGGTTCCTTTAAAACTGAACAGAGGACATATAGTTTGAGCCTATGGCAAATTCCAAGCTGCTCTTGTGGAATTCTGAGTTTTAAAAAGTTATACAAAAAGTTCTATAGATTTCAATTCCTTTCGAGTTTGAAATCCTCACTTCCTTATGCCTGCCCCCTTGTTTTTTTAGAAGTTGTGGGGCTCCTGGGTGGCACTCAGTTAAGCAACTGACTCTTGGTTTCAGCGCAGGTCATGATCTTGGGTTGTAATTTCGAGGTCTTAATTTCGGGATCATGAGATCAAGCCTGCACCAGGCTCCACGTTCAGCACGGTGCCTGCTTGAAACGCTCTCTCCCTCTCCCTCTCTGCCCCTCCCACCCCCTAAAAGAGATAAATATATCTTTTAAAAAAAAAGGTATGGTGTTGTATCACAGAAAGAATTCTGGAACTGGAGCAAGATCATCAGAAGGCCTTATACTTAAAACTAGTTCTGCTGCTGACTGAGTGTCTTTGGAGATGTTACTTAACATCCTTAAATCAACATCCCTCAAATGGAGTTTTCTCATCTGTCAGATAGAGATAGTGGAGTCTGGTTTGTCTCGCAGGATTCTTGTAAGACTCAGATAACGTATAAGTCTCTATGAGGACTGTATTATGTATAGTGACACAGTCATAAGATTTGTTTAATGGTCTTCAGAGAGGGCTGGCAGCGGACTAAATATTATATCTGTAGTTTACTGCAACACAACTAATTTGGAAGAAAGGTGATGTTAATTTTGAGAATCCCTTTTATGCCCTGGAAATAGAACCATTGAGGGTATATCTTAGAGACTTGTGGCTCTATGTCCTCAACCACAGCCTTCCCTTCTGCTCCTCAGAAACATTAAGGTCTCCCTCTTGCCTGGGGCAGTGGTATGTTCTGCGACACCAAGCAATGAATGCCTCATCAGGGCACTACTCTTTGCTCTGTGAAGTCAAAAGACACAATGTTTGGAGTTTTTCCTTCTGTCAGGATTCTGTATAATTCCTCCTGCATTTTTCTCCCAGGCAAAATATACTATAGATTATAAAAATAGATTATAAAATAGAAAGATTATAAATAGATTATAAAAATATACTTTAATGTTTTTAATTACTCAACTATTTTTCTAAAATATGCTTTCTTCAAAAATATACATCTTTAGGTAGTAATCATAACCGAGTCATCAGTTACTCAGTAGCTGTGTATCCTGTCTCATCACATAATCCCAAATTGGAGGAAGCCACATGGTCATTTTGTCAAAGGACACCCCAGTACAGAATTCCCCTTACCGCCACATGGAGGAGAAACTAATTTATCCTTTTGTTGTTGTTTTAATAAAAACAACATAAGACACATTAGGGAAAGTTTGAAAAAGATGAGGGAGGAGTGTGAAGGGAGCCACTCCTAATCTTACTACCTCTGTGCAACTATTACAAAAACAAAACAAAACAAAACAAAATACAATTTCCTCTTTTGTGTAAAGCTCTCATTGACTGTATTCACATTCAACACTATTTCACATAAACATTTTCCTTAGCATGTTGAATGTTGTTTCTCACATCCAGGATAATGTTTCTAGCTATAACGTCTTTGCACATTTTTCTGCCTGGGATGCTTCTTTAGTGGATCCAGGCTCAGCCTTTGTCTTATCTCAGGTGTTAATTCCTCAAGGTCTTTGCTGCTCCATGGATCCGTGACATCTGCATCACCTGGGAGCATCCTATAAATGCTGAAGCTACACTTCCCTTACAGACATTCTCAATCAGAATCTGTGCTGTAATAAGATTCTCAGGTGTTATGGATTAACATGTGAGAAAGATTGTTCTGGAAAGCCTTTCCAATCTTCCTAACCATTACCTCCCCCCACCTCCTGCAGGCCCACCCATCCAGGATAAGTCAGGGGACTCATTGCGGTTTGCCTTAATTCCCCACACATGGGCCTCCCCAGCACATAAATTGGTTGGAGATGGGGATGGACTCATATGGCTCTTCACGTCCTCTGGTTTGAGCACAGTACTTGACCCCTAAGCATTCAGTATTTGGAGTTGTTTGGTCATTTTCTGACACCACTGCTTTGTAGATAGAAAAAATACAGATGAAAGTTTTCTTCCATGCTGGGAAAATGGTTAGTCAAGTAGGACTCTCTGGGTCACACTGGTCCGCAGTTTGGGAGACCCCTATAATTGCCATCTTTACAGTGGGAAACATACTGGGGGTTGGGGGAAAGAAATGTTCTCTCTCTCTGAATAATTTCTGAAAGTCCACTGTTGGAACTTTATCCTTTTTGCTTAAGGTATTTAATACCTGCTACCAATATCTCTGGGAGAACCTACACTTTACACATGGCGTAAAGGTTGAGCAGCTGGCAGATTTTGGTAAGCATTTGATAAGACCTAGAGGTAATGGTTTTCTGGTGGAAAAAGATAGGGTACTCTAGTAGGTGTTAGGGAAGGTAAATGGTGGAATGCTACAAAGCGACTTCTAATCCTGAGAGATGTTACAATATGTTTTATCTTGAATCCTACTGTAGATCACTTTTTCATTAGAAAAAAAAAGTATTATCTATAAAAATCCCAGGATAGGATTTTTCCTCCTACCCTGCCTTTCATCCAGGTATCCCTTCAAAGTGAACCACTGATACCCTGGGGATTTTTTTTCTCCCCCAAATACTGGTTTTAAACTGTAGACAAAGTGCAGGTACTTCTACACTGATGTTTCTGAACTTGTACTAAAATTAAACAGCTGAACTATAGGGCACTTTCTCTGTTTAGGAACCTCTTGGTCCTTTTATTGTGGAAGGAATGCTTTGTGAACTCTAGGACAGACAATCTGATAGAGGGAGGCTCAGCCCAGGAGGCTGATGTTTTGAATTAGCAGAAGACTGATTAGGGCTTTGGAATCAAGTTGTACCCAGAAACAAGAAATGTCTGTCCTGCGGGGCTATTGTTTGTCTTATTTGAAAGGAACAAGAGGCTCCTGGTACTGCTTACCAAGGGCTCTCACAATTAGCCTCATAGACCACGAGGAGTATAACTATATTCAAGAATGTGTAGCTTCTTTTCCCCTTTTGGAGCCTGTCGCTGTGCTGACCCATCACCATGGACACTAGCTTGAGCTGAGTTGTGAATCTGAGTCTGGGTTATCTTGCAGAAGAGATATTAGGTTGTTTTTCTGTCCTAAACTGCTTATATGAGTGTCTTTGGTGATACTATTCATGGTAATTCGCCCAGACAGGGACTTTGGGTGGGGTTTTTAAGAGTCCTTTGACACCTTCAGAGTGTACCTTGTTGAGCAATCTGACGCAGGTGAGCCATGCAGGATGGGTAAAACAATTGTGTTCTACAAGCTTTGGCCTCAAGCCTAAGTCCCTTTGAGTCATATTTTCCCATGGGGTTTGTGGCCCATCCCAAAGGAAAGAGACTTTTAACACCCTATTCTTGCAAAGTTTAGTGTTGTAAGCATTGCTCTTGGAATCTGAAAGCCCTGTGTATTTCTTGACTTTTTTTTCCCACATTTCGGGGAGTTTGTTTTTAAATGTTAGGTAGTTAGTAACTTGTTATTAATTTTCTGTGACTGTGGGATACTTCTATACTTTAATTTCCCAATCTGAAAAACTATACAAATTGTCTACTAACGATCATGAATAGATTCTAGTGATTAAAAGAACGAAGAGGAAGTTAAAATTCCGTTTGCGAAGAATTAAAGTATTAGAGAAATGATTGTCAAACCAAGAGAAAGTAGCAACATCTACCAAAACATTCAAAAGAAAAATTAGCGTGACTTAAGAGTTAAGACAAAGAATGCTTGTCTCTGCCCCCTTAAACAATGGTCTTCTTTTAAAGTCTTTACAAGTTAGGCACAACACCATTCTTACTATTCTTATTAACAAGTCCACTTACATTGATTGTAGGAGGACCTGGGTCTTGTCCCAGCTCTGCTTAAAGTGCAATCCAAAACGACTCAATTCACCTGTGACCTCTAACATCCTCAACTGGGAAGGCACCTTACATTTACCTATGTTTTCTCCATAAGAAATCTCAGCATTCCAAAAGGTACTTGTTAATCCATCTTTCTTAGAACAAAATATAATGGGAATTGGACTTTTCTTTGGAGAATCCATAAAGTTTTCAAAACATGAGGAAAACACATCATTTTGATATTACCTTGGCACATTGAATTATTTGAATTGAAATAGGCAGAAGTAATGGTAAGATTCAGACTTCCGTTTAACCGATGAAGACTGCAATGCTATTGCAGCACAAAATATGAAAGTAGAGTGATTTTTTTGGCAGAGTAGGCACATTTCAAAGAGCACCCATTCAGATACCTTGCTGAGCTTCCTTTTCCCCCATGCGTGTAGTAGTTAGCCTTGTGTCCTCTCTGTGAGTCTGCCTAGGCTATAACAGAGGTCCTATTGCTTACCCTGTCAGAGATAAGGGAAGACCTGGAAAAAGCAGGACTACTGACCCAGTCCAGCAGTGAGTTGTATTGAGCTGCCCCCAAATACAGGCAGAAACAAGAAACCTGCATCCTCCTGGCTCTCAGGCACATGGTGCTCACGGGAAGGCAGGGGATGCATTAGCTCTCCCCATGCAGAGCAGAAAGGAAGCACTTTGTGGGATGAGAAGGACAAGGAGGCACAAAAACTAGCTTTTCCTGGGAGGATCCAAAAGATTTGAAAGAAATAAGAATCTTAAAACCTCGTTAAGTGCAATGATGCGTTAAGTGCAATGATGTCTATAAAGCGTGAAATTCCTAACAACAATTTGTGATAGCTACTGGCATTCAACCTAAAGCTAACATGTAAAGTTCTACTTGTGGTCATAGTTTTGTTCTTTGTCCCCCCACCCCCTCCACTGCCAATCTTTAGATATGGTGGTCAAGCCAGAGGGTTTGTGAGATCACAGACCACAGGAGAGGCAACAAGTAGGCTTCACAAGGGCCAGTGAAGGTCATACTCAAGGCCACATCCACAAGATCCCTTCAGGTGTGCATTCTCTCCCATTCTTTCTAAGCCATTGGTTTTCCCTAGGATTGATTCTACTTTGACATTTCCTCATCCTATAACTAATACTCAGGTTCAGGACAAGGGAGATGTGTTCAAATTCAATTATTTAAAAAGTGATGAACAGGAGTATTTTCCATTTACATAGGAATTTGCAATAGCTTAAAAATTCTTATACATAGCAGCAACACGCTAAGTCACTGCACTTGACAGAAAACCAAAAAAACTGGAGCCCAAAGTTTAAATGGTATACCCACACTTCACATAAGGGGGAAAACCTCAGTCCCAGGGAATTTTATTCCAGGCAGGTTTACAAATGATAGTTGAATTCCCCAAGTAGTTCTCAAAGGTCTCTTTACTTCATAAAGATGTTGAATTGTAACAACCTCCTGTTTCCCATGAAAAGATGCACAGGATTTCAAAAAGTTGGTTAATCCATTTTTGGTGTATAGCCCACCAAAGATGAGGGGACTCTTAATATTCTGGCATCGGTCACTTCTTTGCCCTTGGTTTGAAAATGCAAGTGCACTTAGAGAAGTCATCAGGACTTGTCCAGGAGTGTGGTTAGAAAGTATTGGCAATCCCAAAAGCCTAACCTGCTACTTTTAGGCAAAACGATAGTTCAAGTATACTAGAGTTTACTTTAATACTTAACTTTTGCAAACTACTTAAGTCTTTTGTTTCTTTTTTGCTTTAGAGAGACTACTTGGTAGTTAATCTGAGCGTCCTCTGGACTCTCAATCATAGTGGATATATATATATGGTCAATTCAGCAGAGTCTGTTCTCTATGTAAAGGAAAATAAGTGGCTTCATTGAGGGTGCCAGTGTAACAAGATCCAGAACCAGCCATTTAGGTTGGCAGAGCAGAAATAACAAATGTTTGTGATTAGCACTCCCTAATATATTTGCACAGATTAGTTAATTAAGTACATAGCCTCTTGGAAAGCAGAGAGCTTTCCCTAAGGACCTGAAATTCTGGATGAGTACATGACTACTAGGATGTTAGAGATGTGAGGGGAACGAGGAGAAATAATGGAAAACGTGGCCCAAGAATGGACTTGAGCTCCTTAATTTTGCTTTGGCCCATTCTTGGTAGCAAGGTCTGAGCTGTAAATGAGTTTACTTCACTTAGGATCATCTGAGTGAATGACACATCTAAGTGCAGGCCCGATTACCATATAGCAGATTGTGGAAGACCTCTGAAAGCAGATCATGTGCCTTGCAACACTCAGTGTGGTCCCCAGACCAGCAGCATCCTCTAGAAGTTTCTAGAAAGGCAGAGTCTCAGATCCCACCCTAGGCCTATTGAATTGTAATCTGAATTTTGAGATTTTCTGCTAACTCAAAATCTGAAAAGCACCACCATTAAGGAACCTGAGGGAGAAAATGCTTATTTTCCTCTAATTTTCAGAGTGAGGTTTTTGAAAACCAAAAACACCAGTGGTTTTCAAATCCTTTGTATCCTCCAAGGGAACAGCAGTCATAAGCTTTTCCCTTCTGTTCTTCACTTTCCCTGTCAGTACACTTGCATTCACAGCCTCATGGTATAGTTATTAGTGTGCCAATAAGCTCCTCGGTGGCTGCACTGTATATAGCTCACCCTCTAGATCTCAGCACCCAGCAGGGCATCTAGGATATAACAGACGCATACCTGGTCTTTGTGAGCTCCAGCACTGAAGTCCAAAGTCCCAGCCTGGCCTCAAGCCTCTGTACAGGTATCTGTAAGGTATGAGTAAGAAACCTCCTCCATCAGAGGGTTACTGTGGGAAGTAAAAGAGCTGATACAGGTAAAATACTTAAGATGGCATCTGGCACCTACTAGCTGCACGTAAGTGGTAACTTGTTCTTATGTGCACAATCCATGACTTTCATGTAAAAAAAAAAAAACTTGATGAAAATCAAAATTTGGTGTCCTGTTGCTTCAAAAATATGAAGTTGAATTTTAATGTGCAAAGAAAGCCTGACATAAGGGAAGAAAAAGGGAACATGGGTTAAAATGAACTCAGAGGAAAGCATGTGATTTGGACTCAGAAGACTGGAGTTTGGGTCCGAGCTCTGTTCTTTATCAGTTGTATGATCTCCTACAATAAGCAAGCTCCCATGATTAATTATTCTCTTTATTTCCTGGGGTTATGCCAAAAAAAAGGGTTTGGGGATGAATAGGAGGGCAAGGCCCACCTCACTCATTGTTATATCCCTACATCTCAGTCCACAGATGCTCCATGATGTGTTTATTCAATTGGTTTGGAGCAAGTGCTCTTAGTGGGGACAAAATTTGGATGTTGTGGTGTGTGGCCCTCTAAAGCTCAACCCTAATAGACAAAATATATTCCTTAGTATTTAATTTCTTTGCAGTGGAGAGTGGGATGATCAGGAGGCAGTGTCTAAAAAGGCTCCTTGGAAGGCAGAGAATGAGGGGGGCATCATCTGGGAAAAAATTAGATGGCTCTCTAACCCCGTATCAGATGAGAGTTCCTAAGGAAGACAAAGGTACAAAAGACAGCTAGCTAAAAGGCACACACAGTGAACCTGTGGAGAAAGAATTAAGATTTCAAGATCTAGGTGAAATAATTTTACAAAAGGAAGAGCTATACTCCACCTCGGTGCTGCTGGCAGGGTGGGCAGTCATCTCCTATTTGGCATCGTGGCTGCCCTCAGATCTCTGGTGAAGCCCAGGATCCTTTTTTTTTTTTTTTTTAAGAAATTTTTTTTTTGTATATTTTTTTAATTGGATTTTGTTTGAGCACTGGGTGATGTATGTTGGCAAATAGAACTCCAGGATCCTTTAAAAGAGGGTCAAGCAATTTATCCAACACCAGTCAGACTGATGTGTAAAAAATTGAACACAACTGGGGAAACTCAGGCCCTGATGATAGGGTGCACAGAAAGTTCAAGATTCAGATCTTTTTTTTTTAAGATTTTATTTATTCACAAGAGACATAGAGAGGCAGAGGGAAAAACTGGCTCCCCGTGGGGAGCCTTATGCAGGACTCAATCCCAGTGCCCTGGGATCACAACCTGAGCCAAAGGTAGATGCTCAACCACTGAGCCACCAAAGGTCAGGTGCTCAACCACCAAGGGTCAGATCTTGATGCCCAACGGAGCAGCAAGAAAACAGAGCACATGCTACCCAGTGGCTTTCAGAAGTCTCTAGTCCACAGCACCAAGGAGTGTGAAGTGCTGCTGATGTTCAACAAATCTTAAAGTGCACAGATTGCTTATAATGTCTCTTCCACGAACCACAGAGCCATTGTGGAAAGAGCAGTTCAGGTGGCCATCAGTTGCCAGTCCTGATGCCAGGCTGCCTGGATTTGTTTCCCATAATAGATTGGGGTTTTGTTCCCATCCCCCCACCCAAGTTTTATCCCTGACAACATAATTGGTGCTTTTGTATCACTAGATGATTTCCCAGTTCAGTGGAATTCAGCATAAATTTCCCCATCAAGTAATTACTGATCCAGCCCCCAAACACTTTGTAACTGGGGCTCCTCCATAAGACCCCCACCGCAGGTTTCCAAAAACAGTGCTGGTGGTCATCATGTGATCATTTTAGGATGCACAGTAGTCCCAACAGAAAATTTAGGGGTAGAGGCTATGCAAATAACCCTGCATATTTCAATAAATTCCATCTACTTAAACACTTTTGACAGACTACTGAAAATGTTTGAAAACCTTCCCACACAACACTGCAGTTGGGCAGTGGTTATCCATCTTTTGAGGGAGATTGTAGCAACCTGGATACCCGGTGTCTGAACAACCCTCTTGCCACAGCCAAAGTCCACCATCAACCTTTCAACACCTCTAATCTGTTGCTGTGTTTCTTCTTTGGAAGTCACAGGAGTAAGACTATAAAGAGAGGATACATGTAAAGTGAGGATTTTGTTTCCACTATAACCTGAACACTAAATTTGGACGCTGGGCTCTTAAAGGGAACCTGATACCATTCACTGTGCTACTTTCCTGCTTCGTGAACATTTGGCTACATTTCATTATCAGTGGAGTCATACTTGTGAGGAAAGGAGCCATTCTTCTATCCCAGCTATTTTCAAGGAACTCTGATTAAAAACTGATAAAAGGCTACGTAATTATTAAAAATGTTCACAGAATTAATGCACGTGGTATTCTCATGCAGTTTGTCTCATGTCAGTTGTTTTAATTTTACTTTTGTGCCTTTCGCACTGTGGATATTCTCTTCTAGAATAGAAAGGGCAGTTTCAAATTATTTTAATCCTGGTTCGCATGGCAAGTAACAGATGGATAAAGGAGGATTCTAAGAGGGGGATGAGGCTCAGTTTGTATGAAAATAACTGAATTTCTATTTTATCATAGCTATGACTTTAGACGGTTTGGGGGGATTATACTTTATTTTTATAGAAGCCTAAATCACACGACCAAAAGAAGTTTATAACATCATTACCCTTCTTAATGTATACCATCAAAATCCCCTTATCAGCCAGCTATAATTTTTCAAAGCCCTTAAATATAAAATATGGGTCATTTTGTAGTCTGGTTTAAGGAGAGGAATGCATTTGTACCACACTGAGTGCCCAAGATTCAGTGTAATTTGGCCTCCTTTACTTGCCAGATAATCTCATTTGGTTTTGGTTTCCCTGGTGTGTACTCAGCTCTGTGCTTCCCGGCAATCATAGCTCTAGTCCCCCTGGGGAGTTAAACTGGGCAGACTCTTGGCCTCCCTCTGCTGCCCTGGGGAAGGCCCTGAGCCCAACCCACCCAACGGAGGCCACTAATTGAGGTGGTGCTCGGTGGAGGCTGGGGCCCTTCAGAAGGCTAATATGGAGTGGGATCAGCCTAAGGATTAATAGCCTTGTGACCTTCTGTGAATGCTTAGGAGCTGCTTTATTCCTAGAAAGCTGTGGCCCTCCCCTACTGAAGAATGTGATCTATAACTGGAGTGATTCAATATCTGAAAGCACCCACAGGGAGTTTGGAATTCAACATACAGCTTATTTTGAAGGTCCAAAGATAGCTTAGTCATCTCCTGACAGGGAAAACCTCAGTTCACATCCCAGTGGGGTTCCCTTCTTGGAAAAGCCGGGAGCAACTAGAGAGGCAGTGATTCCCATCTCTTGGTGAGGAGAACACTAACCTTGCATTGGTCAGAAAGCTCGCTGACTAAATATACACAGCACTGAAGACAGAGCCAGATCGTCTTTCAATGGTAGGGTATGACTGGAAAACTTTACAACTCTTTCCTCATTCTGATGCCTCTTATGGTGCCTGTATCACCAGATATGGAGACAGTCTTTGTTGCAGAGTTGGAGGGGCGGGTTGGCTCTCAAGCTAGGACAGATGTTCTATGTACCACATGTGGGATGCCAGGATTCTAAGTCTGCTCCAAGAAAGAGGATTTGACATTGCACCCTATGTCTGAAATGAAGTATGTACTTTATATTGGCTAATGGGATTTTAATTTTAAAAAATAAAGCAATGATAAAGCAAAAATTTTTTTAAAAAATATTTCTAAAAAAGGATTTGAAAGGTCGAGAGGATGAGGGAAAATTGACTTTTGTAGCAACAGAGAATGTGTTTTGTTAAAGAGCTTGGCCATGTGGTAACTCTTACTCTAATAGAGATACTTGGTCTTTTCAGTTAAAACCAGTAAGCCCAGGAAAAGCGGTTGGCTTTCTGAGGCGCTGCCTTGTGCTCAAAATAGGAAGAGTAAAAGTCAACATGGTTTTTCCTAACGTGAAGGAAGACTCTGCAAGCTCCTCTTTGTGTGTGGGTGATTACAGTTTACGCTCTCTTTTAGTGTGGCCCGGTTTAAAATATAGAACACCTGCCTCACCTATAAGAGCCATGGGATGAGATGCTAGTCCTGGACTAATAAGGATGTGAATTTTGGGAAACACTTGCATACCACGGACCGGAAGGTATTAGAGATCATTTTTAAAATATAGAGGTATTCTAACTGCTACTTAGAAGTTACTTCTGGTTTTCAGTGTATTTGTATCTATTTTGACCTTTAAGGAAAGTTTGGAAAGGTTAATGTGGAAGAAAGGGGATAGCAGTGGAGAATTCTAAGATGGGCAAGACTGGACAGCAGATCCTCAGCAGTGGTTTCCCAAATGCTAGACTCCTGGGTGAAATTTTTTTTCTTGGAACTGTGCAAAGCAGGGCAAATTCCCAACCCTATCCTGCTTGCTGTCTCAGGGCTTTTCCTCTGTGGAAAGTAAGAAAATAAGAGATTCTTTTTTTTTTTTTTTTTTAAGATTTTATTTATTCATGAGAGACAGAGAGAGAGAGGCAGAGACACAGGCAGAGAAAGAAGCAGGCTCCATGCAGGGAGCCTGATGTGGGACTCAATCCCGGGACCCCAGGATCATGCCCTGAGCTGAAGGCAGGCACTAAACCGCTGAGCCACCCAGGGATCCCCAGAAAATAAGAGATTCTTAATTGTAGTTGTTGTCCTATCTTTTTTTTTATTTATTAAACTTTGTTTTTAGACCATTGTACGTTAATGTGTAGTTGTAAGAAACCAGATGGGGCTTTCTCATGTACCCTTGAGTCCTTTCTCCCCCTCAGTGGTAACATCTTGCAAATTTATAATACAATACCACAAACAGGATATTGACATTGATACATGTTCAAGGTACAGAACATTTCCATCACAAGGATGCCTACTGTTCCCCTTTTATAATCATCTCCTCTCCCCATCACTCTGCTCTTGTTCCCCTCCCCACTCCTGCAACCATTAATGTGTGTTCCATTTCTACAGTTTTCTTATTCCAAGACTGTTAGATAAATGTAATCATGTGGCGTATGACCTTTGGGACTGGCTTTTTTCACTCAGGATAATTCTCTGGAGATTGTTCCAGGTTGTTGTGTGTATCAGTAGTTCTTTTTTATTCCTAAGTAGCATTCCATGGTAAAAGGATATGCCTCAGTTGGCTTAATCATTAACGTGCTGAAGGACATCTGGGTTGTCTGATTTTTGGCTACTGCTAAAATAAAAAAATTAAAAATTAAAAAACCTGCTATAAACATAAATTTTCATTTTTCTGGAAAAATGCCTAGAGGTGCAACTGGTGGGTTATATGGTAGTTGTATGTTAAAAAATTAAAGAAAGGCAAATGTTTGCCAGAGTAGTAGAACCATCCTACAACCTCATGAGTAATATGAGTGCTCTAGTTCCTCATCAGTGTTTCACATTGTCTGTATTTTTGCCATTCTGCTAAGTGTATAATGGTATCTCGTTATGGTTTTTAACTTTCACCTGCATAATGGATAATGATTCTAAATGTCATTTCATGTGCTTATTGACTATTTGTATGTCTTCTTCAGCTAAATGTCTGTTCATGTCTTTTGCCTACTTTCCAACTGATTTTTTTTTAGACTGTTGAGTTTTCAGAGCTCTTCTTATATTCTAGAAACTAGTCCTCTGTCAGATACGTGGTTTGCAAATATTTTCTCCTACTTTATTCCTCATATTTACATCTACTTTACAGGGACAAAAGTTCTTACTTTTGATAAAGTCCAATTTATTTAACTATCCCTTTTATGGATTGTGTTTTTGGTGTTAAGGCTAAGGACTCTTTGCCAGGACCCAGGTCTCAAAGATCTTCTATGTTTTTTGTAGTTTTGTATGTATACTATGTTCCATTTTTTTTTATTTAAAGATTTATTTATTTGAGAGAGAGAAAGCACACATGGCAGGGGCAGAGGGAGAGGGAGAAAAAATTTCAAGCAGACACTGTGCTGAGCATGGAGCCAGATATGGGCTCGATCTCATGACCCTGAGGATCATGACCTGAATGGTGGAAACCAAGAGCTGGCCACTTAACTGACTTGTGCCACCCAAGCATTTGCTGTGCCCCATTTTTAATTTTTATATAAAGTGTGAGACTTATAGACAGAAACTGTTTTGCTATTGTCAAACATCACAGAAAAAATGGCCTTACCTGCCACCTCCACCAGTAGGGGAGCCTATGTCTTTACCCTTCTAAGGCTGTGCCTTATCTAGCACTTAAATGCCAGGATCAGAGCAAAGACTCTGCAGGGACTTTAAAACTGTAGAGAAGACCTGGCTTTTATGGTGGGTATGATATAGATGAAAGACGCAATAGACGCTAGAGTCCATCAGACCTCTTAAAAATTGTCACTTTCTAGATGCACAATATGGGCAACTTGCTCTACTACTCTGAGCCTCTGTTTCTTTGTTTGTATTAAGATTTTGAAGATTAAATAAAATATGTGAAATGACTGGTAACAAAGGGTTTTCAGTAAACGATCCTATTCTTCAAACTGATCCATTACAGGTGTTGAAAGTTGACCAATGGACCATTGTCAGACAACAGAAAAAGGCCAATTGTATGTAGCCTTGAATTTTCTAAGGGCAAATTCTCTAGTTCATAGATAAACTAGGAATCCTGTATTCTTCCTAGCTTGGTGGCTAATACTGCCCCTGGTAATTTAGCTACTGAGTCCTAGTTTGCTAAAGATGGCAAATGAAAATTTTATTATAATTCAGTTAATTGCTGGAAGATTGAAGGACTTAGGAAAATGACATGGCTAGGAACAGATTTTTCTTATCTGATTTTTTTTAAATCAACTCATTAAATTATGGAAAGATGTGAAATACTCATGAAATTAAATTCTGCTCTAAAATAATGTGAGGAAATTCCATCTGTTCTATTAGGAGTCCTTAGGACCATCTATATTAAATTTTTTTTTAAACAAACCAACTTTATAAATGACTTTTGAGCTCTTACTGAATAGTATTAACATTGAAAAATCAGCTCTCACCTTTACTTTCTCTCAGTACCTACAATTTTGCTGTTCACATTTTTTTTTACCATCTCCTCTTCCCCTTATAGAAAAGGTATAAAATGTCCCCCTTCGTTCTTTAAGGAAAAAAATTTTTTTTCATCCAGCAACATCTCCATAGTTCTGAAGATCACATAGCATTGGATCTGCCATAAATACTTTATTTTTATGCAATTGATTTTTTTTAAAAAAACATCAAAGGCTTTTGTGTTTTATGTTCCAGGACCATTTTAGAAGAGTAATGTTCAGGGTGAGGGCATATGTAGAAGGCAGTAGTCATTGCTCATTTGTTTCTTGGGCTGGTGGGAAGACCATTAAGGCCCCTGCACATAGGCATCTGGGGTCTTTTTTAGCAGAATCTGCTTGAGCCAGAAGCTGTCTCCCCAGGAACCATCCACTTCCCACCTTAACACTGGACCTTCAAAACCTGGAGCTCAGGCAAAGTTCTTAGTCTCAAGAACTGGATCTGTCCTTCCTCAGTTTACTTATCACTTAGAGCATGTTTTGAGGAGCAAGAGCTAATTCACATAAAGTAAATTATCATTTGTTGGTATATATATTTCCGAAGTTTGATCCTGGCATTGTTTAAAATGTCCAACCTCTTAAAAATCTTCTGACTAGGGATCCCTGGGTGGCGCAGCGGTTCGGCACGTGCCTTTGGCCCAGGGCGCAATCCTGGAGACCCGGGATCGAATCCCGCATCGGGCTCCCGGTGCATGGAGCCTGCTTCTCCCTCTGCCTGTGTCTCTGCCTCTCTCTCTCTCTGTGACTCTCATAAATAAATAATAATAATAAAAAAAAAATTTAAAAAAAATCTTCTGACTAGAAGCATAAGACTGTGTTGATACAAGATATAAAACCTAATAAACCTAAGTTTAGGGAAGTTAATACTTAATGTTGGCCTTTGATATACCACTAGAGACACTCCTTCCTGGGGTTGCCTGCTAATATATAAATTCTCATCACTTCAGACTATCAGGGAGAAAAGTTTTACCTTTTATTTTTATGAAACTGACAGTACACTAAATATTCACAAACCATAATCAACCTCAAAATTGACCCAAAATAGAGACTGAGAACCCTTGTTTGGCTAATTTAATCTCCTATGGTAAAACCAACTGAATTTTGACATTGTGTGTGTGTTTCAACTGAATTTTCCATTCCATTTCTACACCTAACAAACTCAGTTATAACTCTTTGCTTCTATGTTTTCATCCTATTAAATATTCTTTCTTTCTTTCTTTCTTTTTTTTTTTTTACTATCCCAGTATCCCCCTTCTCAGCGGTACAGTTCATCTCGACAGCCAGGGAGAGAGCCTGGATGCTCAAGGTAAGGTTTAAATATAAAATGGTGTAGAATTCCTTGTCTACAGATTACATTGAAGTATTAATGCCTTTCAAACAACTTATTTTCAAAATTCCATCATACAATTAAAGCAAGTATTACAGTAAACATGCTCCATTAAACATTATTTTTCAAACTATATTCCATTTCCCGTGTGTATGAAGGGCTAATTAACTGCTATCAGCAATTCCTCTAAAAATGGTCAAGCCAATTAAAGTTTAATTTTGGAGATATTATTAGTGATAAGTGGAGGGAGAGAATACCAAGATGTAGTTAGGTAACCTCAGGACATTTTGTGTTATTTGTGGACAAATGATTTTTTATTTCATTTATCATGAAACAAATCCAGGCAGGTGCTCAGACTTTATGATAGAGGATAGAGCATATTTGGGAAGGAGACAAAGACTCACAAAGCCTCACTTATTTTTGTCAGTTTTGGTTTTGTGTTTGAAATGCAATAATTTGACCTTCATTTCTTTCCTTCTGGTATTCTTAATCTCTCTCTCTAATGCTTTCAAGGTTCATTCACCTCCAGCAGCTCCCTAGAACAAAGGAACAATTAACTGAAATTCCACCAGATGGCAATATTTGGAAAGCCATCCACGGAGGTTTCAAAGCTAAGAGCTACTATTGTTCAGAGAATAGTCTCAGAGTAAAACATCGTAGATTTTACCAAAGGTATTCTAAACATCTTCAGTTTTACTTCTTTCCCCACAATATCAAAAGTTTTTACAGAAAAGAAAAGTAAGGGAGTATATGTTGTGTTTTGTTTTTCATTCTGGGATGATAAAACGAGAAACTTTATTCTTAAGTAATTCTCTTAACAGTCCGTATTAAAAGTTCAAATCAACGGATAATATACTATATTTAGCTTGGGGTTTCATGGAGATAAATGCTATGATTAATGGTAATTTTTAAAATGAGAATAAAAAGCTAAAATTCTAAAGAATAGCATTTTAAGGAGTTGTCTTCATATTCAAACCAAGTGAAATTTGCAGATTTAAAATACTTGTACTGATTTGAAATAACTTACTTAAATGGGATGATTAAACTTTTCTCCTTTTGCTCTAATGAGAATGAAGATCCTGAACCTTGAATGGTGTCCAAACAGCTGGACTTTTCAAAGACCAGAGCTGGGAAAGAGGGGTATAGGAAGGCATCTGAGAGCAATTAAAATAGAAAGAACCAAGGAGAGACACCTAAGCTTGCTTTGTACACCTAAAAACAGACCTTGGGTGCCCTTTGAAACCTGCTCTTGTGTTACTAGCCCTTCTGGTAAGGTGTCTATGTGTCTGGGATAGTCCTGGTGTACTTCCATTGTCTTAGAATATAGTCTCATAAGCACCCCCTTTCACCCTTAAAAGTATCTTCATGTGGATGATAAATTCTACGGTTGCCTGCCTTCTAGGCAGGTACATTCAAAGAAAAAGTAATAGAGGAAGGTGGCCTAATACCTTAATAGGGAGTCTGTTTATAAACCTCCTTATATCTAGGACTACTGGACAAATGCTCCCTTTTCTGTAAAGAGCCACGTCATGAATATTTTCTACTTTGCGGGCCATACAGTCACTATCACAACCCTTCAAGTCACTGTAGTGTGGAAATCACCATAGAAATACATACATTAATGGGCTTGGCTGTGTTTCAATAAAACCTTATTTACAAAAACGGGCAGTAGGTGGCATTTGGCTAGCAGGCCATAGTTTACAGAATCTTGTGAGCTAATTCTCTACCTTTCCTATCCTTTTACAAAGAAGACAGCCATCCTTAAATCTTCTTTCTCTTCCTATCCCTTCTAGATTGCAGCCTCCTTGCTTAACCCTCTAAGAGACTGGTATTGACAGTTGCTTGAGTGACTAATCTCAGTTGTGTGGTTCCTGAGCATCGTTGGCTAAGTCTAGGGGCTTGCTCCGTATCCAGATCTATTTCTGCACTCTGTATACCGTGCCTGTACCTTTATACCTCATGTCCTAGAATAGCCTCCCTTTTGAGATATCACTTGAATCCTAGAGTTAAGTCCTGGAGCAATAGCTATTTAGTAGACAATTTAACTTTATACTTTGGTCCTCACTGTCTATGGAAAACATAGCTACATGAAGGAAATATGTTGGCTATATCAAATGTTGACAATATCAAATTTTTATAAAAATGGTATTTTTTTAAAGATTATTTATTTATTCGTGAGAGACATACACACAGAGAGAGAGAGGCAGAGACACAGGCAGAGGGAGAAGCAGGCTACATGCAGGGAGCCCGATGCGGGACTCGATCCCCAGACCTGGGATCTTGTCTTGAGCCGAAGGCAGATGCTCAACCACTGAGCTACCCAAGCATCCCTAAAGCGGTACATTTAAAGGAAAGAAGAAAGTGACCCATAACACTGTCCCAAAATAACTGTTCAATGATTTGTATATTTGCTTGTCTCACAAGTATTTCTATTTTTTTATACTGGCTGTGATCTGTGTTTTACTTAGCATTAGTCACAAACCTCTTTCAAGAATCTTCAGAATTCTTCTTAGAGTAGAATGGTATTATATCAATGTGTCATAGTACCCTCCAGTTTTGTTGCTATTGGTTTGGTTCAGTCCAATTTGTATTTTTCCATCTATTTCCTTAGTACAAAATCCCAGAAATGGATTATTCAAAGATATAATAGCCATTCTCATGACTTTTAATCTGGTTTATGGTATTTCTTCCCAAATGGTTTGGAGTCCCTCACAAATATTTGTAATCTGAGAGGACTAGCCTTACCACAACTTGATCAGAAATAGCATTTAATTCAATAATGTTTACTGAGTGTCTCCTATACATGAAGACTGTCCTAATTGCTTTGGTGTGTATGTATGTGTGTATGTATGTATATATATATATATATATATATATATATATAAATGATAGGCTTTTACCACAAACCTTTATTGAGTGAGTGTCTGCTCTAAACTATGTATTGTAGGGATTCCATGATGAATAGAAGATAGCTTCTGAGTTTAACCTTATTGGGAAGCTAAGATAGATATAATATATATAACATCTATAACTGTATACAAAATGAGATACACCATAGGAGAAATACAGAAAAATATGTTGGGAGTTTGAGAGGCATTGGCAGGGTGGGGTAGAGATGGCATCTGAGCTGAACCTTGGAGGTAAGTTGTATTGGAACATTCAGGTGGTAAGATTTGCTATTCATTCCATAAACATGTATCAATAGCTAACTATATGCCAGGTGCTATGCTAAAAGCTACGTTATAAAGGTAAACAAGACAGAGATCTTAAAGCTTAGCATCTAATGGAATTGACTGCTTTAAAAAGAAAAGTATGTTAAGTAGGATAGCTTGTCTAGCAGAGGATACATGGGGGTAGGGATAAAGCCAGGACCCTCTTTCAAAGGGGCGTTTTCATGGCTCTTCTTTTGATATAGTTTTCCTCATTAGTTATATCAGAATCTGTGGGAGATCTGATTCTGTAAGTTTGAAGGTTATTCTAGTTGGCTGACCAACATTCTAATTAAAATTTGCCTATATTTACAGCCCCCTCGCCCCTGGATTATATTCAGTGAGCATGCCAGGGCTGGGATCATCAGTAAGACCTGCATCCTAGCCCTGACTCCTTGATGACTGAAGCAAATCACCAAGAATTACAGGTTTTCTTCTGTGTGTTGTTTTTCAAACAGCTGGAAGGAACCTCAATCTAATCCAACTGACCCATTTTAAAGGTGAATGTTCTTGAGTGAGGAGAGTTGACTAGCCAACCATCAGATGTTTGGTGAACAAGCCATAGCACCAGAACCCTGGCTCCTGATTCACTTCCTGCCTATTCTGTGCTCATTTCTAGAATTTTCCCTGTGATAAGAACTAAAAAGAGAATTAGCCTACACATTATTTTTTGTGCATATAGATGCAATATGTATTTTAACCCAGCTCAGACAACCACCAACAAACTTCTTAAATTTTTATTTTCAAATTAAAATTTTAAATAGTAATGAATAGATGAGTGGTAGAAACAGAGGGAAATATGGAAAAAGTTCCTACATCTCATTTTTCTCCTTTAGGATCCAGGCAAATAACTTGGCCACATTGAGTTTTTACCTGTTGAGTTGTAAAATAATTGGAGGTAACATAAGTATTGGATACATTGCAGGTACTCAGCAAGTGTTTTTCTTTCTCCTTCTTTCCTAGATCTATAGGTTCTTCACAGGGTTCCTTTTGTTTATTAATGAGGTTACCCTATAAAACTTATGAAAATTAAATGGTGGAATGAGAATACATTTATATAAGTATCTGGTATAGAACTTAATATTCTCATTTCTGAATTTATGCATAAGTAGCAATTTAGAGGTTTTTGTTCATGGTTCTTTATCCTTCAGTAGCTTATTTCATATAGTCTCTGGATGTGGGTAAGACTTAGAAATTTTCTGTTATCTACTCTAAAATATGTAAAATATGGAGATGACTCAATGAAGAAAATATAGCTAAATATTAACAATTTAAAATCTAGCTATGGGTATAAATATATATTATGCTATTATACAGGTTTTTTTCTACTTATCTGTGTATTTGAAATGTCTTGGGTCAATTTTTAAAAATTATGTATTAAGTATTAAACTTTGACCATGGCCCCATCATTGTGCAAATGCAGAGGGTACATTTTGGGCAAGAGAGGATCTCTACCCTGCTGGAGCTATGGCCCACTGTAGGGAACACTGATGCAACTGGCAATCTACTACAGGGTGCTAAGCACTATGTTGGGAGAAGTAAAGGATGCCATGGGAACCCCTAGCAATGAGAGCAAAGCTCCAACTGGTGCAGGGAGGTCAGATGAGGCTTCCAAGGGCAGGGACCTCTCCTCTGAGACCTGAAGGAAAAGGAGGAGCCAGCCAGCAGGTGTTGAGAAAGGGAACTAGAGAAAAGGGAGAGCTCTTTAGGCAAAAAGAGTAGCAGCCTCTTCAAAGACCCGGAAAGGAAATAAAAGAAGCATCTGGCATATTGGCTAAATTGAAAGAGGTTCAGTAATGAGCTGCAGCATCAAGGGAGGCATGAAAACGGGGCTAGAGAGACAGATCAGGAAGGGCCTTGGCAGGCCAGTAAAGACCTTTGGGTGGTATTCTGAAAGTGATGGTTGAAGTGCTGTAAGTCAATTGCCAAGTTGCAGTTCCAGGTCTTAAAATGGTCCCTCTAGCAGCTGTGGACAGTGATGGAGAGGGATAAGAGGAGAGGAGAGGGGAAAGTGAAAGATGCTGAGCATCTGGTGAAGGTGGTGACAGCTGGGGTAGAGAGGTCGGTGGATTTGAAGACCAGTTAGAAGGTGGGCTAGACAGGATCGGGTAAGGGAGAGGTCAGGGGTTAACTCTTTGACATGTGCATTGAATGCTTGCTATGTGGTAAGTGCTGTATCAGTGCTGAGAAGAAAAATAAGGTAAGCTCTGGGGAATAGAGTGCAGGGTTAGTATTTTGAAGAGGAGCCTAAAGAAGAGAGGTCTTTGCAGAAGTACAGACCAGCTCTTAGGGACCCCAATCAGAGGTGCCATGATGAGAAATAGTCACCTGGTAACCATGAAACTGAGTGGGCTCCCTGGAAGATCTGCCAGTGGCAGTGGTGTGATAGGGTAATGCCCAGATGCCTGGTACAAGTGGGAGGTTTGAATGATATCTGGTATACTGAGATAGGAAACACGTGGGAACAGAACATTACGTGTGTGATAGAAAGAACCCAAAGCGTTGTATTGAACACATTGAGTTTAGGGTGCCTGTGACATCTAAAAGGGTGTATATGGGGATTTGGAATCTGAACCCCAAAAGAGAAAATAAACCACAAATACAACTGTGGGAGTCACTAGCCTATTAGCTGTAAGCCTTGAGTATAGGTACAATTAGAACCTATAATTAGAACCTTTAAGGTAGAGTAGAACCTTAAAGATCACCAATATTTAAGAGGCAGATTAAGAAAAAGAATATACCCATTTCCATAGCAACAATATGGACAATGGCCAAAAGGTAGAAGGAACCCAAGTGTGCCCATCTATGGATAAAGGGATAAACAAAGCATAGTGTATACGACAATGAAATATTCTTGTGCCTTGAGGTAAACACCATTACATGCTACTACATGGATAAAACATGAAGATCTAATGTTAAAGGAAGTATCAGTCACAGAAAGCAATACTGTGTGGCTCCACTTATGGGACACCTGGAATAAAATGCATGGAAGGAGAAAGTAGGATGGTGTTTTTCAGGGGCTGGGGAGAGAGAGCGAGCTGGTGAGTTATTCAATGGGTATAGAATTTTAGTTTTGTAATTGAAAACTATTCTGGAGATGGCTGCTGATTTATGGTGGTACAACAGTGTCCATGTACTTAACACCACTGAATTATACACTTAAATGGTGAAAATGGTAAAATTTGTGTTCTGTGTATTTAGTACAATGAAAGAGATTAACGATCAGCCAAAAACTCAGGAAAAAGAGCACTTGCATATGCTGCCATGGAAGCCTAAGGAAAATAGCATTTCAGGGGCACCTGGGTGGCTTAGTGGTAGAGGGTCTGCCTTTGGCTCAGGTCGTGATCCCAGAGTCCTGGGATTGAGTCCCACACTGGCTCCCCACAGGGAGCCTGCTTCTCCTCTGCCTATGTCTCTGCCTCTCTGTGTCTCTCATGAATAAATAAATACAAGTCTTTAAAAAGAAAAGAAAGTGTTTCAAGAATGAGCAAAGGGTAAATAAATCCAAATACTCTGCAAAGGTTAAGTAAGATCATGACAAAAATGCACCTATTGACTTTTAGCAACAAAGAGGTAGTTTGGGATCTTATGATGAGGCTAACTTCAATGACCCGGTCAAACTGGAATCTAAACCGAGGTCCAGGGCAAGTGGAGAGGGTAGGTTTAGATGAGCCTTAAGCTATTTGACTATAAAGAAGAGGAGAGAAAGAGGACCCTGTGGGGAAGAAGAGTTGATTTAGAAAGGTGCCTACCTCATAGGTAAATGTGTAGGGTTGCAGGTAGGAAACTTAAATTCTTGTCTGATGGCTTCAATAGCCTCTGAAGTCAGAGGCAAGACCATCTGCTAAGGGAGGAGAAGGTGGAAGGTCAGAGATCTAAGCAGAGTATTAAAATGTCTGATGTATGAAGAATAACAGAGGTGTTGACTAGGGAAGCAGAGGGATGGTCTGGAAGCACTGACACACACCCCACCTCAACTCGGGTCTGGGGCCCATGAATTTATAGCTGAGCTAGGCAGAGTGCCCATTCCTCCAGCATGGCTCAGCAGTCCAAATGGGGCACATGCACCTGAGCAGATGAAATGATCATACGGGCTCCTTTATGGGAGAAACGTGAAAATTGATCATAAGGACAGTACATTTAAAGTGGGCTAATACTTTATTTAAAATGTTGTAGGTAAAAGAAAAATAAAACAGGTGCCAAAGGACTGGTTGCCAATGTTTTGGTTTGTAAGGAGTTTGAGATTCCTGCAGCGATGGTAACTCATGAGGGCCCCCTGTTGACAAAGTAGATTATTAGGGACCAGTCTTAATTAACAATTGATTGGATTAATTCAAAGTGAAACTGAACAGTTTGTGTAATTTGGTGTCCCCTTCCCCGCCATTCACAAACTTGGATTGCCTGGACCCCAGTTGAGATTCCAGTTTGACCAGAGGCAACTACTCTGTGGCACAAAAACAAAACTGCCAATTGGTTAGCAAAGCTTTAATGCTGTATATCCTTACAAAAGATTTCTGCTTTAAAAAAATTCCAGTAGAGTTAACCATTAACCAATGTTGTATTAGTTTCAGGTCTACAATATAGTGACTCAACAATTCTAGTTGCAACAATATGGGAGGACCTAGAGAGATTTCAGCCTTTTGCGTAGAGTACCAGGATTTGGTTAGGTAATACTCATTTTGCTAGCAAAAGTGTCACTAAAATTGCTCTGCGGTTGACATACCTTATCACCTTACAAGTGGGCTGTGGTATGTGGAAAAGAATGCAGTTGACATCCCCTGGACTGGTGTCTGGGATGCTTGTGTATATTGAGGCCCCTAATCAAGTGTGGCTTTTACCCCCATCACCATCTGAGTTTGTTTTTCCAGTGTGAAAGATGAAAAATAATAAATATCATGGACACCAACCCAGGGATACTTCTTATTCCTGCCGATACCCTCACTCTAGAGCAGAGTTCTAAATCCTCTGCAATGATAATATTCCATATCTGTGCCCCCTAATTTGATAGCTATTAGCCGCATGTGCCCACTGAGGGTTTGAAATGTGGCTATGAACATTTCCTATACATCTTAAGTCTTTCGTCTTAATGTGAAAGGCCACATGTGGCCAGTGGCTACTGTATTGGGTAGCTAGCTCTAAAAGCCGGATTAGATAGAACTGAATTTTTTTTTTAAGATTTATTTATTTATTCATGAGAGACACACAGAGAGGCAGAGACACAGGCAAAGGGAGAAGCAGGCTCCACGCAGGGAGCCCGATGCGGGACTCGACCCCGGATCCCGGGATCAGGACCTGAGCCAAAGGCAGGCACTCAACTACTGAGCCACCCAGGCATCCCAGAACTGAAATTTTAAATACAGCTTACTAATAGAGCCAACCCAGGAAACTCACTCTGGTCTTTGATGTCCAAACAAGTCTGGCCTGGCCCCAGTCCAGTCTGCCATCAGGTTGGTTACATACAGCCTAGGGATTCCAGTCTGTGTGAGGGTGAATATGGGGAGGGAGTAAGATCTGAAAACAACCTACAGCCAAGGTGATTCACCTTCAGTTTACCTAAACTCTCTAATATTTGAACACCAGAGTCCTGTTTACAAAGAAGAAAAAGATAGGGAGAAAACAAACTTGATTTAATGGCTACCGTGTGTTAAGTACTCTGCTAGTGACTTTACATAGGATGTCTTACGCAAAATTGGTTCATTTATTTTATTTATTTATTCATTCATGAGAGACAGAGAGAGGCAGAGAGAGAAGCAGGCTCCATGCACGGAGCCTGACGTGGGACTCAATCCCAGGTCTCCAGGATCACACTCCAGGCTGAAGGTGATGCTAAACCTCTAAGCCACCGGGGCTGCCCAAATTGGTTCATCTTTATATGTCCTATGTGGAGTTTGTTTATGCTTTTAATAAATGAGTTTGAGAGCTTAACAAGCTTGTTCAGGGCTCCTAACTAATAAGTAGTAGAGGCAAGATTAATACCCAAGCAGGAAATGCAAAGCGATTTTCCACAAGTAGTACTCACAGCTAGATATACATGTTGGGAACTACCAGAAAAGCAGAAAACCTTTGGGGTAGGATTGGAGGTGGAATAGAGGTAATAGGGGGCAATTGACTGATGCTATGTGTATCTGTTTAATTCTGATTATCTTGGAAGTTGTACCTATACACCTCCTCTGTCTGCTTGCCTGCCCTCTTTACCCTCCCACTATTTTGGTTATGTTGATCATAGGTTACCCCTTCATGGAACTACAATTACTAGTGCCATAGGCGATCCCTGAGTGGCTTAGCAGTTTAGCGCCTGCCTTTGGCCCAGGGCATGATCCTGGAGTCCCAGGATTGAGTCCCGCATCGGGCTCAATGCATGGAACCCCTTCTCCCTCTGCCTGTGTTTCTGCCTCTCTCTCTGTGTTGCTCATGAATAAATTAATCTTTTAAGAAATGCACAATTGAGTAATTTTAATTTAAATAATCAAGAAACAGAACTAAACCATTGTCTTCACTACCATCTAGGCAAAAGTCAAGCTACAATTATGAATACTTATGATGTATCTCATAAGAAATATAGTAGGTAATCAAAGGTCTCCCAGAACTCCAATGCTGCCTGCCTTTCTTCTTAAATGTCTTACATATTTAATGTTCTACTTTTGTAATATTCCCGAAATTTCAATTATTGAAAATAATAGTAGAAATCATGAAAAGCCAATCACCTGTAATTCTATTCTAACAATTTTTCTTTTCCTTCTAGTTCTTATTCATATAATTTCATGTAGTTGGAACAATACCTTGTGCATACATCAGTATACTGCTTATTAATTTCATTTTATGTCACAAGTTTTTCATGCTGTCACACATATTCCTGATTATAGTGTTAAGGTCTATAGAACGGTCTATAAATTGACATCCTATTATTATTCCAACCTCCCATTGTTTGACTTACGGAGTCTCTTTCAAAGCTAAGTTTGGTTAAGTTTTAAGCTTACAGTTCTTAACTGGTTAAATAACCCTGACTGGAAGTCCCATATCTGTGTGTTCCCACATCCCTTGAGAATAACTATGGAATTCCAGAGTGGGTATTACCTTGGATTTTAAATTTTCTCAAGTGTAATTTTTCCAAAACATAATATTCTAAATAAAAGTAGATGATGCATTCTATTTTAATTATCATTCCCGCCCCAGACGTTAGGCACTTAATTTATGCTTTTTGGATTCTGCATAATCTATAAAACTGGCTTGACATGAGATTGCTCAGCGGCTTATACAGTAGATGACAGATTTTCAGCCTTGCTTACCTCAAATATCATTCCGCTTAAAATGCATGCACTGACGTGTTTGCCTCTGTTCTAAAGTTAGTCCTATTTCAGTCTTCAAGAAAGCAATTCCAATGAATCACAGATTATCAGGTTAACATCAAACTACATTAGGTAACATGAACAGTAAAGGTCAAGGTAAGCCAAAGTGCTTCCCTAGAGAACTAAATTCTAGGTCGTGAGGATTTTTTATTTTCCAATACTTCATACTCTTGCTTTGGAGTATGGTGTTAGTCCTTTACTGGACCATGAGGTTCCAAAATGCTGATGTGTTATGTTATGATTTTTCAAGGCAATGACTAGGCTACATAATATCTGCTTGGTAGAGTTTCCCTCATGGGATTCTTGTGCTTCCAACTTTATTTTTGCTCTTGGGGAGTGATACATTTCAAACTTGTGTGAGGTAATGCCACTCACATAACATTGCTTTGGCTTACAGGCTGAACTAAATCATTAGCATCCTTTTCCAATGCCTGGCTTAGAGAAAAACTCTGCTCAGTTTGTCAGAAAATAAGAATTGAGTGCTTAGAATGTTGTGTAATGACATTATTGCCTCCAAAGGGGATAACCATTCTTCTAGAAAGGTCTCTTGAAATAAGAATATCCTATCACTATTGCCTCCTGCTCAAAACAAAATTTAAGAAACTGCCTAACTCAGGCATACTATTCAATCCTCCCCTTTGTTTCCTTAAAGTTATTTAAATTCCAGTTAACTCAGTGTAATAGTAGTTTCAGGTGTATAATTTAGTGAGTCAACACTTTCATACAACACCCAGTGCTCATCACAACATGTGTACTCCTAAATCCCCACCATCTATTTAGCACATCCTCCAACCTCCTTCCCTTCTGCCAACTATCAGTTTGTTCTCTGAGTTGAGTCTATTTCTTGATTTGCCTCTTTCTCCCCCCATAATCATTTATTTCTTAAATTCCACATATGAGTGAAGTCATATGGTATTTGTCTTCCTCTGACTTATTTTGTTCAGCATTATGCTCTCTAGCTCTATCCATGTCATGGCAAATGTCAAGACTTCATTTTTATGGCTGAGTAATATTCCAGTGTGTATATATATCACATCATCTTTATCCACCATTCAGTGGCCATTTGGCCATCTAAGTGCATGTATCCCTTCAGTATTTTTGTATTTTTTTTTTCAGTAAGTACCTAGTAGTGCAACTGCTGGATCAGAAGTTAGTTTTATTTTTAACCTTTTTAGGAACTTCTGTACTATTTTCCAGAGTAGCTACACCAGTTTGCATTCCTACCAACAGTGAAAAGAGGGTTCCCCTTTCTCTATATTCTTGCCAACATCTGTTGTTCTTTGTGTTGTTGATTTTAGCCATTCTGACAGGTGTGAGTTGATACCTCATTGTAGTTTTGATTTGTATTTCCCTGATAAGTGATGTTGAGCATCTTTTCATATGTCTGTTGGCCATCTGTATGTCCTCTTTGGTAAAATGTCTATTCATGTCTTCTGCCCAAAGCTGCATCTCATCAAAACTTCAATATTTTATTGTATGGGACGATATCAAAACATAAAGCATGTGCTTTTAAATTTAATTCCACTAAAGTGAAATTATTTTGGATTTCAAGGTAAAAATGGCAGAGAATTCTGGTCAAAAAAGGTCACCTTGCTGGCACAAAGAACAATTCACTTGGATGGAACTCAAGTGGTTTCAATTATAACAGAATTTTGGCTATCCTAGGATGGTCATAAAGGCTTCAGAAGAGGTGAACTTTGTGCTGAGCCTACTTTTGTAAAATCTAGATTAAGGAGGAGTAAAAAGGCCATTCCAGATACCAGACAGAAGGCATAAGGAACAGCATAAACCATGCCAAGGAGGGTAGGAGGCAATGATGGATTCTTTAGTGTGATTACTGGAGGATTAAGGGAGAAAGATAAACCAGGATCAAATAGTACTGAGTCCCAAATACCAGACTAAGTCATCTAGGCTTTATATGTAAACTTTGTATTTTAGATAGTGGGAAATACTGAACACAATGCAAATAATCTAGAAACATTGAATTCTCAGATGGTATTCTAAAAACATAGTTTTGCCTCCTTTCTTTCCAGATCATCAATTGAAATAACAATTTAAAAAAAAATTTGGCAGTTCTGGAAACAGGAGTAAGGACCAGAAATTGACAAACTCCTAGAACATGGAAAGAGGATATGATTATATTGCTAATTTAAAAAGTTTTAAGACAAAATATGGAAAAAGAACAATTGAAATAATTCAAAGAATTCGTATAATTTAGATGAAATCTGTGAATGGAAGAAAAAAATCTATCCTTAGAATAAAAAGTATTGAATTAATCAAACTCTACTACCTATTTGCTTAAAAAAAAATGCTATGGATAAGATGAGATTAGGGAACATGAGTTCTTGCAAACTAAAAATCAAGGGAAAGACTTTGAATGTTGACAGAGTATTCCAGAGTACAAAACAAAGGTGAAAAATATTGAGAGATCTGAAAGGATGATCTAGCAGTTCCAACATAGTTTGAATCTCTAGAGAGAAAAAAAAACAAATCAGAAAGGCCTAAAGATGCAGATTAAAAGAAGCCAACCCTATACCCATCTTGGTGAAATTTCAAGATACAGGATGTCTTAGAGCTCCTGGGGTGGAAAGTCAGACAATGAGAAGATTACCAACACAAGCAATCACCTAAATGGAATAACTTTGATACATAGTTGGAAGCTAGAAGACATAGAACCAGGCTGTCAAAGCTCTGAGGGAATGGATTTTGGAACTATAATTCTGTACTCAACCCAAGTATCAAAAAAGTATGAGAGCAAATAGACATTTTCTGACCTGAAGACTTAAAAACTTTACCCCTCTTCTCAAGCAGCTTGAAGATATAGTCTAGAAACATAGAGAAAAAGATAAAAGATAATATGACATCGAAAAACGATGAGACTACTGACAGAGTCTAATTATAAGAAACCTCAAGATGCCAGCAATAATATCAAAGCAATTGGCCTACATTAGTGGGTTCTATGAGGAAGTCTTACAGCAAAGAGTCAGATTCTACCATAAATTTAGAGTTCAAATCTGAATATTATTTATCATACAATGATGGTTATAGGTTTCTTCTGTCAGAAAAAAAAGTCTCTAGGAAAAACTATGTAGATACAGATAGGTCAAATACATAGATATGGTAAGACTCAACTTTAATCTTAAAATGAGGCATGCTTTTGAGCAATTAATGGCCTGTGGAAAGATAATCCATTTGACTTTGGCTTATTAGAATATTCTTCTGATTGCAAGATGTAATGAGATTATATTTCTTTCTCTATGAAAGGTAATACCACTTAATGTTGAAGAGAAGAAAAAATGACCTAATAAATTCTATTTGCTGGACTTCAAGTTTGGAAGCAATCTACAGTCAAAACAAGGAAGCCTTAAATACAGTCATAGAACATAATATAAATATTAAGGATAAAGGAGACCCAATGGTAAAGCATGAAAATTAAAAGCAGAAAAGTTTGCAAAGAGACATAAAATAGAGAGTTGATAGGTCATGCTCCTTGGAATGAGTCAAGAAATGGGATTTTAAGAATGTTCCTTAAAGTCCTAACAGTGACCGCTGGAATAATTCAAAATATTAACAATAATTGAGAGGCAGGAAGCAATAGAAGTGTTGAATTTCTTTCATAGTAGAAAATACTGTGTTGATAAATTAAGACTAGAACATACCTGAATTTTTAGAGCTACAATTGTAACCCGAGGAGAATTAAAAGCAGAAGTACTTCAAAAAGATTATTTAAAATGGGACTAGGGGTAAGGGAAAGTAGTAAGAGATGTTTGCTTTTAATATTAGACATTCTGTATGCCCTCATTCTTCTGCATATTCCACAAATTACAAATACTCCCCTATGTTAAGAGGATTGAAAGAAGAGCACAGATGGACTCTTGGAAGCTTTCACATTTGCCTGTAGCTCAGGTGACATGATTATGGAAACAAAAAATTGAGAGGCAATTGGAGAAGCATGGGTAGGATTTGGTCATTTGGTAAATAATGGAATAAGATGTTTTTTTTTTAAAAGGGAATAAAGTAAAGATGTATAATATTTTCAGACTCCTGACGAGGGTAATCTAAACCAAACAAATGGACAAAATGATACCCAGGATAATATACTTTTAAACTTGCTGATGCCTTGCTATTTTTTTTTAATCCAGTAGCATTTCTCTAGGCTGGTCAAGAAATGAAAATGTGGCCATTTTATTAAGTGATATTTGTCATGTGGTCATATATTTGTTATAATGTGATAATCCAGATTTTTTTATTTAATCATAAGTGTCAAATATATCACTAAAGAACCGCCGTGGACCACAGGAAAGAATAAGCTAAGTAGCACTTGTTTTGGTCAAAACTTTCAGGTCAACAAAGAGTTGATGCTTCAGGTTAACAGTGTATACTGATTCTATCCAATCTTACAATGATTTGATCTATGGCTGTAGGAAAGAGCCCAGGTTTTACTACATTAAAGGCACTCAAAGCTCCAGAGCACTAAATATTGAAGTTTTCAGTGAGTTTCTAATCCTGCTCTGCTACCATGAGCTGGGATTTTAGCAACTTCCTGGGCTTGATCTTATTTATCCTATTTACTACAAGTCTTTAAAATACCTCAGTTGTGAGCAGCCCAGGTGGCTCAGCGGTTTAGCCCCGCCTTCAGCCCAGGGCATGATCCTGGAGTCCTGGGATAGAGTCCCGCATCGCATCGGGCTCCCTGCATGGAGCCTGCTTCTCCCTCTGCCTGTGTCTCTACCTCTCTCTCTCTGTGTCTCTAATGAACAGATAAATAAAATCTTTAAAAAATAAAATAAAATACCTAAGTTGAAGCTGGGAAGAATAGAACCCTTTTGTAAACTATCAACTCTCCTTCCAGTCCTCCTCATTCACAGCCTGACATCATCCCTCACTCATGAATTATCTGTTGCAATTATTTGCTAAAGGCCTTTCGACTAAAACGCCACCTTTCTCAGACTGCAGTAGAACAACGCATTTTACACAAATCTACTTCAATTCTTAAAACCATATAACTTGCTTTTCTTTAGCAAATGTAAACAATCTCAAGATTAATAAAATTTACAAAGATCTTTGGAACAGAATCCAAAAGTTCACTGAGCTTCCATTTCCCATTTTGCAGAGACTGATAATTATGTATAAAATCACACAGAAAACTTGACTCTCACATTTGCCTGACTGATAGTCAAGGGGAATCAGAAAAAGATCTTTTCAGTAAATGTAATACTGTAGATGGCAACATCTCCCCTTGCCACCCATCTCCCCTTGCTTTGTGTTGTGCCAGCTAAAATCCAAGTGAAAAAGTTCTGAAAGGTTAGACAGATTGCCTTTGTTTTGGTTTGTGGTTGGGTTCTTGCCTTCCATGTTGTGAATGGTTAATGGATAGATTTAGAAGAGGGACGTAAACTTCTGTTTTTGGTTTTGGGGTTTTTAATTATTATTATTATTATTATTATTTGCTTGGAGGGAGGCAGATTGGAGAAAATAAAATATGAAAAGTAATCCAGGTTAACAATACATCCTAGAATCGCCTCATTAGGAAACAACCCCCCCCAAAGGGGTTCTTCAGTCACCTTAGTGAAATCAAGCTGCTCACCTTGACCAGCACTAGTAAAGCCACATTGCTTTTCTCCATGTGAATGTGTCCTTTATATAGTATTGGTACAAGGCATGACCTAAGCATGGATTTGCAGCTGTTTCATAACTGCTGTGAAGTTTATTGGCTCAGCTCCACAGTGCTACGTCCAAACTTCAGGAACTCTTCTCAAGTAATGCGAATGTGGGAGGAGAGCACTCGTGGGATGATTTCCTTTACTGAGTCGAGGCTTTTGTGTGCAGAATGCGAGGCTGCTGTTGAGCAGGTTGTGTCCAAATGTAAGTGACCAGCCAGAGAAACTTTTTTGGACTTGCCGTCCAGCCTCGAAACTCATTCTCTCTGCAAAACTTTGAACCTAGGAAATAGCAACACCAGGCTTCCTTGTTTCTTCCAAGCAAGAATTGCCTATGAATTTTTAAGCTGATATTTTAATTTGCTGAAAACAGGGATTCCGACTCTCAGATGTAATTGGATGTAGTCAGGGCAGTTGTGAAGCTGAGATGGTGGATGAATGTTCCTGGCTTTCTCTCCTCGTCCTGAATGTTCTGGATGGACAGGGACTCTAAAGAGAGGACAACTCAGATCCTGTTACATTTACATCATAATTCATGTGACCTGAGTTGCTGTCCTCTTCCTCACTTTACCATGAGGCAAGCTGAAGTTATTTTGAAATAGTAGCTGAGAGGTCTGGCAGTGCCACTGAACCTAGGCTACAATAATCAGAGGGAAGAATCTATCTCTATAAGAGCTCAGGTGAAGGATTCAAAATAGAAATATTACAGGCTCTTTGCTTATTACCGGGGAAGTCTTTTCTCATGAAAATACCAGGAGGCAGAACTAGCAAATTAAATCCCACCCTTCTTCTATATGGTGAGGGATGGTAGGTTTCTCAAGGTACTTAGATTAGGGTCCTAATCTCAAGGTACTTAGATTAGGGTCTAACCCTTACTGAAGGGTTAGGGCCCTTCAGTAGCCACAGTAAAACTTTGAATGTTTATCCTGAAAGCGACAGGAAACCAGTGAAGACCTTTAAAAAAAGAAAGGATAAAAGATAGCTCTTGCGGTGATAGTTCTGAAGCCTTGAGGAATAAGAGTAAGGAAGCAAGCAAACTTCTCAAGAGTCTCATAATCTAGGCATGAAGTAGTAGGTGTGCAGTAGGGGGTGACGAGTGGCAGGAGAAAAGAGGGGAACTATGTGTCTTGTGTCACATGAAATTCAGTGAAATGAACAGATATGGTGACAGGATCAGACAGGGCGGAGGTGGGGTGGGGCAAAGATTCTGAGGAGTCAAAATTGAGTGCTGAATATGGGCCCAGTTCAAGCAGGAGAGATGACAAGAGGGTGGGGAGAAGCTTCCTCATTAAATGCCCTGTGCATCATCCCAAGCAATGGCGCCAGCCTAATTTCTGCTTCTGGTCTGCTTATTCAGTAAGTGAGGGAAGCGGTGATGACTATAGACACCACACCACATTTTTACAAGGTGCTTCTGGAAACCTGAATGGAGATCTGATTTTTCGAGTTGCAGTCATGGCAACTTTCCCTCAGGGAAACCTGCTCTGTCAGCAGATAATGTATATTTTCTGCTGGTGTTGTCTGTCACTATATTTCTGTCATGACCACGTGGGGTCAGGTGTGTTCTCCCTCCCCAGGAATATTGGTCTCTCTGCCGAAAATTCTGTATCCTGCTAAGCCATTCACTGGCCTCTGTCCCATCTTATTCTGTGTTGTGGTGAGTTGGAAAGCTCTGTGGGGCTTTGCCATTCCTGAGGGCTCCAGACACAAAGCAAAGGACCAGTTCCCTCTACTTGCAAATCCCCAAGTTGACTTGAGGCATGACTGGGACTAGGAGAGAGGACAGGTTCCCTTCTCAAGGACACTCACCTCAAAAGCCTCTAACTAGTAATGCACTCTTGTGATTTAGAGTGTGCACTTTAAGTTCTGAATCCTTCAAGGATCTTAAGTCTTTGATACTTGAAAATCAGACTTTGGAAGCTCACAAATTTTTCTTCAGGTTACTATCCATCCCGTGGGCTTTAAAGTCTATTTTGAAACTCAATACTTGAGCACTGATTATTTTTTTCTTCTCTCAAATTCTTTATTAACCCTGTGGAGGAGATGGGGAGTTAAGGAGTTGGAACAGGGTGAGTGTGGCGCAATGTATTTTTCATGGATGGCTGCCCCAGTAGCTCCTTTCCCACATGGTTCTCTTAGAGTGTGATATTGACATTCCTCCCATTTATGATTCTGATGGAGTCAATATTCCTTCTTGAATCTGGGTTACTTTGACCAGCAAAGTATTAAAGAAGTTATGCTTTGGGACTTCCAAGAGTAGATTCTGAAATCCCATGCTTTTCTGCGTGTTCTTTAGGGACAGTCATGCTTGGAATCAACCTGCCATGCTGGGAGGGTGCCCAAGCAATGTGGAGATGTGTGTATGGGTGTTCCACCAGAGCCCCAGCTGAGGGGCCCAAAAGGCAATGTCGACCACTAGTTAGTGAGGCTGAGGAAGTCATTAAGGTGATTTCAGTAGTCACCCATCCTTTCAATTACAACTGCATGAGAGATCATAAGTGACAACCACCTTGTATGTCTAGTCAGCCTCAAAATAAAAAATAATAATATGATTCCTGTTTTTACCCACTAAGTTTTGAAGTGATTCCTTACACAGCAATAGGGAACCAAAAGAGCGTTGGTATTATCTATATTACTGCATAACCGACGATCCCCAAACTCATACACATAAAACTACCATTTTGTTATAGCTCATGATTGTGTGGATCAGGAATTCAGGAAGGTCTTGGTTCGGCAATTTATCTCTGAGCCACATAGTGGATCATGATTAGCTGTGGTGGCTGGGGCCGGAGGATGCTTCTTCAGTCATGGGCCTTTGAACTCTCTGGGTTCACTGCCTCTCCTTATCACTCCTCCTTCCCTCCTCCCCATGATCTCTTCCTCTGGGGCCTCTCCCCATGGCTCATACTTCCCATAGCATGGTGATAGAGGATAGTTGAACTTCTTACAGGGCAGCTGGTTTCCAAGAGACAAAGGCAAAAGCTGCTAGTCATCATAAAGTCTAGGCTAGGAACTAGTTGGTATAACACTTATAACAATAAAATCTATTGCTCAAAAAAAATCTATTCCTCAAAGCTGCCACAGGGCCTGCCTAGATTCAAGGGGAGGAGAAATCGATAAAACCTCTGAAGGGAAAAAGGTAACCAATTATGGCCTCAGTTGTTAAAGCAAGAACAAGCTTTGTATCTCAGAGTATTGCCTTGTGAATCTTCATATACCCCATTTTATGGAGGAAGAAGCTGAGGCTAAGAGAAGTAATTTGCCAAGTTGACTCAACTTTTAAGGACCAGCATTTGGATTCAAATTTGAATCTTCTTTTATTTCCAAATTTGAATCTAATAATCCAAACTATGACCTCTTTCTATTTCTACTCCTTAAAAATATAGTAAGTATACAATTTATACTATATTTTCTGTTTCAAAATTGAGGCATGTTTGACGTATAACATTGTACTAGTTTCAGGTATACAGCTAATGATTTGTTGTTTATATATGTTGGAAATGATCACAGTAAGTCTAGTTCATATTTATCACCACAGTTACAAGTGGTTTGTTTTTATTTTTTTTTAAGATTTTATTCATTTATTCATGAGAGACACAGAGAGACAGAGAAGCAGAGACACAGGCAGAGGGAGAAGCAGGCTCCATGCAGGGAGCCCGATATGGGACTTGATCCCGAGACTCCAGGATCATGCCCTGGGCCGAAGGCAAGCGCTCAAACCGCTGAGCCATCCAGGGATCCCCTTTATTTTCTTTTAAATGAGAATTTTGAGCTCTCCCTCAACTTTCAGATGTGCAATACAATATTACTATCATCATCATGTTGTATATTACATCCTCAGGACTTGTTTTGTAAGTGGAAGTTTGTACCTTTGGACTCCCTTCACCCATTTTATCTATCTCCCACTGCTTTCTGTATCTCTGATTTGGGGTCGATTGGTTTCTTTAGATTCAACATACACATAAGATCATATGGTATTTGTCTTTCTCTTTTTTTTTAAGATTTTATTTATTTATTCATGAGAGACACAGAGAGAGAGAAGTATAGGCAGAGGGAGAAGCAGGCTCCCTGTGAGGAGCCTGATGCAGGCCTCTATCCTAAGGCCCTGGGATCACACCCTGAGCCTAAGGCAGATGCTCGACCACTGAGCCACCCAGGTGTCCCTGACTTACTTCACTTTACATAATGCCCTCAAGGTCCATCCACATTGTTCCAAATGGCAATATAGTTCAATTATTTTTGGCTAAATAACATTCCACTTTGGGGTAGAATGTATCATGTTTTCTTTATCCATTCACCTGCCTCTGGACATTTAGGTTGCTTCCATGTCTTAGCTATGAACAATGATGAACAATGCTGCTATGAATATAGGGGTGCAGATATTTATTCAGTTAGTGTTTTCATTTTCTTCCCATAAACAACCCAGAGGTGGAATTGCTGGAGTATAGGGTACTTCTATTCTTCACATGTTGAGAAAACTCCTTATTGTTTTCCAGAGTGGCTGTACCAATTTACATTCTCACCAACAGTGGACAAGGATTCCTTTTGCTCCACGTCCCCTCCAACACTTATTTCTTTCTTGTCTTTTTGATACCAGCCATTCTCACAGGTGTGAGGTAATACCTTGTTGTGGTTTTGATTCGCATTTCCTTCATAATTAGTGATACTGAGCACCTTTCCAGTACATATTGGCTATTTGTATGTCATCTTTGGAAAAATGTCTTTTTAATTCCTCTCCATTTTTTAAATGTTTTTTTTTTTTGCTATTTAGTTATGTGAGTTCTTTAGATTTTTTTTTATTATTAACCCCTTATTAAATATGACTTACAAACATTTTCTCCTATTTATGGGTTGCCTTTTCATTTTGTTGATGGTTTCCTTTGCTGTACGGGAAGTTTTTAGTTTGATATAGTCCCACTTATTTGTTTTTTGCTTTTGTTGCCTTTGCTTTGGTGTCAAATCCAACAAATAATTGCCAGACTGATATCAAGGAGCTTAAATGCTGTTTCCTTTTAGGAATTTTAAGGTTTTATGTCTTATGTTTAAGTCTGTGATCTATTCATTTTTCTGTATGGTATAAGGTAAGGGTCCAGTTTCATTCTAATGTATGTAGCTGTCCAGTTTTCCCAGCACCATTTATTAAAGAAACTGTCCTTACCCCATTGTATATTCTTGCCTTATTTGTCATAAATTAATCCTACAGGGGTACCTGGGTGGCTCAGTCAGTTGAGTGGTCTAGTCTTGATTTTGGCTGGGGTCATGATTTTGGCGTTGTGGGAGAAGCCCCATATGGGGCTCTGTCCTACCTAGGCCAGGAGTCTAAGATTCTTTCTATCTGCTTCTCTGCCCCTCCCCCCTCCTCTATGCACACTCTCTAAAATTAAAAAAAAATGAATCTTTAAAAAAAATTCCTATATGTATAGGTTTATTTCTGGGCTCTCTATTCATTCCATTTGTCTATGTGTCTGTTTTTGTGCAAGTACCACACTGTTTTGATTAGTACCCTTTTTATACTTATATATAACTGCAGGAAGCGTGATGCCTCCAGATTTATCCTTATGATTTCTTGGTTTCTTCTGGGTCTTCTGTGATTTCATATAAACATTAGTATTGTTTTTTTTACTTTTTTGAAAAATGCCATTCGAACTTTGATAGGAATTTCATTACATCTGTAGACTGCTTTAGATAGTATGAACATTTTAACAATATTATCCATGAGCAAGGAATACCCATTTGTGTCTTCAATTTCTTTTATCAGTGCCTTACAATTTTCAGTGTATAGGTCTTTTACCTCCTTGGTTAAATTTACCTCTAGATATTTTATTCATTGTGATGCCATCGTGAATGAGATTGTTAATTTCTCTTTCTGATAGTTGATTAGTATATAGAAATGCAACTGGCTTCTGTATATTAATTTTGTACTCTGCAACTTTACTAAATTCACTTATTCTAACAAGTTTTTCGTGGAGTCTTTGGGGGTTTTTCTATGTAACATCATGTCATCTGCAAATAGTGACAGTTTTCTTTCTTTCTTTCTGATTTGGATGCCTTTTATTTCTCCCCCACAATTTATACTGTATTTTCTCAATTCTAAAGTGCTATCTTAATAAGAAGGGTATTATCTCTGCATACCCACCCCCACCCTGCCAAGCACATAGGCAAGTGCACACACACATACACAGACACACACACACACACTACAGCTTTTTTGTTTTTAATGCTAGAGAGATATTCTAAATACCTTGATCATAGGCCTAACTCAGAACCAATCCTTAGAGCCAGGAAGATGGAATATTATAATTGGCAAACTCTACTAGAATCACAAGGCTTGAAGGAATAGTTCCCAGAAAGATGGAAAGACAAGAATAATAAAAAATCACTAGACGTACCATTGCTTCTGGTTTATGATGATCCTGTCCTTGCATCCTTGAAGGCTGATAAGATCCTCTCTAAAGACTGGAATTAGGGGTTTAAGGGAGAGTATGAGAGTCAGGCAGTGTAGGAGAGCTAATCCCTTGATTGTAATTCTATCAGCTGACTATTAACTCATTGTGGCTTTCCATATGTTGTTGAGACTAAGATTCTTTTGTATTTCCTAAGAATCTGATAACTTCATATAGAAATTAAATGGAAGCTAGCTGAAGGTGACCCTTTGTTTTCACGTGCTATACTCTGTAGTTGGACCCTTCATGTTCTGTAGATGTTCAGTGATTGTGTATTGAGGACATGAAGGTACTTGGCCTTATAAGGTCTTGATTAAACAAAATATAAGCTCTAATTAATTTTTTTAAAAAAAGATTTTATTTATTTATTCATGAGAGACACAGAGAGAGACAGAGGCAGAGACACAGGCAAAGGGAGAAGCAGGTTCCATGCATTGAGCCTGATGTGGGACTCGATCCCGGGACTCCAGGATCACGCCCTGGGCTGAAGGCAGGCGCTAAACCGTTGAGCCACCCAGGGATCCCTAATTAAAATATTTCTGATAGAAACTTAGTTACATTTTTTTTTAATGAACTAAGCTTCTTTAATTTTCTTCTTAAAAATTTTATTTGGATGAGGTCAGAAATTGGGGAATTTCTCTTTCATTACTCACACTGCTTCCCAGCTGCTGGCCTCATGTTCCCTTGACACGCTGTAGAGGAGACATCAGTGAGCCACAACCCTGCTGCCATGTACACCAGACTTGACAGAGAAGCCCCAGCTCTGGAAGACCCACCCTCCCAGTGTCCCTTGTTGCCATTGGTGGCCTGACTTCTGGGCAGTTCTGAAACTCTGAAGGCCACTGGTACCTGTTAGAACTACTGGATCTTCACCACCTGTGTAACCCTGCTCCCTGGCTTCACATTTATATTAATGAGTCCCATCACCCAGTCTGAACTTTTTAATATCAAAGTCAGAAATAAAACCAAACGAGTTAGATGACTTTTGGGAGCCCTAAGGAAATACTGTCTTGAAAGCTTCTGAGCCTTCTGGAAGATTTTGGGGGCGGGGGGTGTTTGTTTGTTTTTTGGTTTTTTTGGGGAAGAATATTTGTTAATGCTACCTACAGTCTCTACATTTCTCTTGCCACCCTGTTGAGCCCAAGATGCCCTTTGTCTTTTTTCCGTTGTCCTACTCAGTCAGTTCACCAAGATGTGCTTAATTTAAACATGGAAATAAAATAGGAGAAGGAAATAAAGGAATTTCCTGAACTTGGGCTCAGATACATATCCGTAAAAGCCCTCAAATAGGCAAGTCTATAGCTGGAATGGTTGAACTACAACAATTTTGGCATAGTGAAGATGAAAGCAGATTTAACTTTGAAAATAAGTACCAAAAAAAAAAAAAAAAGCCTGTGGTATTCTCTCCCCTCCGGAAGATATCAAAGAAATGGGCAAAAATAGTTGAGGCTTATTCAGGGGAAAAAAGGTTAATTATTATCAATAAGGGTAGGAAAATTATTTTTTCCTATTAATCATATATACTGCCAACCCCAAGGCCTGGTATCTCTTCCTCCTTGCCCTCCTCCATCTTTTCCTTAACCATAAGTTTAAATTCCTATCTTTCCACTCCTTCCAATCCCTTAATCCTACGATAGTGCTTTTTTGTACAGCTTCCCATCCTTTCCTGGTGCCCCTGCCTTCACGTCTTTTTCTGGCTTTACCTCCTTGTTCCCTAGACTGAATTAATTGCCTTTAGGGCAGCAATCTACATTCTCTTGCTTCTACATCCATCTGATGTCTCATCCCTGCTATTCCCCAACCTTAGATTCTGCATTCTTACGCTCAGGTTTTACCAGGCTTTATGGAAGGCAGGTTGTTGTCAGTGAATAAGAATGATGACTTTGACACCTGGCAGGTATGTTCCTGCCCAGCTTTGCCACTTCCTGGCTGGTGATCAGGCTAAGTTATTTTTAACTGGTTACCTCCTCAGACAAGGGAGATTTAAAACCGCTCCTTTTAAGTTTCTGAAAACTAAAATACCTACTTGATTAAGGCATCACATTTGGCCCATTAAAAAGTATTGAATAAATATTAGGTGTTGCTGTTGTTATTGTTAAAATTCCACATCTCTGTCAGCAGATGCTGCTACCACTCCTACAAATAAATGGTTTCTGACTTTAGTTTTAAGTCAAACCTTTACAATGGCCATTCAGAGCCCTGTATGGTCTGGTCCCTCTGTACCTTTCTGAAGTCCTCTCTTCTCCCACACGACATAAACATTCACTTGAGTGTAAGTTCCATGAGGGCAGAGAATCTTGTCTATTTTGTTAATTTCTGTATTTCCAGTGCTTAGAATTGTTCCTGGCACATAGTAGGTGCCCTATAAATATTTGTTGAATGAGCCCTGATAGAAATATCGCTGCCTTGGTAAGGTTTTTCTCCTGCTTCCCCAGGCATGGTTGCTTTATTTTCTATATTTCTGTAATACTTAATACATTCTTCAATTAACATTTATGACATTGTATTTTTATGGAAAACATATTTAAGGCTCTTAAATTCAGCCAGCTGGTATAATTCAAAAGCACATTTTTATTTAATAGACTGAAACCTCACATTGCACAGATTTGATTGAATGATTATAGAAATCATAATGCCCTGTGTGTTTTTAAATTGCATTCTCATCATGTTCTATGAATTATTCCATAAAATTAAGTCCAAGCTTGAGAAAATCCAAGGAAAGGCAAATTAGAAAGTTTCAGCACACAGAGGCAGCCTAGGCAGTGGCATGTTCTGTGTCTTGATATTATGAAAACCTTGCTATTTTACTAGTAGGTAGGGAGGATGCTTGCAAAATTCTGCATGAGCATATCAGCATAGCTATAAAAATATGGCTGAAAAGTAATCTCCAAGAACAAGCAATTTCAAAAGTCAATCATGGATGAGCACACCTTTTAGGTTGGCTCCATGTGGAGGAAATCCACCAATTTTAAGTAAAATGGTATTATTAAAAACCAGGAGGTATCTACATATCATAAAATTCTCATCAGATCTGAAGAAGGAACTAATAAAATCTGCTATGCCTTGGAGTTAAAAGTAGTGAACAAGAGCCAATCCCAAATACATTTCTATGCCACCAATGCAATTTCAGGGCCAGCACCCCTGGCTGGCCAATTGTATATTTATTTTGCTGCTATCATTTTGGATATGGAGCATATTTTAAACCATTGATTGATAACCTGTCCCTGCCATTCTCTACTGGAAAATGTCCTAGACATACGCATGGGAGAAATTACTAGTCCCAGGGAAGCAATGTGACTGCTAAGTGGAACCCTGTCTGCAATAGGAGGTGATAACAATCTAAGGAAGCCCCCATCTAAAGTGGTGTGACAGCTGTGAATGCCTTTGACAGCAGCGATTATCAGCTTCAGTGAACACGTTTTCACCTGGAAAGGCATTTGTGATGAGTAGGGGCTTTGGGGATGGAATCAGGATTAACATCCATTCCTGGCTAATGATTTCATATCTTCTCTGCTATTGTCTTTTGGATTTCTCAAATCCAAGATAATACAAAATCCCTGTTCTAGATGAACTTCACATGCTGGAGCAGTAGAGAGACAAGGACTTTGGCGGTACTCACTGGCTGAAGTCTCAAGAGAAACATGATTGTGTGATAGCCTAGGAACTCTGAATATTAAAATCTGCCCAGTTCCACTTGAGTGGACTGTGTGTTGAGATATCTGATTGTTTCCTTTTTTTTTTGCTTGTTGCTCTCCTGGTTCTGTGTCTTCTGGGTCTGCCTTAGTAATCCTGTTCTCCAAACATCCATTTTAAATATTTGTTTTACCATTGGAGGGAGGGTCATGACCCCACTAAAATGGGAGGTCAGAAGAAGGGTCAGTTCATCTGGTGCCTAACAGGTGCTCATTTATGAACATATTGGCCCCTCTAATATTGCTGGGAACTTTTTTAGTGCAAATACTTACTGATTCTAATTAGTTGCTGATAGTATGTATGAACCATGATTTAATATCTCCTCCTTCCTTGAAGGTCTTGGATTAGTCAGAATATTGGTGATTTTGCAGAGGATTACAGTTCTCCCTACTAGAATATTTATTTTCTTCAGAAATCATTGATGGGGTCTGATCTGAAATCCAGCCTCTTAAAAATATCTTTGAGAGTACCTCACAAAATCCAGGAAACCCTCCTCTGCCCTTACATTATTCAAACTTTGTGACATGTAGCCCAAGAGACCTCTCTCTGAAACTTGTTTCTCCCTTGGGCAGAGCAAAACCACTCCCTCTTTGATTTGTCCCAGCAGGCAAAAATCTTCCCCAGTCTTTTTTTTTTAAGATTTTATTTATTTATTATATGAAAAGGAGAGCACGAGCAGGGGGAAGGAGCAGTCTTGGCACCTAGCAGGGAGCCCACACAGGCTTGATTCTAGAACCCTGAGATCAGGACCCAAGCCAAAAGCAGACACTCAACCTACTGAGATACCCAGGCACCCCCTTCTCAGTCTGTCTTTGAAGGCTTGTCTTGTATCACTGGGCTTCTCAAGAGTTCCTTGCCAAGCCTTCTCTTTCTCTTTGAGGGTACCAATACCCACAGCTTCAATTATCACCTATGAGATAATTTCCTCCAAATCCTATGTATCTCCAAGTCAAACATACCAAATAAATTCAAGGGCCCATACATTCCCTTAGTCAACAAATATTTAATGAACACCTGCTATATGTAAAGCCCAATAACCACTCATTCTCACCACTGAGATGTCCTAGAATTACTAGAAGTATTTTTCTATGTCCAAACACATTGAGAACTTTTCTTCCAGAAGGGCAATTCAATCTGTATTTCCTAGCATGATAGATGATACCATTATCCACTTGGTCACTCAAGCCATAATCTTGGGATTCATATGAAAGGTCTTTCTCCTTCACTACCCACCCATAACCTCCATCAATGATGATGCCCACATCCAATTAGGCAAAAAATCCTAACTTTTAAGCCCTCTGCAGAGCTCAGATCTGTGCTTTCTTCTACAGCTCCTTGTCCAGTGTTTTCGTTTAGGCCTTCATCACTGATTCATTTTAGTCTTCTCTGATATATTCTCCCCACTACTACCAACACCAGACCTTTGTGATATGCAAATTTCACCATTAATTTCTCTCCATAATGCACTTCATAGTTCTAAAACACCTTCAGAATTAAGGTCAAGCTTCTTCTTCTTTTTTTTTTTTTTTAATTTTATTTATTCATGAGAGACAGAGAGAGAGAGAGAGAGAGAGAGAGAGAGAGGCAGAGACACAGGCAGAAGGAGAAGCAGGCTCCATGCAGGGAGCCCAATGTGGGACTCAATCCCAGGACTCCAGGATCATGCCCTGGGCCGAAGGCAGACGCCAAACCGCTGAGCCACCCAGAGATCCCCCTAAGGTCAAGCTTCTCAGCTGGGCCACAGCACTGTTCTGTGCCTGGTCCTTGCCTTATCTCCTGCCATTATGTGCTTTTGGTCTATACTCAACAAACTGCTGTTTCCCAGAGACCTCACATCCTTTCCTACCTACCCAAGTATATCTGCTTGAGAAATCCTTTATCTTCCACTATACTACTGTTTCCACTTTAAATGCAACACAGCCTAATGGATGAGCATATGAACTTTGGGGCCAAGAAAACCTGATATCCAATACTGGGAAAATTGCTATTCTTTTGGCCTCAATTTTGTCAGTAGGGTTTTTGTGAGAATCAAATTAAGAATTTGTTGAATAACTAAAAGAGTTTTGTACTCGTTTCATGCCCACTGGCTGCCAGGCTCCATTCTAGGAGTTGCAGAGGGAGCAGTGAACAAAACAGTCGGAGCTACCCTAAAGGATTTTATATTCTATCTTGCACATAGGAAGTGACAAAAAAAGGTTATAATTATTACTCATCAGGATTAGGTGATAGTTCCTTGGGGGAACATTGCAGTCTTACTTCCTAATTTCCTTTCTGAAGTAGGCGCTCATCTTCCGTGGGCCTATATCACCCTGTATGGTACCATTATTACAGCATTATGATGTATCATAATTGCTGGCGTTTTTATCTTGCTCACAACCCCATGAGTTCCTTGAGGACAGAGCCTGGGACTTCTCTTCTTGTTGTACCAGCTTCTAATACACAAGAGACACCTTACATGTTGTTTTAAAATAACATTTAACACTAAAGAGCGTTTATCATATGCCAAATACCGTGTTAACTGCCTTAAATATATTCTGTAATGTAATCTCCATAGCAACCTATGAAACCAGTATTATTACACCTACTTTCTAGGTGAGGAAAGTGAAGAAACCAAATCTTAAAGATGTAAAGTAACTTGCTCAGGTCACACAGCCAGCATGTAGTGAAACTAAGCAGGTGACCCTGGTCTGCCTGACTCCAGAACCCCAATTTTAATCATGATGTTTGATGAGAGGAGCCATTTCTCCATGGGATAGTTGGAGATGTATGGTCTGCATATATTTTATTTTAGAATTGCCTATGTACATAAGACAAAAATCTTATTCCACAATCAAATATTCATAGATGCTTTAGCATGGTTATTTTTTCTATAATCTGTGTGACTGTCCTCACCCTACTGAGAGGTGGGGACACAAATAGTTTTAAACTTGCCAATTTATAGATAGAGTTAGAGCCTTTTGCAATTTCGACTGTCTTTGAATAGCTCCAACTCTTGGGTGATTGTTCAATCATTTATTTATTTATTTTTAAAGATTTTATTTATTCACGAAAGACAGAGAGAGGCAGAGACACAGGCAGAGGGAGAAGCAGGCTCCCTACAGGGAGCCCCATGCGGGACTCGATCCCAGGACCCCGGCATCAAGCCCTGAGGAAAAAGCAGATACTCCACCACTGAGCCACCCAGGTGGCCCTGTGCAATCTTTTAGATAACCTTCCCTGTCCCTAACCCTTCTACCTAGCCATACCAAGCCACCGCTTTTAGTCTTTATTGTACTGGGACCTATCTTGCTTGAGGAGGGAGGTATGGGGCGGGGGGGGGGGGGGGGGTACTGCTTGAGGTGATTTTTCTCGGAGTTTCAAGTGGGAAAGGAGGTCAAAGTTAGTCTCTAAGGCTAAGAACAAAGCCAAGCCTTTCTATCATCTCCCTTTGGGGACCTGCTTTTGCTTCCTTTCATCTCTTCCTTTCTACGCTCAATCGGATTTGGAAGGGGTAGACTCCTTCCTCCCTCTTCCTGCCTTTTTTGCACATTCCCATATCCTGCATCCTCCTTCCCAAAGTGGAATCTGCCCTCTCCTTTTCCCTAGGGCTAAACAGGAGAATGGCTGCCAGCCTACTTGATTTATGGGGAAAGGAATGAAAACACATCTGCTTAGTATTTTCAAATTATTACCTCGGTTACCCAATGTCTTAGAGGGTAATCACAGGTCTCTGGAGCTCTCTGGGACCCTTGAGAGTAACACGGCTCACAGCAGTCTTAAAGGGAGATTTACAAGGACTCTTAGGTACCTCTTTCACCTGACTCACTAACTCCTCCCCTCAAGCCAAATTCTTGGCCATAGTCCTCTCCTTCATGAGCAGCGTAGAACCGTGGAGTATTATCTCCACAAAATAAGTTGATATAGCCAATGAACTATACAATCAAATTCTGACAAATGTAGTCCTCATGATAACACTGTATTACTTAAATATGGGATCATGAAGAAGTAAGCTGTACTAAAGAATCCAAAATGAGAGGATGTACTCTAAAAACACTAAATACTTGATTTGTAGACTACGCTTTTCACCTTCAGACTATCACCAAAGAAAGGGGAAGCTTTTGTGAAAGGGAACAAATTAGTAAGGAAATCGACAACCGCGGGGCAGATAACAGAAATAGTAAGAGGAACTCTTGATCTTCCTAGTGATGTCTACTCTCTCAAGCCTCTTCAATCTGCAGTGTATCTTTTACTTAGACATATTTATCTGTGTATTTTGCCAGTCTTAGGTCAGAAGTGGATCCTGACTGCATGAGGGGGGGGGAAATCTCATGTAAGCTGAGATATGGATTAAAACAAATATCAACTTGTCCACTGTGAGTTCACTAGAAAGATAGAAAAATAAAATTATTAAAACCTAGCCCAAAAGAAGAATATGAAATAGGAAAAATCTCCCCTTGCTTGAGATTATCATTACCATCTGGGTTGTGAACTATTTGATTCTAATTCTAGAAGCTCGATGCCAGAAATAACTCATTACCAGGGAGATAGGCTGGAGAATTGTCAGGAATGACAAGGGTTTTTTTTGTTTTTTGTTTTTTAACTTTTATAGCACAAAATGATAAAGCTGATAAACCATACAGTGATGTGAATGGGTGAATCACATAGCCTTGTACTTTCTGCTGCATATAGTAATGCTATCCTTTATTACCCGCCCCCCCCCCCCCCCCATTTCTTCCCTTCTTATCTCACAAAAGGTCAGAGACCGCTTTTGATAAGCAGAGTATCCTTTTAAGTCTCTCTTCTCTGGAGGAAAGCAGTGGATGCATCTGGGGTTTGTTGAGAGTTTATAATCTAATCCATCGACTTTGCCTAGTACTAGCAATTCTGTTCACAGCTTTTTTCACAGTGGTCATGTTGAGAGTGTACATAAAGTACTTGATTCTTACCTTGATCTATATTTATGAGCCCCCATTAAATATAGATCAGTACCATCCAATCACATTGAGAAAAGCATGTCATTTCGATGTTCCAGTTCACCACTTCCTAATTCTGTGACCTTGAGCAAGTTACTTAATCTCACTAGTTTACTCATTTTAAAATAGGGATGATACTAATAGTACTTGTCTCACTGCCAATGTGTTTGAAAACTGCACTGCAATGATATAGACCAGCTAGAATGTTGAGAGCTTCCAAATACTAAATTGAGTGCTGACTTGTTTAATTCAAATGAGAATAAAATAAATGACAAGGAGTTAATAATCTGTATCAAGAGGCAGTTGAAGAATTTCAATTGGGGAGTCTCGGGTAACCATCATGATCTAAAACGGTGGCTGTTTTTTCAAACCCTCTTTGAGGATTCTTTTGTGCAGAAAATCTCTTCATTTGCAATCTTTAATCTTCACCTTATTAAAGTAAAGGCTACATTGATTAGAAGGAAACACAGCTTCTTCTTAGGTTTTCAGGTTTGGGGCTTCTTTGGGGAGGAGGTTGCTGCTGTTAAAGAGAATGGGGGGTGGGGTGGGGAGGAAGCTGGAAATCTGAACCGCCTTAGTCTGGTACATTTTCTGGATCAGGCCAACCAGATCTTTCATATATATATATATATATATATATATATATATATATATATATATATATAAATTTTTTTTTTTTTTTTGCAACCAGACCGAGTTTAATTCGAGGGCTCTAAGAACTTGGAATTGAAGGAGTTAAAGGGTCTCCCACACCCCTCTGCCTGAATCGGTCTTTTGTGTACACAGCTGCAGTTGGAGCACGGGTCGGAAAGGAAATGGTTAGAGGAAGAGCTGGTTTTCAGACGAGGCGAGTGTGTGAGGGGGGCTGGGGGTGGCCTGGGGTTTTACATGCCAGATGTAGGCCTGCCCGGGTGCCTGCCTGCAGCCGCTGGCACGGTCACGCCTCGGCCCTGTGCGAATTGAGGCGAGGTGATGAGTTAGCGGGTTGCTATGGAGACGGGCCGGGCCACGTGACCCGGGGCTGCTGCCGGCGCTCTGACGTCAGCAGCCGGGAGGGCGGGACGCAGGAGGGCGGGGCGGGAGGCGAGCGCCGAGAAGGGAGCCAGCGAGCGGGCGGCAGGCAGGCACGGTCTGCGCGAGGAGCAGGCGAGCGGGAAGACGAGACGCGGCCACCTTCCTCCCCAGCCAGCCCACCGCGGTTTGTTCCCTTCCTCGGGAGTGCGCCAATGCCTGGTCCGACCCAAACGCTGTCCCCAAATGGCGAGAACAACAACGACATCATCCAGGATAACGGGACCATCATCCCTTTCCGGAAGCACACAGTGCGCGGGGAGCGTTCCTACAGGTAATGGGGCTGGCACCGGGCGCGGCGCCGGGCGGGGGCGCGCGGAAATCCGGCCCGTTATATAATGGAGCGGACCCTGCGCCCGCAGCCGGCTGCAGACGTGCGTTCGCCGGCGCGCTGGGGATCCTCTGCTGTCGGTTTGCATGTGTCACGTTGGTGGAGCGTGGAGGCTTCACGAATGCAGACGGGAGAGCGTTTTGTGAATAGATTTGCCGCCTGCGAGGGGTCTCCCTGCATCGCCTTCCCTCCACGCTGATAAAAATGCAAGCAGCCCCCCCCCCCCCAAAAGGGAGACAGGCAGGCTGTAGCACTTCCTTTCGTCCTTTCCTTCACATTTTAAAGGAACCAGTGGGCAGGCTGTGCCTCAAGGCAGGGACTACAGGAGGATGGCGAGAAAAATGTTTGCGCTCGCCCTGGTGTGTGTGTGTGTGTGTGTGTGTGTGCAGGAAAGATGGAATCCTCTAGATGAAGCTGCAGTCTGTGATGTTAAACCGCCAGATTGATGGAGCTTTGTAAGAATCCTGCTCGCTGATTGGTGCAGGGATTGACAGCAGAGGTCACGGTGTCAGGCATTCACCAAAATTTTCTCCCATCGAACCGGTGGTTTATTAGAAAGAAACTGGACTGCAGTGGACCCGGGGGAAACCGGGTGCCGTGAAGCATATTCTTAGGAGTTTTATAGCCTCCGCATGGGTGGGGGAGCCCGCCCTTCTTTAAACGGTAGGAAGGTGATTCCTGCTGTTTTGCCGACGTCTGATTTGAGGATGGGACCGATCCTGGTCATTGTGTTGTGAGCTTTTTGATTAATGAGTCGGTCAGTATGGTTGGCATCATTTTTACATTAGCATATCTGGCAATATGTTCTAGTAGATAAGCTCATTAAAATTGTTTGCATTGTTTGATAAGGATAACAATGTAATGGAGAATGCAGCTAGGGTCTGATGCAGCCCAAGGCCAGACTTGAAGGGAGACTGATCGCTTCCCTCATATTTCCTCTGAAGTTCTTTTGTGCGGGGTAGTTATTTTTAAATGTTACCTTGATAACCACTAACAATGCTTCTGCTTCGAGGCAGAGCACACATACCTCTAAAGCGCATCCTCTCAGCTAGTGAGCAACAGGAAATAACTCTTTTCTTTTTTTTAATGCCTTCATCTAAACGTTCACATGGTATTATGGGTAGAAAATCCAGTGTGTGTAAATACGACATATTTATAAAATAGGATCCAAAGTACCCCACTTCCTCTCTCTCTCTTTGACCAAAGAAACCCTCTTTGCTGATTCAAAAAGAAAAATTTATAAGCAACCTTTGCCCTGTCATCTCTGGCAGTTATGTAAATACTTGGAGTTAATTTTGGCTGTGCCCATGAGGTCTCATGCCTTATGGTTCTAGCTAATATGTTGACATGGCATCCTTACAGAGTCCGGGTGCTTGTTATTCTCTTAATATAAACCAAAATTGGTCCACAGCGTCTGGGACTCTCCTTTTGGAGATCCTTGTGATTGGAACATTGGGTCCCTTCTCTCTCTTACTCATCCACCTTTCTCTGTGAACATTCCAAAGCCTAAAATAGAATTTAAAAACAAAAACCAAAACCCCGAGTTGCTTTTAAACCTCACTTGTTTCAACTGTTCATATAGGTAATACATTTGAAGCCCTCATTTCTTCAGTGATATAGTCTCTACCATGTAAACAGCAGTTGCTTTTAAGATGGAGTTCGAATTTTACCACATAGGCCAAAGGAAGTTGCCTAGTTGGGTTTTATTAGTCATATGAACAAACTTGAAATGGCAGTGGAAAATGACTTGGTGGAAAGGTTAAATGCTACCTTTTGGCGATAAAATATTGCTTCAAAGTAAAATCGTAGTTACCTTTTCAATTCAGTCTAAGTTATTTTCATTTCCTAAATTACTTCCAGTTTGTTTTCTGAGTCCCTTTAACAGAACCTGAAATTAAATGAAAAACAAAACTGAGTTTAAAGAAAATATCTGACTGGACAAATTCTTAAGTCAGTAAGAGCATTATTGCATTTGTATTTTATATAATAGGATTACTGGACACCATAGTGAGAGGTGTCATAGGTTAAATGAAGAAGGAATCCTCCAAAGTTGTATTCGTATTGTGTCATACAAAGGGTGTACGCTGAGACAGACATACCCTATGTTTTCTTTGGTCTGCTTTTCTTTCAGAGTGGGATGGCCAGTATAGTATAACTAAGACCTATTTTTTTGGAGGGGCACAGGGGAAGGAAAAATGTGAGACATTTTTCTATCCAGGAAGCGTTCCATAATTATTTTGGCATCCCGAGGCCGGAATAATATTGCCATTTAATTGCAGAGGAAATTTGGAAGGTACTGTGCAAGCCTAAATAGATTTAACCAAATTTTTACTTTGGGGGTGAGTTCATTATAACCCTCAAAAATGACATGTGCTTAAAGAGTTCTGTTTGAGTCCCCTGGAGGGCCTGGGTCAGCCCAGAGCCCGGGGATGATCAGAGGAAATTCTCTTCCTTATTCCTTTGCTGAGTTGTAGGGGCCAGCAGGTCCTTTATCTTTGGCCCTATTTTCTACAGTTGCTCCTTAAGGTAAGATTATCTCCTTGCATTCTTACAAAATCACTGAGGTTAACTTCAAACATTTAAAACAAAGACATTCTTTAAAAAATCTACATAAATACAAGAAGAATGCTGTTAACTACTAAAAGAGGGGATGCTTCCAGGAGCTCCAGGACAAGAGGTAGTACAGGTGAGAAGAGGAGAGGACACCTAGAGAACAGCACTGTTCCATCCAGTACCATCCAGTAGCTGCTCTTCCCAGCCAAAGACCTTATTGTCATGACATTTGCACTTGGTTGTTTATAGATAAGGGTCAAATATGGTTCATGACCCAGATATCTTACTCCAGGTATCTCTGTGAAAACTGAGGCCATTTTTACAGCCCGGACTGGAGAGGGTGGCAGGCACACCGTTACTGAAACCCATGTGTACTTTGATTAGAAGAGCAACTTCCCTGGGATCCCTGGGTGGCGCAGCGGTTTGGCGCCTGCCTTTGGCCCAGGGCGCGATCCTGGAGACCCAGGATCGAGTCCCACATGGGGCTCCCGGTGCGTGGAGCCTGCTTCTCCCTCTGCCTGTGTCTCTGCCTCTCTCTCTCTGTGACTATCATAAATAAATTTTTAAAAAAATAAAAAAAAAAAAAAAGAAGAGCAACTTTCCTTAGGAAATTATCCCTCCAGTAGTAATTTCAGTCGAAAGGAGCCAGTGCGTAAATGGCTGAGCAGAGCTGTGTGGATTTTTCTAACGTTCATGTACACTACTGTGAGATCGCCTTCTTGGACTTAGCTTCCTCATTGCATTTATGAGCACTAGAAATCCATATATTTTAAGAGCTGCTTAAAAAATAAATGTGGTGTGGGCCATTTGAGGTGACACTGTTTAATTCACAGAGCATGAGAGTCGTGCTCTGGCTCTCCCTGGAGAGGCTACTCCCTATAGCTCTGTTTCATGCAGATGCTAGTAGGAAATGAGATTTATTAACTGGCCCTCTGCCCACTGCATTTTGGTTTGCATACTCCAGGCTTTTAAGAACAAATGTATAAGTCCAGGGGACTGTTTCCACATGGGTCTTTGAACATGCAACTACAGTAGCATAGGTTTCTGAGTACCAAAAACAAAAACAAAAACCAAAAAACAAAATCAGCTTGGCCCCAGGACATGGACTGTAAAGAAAGGCAAAACTAAAATTTAAGCCTAAAGCATTGGCTCTCCCACCCAATTTTGCCAGTTTTGAAAAATGAACTTTTAAGAAAAACAAAAAGAAATACTGTGTATGTGTAAAAGACAGTTGTGAAAGCCTGTCCCATTTAATATAGGCTGTTGTAGCCTGACTTACTTTGATAAGAAGATAGGATTTCAGATCCTTGCTCCTTGGATCCAGCAAAGTTGGAGACACAGCAAGTCTAGCTTCACTTGTCTGTTCTGTACACATTCATGTTGCCTAAGTTTGCTGCTGTCATAGGAAGTTTCTGAAAATAGTGAGTTTTGTCCTAATTTTTCTTTATATTTGTAAAAATCAAAGGATTACTTGATGCTTATTAGGTGCCTAATTTTTAACTTCTTCATCAGAACTTCTGTTACAGGACGCTCACCCCGCTTAGCAGGGATCGTCACTGGTAGTATCTTTTTCAGTGTTAGCGCAACAGTGGCTTGAGATGGTCCCCTGAATTTAGGAGGTTGATTTCCATATGCCTTAGCATTTCTATATTGATAGGGACCTCTTGAAGCTGCAATGAGTAACCCCTTAGGTTAATGGAGGGGGAAATATTAGGGCTGATATAAATATTCTATTTGGTTTAGAGAATTTGACAAATTTTTGAGGGTCTACTCTCGCCAAGGTCTGTGCTAGATGCCCTGTGAGGACCTTGAGTTCTAGCAAAGTTAGGTGTATAAACAACTCCTTTTGTATCAGATTTACCTTGTTGTGAATATTTAGCTTGGTCTAATAGCAAAAGTGGTTTGCATTTCCTCAGTCCACAAAGACTCAGAGAAGAAAAAGATGCCTTCAAAGCCAGTATGCTGCAGGAAGCTAAACAATGCAGAAGACCAAAAATTTTGGTGAGAAGAGTATAGGCTTTAGAATCAGAATTTTTTCATTGGCCCAGCAAGGTGCATCTTGGGCAGCAGTGGAAAAGAAGGCAAGGACATTGAAAGGCAGGCAGGGTAGTCAGAACTTGAATATTGAAGGCCACTGAAAGCTCATTAATTGAAAAACACATAATGCTAACAGAAGTGCATGCTGGAATTTATCTCCTGTTGCGAAATGGGAGTGGAGGGGGAAATGAGAGTCCTCCAGTGCCCTACCCTAGAAGGCCAGAATTGCTAGAGAATACTTGATTTGCCATGAGAGAATTCTCAAGCTCTACCATAGACATCTAGGTGTACATTCCTGGCCTGAGTAGAAGCAGTCAATGCACCTTCACCGCCTTAGGCCTGGCGCTTAGATCATAGAGTGGCTTTGGGATTTGCAGAAGCCCACTCCATGGTTAGCTATAGAACTTTGGGTGGTGGCTAGTGTATAGAGCTCACATTCTTCCAATCCTACCAGACTCAGAAGCAGAATATATGATACTTCATTGTGAAGGATTCTTCTGAATCATTTAATGCCATAAAACATACAGACATAACTGATGAAGCTTCCCAGGGTGCTCCATATGGCCGCTAGAGGGTGATCCCCTTGATGGCAGGTTCTGGGGAAGACTGAGAGTTGAACCTGGATTGAGTAGATTTGTTTACTTTGAAATTTTGTCCCTTTCAGCTCAGAGGAAAAATTGGCTTGTTCCTCTCTTGGGAAAAGTACCTTTTTTTCCACAATGAAATCTGTTAGAATACATATAGTTAGAAGAGTTTCATTCTTCCTCACTTTAGCTTATCATTCAGCTGTCAACCTCCGTGCTACTAAATTGGATGTGTCCTACTCTCTAGTGTCTTACACACTACTCTGGCAGCCCTCATAACACTCCACACACATCCCATCAGGGTCATATGAACCTTTTTTCTTAGTTCATTTAAAATTCTGACTGTTAAAAAAAATAGAATAAAATAAAATTCTGACTGTTTAACCTCCGTATTTTGGGCCCCTGGAATTTATATTTTGTTGAGAGAATTCTTTCAAACTGGAAACCTATAATTCATATAGGCAAAAACTGAAATTACCCACCTTTTTACCCTATAGTGTGAGTCAGATTTTTCCTAAATATGTTTTTGTTAAATGTATCCCCAAAGGTGTTCATTTATTTCAATGAAAGTAAATAGTGGGGTAAAGGTTAAACAGAGTTTTATAGGCCACCAAGAAATAATTTTTTAGTAGGTTACTAAAAAAAAAAAAAAAATACTTGTGCGTTTTCAGTGTCAGATAGATCTCCCCTGGCTAATTAGAATTTTGCTCACTTGAACCAGGACAAAGTTTATTCTTCAGGCAGGACTTTTGTGTGTGTGTGTGTTTCTAAAAGAGCAGAAGGTGGTGGTATGTACAGAGGATAGTGAATGACTCCTGTTAGTGATGGTATCCTTTGTGTAGTTTGTCCAGTAAAGAAAATATGACTAGAGCTCAGTTGTTATTTCTAGACCTGACTTGGTTCAGGAGGGAAAGTATGTAAAAGAATCAGGCTTTGGGGGCGCATGGGTGGCTCAGTTGGTTGGGCATCAGCCTTGGGTTCAGGTCATGATCTCAGGATCCTGAGATCGAGTCCTGTGTTGGAACTCCCTGCTTGCTTCTCCCTCTCCTCCCCGCTCATGTGCTCTCTGACTTAATGTGCTCTCTCAAATAAATAAATAAAATCTTAAAAAAAAAAATCAGATTTTGGCTGTGACTTGGAACAGAAGAGGCAAAGGGCAAGAGATTTGAGAGAGAGAGAGAGAGAAGTAGGAGTTAAGAATATATAGTGTGCATTGATCGAAGTCTCTAAAACTTGTGACCTCTTGTAGAAGTCCTGGCCAGTGTGTTGTTGCATAAGCCTGAAATTCTCTTCCAGTGTTCCTCCTTAGATTTCTGTGATCCCATTTTTTTTAGAAGTACTATTTGTTTTTGTTTTGCTTTGCTTTAAAGACATTCATTTTTTCTTTAGTGTCAGCTTATCCTGGCAAAGCCCTGAGTGGAGGTCACTTGTCAAAACTGCCAGAGGCATGAACTTGTCAGAGAGATTTTCTCACACTCAGTTTTACTTTGATTATAAATACTAGTATTCCTTTATTTAAGAGCCCCCCCCCCCCACTCCCATGATTCCTTGCAGGGTTTGTATGTGGTGGTCAACAAATCAGGAGAAAGGGAAGCTACTAAAGTGGGCTCCACCCCCACCATATCTATTTCCCTTTTGTCGTTTTGAAATAGCCAAATATGTTTTTAAGTTGTTGTTAATGTAGCTTTTTAAATTCCACTTCTGGATTTTACACAATAATGGAGATTTAAGCCCAAATTCCCACAGTTTGTTTCAGGAACATGGTAAGTGTTCCTTCTATTGCCACCCTCCACCCCCCCTCAGTGCAGAGATAAATAATGCACAGCCCCTTCTGGAAAAGCCCCTTGGGTCAGGGACAGCACTTGGTGGGAGGCATCTGAGAAGGGGGGCGCCCACACCTGACCCCAATAAAGTAACTTTGTGATCACTGTCCTAATACCCAGCCAGGGGTATAGTGATTAGTCCTGTAATTTTCAAAAGCTTTCAGAAATGGAGCATGTACGTGAAAACTGAATGTCTGTGTCCCCTACCATGACCTTTGAATGTAAGTTTTAACACAGCCACGAGGCACAAGTCTGAGCATTGCCGAGTGGCTTGCATAGTAAGGTTCCTTCACCCTGACAGGAAGGCACTTGAGAAAAGTGAAAGGTTTATCTCCCTTGATCCCCAGATTTTTAGGATAGTTGCATTGACCATCACTGGGTTAAAAATAGTACAGTATACTATTAGGCAAAAAGACAAATGAGAACATCTATTCCCATTTACACAATATGCTCGGAGAAACGAAGGGCATATATAAAAGGAGACTAGATAGATAAGTCAGTGTGTACCTTTTTTGTTTTTTTAACTGGCATTATGTAAATGGATTACCTAATCAGTGGTGGTTTAACACTTTAATAGCACGACTTTAAAAAATCAAGTGAGTTTTCATTTTAACCATGAAGCTTACATGCTGAAGTATGTTTGGGAAACATCTCCAAATACTTAGGACTTAACTGAAGTCTCGTGGATGATAGTAAAGATTGGCCTAATGCCGGTATTCCTCTTACATTAAAACCACATCACAAGTCACAAATGAAATGTGCCCCTCCGGCATCTGCCCCAGGGAGGTTGCACGCCCGGCAGCCCATCATCCGGATTTTGTTTCATTTTCTCCTGGGTGCCCCAGAGCTGCTGCCTGTGCTGATCTGTGATGTGTCCAGCCTGCTTAGTATGCTCCGTGAATATTGCACTAACTGCAAAGTAATCCTCTGTGAGATTTCTTTCTTGATACCCTCTTTGAATTTTTGTTTTCTTCTCTTCGTTGGAGCACCTGCTGTCAGGTACCCTGTGGTCCCTAAAGCTGGAGGTTACATTGCCCATGCCTTTTTTTTCCCCCCACTCTGCTGCAGTCCTGTGGGCCTCCCTGGCTCCTGGTGCAACCTCCCACCTTCTGGAAGTTATTGAGCAATATCTGGCCTTAATGTGACCCCTGTGATAGTGCCACACAGCCATCTGCATTCACTGCACCAGCCCCCTCACCCCCTAGTCTGGGGGAAGGCTGAGTGAATCCCCATGGAGACATGGAGACTGACCAATTAAGAATAAACAAAAGGGAAGCTTTGAATGCATTATCCTAGCTATAGGGGACTGCTCACCATCGATAACCACGAAATAGAAAGCTTGTGGAGCTGGTGGGCTGAACATCTTGCTAAGAGGGGGTGTGTGGTGGGTGCACGGAGGGGTGCGAGCCAGGAGAGCCAGGCGGCAGAGTGAGGGCTTCCCAGGTGGGTGTGCCAACCTCTCCCTCTTCCCTCCTTGCTGTCTCGTCCTGTGTCTGGGAGCAGAGTAAATCTGCCCCTCTAACACTAATTCTCCAGCGGGAGGGAGAAAGAGAGGAGAGCCTTCAGCCACCTAGGCAGAGGGAATGTGGACCTGTAAAGTGTGTGCAAAATCCCCTAGTAGTGGGGTTAGCAATGCACAGTAAATTGAAAGGCAAGTTTGGTGTTGGAGAAGCCAGATGTTCTCTCTCTAGGATTTCGGCCAGGCAGATAGCATCGTTATAATGCTGACTGACAGATATCAGCATGAATAACAACGAATGGATTTCCAGCCTGTGTGATGAGTGTGGAGAGGACTGAGGAGGTAGCCTGTGCCATCCAGCACCTCCGTTCCTACTCCCATGTTAAGACCAGTTGGGGTTCTCCAAGTCCCCACTGCTTTGGAGAAGTAGGGAGTTGTAGCAGGCCAAAGTTAGGCTCTGGTGAGAGACTTTCTATGCCAACCCCACCCCTTTCTAACTATATGATCTAGGGCAAATTTTTTAGCCCCTTAAGCCTCATTTTCCTTCTGTCCAGATGGAGCGCCTGGGTGGCTCAGTCGGTTAAACGTCTGCCTTTGACTCAGGTCATGATCTCAGAGTCCTGCTCATGCATGTGCACTCTCTCTCAAATAAATAAATGAAATCTTAAAAAAAAAAAAAACCCACCAACCTCACAGAGTTCTTAATGAGGATTTAAATGAACAGCAGAATATAAAGCATGCTAAGCAATGACTGGTGCAAAGTAAACGCTTTTTCTCATGTCAGCTAGTGTTGTCATTTGGAGTTCAGTCTACTCTGTCACTCTTTGTCTGTAATCATCTATTATCTTTGTGGCCTCAGTATCTAGCATAAAACCTCGCATGCAGCAGATGTTAAAAGTCCAAAATGAGTCTTGAAAGAAATTCAAACAGATTAGGCTATAGTCTTTTCCCCTTTATCAACTTAGGAATTAGCTTACATACAGTAAACTGCATCCATTTACAGTGTATGATTCAAGTATGTATGCCCTTGAAACCATCACTCCCAGAAGATGCCTGGGACTCCTCTTTGTCCATAGTCCCATGTAACCACTGCTTCAGTTCATCACACATGGTGGTAATTGCTTACATGGTCACCACACAGTAGGTCACATTTGATATAAATGGAACCATACAGATTGTATTCTTTAGGGTCTGACTTCTTTTACTCAGCATAATTTTGAGATTCATCCAGATTGGATTTATCAGCAGTTTGCCACTCTTTGTTGCTGAGTAGTAAGCCATTGTATGGCTACACCATATTTTATCATTCATCAGTTGATGAACATTTGGGTTGTTTCCAGTTCTTAGCAATTATGCATAAAACTGCTGTGAATTTTCACATACTAGTCTTTATGGGAATATGTTTTCATTTCTCTGCAATAAATACCTATGAGGGGAATGATGGAGTCATAGAGTCAAACCTAAGAAACTATGAAAGTCCAAAGTCATTGTGCCATTTCATATTCCTGCCAGCAACATGTGAGAGGTCTAGTTGCTTCACATCCTTGACAACAGTTGGTATTGTCAGTCTTCTAAATTTTGGCCATCCTTGCAGATGTATAAAAAGTATCTCATTAAGATTTTAATTCATATTTTCCTGGTAATGAATAATGTTAAGTGTCTTAGACGCTTACTGGCTTTTTGTGTGTCTTTAGTGAGGTGTCTGCAGTCAGTTTTCTTTTTTTTAAAATTAGATGTTTTATCCTATTATTAAGAGGATTGTAAAAAATAAATCCTGGATACTGTAATATAGTCTTGTCTTAGATTTTACTGGATATGAGTCTTGAGTTCTTCTTAACCTCCATATAGACACCTCAAGAAAAAGAATAGTTGATTTTTCTGGTCTTTGTCTACAGTGCCTTTTCTAGCAGTTAGGTCCAACTCCCTGTGAGTACATATTCAGTGATTCTATTAAAATAGATTTCTAAAAAGTGAAATGACAGGATCATTCTTCGAGTTCAGGGCAAAAAACAAACAACCACTATACCCCCTTAAAAGTTGCATATGAATAAGTTAAATTTAAAAGCTAAGTTTTCTCTGACATCTTGATAGCTAGGGGATGCTTTTATAATTCTGTGGAGAAGAACCCAATGATTACATAGGTATGCTTTTCTTTGTATTGCATGTCCCCTTAACGCTGGATCAAATTTTCCACTCTATGTTTGAGGAAAATGTGTGTCGAAATGTTTTCTTCTTTAAAGGTAGCAAGGAACAATTTTCATACTTAAAAACTTTTGCCCAGAGTAGTTAGAGAGAGAGAGAGAGAGAGTGTGTGTGTGTGTGTGTGTGTGTGTGTGTGTGTGAGAGAGAGAGAGAGAGAGAGAGAGAGAGAGAGAGAGAGAATTTGGAGGCAAATATCCCCCAACTCTTCCTCGATGTATTCTCATTTTAATTTGGCAGCTTTGTTCTATGCCACTTTGACTCCTAAATTCTGGAAACTCCTTAAGTAGAACTGAGAAACTGGGAAGCTAACACCCAGTAAGGTCTTTGGTTTACCTGAAAGGATCAACTGAGGAACCCTGTGATTTTTGACAGTGGGGATGCTTAGTTTCCAGAATCTTTGCAGCCAAAAGCCCAAGTTTCTTAACCACATATGTTTCAAAATCCAATGAGACTATAAAATATAAGGTCATTTATGATTTTGCAAATGCCATAGGTCTACTAGTAAATTTTTTTAGTTTAACCTATTTCATTTGCCATTTATTCATCTTATTGCAAAACTTTCAGGCCAAATTCCAGATAAGTTGCTGCTTCCATGATGGCAGTAATGTCTTGCTATCTAGGTTACAGATTATTTTCTGTGTTCTGGTTGGGACTGAGCAGGTCACAGGCACTCAGATAATCACTTGAGAATTGAGTGTGTTCTTTTTGCTTTAATTGAGGTTGTTCCATGAAAGGAAGCCAAATACCATTAGACAGGACATCCTGTGATTCCCTTAGTTTACGATGGCCAAGGACGGGACTTTTTTTAATAATATAAGATGATTTCTTGTTTCCTTTTCTGTTAAATAGGAGCCCAGAACCAATGATGTCCATTTGGCTTTAAAGAGTCTAACAAACAACTGAACCTCCACCAAAAATCACCTGAAGATTTTTAGAATGTGAAAAATGTCCATGTCTTTTTATGTGAGCCAACAATGATTTGGTCATTGTTAGTATTTAAGTGACCACCAGTTTCGTCTTGAAATAATAATTAACTGAAAAAGAGGAAATGACCAAACTAGAAGTTCTTGGAGTTAAACATGCTACCATAAAAATTGTAGAATCAGGTACCTTGCAGTACACCCACCTACACAATGAAATGTAGTGCACATATTACACATGAAGAAGATAGAAAAATAATCACAATATGTTAAGAGAATCAAGTTGATTGTATTGGTTTTCCAGGCCTGCTATAACACTATTACCACAAACTAGGTGGCTTGAAATTTATTCCCTCAAAGTTGTGAAGACTAGAAGCCTGAAATGAAGATGTTGGAAGGGCTATGCTCCCTCTGAAGGCTCTGGAGGGGAATCATTCTTTGCCTTTCCCTGTCTGATGGCTCTGTGTGTTTCCAGTAGCTCCCTCACTCCAATCTCTGCTTCTGTCACCACGTGACCTCCTTCCCTGTGTGGCTGGGTCTGTTTCCACATGGCCTTCTTAGAAGGACACTAGCCTTTGGATTTAGGGTCCTAATCCAGTATAACTTCTAACTAATTATATCTGCAAAGACTGTTTCCCAATGAGATCATTTATGAAGGTTTCAAGTGGATGTGAATTCTGGGGGCGGGGGCGGGGGTCACTGTTCAACCTAGTGTGTGTGTGTGTGTGTATACACACATATACCCATTTTTATATGTATAGAATTCATACATCGCACACATTCCTATAAAAAATAAGAGGTCTTTACTTTTCTGGGGTTTTTTTATAGTGAAAAAATACTGTTTAATATAACAGTATTTTTAAAAATAGTACTTTGACATCACATTTTAAAGTTTTTTTTTATTAACCTTCTACTTTGAGTTTGTTTTCTGCACCTCATCAAACTGAGACACTTAATCTTAAAATAATCTTTTGTAATATTTATACACACAAATATGTATATGAGTCAATATTTATGGTATTGTGCTTATTATGCTTATTATACTGTAACAATAGCTAAAATTGAACTAAAGCAGATCTTTAAGATGTTGAATAAACCAGTATAATACTTGCTATCTGATTTAAGTCTGAGGAGGCAAGAAAAAAAAAGTTATACTCAATTGTTGAATTCAAATCTAATTTCTTAAATGTTTTAAAAGTCTCTAAATCAAATTAATCTTAGAAACTAAACCTAGAAGCTAGGCATGGGATTAGGATTTCATTTGTTCAAATTGGCTCAAATACTGGGTAACTCCTAACATACATCCTCTCTAAAACTAACTTCATCAACTCACCGATCTTATTCTTTAGACTTTTTTAATCTATAGTAATAGCTCTAGTTATTTAGTCAAATGGTTCATAAGGGCTTCGTCTAAGTAATTTCCTTTCCCTTAATTAGTGCTGAATGCTCATTAATCACTTGCTGTTTTTCTGTCTTTAGATATCTTAACAAAACACTCTAAACTCAGTAGAGACTGTGATCCCCCACATTTGTTAAATGACAACAGTTTTAAATTTTGTCATTGCTCCTATAAGTTCTCCTACCAGAGACCTTGCACAATCAGAAAGGGAGGCTTCAATTTAAGAAACTCCATGCTTCTACTTTTTAACAAACACAAAGCTTTTGCCATGTATCTGATCTTATTTCTGCATCCGATTCAGTTTGGACATGGCACAGATTTTATCCACTGTTGACTAAAATGCTCAATACCTGTACTTCCCTTGGAGACTCACAGTGTTAATACACTGATCAAGAAATGTTCTAACTTTTGACTTGTAGCAAAGCAGTAGACAGGGAAGTGGAGGGGTATTGCAAGGTGTGTATGTAAACTGATTTTTGTTGGGTGCATCTGATACAAAAGTCTGTTGGGGGCACCTGGGTGGCTAAGGTCGTGAACCCAGGGTGCTGGGATCGAGTTCTGCATCAGGCTCACTGCAGCGAGCCTGCTTCTCCCTCTGCCTATGTCTCTGCCCCTCTCTGTGTGTCTCTCATGAATAAATAAATCTTAAAAAAACTTTAAAAAAAAACTTAAAAAAAGTCTGTTGGTCTCTTCATTACAGTAATAAATGGTAGATGAGTTCATTGTTTAAAAGGAAAACAAGGGGTGCCTGGGTGGCTCAGATAGTTAAGCATCTGCATTCAGGCTCAGGTCATGATCTCTAGGGGTCCTAGATCGAGCCCCATATCAGGCTCCCTGCTCAGTGAAGAGTGTGCTTTTCCCTCTGCCTCACCCTCCCCACTCATGCTCCTGCGTGTGTGTTCTGGTGCGCGCACTCTCTCTCTCTCACACATCTTTTTAAAAAATAAAGCAAGACAAAATAACATGCACCTCTTCTATTCCAGTATATAAGGAAGATAGGGTTGGTATCTAGTTGCCCAAAGAGTAGGGAGGAAGAGAGAAGGATGCACTGTGACTCTGGGGTGGAATTACAGGAAGTCAAGGGGGAAATCCATTCCAACCAAAATGAATCCTTTTACCTGGGAAAGGAAGTTTTGGGGTTGATGGCCTGCAGAAGCGGTGACAAAACAGTGTGCCTGTTTTTGATGGTGTTTCCTTATTGCAACACCAGTTTGGCTGAACATTACTAATCTTAGCTCAAAAAGACTGAAATTAACATTTCCTGTTCTCCTAATGTGCAGCCATCTTGTATGTAATTCACAGGATGTTCTCTAGGGTGGGAAGCAGGTTCCATAAAAAACTCATCAGCGCCTTGTCTTATATATGTATTATTTATGAAGTTTAATGTTATACTGTTTCTCCAGTTGGCCATTTTGGTTCTGTGTCAGTCTACTATGAAAATAATTAAATAGCAAGGGATATGCATGTACATTACCCATTTGGGAGTCAGATTCACCAAAATGTATTTTAACACTGGCCTGCACATCCCTCATCCTTTTAGGCTTAATTTTATTGGTATTTCACTTTCCATTTCCATCTCAAAAAATTCTCATAAACTTTTTATAAATGAATTTTATTGTAGTACAGACCTTTGGATAGGCCCTAACCTCTAAGAGTGAGATACCAAGAGATTTATTTTTTTAAATAGATTTCTCAAACATCCAGTCAAGATACCAATCTAATATATTTTATTAGGCTTAAAAAAGTTATAAGCAGTAACGTATGTGGTCTCCGTCCATTTTGATTAAATGAATACAAAAGCATATTGAAAGAGTATCGTCCAAAATAAGTAGTAACTAGAAATGTGAAGTATGGTGATTCCTAAAATATTAGCATGGCTTATATGTTACAGCTGGCAGGTTTTTGAGCCAAAAATTGTTCCCGGCAATAAACTAAGTAGTCACCCAAATCTCTACGTTTCAGGCTCTTCTTCAGGAAAACTCATTTGGTTGAAGTGAAAATGTACAATGAGGCCTTGGTAGAACTATAAAAAGGAAAAATGGTTTTATTGAAGAGCACAATTGTGTCTCATTTGGAGTTCTTTTTTCTTCCCACTTACTCTAATGACATAATAGAGTAGAAAGGGGCTTTGTTGAGAAAGTCAAGAATCCTAGAATCAGCGGTAGCTCCAAATCCCAGTTCTTCCACTCAATTGCGACTGACTGCAAGTCAGTCACTAAACCTGAGTCTGTGTGTGTCTTTTCCCACATAATGGCACAAAAGCAGTAGCTATCACATAGCATTGTGAAGACAAAATGAGAAAATGTGTTACCTACTTCCCTAAAGAAAAGGACATCCAGATTGATGAGGCATATGTGTCCAAGTTTAAGAATCCAGCTGATAGTCGCTCTGGAGCCAGAACCCAGTCAGTGCCTGTTATTCCTAGATCAGTGCTCTCTTGAAGCTGCAGAATAGCTACTGAGATTTTAATGTCCATGTTAGAGACCTAAAAAATGGCACATTTCTCTGTGTGATTCTTTTTTAGGCCTAAAAGAGGCCTTGAATCCATTCAACCCTAATGTATTCCCTCCAAACTATCACATATTGTGTTAGAGACCTACATTGGCAGTTGCTTATTACATGGTATGATTTCAGACACCTTGTGATTTTCCCCTCCCCATGAAACTGTCCCACCCATACTTTCGTTGGGCATTTACTTTGTTGAAGACCCACTATGTGCCAGGCACTGCTTTAGACAAAGAAGAGACAGCAGTTAACAAAATATATTCAATAAAGTATCTGCCTCTATAGGACTTACATTCTGGGGGCAGGAGGTGGTGAACAGACAACAAACAGATGAGATCATAATGGACTGTGTTAATAGCAAAAAGGGAAGAAGAGGGTGACATGGGAATAGCTGGAGGAAGCCACTTGAGAGGGTGGGCAAAAAGAGCTTGCTAAGGAGTTAATATTTGAGCTGAACCTGAAGCATGAGATGCTTGTGGCCAGGGTGCCAAGTGCTGGAAGAGACCTCTTTCTGCCTAAGGCCTTGAAGGATTATCCTTGAAGCTATCATGCCTCATTTCTTTTTCTATTATGAGGAAGTTTAGAGAAGGCAAACAGCTAAAGATGCTAAGTACCCGGTGAGGAATCAGCACCAACAGCACACAGTAGCTCAAGGAGGGGGGCAGAAATGGGTACATCCCCCCAAAATTCACCTACCACACAACCTTGCCTAGTGTTGGCATGTTCATTCAGCCATCACATACTCTTCTGCATTATTTTGTGCACCTAATTTTATGCATGATGGTTTAATTACTGAGTATGATTGCCCACCGTGGTGGGTGCAACACCCATACCCTGAAAGGTTGACCTGAGGTCACGCTGAGGGGAGGCTTGGGACCTGACTGGAAATGACTTGGATCATGGGAGAGAGCTAAGGTCAGAGTGAGAGGAAACAGTGCCAAGTAGGGCTGGGAAAATAAACAGAAGGCATATGGTCAAGAACGAGTAGATGTTCTGGGAGCCAAGTTGGGGGTGGGAGTGGGGCACTGAGCAGAAGTTGGTGCCCTGAGGAGACCAGCCAAGCCTTGTGGCATGGGAATGAGCTCTGGGTCATTGAAATTATTTTCAGAGCATGGACCAAGCCACCACCTACTGTTTGAAACAGATGGACATTTAAGCAAATATAATCAGCTACATTTCTGACCATAAGAAGAAATGTATGCCTGTGTGTGTGTGTGTGTGTGTGTGTGTGTGTGTGTTTAGGTCCTTAGCCTTTAACTTTCTTTATACGCAACTGAATTTCATATCTGTGAACATCACAAATGCCACCGAGAACTGTTTTAGAATTCAAAAATTTCTTCATTCTTGGGATAAAAGCCAAGTTTCCAAGTCATTTCAGGGCCATAACTATTGACTCATTAATTCCGAGTTTGAAAAAATCAAAACCTATATATACTGTTTTGAAAGTTGCATTTGTGTCGTCTCCTTACAGTACTGTGGGCAGCCCAAGTAAGGAAGCACCTCCTGAATAGTACCTAATGGGCCTGGCATGGATAATAATGAGGCTGTTAAAATGGAGGTAGATCTTCAAGGCTAGCTGTAGTATCTCTTTTTGCGTGTGTGCATCTTTCTCTTTAAAAAAAAAAAAATAGTGCCAAGTACTGGTACTCTTGTACAGTTACTATTACTTTTTTAAAAAATAGTACATGGTGATATGACAAGAGCAAATTGAATTGTTTTTAAAAGTAACAGTTAAATGGTAAAAGAGATGAGCATCTGGAAGAAGTATTTTCTGTTCATTCTCTCTGAGAGGTGGCAGTTATTAGCTAGAGCTAGGACCTCTGATTGTCATGCTAGATGAAACTTGGTGCTCACATTAAGAGTGTTATCATTAAGCATCATCATCATTAAGTGGTGGCTGATACTGAGGAGCACATTAATAATTGCAATGGTAGCCTGCCTAGAAAAGCCTGATAAAACTCCTGTTGGACCCGGCATTTTCCTAAGCAGCCTAGTATCAAAGTTCCTTAGGTTGGTTTTCTTCACCAGCTCCACCTTGTGAATAGCCTGATCTCGAGAAAATATATCACGATATCATTGTCACGGCGGCCGGCCGGCCGTGTGCTGATGTTCCTCCATCGTCCTTGTCTGAGGTCGGAGCTGCATCCAGCTCTGCTCCCGAGGAGGCCCTTCCCCCAGCTGGTGGAACTCTCCAGGGAAGGCCGTGCTTGGAGGAGTTAGCCTTGCCTTGTCTGTCTCATCCCATAGCAGAGTCCCAGAGCCTCGTAAAAATAAAACAGATGCACATCTGCCCGCGGCGGCCTAAGTGTGTTGTTATTACCTGAAGACCATAAATGACCTCTTAAATTCTCATCCCAGCCCTACAATCCATGCAGACATCATTCGTTCCACAAGTTAAATGGAAGCCTTCGGAACCAATTTTAAAGGAAATTCAGTGCTGTTTCTGTGCGGTGTCTCCAGGGAGATTTCTTCTTGTCTGGGTCTGTCTCTCAGAGATCCCCTCTGTAACGCTGGCTTCCCTGGGTCCTGATCCCCCTCCTCAAACAAATACTGTCTCCCTGCCCCCACGTTGCAGGTCACAAGTAAAGAGAAAGTGATGAATTGAGAATTATCTGGAGATAGCCTTTCGTTGGTGAAATGTTTAAGTCCTACCCCTCACGGTATTGAATCTAGAGAATGAATTATGCACAGCTGAAAAGCGGGGAAGTTTCTGGTTCAGGGGACACATTTACGCGTCACTCCCTGCTGATGCCCAGTTCATTATGAGGGACAGCCACAGGAGATTTCACATCCGTCTTTTGTTAGGGAGGGAGCCAGGAAGGAGGCACTCAGGCTGAATCTAGTCGTGTTATTACAAGGCTTTTCAAAGGAAAACTCGCTCATTTAAGTGACTGCTGTGGGATTGAATCTCTTTGGTCCCCCTCAGATGGAGTGGACAACATAGATTCTAACGCAGAAGTGGTCTTGGAGAACAGCTTTGGGGATTTCTTCCTTTGGCTAGTATGGGATCTGCTGCTTCAAAATATTTACAGGTTATTATAGAAAGATGCCACTTGTAAGAGAAGAAAATATTCAGTGTTATATCAATGATTGGCTAAATCTCTTTTTAAAATCCTATAGTTGTGGGGCGCCTGGGTGGCTCAGTCGGTTAAGCGTCTGTATTCAGCTTGGGTCATGATCTCATGGTCCTGGGATGGAGCCCCATGGTGGGCTCCCTGCTCAGTGGGGGGGGGGGGGGTCTGCTTCTCCCTCTGCCTCTGCTGTTTTCCCTCCTTGTGTGTGCATTCTCTCTCTCTGTCAAATAAATAAAATATTTTTTGAAAAAAAGAATAAAATCTTATAATTGTGAATGCTTTGGAGTATTTGCAGAATGGCCATTTCTGCTAAAATGACAAAAGAATTATTTCTGAGTAAAAAGCTGTTTGCAAATCTGTTTGAAATAATGTACCCTCCCCCCATTTACATGGTAGGTAGGAGCAGGCCAACCTTGACAGTCTTCAAAAACTTGAGGCAAAGAACACCATTTGAGATAGGAACTAGAAGTGAGGCCTTGACCTGGACCAAGTGTAAGTCCAATCACTGGTAAAAAAACAAAAACAAAAACAAAACAAAAAACAGGTGTCCTTATGGCTCACAGGTGCTTTTTCTACCTGGGCATGTATGGAGGAATGGTACAAACAACTTCTGAGGCATTTTGAAAGGAATGCTAACACCTGGTCAGCAGGACATGGCTTCCATGAAGCACTGACACCTTTCAGTATTACTGAAGAAACCACTTGGGTTATGGATTGTAAGGACTTCAGAAATCCTTATGTGCCTAAACTCATGTTTCTCAGGTGAAAGAAAGTCACATCATTCTTTGTACCTCTTCTCCAGGCCACTCTTTGTTTTCATTTATGAGAATCTGGGTAAAGGGTGGATTGCATGGATTTATCTTAGACTGGTAGAGGGAGATTCTCCTAGTTAAGGGGGAACATGTTGAGAAGAGAGACCTGTTAATGAGAGCAAAGACAGGCACAAATCTGGGTATAGTTGTCAGATGTCAGACATCTGTGTGTGAATGGAGTGTATTGGCAAAGGGTGGGTTGAAGTTTCAGAAATTTTGTGTCAAATGTTAAGTTTCCAGTTGCATGCAGGCTCCCTTAGGGAGTGGCATAAAGAAGGTAACTTACGTCAGGAAGGTATTTTAAAGGTTCAGCTTAAGAATGGGGTAAATCTCAGCCAAATGGGGCCTCCTTAGAGTGGCAGACAGTAGTCAACCACTTATGAAGGGCTGTTCTTCTACAGATGGTCGTGTCTAAACTTGGGAAGCCTGGCAAACTCAGACGTTAGTTGTAGGGGGAAGAAATCAAAATCCAAATAAGTTCCACATGCCTCATTCCCAAAATTAATTTCTCAGATTCCTCTCCTTATAGCCGCACACCCAAAACAGGACCAGAGCCAGGATCCTGGGACACCTGGCCTGTGGCAAGCCTTACCAAAAGAAACACTGTTTCCTTCAAAAGGAGTGAGTGAAAGCATGAAGGGAGGAAGTGAGGAAAAGTAGCTGCTTCCCTCGGACCCCCATCCTCCCAGAGCATGGGAGGATGGCTATGATTTATTTGTAAGGGTTAGGGTGGGGCAGAGAGGCAAAATGAGTTACATAAGAAATAATTTCAGAGTAAACCTTGCATGGTGCATGGTCTCTTTATTCTGTAGAATTTGGAATTACTTACCTTTCTTAGCCATTAATTTTTCTTGACTGAGTCTTTGGAAATGAGTAAACTTAAAAATTAGTATATTAAGGGGCACCTGGCTGGCACAATTGGTGGAGCTTGTGGCTCTTGATTTTGGGGTTGTGGGTTTGAGCCTTATGTTGGGTGTAGACATTACTTCAAAATAAAATCTTTTTTAAAAAATTAGTATTTTGAAATTTTCTTAACTGAAGCATAATTGATATGCAGTATATTCTACTAGTTCATGTGTACAACAGTGATTTAACATACATGGTGAACTGATCCCAAGAAGTCTACTTACTGTGTCACCTTACAGAGTTAATACAACGGTTATTGACTGTATTCCCCCTGCTGTACATTACATCACCCAGAATTATAACTGGAGACTTGTATCCCCTGATCTCCTTGCACTCATTTCACAGACCCCTTTCCCTTTCCCCTCGGGCAATTGCCACTATGTTCTATCTAGGAGTCTGGGTTTTGTTTTTTTAGATTCCACTTGTGAGTGAAATCATGTGCTATTTGTCTTTCTCTTTCTGACTTCACTTAGTGTAAAACTCTCATAGTCTATCCATGTTGTCACATGTCACAAATACCAGGATTGCCTTTTTAAGGCTGAGTAGCTTTTTGTGTGTGTGTGTGTGTGTGTGTGTGTCACACATCATCTTTATCCATCATTTATGCGCACATCGTTTTCCGTGTCTTGGCTATTATAAATAATACTGCAATGAACATAGGGGTGGGTGTATCTTTTCAAATTAGTGTTTTTGTATTCTTTGGATAAACATCCAGAAGTGGAATTGCTGAATCATACGGTAGTTCTATTTTTAATTTTTTGAGGAACTCCATACTGTTTTCCGTGGTGGCTGCACCAATTTACATTCCCACCAGCAGTGTGTGAGGATCCCTTTTCTCCACATCCCCACCAACACTTGTTAGTTTTTGTCTTTTTGATGCTGGCCCTTCCAAGAGGTATGCAGTGATATCTCATTGTGGTTTTGATTTGCATTTCTCTGATGATTCATGACGTTGCACACCTTTTCACATGCCTGTTGGTCATCTTTGTGTTTTGGGAGAAAAATGTATTCAGATCCTCTGTCCATTTTTTAATAGGATTAGTTTTGTGACTGAGTTGTATGAGCTCTTGATACATTTTAGATATTAACCCCTTATTGGATATATAATTTGCATATGTCTTCTCCCAGTTCTCATTTTGTAGATGGTTTGCTTTGTCACACAGAAGTTTTTTTAATTTTCCGCAGTTACACTTAGTTACCTTTGCTTTTGTTGCCCTTGTCTCTGGAGTCAGACCTGAAAAAACATTAAGACTAACAGTGAGGAGCTTACCACCTGTTTTTTCTTCTAGGAGTTTTATGGCTTCACATCTTAAATTCAAGTCTATAATTCATTTTAAGTTAATTTTTGTGTATAGGTAAGATGTTGGCCTAGTTTCATTCTTTTGCAAGTAGCTACACAGTTTTCCCATCACCATTTATAGAAAAGACTGTCTTTTCCCTATTGCACTTCTTGTCTCCTTTGTCAAACTAATTGATCATACATGTATGTGTGGGTTTATTTCTGGGCTCTTTATTCTCTTCCATTGATTTATGTATGTTAAATCAATACCATACTGGCTTTTAAAAAGATTTTATTTATTTATTCATGAGAGACACAGAGAGAGAGAGAGAGGCGCAGAGACACAGGCAGAGGGAGAAGCAGACTCCATGCAGGGAGCCTGACGCGGGACTCGATTCCAGGTCTCCCAGATCAGGCCCTGGGCTGAAGGCGGCGCTAAAGCACTGAGCTACCAGGGCTGCCCCAATACCATACTGTTTTGATTATTATAGCTTTGCAATATAGTTCAGAAGCAGGGGGCATGAGACCTCTGGCATTTTTCTTCTTTATTTATCAAGATTGCTTTGGCTTTTTGGGGTCTTCTGTGGATCCATACAAGTTTTTATATTCTAGTTCTATTTTTAAAAAAATGCCATTGGAATTGCGTTGCAGCTGAGATTGCTTTGGGTAGTATGGACATCTTTACAATACTTTTCCAATCCATAATCACAGAATATTTCTACATTTATTGGTGCCTTTTTCAATTTCTTTCATCAATGTCTTGTATGAATTATTTTAATCCCTACCTTCAGGAAGATGAAGAATCCACATTTGTCAGGGAAGGCTATAATTCCTCCCTTGCCTCCCTCACAACATTCTTTCAAGGATCAAAATGGGAGCATGAAATCACTTTAAAATAATAGAAAAATTCCTTGTGTTATCCAAACATTTCTGAATAAGCAGGGGCTAGTACTTTTACCTTTGTATTGTAATCTAGATTGACAGCCAAGAAATTATAATGAAATTTTAGGATTTTAGAGCGTGTCCACAACAAGCTAAGGTGATTAAATATGCTTTTACCAGCCTTGAGTTTAACATTTGGAAAAAGATCAATTTTCTTCTGTGAACTGTTTAGTCACCTAAATACTTTAGACTTGAATGTATTGAAGTTGCATCTGTAGAAAAAGTGGGAGTTGAAGGAATTAGGAAGAGAAAAGCATGAAAGGCAGAGCAGAAATAGAACTCTTTTTGTGCCTTGGGGCCACCTGACTTGCTAGAGGTTAGGAAGAGCACCAGCCCTTCTGCAGAGAAAGGGCCTGGACCCAGCACTCTCTCTAAAAATCAGAAGGCATTGTGCATTTGGATGGGATACTAATAAAGGGAGCAAAAAACAACCATAAAGTGAAATGAACTGCAAGTATCTTGGTGAAATTTGGAGGAAGGTTGATAAGAATATTCTAATCAGCACAAATTGTAAATAGAAATTAACTGTATTGGTTCCATTGCTATTAGCATGAAGTAGGTATGGAAATCTATTTAATGTGTTGTTATCGTTTTATTTAAGAAAACATAAGAAAATAGAGGTACCCCGTTGGCTCTGTCAGTAGAGCATGGTCTTGAGGTCATGAGTTCAAGCCCCACGTTGGGTGTAGAGCTTACTTAACAAAAGAGGGGAAAAAAGCAAAGAAAACTTAAAATCTTCCTAACCTTTATTCACTCACCTTCATCTTGGTCTGCCCTCCATTCTGGTTTTCCCACAGGTCCCCTAAAGCAAGTTGCTCTTATTGCTGGGGTTTCTGGAAACTGCAGCTGTGTTGGTTACAGAGGGGGTGTGGTAGAGGTTAGAGTGGTGAGTCTAGTAACTAATTAACTGGAGTTTTTCTAAAGCAAAAATCAGATGCTATTTAAACGTTTATAATGGTCTTCCTAACGTAATGAGCTCCTTCAAGGCACATAGTACTTTACCTGCCTTTTTGAGCTGATGTCTGTTTAGATATGGAAAGTGTGTTGACCTTAGGTGAATGTTATCAGTAAAGACTCAGAGGAGAGTGTGATTGATTGGCAAAACCTCCAGCCAATGAATGACTAGCTTCCCTGTTCTCAAGGATTTCTTAAAAGCAGTTGTAACTCACCCACCTGTTCCTTTGTCTACACTTCTGTTAGGAAACCACAGAACATCTCTACTCGCTTCTATAGGGATTATCTCTCTAAATCGCAGGCCTCATTGGATCTCTCCTGCTTTGTGTTTAGTTGTTTTCAAATCATCTAGACAAAAAAAATTTCATCCCAATTTGGCTGGATGTCATCTAGCACAACTCTAGGCCTTGCAGCCTCATCTTGGAGTGATAGGTTACATGGTAGAGCAAAAGCTTTCCAGTATTGCCTGAAGAAGAAACCATCAGAAGAGTACATCAGCTGCCAAAAGTTTGCCAGCAAATGAAAATTACTGCAGGCAGTTCAAAATGTTCTAAATTTTGAATTACCTTTACTAAGATTTTTATAACATTTACATAGTCATATGTTATTAACCAGATACTCAAAAACCTTTACAAGTGTTGTAGAAAAGCAGTAACTGTGGTCCCATTATCTGAAATGCCAATACCATGAGTTTTTGTGTTGTTTTGTTTTGTTTTGTTTTCAGGTCTTCAGGGGAAGAGACTTTAGAGATGAGGGTGCTTTTGGGGATAGATAGATATTTATTTTACATTTATAAAAAAAAAAAATCTGCGGGCACCTGGGTGGCTCAGTCAGTTAAGTGCCTGCCTTCAGCTCAGCTCAGTGATCTCCAAGTTCTGGGATCAAGCCCCACCTCGGGCTCCCTGCTCAGTGGGAAGCCTGCTTCTCTCTCTCCCTCTGCCTCTCCCCTCCTCATGCTCTCTGTGTTTCTCTCTCAAATAAACTCTTTTTTAAAAATCTTCACTTAGCACAGTAGGTAGAAAGCAGATTTTTATTGTTATAGACATAATAAGCACTTAAACACAACTCTTTTTTAAATATATAGGTTTTTGTATAAAATGAGATTTTTCGGTCCTATATAGCCATGCTTAAAAATATTTATTTCTAAATACCATTTGTGACTAAACAAATAAGGAACCCTTGGAGAAATAACTGGTTCTACATGTAAGGCAAGAAATGTCCAAGTTGGGCCTGGGATATTTTGTCATACCAGAAAGCAAAGAAGTGATCAAAGACTACTGGGACCTTGTCAGAAGAACTAAAAAACCATCTTAAATAAGTTCTTGCAAGCTTACCCCCAGTGGAGATATAAACTGTGGTGGGTTGAAATGTGAACTGAAACATACTTGCTATGAGTTCATAATTATACTTCAAGAATAACCTCATTAGTAATGTTTGGAGAATATTAGAGAACTACCTCATTATTTTGAAAAATGGTAAATACAGCAAATCAGACATCTGCCCTGTCTTTGTTATATTACCAGTACCTCAGAAGGGAAACTTCTCTTTGTAGAATTATTCTAGGTGATAAATCAAAATAAATAATAGTATATGACTCTAAAGTCTCTAAAGAATTGGTGGATCTAAACAAATACCATTAACAGCTAACAGTATCCCAAAGGGAGTCAGACATAGGTGTCTCCTGATGGAAGTTCAAACGCTGCAAGGTAGTCCTGCCTCCAAACCCCCAAATAGAACTTGAATCCTATCTGGCCTGTAGATCAAATGGCCTATTTATAGGAACAGAAAGGACAGAGGAATATGTCAAACCACACCAATGGGATGCAGTGACCAAAATCCAGATTGTAGAAACTGTACAAGGGGATCCCTGGGTGGCTCAGTGGTTTGGCACCTGCCTTTGGCCCAGGGTGTGATCCTGGAGTCCCGGGATCGAGTCCCACGTCGGGCTCCCTGCATGGAGCCTGCTTCTCCCTCTGCCTGTATCTCTGCCCATCTCTCTCTCTCTCTGTGTGTCTCATGAATGAATAAGTAAAATCTTGAAAAAAAAAAAAAAGAAAGAAAGAAACAACTCAGTTCCTTAAACAATAGTAAAAAAAAAAAAAAAAAAGATTGCAAGGAAAATATTAGAAATGGAGAAGAAATCTATAGATAAAAGAAATTTACAGTACATATCAAAGAATCACAGTGTATGAACCTTATTTGTCCAGATTCAAACTAAAAAAAATATAAGACATTATAATGCATATTTGATATTAAATTATTTGGGGGGCACCTCGGTGGCTTGGTTGGTTAAGCATCTGCCTTTGGCTCAGGTCACAATCCCAGCATTCTGGGATCAAGCCCACATTGGGCTCCCTGTTCAGTAGGGAGTCTGCTTTTCCATCCCTCTGGTCTTGTGCCGTTGCTCACTCTCTCTCTCTCTCTCTCAAATAAATCTTTTTTAAAACTAATTTTATTTTGGGACTCCTGGGTGGCTCAGCATTTGAACCTGAGCCTTTGGCTCAGGGTGTGATCCCAGTCTCGGTTGGGGTCAAGTCCCACATCGGGCTCCCTGTGAGGAGTCTGTTTCTCCCTCTGTCTATGTCTCTGCCTCTCTCTCTCTCTCTGTCTCTCATGAATAAATAAATAAAATCTTAATTTTTTTTAAATTTTTAGGTGTGATAATGCTATTTGAGTTTTTTTAATGGCCTTATCTTCCAGAGACAGATACTGGAATACTTGTAGGCAAAATGATAAAATGCTTGACACTTATTTCAAAATAAACTGGCTTGGGGAATGGAGAGTAGGATTTGGGGCAGAGACTATTGACTAGTATAAATGGAACAGGATTGGCCAATATCGATAACAGTTGAAGCCAAGAAGTAAACATAACTGGTTTTTTATGTATTGAAAAACTTTCAAGGTAAGTTTTATATAAACGCAATTTTTCTTTTTCTTCTTTTTTTAAACGCAGTTTTTCAAAATAGAAATTGATACACACATTTTATATAAAATTATGCAAGTAAGGTACCTGGGTGGCTCAGTGGGTTGAGCATTTGACTCTTGATTTTGGCTCAGGTCATGATCTCAGCTTCATGAGATTGAGTCCCATATCTAGCTCTGTGCTCAGTGGGGAATCTACATGAGCTCTTGTCCCTCTGCTCCTCCCCCTGCTTGTGTTTTCTCTCTGTTGTATTTATAAATAAGTACATAATTTTTTAAAGATTTATTTCAGTATTATATGCACAGAATTAGTAAAGTTGCAGTTTCAACCAGGTTTAAATTTTTTTTTTTCCCCGTGTACACCTGTTAGAATGACCAAAATCTAAAGCATTGACAATATCAAATGCTGGTGGGGATGTGGAGCAACAGAAACTCTCATTCATTCATTGCTGGCAGGAATACAAAAATGGGTACAGCCACTTCGAATAGACATGACAGTTTAGTAACTTCTTGTAAAATTAAGCCTACTCTTATCATACATCCCTCTTTGGTATTTACCCAAATGAATTGAAAACATATCCACACAATAACCTGCACATAGATGTTTGTAGCAGCCTTATTCATAATTGCCAAAACTTGGAGGCAACCAAGATGTCCTTTATTAGCTGAGTGGTGCATTCAGACAGTGGAATAGTCAGTACTAAAAAGAAATGAGCTATCAAGCCATGAAAAGACATGGAGGAACCTTAAATGCACATTACTAAGTGAAAGAAGCCAATCTGAAAAGGCTATGTGCTGTATGATTCCAACTGTATGGCATTCTGGGAAAGGCAGAACTATGGAAACCGTAAAAAGATCTGTGGTTGCCAGGGATTGGTGGGAGGAAGGTATGAATTAGCAGAGCAGAGAGGATTTTTAGAGCAGTGAAGCTGCTCTGTATGACACTACAGTAGTAGATACATGCCATCATGTGTTTGTGACAACTCCTAGAATGTACAACACCAAGAGTGAACCCTAATGTAAACTACGGACTTTGGGCAAGAGTGAACCCTAATGTAAACTACGGACTTTGGGCAATTAGTGAACCCTAATGTAAACTACGGACTTTGGGCAAGAGTGAACCCTAATGTAAACTACGGACTTTGGGCAATTAGTGAACCCTAATGTAAACTACGGACTTTGGGCAATTAGTGAACCCTAATGTAAACTACGGACTTTGGTGCATCAGTGTAGGTTCATTGATTGTGACAGATGTACCAGCTGGTGTGGGGTATGGATACTGGCAGAGGTTGTGTATGTGGGGAGAAGAGGGTATGGGGAAAACTCGATACTCACATTAAATTTTACTGTGAAGAGCTCTAAAAAAGTCTGTTCGTAAAAGGGAAACTAGGGATCCCTGGGTGGCGCAGCGGTTTGGCGCCTGCCTTTGGCCCAGGGCGCGATCCTGGAGACCCGGGATCGAATCCCACGTCGGGCTCCCGGTGCATGGAGCCTGCTTCTCCCTCTGCCTGTGTCTCTGCCTCTCTCTCTCTCTCTCTATGACTATCATAAAAAAAAAAAAAAGAAAAGAAAAGAAAAAGGGAAACCAGTTATACAAAACTATAGATAAAAAATATTTTAAGCAAGACTTTTTCTGTATGTATCACCCTGATGAAAAGTTGGGGAAAGGAGTCATGCAGTGGTCAGAAGAAATGTATTAATTAAAGGGAAGACTCGTGCATTTAGGCAGTACATATCTCTCAGATTATTCAAATGTTTTTATTTATTTATTTTTTGTGAAGACTTCATCCAAGGCTGTTAGAGCTAAAGAATGCTAGGTGAGGATTTTTTCCTAATGAAACCTGCATGAAGCCTGTTTCAAAAGTGGATGTTCTTAGAAACTGATTTTTAAAGTTGGTAGCTTACATAGTTTGCCTACAGCCCTGCTTACCTTCCCTGAGTAGGGGGTTGGGGGGCACATTGCTGCATTCAGCATTTGTATTAAAAACCTACTCTGTGTCTGAACTTAACTAGTCACCAGGTGTATACAAAGAATAAAATGGAAAAAAAAAATCCCTGCCCCCGTGGAGCTTCTATACTAGGTCTATGAGGAGAAAAAGAATAGAAGATAAAGATGATGCCTCTTTGATGAAGCAGATAAGGGCATGCGCCTCACAATTGTCTGGGGGAATGGTCCTTGTTGAAGCCACAGCAGTGCTAAGGCCTTAAAGAGCAAGTGAGCTTGAAGAATTCAAGAAACAACCTGGAGGCTGTCCTGAGGGAGTAGAGTGAGGTAAAGGGTAGTAAGGAAAGGTGTCAGAATATATGAGGCCTGCTAAACCTTGGTAAGAACTTTGGATTGTACTGTAAGATGAGTAACCATTGGGGGATTTTAAACTAAGGAGGGAAAGCATCTGAATTTTGTCAGTAGAATCACTGGCTGCTGGATTGAGAATACATGGTGGGGGGCAAGAGTGTGCATTGGGAGACCCAGGAAAAGACTACTGCATAGCATCAGGTGAGCATTGACCAAAGTTTGAAAATGCTTTGAAGGTAGACCCAATAGAATTTACTATTCATCAGATGTGGTGGTGAGGGATACCGAGGAGGCAAGAATGGACTTGGTGTTTCTAGCCTTTGCAACTGGATACCTTACTTAAGGTATCCTTACTTAAGGATACCTTTGCAGAGGTCCCATTTACATCTCCAAAGAAGACTACACGAGGGGCACTGTTGGCAAGTAATGAAAGTATGATGAAATTACATATAAAGATGAAGGGTAACTCCAGTGCATGCTGTTATAGACCTGATAACTTTTTAATACCATACATAGATTTACAGATGACAGTGAGATGAAGTTAATGTGAGAAAATAGGTATCTCAGAACCTTAAAAGCATTAGAGTCCAGCGGAGGGAGATGTACTGCGTGCATACATGAAATTTAAATGTGTCTTAGCAAATATGTGGAAGAGAGAAGAGAAAAAAGGCTCAACCAAAGCAGACTTTTTCCATCCCTTAGAGTTCTGCCAAGGATCCTGACCTTGAATAGGATCTTTTATATTTTGGAGTTAATATTTTCCTTGTTTGTCTTTTTCTAGTTGGGGAATGGCGGTCAATGTGTATTCTACCTCGATAACCCAAGAAACTATGAGCAGACATGACATCATTGCATGGGTTAATGACATAGTATCTTTAAACTACACGAAAGTGGAACAGCTTTGTTCAGGTAAGAGATTCTTTTTTTAACTATGTGTCTACTTAAATGTTTACTGCTTATCTTGTTGAATGTTATTTTATGAACTACAGATGATACATCTTAGGTAGGAAAAATATTTATCAGTATTGATACATGATTAAAGGGGGAAGACTTAGGTATAATTAAAGAATGTGATCATGGGCATCACTGCACCCCCTTCTTAAAGAAAAAAAAACCTTCCTACAGGAGAAAATTCATTCTTTTTCACAGTTGATAAAGTTCTTTCTGTTTTTGCTGCATCCTGTCTCCTCAGTTTCTCCATCTCTTCTCATACCCCCCCATGCCTTACTCCTACAAAATGCTCCTTGTTCCCTACAGACTACCTTTTTGCATCCCATAACTTTTTTTCATGCTATTTTTGCTGAGAAGGTCTTTCTTTTCATTTGTGTCCAAATCTCATTCACACTTAAAAATTCAACTCTGTTGTCACCCCTCTAAAGAGTTTCCCAGATCTCCCAAGACACTGTGCCCACTCTTCCAAAGTAGCAGTGAACCATGCTGTGTTAGAGGGTCCAATTCCCACTCCCTTGAAGGCACCAGAAGTCCTTGAGGACAGGACTGGGTCTTATTCTTGGTCAGATGCCTACAGTGGCACCATGCCTGGTAGATCTGCAAGGAATGCATATTGAGTTTTTTTTTAAATGATTTGACTTCAGTGATAAAGTAGGAGCATGTTATAAAAACATGCCACTGGTAAAGTAATTCATTCTTAGAGTATTTATCAGAGAAACTGTCTTCCTTTGGATATAGGAAGTGTTTTCTTCTTGTGAGTTTATAGGTAGGAGATTTCTTCTCTGGTTCTGACATGGAAATAGTATTGGAAAATATTCCTGAAATGTATTCATGTTAAATTCCACAAGACATGACAGCTACAAGAGACTTGGCAGATTCAGCTGCTGCAGTGGTGTTGGTACAGTGGGACAACTTTCTCCAGTCGTTCCCAGGGGATCATGCATAAAGAGATTTCATGAAGTGTAGTCAGAATTTGGAAAACCCCCAGCAGCCCCCCTCAGATAAGCCTGAGTCCAGTGCCCATAAGTGACTATATTCTCCTTTGTCCGGTGAAGTTTTGAGAATAGACTCTTAGAAGACAGACTTCCATTACTATTGACACCTCTTCTCTCATGATCATTTGTCTCCCGAGGAACACGGTGAGGTTGGCTAGAACCAAGGCATTACCTCATTCACCCTCCTTGTGCCCAGGCCACAAACATAAGTCCTGTGATTTGTGAGGTCAATAATGGAAGCTCACCAACCAGTTCTTTGCCCTTGAGCACAAGCTAAAGAAAAGCTGGCTTAGACCGTGATGATTAGCAAGGTCTATATCATTGGCCTATTGACATAACTCCAACAATGACTATGAGAAACAGCCCCTGTTGTTTTATCTCATTCAACTGCAGATCTCTACCCAGCCCTATTTTATGGAACTGTTCTTGCTGTGCATTCTAGAGCACTCCAGTATTTTACTTTTAATCTGCTGGGAGTTAAAAAAAAACAAAAACAAAAACAAACAAACAAAAAAAAAACCCAGAGTTTTCTGTTAGCAATTCCTTTGTTAATAGCGCATATCCCCTCAATATCGTAATTGTTTGTAGTTCCACTTTTCCACAGTGCCTGATATATTCTGTTCCCTCAGAAATGTGCATTTCAGGAGGAATGAAAATCAGTTTGCAACTGCTAGGGGCAAAGACAGAAATATGGATCTTATTCTCAAAGTGGGTGTATGCACATGTAGATAAGGGGAATGGGGATTGGTTATCAAGAAAAGAGATGAGAAGGAAGGAGTTCAGTGGTAAAGGAGCCCATGAACACCTTTCTCTGTAATAAGCATAGAGGGTTTGTGCTAGCAAAAGCAATGGAAGGCAATTAGGATTTTTAAAGATAAAGTAGTAATAGATGTAATAAATGTTGAAGTTATATATATATTTTTTTTCTTTGCAGATCTTTCACATGTCTAATAAGGCAAATTCAGCAAAATTTTAAGCTACATTTGTGAAATATTCTTGTACAGTTCTCTTAAAGCATTGGTATAATTTTACAACCATCTGTAGCTATGTTGCTATCAAGCGTGGTTTGATGAAACCTGTAGAAACCATTTTGATCACTACTGAACAGATAATTTGTGTTAAAATAACTCACAGGCTACCTATGGTTATGAGGTTGATGATTCAGAAAAATAGATTTAAAGGTTCCTTTCTGCTCTGAAACAGTTTTTTGCTCAAAAAACTATTGTATAGAGATTAACATGGTTTTTGGCCTAAATCATGTTAATCTGTGTAGTACAAAGACAGGTCTTTAATTTTAGGCAGTAGTTTCCTCAAACTGTGGACCATATGCATTCATAATCTCCTATGGGGCTGCTTAAAAATGCAGATTCTTAGGATCCTTGACTTTCTAAATCAGAGTCTCTGGATATGAAGCCTAAAATCTGTATTTTAACAAGCACCCCAGGTACTTTTGTGCTGTAGCCAAGAGCTTGCAGTGCATTTTAGAGAAACCCCAAACCACTAAAAATGAAGTAAGAATATCCAAAACCTATTGGGCACAGTTTCCTCATTCATAATTTAGTCTGTGACTCTTCTCTTCAGCAATGGCGTTTAGCAGGAAGATGCTATCTTTCTAGTTATTTATTTATGAGTTTATTTATTTATACCCTTCATTGTTCTAGAAGACATTTAAAGCAGCTAGGACAGTGCTTTTAGGATAAGAACAAATAATGGTGACCTAAGTGATTTCTCTGGCTTCTAAGTAGTCAAATTCTTGGATAATATTTTTTTCTTCAACCTCTATTTCAATTACTTCAGTTTATTGTGTGTGATTGTATTTTAAGTATGCTATGGGAAAATACACAAAATAACTTCACGTATTTAAACTGATCTTTTTCCTTATTCAATACCATTATTTCTTTTTGCTAAAGTCTTATGCTTTAATTCTGGCAGTTCCCCTGTGGCATTTTTCCCCATTTACATTATTTTCTATTTCTTTATTTCCTGCTAAGAGATCTCCCCCCCAGCTGATACTAAAAGTAACATCAGCTTTTCTTTAGCTCATAGAGAAGTTAAACTACTGTTTCACATTTGTCTTCCTTTTTCTTCAGAATTCTCTGCCTTTACAGAACATTCATCTGTATACAAACATTTTAAAAGCTCTTTAAAAGAGAGGTAGTGTGAGAAGGCCTGACTTGGAGATAGATTGCAATAAGTTGCAAAAACAATGAAAATGACTCTTCTCTCCTGTTATTTTATCCCAAGGATGTAACCTTATGAAAATTTCCTTTGAACAGTAAATATGGGTCAAAGAATCATAGGCACTTTCAGTTTGCATTCATTTCTGTGAAAAGCAACCTTTACCTTTCAGGTGAGAGATTGGGCTTTATAAATAGAAAGCAGTGTATCGGTGGATGTGAACACTGCCTATAATAGCAGGATACTGTACTGCTCACCCAAATCTGTTTTAAAAATGAATAAGGGGGGGGAATAAAAATGAATAATACTGTGGATTTCCCATAGTTGAATAGGGGATTGAATCACATAAAATGCCAGATTGATTCAGCTTCAAAATAATTGTTTCTAGTTTAAGTGCTGGTAAAATTGCCAGTGCTCTTTGTGGGGTGAGATGCTGCTTGTTTACTTCAGTACCAGCTCAAACCAGTGACTATAAGGTACTCAAGATGGAGGATGGGCAGCATGGTGCTAAAAATCCATACCAAACAGCTTTAACAACTTGAGATACCATGTTAGAGATGACAGAAAAGGTAGCAGATCATATGGAGAGGAACGGAAAGAAATGGAAAGAGGAATTTGATGGGGGTGGAAGAAATATACCTTTCCTTTTTCCTCTGTGCCCCTCGTCCCCTATTCTAACACACCAGATATTCTTTGAAACTTTTGGCATCTGTTTTTCTGTGTCCCCATCCTCTCCTGCCTACTTGGGATCTAAGCAGCAAAGCCACTGGGTCTGCTGCTGAGTCACTGCCTGGGCTTGGCCAGCAAGCTCGAGATCACTGGCTCTCCCATCCCTCCAAAGCCTAGCACAGACTGGCCTTTCTCCTTCCCAACCACTCCACAGGACAAGCAAACCGCGGACTTATTACACATGCAGAGATACAAATTGGATGTCAGGTGGGCACTGCCTGGACCCTCACTATGCTGGTTAACAGCTCAGCTATCTTCCTGAGCATTTTAGTATTTTTAGTAAAATTCAATTGGAATTAAACTTTTTTTTTTTTTTTTTTGGATGGAAAATTTAGGTATTCTCTTCACAAGCTTAAAAAGAAAGAAACACGATCAGTATTTGATTCAGTTTCAATTTGTGCTTCTCCAAATTGTTTCAAGCTCTGCCTTGGATCAAGTTTCTCGTATTTTTTTCTTCCGGGAAAGCTTCTAGATTCAGCTGGTCATATTGCAGTTACTGTAGTCACAACTCTGGGTTCTTGATGGCTCTCTGGAGGTAGGCTTCACAGAAACGCTCAGGGGTTCACAAAGGTGTGGCTCTCTGATGCCCCGGGGCTTGTGCAGGTGCTGGGAGCCTAGCAGAATATTCTTTGTGATCATTTCTGGCTGCAGTCTGTTCCTGTTAAATAGGTTAATCCCATCCTAGTGTGATGTCCCCTGTGTTTTTTTTTTTTTTCTTCTGTCTGCAGAGACCTCTTTCAGAAGGACAGGTTAGTGATGAAATCAGCTCAGTCTAAATTTAGTAGACCTCTTGTTGGCTCTCTTGAACTGAAACCAAGTAAGGATGTTTCATCAGTGTCTGTCAGTTCAAGACCTTACTTAGTTTTATAAAGTCAGATTGTTATTTGCTGTAAGAAAGTTAAGTCATCTTGGATTGTGTTACTATGGTTATAGATGTAATTATATTATAATGGAATATTATTCATGTTTGTGACGTATTATGTAGAGAGGTAGGATTTTTGTTTGGAGTTTTCTTTGGTGACAGGTTTTTTCTCTAGTTTTATTTTAAAATCCATTTACTTGTTCTTGGTATATACCAACTAGTTGAAGAGTAAGGGGGAAAAAGGAAGTTGGGTAGTGGGTGGAGTGGTCCAGCCTCAAGTTTAATCACTACAGTGGGCAATTATACTCCAGTGTCCCAACTAACATGCAGAATGAAAGGGAATTTGTTTTTTGAGCAGAATATGGTATATATTCTTTTTTTTCCCTTCTAAATTTGTTTATTTACATATATGTTTTTAAATTCTTTATTTAAATTCAGTGTAGTTAACATATATTGTATTATTAGTTTCAGAGTAGAATTTAGTGATTCATCAGTTATGTATGTATAACACCCAGTACTCATTGCATCAGTGCTCTCCTTATTACCTATCATTCAGTTACCCTTCCCTTCCTGCAGCCCTCAGTTTGTTTCCTAGAGCTTAGCATCACTTGTAGTTTGCCTATTTTCATCTTATTTTTCCTTTCCTTCCCCTGTCTTCATCCATGTTGTTTCTTAAATCACATGAGTGAAATCATGTGGTATCTGTTTTTCTCAGACTTATTTTGCTTAGCATGATATCCTCTAGTTCCATCTACATTGTTGTGAATGGAGAGATTAATTCTTTCTGATGGCTGAGTAATATTCCATTGCATATATATATATATACACACACACACACACACACACACACACACTATATCTTCTTTATCCATTCATCGATCAACAGACATCTGGGTTCTTTCTATAGTTTGGCTATTGTGGATATTGCTGCCTTAAATATTGGGGTGCATGAGCCCCTTTGAGTCACTAGGTTGTATCCTTTGGATAAATACCTAGTAATGCAATCACCAGGCAGTAAAGTAGCTCTATTTTTAACTTTTTGAGAAGACTCCATACTGTTTTCCAAAGTAGCTGTACCAGTTTGCATTTCTACCAACAGTGTAAGAGGGTTCCCCTTTCTCTGCATCCTTGCCAATATTTGTTGTTTCCTGACTTGTTCATTTTGGCCATTCTGAGTGGTGTAAGGTGGTATCTTATTGTGGTTTTGATTTGTATTTCCTTGATGCCAAGTGATGTGAAGCATTTTTTCATGTGTCTGTTGACCATTTGTATGTTGTCTTTGGGGAAAAGTCTGTTCATATTTTCTGCCCATTTCTTGACAGGATTTTTTGTTTTTTGGGTGTTGAGTTTGCTAAGTTCTTTATAGTTTTTAGAGACTAGCCCTTTATCTGATAAGACATTTGCAAATATCTTCTCCCATTCTGTAGGTTGCCTTTTAGTTTTGTTGACTGTTTCATTTGCTGTGCAATACTGAAAATAAACATAAGTTGGTGATTTTGTTTCTGTTGTGCTTTTTGTTTACTTCGTTTTGTAATCCTAATACCCTAGTGGGGAAAAAGTATGTATGCATGCACTCACCTTCATTGATCAAACTGCCCCTGTAAATTTTGTGGGTTTTTTTTTTTTTTGTATATGAATGATACATCGTTGAAAGCAATTAGCATCTTCATTTAGTTCATTACTGTATTTAGTTCTGATAATCAGCTTAGTTTTATTTGTGCCTTTATTTGGCACATATGAATTGTGCCTTTCCTTGGACTGGGCCCTAGGAACCCAGATAAATAAGATATAAGTCAATCAGAGAAAGACATTTATTATATTTCATTCATGTGGGAATTTAAGAAACAGAGGATCACTGGAGAAGGAAGGGGAAGATGAAATGAGAGAGGGAGATAAACCATACGAGACTTAACGCTAGTAAAAGAACTGGGGCTTCCTGTAGGGAGAGGGAATGGGATAACTGGGTGATGGGCATTAAGGAGGGCACATGATGTAATGAGCACTGGGGATTATATACAACTGAGGAATCACTGAACTCTACCTCTGAAACTAATAATACACTTTATGTTAATTAATTGAATTTAAATTTTAAAAAAGACATGGTCATTGTCCTCTAGGAGCTCAGTACAGGTTGTAAAAGACTAGAGACCACACTGGTAAGTGCTGCTTTGGAAAAGCTTTGGGTATACAAAGGACAGAGGAGGGAGAATCTGGAGAAAGACCTTCTTTCGGGTTCTTTGGGAATTGGGTGGGTGCTGCCTGGATGACTTAGAATAGCCATAGTTTGGGAAAGACCACAGAAATCCTCCCTCTTGAGTCAGATAGGGTGACAAGTACATAAGATAATATGTGTTTTATTAGGTACAGCCCTTAAATACATGAAGCATGTTGCCTTCTCTCAGAGAAATATAGTTTTTCTTCATGATCTCATCATATGAGTATGAGAAGATTGATTTTACTCTATTCAAAGCAACTATGCATAAGGATATTCTCAGGAAACCATAGAATTGCTCATTTCTTTGTGAGAAATGGAACAAATTTTTTTTTTTAAGTTTTACATATTTAAGTAATCTCTGCACACAACATGAGGCTTGAACTCAGGACTTTGAGATCGAGAGTCACATGCCCTTCCAACTGAGCCAGGTGCCCCACAACAAATATTTTAATTCCATAAAGCCAATCCTTAATTATAACTGCTTAAGTCCCTAACTAGGGATGTGACTCCATTAATATTTTTCATAGGTACAGATCTATAAATGTGTCCTTTCTTTTCTTATTCAATTCTTCTGTAGTCCTTCACAGGTAATGATGAACACCATAAAATAGGGGAAATAGGCTTGGAAAATGTATCACATAGAATGTGATTATTTTATTGGGGCAGGATTTATACTTAACAAAAAAATCAAGGAACATGTAATCACAATGAACTAAACAGAAACCTTAACAGAAACAAAGCTAATTAATGACACATTATTAGAAGCTCAAATGATACCTTTGAGAATTCTCAATAAAAATCACAAAAACTCTTAATAATTGTATACATTTGTACAAAGCAATCCCTTAAATTTTAGACTTCGATATTTTACCTTAACTGGGAAAATTCACAGGTGTCATAGATAAATGTCATCTTCAGGGTTCTAAGTATATTACTCATTCAGAAACCCATTATCACACAAATTTCTTGGATTCAGGTTCTTTTTTCTTCTAATATGTAGCAAGACTCTGCTGAGTTTTACCTGCTCAAAAACTATGAATGGTCCCATGGTTACAAGTCGAGAGATAAACACTGTTGTACTGTGGATGGGTTCAGGTGATGAGGGTGGTATTGATGGAGTATAGGGCCAAGACTACAAATGCACTTCAGAAGCCGCAGCATTGACTCCATCAGCTGTACTGCCTGGAGTTCTGACTCCAGGGTCCCAGGAATCTCAGTGAAGAGTTGGGAGACACCAGGCTGGAGCCCAAGGACATGGTGGATTTTAGGACTCATTTGTAATTTATAATTCTAACTTCAGAAACTTTTAGAGTCCCTTCTCTTTTGATTTTGTCAGAGTAAGCAGAGATGCTTACTTTTAAAGCATACATGTTTATTTTGAAATTATTCATCAAGATTCATCAAGATCAAACAAGTATCTTAAGGGGGAAAAAGTATATTCCAATATATTGAGTTCTGATTTTTCTAAAGATGTCATTTACTTTATGTGATGGATTTATTCCTTATAAAACATGATTTTGTATTCATACTGCTTTTTCTTTCCCTTTTCAGTTTAAATCATCTAGACTTTAACAGGAAGAGTATAAAATTGGGGAAAAACAGTCATTTCCTTTCAAAAATGAACTTGTGATTACTTAAGCACCTCATATGTTTATCTGGGGAAGGACTTCAGGCCTGGAGAAGCCCTCGGATGTTTTTCAGTAGATAAACTGGAGGATCTCAGGAATGTGTTCATAGCCTTTCTTTGCTAGTAGGAGACCAAAGACCTCCTTTTGTTCTTTGGTTCTTTGCCCTTTGAATCTAAAACATGCGTTTTGGAGATTCACATTTCATATATAAAACAATCCAGTTCAATCCTATTCACTTTTACAGTTCTGATTATTTTAATCAGGCACATAATACATAGTTTTATACTTGAGAGGCATAATAATAATGTTTTAGGGTCTCAGCTTTTATATATTGCTTTTTACCATTTTCATTGTACTTCTGTGTGTATTTACTTTAATTCTTAGAACAGCCCTGTATGGAAAAATAGGAATTTTTAATTTGTATTTTATATAAGAGGATAAAAGGTCAGGGAAGCCAAATAATTGACAGCTGACACTAGGACTGGGGTCTTCTTGGATCACAACCTTATGCCCTCCTTACTATGTGTATGACGGCTGTGGGTATGGTAGACGGCTCACTGTGTGCACACGTTTGATTTTTTTTTTTTCATATCCATTAATCAAGAACCCATTGAACATCTCTAGGATGTTAGGTGAGGAGGAGTTAGAAGTCTGTATCCTCATCCTTACATTACCACTTAAAGAAATGAGATGTGTCTGGTCATTCTTTTGATGACGGGGGTGTGACCCAGTGGTCTCACCAAGACCTTTCTTACCAAAGGTAGTGAGATGCTAATAGAAACACATGGCACTTGCTCCCAGTCTTAGAATGATTTTTCCTTGCTCTACTTACTGAGAATGAGGGTCTTCTCTACCTGTTCCTTTTGTTCCCTCTCCTGCTCTGAGTTCTTTCCCTCCAAACAAGATAAGGTGGCTCTGAAATTTTACACACCACCCTCCGCTGGAAGAGCCGTTCAGCTCTCTCAGAATGATTCATGGCCAGTGAAGCTGTAGCCAGGATAATGTCTCCTTTAGAGATAGACTTAGACGCATGGGTCCACTGTCCACCATTTAATATCAAGAATGTGGCCCTTTCCTCACATTGAATCCAGGCTTCCTTTAATAAGCTTGTATCTGAGAGGACTTCTTATCCTCATTTCCTCCTTTCTGTGCTCTTGAGGAAAAAAAACATCTAGAATATTTTTTTTTTTAGAATAATTTTGTTACATGCTTGGTCCCCTAAAGGATTTATACATCTAGGTATCATTGTTTTCCCAGTATTTCTTGCAGTTCAGTAAAGCCACTGGCAGTAGTTATGCTAAAGACTTCTGTCAGTATTTATCCAACCCCTCCAGCATGAAAAATTGGTTTTCTTAGCCTTTTATGAAGGGACATAGTTCAGTATTAAAGAATATACACCCATTTCCCATCCAGTTCTGTCTCCCTTATTCCCATATTTGTTTTCCAACTCCAGCCAGGCTAGGCTGCAGCTCCTATTTTCCAGATAGAAATTCTGGAGTTGTCAGTGGTTTATAGTCATAGCAGAAACTGTGCTAACACCATAGAAAGGTGGATTGGTTACCATCTCCAATCTTAATGAGTTACCAATCAATTAGGATAGAGATAGCTAATCAAAATACAAGTCAAACTGCTTCTGGGATTCCATACCCATAATAGTGAAATAGTTAATTCTGCACAAAGAACAGAAAAAAACTTCATAGAGGAAGTGCTATTTGGACTAACCTTTAAAGAATGAGAATTCTCTATTCAAGTGTAGAAAGTGTCAAAAGGACATTTTAGGCAGAGAATGTTTGCTGAAGGCGGAGAGAAGATGCAGTGTTTTATGCATGTACATGTGTGCGTAAGACTGGGGCATATATTAAGATTCAAGGCAGCAGAAGAGGGACAGTCATGTTTTAAGTAATAAAAGCTATAGTATTCAAAGAAAGATTATTTTAGTCTAGAAAAGTTAGCCTGATTTGGGTCTTTGGCCAAATAACCATGCAAATTTAGTGGATGGTGAATAAATATTTATGAAGCATAATTTAATTGAAATGCTATTCAAACTAGATTTTTTAATATGGTTAAGATTCAGGCCAAGAAGAGGAAGATGGAGATTTTGAGTAAAGGTAATTTTTAGTGTCCTTTTGATGTTCTAACATAAAGCTTTGTGTCCCTGAAGTCAGCAGATACTGAGTGCCTACAGTGTGTCAGGTGATGAGCTAGGATTTGGGGATACAGTTACATAAAAACAATATAGATTTCCCAGTGGAGACCTATTCATTCCTTTACTACCAAAGTTCTCCTTGATACTTGTATCCAAATCATTCAGTTACCTTTTTTTCTGGCTTCCCTGAGTACAAAGCAAAGGTAGAACATGGTCCCTGGACAAAAGTAGACATCTCCCCATTCAGATGGCCTATAACACTGATGGTCACTCTGTGCATGGGAGTATCTGAAACATTAATGGGCTGTCTAGTTTTCATACAATTAAGGTAATCAAGCAAGTAGGGTACCTGGGTGGCTCAGTCGCTTAAGCATCTGACTTTTGATCTCAGGGTCAAGTTTAAGCCCTCTGTTGGGCTCCTAATTTAAAAAGGGGGCGCTTATTAAAAAAAAGATCAATCCAAAAAAAAAAAAAAAAAAAAAAGATCAATCCAAGCAGCTTCAAGTTTTTCTGTTCTTCAAACGAAAGTACTTTTTCTAACCTATTTTTTTCTGAATTATATTTTTAAATGTACGGTTTATCAGCCATGCAGACACTATAAAAAAGGAGTGTCAGAAGTCACTGTCAAATGCTTGGGCATGTTAGAATTGCATACCTGAAAAAAATAATAATAATTGCTTGGCAACTCTGCAACATGGCTCTGCAGATTGGGTTTTTTCCATCCTGTAACCATTACGTCATTCAGACAGGTTGCAAATTACCTCTCTGTATTTGTTACACCCTTCCAAAGGTTTGATCTTGCCCAAGTATTAACACTCATAAGCTTTTATGAACCAAATTATATGACAATAAGAAGCATGTATATGGGAAACTCATGCCAACACAATTTCCTGCAGTTGCTCTTTTCCATAAGAGGATCATTCTCCACTTTGATTTCTTCTAGATTACATTGTATGACAGTTCATAGAGGAACTTTAGGTAACTGCATAAGGAGCCAAAGTTTAATGAAAATGTGTATGTCAACTCTAAAAGTATATGTGATTGTGTTTAAATCCAATGTTTTAAAAAAGAAAAACTCCTGATTTTTTTTAATTCCTTTTTTTTTTTTAATTTCCCCTATGGTCGTATATTTGAATCCCTGAAGAAAATAGTCACACATTCCTTGTACTAATTTAGATTTCTCCTAATAGAATCATCTTAGAAAAGCGAAGCATTCTGGGATTAACCTGTAAAATATAAAATAAACCATTCATTATAGAAGAATATTCTCTCATGTATCACAGTCTGCATGAATGTTAAATGGTGGTTCTTCCATAATGGTTGGGGGCTTATTTTGATACTACACTTGGCCTTTTGGGCTTTTTCTGGCCACCAGCCCTCTTCTCTGGGAGCTAGACAAGTAGAGAGTGTTATTGGCATTGGTGAGAGCTGATGGACTAGATTTGAGGGTGAATGGTGATAAGGAGCTCTCACCTATAAGCCTTGGAGAACAGGTGAAATAACAAAGATCTAGGAAGAACCCCCAGTCCTAGGGACAGTGACCTCAACCACAAAAAGAGCAACCATAGAGAGTGGTCCACTGTGTAGAAAGAGACTGTGAGTTTGTGCTGGTCAATTCATACTACATCTTACACTATAGATAAAGCTTCTTCATCAGCTATGATACATAGAGTTCGCATAGTGGCCTGGGCTGAATTGTTGGTAGAATGATATGGGCAATGATTCAGTAGTCATTCCTTGAGAAAATGGGAAGAATGCTTTAGGTCTCTTGCCATTAATCGCATTTTCCCTTAAAATAGATATGTCCTAAAAATTGGAGCTTAAAAATGAGGTACTTGAGGGGCTTTTGAGTGGCTCAGTCGGTTAAGCTTTCGACTCATGATTTCAGCTCAGGTCATGGCCTCAGGATGATGAGATCAAGCCCCACATTGGGCTCTGTATTCAGCAGGGATTCTGCTTGAGATTCTCTCCCCTTTCCCCTCCTACCCACTCACACATGATCACATTCTTGTTCTCTTTCTCTCCCCCCTCCCCAACCCCGGAAAGAATAATTCTTTTTTAAAAAAGTGGCATGCTTTTAGGCACTAAAAATGCTTTAGGCATTTTTCTAAAAAGACACTTGTGCCCAGAAATAAGCATTGGTTCTCTACTACCTACCAAATTAAGTTGCTTTTCTTCTTAGCTTTGAAAGATTTGAGGAGTTACTGCAACCAATCATTTCTAGCACCTACCCCTGTATCTCCCTGCCCTTCTCCTACATTTGCCCTAAATCCCCTTTCACCAAATGTCCTAATTCCCTCTTTGTTTGGAATGACTTCTTTGAGGGCCATCTCCAATACCACCTTCCTCCTTTTCTTCCAGATGGGAGGTCTCCCTGTTTTCAATTTTCAGGGTTCTACAAAGTCTTAGGGTTGTTAATTCTTATAACCTCAGCATCAGAGGTTATTAAGCTCCTTGAAGAGTACAGATGACCATGCAAGTTGCACTTCATCTGAGAATATTGATTACTCTTTCTTGGCTTTTTCTTGAACAAAATTTTGAACTAATGCCTTTATATTTATGTGCCTCTGCCATATACTTGAGCACTTCTAGTTTTATGTTTTGTTAGTTTTCCTATTTCTCTGATCTCTCAAAAGTAAGTTACTTCTTTAAGTAAAATCCAATTCCTCAATAAATATTTGTTGGTTTATTGTTTTTCATTGATTTATAAAGTGACATCCCTGTATGTCACCAGGCATTTCCATACAGACAGACATTTCCTTAGCATAACCAAAAAATTAGAAATGAAACCTATTTTTTTTCAGGATCTCGCCACTTCCTCAAGCTTCTCGTAATTAAAATCTTCCCTTTTTACATAGTCATCTATTATCAACACTTTTTTAAAAAAAATTATCCATTGAAGTAGAGGAGGTAATACAAAACAATGTGAAAATACCAAGTGCACAAGTAAAGAAACTCTGTCCCCTGATGTCAAAGCTTTACAGAAATTTGTTTTGATTATCCTAAGAAGAAAACCAACCCTTCAGAATGGGTTTCATATGTACCTCTCTAACTTGTTTTTCATTTATGAGAAAGACTTTTTGTGCTTTCTTTTCTCCTCTGTCTGGAATGCCAAATTCCAACTTTAGTTCTATTCTGGGAGTCAAGCCATTGGGACATCTTACTGCCAGTTTCAGTATCAGACTTTCTGGAAGCCAGTGACCTATTGTCTTGCACACCACACCTGCCTATGCTCCAAAAGCTTCTACTTCCTTTATTCCTGATGCCTATGAAGAAGTCAGATCTTTTTGTATGAAGCTGGATATGTCATACAGCTTCTTGTGGTAAAATTTGAGCCCATTACCCTAAAGGTAATCACTGGTGTTAGGAACTAGAAGTGAAACCAGGCTCCTAGCACTGGATTGTCAATTAGCAGATGAAAAGACGATTGTTTTGTTTTGTTTTTAAGATTTATTTCTTTTAGAGAGCGCAGGTGGGCACACTCAAGATGGGGAGAAGCAGAGGCCCAGCAGCAGGGCGGGGGTGAGGGTTAGGGAGAGGAAGGGAATCCTCAAGCCACCTCCACGCTGAACGTGGAGTCTGTTTCAGGATTCAATCTCACGACTCTGAGATCATGACCTGAGCATAAATCAAGAGTGGGATGCTTAACTGACTGAGCCACCAGACACCTCTGAAAAGAAATCTTTCAGACCAACAAGATAATTCTTCACTTCCCACTTCTTTTAATTGGCTGAATCTTTTTCTGTATCAGTAGGCAGATTTAAAGTTTTGTATTTTCTCCTAAAAGCATTAAAATACAAGATGACAATTTATAGGGTAATTGCCCTTTGGTTGAAAAAAAAACAACTAGAAATAATCCAGCTATAGTTCAGTGTCTTTATATTCTTGTTTTCAACTGAGAGTTATAAAAGTTTCTACAAAAATTTTCAAATACTACTCTTAAGGTATCAGCTCTCTTCTGTGTGTTGTAGATTTCTATCCATTATAATCTCTAATTATGTCTCTAAGATTTACCTTTTATCTAAAGAATATTGATACCTAAATCTTAAGAGTTATTTCATATGTCATTTTTTGCTATATTGGTGTTCCTTTTGAAAAATATTCTTTTTATTCTTCCATGATTTTTTGGAAGAACTCTTTTTTTTTTTTTAACATCTTATTTATTTATTCATGAGAGACACAGAGAGAGGCAGAGACATAGGCAGAGGGAGAAGCAGGCTCCATGCAGAAAGCCCTATGCGGGACTTGATCCTGGGACTCTAGGATCACGACCTGAGCTGAAGGCAGATGCTCAACCACTGAGCCACCCAGGCATCCCTGGAAGAATTTTTAAATGAACTCCATACACTCATCTTAACATCTGATCAGGTTTTTCTTAATGACAGATCTCACTTTAAACATTGCTCTGCAATTTTCTTAATAAAAATCCAATTTAAAGGTAACATTACCTTTTAAAAAGTATTCTTGGGCAGCCCTGGTGGCGCAGCGGTTTGGCGCCGCCTGCAGCCTGTGGTGTGATCCTGGAGACCTGGGATCGAGTCCCACATTGGGCTCCCTGCATGGAGCCTGTTTCTCCCTCTGCCTCTCTCTCTGTGTGTCTATGAATAAATAAATAAAAATTTTTTTAAAAAAGTATTCTTGCTTCATGGGGTGCTTGAGGGAATCAATTAAGCATCAGACTCTTGATTTTGGCTCAAGTCATGATCTCAGAGTCCTGAGATTGAGCCTTGCATCGGGCTTCAGCACTCAGCGAGAAGTTCCCTTAGGTTGTCTCCCTCTGCCCCTGTCCCTACCCCTGCTCATGCACACTCTCACTCTTTCTAAAATAAACAAGTCTTTAAATAATTTTTTTAATGAAAAATACTCTTTTTTAAAAAGATTTTATTTATTTATTCATGAGAGACACAGAGATATAGGCAGAGGGAGAAGCAGGCTCCACACAGGGAGGCCAATGTGGGACTCCCCTGGGATTCTGGGATCACACCCCAAGCCAAAGGGAGACACCCAACCGCTGAGCCACCCAGGTATCCCTAAAAATGAAAAATGTTCTTGAAGGCAGGTTATAAGCATAGAATGTTAGTGCCTTTGCAGTTTGCGGTAGCCTTACAAGATTTTTATTTTTTTATTTTTAATTTCTACAATATTACTTTCATGTGTGCAACATAGTGATCAGTACTTATATACATTATGAAATGTTCACCATGGTAAGTATAGCTCATCTGTTGTCATGCAAACATTACTGGTGATATTTCTTATGCTGCACTTGTCATTTCTATTACTTATTTTATAATTGGAAGTTATAAGGTGCTTCAAAAAGTTTTATAGCAAAAGAAAAAAAAGGTTTTATAGCCTCTGAATTAGTAAAAACCTTAGTATACGTGTCAGATGAGAGACCAACCACATGGTTTGGCAAGGCCTTGTGATATGCCCACTGATAGTCTTCAAAATCCATCTGCCTGAATAGTGACGGCTGACACATTTCTTTTTCTAAAAAGGAAGAGACAAAAATGTCCTTTGACAGCTTACTCTGTGTGTGGAAAAGGGAAAGGATGGGGTGCTTTTCAGCACTCTGAACAATTCATATAAGCCTTCTCTGTCTACGTCTGTGGGAGTTGAAATCTTCCTGCTGATTATTACTCCTTTTCTTCTTTATGAAATCAGTTTGAAAGTTACTTGTCTTTGGGACTTACTTAAAATATGAATAAAACGTTTGACATAACTCCAAACAGTGGGAGGGAGCAGGAAGCTTGATTAAGGACCGTGGGAATTCCAGGGAACAAGTTCACTTAGAGCTGGATTTCTGCACTCTGGATCTTTGTTTTTGCACTTGTGACTCAGGACAGGTGAAATGGTGTCCTAAGTTCACTTCAACGAAGTGAAATAATACTGTGGTAACTGAAGCTATCAAGCTGCTGTTCGTGCCAGGAAATGTGGGAGATGGCTATAAAAGCAAAAACAGAGCTACTACCAACTTATTCATATTTATGTTGGACTAGGAGAATGCAGCTGAACTTGAGGATTTTTAAATTCCTTTAAAATGTTAATGTTTCAAAGCATTATTTCACAGTTGCCGTTAAGCTCTTCAAGCCTTGCATTTGTGTAGGTAGGGGGATTTCTGCTGACATGCTGGAAATCTGTAACCCTGTATTCTGCAGCCTCACTTTCCTTGTTAAGAAGCCCCAATTTCCCAAAGGGGAATAGAATATTGCCTTCAACGTGAAGTGAGAGCTTCAGTTACAGACATGGTTCTGCAGTAACACCAGTTCAAGGATTGACAGGGTCAAATGCACACATAGAGCTGGAATGATCCTGATTATTGCGTAAAAACAGTATTTTAATATGAAAGATCTTTAATAATTCAACTGTTGAAGGTGACAGAACACACAGGTCTGTTGCTGAGTATGTAAATAGCAGGAGCTCACAGAGGAATTCGTGAAAGAGCTGTAATTCAGAAGGGGCGTGTGTGCCCCTGGGAGCGTTATTCCAGATGCAGCAACGTAGCTTCCAACAAACTACGACCAGTGATGGTGATGGCTAGAAGCAAGAGCGCTGGCAAAAGTCTTAGTCATATGAGAATGAAGCATTATTGTCTCCTCATTAGCATAAATATCAAATATCTCTTAAAAGAGAAGTTGGTGACAGAGAATTAGAGAATCATCTAATTTTAGAGCTTAGAGATCTCTCCAAACCTGACGTTTTGCAGATAGGAATACTGCTGGCTTAGAAAGGTATGATGACCTGTCACAGTCTTTTCAAGATGATTAAGGCTTAGATCCAGGGACCAAAAGTTCAGTTCTCTATCTTTCTCTGCCCACTTCCTGGTCCTATTTGATACGACCTTGAGAGAAGCTTTGTCAGAAATCATTTGCCTGTAAAGGAAGATATAATTGTGTGGAAGTGTCTGGCAAATTAAGGTTGTCATTCTTCTGACCTTTCATCAATACCAACTAAGATGGCAAAAAGTTGTAATTGAATCCAGTGAGTGATATAGGCATTTTTGTTCCTTGGCCTGTGAGAACATTAGATGGGCAATTTGAGTAGTTCTTTGTGGCAAAACCCAATATAGCTTAATGTCTTCTGCACAGATTATGTCACATTTCTAGGAAAGTACTAGGAGATTTTGATACAATAATATATATTTTTATATATACATTACATCAGTATGTAAAACTAAATTATTACAAGTATGTATATACTAAAACTTGAAATCATGATACAGAACAGACAAATGAACTATCTATTCTAAGATTCTCCTATGAATAGGAAACATAAGCTGGCACTCCACCCTTGACATCAGTCTGAAAGGTTCCTATGTTCTCTTGCAGTTTATTTTGTGACTTCTTACAGAATTATAATCTAGAAAAATTTCCAAACTTTCTTTGAATTTCTACTTGTAATTTCCTAGAAGTGGAATATGAGAAGAGGAAATATTTAAGAAATTGAAGTTCAGGTCAGAGTCTAATTCCATTTCTGTTATTTTTATTAGCTGGATGACTTTCTGAACTTTTCCCAAATCTGTAAAAATAGGTTGGTGGTGATGAAAATATTTTAGAGAGATTTTAAATTTAAAAATAGACATGAAAGCTTTAACAGATTTTACATAAATATAGGCATTTTCATTTCTTCTTGGCATAATATATAAATTAATATGTCCTTTTTTGTTATCTGAACATTTCCTGTTAAAAATGTCAGTTTATCCTGATATTAATGTAAAATCAAATCCTGGGATCTGGTAGAAATGAGATTGTCATTTCATGCATTTCATGATCCCATAGACTTAAATCTTATATCCTTGAATCTTTTGAATGTAAGAATTCATTTTTGAGTTCTACCTTCATACAGTGTCTCACCTATTCATTTTGAATTCCTGTCCCCAAACTTTTTAGCTCCATTATGTCACTTCTGATGTATAACAATTGGAAGCATTCTTTTTTTTTTTTTTAATTGGAAGCATTCTTAACAGCTGTAGGTACAGGCATAGCATGGCACTCTACAAAGAATAGTTTCCTATTTTCTATTTCCTCATCATTTTCAAAACTTGCAGACCTTCATAACTGCAGAGTACCTTGAGTTCATGGGCTCATAGTATATGGCCCATCATAATCTTGTTAATAAACACAACATTCTACAATTTGGATTGCTTTTACCGTGGTGTATTATACTTAGCCTTTTGAGGCTTATCTTTCACTTCTCTGCAAATTTAGTTTCCAGGTGGTTCTTAGTTTAGAGTTCTTGTTAATTTTTACCCTAAGAATTCTTAAAATATGTAGCAACTCTTCCTGTACCCTTATTTGGGACTTGGTAATGTTAGAATCTTGCTATCACCCAGCCCTTCTTGGGGCTCAACTGCTACAACCTGTAAACCTTGATTTGTTAACCAGATATTAAAGGCCATACCATGCCAGGTACTATATTAAAGGTTTATATACAGAGGGAATCTAGACAGATAAAGTGTAAGCTCTCTTGAAACTTACATTGCAGTGAGAGGAAGGGAAACCACAGACCAATATATGAATTAGTAGAATAGGCCTAAAACAGAATATGATGGAGAATTACTTCAGATAAAGTCAGATGATACTGGAGCATAGAAAAATTGACGTTGCAAGAGAGACTAAAGGATACTTGGAGTCATGACCACAATGAGAAGGCGAGAGGAGATGTGATGTAGAACACCACAGGAGAGTTAGCCTTTGACAGAAATCAGAATACAACAGCCTGTTCAAGTTATGCCCCAACAAGAACTCTTGACCATGTTCTTAGTAGCAATAATTAATTTCAAAGCATTCTTTTTATGATGTCTCTTGGGCAGTAGACATTTGGGGAGCTAGAAGTTGAGAATACCCAGATGGACATACAGGAGCAGTCTCAACAAACGTGAAGCATAGTTCCCAAAGTCAATAAAAGATTTCTTTAAAATATTCAGAGGTTCCTTTGACTCTAGAAGTATAACTATGATAGAATACCTTAAATGATCACATAATGTACCATATACTGCAGATACTAATACGATCTCTTTCTACATTGCCTGTTGGATAAAAATTACTCCACTTGTTTGATGCTTATGTGTTTCTGAAAGCATAGAGGTGGGAAAAGCTGAGGGTAAACAGATTTTAAACTGTGCCATTGGCAATCTAATAAAAAAATTGTTTAGTGCACAAGATTTTAGACCCTCAAAAAAATGTGAAAATTTTCCAAACATGTTTTTTAAGCTTAAAAGAATCATAAAACAAAAGAAAACAAAGTTGCAGACAGTTTATGAGTATAGGTATAAAAATCATAAAGTATTTGTGGATCTAAACCAGCACTGTAATAAAAACTTCAGTAAACATCACCATGTAGGACTTACACTAGGGATGCAAAGATAAGTCAACATTGGGAAACCTATGAATGTGATTGATCAGCTCATAGATCAAAGGAGAAAACATTTTTATTGTCTCCATGGTTGCTCCATTTTTATTGTCTCCAAAGGTAGTTGGTGAAATTCAGGATCCCTTCCTGGTAACAACCGTTGGTAAAACTCAGAAAAATATTTCCATAGTATCAGGAATCAGTAGCCAATAACAGACTTAGAGGAAGAACAGAAGATTATCTCATTTAAGAAAAAAAGTATATATATGCATATATACCTCCACAAAAATATAGTACAAAAGTATCATTTTATGTATTATTTGTCCCTAGGAAGCTGAAAAGAAACAACTGTGATTTTGTTAGAATTCATGAGTTAACTCATGAGTGTTTAAAAATCAAACAGCCTAGATAAAATAAACATCTAGAAAGACCTAACTACTGAAACTTAAAATAAAAATTCTTAATAGACCTATATAATAGGAGATGGAATTTGTAATTTTTAAAGAATCCTAAAAAGAAAAGCACAAGCCCAGATGACTTCAATTATGAATTCTACCAAATTAAAAAAAAAAAAAAAATAACACCTATCCTTCACAAATCCTTTCAAAACATAAGAGGAAAAAGCACTTTCCAACTTATTTTGTGGGGGCCAGAATCAACCCACACCAAAGATATGACAAGAAAACTACAGACTAATATCTCTTATGAATATAGATGTACTTTCTCAACAAAATACTAACAGTGGATCTGGCAACATATAAAGGGGATTATATGCCATGATCAAATGGGACTAAAGAAACCAATATAATATATCATTTAATAGAATAAAGGACAAAAGCCATGTGATAATTTTAATAGATGCAGAAAAAACATTTGACAAAATTCAACACCCTTTTATGTTACAAAATACTAAAGTAGGAATAGAAGGGAACTTCCTCAGTCTGATGGTACTATCTAGGAGAAACTTGCAGCTAATGTCATACTTAGTGGTTGAAGAGCTGGATGCATTGCCCCCTAAGACCAGACAAGGATGTTCATTGTCAGTGCTTTTATTCAACATTGTACTAAAGATTCAAGCCACAGCAATTGGGCAAGAAAAATATGCATTCAGTGTAGAAAAGAAGTAGACTTGTCTCTATTTATAGATGTCATGATCTTATGTGGGGGAAAAAAATCCTAAGCACAACCAAAGAAACTATTATAATTGCTAAATGAATTAATCAAGGTTGCAGGATATACAAGATCAATACCCAAAAATCAATGGTACTTCTGTATATTAACAATGAACAATCTAAAAATAGAATTAAGAATACATTAAAAACATAAAAATTTAGGGGCACCTAGGTTGCACAGTTGGTTAAGCATCTGCCTTCAGCTCAGATCTTGATCCTGGAGTCCTGGGATCAAGCACTGAGTCAGGCTCGCTCTTAGCAGGGAGTCCGCTTCTCCCTCTCTTTCTGCCTGTTCCTCTGTTATGTTCTCTCTCTCTTTCTCTGTCAAGTAATAAATAAATAAAATCTTTTTAAGAAATTTATAAGTGGAAGCTTTATATACTGAAAACTGGAAAACATCATTGAAAAAAATTAAGTAAGACATCCCATGTTCATGGATTGGAAGACTTACTATTGTTAAGGTGGCAGTATTTTCCAAATCTAGATTCAATTCAATCCCTATCAAAATCTTAGCTGCCTTTTTACAGAAATTGATGAGCTGATTCTAAAACTAATGTGGAAATTCAGAATACCTGTTTGAAAAGGAAAAGCAAAGTTGGAGAACTTCTGCTTTTGATTTCAAAACTGACTACAAAGCTATAGTAATCAAGACTATTACTACATAAGGATCAATCTATAAATAGAATTGAGCGCCCAGAAACCTGTACATTGATAGCTAATTGATTTTCAACAAGAGTGCCAAGGCAATTGAATGGAAAGTATAGTTTTTTCAACAAATGGTGCCAGGACAACTGAATAGTCACACACAAAATTATGAAGTTAGACCCAAACCTTGTACCTATATATACAAGAAATGATTCAAAATGGATCATTGACCTAAATGTATGAACTAAAACTACAACTTTTAGGAGAAAATGTAGGTGTAAATCATGATCTTGGATTTTAGGCAATGGTTTGTTAGAAATGACAAAAGCCCAAGTGACAAAAAAAATTATCCTTCATCAAGGTAAAAATGTGTGTTAGGCCACGTGGGTGGCTCAGTCAGTTAGGAGTTCTGGCGCTTGATTTTGGCTCGGGTCATGATCTCCAGGCCTTAGGACTGAGCCTTATGTCAGGCTCCCTGCTCAGCAAGGAGTCCGCCTAGGATTCTCTCTCTCTCTCTCTCCTTGTCCTCTGTGCATCTCTCTCTCTCTCTCTCTCTTTCTTCCTCTCTCCCTCTCTCTCTCTGTCTCTCTGTCTCTTTAATAAATAAAATCTTTTTTAAAAAGTAAAAAAATGTATGCTTCAAAAGATGCTATCAAGAAAGTAAAAAGACAATTCACAGGAGAAAGTATTTGCAAATTAGATACCTGATAAGAGACTTGTCCCTAAAATAGAGAACTTTCACAAATAAATGGAAAAATAACCTACTTTAAAAATGGGCAAAGTATTTGCACAAACATTTCTCCAAAGAAGATTTATAAATGGCCAAAAAACATGAAAAAGATGTTTAACATTATTAGTCTTTAGGGAAAATCAAATCAAAATTTACACCTACTAGGATGACTATAATCAAAAAGACAATTATCATTAGTGAAGATGTGGAACTAGAACCCTCATACACTTCTGGTGGGAATGCAAAACAGAAAACAGCTTGCCAGTTCCTCAAATGTTAGACATAGAGGAGGTGTACCGTATCCCAAGAGAATTGAAAACTTTAAGTCCACACAAAATCTTGTAGCATTGTTCATCATAGCCCCAAAGTGAAAACCCAAATGATCATCAATTGATGAGTAAATCAATAAAATGTGGCATATGCACAAATTGGAAATTATTAAGCCATAGAAAGGAATGTAAAGTTCTGATACATACCACAACATAGATGAACCTTGAAAAGATTTTGCTAAGTTAAACCAGACACAAAGGCCACATATTTTATGATTTGTTAATATGAAATGTCCAGAATAGGCAGATCCATAGAGACAGCAAATAGATTAGTGGTTGGTTACCAGGATTGGGGGGTGGGGGGGTGGGGGAGTGACTGCTAATGGGTATGGAGTTTATTTTGGTGATAAAGAAAAACTTCTGGAATTAGTAGTGATGGATGCACGATTCTGTGAATATCTTCAATGCCACAGAATGGTATACAATCAATCCTTGAACACATGGGTTTGAACTGCACATATCCATTTATATGTGGATTTTTAAAGATAAGTACAGTACAATATCATAAATATAGTTTCTCTTATGATTTTCTCTAGCTTGCTTTATTATTGTAAGTATACAGTATTTGAACAGAATACATCTATAAAACATGTTGACTGTTATTGGTAAGGCTTCCAGCCAACAGTAGGATATTAGTGGTTTAGTTTTTTGGTAGTCAAAAGTTACATGCAGATTTTCAACTGTGTGGAAGGGTCAACGCCCCTAGCCCTCATGTTGTTCAAGGGTCAACTGTACTTTAAAAGGCTGAACTTTGATATGTGACTTATATCTCAACAGAACTGTTGTTTAGTATATAACTAATTTTTAAAAAGGTAATCTATTTTCTATATGCCACAAATGACAAATACAAAATAGAAAGGAAAGAATAAATGCAATATAAAATTTAAGACAATTTTGAGAAAGAATGGAAATTATTCTACAGATAACAATATACATTATAGAGTTTGATTTAACAGAGTATAAACTTAACCAATGGGACAGACCAAAATAAATTTAAGTCTAGGAAGAGACCTAAATGCATGTATTAGGAAAGCAATAAATAGTAAAGATAATGCTTTTCCCAAGTGGGAAAAATATAGATTATTCATGAAATGATGACGTTCAACACCTAGCTGACTTTAACAGTTGGCATTTGCTGTTGAAAATAGCAAAAAATAATCCTGGCAAGCTTAAGCAGAGACAAATTTACAGGAAGAATATTTGGTAGCTCAGTCAGTAGGAAATCAAGCCAGACCTGGGAATAGAGCCTCCCTTCTGCACTGGCCTGGGATGCCTCTGTGTTGCTGTCACAGGACTCTAGATCACGCCAGTGCCACCATGACTAAATTCTAAGAGTCCCTATGTATTTTTGTCACTGTTAAGACCCTGAGACCCAGGCAGAGCCCAGGACGCAGGCCTGCATCTTTATTGCTGGGTATGGGGAAAAGGATATCTGCCCACCATTGGTACTGTTGTGGGAGGCAGGGCACTGTAACATCAACCCAGACAGGAAGATGCCCAAATGTTGGGGAGCCAAAAATGACAGATTCTCACTAACATTTGGAGTAACTAAAATTAGAGTCATCCTTTATGTCATGGACTAAAATAAATTCTACATGAATTCAGAATGTAAATGTGAAACTTGAGACCATAAAATACTTGAAGAAAATATATGTGAATATTTATCTAATCTTGGTTTGGGTAAGTTGCTTAGCATGATATAAAAATCAGACAGCCATTAAAAATGTCAGTAGAGACCATTAAACGACCTAGAAAAGGGAATCAGTCTGTTGGATTAAAAAAAAAAAAAAAAAGAATGGTATATACTAGAACATTAATAGTGGTTCTCTTTAGGTGACCTAGAAATGTTTTTTTCCTTTTTTCCTCCCTATCTCAGGTTTGTTTTCCTTTCCAAAAGGTGTTACTACTTTTTAAATTTAGGAAGTGAGTTGGTTGGTTGGTTTGTAAGTATACATAGGTATCTGGATCTTTATAAGTACATTTTATGCTAAATGCTACAAAAGTAAGAATAACTCATCAAAAAGTGAGTAATGAGACAATTGTGTTTAGACATCCCCCATCTCATAAAAATAATGTTCAAATGGCTATTGGAATTTGCTCCATCTGGGGGCACTTCAAAAGGAAGACCTGAATAATTGAATTGTGACCATAAGAATGCCCTCCAAGATCATGATGTTTCTCTTACCTCCTCCAGTGTTTTTTGTTTTATTTTGTTTTTAAGAGAGCCCATCTGCTTAAGTAAGAATATACTAATTTGTGCTGGCTGTTGGCCTCTAAGGGACAACCTCACAGATGCAAAGATTCTAGAGGTGATATTTACTGTGGTCTCTATTCCATTACTTTATAGTCTTACCTACGAACAGTGAGCGATCCCTGGTACCTTGTTTGATCTTGGATTCCTATCTCAGGGAAAGATGCTCAATATCTATGACAAGAGATGCTGGCTTCTTCTCTGTAAAGGTGAATCTCACAAATGGAATAAAGAGCTTCTCATAGAAACCTTGATACCAGAGGTTGAGGGGAGTCCTTCATGTTCTAGAAAGGTTGCCATTGGCACATTATAGAAACAGACTAAGAGATCTGGAGAAGGAAAGAGAATACAGCTTATTCCCATAGTGCAGCTTATTCTCATTCTTGCAGCTCTGTGGCTTTTCCTCCTTGTAAAAGAAAAATAATCATTCTGGCTTTGAATTTCTTTTCTAAATGCCTCTAGCCTTAACTATTAAGAAAATATGAATCAGTAAACATGATCTTGCTGGGATTTTCTAGTGGAAACTATCATGATGTAAGAATTCTTCATAAAAAAATATATATGAAAGACTAATCCTTTTTTCTAGAACCATTTCCTCAGGGGACTCGTTGAACATTGCTGTTATTTTTATTTCTCAGTCATAAACAGCATGACTCTCAACTTCTGTAAGTTTCAGAGTCTCCGTGTCTTCATCCTTCATGTTAATGTAGGACCCCATTGCTCTGGCCTGGAATTAAATTGGTATACAACTGTTTTTGGCATTAGATAGTTGAGTTATCCAGTTTCACTTGTTATTTTGCAAGGTGGATATAAAACAGGTTGGTCATATTTGTATTTGCTGTGGGGTTTGTTTTTGTTTTGGTTTTTTAGTTACACATTTTGTGAGAAGTTTTGCAGTTGTCCTGTGTTTCAACTTTTTCTTTTACATCTATATATTTTGATGACTTGGAGGAGGTAGCATCTAGATGGAAGAAAAAAAAGTTTCTTTTTTTCTGATAGAAGCTCTTACCTCGATTTCCTTTATCAAAGTATTTCTGTTCACTGTTTGTGGAATGTCAACTGTTTATTGAACACTACATCAATTCCATAGCGGTTAGGAGTGGGGAGAGCTGCGTGGAGGCGTGATCTCTTCTCCTCTGGCGCCTGGCCTGAGTGAGTGCAGGAGGTGGGCGCACACTGAAAGGAGCACACAACTGGGGGGTGGGGGAGCTTCCTGCCCAGCAATCTTCAGTAACACCTGGCCGCAGTCAGATTTACATCAGCATTTTTCTCCTCTCTTTCCAGGAGCTGCCTATTGCCAGTTTATGGACATGCTCTTTCCAGGCTGCATTAGTTTGAAGAAAGTAAAATTTCAAGCAAAGTTGGAGCATGAGTATATTCACAATTTTAAGCTTCTGCAAGCGTCGTTTAAGCGAATGAATGTTGATAAGGTAGGAAACTAACCTTCACTTCGTAAGATGCATGGTCTTTCCTTAAAATTGTTTTTGGGCCAAAATGCAAAAATCCAAAAATGTATCCATGGCATATGTCTTGTTACTGTCAAAGTAGTTTGGGGTCTGTCCCTAGCATAAAACATTCACCCTCACTTCCCATATTTGTAGGAGTCTCTTATTTTAGGAAGTTTCTAGACTTTACAGCTATTAGATTAAAAACTGTAACAGTAACTATGAAAGTTAAAATGTTGTTACTTTGTTTTAGTGTTGCAGATGAAAAATTTTTGTTTGCCAGATGCCACTGAGGTTCTTTGTGTCTTTTGTGCCTTTGGGGAAAAGGCAGGTTACGATGGAAATGGCATGGGTTTCTGTCCTGGTCCATGATTCTAGCAAGTTAACTTGAACTCTTTGAGTTACTCATCAATAAAGTGGGACTAAAGCCTCTTGTCCTGTGGTTATGAAGTAAAAGTGAGAATGCATGTCAGAGTGTCCAGCATAGTGTATACACTCAAATTTTTACTCAGTGTACATAAACTGTCCCTTTTCCCCTTCAAGTGTTACAATTTTGTCCTGGCAGTGTACAAATGAAGTAGACTGAAGTCCTTTCTTCCCGTGATAAAGGGCTATTACTGAAGTGCACTCAGGCTCTGCATGCTTCCTGTTATGCAAACACATGTATAGTCCATATTCCTTACATAGGATATATTTTTTAGATGGAATGGTTTTGGGAAGAAATGAATTTTGAACAAGGGGAAAGAGAAAAAAAACAGGAAAACCAGAAGACTCTTCTTTGCATCAATAGTAGCAATAGATAGACCTTGGAAATGAAAATTTTAAATACTGTTACAAGAGACAGGTTAAAGGAAAAGAGAAAAGTTTGCTGAACTGTACATATTTATGATATAATTAATATCTTCCTAAATCAAAGCATCTTATCAAAATATTAAAATCTTGGCTTCTTATTTTCTCAGAATTTTTATTTCAAAAGACCTACCTCTAACAGCTCAACCTTTTGGAGTCTTTTCAACTTTGTCCTGTACTGTGGTTAATTTCCAATTAACTCCTTCCATATGTGTTGGAAACCAGAGCTATATAGGGTCTTCTTACTTATTAACAGTATTCCTTCTCTATAGGTTTCTGTATCCTTCCTCTATACTAGCTTCTAGATCAAAAAGAAAAACATTCATAAATAGCTCTGCAACAAATTAGGGAGCTCCATATCTTTCTGGAAGCATATAGAGAGAGTAGATAAGCCATTGTTAAGGATGTCAAAGATAAAATTCTGGTGGAAGGAGATTGGCCTTGATCACCTTTGTTGGCCTGTCTGTCTTAAAACACTATGATTCCACTCAAGAGTCCTTGGGAAGATAGTGGTTCCTGTGCATGTTTGTCAGTGTAACAGCAGGTGGGAAGCATCTGTGTGAAGATTTCCTTGCCACCCCAGAGTTTGAACTTATGCCCCCAGCACTTTGATTTTGATAGGGAATGTGAAATTAAGTCAACAGAAGTAAGTGCCTCCTTGCAACAGTTAAGGTGGTACCACCATCTAAAACTGTTGTTAAATTTTCACATTGGCAGAAACCAGAATATAGTAGCATTTAACTAAAGGGCTTTATTCCCTAAGAAAGCACTTACTAAAAATCAGTATCAGAGAGGAAGATAAACTGTGAGATGAGAGACAGTTGACTCTGGGAAACAAACGAAGGGTTGCAGGGTGGTGGGGGGGGGAGGGAGGAGGGGGGCACATGATGTGATGAGCACTGGGTGTTATACACAAATGATGAATTATTGAAAACTACATCTGAAACTAATGATGTACTATATGTTGGCAAATTGAATTAAATTTTAAAAACCTTAAAAATATTGGTATTGGCACAAACAAAAGTTATAAATCAGAAAACATGAAAATATTTAGCACAATAAAAAGTCAAATATTAAATGCATGTGTGGAAGGAATTCTTCTGTGTGGGCAGACTTCACTGAAGTTTGGGAGGAGAGAGAGCTCTACACCCAAGTCCTCCCTCCCTGAAAGAGTCTTCACAAAAAATGTGGTCCCTTCCCAAAGTTTGTTTCTCTTTGTTTGCTCTATACTTCTTTTCAATTTTTGCTTCATCAAAAACATTTTTGAAAAAGATTCATTGCTAATGATTTAGTTTAGTTTAATGGGTGGCCTAAAATGCTTCAGTTGTTTTTTTCCTTAAAGTAGTCATTGATATTTGAGATCTTTATTTTTAAGTGATCCTGAGGATCCATTTTAGAATATCAGTGGTTTCTAGTTCCTGAGTGGCAAAGCCTTGCTGAAAACTTAATGTATATGGCTTCCATTCATACGATTACACAGTGAAGCTGTGTGCTTTAAACACTAGGCTTGTGTCTGAATTGTGTACTTGTGATAAGATTCACTCCTTAGCTTTCTAACTCTCATGGCCTACATTCAGCTAGGATTCCCAGTCAAAGATGAGGAAGTCAGAACCTGGTAATGGCACAATCTGCATAACTAAGTCCTTTTTTCCATTTTCCTTCAAAAATAGCTGCCCACTGAAGTAAAGCTAGTCAGTCACCCCATATTTCTTCCTGTCATAATTCTGAAAGTTCCTGTACAGCCTCTAATGGGAATACCTATTGGCCATCCTGTCTGGGTTGCCAGTAGAAAGGCCTACTCCATGAAAAGCTGAGATCTGTCTCAGAAGTGGAGGTGAATTTGGTGTACCTCGTCTTCCAGAATGCCTTCAGTGACCTCCCTAACCAGACCCCATTCTGTCCCTCTGCTCTCCCATGGCACATCAGCTGGGCTTCTGTGTAGCCCATGGACTACTGGGCTCTGTATTGCAGGCAGTTGTTTTGTTTTTTTAAGATTTATTAGGGAGAGAGAGAAAAAGTGAGGGGGGACAGAGGGAGAGAGAATCTCAAGCAGACTCACTGCTGAGTGCAGAGCCCAACATAGAGGCTCCACCTCACGACCTGAGATTGTGACCCAGCCAAAATCAAGAATCAGACACTTAACTGATTGAGCCATCCAGGCATCCTACAGGCAGTTCTTTTTAATGCTTGTTTCTCTGTCTTGTGTAAAAATAAAACAACAACAGAAAACAGGGAAGTTTATTTAGCCTCATACAAACCATTAGATAAGTAAATGTTTGCATTGATTTGAGTTTTATTCATTCACACTCTCTGGTAGCTATAATCCTTACAGGAGTTTATTCCAACACCGCTGGAGCAAGTGGTAAAAAGAAATTTGGAAAATCCATCAATCTTGAAACAGCACAACATCCCAGGCCCATTTTTGCAGGGAGATGCTTGAGTAATTAAATACATCATGAAGAGGATCAGCCCCTCTTGACAGCTAAGGGTATTCCTTGTTTCATCTCATTTGTTCAGAAATAGGCAATAAATCACAAGAACCATCTACAGCATTTTAGTTTAACTTTTCTTTAGTATGATGGGGGGGAAAAAGGTGAATTCTAGAATATAGCTGGTCAAGAAGCTGAGGGGGAAACCAGTAGTCTGTAATCGTGGATGCATAGGAAATAGTTACAGACAACACTTTAGTTGTGTTAAATAACCCCAAACAGGGTTATGACTCACAGAGATTTTATGTTGCAGGTGATCCCAGTGGAGAAGCTGGTGAAAGGACGTTTCCAGGACAACCTGGATTTCATTCAGTGGTTTAAGAAATTCTATGATGCTAACTATGACGGGAAAGAGTATGATCCTGTAGAAGCACGGCAAGGGCAAGATGCAATCCCTCCCCCTGACCCTGGCGAACAGATCTTCAACCTGCCGAAAAAGTCTCACCATGCAAACTCCCCCACCGCAGGTATCAGAACAGTGAAATCGGACACTCTCTTTCCTTTTAGAAAATGGCTCAGGTTCATCTGTGCTTTCCTGTGTTTGGTTGATTATTCCCAGCAGTCTCTTTATGCCTCTGGATGGTTTTTATTGTTGTCTCTCTGACCACGTTATCTTCCCAGCAGTGTCTTATCTATAATAAGTCTAATGATCATGATTAGACTACTAAAAAGGCAGAGTTACTCACCTTGATCATTCAAGCTGTGTGTTAAAATAATACTCCAAGGATAGATTTCCTTTTCTTGGTATGTTTTTCTGAAAAATATCAAGTCTGTTTAGATTTCAACTGAAGTATTTTTACTGCTTAATTGCTGGCTATAGAAACAGAATATGAACCAATTTATGTTTTTAAATATGAATAATCTATAATCTTTGAAAGGAAAGTTATGAAATATGCATTCTATCTCCTGTATGGTCAGTGCCAATTTTTATGTGATAATACTCAGCAAGACCTCATTTATTCAGCTCCAAATGTGAAGTCATAGGGGATGAATACCTAGAACTTTAAAGTTCTTTAAACTTTTGTGGATAAAATCTTTCAAAAATATAAACATCCTTCCATAAAAAATAGACTTTATCAAGCAGGTAGGTGTTCTTGTGCAATTGAGGTCATTATTAACACAAGTTATGATACTGTACAGTTAAACAATGAAATCCTCAGGAACTACTTGTTCCATTCTAAAAACCAGTGTTCACACTTGTTAAATCAGTAACATTAATATTGTAAATAATACAAATTCCTTATTTATCCCCAGCCTCCAATCAGGATGGATAAGAGGTGGTTAGAAGAATACTAATACTTAAAAAACAAAACAAAACTAATACTAAACTAATACTAAACATACTAAGAAGTATGTTGCATAGGCTAGAGGTGTACATTTGTGAGGCTTCCGTATACCCATGTCATTGAGGCTGAAAGAGGAGCCTCTAACATTGAATGGGTAGAAAAGGAAGGATTTGCACCTGAGCAGGGAAGATGCCAGAAAGATTAAAGGAGATGAGGGAAAGGCACGTCAGGGAGGCAGAAGGAAGGGAACAGACTAGCCAACATGTCTAAATCTGTGGAGGAGGAGTCAGGTAAAATAAGGACTGAAAGAGCCCATTGGATTTCCAATTTAGGGGTCACCCAATGGAACGATGGGACCCAGGGTGAGTTAGAGGAATTGGAGGAAGAGTTTAAGGTAGCATAAAAATCAAGTGTTGAAGCTATAAACTGAATGAGCTTATAAAAAAGAAACGAAGTGACACACAGATTTCTGGGAATACATACATTTAAGGAGCAGAGGAAAAAGAGGAAGCTGAGAAAAAAGATATCAACATCGGGAAAAAAACTAGGAAAACTCAGAATCAGAGAATGAACAGTAGGAAATTTCTAGAAAGAGGGATCACCTGCAATGCCAGAAATTAACTGTGGAGAGATTAAATAGGATGAAGCCTGCAAAGAGGCCAAAGGTACCTGACTCTTAGGAGGGGAAGAATGACCCTTGAGAGAACTGGTCTGTTAAAATGCTGAGTGCACATACCTGCTGGACTGCAGAGACTGGACGAGGGCATGACCTCACAAATGGCTAGGTCATGCAGTAAGCATAGATTCCACCTTCACCAAATTCATCAGGAAACAAGTTGAGGACGACTGTTTAGTTGTTGTGGGGAGAAGCTGACAGCCTCAAGAGGTGAGATTGGAAAGAGCTGGTGTTGTTCTTGATCTGTTGTCGTTTGCTTTTAGGACAAGGCACAGTGAGCAAGTTGGTAAGAGGGGAGGAAGGTCCGTGGAGAAGAAATAATTGGTGATAGGGAAAAGGAGGGGAGATTTGTGGAGCAGGACCTTTAAGCTGGAAGGAGAAAATGAAGTAAGTCAAGGGTGTTGATAAACATTCAGACAGGAAGGGGAATTTTTATTTTAACAAGTGCTGGGGAGAGGTTAGGTAAAAAGCCACAGGAAATTTGAGGAACAAAAATGTATGGCAGTTCAAATTGGCCTTCCAGTTTGGTCATAAACTTCAACAGTGTAGTCAGTGGGGGGAGAGAAAAGAAGAGTAGTGTGTTTTGTCCAATGGGAGGGATTTGGTGGGCAGATGTGGTAGGGGAGGAGGACATGGACGGGAGGGGAAACCCAGGGTAGCTGGCATTTCTCATCTTAGGGCCTTTTTCTTTAGCTGTTAATGATGTACAGATTCAACTCAGCTGCCACTCTTTTTTTATTCCCCAAGTTTTTTAGTAGTGAAATCAGACAGGCTGCAGAAGTTGTTTTTTTTCCCCCTACAATCACAACATGTCCTTGTATTGGTACCACTGCCCATGGTGCTGCCTTGGCTTTGTTTTCTAGCAGTTCCCCCACTGGTCTTTCACAGAAGCCACAGAGAAGTGTGTGCTATTTTGATAGAATGTCCATGAACCTGAACGAGAAACATATTTCTTCCAGAGCCTAAACTCTTGGGTGACAAAGCTCAGGAAACACGGTAAAGTCAACAGGTAATAAATAGGGTTTTTAATGTTCCAGAAGGCAGTAGTTCTTTTTTTTTTTTTTTTAAGATTTATTTATTTATTCAGAGAGAGGCAGAGACACAGGCAGAGGGAGAAGCAGGCTCCATGCAGGGAGCCCAATGTGGGACTCGATCCCGGTCTCCAGGATCACACCCTGAGCTGCAGGCGGCGCCAAACCGCTGCGCCACCAGGGCTGCCCAAGGCAGTAGTTCTTAAGACTCATGTTCCTCATACCTTGACCACGTTCACCTCATTGGTTTTCATGAGGGAGAAAGGATATTTTCAAAAGTCAAACCAGTCCTACCCTTTTAAACAAAATAGGTTCTGTCTCTTGGACATTGTGGGATGGAAAAACTATACTGCGGAAAAAATTATAGCAAGGTATACATCACATGTAGAACATTGTTTTAAAAGTTGTATGTGATAGGTGAAAGGCTCCTATAAAGTAAGTGGAGGTCATATATCCAACTCTTGGGAATACAGCCAATAAAATGGAAGCCAGAATGTCTTCCAAGAGTCAAAATAGGTGTTATAAAATCTGTGATACAAAATGTGTAATTATAACAAACATGGGGATATGGTTTCTCAGCACATAACATACTTAGGCAAGGAATACACTTATAGCAATAAAAAGGATAAGCATCAGTAAAGGAAGAGCCAAAAGACTTCAGAAAGCTTACTGAACACCCTGAATGCTTTATTTGGAATCAGGTAGGTCCATGCCTATCTGTATCCTTCAGTATCACTAGGACACCAGCTTGTATTAATTGATACACTCAGAGTTTCCTTCTAATTCTTAAGATTCTGTTTCATTTTCTATTGATAATCCTCTCCCCCATGAATTACTTACAGTCTCTAAAGTGGCCTCCCTGCCTCTGATCTGAAACCATCCAAGGCCATCCTCTTTATATACAAGACTGATTTTGTTCATCCAAAATTTAAGACAAAATGCTTGATGCTGAGGTGTGAGGGTCAGCTCTCTGGGAGTTCTCAGATCTATATCACAGTGATCTGACAGTGATGCCATATCAGTAACATTCAGCAGTAATTTCTGTTCCACCTCTAAGCCTTGTCATTTCTCAACCATCTGCATTAGTGGAAACAAGCAGTGGCTGTTACAATCAAAGCAGGAGATCGTCTTTATTTTTTTCCTTTGGCTTTGGAATACTTGACTGGTTTTACAGTGGATTTCTTTCTCCCCAATATTTCCTTAGGCTAATATTAAAATTAAGTTGCATGTCCTGACTATATAACACATTAAGAACAGTAAGTAGAAGCTCCAGAGCATCTTGTGGCAAAGGGCCCATATTAGAGTGGAAATATGATCATGGAATGGATTATCCACATGTTGATAATTAAATACTATCTAAATCAGAAAAAAAAAACAGTGTTTTCATCATACAGATGACTTCTGTAGCCATGCACCATGGGTTGTTTGCTTTTGTGTAAAATAGATGCATTCTGCTGCTACGAGAATGTGCTAGATTTTTCTGCCAATTCAATACAGACACAAAATGTCCTCCTGCAGATTCAGAGCAGCCGTAGAGCCCACTGGTGTCTTTCTGTAGTTGGGTGACTTACCTGGTCTAAAATGAGCTTCAGCATAAGCAGAGGCTGTCACATCAGGGTGACAATTAATTGGCAAGTCTTGTTTGATCTACCTTCTGACGAATCACATCTTGAATTGCTTTTGATCTACCAACAAGGAGCATGTATTAAAATACACATTTTTATAATGATAGATATCTTTTAAGTGCATATATCATTGTGAATCATGTTGTTTATCAGTTTATTGCAATGAGCCTTATTAGCAACTCAAGATAGCTGGCAGGGGCCGGGGTGGGGGGGGGGAACCAGTCGTTAAGTGTGTGCACTTACTAAACTTAAAAGGAAATTTGAAGTTGCGGTTCCTATAGCAACCACAGCTTAGACACATTGCAAATTCACATATATTAATGTATTTAAATCAAATTCTCATATACAAATATAGTGTGATGGATTTAGAGTTGCTATGGAAATTGAGTGTGTGCTGTCTCTTTTCCTGAGGGACTTAAGTGTTCCAGCCTTAAGATGAGATCAATAGAAATATTGGAAAAGTGGCTTCAAAGAGGAAGCAACCTAAGTATAATAAAGGATTTGAACAATCATACTTAAATCCCTAAATGTAGATGTAAACAAATCCTGATGGTATTTTCCTAAACAATTGAATATGTGACTACTCAGTTATCTTTAATTTGGTTTCTCTAAGGCTGTTCATAGGATCTTAACAAGGTGACCAGGTTTATTGGTATTTGCTGACCACCTGTAATCTAAATAAGCATTGCCTGTCACTTTCTCTGGGGAGAGAAGAGTTGCTTTTACTTTCCCAAAAAGTTTGTTCTATTTTATGTTTTTAGGAGAAGCAATGAAATGTAGTTTATAGTTTTTTTGTCCTTGTTCTTATGGCCCAAAATAGGGTGTCTGTTGGTACCACGTGTGCTTGAGAAGCATATGTATTCTGCAGTTGTTGGTTGTGTAGTGTTTTAGAAATATCAGATCAAGGTAGTGGATACTGTTACTCAGATCCTCTCTGTTTTTACTGATTTTTTTTTTTTTTTGTCTAGTTCTAATAATTGGCTGTGAAGAGGGTGTTACACTGATGTGAAATTGTCTTCAGTTCCCTCAGTTTTCGTCTCCCGTATATTAAGCGCATATGTATTTATGATTAAGTCATTCCAAAGAATTGACCTTTGTATTTTATTCAGTGCCCCTCTCTGTCTTTGTTAAAACTCTTATTAGTCTTGAAGTCTATTTTATCTGATACTAAACTCTACTTTCCTTATGCTTAACTGTTTGCATGGTATATCTTTCTCCATGATAAGTTAAATTTCTACCTCTCTGACTTTATATTTAAAGTGTGCCTCTTGTAAAAAGCATATAATTGGGCCTTGCATTTTTACTCATTTCATAATCTCTGGACATTGCAGTAACCAGTTCATTACGACTTAATGTAATTAACTGATTTGGCAGGATTTAGGTCTACCATATTATCATTTGTTTTCTGCTTGTCCCCTCTGTTTTATCTGTGTCTCTTTTCCCTTTTTTTTTTTTTTTTTTTTTTTTAAGTAGGCTCCATGCCTGGCATGGTCCCAGCACAAGGCTTGAGCTTACAGCTCTGAGATCAAGAGTCAGATGCTTAACCAACTGAGCTACCCAGGCACCCTTGTTTTTCTTTTCCTGTTGTCTTCTGGATCTTTTTATGATTATCATTTTTCCAGTTTTATTATGAAATAATTCACATATATCACCATGTGAGTTTAAGGAGTACAGCATGATGATTTGATTTACAGGTATTGTGAAACCACAATAGGTTCAGCCAACATCCATCTCCTCATATAGATACAATAAAAAGGAAACCAAAGTCTCTCCTTGTGATGAGAACTCTGAGGATCTACTCTCTTAACAACTTTCCTATAAATCATACATCACTGTCAGCTGGAGTTATCATGTTGTGCATTATATCGCTAGTACTTACTTATAACTGGAAGTTTGTACCTTTCGGCCACCTTCTTGCATTTCACCTCACCGTGCTCTCTGCTTCTAGTCACCACGGTGTGATCTCTTTTTGTTTGTTTGTTTTAAAGAGTTAACAGGTGAGATCATACAGTCTTTGTGTTTCTGTCTGACTTATTTCACTTAGCATAATGCCTTCAGGGTCTACCCATGTTGTTGCAAATGGTAGGATTTTGGTTTTTTATGGCTGAAAAATATTCCTGTGTGTCTGTGGGTCTATCCCACAATTTATCCATTTATCCATTGACAGACGTTTAGATTGTTTCAATGTCTCAGCTGTTGTAAGTAATGCTGCTGTGAACATGAGGATGCAAATACCTTTCTGAATCAAAGGAATTAGGGGTGCCCGGGTGGCTCAGCTGGTTATGTCTGACTCTTGATTTGGGCTCAGGTCATGATCTCAGGGTATTGAGATCTTGAGCCCCAACATCAGGCTCAATGCTCAGTGGGGAGTCTACTCTACTACATCTACTCAATGAAATGTTTTCATTTCCTTTGGATAAATACTCAGAACTGATGAGTCATCTAGCAGTTCTATGTTCAGTTTTTTGAGGATCCTCCTTACAGACTTTTGTAGTGGCTGCACCAATATGTAGCCCCACCAGCAGTGCACAGGGGTGCCCTTTTCTCCACATCCTCATCAGCATTTGTTCTTTCTTATCTTTTTGGTGATAGCTGTTCTGATGGGAGTGAAGTGATACCTCATTGTGGTTTTAATTTACAATTTCCCTAGTGAATGCTAATGTTGAGCATCTTCTCATCTACCTGTTGGCCTTTCATATATCTTTGAAAAAATGTCTGTTCAGGTCCTTTGTCCATTTTTTTTAATTGACGTGAGTTATTTGCTTTTTTTATTTTAAGATTTTATTTATTTATTCATGAGAGACACACACAGAGAGGCAGAGACATAGAGGGAGAAGCAGACTCCCTGCAGAGAGCCCAGGATCATACCCTGAGCCAAAGACAGATGCTCAACCACTGAGCCACCCAGGTGCCCTGAGTGATTTGCTTTTTTGCTCTTGAGTTGTAGGAGTTCTTTATGCATTTTGGATATTAATCTCTTGCCAGATCCATGGTTCACAAATCTTTTTCCCGTGCTGTAAGTTGTCTTTTCACTTTATTGTTGGTTTCTTTTGCTAAGAAGAAGTGTTTTCGTTTGATGTGGTCCCACTTGTTTGTTTATTTATTTATTTTTGCTTGAGCTGTAGGTGCCATATCCATATTCTGGATTTTTAAAATATTGTACATTCCATCTTAATTTATTGCCTGGCAACCCTTGCTCCCAGTGTCCTCTGTTATAGTTGTCATATGTATTACATCCACATACATTATACACCCCACAAGGCAATGTTATAACTTGTTTTAAACTGGCTATTTTTCAGTTTAAACTGGCTTGAGCATTTCAAATATGCTTATTTTACACTGAAATGTGCTGTATGTTTAAAATGCAGGCTGGATTTAAAAAACTAAGTGTGAAGAATATAAATATAAAACCTCTAAAAGTTTTATTGATTATATGTAGAAATTATAATCTGTATATATTGTATGTGTTTTGCACATATTAAAATTAATGTCTTTAAATTTTTTAATAACATGATTAACATTACATTTCTATGAGGCAGTGGTGTTTTAAGCAAACGTGTATTTTAAAGAATCAAGAGAAAAAATAGAGGGTTTTTTCTCCCCAACTTTTTACCATTTCCAGTCTTCAGTCATTCCTAAAGATCTGAGTTCCCTACTGATTTCATTTCTCTTCATACTGAAGTATGTGCTTTATAGCATTTCTCATAGAGCAAGTCCCATGGCAATAAATTCTTTTAGCGTCCTTTTTCTGTAAGTGTCTTTATTTCACCTTCATTGTTGAAAATTTTCTGTCAATAAAGAATTCCAGCTGATCATCCTTTCCTTATGAACTTTTAAAGATGTTGTTTCAGTGTCTGTGGCCTCCAAAGATAAGAAGTGCTTGCTCATTCTAATCATTCTTCCCCTGTTTGAAATACATTGTTTTTCTCTGGGTGCAGTCAGGATTCTCTTTATCTTTGGTTTTCAGTAGTGTGACTGGGATGGGCCTAATGGCTCCCTTTGAATTTATCTTGTTTTCAAGTTCATTAAGCTATTTAAATCTGTAAACTTTGTCTTTTACCATATTTGGGAAGTTTGCAGCCATTATTTCATACATTTTTTTCAACTCCATTCTCTCTATCCTCTCCTTCTAGGACACCATTTATCCATATGTTAGAGCTGAAATTATCCCACAGGTTCCTGAGGCTCTGTTCACTTTTTTTCCCCAGCATCTCTTCTCTTCTTTAGATTAGATGTTTTCTAGTAATACATCTTCAGGTTTACCCTCTTTTTCCTCTGTCATCTCTCTTAAATTGAGCATTTTTTAAAGTTCAGTTATTGCATGTTTTCAGTTGTTAATTCACTTTTTTCTGATACTGCCTACCTTTTGTTTATTATGAATGTACTTCACTAAGCATGGTTATGATAGCTGCTTAAAGTTCTTGTCTGCTAATTCCACTATCCCAACCACCTCACAGTTGGCATCTGTTGATTTTATTTGAGAACGTGTCACATTTTCCTGGCTCTTCATATGTTGAGTAATTTGGGATTGTATCATAGACATTGTGATGCTTTATTTTGGACATTGCAGCCTTTCGTGTATTGCTTCAAAGAGTGTTGATGTTTTTGATTTAACAGGGGCTTAATTAGAGTCCAAGTAAAAGGTAATCAAGAAGTTGGATTTCACTCAAAGGGTCCTAACGTGGACCTTAGGCCTGTGCCTTCGTGCAGGACTTCTTTTCCTCATTACTGACAAAACATATGTCTTCACTTACCTTTTAAGAAATGTTTGCCCTTTAAATAAAGAAAAAAGATTTTATTTATTTATTCATGAGAGACACAGAGAGAGAGAGAGGCAGAGACATAGGCAGAGGGAGAAGCAGGCTCCCCTTAGCGAGCCCGACGTGGGACTCGATACCAGGATCACACCCTGAACCAAAAGCAGAGTTCAACCACTGAGCCAACCAGGCATCCCAAAAGTGCCCTTTAAACACAAACATTGCTCTCACCCCAAAGCCATTATTTATTCCAAAAAAATGCATTTTCCTGTGTCTGCTCTTTAGACCAGACCAGTCCATGATGGCATTTGGCTTCTCAAAGGCATAGGGGAAACACAGGCATCTTTCTTGTCCCTTCTTGATCTCTCTCCATCAGGATGAGTCATGCCTATTCTTGCACCTCCCCAGTGTGGTTCTGCTATTAACTGTCCTCACAGTCCCCTGTCAGCTAACCACATACCTGCTCACTTCTTCAAGGATCAGATGTTCATTTTAAGAGATCATGTAATATCAACTCAAAACAAAGAAGAGGTGTATTTTTACCAGTCTCATAATTAGCAAGAATCATCTTATTACATGAACACTGTATCTTTTGCTCCATCGCTGGCTGGGTCAGCATTGCATTCCCTTGGCCTCCTGCTAGTAAGAAAGCATCCATCCCATCACTAAGCTGCATTCCAGGTATGGCTGCTCATGGGAAGGATAAGAGTATTGGTGGTTTTGTTCCTCCAGTTATACATCTGTCTCATGTAAGATATATAAATGATGCACCACTGGGCAGAGGGATACTTTTCTCCTCAAAGAATAATTGAAACTGCATTTCTCAACCGGGAATGAGAAAACCACAGCATATGATATGAGAAGTCTGCCTTGTCAGGACACTGACTGTCTATGAGTTTGGAATATTGAGGGCACAGAGAGGAACAGAGACATGAAGAATTCAGGAGCTTCAGATCGAAATGTTCTGGCAGTATCTAAGGACGAAATCGAGAACCTTCTTCCTAGGAACAATTATGCATTTTTTATTGCCATCCCAATGTGTTTGTTTACGAGACAGCATCTTTGACAGGTGATTTACTAATGCTATTTACCATCTTTAGTTATTTTGGCTTTTTGAAATCAAAATATGACTTAGTTTTCCATAAAACTAGAATTTTTGAAGGCTTAGAGATCAGAACCTACAACCATTACCCCTGTTTTTGAGGTGGAGAATCCGAGGCACAGAGAGGTTAAGTAACTTGCCAGAATCACACTCTAGAACTAGAGGATCCAAAGTTTGAAGCTGGACACTGTGATTCCAGAGCCGACACTCTTGAACCATTATATTGCCTCTGGAATATCATGGATGTGGTCTTATTTTATGTTATCTCCTCCTCGCACTATACTGAGCCACAGTAAATTTTCACAAACCAAATTCAAATTGCATAGCATATGGAGGACATAAAAGGCTGTGTAGTGTCATAAAGGCTTGAAACAGAGCACATGCTGTTTGATTTGAATGACATTCGTTTTTTAAAATAGCAATTTTTAAAGTTTAAAAACATTCTCATTCATCCTTGCGACAGGCTCTCGGTGAGAGTTGCTAGACCTCATATAAATTCATAAATGCAGGAAGCGTTGAGCCACTTATTCCAGGCCTCTTCTCAGCCCCGGAGCAGAAATGTGTATGAAGTCTGGAATATTGAGCCCTAGATTAGTGGGATGACTAAACTCTGATTTCTTGATCCTTTGGTTCAAATCATTCTCTGAATAGATGATCTGGGTGACTTCAAAGGGAAGAGTAATAAGCCCCTCAGACAAAACTGGCATATGTCTTGGCATGCCATCCTCTGTTCCCTCCCACAAGACTTTGCAGAAGAAGACTGAAGGCCTCCATTGTTGTCCACCTGCAGCTGGAAAGCAGACCAACCTAGTCCTTTTGTAAACAGCTGAGTCCTTTCATACCTAGCACGTGTTATTTTTACTGCTTCCTAGGTTGTTGAAATATTACTTGGTTTTGCACTAAACCCCACATGTTACTCTGATCATCCCTTTTCTCTCTAAAGGAATAATAAGTTGGTGTTTCTTAACCTCATAATAAAACTTGTGAGGCCTCAAGAGGCCATGACTTAGCATTTATTTTCAGTTTCCATAAACAATATCACAGGTCACCCATACACCCATTTTTCTTTTTTACTGTTGCCATTCTTTGTCACTCAAGTATGTTGGGCAGGAATAGAAAACAGTTCTGGGGATCCCTGGGTGGCGCAGTGGTTTAGCGCCTGCCTTTGGCCCAGGGCGCAATCCTGGAGATCCAGGATCGAATCCCACGTCGGGCTTCCGGTGCATGGAGCCTGCTTCTCCCTCTGCCTGTGTCTCTGCCTCTCTCTCTCTCTGTGTGTGTGACTATCATAAATAAAAAAAAGAAAAAGAAAAGAAAACAGTTCTGACTTGGATGAACTTTCTAGACTCCCTTTGAATTGGGTGAACTAAACTATCAACCAGTTCTGTCTTGTTCAGTCATTTTTCTCCATTGCCAGACACAGTGAAGGTTCTTATTTAGAATTTGTTGAATTGATGTAAATTGAATCTCTGCATGTCCATTTGGATTCAGGAAGACGCAGTCCCTAAGCTGATATGTAGCTATTTTTGATAGCCATCACCTGAGGGAAGCCTCTTGTACTAGAGCCTAGGAAATTGCATCGTGCACTACACAGCAGCTCAGAAAAAAATTCCTTTTTTTTTTTTTAATTTTTTTTTATTTTTATTTTTATTTTTTTTATTTATGATAGTCACAGAGAGAGAGAGAGAGAGGCAGAGACACAGGCAGAGGGAGAAGCAGGCTCCATGCACCGGGAGCCTGATGTGGGATTCGATCCCGGGTCTCCAGGATCGCGCCCTGGGCCAAAGGCAGGCGCCAAACCGCTGCGCCACCCAGGGATCCCCAGAAAAAAATTCCTTAAACAGCACTTCCTATTTATTGGACCCGTTGCTGGTTTTGGGAAAGCCTTACTTGAGTTCTCATTCAGTCTCTCAACATGCATTTAAACTCTGGAGATACACCGTCATTCAGGGAAGTAACAGCCTTGTGATGAAAGCTGGCAATAAATAGACAACAGCACTAAAGTGAGGTGCATTCTATCAGGGTGTGCCGGAAGACCACCTGAGCTGGTTTTGTGTATTCTAGAAATAGAAAAGCTTCTTGGGAAAAGTGAGATTTGACTAAGACTTAATGAGTAGAAATTAGCCAAGTCATGGGTATGGACAGGGGCACTGCAAGCAGAAAGAGCATGTTGCCATCAACAGAGAATATGCTATATTCAGTGAAATGATGTGTGTGTTGTTCCACGTGAATGTTGAGAGTAAGACTGCAGAGCTGAGCCATGCCCCTGTATGAGTTGAGAGGTGGTATTTATGTTGTGTTGCTGCAAAACAGCCGCTACAAACTTAGCAGCTTAAAACAACACATCTTGTGAAGTCCAGGTTCTGCTTAGCTGTGTTCTCTGCTTTAAGATCCCACCAGGCAGCCATCCAGGTATCTGCTGAGGCTGTGGTCTCATCAGAGGCTTCACTGGGGAGGGCTCCCTTGGGTTGTGACTGTTTCTTTGAGGCTGCAGAACTGAGGCTTTGGTTTCTTGCTGGCAGCTACTCTCAGTTCCCAGAGGCCACCTGCATTCCCTGCCACGTGGGCTTTTCCCAAATGTGTGCTTACTACATGGCAACTTGCTTCTTCAAAGCCAGTAGGAGGATTCTCTCTAACACATATGCTCACCAAACAGAGTTCTGTAGAGTACCATAATCACAAGGGGGACCTCCCATCACCTTTGCCATATTCTTTTAGAAGCAAGACAGGTCCCACCCACACTTGAGGCGAAGGGATTATACAGAGACGGGAATACCATCAGGCCAGGATCCCTGGGGGGAGGCAATCATCTTAGGTTCTTTTGGTTACAGAGGTTACACTTTAAAGGGGGCAGTTGGGAGTCATTACAGTTTTTAGTACAAGTTTGCTCTTTGGTATAGAGAAACCATGAAGGGTATAGAGTTATAATCCAGAAGACTAGCTAAGCTGTTACAACAAATCATTCAGGAGAAGATGTTGGCCTAAAACAAAGGTCATGGGACACCTGGGCTATGGAGACTTAAAGGAGATATAGTCAATAAAATTTGAAGATTGGATATGAGAAGAGGAGAAGGGAAGCCAAGGATAAGGGATGCACACGTTGCTGGTGTAATGGTTGGTTGGTGGAAGCAGAGAGCCTGGTGCAGGAGAGGAGAGGACTCAGGTGGAGCTCAGCTCTGGTTCAGTGAGACTGAGCGCCAGCTCCTCTGTGGCCTCAGACCACAGTTCGCTCTCTGCAAGGGAATCTGGGTAAGATGGTATTCATGGAGCACAGCTGACTTGCCACCATCAGAAAAACGACTTCAAACACTGGTCTTGACAATAGAGTCAGTCGGACTGTGTCCATACATTATGAAGTAATTGTGTTCCCCCCCAAATAGCCATCTTAATTTGTAAGCTTTGTGCTGAAAGGACTGCCATGTGCCAGGCGTGCAGTTGACCCTGTGAGGGAATGGTGATGCATGTGTGTTTTCGTTCTTAATGGTCTGGCTAGGTTTGTTGGGCTGCTTCAACCACCAGCTTTTCCTATCACTGCAGTAGACAGGCAAGGCAGTGTTCCCCTAAATTGTTGGGATTCTTGTGTTATTGTTTCTTGGGAGTGAAGGATTCTCACCATTTCTAAAGAAACATTGCTGCTCTGAGGACAATTTAAAAATAAGAATTTGAACCAAGATAGTGATTGGTTAGCACTTAATGTTTTCAGAGCGCACGCACTTCCTTGTCTACCAAGATATGAGAGGTGCGAAAAGACAGCTTATCAAGAGGAATACACACACCATGTTCAAATAACTGTTCAAATGTTAGATTTTTTTTAATACTTGAGCCAATTTGAGAGGAGGAGTTCTTGTGCATTTTTTCCCACTATGAAAAATTCTCTGAAACCATAGTGACTCAAGCAGAGTCTGGAAAATACTGGAGAATCACATGATGGCTAAAAATAAGCACATCATTTCCAGCATGGACAGTAACCAGGGCAGAAGTAACTCGGTTTTGTGAATGCTCACACTGGCTGGCCATGCTCAGCCGTCTTGCCCATCACAGGAGCAGGCTTTGAGACCCTGGCCAGGGAAGGGGAGCTCTCAGGCCCTAACTCAGTGTAGCTCCCTGGCATGCTCTCTCAGGGCAGAGCCAGTAACTAGACTGTGCAATGACCCTTGAGCAGTGAATTGGGAGGGACACTACCTGACTCCCAGCTCTTGTCCCTGCCTATTTTTCCTCAGCCCTCCCCCTGGAATCAGTAGCAGATGCCATTGATCAGAATGCCTTTTGTTACTGTTAATATTGCAAAATGCAAGTTGTATAAGATGGCCAGACGTTTGGTGCCTGTTTTATAGGGTACATAAACAGGGTTGTCTAAACTGGAGCGTTGTAAATGATTTACCAAAAAGAAAACTCATCTTGCGCACTCCCTGCTCACACCCTGGAGAATTACTGCAGTGGCCTCCTCCATGGCCATTCTGCATCTGGCCTCACCCTCCCATGGTCTGTTCTCCACACGGCTGTCAGGCCACAGCACTCCTCTGCCCAGGACCCCACAGTGGCTCCCACTTCCCTCAGAATGAAAGCCCAGGCTCCTAACCCCGTAACCCCTGCCTCTGAGGCCCTAACAGTCTGCCCCCTCCAGGATCTGCAGACCTTCTCTCCTGCACATCCCCTGGCTTGCTCTGCTCCAGACTCCCTGGCTTCTGAATGGATGAGGCGGGGCCTTTGTCTAGAATGCTCTGCTCCTGGCTTTCCAGAAGGCCACCTGTACCTCCCTCAGGCCTCTGTTGAAACCTGACTTTCTCAGCAAGGCCCTGAAGTAAGGGGTACTTTGGCAAATGGCACGTCCCTTTCAGGGATCCTGGAAGTTGTGACTGTGGAGTTGTTGCAAGAGATGTAGACTTCCCATTAGTGGAGGAATGGGACTTCGCAACCAGGCTCACCCCCACACGTGCCGGTGTGGATCTTGCCACCTCCCATCTGTGCAGGACTGCCACAGGACTCCCACCTCCAGACCTCTGTGCTCCTGACCCCTGTCTTTCCGAGGGGACCAGGGTCTGGTGAGGCCCATGCAAGGCTTGGGTGTCAGAGTGAGGGGTTGAGACTGGAGAGAGACGTGTGGTAGATGCTCAGGTTCCCTGGAGTTCATACTGAAAACGGCTGCTCTCTCACCCCTGGACCCAGCACTGCTCACCTCTGTCCTAATTTTCTCTTTTCCATAGCATTTACTTGCTGGTTTATTATGTTTTTTGGTTTTTTTTTTTTTTAATGATAGTCACACACACAGAGAGAAAGAGAGAGAGAGAGAGGCAGAGACACAGGCAGAGGGAGAAGCAGGCTCCATGCACCGGGAGCCCGACGTGGGATTCAATCCTGGGTCTCCAGGATCGTGCCCTGGGCCAAAGGCAGGCGCCAAACCGCTGCGCCACCCAGGGATCCCCTGGTTTATTATGTTATTAATTATCTAATTCCCCCATTAGAATGTAAATTCCACAGAGACAAATATCTTCTGTTTCATTCATTGATTTATCCCAACTGCCTTAAGCTGGCCAGGTACACAGTAGGAGCTCAGTAAGCATGGGCTGCATGAATGAAGGAGTCAAAGTAATTTAAGAAAGAGCACAGAGACTTGACCTACAGCCTGCTGATTTTCAAGATAGACAGTAAATGGAACAGAAGAACCAATGTCTTGGTGTCCACTGGTGGTTTATGGGTTAAAATTTTTCATAGAGATTTTCTTGAAAATGAGCCGGATTTTCTTACTACTTTAGCAGCTTAGTTTTTATTTTGCTAGTGTCTAGAAATGGGAAATTGTGTACTTCATCATGAGTTGAATCACGTCTCCTTTGCTGAGTGATAATAACGTGAGCTAGCATTTATTGAGTACCTACTGTGTGCCAGGCTCTTGTGTAAGGACTTTCCATGTATCAACTCATGTATCGTTCCCAACTCTGGGGAAACCGGCATTGCTGTTCCAGTCTTCAGCACAAATCCAGGTGGCAGCCCAGGTCCCACCACACAGCCAGCAGCAGAGCCAGGATTCCTGTGAGGGCAGGATTCCTCTGAGGGCCGCCTGGTCGTAGGGCCCCCCACTGCCACCTCCTCCCTAAGGGCGAGGTGGAGGGTCACCATTTCCATGCCAGATCTTCATTCCCACCGGCTGATGTCCTTCGTGCTGCACTCCAAGGTGCTCATACCAGGAGCTGCCCTCTTTGACAAGCTGACACTCAAGTAGCGCAACTTTGCTGCTGGCTGCACTGGTGACAGAGCCTGAAGGGCTATGAACTCTCAATTGCAGAAGAGCCAGCCTTGTAAGAAGCTCTCAAATGGAAGCAGCCTGGAACCCCTGTTGATGTTCCATTTGGACTGAACTCGGGCCTCTGAGGGCCAGAGGTTTTTTTCTGTTTTTGCTCTCAGAGAACACATTACAGATCTTAAGTGAGAAGGTATGGAGCATTTTTTAAGGAATCAGGCTCAGACCTTGAATTTGTAGTAATTAAGACTGGCGAGGCCACGGTCAGTCACCCTGCAGTGTGACGGCTCGCGTGTCCGCTTTGTCACTGAGGAACAACCCTCTTCCTGCGGGCATTCACTCTTCTCGTCAGCCCAGCTTTATGTTCTGTCCCTAGCAGTGACTTTATTTACATTTCTTTTAGCCAAGTCCATTATCTCAGTTAAAAATTAGAATCTCTTTGCCAATGTAAAGAGGATAAGGAAGTGATGTCCGATCATCCACAAATAACTAATCTTTGTAGGTACAGTGTATCTTCGGTCTTGTTTCAGGTCTGTGGGGTTTGTTTTTGAGCTATAACTGACCTACAGCCTCACCGTTTCAGGCGTGCAACAGGATAGAATATTTGTATAGATTGCGAAATGATCACCACAGTAAGGGCTGGTTAACATCCAACACCACACATAAGGACAATTTTTTTTCTTGTGGTAAGAACATTGAAGATCTGCTAAGATCCACTTGCTGAGAGAGCTTAGCAACTCTGAAACGTAGTGTCGTGACTTATAACCACCTTGCTGTACGTCATGCCCCCAGACTGACTTATTTTGTAACTGGAGGTTTCTACCTTGGGACCACTTTCACCCATTTCACCCATTCCCTGGCTCCTGCCTCTATGGGGTCTGTAATTGAGTGAGAAAGGACCTGGGGGTGGAGGGAATATGCTCTCAAAGTGAAGAAGCTGGGGATGACCAGAAGACAGCTTGCTTCCTGAGTGTGCGTGTGTGTGTGCATGTGTATGCGTATGCATGTGTGCACATGTTTTTAATGTCTCTGTGGTTCTTGTCAACAGTATTAACATCATATTTTTAGCTCCTCTGTTTATGACTTTGGCAGAAGAAATACAGCAGATTAAGTGAGAAGAATTTTTAAATTCCATCAGAGCTCTGGCCATGAAAGATGAAGCCAAGTAAAGTGCTTTTCTTTGCTTTAGCATTATGAATTCATTGGGCCTCATATGCCCCAAATGTAGCATTTTCCATAAACATTAAGCTACTAATTATTGACATTAGACACAGTGATAATGTGGCTTCACTAAGGCAGTGAATAAGGCCACTCTTTGTTGTTTTTTTTTTTTTTACAACTATGGTTAAAATGTCTAGAATCATATTTATACAACAAATCTTAAAGGCATTAATTAAGACAAAACTGCTCAAAGACTAGCATTGTAAATCATGTCCATATCCAATGAGTAAAGTCAGAGAATTACAGGGACTTGTACAGAATTTATGTCTATTTCCCCCACTTTTGAAACTCCTTTTTATTTTGAAAGGGGAAATTAGGGAGAGAAAGAAAAGCTTGAGGGAAAACCATTCTTGTAAAACAGGGCTACCACTAATTATGTTTTCAGGACATCAAATGTAGCTTGAAAAAAAATTGGGGAATGGTTGATAGCTGTAAGGGGGAAAAAAACTCTATCTGCATTATAGCTGAAGTGCTACACTCCCTTTAAAAGCCACTGGGTGAATGTTTTTCACATAAGCCTCGTTGAGCAGAGAGGCATGGGAAGGCACAGAAGCGAAATGTCTGTGGGCTTAGGGGCGTTTCGGGAAGCAGCAAGGCAGCTACGGAGGACCCTGATCTCTAAAACCAGAATTAAGATGCCATCAAATAGGACATCGTTGCGTCATCTCACAAAATTGGAATATAAATGGTAACTTACCTAAAAGTGATATATTGGTCTTAAATTTGCTGATGTGGATGAATTTTAAATTCCTAAGCACATGCTAGCAGCCTAAGTAACTGGAAGAAGTCATGGCCCCCCAGAAGCTGGGTACACTTTAGGGTTTGGTTCCTTGATAGGAGATGGTAAGACTTTTACAGCAAATAAAGAAAAACATAGTTCTTAACGGTCTAAGGAGTGTGATCTACTTTAGGCTATTGTTTACTATTCTAAAAAGTAAACCATGAAATCATTTAACAGAATGAATATGAAAGACTTCATTTTCATTTTTATAAGTTTCACTCTTTAGTATTTCTCAATGTGATAGCCGGGAGGGGTAAATTACTTCCATGTCAAATTGTAGCTCGTGAGGATTTAAAGAGCTCACTTGACATTGTTTTGAAAAATGAGCCTTTACTTTAACCCTTTAATTGTGTAGTTTTTTTTTTTTTAAACCTTAAACCTCTGAAGACACTAAGATCTTCCGTTGAGTCTTTCCTGTGCTTTAATTTCTTTGTCCCGTGGGAGGTGGGTAAGTGCCCAGGTGACTGGCCCTACCCGCTCTCGTCCTCCTTCAGCAGGCATTTCCCTCCTGTGCTCAGTTGCTTTCAGAATTTCAAAACCCCTGATTTTAAGTTTCAAATACTGATTGCTTCATCTGCTATTAAATTTTTCAACTTCACTTTCCGTTCCTTTGTCCAGCCTGGGAGTGACCGTCCAGGGCAGGGTGGAAGCATGTGGCACGTGTAGGTGGGGAGCGTGGACTGTGCACCCCTGTCTCCACCAGCCCTGCCCCGTGGCAGAGGACGCAAGTCTGGTTTTCATCCTTCTCCTCTTGGAGAGATCGAGCGGCGGTGTTGCATGCCCACTAGGTGAAAGACAGGGACTCTGCCCCAGTTGACCCGGACAGGATCCATGAAGCACAGGAGGCGTTTTAAGGCCAAGACTCTGAGGTGCGGCCACGTCGGGCTCTGGCTATAGCAAGCGATGTGGGTTCTCAGGAGGAAGTGCACCCAGGACAGCCTCAGTCCCTGCAGCCGCTCTGGCCTGGCCCCCTGCACAGGGTCTCGTGGGGCCCCCTGTTCCTCTCCCAGCCAGCTTCCCCTGGTAACTTGGTCTTGCCCATGATCCTTCCACTTTGACCTCATATCCACCCTTTCAGGTTTTCTCCAAGCTGCCTTTGATGATGTCCTAAAGATATAATCAGTACGGCTTCTATTCCTTCCATGTTTTTCTTTTAAAATTTACATGAGGCTGGATAAGGCAGGGCGGGAGAATGAGTGTCTGATGAATGTATGTCAGCTGTCGCAGCCAGCCACATCGTGGCCACCGACCTGTGTAGGGAGACGGGCCCAGTGTGGGGCGGTGCTCTCAGGGGAAGCCCCTATGGCAGGGCTGTCTGTCCCCTTCGGAAGAGGCAGCGAACGGGGCAGAGACTCGGCCCGCCCAGCACAAGCCAGCTTGCTCCTCTCAGAGTTAAACACTTACCGACTGAATTTCCCTATTTGCACTTCGTCCGGAATCCTAAGCAGTAATGGAGGGGGATCTGGAAACCAAGCAAGAGCTCTCCATGTGGGAGGCCAACCGTGTTCTTGCTCAGTTTCCTTCCTGTGTTGCGGGCCCTTGCTGTCAGTGGCTTTGTCACTGGCATCACCTCCTCGTGCTCTCCCTGCTAGGGTTTCCCTGGATGGACACCTCTCCTAGTAGTTGCTTCGGCGTATTATAGAAACTTCTGGGCCGGGCACTGAGATGGGCCTTGGGAACATAAAGTGGGGCCAACAAAACAGATGCAACACATACCTTGCCGTGTGTGAGTCTAAGGGAAGAACAGGCATGCCTGGATGGCCGCACCTCGGCAGTGGACAGGTGCCGTGACCTCCCAGTGTGCAGGATGGTCCGCTTAGTCACTCAAAGGAGGGGAAGAGGAGTATTTCGGGCAGGGGGTTACAGCCCGAACGTGTGGTCACGTAGCCAGGAATGCTGCCTTGTCCCTGAGAATGTAGAGTGTCGCCCTGCCTGGGCTTACATAGCTGTTACCCCATGAGACTGTGAGCTCCTGGAGAGCAGGGATCGCATACGTGCTCTGTGGTAGGTACTGGATAAGCATGTATTTAGTAAGAGGTGTCGAACATCATCTTGAAGCTGCTTTCTGTTAGATTTTATTGATATTAAAATATGGCATACTGCTTATAAAAAGGTCTGAAATAACTTGATTTTCCAGAAGCTTTTTCCACAGTGAGGCTGGCCTATAGCTGCCCTTGGGGGAGCACGTGCCAGATCGGCATGTCCTCCCCTTATCACCTCTGCTGTTACACACATTGTTCCCTCTACCTCGTTGGCATGGCCTTTAGAGAGCCTGGCCAGTGGGACACAGATGTGAGGTTCCAAGAGTATGTTCTGTGGGCTTCTACAGAGATAATCCTCGCAACTGTATGTGAATCACAAATGAAGCAAAGCACCAGGTCTCAAGAATCCTTGGGAAGGTCTTCTGCATAGGCGAGGTTTCCGGGTCACTGAAGATTTACTTTTGGATACTCTGTTTTAAGTCAGTTCCCAATTTGATTTTCTTATTTATTCATTCATTTATTCATTCATGAGAGACACAGAGAGAGAGGCAGAGACACAGGCAGAGGGAGAAGCAGGCTCCATGCAGGGAGCCCCATGCGGGACTCGATCCCGGGATCATACCCTGAGCCGAAGGCAGACACTCAACCGCTGAGCCACCCAAGCGTCCCTAATTTTCATTTTAAATTATATTAGGGCTTTCCCTAGAAATTTTTAGAAGAAAGTTCCCTTTTTTTCTTTGTTAACAGATTTTCAAGGCTATAATATTGCTAGTGCTTCTTGAGGGGGGTGTATGACATTGCATTTAGAACTGAGGACTCCAGGCACCTGAACTCCTCCTGTTTCCTGCTTTATAATTAGATCATTGGTTGAAACTTGTAACTGCTGTCAGCACACTTGGCTTCATTACCCCCTGCCCCTTTCTGATCCTGGTACTGACAAACTGAAATTGGAAACCATGGAACCAAGTTGCATTTACTTGCTTGTGTGTTTATTTCAACACTTTTACCTTCTTTACCACTAAATATACATTCAGCCAAATATGATGCTAAGTCCAGTACTGGGGTTACAGAGGTGATGAATGCTGGTCCCTCGTGCTCCAAGAGCCTTCTGGAGGAGTGGAGAAGGTGTGGGAACACAGTGAGAACTTGGGCAAACCTTTGCACAAGAGAGGAGCACTCCCGCCAGGCTGGGCTGCCACAAGGTCAAGGTTGTGTTCAGAGGAAAAGGGACTGGCTGGGCCCCCAGTAATGACCCTGAGCTTCCTAATCCACAAAGTGTGTAAACTTCATTGCATATACCTTGTGGCTTCTGTTGTGTGGCTGCAGAGGCCATTTCCTGTTGTCTACGTCATATTCTAGATTGTGAGTGCCTGTTAGGAACTGAGCTTCCAGTGGGTGAGCTCTTACCTGACATCAGTGACCTTTTCCCCCCTAGTTTCTATCATTATTACGGATGCTGTTGAATCACTTGATTAAAGGGCTTATCCTAATGTAAGGGTGTACCTTTTTTCCATTACAGTAAGTAAAGTTTAAGGTAATATCTTGACATTGCATGAATGCCTTATTCCCCCAGAACTTCTCACTTAATATTTCACAGTCAGTGAGCTGTTCCTGGATCAGTTACATTTGTTCCAAAATTGTGATTTTTACCAGTTCTAACATTTCTTCTACGTTTACTAGCTATCCATGTTCTATAAAAACCTTCGTATCCTCCCTCCCTTCTTTTTTCCCCCTTCTTTCTCTTCATCATTATAGAGTTTTCTTTATTCAGTGCATTACAGTCTATTAGAGCCATTATTGTTTTGATACATGAAAATGCCCCAAGTGTGGCTAGTCGGAAGCACCTTCAAACTGGCCCCCATACCTATTGACATTAGTTCGTGAGCACATCCTTGCTTTTTGACACAAAAAGGCATTCCAGGCTCACCCTGTACTTCCCTTGCCCCACCCATGGAACCCACCACCTCTCAAGAAGCTCTCTTTGTGCAGAATAAAATTTAGAAACCAGGACATAGATACCAGGAACACGCACTCGTATGAAGAAGTCATTGCTCCCAGATGCTTTCAGTGGCTAAACCTAGGAAACAAAAGAGGAGAAAAAAAATTCCTTTGTACTGATGCTTTTTCTAAAGTATTCATCTATTTATGAACTCTTTTGTTTTTTAGAAACTCAATTATGGTGATGCTTGGAGGTTATCTAAGAACCTTTCCTCTTAAAAAAAAATCTTTATATCTTTAAATCTCTTGGATAAAATAAATGTGTTATTCTTATCTCTCCAGAGGGAGAAAGGACAACTTAATCTCATACTGAGGGGGGAAAAGTGCTCAGAAAGGTTAAATATGTTGCCCAAGCCGACCCTTTCGTACTATGTGCACTTTTTCTAAGTGTATGTATGCTGTTTCTGTGATTGGAAAGGGTCAAGGGGGCCTACCTTCTATACTTTTTAGTAAACTCCTTTTATATCCTACATTTGTGATAGATCTAAAAAGTGTCCTTCATGTTGCCAATATTTGTAATCTATTCTGGTTACTTTCAGGTGCGGCTAAATCAAGCCCAGCGTCTAAGCCAGGATCCACACCTTCTCGTCCCTCATCAGCTAAAAGGGCTTCGTCCAGCAGCTCAGCATCCAGATCTGATAAAGATTTAGAAACACAGGTCATACAGCTTAATGAACAGGTAACTCCTCAGTCCTGGCCTGTGTCTGAGAGGGGAAGGAGGGAGAAAAAAAACTTGGAGGCCTGAAATATATAAGGGAGGGGGCAGTGGTTTCAAACAAATTAGGGACTAAGGAATTGTTCAGGCAGATAAAGTCAGTGTCCCTCAAGGAATGAAAGATGTTCATCAGAAATCTCAAAGCTGTACATTAAGACAGAAAGACAGAGGACTCAGTCTCTGGTAAATCCAGGTTATAGGCCAGGGTCCCGCTCACCCCACCCCTATACCATGCACACACCTCAGTGCTGGTCACAAGCTCCAGGCTGTCCACTTAAGGCCAGTCTGGATGGCATCCAACACTGGAGTTAGGGTTAGTCTCTTCCTCCTTCCTTTCCTTCAACTATTAGTCAAGCCTGTACTATGTGACAGACTCCGTGCTTGATGCTAATAATATATAATGGTAGTGAGAGAGAGAGAGAGAGACCTTCCCTTCCCTTGTAGAGCTTAGAGCAGTTGTAAGGGATGGGTGATTAGGCCAGCAAAGTGAGCACCTAATACTTCCCACAAACACCAGAAGTTTGATGCCACAGAAGCACTGAACCCCATACTTGGGGGGTGGGGCATTCAGAAAGGCCACGGCTGTGTTTTAAGTTGAAGAATGTTCCCTTTTGTCTAATATTACTCAGGGTTACCGTAAATCTAACTCTACTGTCTTTGAAATTTTCACTATAAAAGTTTAGGTATGCTGTCTACCTAACAATAGCTAATTTTGCCCAAGATTATATGTAGTCGAAAGGTAATAAAACCACTGGTAGCATAAGGCCCACTGCAGAAGCCACCTCCCCTGACCCTGAGTTGAGGAGAGTCTTTTATCCTGGCTGCTCCCGCCACTGGGAGAGGAGCCTTTATTCACAGTTCTTCAGCTGTTCCCAGCCAAGTGGCTGGGCCATTCCTGGTGATTAATCTGATTCCTGATGAGCCAGCAAGAGTCTGGAAACAGTTTTTTGAGATAATTGTATATTTGCAATCAGGAGTCTAGTTTAAGAGCAGACGATTGCTTAGCTAGGGTGTTTCTTTACAATTCTGATCACTTTAATGAAAATGGTGAAACCTGAAGTCATCCCATGGATCGGACTTTGATTTAGAAGCTGTGGAATGTTGTAACTACCTGCTGATTCTCAGTTTGAGCCCATATGAAATTTCCAGTAATAGGTTCTTCTCAAATAGAAGGCAGGTGGGATGGCCATAATGAGCCTTGGGTCACATGCCCAAGGCTCCAAGCAACTGAGAGTAGACCCAGAGAGAATCAGGTGTGGGTCTGTGATGCTTGAGGTTTATAACCCATTCTCCTTAGGAACCCAAGTTCTTTTGATATCTTTATTACCTCTTGTTCTGTCACCATCTGTCTCCTCCCTGTGGGGGAGGGACACCTCCTCCCTCCCCCTCTACCACACCCAAGCCTCCAACCTTCCAAACCAGATTGTAAGCACATGGAGACCTCAAGATCCTTCCTGCCTCTCTCCCATTCAGCCTCAGCCAGCCAGACCCACTTCTTCTCCTTGGGGCTGGCTCTACATTCCCATTAGCTGTCCAGTTACGCAAAGAGCCTCCCATCCCCAGGGGAGCCAGCCCTCCTCATCCTGTTATCCAAAAACATCACTCTAGAGGGGAGAGAGGACAAAGAGCAAGAGGAGCTTTCTGGTGGTCTTGTAATTCCATTATTACTTCCAAAGGGCTTCCCTCCCCAGCCTGCCCCCATGTCCATTGAGGAGGACTATGTCTGTTTGCCTCCCCCTCCCAGTCCCTCAGAGGGACGGCCACACACACCCTGAACTGTGAGCGTTCATTCAGAGGTTCACTGAGCACTTAGTCCAGCTCCATATCTGTGCATCTGTTACCACTCCGTCCATTTTTTGTGCTGGTTGCCTGCAGAGAGGCTCCCTGTAGCCTCCTTGTAGCCGCAGAGGCATGATGGTGCTGGCGCTGAGGACTCCAGGACGAGGAAGGGCTGAGTGGAAATGCCAAGGCTAAAGAGTGAATTACAGCCGTAACAGAAGAAGCGATGAGTGCCATAAACTTGAAGAATTCTCATTTACTTGGCCTTCTGCCTCCATTCAGGCATCAGTCTCCCATGCCGTAGTATGAAGTACCACTGTGCTAGACAATTCCAGTGATAGAAATGAATCAAAAGACAGAGGGGAGGGACTCCCTCTGTGGCTCAGTCCATTAAGCATCCAACTCTCATCAGGGTGGTGAGATGGAGCCCTGCACTGGGCTTCCTGCGGGGCATGGAGCCTGCTTAAAATTCTCTTTCCCTCTCCCCACCAACCCCTGCTCTTTATCTTAAAAAAAAAAAAGACAGGAGAAGAAATAACATATCCCTGAGCCTTACACCAGGTGCACAGAAAGGGGATAGACACTGCATGTACACAGGGTATGTTTGAACGGATCAGTAATTCCAGGCAAATAGCATGTCCAGGGATGCCTGGGTGGCTCAGCGGTTGAATATCTGCCTTCGGCTTATGGCGTGATCCCAGGGTCCTGGGATCAAGTCCCTCATCGGGCTCCCTGCAGGGAGCCTGCTTTTCCCTCTGCCTACATCTCTGCCTCTGTCTCTTGTAAATAAATAGATAAAATATTTAAAAATAATAATAATAATAGCATGTACAAAAGCCCAGAATCATTCGAGGAGAAAATTTCCCCTTGCAAAGGGGATTTTTAGCAATTCTGTTAGGGGGATTTTACTACCCTGAATGAGAGATTTCACCTGAGAAGGACCATGAAAGATTTAATTTACCTCCTAAAGAATATTGTTTGTGTAAATCTAAATGCACAAGGGGGTTAAAAAAAAAAAAAAAGAAGTAAAGGATTCTTAGGGAGCAGGAACTGGGTGATGGTTTGGGCCTGTGTGTTGCTGCTGTGCCCACCTGGGATTTGAGACCCAGTCTGTGGACACCAGGGTCAGTGTTCCTCCAGTCCAGGTGACACTGTTGCCACCTTCCCTACACTATATCTGTCATCACTGTGAGAGGCCGTACAGCCCTAGAAGGTCCTAGAACCAGCACCCAGGGTGGAAAAGGGATTGAAGGGTCTGTTTGGCTAAGGGAACGGGGTTTCCTTCCCTTCCTCTTCCCCCGCATTCCCTGTGATGTCTCCAGACCCAGAACCAGAGTTCAGACCAATGCACTCAGCCTGGCTCACAGTCTCTCACCCCGTTTTCCTCATGTAGCTGAGACCCAGTTTCTCAGTAGAAAGCATTTGTCTAGTGTGGCTCAGGGACACTTATCTAGGGTGACTCTTCATGCAAGTTCTCTGAAGGAAGGAGGGTCCTCAGAATTCATCTAAAGTAACCGCAGAGGCAGCCTCTCCCCTCGGCGTGCAGAGGACAGACAGGGTAGGGGGAGGATGTGCCGTAGCCCAGGTTAGCCCAGGTTAGCCGGAGAGGAGGAAAGCTCACTCGGAGCCCGGCTGCAACCCTGTGAAGCAGCGCCATCCCTCCAGCAGTGGTTATGAACAGTCAGTTGGCAGAGGGGGTGACAGGCGTGCTGAAGTCAGACACTGTGGCCCGGGCTCAAACTCTGTGGCACATCTGTCATTTCCTGGTTCGGGTCTTTATAGGCAGGCACAGTGGGGCACATTTCTTATACTGTACTTTGGGGTTTTTTCCCCCACCCTCACTCCCTTGCAGGTACATTCATTAAAACTTGCCCTTGAAGGTGTGGAAAAGGAGAGAGATTTCTACTTTGGCAAGTTGAGAGAGATTGAGCTACTCTGCCAAGAACATGGGCAGGAAAATGATGACCTCGTGCAGCGACTAATGGAAGTCCTCTATGCTTCGGAAGAACACGTAAGTGTGAGGAGAGCCCTCAACTCTTGTGTTCGGAAGCGATGTTCTTGGTCAAGGTGCAGGGATGAGTGACCAGTGTGCCTTCAGATGTTGCCCTGGGATCTGTGGGAACTGTGACTCAGCCAGAAGAATAAGTATCATCATCATCGTGATCTGTTGACCCATGCTGTGCGTTCATGAGTTAGTCTGGGAAGAGATGAGTGCATGGGGGTGGGTAGGAAGACTCGTGGAGAAAAATAGGTTTATGCAGCCAGATTTCAAGTGGTTTTCAGCTCTGAGCAGCTGAGCAATAAGAATGTGTGTAAGGATTCTTCATGACAGATCAGAGTATGGTTAAAGGAAGAATTCGTCTAGATGTTTTTCCCATCCCCATCAGCCCCACATCTGCCTGTTGTGATTTCATAGCTGGTTGTCTTGGTGACTCATTGCCAGTGCAGACCACTACTATGCAACAGCCCTTAGTTGAAAAATATTTTTAAAAGGCCTCTCTGGGGGTGTCTGGCTGGCTTAGTCGGAAGAGCATGCGACCCTTGATCTCAGTGTCTTGAGTTCAAGTCCCATGTTGGGGATAGAGATTACTTAAATAAAGCTTTAAGGAGGCCACCTCTGTGGGGAAGACCAGGCTATCAGGGCTTGCTACTCATGAGTGTGAGGAAGGCAGGTGGCAGGGGACCTCAGGATGTGGATTCCAGCCTGGTGATGGAAAGCAGGTTGTGAGGAACAGCAGAGGAAGAAGATTCTCAAGAATCCAGGACGGGAAGGGAAAGGGTGGGATAAACAGTAGAGACGAAGTCTCCCTGGGTGGAGAGTGAGGGGCCTCAGCAGCAGGGCAGGTGTGGGAGCCCCGCCATGTGGAAGGTATGAAAGAGGGGCTGGTGGAAGCTGGTGGGAGTATCTGAGCCTGTGGGACCAGAAGGCCTGGGCCCACTCCCCGGGCTCTGTAGTAGAGTCGCGTGTGTTCGTCCTTGGACAGAATGGGAACGAGTCACTGGCAAGTTGACTTTATGACTTTATTCCAGCCCAGTACCAGACAGATGTTTACGCCATGTAAGATTTGAAATGCTAGAGCTGAGTACTCTCCACCACATTTTTCATTCCCTCCCCTCGGCCCAGTTTTTGTTGTTTTGTTTTGTTTTTTTCAAAGCTGCTTCGTCAGTCATCATTGGCTGAGTCAGGCTGTAGATCTGGAAGCCCTGAGAAGCAGCCTGTCCAGGCCCCAGAGGCAGTGATAGCTCCACAAAGTACAGTTCTCTGTATTTTCAGATCTGATTGCAGAAACGTTGTGATTTCTGGTGTGCCTGCACCGCCCAGAGCGCACGGTAGCCTGTCGAGTGCTCTGTGAGTTACTCCTCTTCCCAAGCCAGTGTGGGTCAGAGGGACGGTGACCGCTGAGGGAGGACGGCAGTGCGCCGCGTCACATCTTTCTGGCCCCGTGCTGAGGGCGGGAGGAGAACCCTTCCACTGGCCACCTCAAACCAGATCGTGTCCCCATAGGGAGTCCCGGTGCAGGGGCCATCTCAGGTGACTTCCACATTGAGTCTGACACTGGCTGGCTGAATCCCAGCTCCCGGCAGCAGGGCCGGCCCTGGGGGAGAGCTCCGGCCTTCTGCGTGTGACCTTGGCAGGTTCCGCCTGAGTGCCTGCCCTTCAGCTAAACCCAGATGAACCCTACATTGCCATTTCAGGGGCAGGTATTTGCTGGAGACACTTCTTCACTAAGTCTTTATTTGGTGATGGCTGGTCCTTGATTCTTGGAGTCAGACCATCCTAGAATAGAATGTTTGGAAGATGTAGAAATCCAGATGGGAGGCTGCATCCAGAAGTAAACAGGGGCAGCTCGGTTCACAGTTGTAGAAACCTAATGGAAGTTTCCAAAGCAGATCACCAGACAGCTGTCTAGTGCTCCTCTTTATCAGTCTCAGAATCCTTTCCTTAGGGGCCACAGGCATCTGGACTTAATCATTGCTTAGCTGCTGCCTTGTCCGTCTGTCAGCTGAAGCGTGCCTCCTTATGTAAACAGGCACTTCATTCCTGAGGTACTGTCACAAAAGTCACTATCGAGTGACCTAAAGATTCTTCCCCCCCCTCAACTGAGATCTCTTGGGAAGAGCCTGTGTTTCTGTCATTGGATGAAGCACTGGGGAGACCGGGGACAGAGCCCCTGCCTCAGCGAGGGACCACTAACTGGAATATGTCAGAATGTGATACATGTGATCATAGAGACATAGACTTGTGTGGTGAGCACAGAAAGACAGCCGGGAGTGACAAAGACTTCACAGAGCAGAGGACATCAGGTTGGATGTGAAGAGTGGGAATGTCAGCAGTTACAGAGCTAAGGCAGGGAGAGGATTTCTCAGGCAGAGGAAGCAGCGTGAACAAAGCCCTGAGGAAAGAATGGCTGGCGGGGCTGGTGTGCGTGAGGGCAGGTGAGCCTAACGCGTGCCCTCACATCCATCTAGGAAGTGGGGAGCCCTTGGAGCTTCTTGATGATCCTTCCTCCTCCTTTGCACCCATTTTCCTCCTGTGATAGGCAAGAGCCTTATTCAGGACTGTCCTGCTCTTTCTGATGATTATCATAAGAATGAGGAACTCTAGAACATGCTCATTCACAGCTACACGTTCAGAAAGATGGGATGGATACACAAATACTAGAGTTTAGCAGGTGGTATTCCAGGGCATTGTCTGGCATAGGTGTAGCCTGGTCTCCTACTTACATGTGTGTTTAAGTTCTTCTTATATGGGGCAGAAGAAAAAGATTTTTTTTTCCTTCTGTGAGCCTACACAGCCTTGTGTGGGCTGGGAGCACTAAGCTGGGAGACAGAATTACATACGTTCTGCAGACGTCCACACTGCCTTGTAACTTGCACCCCGAGCATTAGCAATCTGCTAGTAAGGGGAAAGGGTTGCTCTTGATCCTAGTTTAAGAGGGTCTGGGGTCTGCAGTTCTTGCAGGTGGATGACGTCCTGGGGGGCCCTGCAAAGGAGAGAGCTGCCCCTGGCCTGCTGACGACCACAGAGGCCCCAGCTCAACAAGTATGAAGGGGAGGTCGGGGGTGAGGTCTGAGCTTCATGGGTTCCTGGTCCTGCAGACACTGCAGGGCCTCCGACACATACACTGTCCAGCTGACACCTCTCCCCCTGTCCTGTCAGGAGGGTCACCCGGAAGAGCCTGAGGCAGAGGACCAAGTCCACGAACAGCAGCCCCAGCAGCAGGAAGAGTACTGAAGCATCCTGGCAGCTCTCGCCTTCAGTTTTGCGTGGGAACTTTTCTTCTGGAGAAACGTGTGGCCTCAAGCTCAACAGAAACCAGTTGTTCCCAGTCTGCCATTACCATCAATCAACACACTGTTGCATATGCCAGCCACTGCGCTCGGTTCCCATTTCCTTTGCCAAGACCCATTAGCAGCCGGCCGTTCGGCGGCCTACCTGAGAGATCACGGGGTCACATATCTTCTACTTCACCACTTGGCTGCTTGAGATTGATTCTGCTCTTTTCATTTCTTTCCAGAACAACTCTCCCCTCCCCACGACCACTACCACTACCACCACCACCACCCCCTTTTTATCCCGGTGTGAAACAATGGTAATTTGATATATGGTATTTATATTGGCATTTCTCAACCAGTGTCACTAGATGTCACACATTCGTGGTGCTTTGATGTTTGCAAGTCTAACCTCTGAACATAAATTTGGTCAAATAATAAATTGGAGCAAAGGGAAAGAGATACTTGATATGAAAGCCATAAGGATAGTAACTTGTTTTATAGGGAAAAAGAGTTTCCCCCTCTCCTCCCAACAGTAAAGGGAAAAAAAAAAAAAATGGAATCAAAACTAGGACTTCAGGGCCCAGCGGTATTTCTCCCTGACCATGGTAGACCACCACCCAGTTAGTTTTGAAAGACATCCACTCAAGGACAACACCATCTCAACTTTGCCCTCAAACTGCTTGCCCCTTCCCTCCCCACCCCCCAGGTTCTCATGCTAGTTTCTTTCTCAGGGTCCTCTTTGGTGGGCAGCCACTCTTCCCCACAGTCCAGAGGGGGTCTGCCTAGGTACAGGTCCTCCTGCCTCTCTCCGGGTTTCAGCCCACAGCCTGTCCTCCCCACTAGGGGACTCCTACTACAGAATGACTTCAGGGTGTGCGGCCCTGAGGGTCCCAGCCCTCCGTCGTGCTGCACGCTCGCTGGAAGTGGAGACCTCCTTCCTAGGAGCATCATTCCAAGGGAGACTCCTGATTCTGAAGTCTGGTGTTGACACTGGAATGACAGCACAGAAAAATCTAGGACTCCCAGTACCTTCTGGAATAAGGAATTTCCCCTCCTTGTCCTTGACCTTTGATAACCGTGGCAATTGCTAAATAGAGGAAACATTAATGAATTAAAAAGCATTCCTTATTTTTTTAACTAATATTTGCACATTTTCTTAGTATCTTTCCAAATCTTCGCCTCTTCTATTCCTTTGACAGATGGTATCCCTCCTCCTGGATCATTCGTTTCACTTGGTTTCTAACTTTAGATTTACTTCACTTGTTATTTGACTTAGCAGGTGCAACAACAACAAACAAGTGTGCCCACCCCCACTTGCCTCTTAACTGAAAAGCTTAAAATAAATTTCTGAAATATGTATCCTAAAGCTTTGACATTTCTTTATTAATTGATGAAATACCAATTCTAAATTCTAGCATCGGAGCTTCCCACCAAAAGAAGTCTTCTCAAAATCTTTTGCAGCAAAGTGGTATTTGAGTTACAGGTGAACAAGATGGCTTGTATTTCTGAGGTTATTACAACACACTGTGCATAATTGGACAGATGTTCTGTGGTGTTTGGTTTCCCTTTCTTCTCTCTCCTGCCTGTTCTGCATGACGGCGGCAGCTCCTTTCTCTCAGGCTGGCAAGCCTGGCTCTCGGCAGTGACATCCTCCCACACCTGGGCACAGGTAGTGGTTGTGCTATGCGCGGCATCATGCTTAATGGCGTGGTCCCTCCCAGCCTTTTGTACGGACTTTCCTTTTTTTAAAAAGAGCTCTTGTAAAGAGGCACAATAAATAATTCCATTCAGATGGTCCTTCAGTGGTTCCTAGGCAGGGACAGCTCAGTGATACCCAGTGCCAGGCGGATTGTGACCTGAACTCCTATCGGGGTGGATGTGATGACTGCGCCAGCTGCTAGGGCGTGCCACTGACAACCACCCCATCTCTCCCCCGAAACCCCAGCCCTCTCAGCTATCAAACCTACTGGCCAGATACCTTACCTCTCCCCGGTGGTCGTACTTGATTCTCCATCTCAGAGTCTTAGTGTCAGCTATTCGTGGATTTTGGAAAAAGAGCCCCAAAACTCCTCTTTCTGTCCCCATCTAAAACCTCTTCCATCATGCTGTATCGCATGTGGCATCACGGATGCTTTGGTGGGGACCCTTGGACAGCTAGGTTTCTCTGTCGTCTCTGGCTGCATCCCAGCTTCTGTGCAGACCACCTCCTTTCCCAGGGCCCCTCCCTTCTTCCCGAGGGCTGCCCCCTATCATTCTCCCCATCTCGGCATCCGGGGCACACTTTACACCGTGCCCCCCCCCCCCCCCGTCACTCATCCTCACGCTGGGCTGAGAAGCATCCTTTGTGGGCCCTGCCCTCCCTCTCAGAAGCCGGACTTCATTCTTAGCCACGCGCCGGTGGCTGGTTATATAGCACTTCCACGGCTCATGTCAGATAGGAAGTGATTGAAGCAGGGGGCAGAGAGGGAGCTCGTCTTCTTTCTAAGCAGAAAAGCAGAAAAAAGCCAAGACAAACACCTTGTTGACCAGAGAGAAGTAAACTCCAGAAGGGAACCAAGAATCCTCCCTTCCCTGGTGAGTATTTCCATTATTCCGTTAAGGTTTAATATGCATTCAAATTACTTTTACTAAATAGTACACCATAAAGCTTTTGTTATATATTAAATGTAAACTGAAAGGAATGTAAACATATGTATTGTTAATTATAAATAGAGATAAGAAATGACACCATAGATGAAAAAGTCTTATTCCAATGTATCCCATTCGTCTTACATCGCCCTATTGTCGCATGGTAGACTAGTTTTTTTTGTCTCTGAATATGTGAATAACTTGACTTGCGTTTATCTTTTTACATATTTAATAAAAAAAAGTATATGTTAAAAGGACCGGATCTACCGATTCTTAAGTTTTTACGCCAAGACTTCCTTCCTGGTGAGCATGTGTGTGAATAGGCCATTTACGTGGATTCACACATCTACCCGCATCTTATGATTTACAGGGGCGGTGGTTGCTTTTATTGGTAGCAAATGTTTTTGCAGGAATTAAAGATTAGTATCTGATATCAAATGTAGCAGCTGATACCTTTTTAAAAACTTTGCCCAAAATAAAGGAAAGCCATTCCCCTAGGAAATACTGCACTTGCGGGCAGACAAGAGGCCAGCACCTGCAGGTCCAGCCTGCTCCTCTGGACAAGACGGGGCTGGGCACGCAGGAAACTGGGAGAAGCGGGCAGAGGTCTCAAAGCTTCGTGGCAAAACGACCCAGGATGGGCAAAAGCTCTCCGGTTCAGCGTGTGATCCCCCTCTATCTAGTTTGACGACTGACCGATGGTGAAGATTTGTACACATAAAGAGAATACCAACTTAGAGGCACAGAATAGGTGAAAAAGCAGAAATGTCTTGGAAGTGGTTCCATGAGCCACCTGGAGAGGCTGTAGAGCAGGTGTCCCAGGAGCTGGCAGGTTACTAAGGCTCAGCCAACACTCTCCCCGGAAGGATGCCAGCCTGCCCTAAACTGCTTTCAAGCACCACCTAGAGGCCAGTTTGGTTTCTGTATGGTCCTGTGGCTACTATTTTCCATCCACTTGCCTTTGGGCCCTTTTAAGAGCAGAGAAGTGGAAAAAGGACAGAAGACAAAGATGCTACCATTCTTCTCCATCTATGCTCATGTCTACACCGGGTAAGTTTGTGACAGAAGTCTGAACCATCACCTGCGTTGGGAAAGCTCATGCTTAAAACACACACGTGTTTCCATTGCATCCACCAACCCTGGGATGTTAAACCCCAGATCTCACACTCGACACCTGCGCACAAATAGTCCAGAACACAGGTGCTCTAGCTTACCTAGAAGGCACGCTGGCGCACTCTAGGAAACACCACTAATGGTACAAAAGTGGCAGAATAATGTGTTTGCTCCATTTTATGAAATCTGAGAGCATCTCTAAAAATTGAATATGTTCCTCCTGGTACTAAGGGTAGGTGCATGAGTCCGGGGGGGTGGGGTGGCAGAGAGGAGTTCCTGTAATTCCACTAAATTTAAGTTATAAAAACACCAGTTCTCTAAAACAAAACACATAACTCCATTTCTGGCCTTTCTTAGTCCTCTTCACTGCTAGACACAGCCACTATCTCTAGCAAACTCGCTGACCCAGCCTCTCAGCACCAACGCAGTGCAGCCACACAGCACAAGTGTGACAGCACGGCATCTCCTGTTGTGTTGAGCTAGGAACTCAGACCTTCACTCACTGGAAGAGTACTGGCTTTATTACCTAATGGAAGGCAAACCTTAAAACTCATCGAGCCCTGGAGGACCCTCACATGCACCAGGACTTCAGATCACATGACATCCCAAGGGCAGACCCCCCCACCCACCCACCCCCAGCTCTGACCTAGCCAGACCTCATACCTTGTACAGGTAGGGCTCACATAGAAGGTGCATTTGCTGAGGTGTCCCGCCTCCTGTGCTGGCATTAGGATTGTAATAGAAATGGAAGGCCCAGCTAAGCTTATTTATTGAAAGCATTTTTCTTTTTCACTGAAAATGTGGAATTGTTCTAGCTTGTCAAGCTTAACTGCTTAAACAGATTTCCTGTGGCATTTTATAACTATTTTGTTAAGACTGAGTATAAATGAAGTGTTTTTAAAGGGTAATAACATTATCAACGTATGTCTGAATTTATGATATTCAATAGGAACTAGCCCAGTACCCAAGTGTGTTCCTTTTCAGAAAAAGTACACATTTCCTTCAGTGTAGCAAGCATCCCTCATTTCTACACTATGCTATTTTTCTAGGTCTTGAAGGTTATCTGTATTTTTTTTTTTTTTTAATTTTAAGGTAGGTTTATCTTACTTGAATGTTTGGGTCAAATCCGACTGCTGTCACATGTTCATTTCTAACCTTTAGAAATTAGAGAAGGAACAAAAAATTCCCGTAAATATATTCACAGATGTAATCTGATCTAAATTCACAGCTTACCACTAGGACACTGTCTTCCAATCTGACATATTTATTATATAAATGAAATGTGCTTTCTCCAGTGAAACCATTTTTTACCAGCTTCAAAATTTTTCCAGAGAGAGCCTATAGAGGATCACTTCAAATGTCAGTCTCTCAGAGGCGAAACTCTCTCAAAGACAGGGCCAGGGGTCATCCTGTCCTGCAGACCCAGACACTATCCCATCACATGAGCTAAAAATTGGGGGGGGTGGGTGTTGCTGAGAAGGAAAAATGTGAATTTTACCTCAGAACACTTTCAATTTTTCTTGAGAGAGTGGTTTTGAAATCAATGTCACAGAACGCTTGACCAGTCACAGCTAGGACATTATCAGTACAACATCTAAGGTCACCTAGCTTTCCTTTCTTTTTTAAAGGATGAAAAACATATTCCTTTTCAAGATTTAATAGGTACAGGATGAACGGTTGTATTTGTCATATACAGATCTAAAAAGGCTCAAAATGTAATACATTTTCTTTTCTGAGAACATGATGTTGGAAATTGCAGACAGGTGGTTGTATCTTCATTGTTTGTACTAAGCAAAGACTTGACAGTGTAGGTAGTCCCTAGTTAAAACACAATTTTGTTAGCCTCCAAGTATTAAAAAGAGGCTCCAAACATTTATTTGCAAACATTCCTACTAGCCAGTTTACATGCAATTTAAAAACGGTATGCCGGACCACACAGCCATACACTCAACACAGGACATCACTGAAAAACCCTCCTATAACTCCCTGGTGCCCTACCTGATGAGGATGATGGTCACACTCGAGAGTCCTGTGCTCTGGTGTTCTGTTACCCACACGGGTTTGCAGGTCATGAAATGCTTCTCCTATTTTCTTACATGACTATGCTGCATTCCACAAATTAAAAAAAAAAAAAAACTGGGTGCATCTATATGTAGAAGTGCCCCCAAAGCCAATATGGCTGTACTCTGGGGCTGAATTTGCTGAGGCTTTTGAAGACGTAAAAGGAGGACTCTGAACAGTCAGACCCGTCAGAGCTGAGCCTACAAGAGCTTTTAGGTTCCTCATTACTCCCTACTTTTCTAGCTCAGTGGCAGTCCCCTTACATGATTTCCCTACCGAAGGAAAGACTGCAAAGGGGACAATGATATAAGAGGTGATCCCTCTTCCTTTTTAAGACGCTTTAAGAATAATCCAGTATCCTTCCTGTTTTGGAAATGGCATGGGAGTTGGGAGCTGACTTGATCTTGTCAACCCAGGTGTGGCTCCACAAGAACAGATTAGCTTGAGGCAGGAGCTATGTGCTCACTTCAAGGACAGGCAAGGTAAGAACCCAGGCCCTGGAAAGCGGGGACGGGCAGCTCAAGGCCAGCTGAGATGGGCAGGAAGCAAAGGGCTGGTGAGAGGATTCCACCAAGGGATTAGCACAATAGAAGCCCATGGAAGATTCAAGGTCATGGGTTCCATTAACATTGCTCCTCCAGAGAAACCATGCCCTGGAAACCAGAGAAGGAACTGGCTGCTGCTTCACAGGAAGGGTATTTATTCCTGGTCATGTTCCTTTACTAACAAGAGTAATATGTTAAGTGTTGATTCAGCTGTGCTCCCAAGAAGAAATAAAGGGGAAAATGACCAAATGTGGACACTCTTTATGTTTAAAAACATAACCTCAGAAGGACCCAAAAGAAATGTTTAAGCTAAAGAGACACAGGCGGAAGGAATGTTTTTGTTTTCTCTATTTTAATGGTTTTCAAAGGCTGAGCACCAACCATGGGTAAAGCACGAGTCAATAGAGACTTTACTCTTAATGTCACATCACCATCCCTCAGTTACTCTAATGGAACTCTGAAAGAGGCAGCATTCTGCACCCATACCTGCCTCAGTCCCCCAAAAAAAAGTAAAGCAGCTTATTTTTTTAAAGCAGTGTACAAGCGAAGAGAAATAAGGTAGGAGAGAAAAGATGAAGGCAGAAGTATGGTCAGTAGCCTCAATGTGCCCTAAGGTTTTCTAGACTTTACTAGGATGATGGGGGGAAATTACCCCTGAGCTTCCTAGTTGTCAACATCAAAAGGTAAGTAAGCATTACTCAATTTAAAGAGTCCATAAGGGGCGTCTGGGTGGCTCAGTCGGTTAAGCATCTGTCTTCAGCTCAGGTCATGATCCTGGAGTCCTGGGATGGAGCCCCACACCAGGTTCCCTGCTTAGTGAGGAGCCTGCTTCTCCCTCTGCCTCTGCCCCTACCCCTGCTTCTGCTCTCTTTCTTAGGCTCTCTCTCAAATAAAATCTTTTAAGAAAATAAAAAATAGAGTCCATAAGCTGAAAACAGTTACATAAGAGTGCGTATACTTGGGGCACCTGGGCGGCTCAGTCAGTTAAGTGTCTGCCTTCGGCTTAGGTCATGATCTGGGGGTCCTGGGATCAAGCCCCACATCAGACTCCCTGCTCAGTAGGGAGTCTGCTTCTACCTCTCCCTCTCTCTCTCTCCTCTCTCTCTGTCAAACAAATAAGTAAAATCTTAAAAAAAAAAAAAAAAAAAAAAAAAAAAAAAAAGAGTGCAGATACTTAAGGTCTAAAAGAAATTTCTCTGTGGCTCCTAAGAAGAAATGAAGTGATGGAGGGAGCCTGACCTTCACAGCATCTCAGCTAATACAGCAACATTCTAGTAGGCCTGCCCCTTTTACTCATCAGGATGATCCCTGATGACATAATACCAAGATGAAACCCAGTAGAAACCAATCTACCAGGAACCAAAACTATCTATGCAGAGAAATCACTCCCAGAGTATCAGGCTTCATCCCAGGATAAAACGGGGAGGGGGTGGGTAGCAAGTTAAGTTAGGTAGCCAATGTCAGCACCCCACTGGTTCCCACAGATGGGCTGTGTTTAAGCTGAGGGAAGGGAAGGGAAATGGCATACACAGGCCAGCCCCTTTGTCCTGGAGGGGCCTTTCGGTGATCCCTATCCCTCAGTTAAGCTCTGAGGTGAGTAAAGAACTCTCCCATCTGCAGGCCCCAGGCATTTTTCAAACTGCTGCCATTGTGCTATATCCATGGGCTGTGTGTTGTACTAGCTCTTTAAGGGCAGAGATTCATTTTCCTTTCACAGGGCAGAGCCCACTGATTTTTACAGTTCCAGGACTTAATCCCGCTGGTTGTAAGATCTCATGAAATTCGGTCCCTCTGGTTTTCAAAGCCAAAGGTTAATGGGGATTATTCTTCCCCCCGCCCATGCAGGCTCTCCAATGTGACTGTTTCTCTCCCCTCTCTGTGCCCACAGGTCCCTCCCTCTAGGGGATAGCCCTGTAGGTCCATTTAGCTCCCCCACCACATCTCCACCCTTCTTTACCCTCTTCAGTGTGGCCTCTTCTCTACATTCCTCTGTAGAGTTTGCTCTACTAGTCTTGGGGTCATTGTTAAGGGTCTCCCACTCTTTTCTCAAGTCCAGTGAGTATCTTTAGGATGATTACTTAAGTTCTCTGTCAGGCATATTACTTATCTCCATTCCACCTAGGTCGCTTGCTGTCGTTTCATCCTAATCTTTCATTTGGAGCATGATCCTCCATCTCCTCATTTTGTCTAACCCTCTGTGTCTATTCCTATGTGTTAGGAAAGCTGCATCTCCTGCTTTTGGAAGTAGTGGCTTTATGAGGAGGTCCTACAGGGACCTGCAGGACAGTGTCCCCTTTTCTTCAGAACCTGGCACTTCAGGGCTGTCTCCTACATGTGTTTCATGCACCCAGCTCTTGTGACTGAGCCACTTTTTCCTTCGCTCCTGTCGTCTACAGTGTCTCTCTTTGCCTGCAGTGGGCAGGTTTAGTGCCTCTGGTGTTAGTGGGCCAGTCTTGGGCTGCCTTGGACTTGAGTTGAGTGAGACCAGGCGATTGCCAGAGATGCAATAGTGTCCAACTCCAGGGTGCTTTCCCTATGTTGTCCTCTGAGGAGCTTTTATTGGTGGACAGGGCCTGCACTCAGACTGACTGTCTGCCCCTATCTCACTGCTGGGGCTGCAATCTGACTGGTAGGTGTGGTTATCTTTCCCTGTCTCCAGGACAGTAATCACTCTGGAGTGGTGCTGGCCCCTGTTGGGACTGCTTGCATACTGCAGCAGTATGCTGGCCTCCAGCCAAGTGTATTGGAAGGGACAGATCGACGGTGTGCCTGTGGACAGGATGTGCAGTGTTAGCAAGGTTTGTGAGCTGGTCCTCTGTGAGAGATGACTTGCTGCCACCAGGACAGCAGACCTGGCTGAAGGGGGCAGATCTGCTGAAGCTGGATACTCTATCCAGCAAGGCTATCTATCCCTCAGAATAGAAGGGGAAGGGGAGATTAAGTTTCCCAGACAAACAAGTTAAAGGAATTCATCACCCCTAAACCAGCCTCACACGAAATGTTAAAGAGGTTTATTTGAGAAGAAAGAAAAGACCCTTAGCAAAAATAAGAAAACTAGGAAGTACAAAAGGTGTAACATTAAGTATCTATAAAAACAGTCAAGGAATTCACAAAATAAAAGGATATAAAGTATGACACCATATAAAATCCTTTACAGATTGCAAAATGGTTTCACAAATAGCCATGTAGTAGAGATTGCTGGGAAGATGGCAAATAGGTTTCTCAAACAAACAAAAGATAAAGGAATTCATGACCACTAACAAGCCCTACAAGAAATGAAATGTTAAAGAAGACTCCTTGAGTGGAAAGGAAAGACCATAAGCAAGAGTAAGAAAGTACGAAGCACAAAAGCAGTTAAAATATAACTATTAAAAAAAATCAGTCAAGGGAATCAAAATAAAAGGATGTAAGTTTTGACACAGTAAAGAATGGGTTCAAACTTTAGTGACCATCAACATAATATAGACTACCATATGCAGAAGATGTTCTATACAAACCTAAGACACATGCAGATTTAGAGTGAAGGGGTGGGAAAGCATTTATCATGCAAATGGAAGTGAAAAGAAAACCAGGGTAGCAACACTTATATTGGACAAAATAGACTAAAAACACAGACTGTGACAAGAAACAAAGAACCTTATATGATCATAAAGAGAACAGTCCAAGAAGAAGATGTAACAATTGTAAATATTTATGCACCAGACATGGGAGCACCGAAACACATAAGGCAGTTAGAAACAAACATAAAGGAAGTAATCAATAGTAATACAGCAATCTTAGAGGACTTAAACACCCACTTACATCAATTGACAGGTTATCCACACAAAATCAACAAGGAAACAGTAACTTTGAATGACACACTGACCAGATTAATTTAACAAATATATTCCGAACACTCCAACCTAACACAACAGAATACACATTCTGCTCAAATGCACACAGAACATTCTCCAGAATATATCACATATTAGGCCATAAGACAAGTTTCAACAAATTCAGAAAGATTGAAGTCATACCAGGCATCTTTTCTGACCAAAATGCTATGAAACTAGAAATCAACCACAAGAAAAACCTGGAAAGGATACAAATACAGAGGTTAAATAACATGCTACTAAGCAATGAATGGATCAACCAAGAAATCAAAGAGGGAATTTAAAAAAATACATGAGGACAAATGAAAATGAAAACACAATAGTCCAAAACATTTGGGATACAGCAAAAGCTCTTCTAAGAGGGAAGCTTATAGCAATATAGGCCTACCTTAAGAAGGCAAATTTCAAATGACCTAACTTATACCTAAGAGAGCTAGAAAAAGAAGAACAAACAAAACCCAAGACCAGAAGAAGGAAGGAAATAATAAAAATTAGAGCAAAAATAAACAAAATAGGAACCAAAAAATAATAGAACAGACTCATAAAACCAGAAGCTGGTTCTTTGAACAGATCAACAAAATTGATAAACCATTAGCCACACTCTCAGAGAAGAAAGAAAAAGTGGAAAGAAAAGAAAGAAAGAAAAAGAAAAGAAAGAAGGGAGGAAAGGAGGGGAAGGGAGAGAAGAGAAGTGAGGCAGGGAAGGAGGGAAGGAAGGGACCCAAAGAAATAAAATCAAAAATAAAAGAGGAGAAATAAGCAACACTCCCTTGCAATAAGATATACAAGGGAGTATAAGAGAATATGATGAGAAATAATATGCCAACAAATTCGACAAGCTAGAATAAATAGACAAATTCCTATAAACATATAAACTCCCAAGATTGAATCAGGAGAAAAATAGAAAAGTTGAACAGACCAATTTTCAGCAATGAAATTGAATCAGTAATCAACAAATTCCCAACAGGGACATCTGGGTGGCTCAGTTGGTTGAAACATCTGAGTCTTGATTTCAGTTCAAGTCATGATCTCAAGGTCATGAGATCAAGCCCCATTGTACTCTGCTGAGTGTGGAGTCTGCTCAGGATTCTCTCTCTCTCTCTCACTCTTCCTCTTCCCTTCCCCAACAACAACAAAAAATTCACCATGATCAAGTGAGATTTAGTCTCAAAATATAAGAATAGTTCAATAGTAACAAAACAATCAACATGATACATCACATCAATAAGAGAAAGGATTAAAATCATAGGATCATTCCAACAGATGCAGAAAAAAAGCATTTGACAAAGTACAACATACATTCATGATAAAGAAAACCCTCAACATGTTTAGAGGGAACATACCTCAACATAATGAAGGTCATGTATGAAAAACCCACAGCTAACATCACACCCAATGGTGAAAAAATTGAAAGCTTTTAACATCAGGAACAAGACAGCGATGTCCACTCTAACCACTTTCATTCAACACAGTACTGGAATTCGTAGCTACACAATTAAATAAAGGGCATCCCAATTGGTAAGGAAAAAGTAAAACTTTCACTATTTGCAGATGATACAGTACTATATATAAAAAACCCTAAGACTCCATCAAGAAACTACTAGAACTGATAAATGAATTCAGGAAGGTCACAGGATACAAAATCAATACAAAGAAATCTATTGCGTTTCTATACACTAATAATGAAGCAGCAGAAAGAGAAATTAAGAAAACATTACTATTTACAATTGAACTAAAAATAATAAAATTCCTAGGAATAAAACCAAGGAGGTGAAAGACCTGTACTCTGAAAACTATAAAACACTGATGAAAGAAATAAAAGATGACAGAAACAAATGAAAAGATATTCCATGTTCATGGATTAGAACAAATATGATCAAAATGTCCTTATCAGCCAAAGCAATCTACAAATTCAATGCAACCCCCAATAACATACCAACAGCATTTTTCACAGAACTACACCAAATAATGCTAAGATTTGTACAGAACCACAAAAGACCCCAAATGGCCTAAGAATCTTGAAAACGAGAAAAGTAAGCTGGAGGTATCACAATTCCAGATTTCAATTTATATTACAAAGCTGTAATAATCAAAACAGTATGGTACTGGTACAAAAATAAACACAGATGAGTGGAAAAAAATAAAGAGCCCAGAAATAGACCCACAATTATATGGTCAATTCATCTTCAGCAAAAGAAGCAGAATATGCAATGGGAAAAAGCCTCTTCAACAAATGGTGTTGGGAAAACTGGACAGCGATGTGCAAAAGAATGAAACTGGACCACTTTCTTACATCATACACAAAAATAAACTCAAAATGGATTAAAGACTTCAATGCGGGACCTGAAACCATAAGAATCCTAGAAGAGAGCACAGGCAGTAATCTCTCTGACATTGGCTGTAGCAACATTTTTCTGGCTATGCCTCCTGAGGCAAGGGAAACAAGAACAAAAATGAACTATTGGGACCACATCAAAATAGAAAGTTTCTGCACAGCAAAAGAAACAACCAACAAAACTAAAAGGCAACCTACTGAGTGGGAAAAGATATTTGCAAATGACATATCTGATATTGTTAGTACTCATAATATATAAAGAACTTAACAACAAAAACAAGTAATCCAATTAAAACGGTGAAGATATGAGACCTTTCTCCAAGAAAGACCTACAGATGGCCGACAGACACATGAAAAGATGCTCAACATGACTCATTATCAGGGAAATGCAAATCAAAACCACAATGAGATATCACCTCACTCTGTCAGAATGGTAAAGAAACAAGTGTTAGCGAGGATGTGGAGAAAAAGGACACCTCTTGTGCTGCTGAAGAGAAGGCAGCCAATGTAGAAAACAGTGTGGAGGCTCCTCAGAAAGTTAAAAATAGAACTACCATATGATCCAGTAACTGCAGTACTGGGTATTTATCCAAAAAAATACAAAAACATTAATTCAAAAGGATTTATGCCTCCCCTGTATTTATTGCAGCATTATTTACAATAGCCAAATTATGGAAGCAGCCTAGGTATTCATGGATAGATGAATGGATAAAGAAGTGTTATACACACACACACACACACACACACACACACACATACACAGAGGAATATTATTCAGTCATAAAAAAGAATGAAATCCTGCCATGTGCAACAAAATGGATGGAGAGTATTATGCTAAGTGAAATAAGTCAGCCAGAGAAGGACAGATACCATACAATTTCACTCATATTTGGAATTTAAGTAATGAAAATAAACAAAGGGAAAAAAAAGACAAACCAAAAAACAGATTCTTAACTCTAGAGAACAAACTAGTAGTTATCAGAGGGGATGGGAGGTGAAGTAGGTGAAGGATTAAGAATACACTCATCTTGGGCAGCTTGGGTGGCTCAGCGGTTTGGCGCCGTCTTCAGCCAAGAGCATGATCCTGGAGACCCGGGATCGAGTCCCACATTGGGCTCCCTGCATGGAGCCTGCTTCTCCCTCTGCTTGTGCTCCTGCCTCTCTCTCTCTCGTGAATAAATAAAATATTTTTAAAAAAAAGAATACACTGACCTTGATGATCACTGAGTAATACACAGAATTGCTGAATCACTATATTGTACACTTGAAACTAATAACATTATAACTTGAACTAATAACTAATAACTAATAACATTATATGTTAACCATATGGAATTAAAACAAACAAGCAAACAACCATGTAGAAGAAAAAGACAATAGGCTTTGAAAATGCTCTAACCAGGAATCAAATCCCAGCCATGTCACTTCTAGCTGTGTGATTTTAAGCAAATTGCATTCAATTTCTTAACCTCCATTTCCTCACCTGAATATGTAAATTAAACATACCTTGTGAAGTCATTTTGAAGAATAAATGAGATAACGTGTATAAAGTACCTTGCACATAGATTTTTAATAAATAGTAGCTATTATTACTTGGTGATACAGATACTATAATACCACCACTACCCTGGTGCCAGACATCTATTTCAGTACTGCCTACTGCTCCCACCACCCCTGTAGGAGTAGCCTTAGTCACAGGTCATACCCCAAGATCCTGCCCCCACCCAGCCACAGGTAATGGTCCAGAGTGGACGGCCAACCCAGAGGCAGTGTGGGGTTGCCAGTAGCCACGTAGCCTGACTGTACAAGCAGAGCCCATCACAGAGTCCTCTGCCTGCCTCTCCCTCTCGTTTGTACTAAGGATTGAGGACCAAGCAGTGGAAACTAGACTTAGATGCAGAATGAAAGGAGCCCCAAGAAATGATCATGGCAAGCAGGTGTTATACATAAAGCAGCTGCTCTGAAACAGAAGTTGGAAGAAGCAAAAGGAAAAGAAAACAGACACTCAAGCAAGAACCAAGGAACAGCATTTTAGCTAAGGTCCACAAGGATCTGCTGCTTCCTTGAACCCTGACCCCCAACCAGTTGTTATTGGGTTTTTTCTTGAAATCTGGTTGATTGGTTTTATTGATGTGACATGGATGTGTCATCTTAAAGTCAGAGAAGTAACTTAAATGAAATTCTTCCTTGCAGCCTAAGATATTCTCATGAAGTGAGGCTCTTGAGAAGGAATAACTTGCCCAAGTCCACAGAAAAGAAGGGACCTCCAAGACAAGCTGACCCCACATCCAGCTGAGCTTCATGCCAACAGGCAGCCTCACCCAGCGGCTATGTGTGTGGAGAAGTGTCCTGGACGTCCAGCCCCTCTGAACCTTCAGACCCCTCTGAGCATCCAGACAACCATGGAGAGAGCCTGAGCAAGGACTGCCCAGCTATCCCACAGAACCACAGAAATAATAGACTGACTTAAGTCAATAAGTGTAGGATGCTTTGTGACACAGCAACAGATAACTGGTACAATGTAATTAATAGTGAAGGACAGGTTTTATGTTGTTGCTTTGTGCAGGCATCATGCAGAGAGAATGCGATTTCCATCACATGTCTGCTATACTGCTCTAAAATAATGTGGCACATCTCTGTGTTGAGGTTCATAAAATACAACTGTAAAATGAGAGCATTAGACTACATGATCTTTGATATCCCTTCAGGTTCTTAAAAATTCTGATTGCCAACAAATGACACAATCACAACATGGCCCTCATGGGCTGGTTCCCTGGGTAACCAGAGAGCCAGTGGTGGCGAAAGGAAGCCCATTACAAAATTACAAGTCACTGTTATCCATAAAAATTTCCTCTTCTTCCTGCCCTGCTGTCTCCCCTAAACTTCCTTCTCCGGGGGGGGGGGGGGGGGGGACTAAACCCTGGACTACTTCCAAAGTGTAGTTTGTGGGAAATGCTTCCTTTGGATAGATTTCTTTATTGGTTATGATTTTAAAAACAGCACAAGGATAATTTTAAAAACATATTTCACTGGACACTTTCAACATAGAAATCACACTATCTACCTTTCTCAGTATTCCCAACTTCCGAATATCCAGGGAAGAAACCTAGCCACTCCCACACTCACCATGACACTAGCTCCCAATGGCCTGATGAAACCAAACCACACATTCTGCTTTAGCCACCTCTGATGAAGAAAGCTACAGCAAAAACAGTGACCCCACAGATGGTCCATCCTCTGACACATCTATGTGCACTTAGTGACTCATCACCAGCACGATGCGTAAGGACCCACAATGGCAGTCTCATATACTATTAGGCAATTTACTGAAACTTAACTCAGTTTGCTTATCTGAAATGGGGAGAGTAACAGCAGCCCTGTTGGATGCCCACAGTCTAGCACATCAGAGGTACTCAATAAATAACAGCTACATGCATGCATGCAAACAGCTTAGCGTTGTCCCTGGGACACAGTTAGTACTCAGTACATTTGTTGGTTGCTGCGATTAATAGGAGTAGTAATAGTGGTGGTGCTGGTGGTATTATTTCCCTCAACCCACACCTGAACTAAAGTGTGGTGTGAAAAGAAGATACTCTCTGCTCTCCAGACAGAGAGGCTGTTATCCAGAGACAGTATGTATACTACCACTCTTCCTCAGATCCCCAGCACCACTATTTTCCTTTCTAGCTCCAAAAGCCTGTTTCTTTCCCCCACAGTCCGCTCACCACTATGCACCCAACTCTTCTGGTTTATGTTCAGTCCCAAGAAGAATAAAAATATCCATAGTTAACTGGAAGATGATAAACTTTCTGCTCAATACTAAGTGCTGGAAATCTTTGGATCTACATGTTCTCAAAGGTCTCTTTTGACACAAAGGGGACTAGAGATCACTGGATCACTGACTCCAGATCACTGGAGATCACCACAGGTTTCTCTCAAAGGACTTAGGTCTTCTGTTAACATGTTATGTTGTGATTATGTATGTTCAAGCTGGTGTTCATACTAGGGTATGATTTCAGGGATGGGATCATTTTTGTCTTCAAATTTAATATCCATAGCACCTAGGATTTTGAACACAAGTAAAAACTCAGAATTTCTACCAAATCATGCAAAGGAAAGGTCCAATAATAGAGTGTAGAGTTATTCTTATATGTTCATATCTTGCTTTCCATTAGCACAAGTAACAGAAATTTAAGTGTTTATTAAAGAAAATTACAGTCAATGTGACCAGAAGAACTAGAGAGATAAGAATACAGAACTGGAGAGAACAATGAAGCATGGCCTGATTTTCATGAGCATGGAAGTTTAACAACATGATTTTTTTTAACATCATAATTTTTAAAAAGCTACCACTTTATTACAGGATGTATGTTCAAGCCTTGGACATTGAATGTCATTGATAAATATTAGATTCTGACTACATGATTGTGTTAATTTTGAACTTTCCTGATATAAACCTCAAAACCAAAATTGAAAGGTCATGAACAGAATAAATTGTTTAATTAGAAAACGACTTAGCAACCTTCTAGACCAATGACTCTCAGAATATTATCATGGGACCTCTGGAGACTCCAACACACTTTCAGCGGTCCTCAAAATCAAAGTCATTTTCCTAATGACAGAAAGGCATTATCTGCCTTCTTCACTCTCATCCTTGCACCAATGAACAAGTAGATCTTTCCAAAGGTTACATGATGTATGGTATCATCACAGACAAATGCAGAACAGATTTAAGAATCCAACTGTCTTCTCTTAAGCCAGACCTTAAGAAGATTTCCAAAAATATAAAATAATATCACTCTTCTCACTAAGAGGTTTTGTTTTGAAAAGGTTCTTTTTCATAAAAATATGCTATGTTCATATATAATGAGCTCATTGCTTTTTTGAAAAGAATATATTTTACATTTTTAGTTTCTAATATGATAAATATTAATAACTATAACCCATATAAACAAAAACTCTTTGAAGTCTTCATTATTTTTTATGAGTCTAAACAGCCTCTGAGACCATGAAGTCTAAGAACCACTGCTCCAAACCTATGGTTTTTAATAAAAAATTTGCATTCAAATCAGCAAATCGGGTCCTTGCTTTTGTATGTGGTAACCAATAAAGAGGACAAAGAAGCTCTCTAAGCTCGCTCACCTATAAAATTAGAAGGTCACAGTAAAAAAAGAGGGCTGGGATCAAAAAAAAAAAAATAGTGTGAATTAGCAGTGATCGTTCATAAGAAAGTGGATATAGGAAATGAAAAAGAAATGAGAGCCAAAGATTCAAAGGTTCTCAGGCTAGGCAACTGGCCAAAGAGTAGTGCTTCTGGTAGTTGAAAATAGCCAGACTGGAATTGAGGGAGAAGGTATGAACCCAGTGTTAGCAGATCCTGAAAGTGGAGATACCCTGCAGTGTCATGATCTCTGCTTGGAGACAGAGAACTGCAGCGAGGTGAGCAGCTAGACATTCACTGATGGGGGTTTGAGACTTAGCCCCCTCTAGGGCCAGGTGGCAGCCAGAGAGTGAGTAAGCCCATTGAGGAGTGAATGTGGAACATGCAGCTGTTCAAGGCAGAACTGGAGCTGAGGGGCTCCTTTTAGAATAGGAATTAAGGGTCCAGGAGATGCTGGGAAAGCCTCATTCAGAGACCAGAACAATGCAGTGCCCTGAATAGTACATTGGCATGATATAGCCAATGGATGGGTGGGAAGATGGAAGGAAGGACAAAAAGAAAAAAAGAAAAAGAACCAAAGGGAACAGCTTCACAGAGGACTGATTGGTCAACAACATCAAAGCCCCGGGAAGGTACAAATGCTAAATCCAGAGACACTGATGGATTTGACAAGAATCAGGTCATTGCTTCAGACAAAAATTTCTAGTAGAGTAGTGGGATCAAAACAATACATGAGGGGTACCTGGGTGGCTCAGTCAGTTAAGTGTCTGCCTTTGGCTTAAGTCATGATCCCAGAGTCCTGGGATCCAGCCCCGCCTCAGGCTCCCTGCTCAGCAGGGGTGGGAGGAGTGGGGGGGGGGGGGGGGGGTTCTGTTTCTCCTCCTTATGCCCGATTGTTCTCTCAAGCTCTCTCTCTCTCAAATAAATAAATAAAATCTTTTTAAAAATACATGAAAACTGTGTGGAAAAAAATCTAAATGCAGAAGGGAGGAAATAAAGATGGGAGAAAGAAAAGGGAACAAATCCTGCAAAGGCTTTTGGCATGTAGGCAGGGACCACCTGCGTGCAGCCGTGATGGAAATAGCAATGACCTCAGAGCCACTGAAGGTGCTAAAGGCAAAGGGAAGAATGGTGGGCACCAGGACTCACAGGATTTCATCATCTTCAAACCATCCAATTCAAAGTACTATTTCCTGGTCCACCCAAAACATAAATCCTCAGAAATCCTGTAATTCAGGTATCAAAAAATATTAAGGTACTAGGGGAAGGTTAATAGACCTCATCTAGTCAGATATCATTTAACAGCAAGTATTTAGACTTGAATAGATCTTGAAAAGAGACACAAATTTTAAAAATCCAAGTATCAGAGTTTCGTATATAAAAAGGAATTGCTATGACAACCACCACTGAGCCTCCACAGAAAATATAAATAGGAACCAGAATGAGAAAATTCTAGAGAAATGTGGCTTTTCTGATTTGGAAACCATTTCAACTCCTGTTCTTTAATGTTTTGTTCTTTTGGCTCTGATAGGAGAGCATGAAAATATTCCTCCATCTCAATGGCTTCCTTGCATTACAAATTATAATGAGCAAACCATCACTTAATGAAATGAAACTCAAAACCAAGACCGTCTAATGATTTGCCCCACTCACATGCCCCTGTCCTCTTCACCATTAGCTTCTAATAGTCACAGGACCACACCACAATGAAAGAGCAGACATACATTAAACACATTCTATTGCAGGCCAAATAGTAAATGTAGAATCAATACCTCTTTAACTGCCAATTCTAAGGGACCAAAGTTTCCTACCTCTTCTCCACAGTTTCCTCTAACCGTGGCAGTCCCTGACACTACCATGAAGTTTGCTATTTATTTGGTTGGTGACAGAAGGTAGAGTAGTGCAGAGTCAGATGTCCCCAGCTTCCTTTCGGATAACCTAGTCGTTTTCTTGGGCTCACTCTCCTGAAGCCGGAGCTATCAGATCTAGGAGCCCAGGAATCCTGGGGATTTAAGGTTAGGGGATCCAGTGATTTGATCTTTTGTGCAGTGCATTTGCCTTAAGACATTTGCACTGTAAAGAAGCAAGCCGGTTACAGACAGCTCTGCAGTGAGCTAGGCAGCGAGACCTGCCCAGAGCCCTGCAGTGTTCCTCCTGCCTGCCCTGCATCCTCATGCCTAGATCCAGTGCCCTCCGTTTCCTTGCCAAGGCACATGCCCAGTTCTTCTCTCTCTGCCCTAGCTTGCTCTCTCGGCTAGCCAGGCACCGCACTTGAGCTTTAGCCAAGCTTTAGTCATTCAATCTCCTATGGCTCTGCTCTCCAGCCCAGCCTGCCCTTCCTCTAAACCCATCTCTAGCTCCACCAGCCTAATCTGTTACAACTCCACGCCTGTCAAGTGGAGTGGTTTGGACAGGAATCAGAACTAATTGCAGCCGTTCTCTAGTGGCACTGAGCTACCTCCCATGTCACCCAAGTTCAACACCTCCCCAAAGAGAAGGAAAGTGAGTCATTGTTCATTGCGCCTGGCAAAAACCACCACAGGAGAGTCCTTTTGACACTGCTGTGGAACTCTAACCCCTGTATTAACCAAAGAAATTAAAATCTGTCAGTCACACTGTGACAAATTAATTATAAATTAAAACATAAATGTTACCATGTTCAGAGTATATTTTGCTAGATCCTCCGTAAGTAAACTTAGATAACAATTTGTAATTGTTAGCGGATGCAAACATCAAAACACACAAGCTGTATGATCTGAATTCAAGTTCTCTGTATCCAAAAACTTTAGCTTTTAAGACTCTTCTATTACAAACCTATATAAACTCCAAGCCTGTATCATCAAAGCTGGAAAGGGCATCCTGAAATCACTTTAGCTATCCCCAACACCCAAAGACCTGAAGCTCTTTCAAAAGGTAGATGGCTGGTAAATGTGCCGTGTATATATGGGCTAAATTTGTCAAAGCAAGCTTGGTTCAAGAATTCACACACCTCTACTATGGAAGAGTCTGTGCCAGGTAAATAACACTAGTGAGGACGTGAAATCCTTACAGACACACTGGAGAAGGCAACACCAGACATGAATATAAACAGGCTGGGTGGCGTGATCAACACATCATGGTGGAGTAAGACCACCCCTAGACTAAGGAGGAAAAATGAGATGGCAGGAGATGCCAAGGGGAGTAAAACTTTCTGAAAACTAACTTTGAAAAAAGCCCTGAAAAGAGTTTTCTTCAGATCTGTCCCACAACACAGAAATACCTACTAGAAGACTTTCTAGTCATCTCATAACTCTCAGAAGTTGAATATGCTTTCATCTTTGCAACACAGAATTATTTGAGCCAAATACTAACTCTCAAGAACATCAAGATCCTCGTTGTTGAGCACATTCTAGTTTTGATGCCTTGCTGCTCTTTTCTCCTTCTACTTTTGATCTACTGACCATGGAACAAGGTACAAGCCAATAAAATAGAGGAGGACTAGAGAAGATCTAGCATTGCCTTTCATCCACTTCACTGCTCCTTGCTCCCACTAATGCCCCAGGTCCAGCTGGGAACCATGGTCTCTCCTATGAAAGATGTCTCTACACAGGACCTGCATCGAATAGATTTCACAAGGCCCAGTGGTCTTTCTAAAGAATCTAAAAAGAAGTTGGAAACTATGAGATGCAACAAGCCAGTTTCACAGCTGGGTTTTGAACCCATGCCAATCCATACGTAACAGCTCCTTATTCTTTCTCTGGTGCCTTCTTCTTCTTCTTTTTTTTTAAGATTTTATTTATTCGTGAGAGACACACAGAGAGAGGCAGAGACGCAGGCAGAGGGAGAAGCAGGCTCCATGCAGGGAGCCTGAGGCAGGACTCGATTCCAGGACCCCGGGATCACAACCTGATCAAAGGCAGACACTCAACCACTGAGCCACCCAGGCATCCCTCCCTGGTGCCTTCTAATTTACCTTCTTAGGTTTAAACTGACATGTAAATGTTATTCAAAGTCTTCAGAAAAAGCAAAAAACACAGGGCAGGATGGAGAGGAGGAATAGACATTTATAAATGAATATTTGTTATAATTCACAGTGATAAGGTGTACCATAGTGATAACAACACAACTATTTTACTATATTAGAAAATAATATAGTTCTTAACCAGATAACACAAAATTGCTGCCTGTAGCAATAATAGTATCACTAACATAATAACTGGTAGTAGTATTATAGTCTTAGATATATGTTATTTTAGAAGTTCCAGCTAACACAGGTTGTCTGAGTGTTTTTAAACCAGATGCCCAGCATTCCTAATGAGCACATGATAGAAAATTTAAATTTCAAAGCAAATGTCAATGCCAAAACAATAAATGATTTTAAATGTTCCTCCCACAGAATGCTGATTCTATATACCATGGTCAAGTGTACATATGTAATTATTAGCAGGTTCACTGGCACAGGATGGACCATATGTGAACATGACTCCAAATTGCTCATTTATTAACCAAGCCTCCCCAGACACTCAGTCCTGACAGCACTGAATCAAATGAATTGATCAAAACATCTAGGAGTGAGAAGGGGCTATAGAAGTCTTCTAGACCTACTGCTCATTCAGAACAGCAGTCTCTATGTAAGATCCCCACCATATAGCCATCTGGCTACATACCAGAGTCATGCCTGTCACCTAGCTACATTGACCAAGGACTCACTAAACCGCAGGAGAGGCCACCGTTCCATTTTGGACAGCTCTGTTTCATGATTAGTTGTAACTGTCAGAGTAAACAAATCAGTGATTGGTCTGAGGACATGGATTTGTGTTTATTTTCCTCTGTAACACAAGTCAACAAGAAAGTCTATAATCGAGTAAATCAAAAGAGGATACAAAAACTGTGACACACATGTTTAGACTAGTTGAAGCAGATCAGGTCATTGAGCCAATGAAGAAATGGTACCAAAAAAAAAAAAAAAAAAAAAGAAATGGTACCTAAACCATATGAATAGGCTTGTATTAGACATCTACATTATGCAGTGGTTTTAACTCTTAAATAAATTTGCCACCAACCTGAAAACAAATCAGGTTGTTGGTTGAATGCTAAGAGATAAATGTGGCACTTTGGCCAAAGGAGCCAAATTTTGTTGTTTGTATCACAGAGTCACTGGGCACACTGGGTCTTTCTCTGACCTGATGACCTAGAGAAAGTACACACAGCATGGAGCTGAAATAGCAATCTCAAAATTGCTGAACTATTCAGATGGTTTGTACAATTCTCAGAAATAGTGCAATTTAGGAGAACTAGCTTTCTAGATAGAAAATCTAGGCATTGTAAACTTAGAATATAGAGTGTTAAAAAGTGACATCTCTTGGGATCCCTGGGTGGCACAGCAGTTCAGCGCCTGCCTTTGGCCCAGGGCGCAATCCTGGAGACCCGGGATCGAATCTCACGTCGGGCTCCCGGTGCATGGAGCCTGCTTCTCCCTCTGCCTATGTCTCTGCCTCTCTCTCTCTCTCTCTCCCTCTGTGTGTGTGTGTGTGACTATCATAAATAATAATAATAATAAAAATAAAAGTGACATCTCACCAATATTACAGACTGCCCAGGTAATGAATTGATACTCATTCTGGTCAAAACAGAGCCTTTTGGAGATCTACTTTTTCAGTCCTTAAATTAATACTTTTTTAATCTTTAATATTTGTTTGTTTTTCAGTGCCTTTTTCTTAGATGGTAAGTTTTTATCCTCAAATAGTGAAGCAATTTAAGGGTTTGTAATCTAAGTAAATAGCCTAAATATATCTTCTCTCCATGTACATTCTCAAGATTACAATTTGGATTCTCTGAGTTTAATGAGGACTAGAGTCAGACTGTTTCCCATTAAAAAGAGAAAGGAGTAAGGAAGAAATTCAATAAGTGTTCAAGTAAAATATAGCCATCCCAACATCTGTATTATATTAGAGGAGACACAAGACAAAACATTGACTCTTGAGGTTAAATCTAAATTTCCTGCTACAGTTCCCAACGAGTTTGAGGGTTTAGATCAAAAAGGCAACACAGAAAATGGAACCCCCCCAAAAAAGTCTTTTTTTAAGAGAGAGAGAATGTGGGCATGCATGGGCATGGGCACAACTGGGGGAGGAGGAGCAGAGGGAGAGAAGCGGAATGAATCTCAAGCAGACTCCCCACAGAGCATGGAGCCCAACATGGGGCTTGAGATCATGACCAAAGCTGAAATCAGGAGTTGAACACTTAGCCAACTGAGCCACCCCGGCACCCCGCTCCCCCAAAAATGTCATAAAGTGAGTTTCAAAGCCTATGAAATGTCAACACTTAGTTATTTCTTTGAAGCACCAATTTTGTCAGCAATTACCCAATAGTCACAAACAAAAATCAATGAAAATTCTGCATCGTACTCAAGTTTTTTTCCCAAGTTAGGGATGACATACATGGAATCTATATGTCATAGGAGATGTCCAACCACTGCCTCTGATTCTTTCTCTCTTGTGGAATGTTGTTGAATTTTGAGATCTTTTTCTCTAGTATATTTTTACATCACACTTGAGTTTCCAAACATACTATCTCAGTTCCTTGGGAATCTACTGGTCTTTAATTTCAGAGCCTATACTGCAAAAAGAAAACCCAAGCTCCCAAGTCAAAGGGCAATAAGCAAGACTGATGATCTCAGTAAAAACTAAAGAGCATAAGGCCAGAAACAGGATTCAGTAAACATATATGCATATCAAATGCATATCACAACATTTTTCACAACCACAAAGATTCTAACTGAATTAAGGAACATGAACCATTTTAGACAAATTTTATATCAATTTATAGCTCACCTTCAGCATCCAGATAATCTAGATTCTATGTGTGGTCTTCAAGACCTTTTACCAATGAATCTTTTGTCCTCTCAAAAGACGGTTAATCCTCCACAAAAGCCAAACAAATCCTATTGCTATTCCTCCTACCTCAGTGGTTCCTCCCTCTCTCTTCCTCTGGTTTCTCCTCTTAACATTAAAATGTCCCAGGGCTTACTCTTTGGCTCTCTTTTCTATCAATACTTCCACCCTTGGAAAGCTCATCCAGTCTCTATATACCAGGGACTCTCAAACTCCTATTTTCAACTCAAAGTCTGCTGAGCTCCAGACTTATATACACAACTTCCTACTTAAGATCTCCATCTGTATGCCTAAGAGACATCTCAAACTTATGTATCCCAAACCGAACCGCCATTTTTTCCCTACCTCACCCCACAAACATACAGACCCTACAGTCTTCCTATTTGCAGCTGATAAAAACTCCATCCTTCCAGTTGCTCAAGACAAGTCTCAGTGTCCCACTTAACTCTCACTCTCCATACGAAATCCATCAGAAAATCTTACTAGCTACAAGAAAAGCCATCAAGGGTAGCCTGGATGGATCAGCAGTTTGGCACCGCCTTCAGTCCAGGGCGTGATCCTGGAGACCTGGATCGAGTCCCACGTCAGGCTCCCTGCATGGAGCCTGCTTCTCCCTCTGCCTGTATCTCTGTCTCTCTCTCTCTGTCTCTGTCTCTATGAATAAATAAATAAATAAATAAATAGTCTTTTAAAAAGAAAAGAAAAGCCATCAAGACAACAGTATAACCAAAATCCGGTCCATTACATCATTGCTTTTCAAAGCTACTACCCTGATCCAGGCTCCATCATTTCTTACCTGGGTTACCCCAAAGGTCTCTCTGCTTCTATCCTTGCCTCCTTCAGAGCCAAGGAGATTCTTTTTAAAGAGCAGTCAGTCATATCATTACATTCCTCTGGTTCAGCTCTGCAGTGCTTACCCATCTCACTCAGATAAAAACAAAAGTGCTTACAATGGACTCCTTTTCTATTTCTCCCCTTTATTCAATCATCTCCCCAGTTTCAATCATCTAGCTTTTCTTCAAACGTATTGGGCACGTTCCTCCCTTAGATTCTTTGCACTGGTGCTTCTCACTTTGTAGAATGCTCTTCCCTTGGATAGCCACATAGTTCCCTTACCTCCTTCAAGTGTTCCCTTCTTACTGAGGCCTGCCCTGAACACCTGTTTAAAATTGCAACCATCTCTCTCTGGTACTCTAGTCCTCTTTCCCCTACCATATAATTTTTCCTTTCTCTAAAATACTAACCAGTTTCTAATATTTACCAATTCATTTATTTTGCTTCCCTCCACCATACACATACACCCCTAAAACTGCTCCACAAGGGCAGTGATTTTTATGTTTTGTTCACTGAGACACTCCAAAGTGCCTAGCATGTATGCACACAGTAAATACTAGTGTACTAGTATTTAGTACTCAGTAAATATCTATTGACTAAAACCCCCCACCACCCTGCCAATTTGCCCATTCTACTCTTTGAAGTTTTATTTGTATCATGCTTCCTTTTTCAAGCTAACTTTCCTCAAACTCTTTAGCAGTAGAAATACTTTGTTCCCTCCTTTCAAGCTCCAAATTAAAGCCTCTGAAATCTTTTCTGCATTAGCTCTGCTCTACTAACCATGCATTTTTATGCACTTAGTCAACAACAACAAAAAATTGCATTAGCATTTTTCTTTGCCAACTCTGAGAATCTTAAGTCATGCATACCTACAACTAAACTCTCAGTTCTTTATCTTACAACAAACTTTGTTTTTTAACTAATGATTTGATGCCTTTAAATATATTACATTATCATTAAAACAAGGGATACAGGATAAATGTTCAGTTACTCCTCTCTACAGATTATAAAACAAACAAAATAAGTACAAACATCAAGGACATTCTCAGACCTGAAGGAACTATTGCCACTGGAATTTGCAAATGTTTCATGCCCTTAAGACCAGCATCTCCAAAGGTGATTCAGTATTTCCTAATCAATCAACATGATACATCACATCAACAAGAGAAAGGATTAAAAACTACATGACCATTCCAACAGATCCAAAAACAGCATTTGATAAAGTATAACATCCATTCATGATAAAAACCCTCAACAATTAGGTTTAGAGGGAACATACCTCAACTTAATAAAGACCATATATGAAAAACCCACAGCTAACATCATACTCAATGGTGAAAAAACTGAAAGCTTTTCCCCTAACATCAGGAACAAAACAAGGGTGTCCTTTCTCATCACTTTTATCCAACATAGTACTGGAAGTTCTAGCCACAGCATTTAGACAGACAGACAGGAAAGAAGGAAGGATGGATGGGAGGGAGGGAAGGAGAGAGAGAGGGAGGGCGGGCATCCCAATTGGTAAAGAAGAAGTCACTATTTGCAGATGACACAGTACTATATATAGAAAACCCTAAAGACTCCATCAAGAAACTACTAGAACTGATAAATGAATTGAGTAAGGTCACAGGATACAGAAATCCATTGCATTTCTATACACTTATAATGAAGCAGCAGAAAGAGAAATTAAGAAAATTAAGAAAAACAGTCCCATTTACAATTGTAGCAAAAATAATACATAGGGGCAAAAATAACCAAATAGGTGAAAGACCTGTACCCTGAAAACTATAAAATACTGATGAAATTGAACATGAGACAAATGGAAACATTCCCCGCTCGCAGATTGAAAGAATAATTTTAAAATGTCCATACTAGGGATCCCTGGGTGGCGAAAGTGGTTTGGCGCCTGCCTTTGGCCCAGGGCGCGATCCTGGAGACCTGGGATCGAATCCCATGTCGGGCTCCCGGTGCATGGGGCCTGCTTCTCCCTCTGCCTGTGTCTCTGCCTCTCTCTCTCTCTCTCTCTCTCTCTCTCTGTGTGTGACTATCATAAAAAAAAAAAAGTCCATACTACCCAAATCAATCTACAGACTTAATGTAATCCTTATCAATATACCAACAGTGTTTTTCATAGAACCTCAAAAGACCCCAAATAGCCAAAGCAATCTTCAGAAGAAAAAAACTAGAGATATCACAATTCTAGATTTCAAGATGTACTACAAAACTAGTAATCAAAACAGTATAGTACCAGCACAAAAAACAGACACAGGTAAATGGAAAAGAAGAGAGAGCCCAGAAGCCAGCCCATGTTCAGATGGTCAATTAACCTACAACAAAGGAGAGAGTACACAATGGAAAAAGACTATCTCTTCAACAAATGATGTTGGGAAAACTGGGCATGTGAAAGAATGAAACTGGACCACTTTCTTACAACCATACACAAAATATAAACTCAAAATGGATTAAAGACCTCAATGTGAGACCTGAAACCATAAGAATCCTAGAAGAGAGCACAGGCAGTAATTTCTCTGACATTGGCTGTAGCAACATTTTTCTGGCTATGCCTCCTGAGGCAAGGGAAACAAGAGCAAAAATAAACTATTGGGACCGCATCAAAATTGAAAGCTTCTGCACAGCAAAAGAAACAACCAACAAAACTGAAAGGCAACCTACTGAATGAGAGAAGATATTTGCAAATGATATATCTGATAAAGGGTTAGTATCCAAAATGTATTAAAAAAACTTACACAACACCAAAAAAGCATTTTGGATGCATCTAGAGGGTATAATGCTAAATGAATAAATTGTAGAAAGACAAATACCTTATGATCTCACTCATGTGTAGAATTTAAGAAACAAAACAAGAAAAAAAAAAGAGACAAACCAAGAAAACAGAATCTTACCTATAAAAAACATCAAATAGATAGTTACCAGAGGAGAGGTGGGCATGAGGATGGGTGAAATAGGTAAAGGGGATTTAGCGTACCCTTATGATGAGCACTGAGTAATGAATAGAATTGTTGAGTCACTATATCGTACACCTGAAACATAACACTGTATATTAGCTATACTGAAATTAAATTTTCTTAAAAAGGGGGGAGGTTTCCTGTATTAAAAAAAAAAAGACATGCATCTCTAAGAGAAGAGAAAGATTATCAGAGTTCCTTTGTCATAGGGTAAATACAACTGACCCTTGTACAACATGGGTTTGAACTATGTAGGTCCACTCGTATGTGGATTTTTTTCAGTAAATACAGTACTGTAAATGTAGTTTCTCTTCCTCATGATTTTCTTAACATTTTCTCTAGCTTACTTTAAGAATACAGTATATAATGCATATACAAAATACATGTTAACCATGTTATAGGTTAGGTGTCCAGTCAAAACTAGGTTATTAGTAAAGTTCTGGTGGAGTGAAAAGTTGTACAGGGACTTTGTGTGGGGGTTGGTGCGCCTAACACCAACATTGTTCAAGGGTCAACTATACCAAAAAGTTCAGGGGCCACCTTTAGTAAGAAACTTAAACCCATTGTTATAGGTTGAACTGTGTCCCCCAAGAAAGATACATTAAAGTCCTAAAGCCCAGTACATCAGAATGTAACCTTTTTTGGAAATACAGTCTTTCCAAAGGTAATCAAGTTAAAATGAGTCACTAGAGTAAGCCCTAATCTAATGTGATATTCTCATAAAAAAAGAGACATTTTGACACAGAAACAGACACAGAAGGAAAGTGATATGAAGACACACAGGGAAACATCACATGAAGACACAGGATTGAACTGATGGATCTTTGAGCCCAGGAACACCTGGGCTACACATGGAACAAAGTCTTCCCTGACTCCTTCAGAAAACATAGGGGCATGCTGGTCCTTGAATAGACCAGACTTCTAGCCGACAATCAATTTCTGTTGTTTGAAGCCACCCAGTTTGTGGTATATCATTATGCTGGTCCTGAGAAACTAATATACCCAGTATTTGGATCCAACAGATTGAGCTGAGACCTAGCTAGATACACATATTGTCAAAGTGTTCAGGTTGTAACATGTGCCCTGAAAGTGAAGTTTTTCAACTCAGTGTCTTGATTCCAGAGTAACTTTGTAATTATTTCGGTATAATCATTTCACTGATAAAAATACTTAACTGGGGATAAAGGAATCATCTTCCTATTCTAGTATCAAAAAGATCCTTCCTTGGGGCACCTGGCTGGCTCAGTCAACGAAGTGTCTGGCTCCTGATTTTGGCTCAGGTCATGATCTCAGGGTCGTGGGATCAAGCCCTGTGTAGGGCTCTGTGCTCGACTCATAGTCTGCTTGAAAGATTCTCTCTGCCCCTCCCCTTCTCTCTCTCTCTCTCTCTCTCTCTCTCTCTCTCTCTCAAATAAATCTTTAAAAAGAGCCCTTGTCATTTCCATAGGCAAGCTGGCCTACAAAGCTGACAACCAGCAAACATTCTGCACTACTGACAATTTATGTTTGATTGTATCTACATGGGGGAGAAATAAATTGGAAAATTTTTTAAATTATATGACTAAATTCAATCTCAATGGTTCAGACATTAGAAAAATGTCTGATTTGAGTTACCTGGACCAACGGTTTCCAGTGCCTTGTTTTCTGGCTCCACATGCAATTAACCTTTCAGCTTTGGCCGGAAGGTTCTAAGCCATATTCTCAAAGGGAAAAAGTAAGAGCCACTGTTTTCCAGTTCATAGTTCAAGTACAAACTCAGTTCCCTTGCAGGCTGAGAGACTCAGGTTATTGGACATTTCCCAAATGGGAGGGGTGAGAACTGTGCCCACTGTCACATCTGAGCATGAAAGTCTTTGAAATGTTTCCCCTTCTGGGCCTTCTGATCAGATGACATCTGCCCAACTTCATTTCTTGCTTGAGCTAACTGTCAAAAACTCATTTTCTCATTTTTTTTTCCATTGCTGCAAATGTTTACAGGTCTGAGAAGAAAATAACAAAGTTTAAACATTCCTATTAGTTATTATATATTTTCCAGTAAATGAACAATCACAAGCAGCCAATGCAACACACAAATGATTTACTAATATCACAAATTACAGTAATAATCCCAGCATCAATGGAGCAGTTTTACTTTTATTAAGTGCCAAAGATGAATCATCACAAAAAGTGTGCAAGAAAGAGGTTATCAGGAAAATGGAGTTCAAAAAGGCTGAGTGGTCAAATTAAGGCTTAAATCCAGATCCACATAATTACAAACTCAGCCACGGGACAAGTAGCATTACAAACAGCCAGTTCCCACTACTTCCCAGAATTTCACTTGTATGATCTTTAATTTTCAGAGTAATCCTCAGAGACCAGTAGTGCTGTGATTGCCATGTCACATCTGAACACTGGAGCTCAGGAAAGGTAAGTGGTTTGCCGGCTGGCTACAGCCAAAGGCTGTGGAACTGGATTCAAATGCCAAAACCTTTCTTCCTAATAATAAAAAATAAACCCCCTATATTGAGCACTGCCCTAAGTTATGTTAGCCATTCTAAACTGTCCTAAAAGATAGAGAGGTGTTATCCTCTTTTTTCCACATGAGGAAGGTGAGGTTCAGAGAAGTGACTTGACTTTTCATGTCACCAAGCTCTCGGTGGCAGAGCGAGGACCCAAAGACAGATCTGAGGTATCCAAGCCACTATGCCAAGCTGCCTTTCCCAGGTCCTTCTAGAAATGAAGCCAGTGTCACCAAAACTCTAGGCTAATTTTCAAGGACCTATGAGAGCAAAGGAGAGCACTTGAGATAGCATGAAGGATGAAAATAAAACAACTTGACAACACAGTAACAGGGGAAGATGAGCATCTGGGGTTATGACAGCCAAGTTCTCACCAATGTACAGGGCTGTAAGCACTCATTCTCTATTTTTCAAATAATTACACTCTTAATTTTATTTTTATAAATGGAAATAAGTAAGTTCATACAAATGGAAACCCCCAGCAGGAGGAGGGAAGTATACATTGCCAAGAATGAGCTAGGGATCAAATGAGAAAGGCCAAAACAGGGAATTTCTGTATGTTTTATTCATTTTACTTCATTTTTCAAGACTTATCCCTACATATATTCTCCCCCACTGCTTTCAGGGATGGTATTCCCCTGTCTCTAACTAAAAATGTTGGTTTGGCAGGAAATGAGAAGGTTCCTTTTGAATTCAGACAATTATGCTACGATTAACTCTTTTCCCCTGGATCAGAACCAGGGGTCCCTTTGCCAAAATGGCAAAGGAAAGAATAAGTATACAAAACAATATCCATCCCATGACACATTACAGTGTTTCAAAATGCTTCCATGTATATTCTCTCATTTGATCTTCACATCAGACCTAGGAGGTAGGCAAAGTCCACACCATGATCCTCATTTTATTGAAAATAAAACTAAAATCCAGTTAAGTGACTTGTTCAAGATCCTACAACCAGTAAAACCCAGGCTGGAAGCCAAGTATTACTAAATCTCAAGCTTTTTGTATAACCCCATCATGGGATCACTTTAGAATTATTTATTCTGTGGGGGTGAATTGGTGATGGGCACTGAGGGGGGCACTTGACAGGATGAGCACTGGGTGTTATTCTGTATGTTGGCAAATTGAACACCAATAAAAAATAAACTTATTATTATAAAAAAGAATTATTTATTTTACTGTACAGTGCTGGCTATCTCTACAGCTGCTATCACAGTTACCATACCATAATTTTCTTTGTTATTTTTTTCATACATCTTATTTTTTAGAGCCAGTTTAGGCTCACAGTGAAATTATGCAGAAAATGTAGAGATTTCCATGTACCTTCTATGCACACACAGGCACAGTCTCCATTACCAACATCCCCACCAGAGCAATACATTTATTTCAACTCCTCATCCTCTTTATAGAGATCTCCAAATAATAATTCTATTAACATGGTCTTACTACAGATAAAAGCTAACATGATACACAAATAACATAGCTACCTTTTATGGGGCGCATACAATGTACTGAATAATGTTCTACGTGTTTGTGTGGTTTTTTTGATGTTTAGCTCACAATTATAAGGAAGGTATCACTATCATTATTTTTCTATCTCAGGAAAGTGAGGCTCAGAGAGGCTAAATGACTTGCCCCACCTACACATGGGGAGCTGGGATTCATAACACTTCAAAGTCTATGATATTTCCGAGGAACTAAGCATCAGCAGAAAGACTATAAAATCTCTCACTCTCCAATTAAAGACAGGAGCACTGCTAGACCAATCCCAGGTCTACCAACTTCCTTAGGAACCGACCCCAACCTCTAACAACCCCAAGTCAACCAGTTATTCATCACCTAAACATAGAAGAGGTGAGCACAACAGGTGGTGCTGCTCAACAAGTGGACGACCAAGGGCCAAGTTAGCATGAACCTGTGGAAGCAGTTTGAGCCTTATGGTCCACAGCGCTGGCGATAACGTGCTGTTAACATCTCACAGGATCCAAACCTCTTTGTTGTCTTCTACCACCCAGGGGTGAACCTCAACCTCAAGCCCAGACTGGATGCAATTTCCTTTTTCTCATGAGATGGCATCCATAAGATCGAGTACCAAAAAAGGAGGAGGGGGAGGAAGGGAAAGAAAAGGTGGGGGAACAGGGAGGAAAGAACAAGGCAGTTCTCTACATTTGGAGAGTCAGCGTGACCCAGGGCGCCATCCGCCACTGCCAGGTACACTTACCACCAGCCTCTCCATTTCATCCCTCGGTGAACTCAGGAAAGATCTCAGAGGATGAGCCTCCGACAGTCCCTTTTTCTTACCTAAGCCTCTCTAAAAAATCACCCCAGGTTAAACCAAGCCTAGATGATCAGGGAAACTGAGGAACATTTCTAACAGGCCTTGAACTTTTAGTGTTACAACCACCACTCCTATATTATCCTACCAGTAATACTGAGCCAATGAGTAACAATAATTTACTGAGGTCCTATTACATGTCAGGTGTTATACATAGTTAATCCTCTCTGAAGCCTTATGATAAAAGGTCCCCAGTTATTACCCATAATTCCCAAATACAAAAAGTTCTGAAAATCCAAATGTTTTGTCTTAAAAAAAAAAAAAAAAGATTTTTTGTATTTGAGAGAGAGAAAGAATGGAGGGAGAGGCAGAGGGAGAACCTGAAGCAAACTCCCTGCTGAGTGTGGAGCCCAACATGGGGCTGGATCCCAAGACCCTGATATCATGACCTGAGCGGAAATCAAGAATCATATGTTAACTAACTGACCAGCCAGGCACCCCCAAATGTTTTTTTCTTAAGTACACAGCAAAGTCTTCTGGTGGCAAAACTTAATCTGAACCAACACTGGGTTTTTTATAGTCTTTATTTCTTTTAGAAAGATTTTATTTATTTATTCATAAGAGAGACAGAAAGAGAAGCAGAGACATAGGCAGAGGGAGAAAGCAGGCTCCTCACAAGGGAGCCCGATGTGGGTCTCAATCCTGGATTCCGAGATCATGCCCTGAGCTGAAGGCAATGAATCGCTGAGCCACCTAGGCATCACTAGTCTTTATCTATTCAGTACGAATATTCATACATTTCACTGCAAAATGAGTTACTGTGTTGGATTTGGGGGGCGATGGAATGCTTTTTAATAGTGCTCAATTTTTTTTAAATTTGTAAGTAAAGCTATATCTGCAAAGAATGTAATAGTCATATTTAAGTGGATCATTGTAATGTACACCCCTAACCAAGCTACTGGTTTATGGTTTATCTGAGAGCACTAAACTTGTGTGTGTTGTCTCGTTACCCTATTACCTACCCAAACTCTATTGAGGAAAATTCAGTAACATCTTTAAGAACAGTGATTTACTATGTACCAAGCACTTTTCTAAGTGCTTTATGTTATACATTTAATTGTCACTACCCCACATTATATGGTCATTACTAATATCACTTTACAGATGATGAATCTGAGGTAGAAAAGTATATTTCCTAGCTAGTAAAAGTGGCAGAGCTAGGATCCAAATCTCAGGAGAAATAAAACAAAAATGCTTTTTTTTTTTTTTTGTAAGATTTTATTTATTTAGTTGAAAGAGAGAGATCACAGAGGGAGCAGAGAGCCTCACATAGGACTCAGTCCTGGGACCCTGAGATCATGACCCGAGCTGAAAGCAGATGCTTTTAACCAACTGAGCAACCCAGATGCTCCCAAAAATGTTTTTCACTGCACTTGTGGAAAGGAGGAGCGACAGAAGGTAAATAAATAAAATAAATAAGTAACTATATAGCATATCAGAGGGTTGATATATCCTATGAAAAGAAACAAAATCTGAGCTCCTAATTACTACACCATATTGTCTCTCAGGAAAAGGAAAACCAGGCCTAGTGTCTGAAGCAAAAAAGAAGATAAATAAGAGAAATTTTAGGAAAGCAAACTAAACTGTGCACTCCACAATCAAAATGATGCCTGTAAGTTAATAAATATCTTTAGGGATGCCTGTCTGTCTCAGTCAGAGGAGCATATGACTCTTGATCTCGGGGTCATGAGTTCGAGCCCCACATTGGGTGTAGAAATTACTTAAATAAATAAAACTTTTTAAAAGAGATGATCTAATAGTTATCTTTAAGAATACATAGGAACTGCCACTTCCAAGCATCATAGAGTAACAAGGATTGGATTTACCCTTCTACCTAAAAAGGTCAAAATAAAACTAAAAAATAGACAAAATATATGAAACAATGGTTTTCAAGATAGTGGATATCAGACAATGGGGGACAGTGAGTCTTGAAAAACAGGAAACAAATGAGGTGAGCCCTATGATTTAGTTTACTGACTTGAGAGAAATTCCTGATCTTGGTGCAGGGGGATAACTGAAGTAAAACTCATTCATGACATGTCCCTAAGTCAATACTTAGAGGGAAATGTATGGCTCTAACTGCCTGCAACAAAAAAAGAGTAAGTTCTCACATCAATGCCTAGGCTTCCACCTTAATAAACTAAAATGGAAAGAGCAAATTAACCACAAAGTGAGCTGAATAAAGGAAATAAATATTAGAACTGAAATTATAAAATAGAAAATGAAGCAATAATAGAGGGGAAAAAAAAACCAATGAAACCAAAAAAAACTCATTTTTTGAGCAGATCAACAAAATTGGTAAATCTCTAGGCAGATTAGGGGAAAATAATCAAATTACCAACATCAGGAATGAGGGAAAGGGCATCACTAAAGTTTATGTATATTTCTGGGATAAGGGAATATCATAAACTTTAGGCCAATAAATTCAACAACTTAGATGAAATAGACATACTATTTGAATAATTCAAACCACCAACATTTGCTCCAAATATATATAAATAAAGATATAGGCATAAATATAGCTATATAATCTGAATAGTCCTATAACGACTAAAGAAATTGAATTTGTAGTTTAAAACCATTGGGGGGCAGGAAACACCATCCAAGTCCAGATGGCTTCACTGATGGTTTCTATCAGATATTTAAGGGAGAAATAATACACAATTCCATGCAAACTCTGTCAGAGAATTAAAGAGGAAGGAATACTTTCCAGATCATTATATGAGGCCACCATTATCCTGATATAAAAACCAGATGGAGACAATAGAGGAAAAATACAGAATGAATACCCCTCCTAAACAGAGATGCAAAAAAAAAAAAAAAAATTCTTCTAAGAAAATTTAGCAAATCAAATCCAACAATATATTAAAAAGGTAATACATCATGTCCAAGAGGGGATGTCCCAGAATGCTAGGTTTAATATTTTTTAAAAATCAATGTAATTCACCATATTAATAAACTAAAAACAAAAACCATATGATCATCTCAATAGAAACAGAAAAAGCTTTTGAAGAAATCTAACATTCCTTCCTGATAAAAATTCTCAGTACACTAAGAATAGATGGGAACTTTCTCATCCCAATAAAGAGCATTGACAAAAAAATCTGCAGCTAACCTAATATTTAACAGTTAAAAACTGAATGCCTTCTTCTGAAAATCAAGAACAAGATAAGGGTTTTCACTCTCACCTTTTCTATTCAACATCATACAGGAGATTCTGGCCAGTTCAATAAGACATGAAAAGAAATAAAAGACATCTGGCTTAGAAAGTTAAAAGTAAAACTGTCTTCATTTGAAAAGTAAAGAGGAAAAAACCAGAAAGCAGAAAGTAAAACTATTTCACTTTCATATGACATCAATATCTATGTAGAAAAGCCTAAGGAATATTTTTTAAAGCTACTAGACCTAATAAGTGAATTTAACAAGTTTGCAGGATATAACCAATATACAAAATCAATAATGTTTCTATATAATGAGTAATTATAAATTGAAATAAAAGATTCTTTAGTCTCAAAAAATATGATAAATATGACAAAAGATTCTAAGATTTGTACACTGAAACTATAAAACATTGCCAAAAAAAATAATGAATACTTAAATAAATGGAGATCTACTCATTGTTTGTGGGTCAAAAGACAACACTGTTAAGATGGCAGTTCTCCTCAAAGTGATCCACAGATAATTCCTATCAAAATCCCTGCTGGCTTTTTGCAGACAGAACAAGCTGATTCTAAGATTCAGATGAAATGGTAAAGGACACAGAGTAACAAAAGAAAACAAATTGCTAGAACACTATTAAGGATGCCTGGGTGGTTCAGCAGTTGAGCATCTACCTTTGGCTCAGGGCGTAATCCCGGGCTTCCTGCATGGAGCCTGCTTCTCTGACTGCCTATGTCTCTGCCTCTCTCTCTCTCTCTGTCTCTCATGAATTAATAAATAAAATATTTTAAAAAAGGAATAAGAACACAATTAAAGGACTAACACTACCTGATTTCAGGGCATGCTATGAAGCTACAATACTCAAGACAGAGTGGTATTGCCATGAAGATAGACAAATGCATCAATGGAATTGACTAAAGAATTTATAAATGGACCCACACATATTAAAACAATGGATTTTCCCAAAAAACGCAAAGTCAACTCAGTGGAGAAAGGATAATCTTTTCAATAAATAGTGCTGGAATATGCACAAAAAGTGAACTTACAGCAAAATCTCACATCATTTACAAAGTCTAATTTAAAATGTATCATAGACTTAAATGTAAGACCTCAAACTATAAGACTTCTAGAACAAAACATAGATGAGAATTCATAACCTTGAATTATATAGAGATCTTTTAGTTACAGCACCAAAAGCATGATCCATAAAATAATGAATTAATAAATTGGACTTCATGAAAATTAAAAACTGTTAAGAGATGAATGGACAAGGCACAGCCTGGGAGAAAATATCTGAGAATCGTATATCTTATAGAAGATTTTATCCAGAAAATATAAAGAATTCTCAAACAAAAACAAAATCCAACAAATATATGGGCAAAAGATGTGGATAGATACCACTAAGGAAAGCAATTAAGTGGCAAATAAGTGCACGAAAGGATGCTGAACATCATTAGTAACTGGGGAATTATAAAGTAAAATAGCAATGAAATACCACTACTCACCTATTAGAACAGCTAAAATTACAAAATTTCACAGTAGCAAATACTATTGGTGATGGTTTTAAGCAACTGTGACTGTCTTACACTTCTAATCCAAGAAGAAACCACTTTGCTATCTTTGCCTCCTTATACAAAATCAAGGTTTCAAATATCTTAGCACCAGCTTTTTACACAATCAGTAATTTTGTTTAATATGTGTTCTGATGATCTATTACTACATCAAAGATCAAAAGTTTCACTCAGAGCCATCCTGGATGGTGCAAAGGCTGAAAACTGCAAGCATGAGAAGCCTCACTGACTCACAAGTCCGGGGGTTGCGGTTGGCTGGTACATGGGACTATAGCTCCAGCCAGAGTCACAATACAAAGCCCCTCCTTGTACCCTGGGCTTCCTCATAACATGGTGGCTGGAGCCCATGTGCTAACATTCTAAAAGAGAGCCAGCCAGAAGTTGTGTCACCTCTTACCTTAGCCTTTTAAGTCATACAGTGTCATTCCTCCACATTCTGTTCTCTAAAATCAAATAATAAAAGGCCGTCCATATTCAAAGGAGGAGGGATGGTTAGATTCCACCTTCTGATGGGAGGAATGTCAAAGAACATGCGTAGTGTTCTATAGTGCAGTATAGTTTTAAAACCACTATACTGTGCTTACTGAGAAGGCAGATTCCTTGCCATTCCTTTCAAATACAGGGCCAGGAGCTTTAATGGAAAGAGCACTACGTTGGTTCTCAGGGAAATTGGATTCAAATTCTGATACAGATTTGGGACTCTTACAGAGATGCTAATTTTCTAGGTTAAAAACAGAGACCAGAAACTAGTGTACAGATGAGGTCAGAGTGAGAAAGGAGAGGACAAAAAGGGGAAAGAAGCTACACCGTTGGAAGTATTTAGCACAGAAAGGCAGTGAGGTCACCCATACTAGACCCCAAAAACAATGCTTAAAGCCACTGAGGGATCAGTCCCACAGAAGCAGAGGAGAGAATGGGGGCGGGGGGCAGGCCAACAACCACCAAAAGGAAAATCTTGCAGCAGGTAGCCTGTGGCTTTGAGGCCAGAGTTGGGTTTTGGTGCCCCTGTTCCTGGGCAGAACTTTCCCCTGGACAGTAAACATACTGCTATTATTGCATCAAATCGTATAGCACAATCATTACGTGCTTCTGTGACCAGCTCTCCTACCAAACAAATATGCTCCATAAGGACACAGAAAAGGTTCCCTTCCCAGCATCTTGCACGGAGCCTTTGGTGCCCAGGACCAAGTGCTCATGAATAAGCGGGCCTGAACTACACAGAAGCAGGAAACCAGTCTTAAAGGGGTAAGAATTGAGAACATGATAACAGGACAGGATTTAGAACCCAGGGAAATAAAGACCCAGTTATAACATTTTGTGATGGTCTAGGTCCTAGGCAGATGGTCAGGGCTGAAGTTGTGAGTATGACCGGCCACAAGGCTGACCTGAGTTCTTAAACAGAAGTTCCTCAATTTATCCCAATGATTAATCTTAAAGCCGAGGGTATCCACCCTCAAGGAAACAAATGTTGGAGACAGAAATATCCATGGCTGTCCCATGTCAGACTGTGAGACCCCTTTCTGCTTCTAACCAGTTCTGCTTGCAGGCATCGGACAGAGCCCGTCACCATCCCCAGACCACCACACTTCTCCTGCGTTCCCAGACTCTGGACCACAGAACCACTGCCACCCGGGTGGCCATGCAGGAACCATGGCCTATATGCTCCCCTCAGTTACCTCCAACTTGTAGTCATGTCCTGTCCATTCCAACTCTTTATTATCACACAACATTGTTTCATCTTCCACGAAACCCTTTCCTGATCCTAAGAGGTGAAATGAGCCCCTCTCCTATCTTCCCATGGCACACTTCCATCAGACCCTGCCAGACACATGCTGTGCTACTAGATACGCCACTTCAGATGGCATGGTCATTCAATAAATGTTGAATAAACAAGTTATATAAATCTATAACCACTGTAAGCAGTACCCCACACCCAGCACTTCCTAACCACTTCCCCTCCTTTTCTCTTTTTAGCACTTATTGCCTCTAACATTCTATGCATTTACTTATTTCTTTTACTATCTCTTCATCATCAACATCCTCTCCAAACACAAGCTCCATCACAAAAGGGATTTCGGATTGCTGGTTTACTCCTACATACCAAGTGGATAGAACAGTGCCAGGCATTCAGTAGGCACTTAATAAATACAAAGGAATGATAAGCCTCCACTGTTCAGCTGCTCAGATGGTCATGGCATTTTCTAGGCAGTGATCCTCCTAGATTCCCTGGCAACCACACCTCCCTGACATGCCACCCACCCCCCACCTGGGACACACTTTCCCCATTTGCCTGGACAACAGCTTATTTTAGGGCAGCTGCTCCTGCAGAAGAACCAGCTACCCAAACACTTCCCATCCTACCATCTGGAAGACACACTTAGAAAGTGTTTCAATCCTTATATGCCAGGAAAAGTAACTTTTTTTACTTTTTACAAAGTAGCCAAGTGACTAAGAAATACCATTTTCAAAATGCATTAATGAGGAGCCAGTTGGTGCTTAAAAATTCAAATGCTTCTGAACATTTAGCGTTTTTAACAAGTTAGTTTCAGAAAATATTAACTTGGAGGTCATTTTTTTTCTAAGCAGTGATAGAGAAAATCATCTTTTTTTTTTTTTTATAAGACAAAGTCAAGGTTAGGGGCTACCTCCAAATAGTAAAATGATGTTACTATTTCTTTTATTTTCTAAAAATCATAGGGAGTCTTTAACAGGCCACTCCAGTGATTTACTCATTACTGTTTACATAAGAATGCTAATGTTTTTAAGCATTTACCATATGGCAGACCCTTTATACATCATGCTGTTTAATTCTCATGACTCCAGGATGTAGATGTGATTAGACTCATTTCAGCATAGAAGAGATCACAACAACTAAGTAATTGCTATAATGTTTTATTCCTTAACAAAAATAAAGAGATCTGAAATTAATACAGCAGAATAAGATTTGACAAAGTAAATGTTGGGTAAACAGATGTTATTATATATTCTTTGTGAGCTTGAGATATTTCATAATAAAAAAATAAATCAATGAATGATGGCAATAATTTACCCCTATTACAGAGATAATTAAGGGCAGAGCTCAGATTCAAATTCACATCTGTTTGTCTCAAAAGTTCATGGGCTTTTTTTTTTCCCACAACACTGTGCTGCCTCTCCAAAATGGAAACGATTACATTTGCTTGAGCTAGTATTTAACCCAAGATGGAAGACCTGCAAGGTAGGTATAGCTGATCATTAGAGGTGTTTATTGTTAGCAGCAATAGTAAGGCAAAGGTGACATATATTTTGGGTTTATATACTCCCTTTTTTTTCTAAATGTTCTTAAGTTGGTTGAGATGGGAAAAATGATCCTTTAATTTGGTTAGAATGGGGAAAATGATCCTTTATTCCCAAACACCATCTTGGGATATAGCCCGCAAGCTTAGAACCACCCTCTAACCAATATAACTAACCAATATAACCAAATAACCAATATAACCAATAACCAATATACAAATAACCAATATACAAATAACCAATATAACCAAATAACCAATATATAACCACCAATATAACTAAAACATCAACATATGCCATTCTCACACTCCAAGACATAATTAAAAATAAGGAGCATTAAAATCAGGAAATATGGACAAAGTAAGAGAAGGGAAGAAACCAAGGAGAATAAGTGGGTAGGAGGGAACACAGCAAGCCCTGGAAGGGGAGGCAAGAGGATCCTAAGAGGAGAGAGCACGGGAGAGAAAGGATCTCTACAAGGTTGGAAGGCATAAAGAGAGGCAGGAGTTGAGGTGAAACTTGGAGATGGAGAAAGATAAGAGAAAGCAAAGGGAGTGCAGAGCAAGAAGAGATGAGAAATGAGAGAGAAGAGAGGGATGAAGAAATGGTGGGGTCAAATGAACGACCCTACAGGAGAAGGCAGTCCTTCTGTCCATCAGTGCCCTGTCCTGCCCAGCGGGTTTTCCCCACCCTTTCCTGACCTTAACGGCATCCCCAACTCTGAGTGATACATTTTGCAACAGCAGGGGTAATAAATTGAAAGCATCAGTGAGAAAACAGACCCCTCACAATGAAAATTAAGCACCGAGGAATGCAAATGAAATTCCGACATGACATAATACTTAGGAACGTGGCGCGTGGCACCGAAACATGATGTTGTTCTGGAACCACTTTCAGCCCAGCGGCAGGCCTCCAGACCACAGGCGGCTGTTCCCGATTTTCTTTCTTCCCGGCTTTGTCCATGGAGTTATAGACTGGAATCCGACTCCATCTTTACTACTGAACAAGGCAGGAGGAACCCTCAGGAACATACCCCCCAACCCCACACACCTGCATGCCAACACTCAGTCGGCACCACGACGGGCCGAGCAGCAGGCAGCAGGGACACATGCCAGAGAGAAGGTGCATTCTTCTGAATGCTTTTCATCTCTCTCCCCCTCCCAGGGAATTTCAAAAATCACATTCGCAATGCACAAGCAAGGCCAGAGCCTTTTTAAACTTGCAGCTGTAATCTAGTTTCCGTCCAGATTCAGTAGGTGCCCTTTTTTTCAGGTAAACATCTTTCTAAAAAGATAGGGGTTAAAATCCATAAAGCTGTAGAGGGAGATTTAGTAAAAGCATTAACTTTTACTAAGTTATATTTATATTGCCCAATTAAGCACTTGTTCTTCAAATGGAGAGTAGTTTTTGAAAGGTATTTTGTAGCCACTTGATCTGCTTATAGTGAAGTTTTAGGTTAATTCCAGCTCAGTTAATTAAATCAGGACTCAGGTTAAATCCTTAATAAGTGCCTATTTATATCTAGACACTAAGGTCCAATCCATACGATATAACTAAAACATCAACATATGCCAGATGATCTATTAGAGTAAAGGTCACCTTTACACGTAGGCAGTTCCTAGGAAAAAGTGACCTGAACTCAACAGCAAGCACAACTCACCCACTCTGCCATTATTATTATTTCAACCTCCTACCATTGAGGACCACCACTTGCCAACCACCCACCATGACACTGGGAACCACCCTAAGCTGTGCTATTACCAGAGCCCTAGGTCTCTCCTCCTTATCCCCTTTCCTGGTTTCTGTTGCCCTATCATCTCTGCAGTCCCCCCACTTCCAGTGCTGACCCAGCCTCCCACCTCCACAACATCTGCCCACTGGCCCCTGCTTGGGACACCCTGGTGTGCAAGCCCCAAGGGCTTCATTCCTGCTATAAGGTCAGTGGAGATATTGACACTGGTGTCAGATTCAGAAGATCATGTTTGACACCTAAGTCTTTTTTTTTTTTTTTTTTTTTTTGACACCTAAGTCTTCTACTTACTAATTGCAGGGCTATGGACAATTTAATTAACTTCCTGAAACTTCCCTGTCTTTACCCTTAAAAAGAGGAATAGGATCTGCTCTATGGTCTTCATAGGATTATTATTATTTTTTTTTTCTTCATAGGATTATTGTGAGGATTTTGTGAGCCTAATATATAAGAAAGTATTTCTAAGTGCCACAGTGGTATATGATATAGGAAACAAATTTCCTTACTACCTATAGCCCATTGACAAGTCTTTGACAGAGGCAAAGTGACATTCCTTAGACTCGGCTGCCTCAATGTTAATACTTTGCTAAAGGTAATATGTAATCTTGGCCCAATCCCCCAGAATCCTGTGAGTCTACTTTAACATATAAAAATTCCTTTGGAAATCTCCTTTATTGCTACCCTCCCATACACAAGATACATATTGGCAATCATCCCCCAAGCATATGGCCCAACAATATACATCCGAAGGATCTCATGACTCAGGCTTTATTAGACAGTAATAAACGACCTTTTCCCAATAATAGCGAGCCCCTCACACGGTCCTAGAAACCTTGCTTCCAAAATACCTCAAGACTTGTGCTATTGCTAACCCCCTCCTGACTTGAAAGTATACAATGGGTCACTCCTCATGACCCTGGAGCAGCTCTTTCTGCCCACAGGCCCTATTCCTGTGCATTAATAAAACCACCTTTTTGCATGAAAGACATCTCAAGAATTCTTTCTTGATCACCGGCTTCGAACACTAACGTCTTCCCCACATCAGTATACAGTTATTCAGAAGTAAATTTCAGAGATATAAGGTGGTAAACCGTGGTGACATTTTATAAATTATAGTAGAGTAGAAAGGTCATGGCCTGAAAGTCAGGAGATGTGGATCCAGTCCTGGTTCTACCAGATAACAAGTCACTTCTCTGATCATCTGTATGATTTAATGTTTCTACTGAACTTAAAGATGTCTGAGGATTCTTTAGGCGCTAACAATCTGCAAGTCGAGAGCAGCATTGCTCAGTTGCACATGTGTTCAATCAGCGTTTAGAAGCCGGCTTGGGAACAGAACATCTTAACATTGCTTATATGGAAAAATGAATTCTGAGCAATGACAACTGGTTGACAAGTGGACTTTTGGAATAAAATCAATTCATGATTTGGAGACTGTTTGAATCACTAGGATAGACTTCATTCAAAAAAAAAGAAAGAAAACTTTGGTGAAGTTAGGAAATATCTCCCTGCTCTTCTGGAGTTGATTTTCCACATTTGTGCTTCGGTGCTGGATAAGATCTGGGAGGTACTTGGGCTTTTAGTTAACCAAACCATCACCATTTCTATAGAAAAATGACTGATTTCCCCTCTGGCACCTGAGAGAGAGAGAGAGAGAGAGAGAGGTGAGGGAAGGGGACTGACATAGGTTTTACTCAAAATGTGATATTATAGGAAATTATACATTATGTAAAAGTGTTTTGAATTCTTAGAAAAAGAAATTTGCAGTATTGACACAGATTTTCATTTTTAACTTTTATTTTCTTCCTTACATCATTCTAACATTAACTGTTTAAAGTAAAAAATGAGGGGCACCTAGGTGACTCGGTTGGTTAAGCCTCCAACTCTTGATTTTGGTTCAAGTCATGATCTTAGGGTTGTGAGATTGAGCCCCACATCAGGCTCCACGCTAGGCATGGAGTCTGCTTAAGATTCTCTCTTTCCCCTCTCTCTCTGCCCTCCACACCCACCCTGCTCGCACATGTGCACGCATGATCTCACAAATTAATTGAAGTGAAGAAGGAAAGTGGACCATTCTAATAAAGGCAATTGAATAACTAACAATCTCCAAAATTAAAAAATAAGATGAAATGAAAAGACCTTCCCTTCAACTTCCCTTTCCAGAGCAAAGAAGTTATGGACACACTTTAACCCTACAGTCCCTGAGTGTTATATAGTAACCTGCTGAAGGTATAAGGGAATATGGAGAGATCACGGGATTTTGTTGCCATGGAAGTTTGGGATTATAATAATAAGAACTTTACTTGCCAAACTCTGAATGGAAGACAGCTCAGATGGAGGCAGAGCCAAAAGACCCAGAGAACTAACTTTAAAACCCCACATGGTGAGTTCACTGGCTCAGCTCGGAGGTTCCAAGATTGAGGTTTTGGTATATGGTTCTTATAAAAAAACAACTACAATCCAAGGAATCATAATTATGAAGACATGCTACTCTAAGAAATTCTCTCACACTTTTCCTTCTATGATGAATTAAGCTGTATATGCCATCAAGAGGGTAATGTTCTCCCATTCAATGAAATTTCATTTTCTACTCATTTTGTGTTTTATGAGAAGCACAAATGCTTTTTCCAAAGACATTTTTTAAATACCATACTTATAAACAAAAATAAAATGAATTGCTCACAGTTAGGTGCCAGAAAAGGTTCACAGTTTTTCAGAAACTATTCCAAGGATCCTGGCAATTAATACATCAAAGTAATTGCCCTTTTACCAATGACGGTGGCATATTGTATCTCATGAACTTTCTAGGGTTATTACCAGACAGTAGACATGAACATTATTATGATCTGACAATAAAACATATTCATGTAAATTTTAAAATTAAAAAGCAAGATGAAAGATAATCATTTTGGGATAGGATCATTATGATTTTCAGATGTCTGATAGGAATCAAATACAGGGTTCCAAGAGCTAGCTGACTGGGACAATGTTGGGCCAAGTGACCACATAGGACACTGCTTCCCCTCTGCACGGGATGGAAACAGCCCCTAAGGGATCCTTGTCTTAGTCAATAGATCCTTGCAAGATCAATCCCAGAGCAGGCGTGCATTAAAAACCTACTCTTTAGAGGAGGAGGAGGAGATGGAGGGGTAGGGGAGAATGTGATGATAATGAAATAGCTAGCATGTGTTGTTCTCTTCCACAGGTAAGGCATCATACCAAGGACTTCCTGTAAATTAGCTCGTTTAATTCTTGCAACAACTTTCTGGGATAGTATTATCAACCCCATTTTATATAAGCTTATTACTGAATAACTTGCCCAAAGTTATATGGCTGAGAAATCACAATGTTTTGACTCAAATTCAGATGGGTTAATATATGGGACCCCTTCATTTACCAGATCTGCTTTCCACCCTCACCTCTGCACCAGTTTTATAAATTGTGCCAACTTTATAGCTATGTGGTTGACCTCTATGAATGACATCAATGGGCTTCTGGACTGCAGTTGTTTCCATTGATGGGAGCCAAGGCAGGATGTCAGAGAGAGGAAGGAGACTAAGCCTGGGGTACTTATTCGCTGGGGTCCCTCCCTGTAACATCACCTTCAAGCTTCCGTGTCCCTCAAGTGAAGATCACCACTGTTCCCAAGATGGTGCTCTCTATACAATTCGGTCTTTCAGGGTTCCAGAAACCAGTGTGTATCACCCCTTCTTCCCATCAAGCCATTGTTATAAATTCTGAAGCATGCACTCTGAGGAGAGTTCTCTATATCCTTATAAATCATCCCTGAATTAAATCTCCCCAAATTAACTTAATTTGAGTATATTAGAATAGATTTTATTGCTACTGGGACTTTATTATGGTCCAACATTAAAAATTATGCTTTCAATCACAATGTTAAACTACCTTCTAAATTATTTGATGGTTTCAGGCTTTCATCCTCTAGGAAAATATACTTGGACTCCAGTATTACCTTAGAATACTTCTGAACTCTGTGAGGCCTCTTGAAATCTCCATTAAATAGTTTTCTTACACCTTCCCTTTACCACTTTATTCCCCTCTATAGCATATTACATGGTAGATTGCGATAAGGAATTAGCAGTTTAAATATTGATATGAAACCCATTCCAATGAAATTTTGATCTAAAAAAACTGCACGCTTTTTTCTAAGTCTCAAATGTCTAGGACTTAGTCTTTCTGAGATTCTAAGCTGTAAAATAAAGACTGCTATAAATATTTCTGTTCAAGTTCTTTAGAATATTGAAAGGTAATAATGCTGCGGGGGGAGCAGAAATACCAGCTTTATTTCTGAAGCCACTATACCTAGAATACTATTTCCCAAACAATTCTTTGGAATGCTCTGATACATCACAATGATGGTCTTAGGATGGACCTAACCACCCATTTTTGTCTAGGCATATTAGCACACAGGTCATTATTTACCTCTAGACAAAAAGAGTAGGGGAGAACCTGTACATCTGTGTGTTTGCATATATGTCACATGCATACATGTACATGAATGTATTTACAGACACAAGCAGTCCTGAAAGAGGTCCTGGTCTCTGTGTCTCTGCAGGAAGCACTGTCCCTACACTCAGGGACTGTAATGTGATTCCAACATTGCAGCCTAGAATGCAACTCCCCTTGGAATCACAACATCACAGCTAGGAGAGACCTTAGAGATAGAACACAGAGATGTTCAAACCGTTCATTAAAAAAAAAAAAATTATTTCTTTGAGAGAGAGAGTGTGTGTGGGTGTGTGTGTGCACGCGCATGTACATGCACAGGCAGGGGGAGGGCAGAGGGAGAGGAGAAAGGGACTCTCAAGCACACTCCCCACTGAGCGCTGAGCCTGAGGGGTTCCATCTCACAACCTGAGCCAAAATCAAGAGTCAGAAGCTCAACCAACTCCTTCATTTTTTAGATGAGTCAAAGCATCAGGGCAAGAAATGATCTCTCCAGATTCCCAATCCAAGAGTCTGCTATCACTAATCAGAGTCAGGGTGGGGGTGGCCTTCTGCTGCTCCTTCAGGTACAGCTTACTCTGTCTATTACCTACTCTTCCCCTGAGTCCTTGAAACCACCCAGAGATTGACAGATGACACAACGGCTGAAAGTAGTTACTCAGTAAGCCTAATCTGTTTTGAGTAGTTTTGCACATTATTAAATATCTTACAAGATTTTTAATGACTGCATAGCCTGTTGGTTTTTGGCTGTACCATGGTTTAATTCACTAATCCCCTGTATTTTATTTACCTCCTCTTCACCCCATTGGTAAGAGAGGGATTCTGACCCTAGGATGATGAGGATGACCAAACACCTGACACTGGACAGATGAGACCAGTGGCAGTTTAGGAGTCAAACACACTCCCAGTCCAGGGGAGGACCGGGCGTGCCACACAGGACCTCACGAGGGCCACACCTGGGAACAGAGTACACAAGCAGGGTCTATGGGAGGCAGGCTTTGTAGTAACAAGAGGGTAAGGTGACCCCTCATTTCTGAAGGAGGATGGGATCTGGATTTGGCTTATTTGAATAATTTTGTAAACTAGTAGGAAAGTGTAGGCTGTCACTCAGGGATGAGTAGCATGTGCTTGGTTTCCATGTTAAAGAGGGTGTTTTGGCTTGGGTGTCCTACCTACAAGAACAGAATGGGAAGGGGAACTTGCAGTTAGGCCATTTAAGCCCTCCCACCCAAACCCAACTTCAGATCTCAAGGCAGCACATTATACTGGACCTTAATTTTGGTTGGTGGTGGGGGCTATGTTCCATCCCATACCTTTCAAATAATATTTATATTGTAAGCACAACGTTTTTTGCTTTTAACTTAAGGCTTACTGTAATACCTATACATTCTTATAAAAACATTCTAACAATGCAAAATGGTATATAATGAAAAATGAGTCTCCCTCACCTACTCTCAAGCCCCACTACCAGGCCTCTCCCCAAAAGCAGTCATGAAATGTTTTTGAAATGTACAAGCACAGCATATCTTTAAAAAAAATTTAATCCAATAAATGGAAGTACACTATACCTGACATTGAAACTGCATAGTATGTCGTTAGATGGATGCATTTGTTTGCTAGGGCTGCCATAACAGAATACCACAGACTGGTGGCTAAAGTGACAGAAACTATTTTCTCACAGTCCTGGAGGCTAGAAGTCCAATATGAACATGTCAGCAAATATGGTTTCTCCTGAGGCTTCTCCCCTTGGCTGACAGACAGCTGCCTACTTGCTGCGTCCTCACATGGCCTCTCCTGTGTGTGTCTGCCCTGGTGCATTCTCTTCTTATAAGGACACCAGTCACACTGAATTAGGGACCCATCCTTATGATTTTAAAGTTAATCACCTTTTTCAAGGCCATGTCTCCAAATATAGTCACATTTTTTTTAAGATTTATTTATATTTGAGAAGGAGAGAGAGAGAGCACACACATGTGAGCAGGGGAAAGGACAAAGGGAGAGGGAGAAAATCCTCAAGTAGACTCTCCACTGAGCATGGAGCCCAATGTGGGACTCAGGGCTCTATCCTATGACCCCGAGATCACAACCTGAGCTGAAATCAAGAGTCAGATGCTCAGGCAACTGAGCCACCCAGGTACCCCCAAATATAATCATGTTCTAAGGTACTGGGAGGTTATGGGGCCTCAACATATGGATTTAGGGGGGAATGCAACTGTCTATAACAGAAGCATTATAGATATTGTTGTTTCCAGTTTTTACTATTATAACAATGGTATAATGAACATCACTTACAGAAATCTTTGTACATATGTGAGTATATCCATAAACTCCTAGAAGTAGAATTGCTGAATCAAAGGAATAAATTTGCATATATATCAGCCGAATTGCAAACCTCCAAAATGTTTTGTCAAATTTCAACTTCCACCAATAAGGTATGAGAGTAGTCATTTCCCTTCACACCCAACAAACTGGCAAATGATGAAATGTCATCTTCACCAGCCTTCAGTAGAAACTGGTAGTGAAAAGCACACCAAAATAAGTTATCAGTGAGATTTTATACAGTGTGCATTTTTATAATAAGAGGACTCTTTTTCATACATGCTACTATATTTACAGTGATTAATGCTTACGTTGTATTATTTTAGGGAATCAAAACTACTAAACTGTCTTCATTTGAATCTATAGTCAGGTTACTGAAATAGTGGTTCCAATATATCTAATCCAATTTGAATAAATATGGTTATACATGGCTGCACAGAACATAGTCTATTCTAAATAAGTACTTGCTGAATGAAACCAATCACTGATGGTATTTGCTATCCATCAACAATGGTAATAAAGCCAGTCTCCAATTATCAGTGCATTGCTGAGTGGTTATGTATTTCACAATAACTTTGAGTTCATTTGAAGACATTTTCCTCTATCATTTCTTTTCCAGTTGACATGCAGGCATGACTTACCCTGGGGTTTTCAAACTGGCTTGAAATAAAGTAGGTTGCTTTCCATTTTAAAGTTACCTGGAAAAGTTGGGTAAATAAGTCTAATTTTTTACCTAGGACTAGTGCAGACTTATCTTTTCTTGTAACCACTATACAGAGGCTTTGGGAACTTCTGAAAGTTAGGACATCAGGCCAGCCTCAAGATAGGCCTTCAGACCCAAATGGGTAGGCAGTCTGAACAAGGATAGGTTTACATGAATAGATAGGCAAGATGCTGGGAAAAGATGAGCATGTTTGCTATGGAACAGAAAATTCTAAAAAGAAAAATTGCCTGCAAGACTTTGGTATAAGTGTATTCATTGGGATGGGGGCCCCATAGTGAAGGAGGAAATCATTTTCATACTTCATAGGACTATCCAGGTTTCCCAAGCACCTTCCAAAAGGGGAATATTTATGGAGAAGGACACACTAGTCAATTCTGTTTGCCACATGTAAATCAGAAAGTGCACATGAAGTTTACCATGTTTCAGGATTTCATCATGTTTTTGGCAAGAGCATGGAGACATAAGGAGACCTTTTGTTAAACCACATAACTCTGATCTTGTTTATGAGCTCTAAAATTAAATTATCTCACATAAATACTCAGAAGGTAATTTTCATATTAGTCTCAATGGTCCACAGTACCACCACAAAAGATCCAGTCACAATTCATTCTGTGACACGGGCGGCCTCTCGGCTTGGTACAATGTGCTACTTCGTGGGAGTTTCATGACCTACAGACTCTCACGCGGTTAAAGAAGGAAAGAGTAGCTGGAAGCACTTTTGCTGGATCTGTGGCAAAAGCATTTCCTATTGAATCAAGAAAATACACCAATGCAAAAGAATGAAGACTATAGTTCAAAGCTCACAAACTCTTTCTGTGAAGGACCTAATGTAAATATTTTAGGTTTTTCAGGCCATTGGATCTCCGTCACAACTACTAAATTCTGCTGTTTTATCACAAAAACAGCCATAGATCAAACATAAATGAATAGGCATAGTCATGTTCCAATAAAACTTTATTTACAAAAAAACGGGTGGCAGGCCAGATTTGGCCTATGGGCCACAGTTTACCACTCTTACTCTAGCCTACATTGATCTTCCTCTTTTCTGGTATTTTCTTTTTTAAACATATAGCTACTCTATACGACTTTTAAAAGATTAACTTATTTAATCCTCAAACAACTATTATTAGCTTCCCATTTCATAGATGAGAAAACTAAGGCCCCAGAGAGGTTGAGCAACTCTCCCAAACTCATACAACTAGGAAGTGGCAGAGCTAGAACACTAACTCAGGATATCCGACCAGAGACACCACAGCTTGCCCCTTATTCCTGAGAGGTTTTAAATGTGCTAAGAGCTCTCAAAAATATATCTACTATTCTAGGCACTCCTGAAACTCTAAGTCTGGCTTATATCCAGAGCAGATTATTTCTGTTATTTATCCAAGTAGATTCCCAGGTTAATTCCAATTCTATACTCGACTTCTAGCAAGAGAAGTACGAGGAGACCCTGAGGGTCCCAAATACACCCTGTCAGTTGGAGGTTCTCAAATGCCTTGTTAAGGCTTCTAGAGCTTCATCCAGCATCGTTTACCAATTTGCAATAAGCTTAGAATTTACTGTGTCCTCTCAGGAGTAATTTGGGACAATACTATGTTATCAAAATATGCTATTTAAAAAAACAAGAGTAGATACCAAAAAAAGTTACCATACTGCATGTAAAATTAATGACTATAGAAATAAAAATTTAGGGGCCCCTGGGTGGCTCAGTCAGTTGGCCATTCAGCTCAGATCATGGTCCCCGGGTCCTGAGACTGAGCCCCACATTGGGTTACCCTGCTCGGTGGGGAGCCTGCTTCTCTCTCTCTCTCTCTGCCTGCCACTCCCCTTGCTTGTGCTCTGTCAAATAAGTAAAATCTTTTAAAAAAATAAAATAAAAATTTAGCCCAAAGTTCTACTATAACATAAAATTATGAGTCAGCTGAATAAAAAAAGATGTTTGTCATTCCAAGTAATGGGATACTATCATGAGGTTTGGAATTTCTCTCTTGTAAGTCTGAATAAACAAATCTTGACTATTGGTAGTCTCAGTACTAAGGACACAAGTACAATTTGAAGTTGCTACTTACCTAACGTTCTTCATGATTTATTCTGTCCTCACCATCCTATCATATTATGTAGATTTTTCTTTCAATCAAAACTTACCTCATTTGATAGGGTTAAAACCACCATCTCATCTAATTAAAGAAGAAAAGTAAACTGAACATTCTCTTTTAGAACATGGAAATTTCCTGCGGTTGCCAAAAAAGAACTTGAAATGCTTTAAGATTAAGATTATACATTCAGTCAAATCAGCAATTACAAATTAGTAGCTTTGTGCAAGGATTTAGAATGTAAGTAGAATGAGAAAAGAGGTTATTCTCTGAAATAGCCTCTGGGAAAGTTAAGTGGGTGTTTTCATGTCCCATTCATAAAACCCAAGGATGAATCCATATACTTTTCTATGGCCTTCACTGCAGAGAAAAAAATTCTGTTTCCATTTGTTAAAAGGGTTCAGTTTTCATATCCTTGGAGAACAGAGGGTATTTGACTCTGAAGGGGCAGGATATTCTTACAAGTAAGTTAAAAAGAGAAAGGTATTTTATCATGTAAATGTATCTCATCATTCATGAGAAAACACCACTATAGTATTGTGGGTCCCTAATGAGCTTGAAATTTTCATTGGCCAGAAAAGATAATGAAAGGGCAAGGGAAGAAAAAAAAATATGTAAAATCTACTCTGTGCCAGGCTCCATGCTAGGAAATTTAGTATAGTTACATTAAGGAACTAGCTAATTTTAAGTGTTAGTTTCTCTTTTCAAGTTTAAAGATTACTGATGATCATTTAACACATTTTCTCATATCTGTAACTATGTGGGGAGATGGATGTTAACTAGATTTATTGTGATCATTTTACAACATATACAAATATTGAATCATTATGCTGTATACTTGAAACTAATATGTTATATGTCAATTCTATCTCAATACAAAAATAGAAATATTTTCTCTTGTTTCAACTGCTGTTTGGAAAATTTTAATTTTGCTGTCAAAGCACTGTTTTTTGTTTTTTGGGGGGTTTGTTGTTGTTTTTACACAACCACCTTTACCTAAAGCAGCCCCAGAAGACTTAACTTTTGAAAAAGTCTTCCTATTTCTTGAGATGAAGGACTGTACCTATCCATTTTATAACCATCAAAAGAGCCCTGGAAACTCTGGGACGTTTTTAGTTATCAAGCCTTTCCTTTCCATCTCCCACGCCCCATTATAAACAAATATATTCCTCACTATGAGGACTCGTGTTCACAACATAAAAAATGAGGCATGACATTGCAAGTAACTGAAACAACCTCAAGATGTCATTTATATAATTAAACACTGTAGTGGCTAAACATGGTACAACGTGGGGACCGCCCCCCACCCCTCTTGCATCTGATGTAACTCCAAAGCAGCATCATACATTTCCTGCAACCACTCTATCAGATCCCTTCCAAATCCTCATTCCCCCACCAAGCCCCCTCAGGGCATTATCCCAGGAGCCCAGGATCAAGTCCTGTATCAGGCTCCCCTAGGGAGCCAGCTTCTTCCTCTGCCTATATCTCTGCCTCTCTCTGTGTATCTCTCATGAAATAAAATCTTTTAAAATTGTTTATATTTTCTTTGTACAGATATTTCAAATTTCCTCATATATCCTCCGTAACAACCCACTGAGGAATAGATTACTATTCCCATTTTTACAGAAGAGGAGGTTGGGTCTCAGAAGTTAGAAATAGGAAGGACATAAAGGGAAAGGAGAGGAAATGAGTGACAATATCAGTGAGGGTGACAAAATGTGAGAGACACCTAACTCTGGAAAACAAACAAGGGGTAGTGGAAAGAGAGGTGGACGGGGGTGGGGGATGTTGGGGTGACTGGGTGATGGGCACTGAGGGGGGCACTTGGCAGTGAGCACTGGGTGTTATGCTATATGTTGGCAAATTGAACTCCAATAAAAAATTTTTAAAAAAAGAAATAAGAAGGACAGTGATAATGAATCAAAACTAGAGACTTCTGAAACCTACTGCTCTTAACCATGAGGCAACACTGTCCAGAGTTCTCTTCAGAGTAGCTAATATAAAAACCACACATAATTATATCTTCAGAAATTACCTGCAACTAGATCCTTAAACTTTATCTTTTTTTTTTAACTTTTTTTTTTTAATTTTTATTTATTTATGATAGTCACAGAGAGAGAGAGAGAGAGAGAGAGAGAGAGAGGCAGAGACACAGGCAGAGGGAGAAGCAGGCTCCATGCACCGGGAGCCCAACGTGGGATTTGATCCCGGGTCTCCAGGATCGCGCCCTGGGCCAAAGGCAGGCGCCAAACCGCTGCGCCACCCAGGGATCCCCTAAACTTTATCTTTTTAAGATAAT